>NC_057922.1:19509562-20759562 GCF_018873765.1 Telopea speciosissima | reverse complement strand
GGACCGAGTGCAAGAACCAGAACCGAACTGTGTAAGGACTGAATAGAACCGAATTTTGAAACATAAAAGAAGTTAAGAACCGAAACCAAGCAGGTTTGATTTGAGTATCGTATTTCAGAACCTATTAGATTCTCGGTTTGGTTTCGGATCACACCAAAACTCACTGGAACCGAATCGAAACCGAATAACCGATTCCAAATCGATTTACACCCGTACTCAAATATGATTTATTTTAGAATTTTTCTCCCTCAAAAAAATGAGGAAAAAAATCCATGTGTAGGCGTTCACCTCCTCATGTTTGGAGAACCTTTTCCCATTAATAAAATAAGAACAAATCTATATTGCTATCAACACAAGTATCTAGGTTCCTATCTCTAACAGTGATAGCCATCCTAGACGCTATAAATATAAAAGAACTTGTGTTATAGATAACAGAGACATCTAACGTAGCTACAAGTACTGAAATTTGATTCAGAATATCAAACAACTCACACACCCAACCCTTGTGACTGCCTTGCATTAACCAAGTAACTAGCTCCTCACTGACCACCCATATCTCTACTTGCTTGAACCCTTTTGCTACCGCTTGGAGCAACCCATACAGGATACTAATGGTTTTTTATGCCAACAAACTTCCTGTAAAATCATAACTCAAAGAAGCAAAGTGAAACTTAGCTTAAAACAGAGCAATGGATGCCCAATTGCTATATTTGGAGACCGAATCCATGCACCTATCACAAATGAGAGTTAGACGATCCCCAGAAGATAGAGCATCATAATCAGTAAGGTCGTACGATGGAGAAGTATCAACAGCAGTGGTAGAAATAAAATCAGAAAATAAAACACTCTCAACTACAATTTAAAATGTAAACTACTCAACTAGGACTTAACAATTCTTAACTACTTCTTGTTGGCTTGAAGAAAAGGTAGTAGTTGGTGATGAAGACAGGGTAAACAGTTGAAGTAGATTCGAATAGCGCTCTGCTTTATGAATAAACCACATACACACACACACACCTCTTAAACACTGTTCAAGATAAACCTCGGTAAGAAAACTATAATACAGTTCAATGTTGTTGCAGAAAATGCAGTAGTAGGCAATTTTATAACACACAAATTAATTAAATCATAAGATTTAAGTCCCTGAACTGAATTAATTAACCATTTCCATCTCTCCACATCATGTAATTACAGCGGTTTCGAATACCATTGTGGACTTCAGGAGAAAGAGATGCTTTCTCTACAATAACGTTACGATCAACATCAATTCTGTATGATATGTCAATTCCTTCCAACATTAGATGATAAGTTATATCACTAGAAAGAAATTGCCCGCCCTCATTGCTAGAAACTTCATCTCCTTCCAAATCTGAACTTATATCACCAACAGAACAGTTTTCCATCTTCCATAAGACATTATGAGGTCGATTGCGCTGTGAAACTGACCGTATATCCCATGAAAGTACCTGCTTGATCAAGCTCTGGATCTCATCTGGTGATGCATAGAGTGATGTTTTCTCCTTGAAAAAAAAAGAGAGTAAAGAACAAGTTTATGAGACTGCATTTCATGATGTGGTGCAGTTACAATATGCTTCCTTTAGTAATTCTGGCTCATAGTCAATAGTTAAACGATTTGAGCATCTGGATTCCCAATCAGTTTGGCCACCTCTTGGTTCTATCTCAAAACATGAATCAAAGATGATATGCTTCCCCAAAAAGAATAGCATTCTTATTTATCCCAAAAAAAAAAGGGAAGGGGGGGTTAGTATTCTTTGACGAACAAAGAAAAAGAGAAAGCTAACAGCAGAGTATTCAGAAGCATCCAAGATTTGGATGTACACTTCATCGGATAAGAGGGTCAGTCCATATGGGATTTATACTAATCAGATTGTAGGTGCCACATTGATGTGCTTTGACTGCTTTTTTCAGACCTTTGCCTAGATTCCTCAGTGATGCAGTTGAACTTCCTTGGCTGGACTGGCTTGACCCAGACTGGAAAAACTCAAATTAAGAAGAATTGGGTCCAAACCTGGTTTTTGGTTCCATAGGGGTATCACCATTATTTTTTTCTTTTATATGGGGATAGCTTGAAATTTGAATTTTATTTCACTATATTGGATTAGTTATCGTTATTAGCAGGATAGGAGTCAGTAGAGTTCAAGCTTGTTTTAAATTCTCTCTCTGTTGCAGATTGCGATTCGAAGTTAGTCATGGAGTTTGAATAGGTCTTATTTTCTGTTTCACATCTTCAAATGGCTATGTAACCCCATCGATTCTCAGAGTTGAATAATGAAGTATTGAATAGAATACTGGATCTGGGTCTTCTCTCATGGTTGAGAAACTGCTGCCAGTCTGTACCAGATTTGGTCGACCATTCTGATCTCTCTTCTTCTGCTCTTTCCTCTCAGCTCTCTTCTCCCAGGTGCAGTCTAATCCTTTCTTCCAACTTCCTACTTTATTTTTTCTTCTCTCTTTACAGTTGTTCTGTTTTTCATTACTGTGTCCATAAATTCTCACTACTCGTCACTGAGTACAACCCAGACTATAGATTAACTTATTAGTAATCCTTGAACAAAAGCCATTGTCAGAAAATTTCTAGAAACCATTGTAGCTTTGAATTTTAAATAATCAATAAAATAAAGATAATTGTAAGAAGCAAGGCTTTCTAAATTCAAAATAGACTGGAGCTGATAGTTGGAAAGATTAATTGCAACTAAAACTTACAGTTGTCGCCCAGAAATTGGCAAGAGTGGAAGAGAATTCCTGGGAGAAGTTGATAGATGCAACAGCTAACAAATTGTCCTCCTGCACAGATTAGATGGGATTAATAGCAACACAATACAAGAAATAATTATAAAAATGTTTTATCAATCTTTATGACAGTTGAACCATAAAAGGCCTAGGAAATACATTTTGTACCCATAAGTATCAAGTTTGCATAGGTACTGATTAGGGGTGATGTAGCCAGAAAAGGAACATATTGACAACAGCTATCTTTAAATAACACTGAGGTGTAAATCTCAAAATCAGTTTTGCTGGTCGGAACAGGATGATTCATTTTTCTGGATAAAATTTTCCTCATTGAAGGGGGAAAGTTCCAAAATATTATTCACTTTCCAAAATGTAAGAACACAATTTTGATATAGTACTATGAAAAAATATATATATATTCCTAATACAGAGAAATTGCACCAATATCTTGTACAAAGAAGGCAAGTGGAATACATATAAGAAAAAGAGAGAGAGAGAGAATTACCATTACCCACTTAGGCACTGTTGCTCCTGGGATGCTGTCGCAATATGGTAAATAAGGTTTGACATCAAGTACAGGCTGCTGATTAAAATGATTGTAGCAATTAAGGTACCGCTTTGGGGCTATGACCAATAAGCAAGGCGCTAAACACCCATGGATAGTTTAACAATGTGTGCATCACAAAAGCAATAGGGGAAACTTACTGTGCCATCAACCAGGTCTACACCAGAAAGAAGAACCATACGTCCTCGCACTGCCTCCACCTAGAATACCGAAGGATGAAACTTCTTTTAGATAGATAGATAAATATATGTATTTATATTGTGCTACACTACTACTAAATAAAAGTATGATCTCACTTTTTGTGGCAAAATTTTCACTTGACAAAAATAACTTACATTCCTCTCTCTCGTGATGTTTGAAATTTCAATAGAAATGACCAAAATTTCTTGATATTTTTTGTTTTGACAAAGGTAGAAATGAAAGCAAGTGCATAACTAGGCCTTACCAAGTTTCCGTCAAAATTTCACAGTTTCAGTGAAATTTTGACCATGTTTTGGAACCCTTTGAATAAAATGCATGGTTTCGATTGAAATAGGACGAAATTTCGGTCATTTCGACTGAAATTTCAAACAAAAAGGGCAACAAAGTAAGGTTACAATCTGGTTGTAACATCCCTTGCACCTAGAAATGCTGGTACACAAGCTTACAGTCCACATCCCTTCACAGGAAAAAAAACTAAATAATGTCTGGGTAAAGGCTGGGTACACTACTGCTGTGCCCAACACTGTGTGTGCCTCTCTCCTCCCCCCCCTGGAAAAGTTCCCCCCCTGCCCCTCCCATTGGTTGAGCCGCTAGCTCCAATAAAGCTAGCGGCGTGCCTAACCTCCATTCATAACTTTATTGGGTTTAAGGATGGTGTATTGACTAGGCTAAGGCTATAGGAAAAAAAGAATACAAGAAGGCTGTGTCAAATTATCCTCCCCCTCCATCAGCTAGCGCCCTCATCAGTAAAAGCTAAGGCAGATATGAAGATCGAAACAAACCATGGACCTGATGTTAAGTTAGTTCAGGCAGAGTGCAAACCGATGAACTTCAGTATAGTCCATGAAGAAGTTGACTCCGTCATCTTGTCAGGAATGCACCCTGCTATAAATCCTACAATGGCATTGCTGAACAAGTCCCATAGCCATATGAAGTGTAGTTGTTTGGAATGTTGTATTACACAAAGGGGTAACAAAATTTCTTTCCTTTTAGGGCTCCATTATGTCCACAAAAGATGTTTATATTCCTCATAGGAGATTCGAGATTCCAAGTATAAGAATTAAGGTACGGATCAGCAATGGCTTTTAATCTATCATTCTCCTTTTAAGTTATAGTGCAATTTTGGTACTTTACTGCCCCTGACACTACACTCCGAAAATTTAAATATTCACAATACATTTTGTGGGTCATACAAGATATATAATATATGCATGCATTATTCACACTCACTTTGGCAACTGTAAGCCCAATGGGGCATAGTCGATGTGGAGATCTAGTTGCAAAAACTCCCATTTTGCAACCTTTGAGTCTTGGTACTCTCACCTGTCCATGTTAAAACACTTCCAGCCACCCCTTGGTAGAAATCTCAAGAACATAAGAAACAAATAGTAAATGAACGTATCCTATGTAAATAACAATAGTGGAGTATCATAGACATACCTTTGCCTTGAACTTTGATTTAGATGGCTGCTTCCATAACTTTTCCAGGTCTGTATTTAAATGAAAAACATAAAGAATCCAACAATGAGAATATTCTCCAAGACCTTCAAGGGCTGCTGGAGGAACCCGGCTTGAATCCAATATTAAACATGCCCTAGCAAGAGGTACAAGCAAAGGTTGCCTTGGTGTCCCATTTCTGCATAAATGAAAAAGTGAAAGAAAGTGATGGATATTTTCACATATATATTTTTATTTATATGATATATATCCCAGTGTGATACAAGTACCTTGGTCAAACACTAGGCATATACATGCCATGCAACCATAAACAGATTTTTATATACATGAGATAATTCACATTTGTTAAACTAAGCCATTTTGGAACCTAATTGATCTTATGGCAACAAAGATAAGAGCACATGTAATTTTATACTCTTTCCATCAAACTAAAATCAAGCTGTCATCAAATAGATCCAATATCCACAATAAAAGTATCTACAAAGAAGAGAGCTGATACAAAGGCTCCAAATTTTTTTCTCCGTCAATGTTCTTAGCTCTTCAGGTTCTCGTTCTCTCTCTCTCTCTCTCATTCAGAAAATCTCTTCCAATCAGACTTTTGGAGCCCAGATTTTTCACTAATTTCATGGACAAATTTTCTCACCCACCCAAAAAGTTGGGTAAAATTGGCAGTCAGAAGTTCCCATGACACAATCTTGGCCTAACAACACCTTGCTTGACCAAATTACATACACAATCATTAGCAGACAGAGACTTCCAATGCAACGAGTTCATAGTAGAAGCCAAATAAATAATTTATCTGACTGCATCAATCTCTAGGGAAATACTCAAATACCTACAGATACTGGGCCCATTTCCCACCACGATGGCCTGCTGATATCCTACTCCGAAGACATCAGAGATGCCAGCCCACAGGAACAGCAGCTCAGCTCTCAGTAATTCCCTTACACTTATAGACCACCAGTACACACCAAGGAACTCCCCACATTAGATGTAAATTATTCCAATACTGGATGGGTTCAAGTAACCCAAGAAGCACAATCAAAGGTCAGCTTCATAAAACCCTTAGGAGGAAGGGGGCCCATCAGAGCTGGTCTTTCCGATCTGACTGTTGAAGCAATTACAGGACCCCAGTCATTGTACATGATTTATCTCTTCCTGCCATTGTGGGGCTACCCTTCCAATAATACTTTGGTGAGTGGAAGGAGAGGAATAGCAGATTATTCAAAGGCAGCCCTTATGAGAAGAGGCTGTCATTGGAAGGAATGGCAGTGATGATGGCCTTGTACAAGTTACCACTCGACATTATTGACTACAAACTTAAACGCCCAAAACCATATCTGCCCACCACATAAAGCATGTAAGACACCTACCAATTACGTAAAGTAACCAACCCCGGACCCCATGGTTACTTTGCAGTGATCAGCCTAATGTACCTAACTAAAGTTATTATCATGCTGATCACATTATAGCGATCAGCCTAATGTACAGTCACTACTGTTTGTTACTAGGTGGTCAAAGGATTACCATTTCTCAATATAACTATGCATTTTTTACACTGTCTGTTACCCTTTTCTCAATGTATATTGCAATAGATGCACCTTTAAACTCTCTACATATGCCCTTTTTTTTTTCTCTTTAAATTTTATATGGGTGTGTGATTGATGGTTAGAACTTCAACATAATAACTAGAAGAGTACGAAAGACAAAAAGAAATGAAAAAGGGAACTGAACTTAGAAAAAGAGATAGGAATATCAATAATTATAACCGAATTACCTTGTGGTAAAGCATGATTGAACAACAGCAATGGGTGTCATGGGGTAAGATACTATCTCCAACTTGTCAGAATTATGTTGTGTGACTTTTGTCAATGCTTCCCTCAAAGCCTACAAGGAACAGTACAAACAACATCACGGACTCGTCTAGATTAATGTACCACATAAGAACCCAAAGATGATAGCATTGTTAACCTACAACGACATAACCACATATTAAATAAAAATTCTTTTTTCCACTTTTATTTGGAATCCAGTATCAAAGATAAGTGAAAATAGACTTTCAGGTTGAAAGAAAATACCTGCTGAGCCCTAACTCTACCTTGCCTCTCAGCAGCACATTTCTCTAAGGAAGCCTTGAGAGAGATCTCAAGCTCACGAATCTTGGAAGTCCAATCCCTCGACTTCCTCCTGAAAATGAGAACTTCCATACGAAGAAACAAAATCAAGCTCTTCTAATATTGTAAAATGAAATCGATATCAGAGAGATTGCTCTGATCAGCGGAGGTAGACAAGTACCTGAAACAGCTACTGAAGTAGAAACCGCTGCAACGATTAAGGCGATGGACGCCCTAAACCATTTCGTATTTTCGGAGGCAGCCATGGCCATGAGAAACCTCTCAAAACACTAAAACCCCATACCAGCTTCGGCGTCGATGCTGTTCTGCGTCCCTGAGGCACCGCAGAAGACTAGTCAGTGACGTTTTTAAAATTGGAATCGGATCGGTCGAATCTGCCGATTTAGATAGGAATCGTCGAATCGACAGTGGATCAACCGCTCCAGATCCAAATCGATGGTGGATCCGCAGCTCCAGATGATTTCGATCTAGGATTGTACCGGATCGGAATCGTTTCGACCCGGTTCTCATTTTAATAACCTTCCTAGTTTACTTGCTTTGTTAATTGGCCAAGAACCTAGAAGGCTTATGGTCAAGGTACGAGGTAGCAGAATCAGTACTGAACCTTACGAATCTTGTCGAGAAATCCAATTATAGTTGACCCAAAATATCGGTTGCATTAGGGTGTCAACCGATTGGGTTCGATCGGTTTTGGTCGATCGGTTTTGGTCGGGCCTAACTGATCCCCACAATTTAAGGTCCCAACCTTTTCCACTAGTTTAAATAATCGGGCTTCATAGGTCAGGGCATGGATATATATTTCAATTTAGTCAATCAGTTATTGGTCCAAAATCAGGCTAATCTAGCTTTCAATGGGTTAATTGACTAATCAGACTACAAAAGGTCTTCAAACGGGCTATAATCAATAATCAGACTATAAACGATCAATTATCAATCAATCACAATACTCAATCGGCCCAGATCCAGCGACTATCAAAACACTAACTCGTATTGAGAATACTCAATTATTAACTGATCGTTGCTTGAGTCCAATAATTTAGTAATCTGTCAAGCCAAGCTAAGGTTTCAATCAGTTGATTCATATCGAGCCTACCGGTGCAGGGCAAATTGTTTTAGATGGGTAGGCCTTAAGATCCCTTGCTTATATGTCAGGTTTTAATGCTTTTAAAGTTTATCAAACTATCAAAGAGAAGAAAAAAAAATCTTGAAAATCCAAAAGTGCAAAAGGGTGCACACCAAAATATGATATACTCAAATAGGATTTACATCATACATTGGGGTATATAGTTGACTTTAGCCGTGAAATGGCAGGATTTACCATCATTGGAAGAAAAAAAAAAAATACAATCTTAAAGGGGCAAGAAAGTAAGGTTATAATTTCTTAATTCACCACTTTGGTTACAATAAGATTTTCCTTTCAATTAATTGTAAAGATAGATTACAAAAATGTAAATGGTAATATATAACAATATTTTTTTGGCGAGGTATTCAGTACAGTATCAAAGAAGACTTATCAGGATGATATGGTAACAGCTTCATCTTTGGGTTCATTTGAACTCTCTACACCTTCCTCATCAATTTCATTGCAATCATTCTCAAGTTCTTCTTCAAAATCAGCTAGATCCTTACCACCCCCATCATCAAAATCCTTCAAGTCCTTTATTTGAATCTTAACACGCTTCCCTTTGATGTATCGGTATTCCCAAGTTGGAGGAGGATATTTCTTCATTAACTTGTCATATTTGTCCAACATTCCCAGCTTCTGGAACACCTTCCCAACCATTGAGACAATCGAAGTGTTTGGCTTGACACCAAGCTCTTCCATATCAGCAAATACCTGCAAGAGATGACCTGAGTTGAGATCCTATAATGCAATGAAAATTTATATACTAATGCTTGACGAAATTGGTTTTGGACAACTTGCGCATCTGGGCAGAGGAGAGGGAAGGTAAATAATCACAGAGGGTGAAGCAGGATTCGATCCCAGGTCTCAGCTGCTACTAGCACAAGACCTTACAGACTAAGCTAGCGGGTAACTTCTACAAGCTACTATTCGTTTAATGTGATATTACAGAGCTAAATGAAAATAATAACCCCTAAAGATTATTAAAGCTTGTTTTGCTCCAAATAATGGACTGGGCAGAAAAGAGAAGAATCTAGGCTCATTCATGCAAACCAAAGATCTTGACTAGCTGAATGCAACATAATATATCTGAAACTTAAATTTTAACTAATCAAGATATGAAGAAACAACACCTTATGTCAATCAAATTAAATATTTTGGGTTATAATTATGTATTGTTTACACTTCAGCCTCCCTATTTTTAAATGCAACTGACACAGAAGACATGAAGAGTTTTCAAGTTTTAGTATATGACCCATAGAGCTAAATTAAACCATCGAAAACAGAGACACCAAAGTTCTCATTACAATCAAGCAGCAGATCAAAATAGCAACTATTCAAGAAATGTGATAGAGAAAGGTAGATTTCTCATTGGTCAATGAAGGATTCAATGCTCAGACATTTGGGTGCTAAGGCCATGAATAGGAATCCAGTTAATGGATGGTCTAATTAACATAACACAAGTAGTCTGTTGTTTCAGATCAAGTGGCATGCACTACAAAAGCCCCTGTCAATGCTGTCATGCACCTTCCTACCCATAAGCCAACTGTGAAGAAAGACTATAAGCATAAGCCATCCAACTACTAATAAAACTAACAGAACTCCCTTCTTCCTAGTGGAGCTGAACACAAGAGACAGCCATCTCATGTCCCATTCAAACTGCAATATAAAATGGTAAACCTCTTAGATGCACATTTTTTTTTGCCTAACAAGCAATTTGACCTCTTAGATGCACATGGTGTCATAGCTTGGTGTTTTAGGCTCTAGCCAGGCCAACCTCCAAATGCCCAGGCAGGAACCACCCAGGGGACAAATCATATTCAGAGGCAGCTCCCCACCTCGAAAGAGAGGGGGTGATTTTTGAACAAATGGCAAAAGTTAAGCTCCATGCAGTCTAGTTTCCCATCTGTTTAAACAGAGTTCTAGCATCCCAAATCAAATGAAATTGAAACTTTCAACTACATTTTGATTTAGTTAAAGCTCACTGGTTATTGAAGGGAAAAATGTGATCAATGTGACTCAGAGTTCTATTTTCATTCTTTAAAAAAAAAAAAAGTGGTTTTTCTGTCATTTTAATTTTACATGCACTATGTTATTTCATGATTGGGAGACTAACTCAGTGACGAACTTGTATGACAAATATGCAAGTCTATGCTATGTAAGAAGCATGTGCCATCTCAGGTGATTTTGGATCTAATTAAGCTCTAGCAAAAAGAAAAGTAAACAGAGGGCGGACCTCGGTGCAATGGTAAGATTGCTCCACTGTAACCTAGTGGTTGTGGGTTCAAGTCGGGAATCAGTCTCTCCACGAAGCAGGGGTAAGGCTGTGTACATTATGATCCTCCCCAGACCCCACAGTGGCGGGAGCCAAGTGCATTGGATACACCCTTCTTATTTAAAAAGAAAAGTAAACAGTAAGTGGGCAAACGGAAGTGGAACAGAGTAATCAAGGATAATTTACAAATCAAGTGGGAAGTTTTGAATGCGTTGAGCAAGTTCTCAATTTGAAAAAAATGCTATTACAATAAATGAAAGGCGGGTGTATAGCAGAAAATTTCATAATTGAACCTGAAAATGGATCTATTTAGGAGGGATGTAGGCTTGCCCCTCAAAGAGAACTTATTTATTTCAAAAGAAAAAGAAAAAAAAAAAAAAAAAAACCAACTAATTCCATTCACCAAGACATATCACAACTATTTTTTAGGGTCAGCTAAATAAATCCTCCTCCACCATTTATCTGCATTAGGGTCATAAAAGGGCGAACCCAGTGCACAAGGCTCCCGCCACTGTGGGATCTGGGGAGGGTCATAATGTACACAGCCTTACCCCTGCTTTGCAAAGGGGCTGTTTCCAGAGACTCAAACCCATGACCACTTGGTCACAATGGAGTAACCATACCGTTGCACCAAGGTCCACAGATTTTTTAGGGTCATATCTGCTGTTAATACAGAGAATACTCATGTAATGAGAATGAAGTTTACAAAGACAGACTAGGACCCATTGATATGACAGATTGTTTCCTTTTACTTCCAAAACCTAAACCAGTCAACAGATAACACAACCTAATACATCTTGATAAATTTGGGGAGCAATCAGAGCATGCTATCAGCCTAAGGAAAAAAGAGATGCAGTACTGGAGGTTCAAACCCCGACCTCTGTTTCTTTCAAACAGAATGCAAATTTGACATTTGTGCACCGAATAGCTCTCAATCAGGCAGATGGTTGTGCCAAGGTAGGTTGTGCACCGAATAACTCTCCAATCAGGCAGATGGTTGCAGAGATCTGAGCCTCCAAAGGTGTAGCAGAATCTGAGCATAAAACAGAGCCACAGGTGTGTAGCAGCCTTCCTCTTGGTTGTGTGCAGCAGCAGCAACTCTCGAATAGGATTCTTCCAGTACCTGAATTCTCTAATAAATAAAAGACTATTCTGCCCCACGATTCTTCTAGGAATATTCTCACCAAGCCAAATCAAGGGGCTGTGACACTGTTCACGTGAACAGTGTTTTGGCCTCTTCTTCTTCATGTTTTGATCTACATCACTTCACAACTAATTTTATTTTTTTTTTGGTAAATTTTTGTTTCGACAAAATGCTAACTTCATTTGCATTTGAGGACTTAAAGGTGTATATAGATGAGGGTGTTTTGTATTTTCCATTGTGAACATTTCTTTGAAAAAAGATAGGAGCACTTAGTTACCTATAAAAGTAGGAATCATACCAGCCAAATAGACTTCTTCCTAATAAGAAGGGCAGACAGAATGGTGTGTAAGGACTGTAAGGTTATCCCTAGAGAGAGCCTAACCACCCAACATAGACTTGTGGTCCTGGATTTGTGCCTCCGTGCAGTCGTGCACAGAAGCATAGGAGGAGAGAACCTATGTACCCTAAGATAAGGTGGTGGAGAAGAAAAGGGGAGTCCCTATAATGTAGGACAGGAATGAAAACTCAACCAGTCCCAAAACAGAATCTAAAAACAGGGAAAATTGGTTCAGTTCGATGGGTTAAGGCTGGGATGATTTGATAGGGTATGGTTTAGTTCAAGAGTGAGGTTAGTGTGGAGGGATAGGTCTGGGACAGTAGGAAACAAGGGGTTAAGCAAACAGATCTGTAGAAGGTTTTTCTTCTCTGCCAATTTGAGTAGCAGGCTAGGAAATAGGGATTTAATGGGTTTTGGAGAGATTTCTTGTGGAGGCCAATCAACGGATCAGAAGGGGCTGAAATGGGGATTGAGTGGAGCTCTAGGATGGGGGAAAAGGTGCTCAAAAGATGGAAGAAAAGTGATGGCTGGATAGGGCAGGAAAGAGGGAGAATGGAAATAGAAAGTATTGAAAATAGGTTCAAACCAGTCACAGAAGCAGGGGAGCAGCAGCAGTGGTTCTTGGCTGGAGTGGGGATGTCTTCTAATGGCTGGATTGCTTGAAAAAAAAAGAGAACAAGGACTGAAGAGTAACCTCCTTGGCTTCCCACCGCAAGGAATCAACTTGGATCACACACCAGCTCCATCACCAAGATTGAACACCATGGAAATAGCTTCATTGAAGCAACATGCAAGCAGTAGTATTTGTATAATAGAAATCATGGCCTGTATGGCCTCTTGAGTTGTATTTATTGACTGTCATAAAGAGAATAAAGGCAAGGGAACAAAATTAGAAAGTCCTAAATTAGAAACTTCTAATTTTGATCCTTGACTTGGATTACAAAATTACAGAACACAATCAGCTTCTAATTGATGTAACTACTATTTTAATCACCTATTAATTATGAAAATAGAAACTAACTACTAACATGAAATTAGAAAGTAAATATCCAAGACTACTAACTTAGCCCACATGGCTGACCATAACTTAAACTAGACCAATTGCACCAGCCGGTTCATTAGTTTATTACATGACTCAAAAATTAAAACATAACAACCCAATAGAGTCCATAGAACAGCACTGTTCACGTGAACAGTACCATGGGAACAGTGTTACACCAGCAGTAGTTGAGACTCAAAATCGTGCTAGCTGCCAAGGTAGGCAGCAGCCTCCTTTTTCTTCCTTGAGTACACCCTTGGTTCATGGTACAATATCTCGGCGAGATCTCAAAAATAACTCAGTTTTGTGAAGTCTCGAGACGAGACGGTAAGCGATACAAGATTTGTGCAATATCTCGGTCAAGATCTCGTGGTATATCTCGATCTGGATTCGACTCGGTCGAAAACCAAGCTATAAAAAGGCACCCTCTCGGCGAGATTTCGACCCTACTATAAAGAAAAAACACTTGGAGTTGAGGGTTTTGGTGCTTTTTTTGGGTAAATCTCACCTCAAATGAAGATTAAAGCTTGGAGATTCAAGATTGAAGCTTCAACATCAAGAGAGGGTTTTGGTATTTTTTTTCATAAATTCATGATCAATACTTTTTTGTTGACTATATAGATTTTATATGTGATACAATGTCCACCGACACTCATTTCAGTACTAGCTACTCTCAAATGGTAGAACTTGTTACACACTTACACTTGTATTGTTTAATTTATGTCTCTTTCCAAGTTTCTAACAATTATTCACAAACCGTCAAATCATCACCATGTATGATTATGAATATGATGCCTAATGCTTAAATGGTTTATGGTTTGATGTTTTTTAATTCCTAATACTTAATTAAGTTGTTTTACACCTCTACTTTAATTATATGTATTCTAAATATTGTGGGGAATAGCCTAGGGTTGAGCTCACCTACCCATAGACTACCAACCTAGGGTCCGTAGTCAAAATACCATTTTGGGTTTGAATTTGTAGAACTAATTTTTTCATTGTGTTTAGAAGGCCTAAAATAGGGTGGGTATCAAGTTTCATGACCTATCTTGGCCATATGGCCACCGAAACACACCACCGAGTCAAGACGGGAGAAAATACACCAACTTGCCGAGATCTCGCCAGAACTCAGTTTCGTGGCCTGGCGAAACCAAGGGCGAAACCGAGACCTAAAACCTTGCCTTGGTTCTGCATCACCCTAAGGACATTTACTGATCAGTGGTCAAACAAGGAGAGTGGGACTTTGAGGGAGACACCAATGTGATGTGGAACGAGATGATGACTATTAAGAGGGTTGCCAAAGATGTACTAGGGGAAACAAAGGGTAGTCGTCAGGCCCCTAGGGAGACTTGGTGGTAGAACGATGAGGTCCAAGCAGCCACTAAGACTACGTAAGATTGTTTTAAGACATGACAAAGGACTAAAGAACCAAAGGTTAAAAAGAGGTATTATTATGCCAAAAATGAAGCTAGGAAGATTGTGGGGACGGCTAAGGCGAAGAAATATGAGGATCCTTATATCAACCTAAACACAAAAGAAGGGGAAAAAACTATATATAAGATAGCTAAGATGAGAGAAAGGAAGAGTAGAAATTTCGATTAGGTAAGGTGTATTAAGGGTGATGATGGAAAAGTGTTGGTAAGGGATGAGTATATTTGCAACCTACTAAATGGAGATAGGCCAAGTAGAAATGACCCGGACAATTACATTATTCAACAAGACACCACACGCCACAGATATGTAAGAAAGGTTAGTGTGGTGAAAATTAAAGAAGCCTTAAAAAAAAATGAAAGCAGGCAAAACACTAGGCCCATGAGATTCCAATAGAAATCTGGAAAACCCAAGGAGGTTGTGGGGTATATTGGTTAACCAATCTATTTAACAGGATTATGAACATAAGGAAGATGCCAAACGAATGGAGGAGAAGCATTGTAGTCCCGATCTACCAAAATAAAGGTGATATCCAAAGCTGCAATAACTAGAGAAACATAAAGATAATGAGTCACACTATGAAACTATGAAACTTTGGGAGAAGGTTATTGAAGCTCGTTTGAGAATAGAGACTCATATCTCGGTGAACCAATTTGGCCTTACGTCGGGTAGATTCGCGACAGAAGCTATCTACTTATTGAGGAGGCTCATGGAAAGATATAGAGATAGCAAGAAGGCGATATAAAGATAGCAAGAAGGATCTTCATATGGCCTTTATTGACCTGAAAAAAGCCTATGACCGAGTCCCTTAAGATTTAATTCGGCATATTCTAGTGAAGAGAGTTGTGTCGAGTAAATATGTGGATGTAATTAAAGATATGTATGAGGGTGTGGTGAATAGTGTGAGATCTGTGGGAGGTCAAGGCAAGGAATTCCCAATTACAATTGGGTTACATCAAGGTAAAGGATCAGCCTTAAGCCCTTATCCATTTGTGCTTATCATGGACAACCTAACCAAGAGCATTCAAGACGAGGCCCCATGGTGTATGCTCTTTGCCAATGATCGTTTTGGTGAATAAGACAAAAATAGGGATTAACGCTAAGTTAGAGGTATTTAGATCAACCTTGGAAACAAGAGGCTTTAAGATTAGTACAACGAAAACAGAATATATGACGCGTAATTTTAGTTAATACTATGATGGATCTGACATGGTGCGAATTGGGGAAAGAGAGAATACTGCAAAATGACTATTTCATATATTTGGGGTAAATACGGAAGGTAACATCGAGGATGATGTTTCACAGAGAATTAAAGTAAGATGGATGAAGTGGAGAGGTGTATTTGGAGTGTTGTGTGACCATCGTATTCCTTTAAAGCTTAAAGAAAAGTTCTATAGGACTGTTGTACGGCCGGCTATGATGTATGGGGCAGAATGTTGGGCAGTTAAGAAGTGTCATATTGAAAAGCTATGTGTAGCAGAGGTGAGGTTGTAATGATGGATGTGTGGAAAAACTAGGAAGGATAAAGTAAGAAATGAGCGTATTAGAGCTGACTTGGGAGTTACCCCAATCAATGACAAGCTTCGAGAGAGTCGTTTGAGGTGGTATGGTCATGTTCAACGGAGGCCCAGGGACAACCCAGTAAGGAGGAGTGATATGATCCTGATTGAAGGAGTTAAAAGAGCTAGGGGCAGCCAAAAATGACCATAGGAGAAGTTGTGAGCAAGGACACGCATAATCTAGGTCTTGTACCAAGTATGACCTCAGATAGATCCCATTGGAGGGCAAGAATCCAAGTAGCAGACCCCATTTAGATGAGATTCTCCTGACTTACTGGGTTGTGCTTCATTCCTCTTACTTCCATTTTTCATTTTTCTTTTTATTTTCAATCTTTCATTTGTCATTTTCCATTTTTGCATTTCTTATCTCATTCCCCATCCCTCTCTTCTCCATCTCTTCATCCCCTTTTTTTTTGTTTAGACCTCAGTTTTCCCTACTTTGTTTTGTTTGGATCCATGTAGCTGACCCCATTAAGTTGGGATAAGGCTGAGTTTTTTTTTTTTTTGTTGTCTCCTGAATAAGGGTATATTTCTATTTGTACAATGTACAGCTTCCTATAAATATAACCTCCTTTGGGTGAATTGATTAAGGAGATGACCCTCCAAATCAGAATTTCATATTTTGGTTTCTTACAATAGGAATACAGAAATTTCATCAAATTAGAATAAGATTAATAGGACTGTTCAACAAATCCTGATAGAAGCACCACCATGCATCTGAATCACACGATATGCTCGTGAAACTGAACAACTATGAACTTCATATACATTATATGAAGCTGCACAGAAATGACGGTACACCAATTTCTTCTTTTTATTTTTTATTTTTTTGGTTTAAGGCTGAATATAGGAGACAATTTTCATACCTGAAGGCTGCTCCGATCATGAGTAAATGCCTAATTTTAAATTAACAATAATGAAGCTATTATATTAGAACTGAAACATGTGCAATTAGGTGAAGTAAATAACAGTGGCTATGCAGAATATACTGAAGTATATGCATCAAAAGGTGGGCAACTTAAGCATTCAGAGCAGTCAGTCGACTATTTACATGAGTATTTTTTACACATGGCCATGTCCTTTGCATTGGTTTTCACAGAAGATTGTCAGATGGAAGCTTCAAGCTCCATTTTTCAAAGTAATAAGTATGACAGTCTTTTTTTATAATGTGACTTCATGACAAAGCCATAAGTACAGATTATGTTTGTACTTATCAATTTAACAAGTTAGCAATGGGATGACAAGTAAAATACCTCAAACAATTTCTCATACATGCCCCTGCTATAGTAAATTGAAATCATTTTGTTGAAAAAAACGCGAGGCAAGCTTTCCAGATTTTCAGAAAATATTTTGTTCCAAAGTTCTTCGGCTTCTTCAAGTCTATCATCTTGTGCTAAAGCATTTAACAACATAAAATAGCTCCCCATTGTTCTTCCTTGACCTTTACTTAACATCCACTTTGTCACCTACATCCCCATAAGCCAACATACTTGAATAAGTTAAAAAAAATATTCCTCAAAATAATTTCTTTTTCTTTCTTTAGGGAAAGATGAAAAGAAGGATGATAAACAATACCTGAATTATCCTCTTCCACTCTCCTTCATTTGCTAGGGTTTTCAAAGCTTTTTTTACGGCGATTAAAGGAAACTCCAACTCCCAAGCAATATAAGAATCAAGAGCCCCATAAACTTCCTCTTTGACATTTGACAATCCCTTTATCTGAACAAGCATAGCCAGAATCACAAGTTACTAAATGGCAAAAGTACAAAACATTAATTCAAAATTTTCCCAGATTTTGCTTAGATTTTGAAAATGCAATAAAGCTTAATGTGTCTCATAAATTATCAACACCACAAAGAAGATCCAACAATGCAGATTAAGATGATGACAATAATAATAATAAAGAAAGAGGACCTCACACATTCAACAAGCTTTTGCGACTTGGAGATTGTGCCTATTCTCTTCTTAGTTTTCCATACTCGTGGATATCTTGGTCTTGGGCCTTTCGCAGCACATAGCTGAGAAATAACATCCGATAAAGATCCAAACAACATTAAAGAAAGAAAAAGAACATTAAAATAATAGCCCCAAACTTAAGGAGAGTGCTTACAACAACAGCATTAGCTTTTCCAGAAATATTCACTGATTCCAATCTTTGGGTAACAATGGCTGTAGAGTATTTGAGATTAAGCATCCTGCGAGAAGCCAAATATAAGAACTGAAGTTATTAGATACCTTAAAAAGCTAAATTCTCATAATCGATAGAAAACCCACGTTGTCATTTGCAGATGAAGAAAGAAAAAGAACATAAAAATTAACAAGGGTATATACAAACAACTTGTCCTCAAAAAGAAAAACAACATCAAAGAAATAAGACACAAATTGAAAATCTGCCACGTTCAATGCTGAGACAAGAAAGAAGGTTACCCTCTAATGGAGCCTCTACCCACGAAATCAAAGCCTACAAATTGATCAAGCAAAGTGGTCAGAAAGAGTCATGATACTCACCGAGGGGGGAGGGAGTACTAAAAAGAATTGTAGGGGGAAAAATCCCGGAGAAAGAGAGAGAGAGAATGGTTGACAAATTTGGATTGGGGAATTATTCGGAAGGCAACAAATTGAGAATAAATCATTTTGTTAATTTATGAATTCGATCAAAGAAGTGGACTTAAAATAAATTCAGATATAGATTGATTCGGGAATTATTTGTTTAGCTATAAAATAAAATTAGAGCAAATAATTTGAATATTCATTTTTTAATATTTGTTGTATCTATTTCACATTATCAATCAATTATCATACGTGCATAACATACAAGTTATATGAAAATTGAAATAAATTCCATTTCACAAATCACAATATAATGTATAACGGAACCAGGCATGTGTTCATTTAGTACGTAAGGCAGTTCCAAAGGGAAACTAGATTCATCAAATACAGCATATCCAGAAATATATATGGCTAGTGCAAGAACCCAAACATCATCAACCACTTATCATTCAGTGGACTTCAAGGTTAAGATCAATGTACCAATATGTTAAAGCACACGGCTTGATGTACAGACAGAACTTCATTCACAAGCCATAGGGCAATCATAATCCATGGGTCAATGAAATATTAATTTGGATAGCAATTGAAAGGTCATCAGTGAGGGTGCTCTATTGATTAAAAACAAAGCAGTAGTGATAACTCAAACTTGAAAGGACTGAGCAATATGACTGTACATCAGCCCTGAGAAACTGGTTTCTGCGATATGAGGGTATTGTTCCTCCAGTACACTCGTTCAGTGCTGTATATTAGGACATGAACACTGATGACAACTTCCATGGATCTTGGGGGATTTTTTTTTATTTTTTATTTTTTTTTGTGAGTGAGGGGGGGGGGAGGGGGGCGACAATTATAAACTTCCCCAAAAAGCAAAGATTGAATCTTTCAAACATGGCACCTATATAACCAAGAACCAGATAAAAGTATTCCCAATCATTACCGAACACAAGGAGATGGCCCAAATATTGAAATGAACGAACTAGGATGGTGAAAAGGAAAATCTATTTTTTTGTATCTGTTTGACAATCAGAAAGGGTGTTGCCGTGGTTGGAATGAACAAACAGGCTTCATATTCCTACTTAATAGTAGGGAAATGCGTTGTGCTTGAACAGCCACAAGATTGCAATCAAATCGCCACAATCAACTTTCTTTCATCCTGGGGAAAGGATCTCAAGAAAGACTTGAAACAAAGCAAAGCATAGAGATTAAAACAAAGCATGATTGGGTTGTGCGAACAGGAAAGCCATTACCCCCCATTGAACGAAGAACACAGGCCCGGTTTGCCTGAGCGAGGAATAGGATCTTTTGTATAAAAACCTACTAGTATGAAGAGAGAAAGTTAGTCGACTGCAAGGTTCTCAAAGCAGTAGGCAACCGTTGGAGGGCCTCCTACCCGCTTAGGTGACCAAGGCATCCAAGTATTATTTTTTTTTTTGCATCCATTATATTTGGTAGACTAGTATAGCAAATAACCAAATAGCATGTTGAAGTTATAAAATTCTACTTATATGCTACATCAAGATTCAAGAATCATCAATGCAATATGGTATATTTATGCTAGCAATGACCTAATCTGAGAAAACCAACAAATAATGAACAAAGTATAGAATATAAAGAAGCATATCATCAAAATAACAAATCAATAAACTAAGAGCATAATAGCATATAATTAAGAAATGTAATAACAAATATAAAGAAAAAAAAAAAACAGAAGGGACTGTTAAAATATGTAAGTACTTATTATACTAACAATAATAATCCACCAGAAATAATAGCTAACAATAGGAAAATATAAATTGAAGTGGGTTTAATATAGAAAAAAATATAGGCACAAGAGGCTATTACCTTCTTTTTCTTCAACACACGATAGCCCAACCTACTATCAAATGAGAGAGCTCACTCTATAGAGCTTTGTTTAGTTTGAGATTTTAGGTATAAATTGGTAACGTCTAGGCCTCTTAAGACTGACCAAGATCAACTCCATAAATTAGGTTTTTCACCAACCACAAACTCTTGAAGTCTGAACTGGAGGTACCAGTTGGTTCAGACTGAAACTCAACTCGAATCCACCAATAGTGGAAGTCTTAGGAGCTGGAACTTGAGGAAGAAGAAGAAGAAAGAGGGGGGGCGGAATAAATCGTTTACAGATTACTAGTTACAGCATACAGAGAAATGGAAGAGGGAAAAGTAGAAAACAGACCGGAAACTGCGTTACCGGGAGGAAGAAGAAGAAGAATTACAAGCAGGAAAAAAAATGCAACTGACTTACCGCACAGGATGCCTCCAGAGAGAAGCTGCATCCGGAGATGTCTTGATTGGAGGAAGAAGCCGCCGGGGCAAAGTTCAGGTTCATGACAGCGAGAAGAAGATGAAGAACAACTAAAGAAGAAAAAAATTTTAAAAACAAAAATGAAAATTCAAACTCAGGACTTACCGTTGTCGAAGCCGCCTAACCGGAGATGTCGTCGCGTCACCGTCACGGGGAGGGGAAGGTAAATCCTATCCAGGTAGCAAGCAGAGTGTGAGAGGAAAGCTTTTTGCCCCATTTTTATGGTTTGATCCTATGCAGAAGGGTACATGTTTATTATAAACAGCAAACTAATCAGAAGATGGAAAATAGAATCAAAATATCATTGAGTTCCTTATCCTTATCCGGCTGCGTAGTGTCCGCTTGCGTCTCCTTGTGTTTATCTATGTTCTATGGGAGAAAGAACCCTAACCGCTGCTCTGCTTCGGCGTGTGACCTGCGCCCAAACACAGCCCAGTGCAAAAAGACCTGTGCACCCTTGGTCCTTTTCGCCTTTTTCGGGGGTGCACAGGTCTTTTCACACTGGACTGTGTTTGGGTGCAAGTGCACGAACTGAATTAGAATCAATCACAATCGATTTTGCTCTGAATCGACCTATTTGAGAAAGGATTTTAAACTTGGAATCAAGAATTGAATTAGTCCCAAATGATTCTGATCTTGGTTCGATCAGAATTGGCCGAAATCGATCCCAATAACCATAGAATTGGCCATCAAATCTGAAAACCCAGTGATCCTGTCCAAAAAATAATAATAATAATAGAATTGACCATTTTGGAATGGCTATAATCAGTATCAGTCACGATCGATTCTTATTTGAATTGACCGATTTGACTAAGGATTTTAACTTGGAATCAGGGATTGAATCAGTCCTTACTGATTCGGATCCATCCGATCCTAATGGACCAAAATCAATTCCAAAAACCATACAATTGGCCCTCAAATATAAAGAACCTAGCAATCCTATATTCCTATCCCGAAAAACTTAGAATTTGCCCTCAAATATGAAAACCAGCTATGCACTCCCAAAAACCTGGAATACTCGTTTCGAAATGGCATCAGTCACAGTCGATCCAGGTTCAAGTTGGCCGATTCGATCAAGAATTTTAGATTTGGAATTGGAGATTGAATAGGTCCTTGCCAATTTTTATCCGATACCAATTTGAAATAGGTTAAAAAAATCCTAGAATATAACTTAAAATTTGAAAACCTAGCAATACAATCCCCAAAACCCTAGAATCGGTCATTTTGGAATGACCAAAATTAGGATCAATCATTGTTGACTCCGATTCAAATTGAATTATTCAACCAAATATTTTAAACTCGGATCATATCGGAATTGCCCAAAATCGATCCGAAAAAAAAAACATAGAATCTACCCTCAAATATGAAGATTCAATGATTTATTCCTCATTACCCATGAATCGATTGTTCCAAAATGGCTAGAATCAGGATCGATTGGATCAAGATAAAGTCTTATATCCAGTCAGCATTTGGTTCGTCTACAGTTTAATCGACCTTAGAGTGACAGTCCAAGCCCTAACTACACCAAGACCAAAAGTGGCTGAACGATTTTCACGGGTATCACGAATCCCATAGAAGTGGATGCTGAGCTGTATCTCACTTTGGAAGGGGAAAATGCTTTAGGCGGTGGAAACGAATCTTTTGAAGGACAAAACATGCTTGGAAGTGATAAAAAGTAGTATAGCACAGCTGGAAAAGCAAGCTTTAACTTTATTTTCCATAAAGGCAAACACACGTGTAGGCCAACTTCCTAATAAAGCCATTCGACTTGAGTACGAGGCATTGAAGACTGTGTGTAACGTACTGTCAACTCACGTGATAGAGCAGAGAAAATATTCGTCATTATCTCCATTGCTTTTGAAAATGAGAGTTTCGTTTTCAGAGCGTCTTTATTTTTGTTTGAATTTTAGTTTGAAGTCCGACTTTGGTCTATAAAAGGCAATGTATTAGTAGTATTGAGGTATCGGGTATTCAAGCTCTTGAAGCATTATAGTGGAGAGAGTGTGGAGTCAAGTCTGAGAGCTATCTTTTCCATCAGCGAAGAAGCTCTAAGTGTTTTTCAGTTTTGTGTCTTGTTCGAGTGATAGCCTTAAGCCAGAGGTCTGTTCCGGAGAAGATGACTCCCACCGGAAGTCTGAGTACGGTGTTTGATTAGTGAAGCCTGAGTAATTGTTCATCCTTTTTCATATTTCTTGTAAGTATTTATTTTCGTATTTAATGGAAATGTTATATTGTTTTCTAAACATGAGTGAATAGTTTTAAAAGGCTGAAGACCGTAGCAAAATTCCTAGACACGGGTATAAGGAACTTTGCATACATTATTATCTTTCTTTTGGCAATATAGAGCGAATATATATGTTACACTTTGGGAAATATATTATCATTGAATTGATAGTGATGTCTCAATATGTTGCCAATTTCATTACTATATTTCTTTAGCCAATATATATCAAATCAATTTTTTTTTTTTTCAATTTGGGAAATACATTTCACGGAATTTGTGGTGATGTGTCAATATGTTGTCAATTCCCATTACTAAATTTATTGACTGAGCATCTCCTTTGTTATTATAAATAGCATACGGTTTCAACAAATGTTATTCTACTAACAATATTTTTTTATCAACCATCTTGATGGAGTCCTTGTATGTGCCCTTCCTTCTCCAGCATCGATTATTTGTCAATGATTTAGACTTCAAGGAAGTGTTATTTCCCATGAGGTTTCTTGTGTAGATATATTTTTTTTCTAGAAATTCAACATTAATATTATTTGTGTTCAACCATAACTTTCTTTGTGTCTGATAATGTTAGAATGTTCTACCCATTTATATCATATATGTAAAAGCATTTATCATTTTACAAAATCAACAAAAAGTAGATTATAGTTAGAAATTATTTTATCGAAAGTGGTGAATATTATCTATCGGTTGGTTAAATTCTATTCCAATTTAGTTACATGTTTTTGTTATCTAGACACATTCCCTCCTTAGTTATATGACACTTTTAAGTAATACCGATCATTTCATTATTGGTAATTCAATGAGTGTCTTTTATAGCAAAAAAAATATTTCATTATGCGAAAAATAATATCAAATGAATCACTTCAGCCTATATATGACAATTAATTTTCATCCTAATCTATTCTATAGTGGGTACTTGATTATCTGTAACTTAGCCTATGAATTGCTAAAAGATCGTTGTTCTTCTCATTCAACATATTTCATTGTGGACGTTTCTTAAAGCAGGAATTTACCAGAACATTTGTAAATGCTTGACACGAGAAGAGATGGAAGACAACTATTTCCAAAGGCTTGAGACACATGAATTAAAACAAAATATAGAAGGCTATATTATTGGATCAATGATTTACCAGGTATATTACATGAGGAATCAATCTTTGGTGTATTTTCTTGGGTAAATATCACCCCCTTTCCCCCAAGTTTTGAATAATGATAATGTCTTCCTCCACTTTTGAAAAATTCTATCATGAATCAAGGAGAAAAGAACTAATTAATTATTGTTGCAAAAACTGTGAAAATTTATTGCAGGCGAATGGGAATAGGATTGAAGCTGGTATCTAAAATGGAAGAATGGTTCAGAGAGAGAAAGGAGCAGAGTATACATGGCAACAGAGAAAGATAACGAAGCTTCATTAAAGCTATTCACCGAAAGATGCGGTTACGCAGAGTTTCGTAACCCTTGTATCTTTGTTCGCCCTGTCTTCGCTCACCGGGTCTCCCGACGCCGAGTCTCTCTATCGCCGCCGATTCTCCACAATCGAGTTTTTCACTAGAGACATCGATTCAATCCTCCACAACCGTCTCAATCTCGGCACTTTCATCGCCGTTCCTTCCTCTGGCTACCTCGATTCATGGCCTGGTGTGGACCATTTCCTCTCAAACCCACCTGAGTCCTGGGCTGTGCTTAGTATTTGGAACAGCAAAGAAGTGTTCACATCTTTCCAACCGTTGTCGGCCAGATCTGGAAAACTTGGATTTCCCTCACAGAAGCTAGTGGAGCAGCGACATCACTGCGAGAACCAGGAAGAAGAAGAAACCAAAATCATCCAAGGCTCTACCCAACCAATCTGCACAAACAAACCCTAAAAACTAGAGCTTTTATGGCTCTCTTTTCAGATCATAGCCCATCTCTCTCAATGGTTCTCTTCCATTATCACCACCGCCGCTATGTCCATCACTGAAACTTCTTCCAACACCACCGCCCCCCTCCCTTCACTCGCCGCCCATCCCACTCATCCCTCCATAACTTCTGCCCAAAATTCGAAGTGGGTAGTGAAGCTGCTATGGCTTATGATAGTGCATCAATCAAACTCCGAAGAGGCGATTCTCATTCGTAACTTGCCATGGACTGAAATCACTGTACAAGAACCTAACTTCCAAGATCTTCACACCACTGAATCAATTCTGGGTATGATCAAAAGGATGGCTCTTACCAGTCCAAGTTTCAGGGCATTGTTCGATAAAATTCTTCAAAAATAACGAGAGCAAAGGCTGGGAAGCTCCACACCAGTCTTCGACTTCCACCTGCAGGTCTTTACCAATTGTTTATTTGGCCCTACTCTTCCATCTCTGTCTAGTGCATGACTCAATCAGTTTTAAATGTATCCAATGTGAAGATGGTTATCAAGAGTGCAGAAATAGTATTTGATCTGATTAGTTGTAGAAAATGGAGTACATTACTAATGACTAATATCTTTCAATCAGGGGCCATGCTCCTCCACAGAGAATGTTGATCTATATTTTTATATTTTTTTAGATTTCATTTTAAGGGCTTGGATTAAAGTGTTAATATCTTTCAATCCGTGAGGCCAATTTTGACATGCCACAATATCTGTGAAGCTCTTAGCGAGTACTTGCCATCCGTATGGAGGCCATGACCTGATTCTACCAAAAAGTGATGAAAATTGAGGAATTCGTAGCAATGATGTTTCGTCCTGATCGAGGTCTAAATGATACCAAATTTCTATGGAATTTTGCATGTGAGCTTAATATAACCAAATGAGGGTACCTGGGTAGTTTCAACCAAAATTGGGGTTCGCATATTGAGGAATGATCCATGAGCAAAACGATAATTTTCACGAAAGGTACCAATTCGGGTGAAATTTCATGCATAGGCTTAAAATGATTAAATAAAGTTATCCTAGGGATCATGGCTCTATTTGGGACAATCTGGGGGTAGAATTGGAGTAAGGGGTAAAGTGGTAATTTTTTATCAATTCGATTGCTATGGAAACCAACCAGGCCTAAATCATCATTGTCGAGGTTATTCTCCCAAAGTGTCAAAATGCAGTGTCTACAAACAACCAAAACTTTAAACTCTTCGTAAGTTTTTTTTTTTTTAATGAAAAAAAAACACCACTTCTAATAAGCTTATTACAACCCACATATAGATATGTCCTTAATATTTAATTGATAAAATCTGAATTGGTCCAACCAACACACTTGAATGAGGTGCAAGAGAAGCCACAAGGCCAAAGTGGGTACACTCCGAATCAAGATTTGGGTTCCATTTTACATGAGTGCACCTTGATGTGGGACTAAAGAGTGGTCTCTTTTTCATACGAATTGAAACCTCTGGTTGCCATGACTAAGGTTGTGTGTGGTATGCATTCTTAGAACGCATTGTAAGTTGATTTTGCATTCTCAGATGATAAAAACAGTTGTTTTCATCGTCTAAAAATGCGAAATCAACCTACAATGCGTTCCAAGAATGCATACCAAACACAGCCTAAATGTGAAGTCAAAACCCGTATGTAACCACCTCATAGCAATGTCACGCCATCCCTTCCATACATGCACATCTCATATCCATGCATCACTCGTCAATAGCTCATCCATGATACCCTCATCACTACATGCATTACTTCATATCTCTCATATTGTCTTAGTATAAGCTTTCTCAAAGTCAAGCTAGAGTTGGGGAGCGAAAAAGCAAAGCATCCAACTCATTATTTATTATTATAAAAAATTCGATATCCACCATGGAAAATGAATTAAAGCTAAGTTTCAAATCAATGCGAATGTTACTTAACTTAAATTTTCTTTTTTGTTTTTTTTTTTTTTTTTTCCTTCATACTTTTCAAATTTAAATTTTAAAATCCATACTGTCCATTATATTTTTTTACTGTTATAGAAATGTTTAATGGTATCTTTGACTGTCCCATCACCTTCAATTTATGAACCATTTTAAATATGCCATACCCACAAAGTTTTTTGTTGGTCCCATCTTAACTATGGATTGGCCCAATAAGAGACTGTTAAAATATATCGATAGTGGGCCAATAGTTATGGATTTCAGTCAAAGTTGAATTATCGACAAAATTCAGCCAAAGTTGAATTATCAATAAAATTTAAGGCCTACATGTATCCATATGGGAGTTTTTCGAGATCTTTTATTTGATATATGATTCGACCCATCTAGCTTAGTACCTCTGACCACTCCGGGTGGACTTTTGCTGGTTCAACCGGTTTAAATATTCATCTGATATTTCCTCTACATCATCACTCCATCCGAAAAAAAATTCTTTATATATAAATATGGGGAGGGTACTCTAGTTATCGGCACATAGATCAATGATTGGGGGTATGTGGAGGGTACTTTAGACACAATTCGTCCAATAGTGGAGTATTTGGCCATCGATTGCTCTTGAGCATGTTTGGTTAGCGGAGCAAAACAAACTTTTCCTATAAATATAGAGAAAAAAATCCTAACATAGGCAACGTAGGGATTCTTTCCCATGCCATCTCATATTGTGACCATGTGAGTACTACACTGACACTCCCTCTCCTCTCTGACCACATGACTCCTATTGGCAAAATTGTTTCTTGCGTCATGATTAATGTGGCATGGGAGATTCCCCAACACAAGCGACGCATGGAAAACTCTAGTGCTAAATATTTTATTTTTAGTTAACGTTTCTTTTCGGTACCATTCCTAAAATGACTAGGAGGATCTCATTTGGGAAAATGGTTTCCCTAACCATTTCCCATTCAGGGAGGGGCGCAAGTTTTGAAAGAAGGTGCTTTCTCCTTAATCATTTTCCTAGGATAAGATCAATCATAATTTTGTAGGATTTAGTATCTTTCTATTTTTGCAGTACTATCTGTCTTTTTGCAATATACAGTGAATCTATTTTTTTCTCACTTTGAATATTATCACTGATTTGGTGGTGATCTGTCAATATGTTGTCAATTTTCATTACTACCTTATTCACCCAAAAAAAAAATTTCATTACTACCTTTCTTGGCAATATACAGTGAATTCAAATTTTTTTTTTCCACTTTGGGAAATATATATATGATCATTGATGGAGGTGATGTGTCAATATATTGCGAATTTAATTACTAAATGTATTGAGTGGCACTCTTCTTTTTTCTTATAAATAGCACAAGGTTTGAACAAATATTTCTCTACTATCAAAAATATTTTTTTTTATCAAACATCTTGATGGAGTCCTCTATGGGTGCCCTTCGTTCTCCCGCATCGATTATCTGTCTAGAATTTAGATTTCACTGGAGAGTAATTTTGCCATGAGATTCCTTGGGTAGGTCATTTTTTTAATTTTTTCTCAAAATTTGACATTAGTATTATTTGCGTTCAACCATAATATCTCTCTGCTGTTATCATATTAGAACGTTCTACCCATATATATCATACATGTAAATGCATTTTTCATTTTACATAATCAACAAAACGCAGATGATAGTTAATTAGAAAATTTTTTTAATCAAAAGTGGTGGATATTGTCTATCAATTGGTTAAAATATGTTTCAATTTAGTTAGATATTTTTGTTATCTAGACATATTCCCTCTTTAGTTATATGACTCTTTTATAGTGATATCGATTATTTTATTATTGGTTATTCAATGAGTATCTTTTATAGCATATTATACTTTATTATTGGTTATTCAATGAGTCTCTTTTCCGGCGATAAGTAGGATCACTTCAGCCAATTCATGTTGTATAAGATATTTAGTTTTCATCCTAATTTATTGTATGGTGGGTACTTGATTATCTGTGATTTAACCTATGATTTGCTAAAAGATCGTTGTTCTTCTTATTCAATATATATAGGTTGAATTCTTATTTAACATATTTAATTGTAGACGTTTATTAAAGCAGGAATTTACCAAAACATTGCAAATGCTTAACAAAAGAAGATATGGAAGATAACTATTTCCAAAGGCTTGAGACACATGAAACAAAATATAGAAGACTATACTATCGGATCAATGATTTACCAGGTATGTTACATGTGGCATTAGCCTTTGGTGTATTTTCTTAAAGAATCGATGAGAAGAGAAGCTAGGAAAAAAGAGTAACAATACATACTGAAACATCCCTTAAAACTTGTATTCCTTCATTCATAGGGGAGGGTTCATACCTTACAAATGAAAGATTTTAGGGTTTTGGATTAGACATAATTCTTTTAGGTTTGGGCATTGAAACCCTATCAAACTTCTCCAATTCAAGGTAGGGGTGTCAATTTAGCCCTTTCGGCCCGAACCCACCTTGGCCCACCCTGAGCCTGAACAAGGCCTCGGCTGGATTTATCAACCTTGAGGGCGGGTTAGGGTTAAAAATGTTTGGCCCGATTCAGGCCTCAGGCTAGCCTGACCCGACCCAACCCAGCCTTGTATTATGTTTTTACTTTTTAAATTTGGGTAAATTTCATGGACACCCCTCTAAATTTTTCGAATATCACGGACATCCCAAAAACTATGAAAATATTAACCGCTCATCTTGTTCCCTATTCATACCATTGGAGAATTGCGGCAAAACCATTATTGGGCGACCATCCATCACCTTTGCCAAAGAGGAGAGCGCCTCAGAACGAGAGAGGATTGAGGGGATGAGAGGGGGAGGAAGAAAACCGAGTTTCTGCAGGCCCCGCGGCCAAATGACAAAGACAATAACATCGATGGAGCTGGTGGTGGCGGCGCTGCCTATTGTGGTGATGCTGGTGGTGTTACTGTTGTGGTAGGTGTGGATTCTGAAGGTATAGTTGTGAACGAGGAGGAGACGGCTGGTCACAACAGAAGAGGATAATGAAGAGGAGGAGGTGGAAGAGGAAGGAGTCGGCAAAGAGGATGGAGAGGTAGGAGCTGAGGGAGAGCGGCCCAAACTGGATGAAGGTTTTTACGAGATTGAAGACGTTAGGAGCAAAAGGGTTCGCAAGGTACACTTGCCGTGCTCTCTCTCTCTCTCTCTCTCTCTCTCTCTATACCTACAAATACACACATAGGGACTCATACGCAAATTTATTAATTTGTTTCATTATTGATTATTTGACCTAATTCGTTTCTCGAACGTTTTGGTTTTTTCTCTTGCTATGGACGAAATTGATGAATGGGACATAAGGGGCAAGTTCAATATTTTATCAAATAGTGAGCTACCTCTTTCCATTTAGTTACTATATTTTCTTTTGCTTAAGCTTAATGTTCTTGCTTATTCCGCCTTCAGACCAACGAAGACGATGAAGAGAATGGTTTGTATTTGGGGTTTTACTTTAAGGGCCCGTTTGTTTGCGGGATAAAAGTGGGATAGGCAAAAAAAGGTAGGAAAAGTGTACTAAGGATGTGTGTGTTTGGATACATAGGGTGGGGAACTTCCGCACAAGCTCATTAAATGCATATAATCTTATTTGGTGAGGTGGCACCCCTCTTTTTCCCACCCATATTTTCGTTGGCAATATTCATGGAAAAATTACTTTTGAGTCTTATCTCTCTCATCTTCCTATTTCTTTTCTTTCCCATAGAATCCCCACCCCATGCCCGTTTCCTCTCTCTCCCACTAAATTCCACCCCACTACAAAATGCATATTCTATTATTTTCTTTCCTTTCCTTGTCAACCCAACCCACAACATGTGGGACCTACCCTCACAAGTTTCCCACCCTTGTTTATCCGGCAAACAAACGGGGCCTAAAGGTATTATGGGAAGTTCAGTGTGTGGTAACTGGTAAGGGGCAACTCGATTCCGCTTACACAACTATGAAGCTTGATTCAACATCAGTAATAGGGATTCGATCTAGTCGTGCTTCCCCTTCCTCGAAAACCTAGGCCGACTCACCTCACGTAGCTCGTGGGAACTTTCGCCTTTAAAAAAGAGTTAACAGTGACTTAACTGCACAAACCTAACGGACTGGACTAAGTAGAATTATTTTTTTTTGGGTAAACGGGGATATTATTGCTGAAGGGGGTGTGTACAACCAGTAGCTTCAGTCACACAAAGTTTCTGAAGCCACCGCGTGGAATTTGGCCAATCTGTCACACACACAAGAGACGGGGCCTTCGTTGCCAGGGCATCTGAGACCACATTCATAGCCCTAAGAACAAAAGCGAAGGACACAGAAGAAAAGGAAGACGAGAGCCTAATTACATCCGCAATCAGGTCTTCCACCTCCCAGCTCGGGGTTTTCCACCATTTATAATCAGGACTGCATCTAAACAATCAGTCTCCACTTGGATGTTCTCAAGGTTCAGCTCCATAGCTGCAATCAAAGCACAACGAATTGCAAGGACCTCCCCTTGCGAAGAGGGGTTTGTGATATTCGATAAACTTATAAGGGATGTCCATGAAATTTACCTTTTTAATTTAACCCTAAAATAATCTAATGGGGGTATATCGAGCCTTTACTCTTTATTAGGGTTTAACTTTCATTTTGAGTCTTTGGGACTGAGGGTTGAGGACATCTCTATCAGTGAGGTGCAGTGAGGCCCTCGCTGGTAGACTGGCATGGAGAAGATCGACGGTGAGTATTAGGAGATCCATGTAACACCTTAATTGTCTCATATAGAAAACGGATCCTCTTCAACTCACCTGGAGCGAGCAATAAAGATCCTCTTTGGTAGACGACTTCCCAAGGTTCCTCAACCTTATGATGAAGGACAAGGAGGCTTTCAGGGTGTTCGACAAGGACCAGAATGGCTTCATCTATGCAGCGGAGAACCTTGATGAGGAGGTTGATGAGAAGTTGGAACTGTAGGGTATTGTCCAAAGTTTTCTGATTTTTGGGTGATCAAATTTTATTAAGTTGAGTTCTTCCTGCGACTCCAGCCACCGCTGCTGCTGCTGTTCCTCGGTGATACGACCTTGGTATCTATCTGAGACTTCCTCTTCCTCTCTCACAGACAATCAAAGCTCGCCCAAAGATGTAAGTCTCTCTCTCTCTCTCTCTCTCTATCTCTCTTAGGAGAAGTTTTCCTGTGATATGCTATTTCATGGATGCGCCAATGGTTTGGATATTCCTTAATTTCAAGGAATAAAATGTTGATTTTATTGCTACTTGAACCCTAGAATATCCTGTGATTTAAGAAGTATTCAATGCACAAGGCTCCCACCACTGCGGGGTCTGGGGAGGGTCATAATGTATGCAGCCTTACCCCGGCTTTCGCAAAGAGGCTGTTTCTCGAAAACCACTATGGTTTTTTTTTTTAATAAAGTTCATTCGATTTCAAGCCAAATTATTGATTTGATTGTGGTCTCTGTTGAAACTTGGACTTTTGGCTTTTCTCTGTCTTATTTAATTATGCAAAGGCTTGAAGCCTCCCCCTATAATTTTAGTGAATGAAAGTTTGGCTTTTTGCCTTGGTTCTGTGGTGATTCATTGACCTCCCTGATATAATGAATTAGTAGGATCCTCAGTTTCAAAGCTGATCTTCAAGTTTTAATTTCTGCTTGCTTTTAACACTCATTTCCTATTAATTTTTTTATTTGTCAGTTTAGATCATTAGTACTGCTACTTTAAATCTCTAAAGCTGTTGCTATCAGTTTACTGCAACTCTTTCTTAGCTGGGAAATAAGGGTCAATACAGGGTCAATAAGGGCCGGGCTGGGCTAGGGAAAACCCTGGCAGGGTCGGACTGGGTTGAGGGTATGTTAGGCCCTGGCAGGGCTTGTTGACACCCCTAATTCAAGGGTCACAACTCACAACATCGAAGTACTGTCCAAGACTCCAAATCTTTCTCAAAAGAAACAAAAGAAGTATGAATAGCTGTTTAATTTGTGAGAATTAATAAAATATGACACCTTTAGATTCCATTATGTGGTCATTAGTATTTATTAGTTTAATGATGCTGTTAATGTTCTAAAATCTAAGGAGCTCTACTTTCTTCTTGCTTTGTTTGACTTTTCTCATGAGTTTTTTCTCACATTGGTTATCAGATGGAAGTTCATATTTCTTTTCTTTTTCATATTTATTATAGAAAAATAGAGCGACATTTATAAAAATCAAACCATAAATCAAGGTTAGTAGTCATTTGGTACTTCTCCAATTCTTCAATGTCTCTGACATGTTGTTTCCCTTTCAAAATCTTTCCTCACCCTGTGCAGTGAGTGCCTTCCCAGCTGGTCTCTCCTCCGAATGAGTAACCGATCCAAACTGTTCCAGAAGATCCACCACAAGTCTTCAAAAATAACCAAAGAGCAAAGGTTGGTGAAGCTCCACACAAGTCTTCTCTCTCATCTTCTAGGGGTAGATGGGAATTGCCATGGTGGCTGTTCTGATCTACTTGGTTTCATTTGATAGATTGCGTGTTCTTCAGTCAGGTCTCTTACTAACCCTCGGTTGAGAATTTGAGGATCATTGGTCTGTGGCTCTCTCTGGCTGGAATCAATTGGTTTCCGTAACATTACATTGTTATCAAACTCCTCTGCCTCGCAAATTTGGTTCTTAACTTCATCATCATATGGTATCACTCCCTCTTCTCATGGGACAGCACACAGTTTCCATTTCTGTTCAATCTATATCTCTTCAATCAAGGGATAGAGTTTCCATATTTATAATATCTTCTCAATCTATATCCCTTTTATCGAGGGATCTTTATTGTAAACACAAATGTACATACGTTGTAATTGACTCAAGAAATATACAGACAAAATTTTCTCTCCAGCTTTCTTTCTTCACAGTATTCAGTCTCAACATGTAACACCCCGTTTTTTCCTGGTGATCTTCTTGTACGTATTTTGTGACGCCAGGTTTTGATCGCCTTGTTCACTAATAGAACTCGGGATTTTGTATTTAGTCTTTCAAAGGTAAACCCCTATTTGGAAATGTGTTAGGTGTTGGGATAGTATAAAAGAATTTATTTTTGAGGTGTAATAAAATCAGTAGTTTGGCCCACTGGTTGACATTTTGATTATGCATGTTAGAGGTCCAAGTTCATGCCCCACCAACATTATATTTTGTGCAAAGGAATTTAAATCATTTTATTTGCCACCTGTAAGTCAGTCCCACCTGATGATGTGGATGACATGTGTCATCGTAGGAGACAAGGGCGTAGAAGAAAAGAAAAGTGCATGAAATATGATTGGGACATATGTCATCCTAAGTGGCATGTGCATGGATGCCACATGGAGGGGAGGAGGTGTGCTTTACCTTAAATCTCATCGTTAGTGATGGAATTTAAGGTAAAATCACTTTATTATTTGGTCAAAATAGCAACAAGAATGGCTATTGGTTGAAATGAGGGGTAAAGCACTACTATGAGGGGTTTGACTGGAACTTCATAGGGAGGAGCAACCAAGGAAAATAAATATGCATGGATGCCACACGGGGCGGGGGGATGGGGGAGGAGGTGTGATTTTACCTTAAATCTCATGATTAGTGAGAGAATTTAAGGTAAAATCACTTTAGAAGGGTACCTTGGTCAAAATATCAACAAGAGTGTCTAATTGTTTAAATGAGGGGCAAAACACTACTATGAAGGGTTTGACTGGAATTTCATAGGGAAGAGAAACCAAGGAAAACAAATGTGCATGGATGCCACATGGAGGGGAGGAGGTGTGATTTTACCTTCAATCTCATTGTCAGTGAGAAAATTTAAGGTAAAATCACTTTAGAAGGGTACATTGGTCAAAATATCTACAATAATGTCTCTTGGTTGAATTGAGGGTCAAGGCACTACTATGAGGGGTTTGACTGGAATTTCATAGGGAGGAGAAACCAAGGAAAACAAATGATGGCCTTTTAAACATCTAGGAGAACTTGGCACTCTTCTTGTTGACTGTATTTTTCAAATTTAGAGAAGAGCTAAGAGAGTAGAAAATAGAGCTGGGATTTGAGACGAGCAATAGAGTTTGATACTTAGAGAATCAAGCTTGAGGAAGTGTGGTATCTCTCCAAGAAAGGTAGGCCATCTTCTTCCCAATTTTCTTCTCAGATTTGATACTGTTTTTGGTTTCATGAGTTTGAAAAAAATAAAGTAAATCTGGAAAATTAAATGAGAAGGAGACGATGAGGGAGAAAAAAAGGAGGAAGGGGAGAGAGAGGAAAATATGGAAAAAGAGGAGAAAAGAAAGGAAGGTGGATTTTGTGATTGAGATAAAATAGGAGAGGAAAAGAAAGATTTTGTGTGTGTCCTAGAGTGTGTACCTGAGAAAGAAAAAGAAAAAGAGTATGGGTTAGAGATAAAATAGAAAAAAGGAAAGAAGGAGAACGAGAGAGAGAGGGAGGGAGACCAAGAGAATGAGGGAGAAAAGATTAAAAAAAGTAGGGAGAGAGAAAAAGAGGCTATCCGCAAGGAAGAGGAGGAGGAGAAGAAGAAGAAGAAGAAGGAGAGAGAGAGAGAGAGAGAAAGAGAGTGCAACATCAAAGGGGGCTGGGTTTATTCTCATGGTTAACCTCAATAATTAGTAATCTATGCTACTGTTATGGGCCTTATAAATTGCATGGTGGTGTTCTTGGGGGATCATACGATATGCTGTTATGTATACCAAGCTTTATAGAAATGCATCATAATATTTAAAGTTGCATGGCATGCTAATTAGGAATCTCACATATAATTAAGGTACTGCTTTAGGCTATTGTGACATGCAAATGGGTTAGAATTTTCATAAAGATCACATTACTATTTTGGGCTTTACATTTTGGCTAATGTATTGTTAAGGACTATGGACTCTATTCAAGATTAGTATAATTAAATGGGATGAAATGAACTGTAATGGACCTCAATATGGCTTAATATGTTAAATGAAATATATCAGGATTATATTGGACAAGATAAGTAAATTAAACCAAAATAGAACTTAACATGTACAAATGAAATTTACCACATAATTATAGACTAATTTAATGGAATAAGGGACTCTTCTAAGGAAATACAGACTTAAAACAATAAGATAATTATATAGGAAGGACTTCGGACCTAGACCTAAAGAACTTAATAGAAGGACCATGAACAATAAAAAGATTTACAAAGCTGGAATGAATCCCTAAACTAAAAGGATACGCCTATGTAGGTGGCGCGACTGAAAATTCAAGGACACTAGCAGGGGGGAGTTCTTCCAGTTTCTTTCAGGCACAGACTATATTGTGAGTGGAAATACAATTACTTTCCTTATGTATTTGAACTGTTGAATGTTGTGTGTATGAGATGATGATTAAATTATGAAAATGATGACATGTAGATTGTATTTTGATACATGATGCCCAATATGAGATGATGATGATTAACTTATGAAAATGGTGACATGGAAATTGTATTTTGATACATTATGCCTAGTTTGGGAAGAAAAGGAAAGATTGTGAATGGAGTTACTCATGGTAACGAAAGGAATTGTAAAAATGGAAATAAAGAAATACCTAGACCCGTGATTATCACCCCTTGCTAGTAGGGGGTTAGGTACTGGCTAAGGTACAGTGCAAATTCCCCACCTAGCTAGTGGGAATGTGCGGTTCGCCACTGCATGTCCCAGTACGTTGAGTGACCGGGATGATGAGTATCATGATGTTTACCTCACTTTTCAGTAATGGAGTTTATGATCAGGCCTAGTAGGCGTTGAGTTGTACCCTACCTAGCCAGCGGGAATGCCTAGCAATGTCAGCTAGAGGGCTTGATGCGTTGAGTGACCAGGACATTATGTTTACGGAAGGTTTTCCGCACTAGCCATACGACTAACAAAGAAAGGATGAGGGGCGACCGTGCATGGCACTTCTTGACTATGTCTCCGAGGGACAATTGAACAAGCAACTCATGAATGTTGTCGGGTCGGACGAGCCAATAACTCGAACACGTTCGGTCTGTTTTTTGAGCAAGAATCGCAACGTTACCTTACCTTCGACATGATACGGACTCCAAGTTCTTATGGCATATCATGAGGAGATTTATCATCAATATGATGATGGGAATGGAAACCAGAAGCACGATCGAGGACTGACTGACCGATCAATGTCCTCAACAATCTTGTAAGTGATGATCGAAAATGTTGATGCCTTCATCACTAAGTAAGATAGGTCCTCAAAACCTCTGGTAAATCCATGTTTTGTGGTTTGTTGACCAGCTCTTTTCCAGTAACCATCACTTCAACAGAAGCAGGATGGGAATTAGACGGTCATACAGTTCCTTGTAAAGCTTCCTCATACATAGCGGAGTGAGAAAGAGGCAGTGGAAGGCCAATGATCTTTCCGTCCTCCTCTGAGTTGAAGGGCGCATTCTGAGTGGAATAAAGGACCTATAAGAACAGGACATGAACTTGATCGATAAACGGCTCAATGCATCTTTAGCATAAGAAGGCAATCATTGATGCCCGTAAGTCGGATGGCATGCCCTAGCCCACGAGGTTAGGGAACCGATAGTCCGGGGCTTGCTAGCTAGACCACTCATGTGGCAATGGTGGCAAGGGGAAGGAAGCATGCCATACCTGAAAGCGACGTTGGCTCTATACTTGGGACTTAAGGGAATAAGGAAGCTTCCCTCCTTAAGAATCCCCCAAGGAGGTGAAACAGAGTAGAGGGGTGGACCTCGGGGAGAGGTCTAAAAACCTCTCTGATACTAGTAATACTCTCTCCTAAAAGAAGGCGGGGTCACAGAGGCCTTTCTTTAAGGCTTTAAGGCATGTTTAAGTTACTTATGGTGTACCTCACCTTATGTTGCGCAAATTGACAATCGCAAATTGACCTACTCATGAGGACATTCGGTTATGATAAAATGATTTAATGAAACATTTATACTTGTTGAAAGTGTGCTTTGAGTATGCTATATTTGTTATTAAGACCTTCAGCCAAAGTTGAATTACCAATCAAATTTAAGGACTACATATATCCATATGGGAGAATTAGATACGACTTAAATTTCTCAAACTAATAAACATTAATGTGGATAACATGTCTGGAATGTTAATTGAATGCCATAAAGTTGCCACAAAGGAGATTTTGGGTGGTCAAGAGAAGCCTCTCTTATAAAGGGCCATGAAGTATGTTTTTTTTTTGAATTCATATATATTTTTTTCCGCTAAAGGATCATTTATATTGAAAAGAACAAAATAATTATAATGAGAGAACCGAGAAGAAACAAAAAAACATGCTACACCGCAACCCCCATCTTAGGCATGGCTATCAACAGGGGAGGGGGCAAGCCAACATACAAGACACTACTATCACCAGAACTGAAATCTCGGTCTACATTGTGCATCAATCAAAAGCTCATCACAAATAGAGGATGGCAAAGCCAGAGAAGAGGAGGACACCAATGTTTTTGTTGCTTCTTTGGCCAAAAGATCAGCTATTGTATTGGCTTCTCTATTATCAGTGCGTGAGCTTCCACCAAGTAGAGGATAGATATGGCTGGAGCATACACCATTCTTCGAAGATATACCATGGAATACGGCCTCCATAAATTGCTTATGTGACTGCAAAAGAATCACACTCGATCCTTTATGCCTGAATTCCCATGTCCCTAGCTATTGATATTCCTTTCACCAATGCTTGGAAATCAGCCTCTTAGTTTGAGTAGATTCCGATAAAAGAACTAAAATTAGCAACCACCTTTGCTTGGGAATCACGGACAACACCGTCTGCACCTGCCCCACCTGGGTTACCAAGAGAACATCCGTCAACGTTTAATTTAAACCAAGATCGAGAGGGAGGGGGGCACCAAAAAATCTCCATTATTGTAGGAGCCCGTTGGGGAGAAAAGGGAATACCAAATCTCCGAGAGCAGAGAAGGTCAGTCACAAAATGGAGACGCCCTTTGCTACTAGAAATTTGCTCTCTCAAGGCGCACAAAATCATGATAAAAATCTGCCCTGGCCGCCTATTCCTCCCCTTGTGACGCCCGTAATTTCTTTTGCTCAAGAGATAAAAGGCACAATCACCATCGCTGCATTCCACACTTCTTTTAAAGCAGTATCCTTGGATTTGCGCTTCCACAAGGCCGGTAATTCAAAAATGGAACCCTGCTGATGCCACACCATCTGGAAACAAGATAAGAATAGAGACCAGACCGATCTAGAGAGAGGGCACTCCAAAAAAAGATGCTCAATGGATTCGACCGCAATATGGCAAGAGTTGACATCTAGAGGTAAGGCTATTCCCTTAGATTGAACCTTTTCGAATTCATAAATCTAAGCTGAACCGGAAAAAAAACAAGAGTTGTCAATATGAGCATTATGTTTTCAGTGAGTCCGCCCTTCCCATCAAAAAAGGAAAGTGAAGCCTAGCTCTCCCCACTCCATCCAAAACAAATTCTTTATAAATAAATATGGGGAGGATACTCTGGTCAGCAGAGCACAGAAATCAATGATTGGGCCCGGGTATGTGGAGGGTATTCTAGACACACTTCATCTAATAGTGGAGTATTTGGCCATCTATTGCTCCCGAACATGTAGGAGAAGAACAAAACTTTTTCCTATAAATAAAAAGAAAAAAAAATCTTCACACAGGCAACATAGGGATGCTTTCCCACACCTCTCATATTCTATCCTGTGGGTGCTACACTGACACTCTTTCTCCTGTCTAACCACGTGGGACCCCTGTTGGCAAAACTGTTTCCTGTGTCGTGATTAGTGTGGCATGGGAGATTCCCCCACACAAGCGACCTGGCAAACTCTTGCCCATAATATTTCTATTTTAAAATTATTTTTCAATCCATTCCTAAAATAATTAGGATGACATTTAGGAAAATGGTTTCCCTAACCATTTCCCTTTCGGGGAGGGAAACATGTATTGAGAAAAGGTGCTTTATCCTTAATTATTTTCAAAGGATAAAATCAACCATAATTTTTTTAGGATTTAGGATCTTTCTATTTAATGCATTACTATCTTTCTTTTGGTATTCTACAGTGAATATATATATTTTTTCACTTTGAGAAATATATTATCACTGAATTGGTGGTGATGTGTCAATATGTTTCCAATTTCATTACTATCTTTCTTTTGGCAATATACAATGAATCTAATTTTTTTCATTTTGGGAAATATATAATCATTGAATGGTGGTGATTTGTTGCCAATTTCATTACTAAATGTATTGATTGGGCACTCTTCTTTGTTATTATAAATAGCATAGGGTTTCAATAAATGTTACTTCACTAACAATTTTTTTTTATGAAGCATCTTGACAGAGTCCTCTATGGGTGCCCTTCCTTCTCATGCATCGACTATTTGTCAATGATTTAGATTTCAAAGAAGAGATCTTTCCCTGAGGTTCTTTAGGTAGGTAATTTTTTTTATTTTTTCTCAAAATTCGATGTTAGTATTATTTGTGTTCAACCGTAATTTTCTTTGCTTCTGATCATGTTAGAATGTTCTACCCATTTATATCATTTGTGTAAAAGCATTCGTCATTTTACAAAATCAATAAAACGCAGATGATATCGAAAGTGGTGGATATTGTCTATCAGTTCGTTAAATTGTATTCCAATTTAGTTAGATGTTTTTGTTATTTATATAATTTCCCTCTTTAGTTATATGATGCTTTTATTAGCGATATCGATTATTTCATTATTGGTTATTCAATGACTGTTTTTTCAGACGATAAGTAATATCAAATGGATCACTTTAGCCTATTCATGTTATATACGACATTTAATTATCATCCTAATATATTGTATGGTGGGTACTTGATTATCTGTAATTTAGCCTATGATTTGCTAAAAGATATATCTTTGTTCTTCTTATTCAACATATTTCATTGTGGACTTTACTAAAAGCAGGAATTTACCGGAACATTGTAAATGCTTGACAAGAGAAGAGATGGAAGACAACTATTTCCAAAAGCTTGAGACACATGAAGCAAAATATAGAAGGCTATATTATTGGATCAATGATTTACCAGGTATGTTACATCAGATGATTGACCTTACTTATTTAAGAAAGAGAAATCTTATTCGAAGTATGAATGAAGTTTTTATTCGACCTGTTATTAGCTTATATGAAGGCAAGATATTCATTTTTGTTGAGTTCAAACTTCAGAGATGCATGTCTCCGCTTCATTTCTATGGAATATGGTGCCACCACCTATACCAGAAATGAAAAGAAGAAAGCCTAGCATTTCTGCTGGTCTCTTCCAACTGCGAAAGCAGAAGGGTAGGATATGGCTTTGGTTTTAATTGCTATTTCAGACTCAAATAGCAGTACAAACCCGCCATGTCCGGCAAGGAGGAAGCATCGAAGAGATGAAAATACATCGTTAGTATCATGTCTACCTAAGATGCAAAGGGGTAGTGAAGCAGCAGAATGGTCACAGCTGGGGTGTACAAATATATGCCAATCATTAAAGAATCTGGCTTGGTACTTCTAAAACTGAGAAAGAAGCTGCAATGGCTTATGATAGTACAGCAATCAACTCCGAAGAGACGATTCTCATCATAAGTTGCCATAGACTGAAATGATGAAATTGTTTGTGGAAAGGAAGCTTGTGCTCGATTTTCGGCGGAGCTGCTGAAAGAGTTAGGATTCCCTATTGCTGGCATTCCCATGGGAGAGTTGGAAGAATGTGGGAGGGTGAGATCCACCGGCTTCATGTGGTGGAAATGCAAGGCCCCCTATGAGCACTCAATACCTAGACCAGCTATGCCATCTAGCAAGTCCTTTCCCCTGGTCTCTTTTATGAACGAAGAAGAAAAGAAGGCTTATCACCAATAAAATGGTGCAGCAAATTAATAAGTACTCTAAACTCTCCTTCAGTAGTGACCCTCCATGAAGAGTCACTTGCAAGAGATCACTCCGAAGTTGCTTCTGCAGCAGGTAATTTTATTTTCAATTGTGTTTTTTTTCTCTGAGTCTTTCCCTTAAATATTTTAAAGGTCATGTGTATTTGTTGGACTTGATCCAGTTTTGCAATTAGGATTCATAAAAGTTAGAAACACACATTGCTTTCTGAAAACCTTTGGGACCTGCTTGTAGAGCTGCTGTAAAAGCTTTCTGTTGGCCATCTTTTTGCCTCTCAAATGCAATGCATTCTGCCTGTAGGGCTTGTGATTTTTTGTTTTGGAAAGAAAATATTCAAGACCACATATGATAAAACAGCACATATATATGGAGACCCGTTCACTGTGGGGTAGCATCGTGGGCCCTGCACACATGGGGACCAATGAGAGGGGGCGCAAAGACATCTTGGGGGTGGTCATTTCGCCTCCATTGTGTCTAGGCATGGGCGGTACACCCCCCCGCAGAGAACTTTTCTCCTCAGTGTGAACTCCGTCTCTTTACCAAAACATGGTTGCAAATAAAAGAATTATTCCTTTGATGGGGTTGATGGATCATAAAAGTATTTCTAATTAACAATGCAAAATTAATGCATACATGAGGAAATGTGAACCAAGTTTGCTTCATAAATAGAATTCCCTGTTTTTTTTAAAAACATTTTCGATCATGTGTTTCCCTTTGTCAGATTTATTTATTTTGACATGAAAAGATTAGCAAAACAATTTTATAGTAAAATTAGATTTTCTACCACTTGTTTTATAATTTAGAAAATTTTCATCAGATAAAATATTGCAGAAGGAAGCGTCGAAGAGATGAAAATACGTCGTTCTTCAAAGGGGTAGTAAGGCAGCAGAATGGTCACTGGGGTGCACAAATCTATGCCAATCACCAATTAATTTGGTTTGGTACTTTTAAAACTGAGAAAGAAGCTGCAATGGCCTATGATAGTGCGACAATCATACTCTGAAGAGACGATTCTCATTGTAACTTGCCATGGACTGAAATCACTGTTCAAGAACCTAACTTTCAAGATCTTCACACAACTGAATTCATTCTGGGTATGTGGCTCTTGCCAGTCAAAGTTTCAGGGCAATGTTCGATATCAATCTTCAAAAATAAGGAGAGCTAAAGCTGAGAAGCTTGACACAAGTCTTCTACTTCTACCTGGTCTTCTCTGTAATGCCCCTGTTTGGAGACTGATTCTGTTCACTAACACTACAAAACCCTTGTGTGGAAAGTGATGGAGATCGTTCTGGACATTAGTATTATTTGTGTTCAACTAAGAAATCTTTACTTTTTCTTTAACATATTCATGTGAGGTGTTAATTTCAGTAGATATTGGCTTTAATGCCTAGCTGCATACTTGCCTTGAGCTTGTGGAAGCTAATATGCTCTCTTCCCCTGAATCTGCTGACAGCATTTCAGACTAATTTCTCCTCAAAATCGTTTCAGTTTCATTGCAGAAAGAGGTTTGGAGATTATTAGGACATATGGATATTGAGGATACATTATTAGATTATGAAAACATAACACGTGACCTAATCTCCCAATCAAGAATGAGGACCATAACTATTGCCTCAAGGGCATCCATGGGGAGGGGCAGGGTGATCATTTCACTGCCCTATGTGAGAGGGTGTAGGGGGTTTAGGGAAAAAGAAGTTAGGAGTGTCAAAAAGACTCGGCCCTAACTCGCCCTGAGCCCGTACAAGGCTGGGCATGTGTTCCTACCAGGGCCGGCTGGTTTTAGTATTTTCCTGGCCCTGGCAGGGCTAGCCCGACCCTGTATGCACTTAATAACCTACTAGTGCATTTTAAGGCTAATGCACTTAATAAATATGGGTTTTATTAAGTGGTCTGGGGCTATATGAATACTATACTGTATATATGATAAGTGGGTTGGGGCTTTGTTAAGGGGACTGCAGCTTTTTTAAGTGGGCTGCAATGGGTTGTTCATTATTCAGGGCCAATCAGGGCTGGGCCGGGTTGGGGAAAATCTTGCCAGGGTCAAGCTGGGCTAGAGTTAAGGCCAAGCCCGGTCCAGCCTGGCCATTGACACCTCTAAAATGAACATTGTCTGGTAGTGTAGTGTCTGCACACAGCTAAAAGAAGGCGAAATGACTGCCCCGCCCCTGTGAATATGAAAATGTATCAATTAATTAAATTAAATTAAATTAGGTTTAATGGACAAATATATCAAATGCAATTAATCCAACAAACCATTCAATCCATACTACTAGTCTATAAAGCAAGGTCATATGGTGAGCCTATATTGCTAACCTAAACCCCCTAAAGTTTTTCAAAATGTGTCAAAATTATATCATTTGAACTAATTGTCACAAGTTTGACCAATATGTCTGAAATTTACCTAAATATTTTCTAAATTAATTTTACTTTGATTAATTTGACCAAATTATAAACTGTCGAACCATAAGATCCTATACCTTAACCCATAAAACCCTAAACCATTAACATTTTGTGTTTCAACAAAATCACTGAAGTTTGTCAAAATTTGTTGAAATTATCTTAATTACATCAAAATCTTTATTATTTGACATAATTTCTAAAGTTTGACCAAGATGTCCAAATTGCACCCAAATATGCCTAAATTTTATTTGTTTTGACAAAAAAATTGATCAACATAGTGCAATATTGACTCAAAAAAAAAAAAAAAAAGTTTGATTAAGAATGCAAAATATTTCAGATTTGAACAAATTTCTCTATTCATACATAATAAGAATATCACTGATATATCCTAAATTACCGTTGAAAAATCTGATAAAATATTCCTAATTTCATCAAAATATCATAATGGACCTAATTTCCACAAATTTAATCAAGATGTCCTTACCAAATATCTATATTTTATTCAATATTACCAAAATTGATCAACATAGCATAAAGTTGACCAAAAAAATGCATTTTCATTGCACACAAGATTGTACGAGCTACTCGGGTCGTGTACTGAACAGAACAAAACAAAGTGAAAATGACGGGAATTGAATTGGGACCCAATGGAATTTTATAAAATACGCAACAACGTTCGTAATTATCAATTCTTTTTTTAGGGAAAAAGTTCTTTGTCCGAGAGTGTGGCCTACGCCAGCACTCTCATGAGTCTATCTCTTTCATCCCATGTGAAAAGACACCTCTACCCCCTTGTTTTAAGGAAGAAAGAGATAGACATATGGGAGTACTGGCGAAGGCCACACTCCCGTACAGAAAATTGCTTCCTTTTTTTATTATTAAAGTAATAAGTCAGGTCGACAATCTGCTACTTATGGTACAAGCCCATTGGGTCAGACTACCAGACCTGCTGATATCATTAAGCGGTCGTCCGATTCTTAAGAATAGAAAAAAAAAATTTTATGTAGTAATAAGTCGACCGAAATCAATCAACTGGAAACTAAAGATCAGTCTATACCAATCACACAGGTGGGGCATTGGGCTACGTGTCCAAATACTGTGGGCTGTTAGATGTACGCTACACACTATGTTGCTCTACACAGGAGCCCAACGCCTTGTTAGGGAGCTGTAAGTGAAGGCGTTGGGCGTGCAACCCTTATCCACCATCTCTGAAAGAATCTTTTGGGCTTCATCAAGTTTCCTTCTCGGCACAGACCATCTATAAGAGCAGTGTCGACAACAGTATTTTGGTTTGCCAACTCTTCCCTACCATCTCCTGCCACAATCTCATTGCCTCCTTCGAGTTTCCCTCTTTAAACAATCCACTAACAAGTGATGAATAAAAACAAAGTCATTTGGATGGTTCTCCCAAGACACGGGCCCCGTCAGCAGTTCTCCCTTACATGATCAGATCGAGATGGAAAAAAATCAGAAATTGACTAAATGGAACCCTAATTTCAGTAAAAAAAAAAAGAAGAAAAAAACTTGTGTTTCAACTTTCAAGAATGAATGGTTGAGGTTGAGCCAATGATGGTGGGATTTAGGGGTAGAGTTGCAGGTGTTAGGTGGAAGGAGAAGGGTTGGGTCGATGGTGTTTTTATGCGAAGAAGAAGGTCGTGGGTCCCATTATGTTAGACACATGTCCACTAGAAAACGTATAAGGAGGGCTGCACCCTTCACGAGTCTCCGCTTGTGTTTTTTTTTTCCGGCTGACAACAGGTAATAGGTTTTCAGGTTTTTTTATTTAACGACTGAGATCAGTCTTTGATATAAGATCAACGGTTTAAAATAATCGCAGTGTGACAAAGGTCGCAACACATCAGTGTTGCTCAGGGGTGCAAGTTTGGCCTATCGGCCCGAACTCGCCCTTGTCTGAAGAGGGTTTGGGCTCAGATATTTGGTCCTGAGGGCGGGTCAGGGTTGGAAATTTCTGACCTTGAGTCAGGGTCAGATTGGGTTAGGGTTGAGGTCTCAGGCTAAGCCTGCCCTGCCCCAGCCCGGCCCGACCTGACCTTATTTTAAGTTATACTATAAAATATATATGAATATAATATATGTGTATATATTATAAACTTTAAACGTCACCCACATTTTATTATAAAATATATTTTATTATAGTGTTACTTTACGTAAAATTGATAATTTTCTCTTTGACCCATTCCAGCCCCATGCATTTCTTTCCCTCTCCCCATGATCAGGGCCAATTAGGGTCAACCCAGCTCGACCCTGAGGGCGGGTCAAGGTTGAATTTTTCAGGTCCTGAGTCAGGGTCGGGTCGGGCCTGGGCCCAGGTAAGGGGACTCAGGGTTGGGTTAGGGTTCTGTAAAGCCCGGCCCAATCCGACCCTATTGCATCCCTAGTGTTGCTACCGCTCACCCTTTATTTTATTAGACAAAAAGTTTATGTTTAATAAAAGGGGGAATGGTTCCATATATGATACACGTAGGGAAATTCTTCTAAAACAGACGAGATATGTTTCACAGAGTATTCAAAGTTTGTAGATAGCCCAAACCGAGCTGATCTTATGGTAAAATAAGGTTGTTACTTGCAAGATAATCTATAAAAATAAAAAAAATAAAATAAAAAGAAGAAAAATAATAGAGAGAGAAAGAGAGAAAATAGTAAAAAATAGAAATTTAGAATGGAGAGAGAAGAAATAGGAGAGAAAATAGAGGGGTTTTATCGAAACCCAAGCGTCTGGCTTGTTGGGAGATAGCCGGCCTCTCTCAAGATAAACTCAATTTTTTTTTTTAAATTTCCAAAGTCTCCTTTCATTTATCCAATACTTTTATATACAAGTACACATAAGGGTGTCAAACGGTGCGGTGTTGATTATACAGTGCGGTTCCGGTTCGGTGCATATTTTGCAAGGTAGAAATCAAAATCGCACCGGATAAGAATCACACAAAATCAAAATCGTTTTATATGCGGTGCAATTTTTGCGGTTTCTATTTGGGTTTTATTATACGGCTAACAACCGATTTACATGCGGTTTGTTATACCAGTTCACATCTGGTTTCAACTTTGTATCCTTTAATTCTATCATCCATTTCCTTGTTATGTGGGAGAAATTGTATATTTCATAAACAAATTAGAATATAATTAACAAATCAAAATATCACTAACAAAACCTTATAATTAATACTCAACCTTCCACTTTTGTACCCTTTAATTCAATTAACCCATTTCATAAACAAATCAGACTATAAGCAATCAACATAGAACCCTATCAAAAATTAACACCAAGCATTAAATAAAAGATCTTGATCTTGTTCAAAAGATGATTCCATAAGATTTCCAACACCACCAAAATCAAGCAAACAAAAGAAGTTCTAATCATCAAAATTATCCCCAAGGAAAAATGACTGAATAATCTAATATTCTATAATGTTATGCTTCCAAGCTCCATTCTCAATCCAACAGTCCATAATTAACCATAGACATTCTACAAAGATGCATCCACGTCACTTTAATTTGCATTCTTTAGCTTCTTCTAAGAGTTCCAACGCAACAAAGATGAGCTTAGATATTCCCGTTTCCACCCATTAAATTTTTTGCTTTAGAGATTCCAACACCTCCCTGATATGCAAAATGAATGTAAATTTTTCTTGTTAATTTCTTAAGTGTAATAAAAGATATATAAATGAAGAAATCGTAAGTTGATACCTATACTGAACAAGCTAACCCTCCACGGGTATTATACATTAGTTATAGACTCTTGGATTCTATCCGGTTCTATTCGGTTCAAAATTGACGATTAACCGACGGTTATCCGGTTCTGAACCGAATCGAACCAGATAGAGAACATGTGAAATCAGAATTGCACCATTGTTTTGCGGTCCGATTCGATTCGATCGTAAATGGTCGGTTCTGGTTTCGATTTCATTTTGACACACTTAAGGACACAAATAATTACGTATCTCCACCACTTCTTCCATGTTCTCAATTTTATTGAGAAATCAAGACTTTAAAATGGTCGATATATACTGTAATATGCTTATATAATGGTTAGAGTTGCTAAACATGCCACTTAAGACTTCTTCCCATGCTTCAAAATGTCCAAGTGGTTCAATGCCTTTCCCGGGGAAAAAGAATCCTCCTAAATAGTTATAAATCAAGATCCCTTTTTTCGTATATAAAAATAATTTTATTAAATAAAAGAGAATCACAATATGTGGTAAATAAAATGATAGATTAAAAGCTATAGCGATTAGGCGTTGCATGATAACATTTTTGTTTCTGTGTTTTTTTAATTCTCTAGAATAATTTTAAAAAAAAAAATAGAAATACGTTTGTTTGTTGTTGATGATTCTTTTTTTTTCCTAAGAATTAATCAGTTGCTAAGAAACACACATACACACACTCAAGAAAAACTTTAATTTCGAACTTCATACGGAAGGGAAAGGGGGGGGGGGGGTTGTTGTTTTTTAATGAACACATGATTATTTCTTTGGGCAAAATAGTATTTTATGTTACAAAACATTACTCCAATGTAACTTCAACAACCACAGCCATCACCATCAAATTTTTTGATATTCAGTGTTATAATTTAAATGGATGCACGTTCTTTGTCCCTGAGTGCAACCTACACCCAGAATCTCAGACACAATGGAGTAAGATAGGGGTGGAGTTTAGGTTATTCAAGAGGGGTGAGGCAATCATTTTGCCCACTCCCATGTGTCTGGGCATATTCTACGCCCCAATGCAGAGAACTTTATTCATTCTTAAATTTATAGAAACTTCATACACTAAAATTACTGTACATAATAAATGCGTACTTACAAGACACATTTTTTGGGTCTAGAAATTTGGCCTAAAAATACCAAAACTCATTCTAGAATTGAAACATGATCCAAATAAAAGTGTTATCATGCTCTAATACAGTAGCCACAGTTGTACGTATTGTACGGTGTAATAACAGTCATGTCTAGACAATGGGATCCGCTGTGCACACATGACCATTGTTGCATGGCACGATGCGTACAACAGCAGATAAACATTCGACCTTTTTAGAAAGGTGAACTTTGGTAACCAAGAAAAAGTGGGAAAGCCAAACTCGCAGGCATTAGCTTCGTCTCCAAGTCATTACATAAATGGAAAAAAAACAAAGAAAAAAAAGAAATGGTTGCGTGGAATCACCACGGTAGGTGTTTTCACCGGTTAAGTCGGGTTGAAATGGTCTTGCGCGTCAATTTCACGTGCATAATAAGCCTTGTTCTTAAGCAAGGCAATTCAGTTCCCTGTGAATCAAATATTCCAATCCACAGCATTTGATTGGATATTCAATCTGATTGTAACTTCCATCAAGTTGCAGTTAAGTTACATATGAATCTTCCTTGTTGATTGAAATTTTTGTTTTTCTGGATAGAAATATTTAATCTTTCCTTTTTCCTCGTTGATTGACTTGGCGGTCAATAGTCGCTGCCTCTGAACAGCATTAAAGACTTGAAGTTCCATTTCCGGGCAGTGGGGGAAGAGAAGAAACATCCGGTGACGCCCATATATTCTCGTACTCCACTTACCCGTTAATTTCAACTTTTTAAGTTTCTAGTTCTTCACCACAAAAATTTTTCATCATATGGAAGGAGAGTTTAAGGAGCCATTGTTTCCGATGAGTTTTGATTCAGAGCCGTTTCTGGGTCAGTTTTTTTTTTTTTCTTGGTTCCTTTTATCTTGTTTCATGATAGGGAAAAAAAGAAGTAAATGGCCTATAATTGTTTGATCGACTTTTTTTTTAAGTGGATTTCGTGAAATATTGTTAGATTAATCTCATACTCTGTTTTCTTGAGGTGGGTTTTGTGAGTAACTACTGATTTCGTTGGAAATTCTGGCTTATGTAAAGTTTCTCTATGTGGGTTTTTCTAAGTTAAGTTTTCATGTATCTTTCTTTCCTTGTTTAGGTATTGCCTTGTTAGATGACATTCTTGTGTAATTTAAATTCAAATCTCTATGATGAAATACAAAGATACAGTTTTTCTTCTCCAGTTCTTCTTGTCTATCAGGAAATTACTTCAGAGCATAGTTCTTCTTAGCATGAAACCAGATTCAATCTGCAACTAAAATGTGTAAGATGGTGCCATAGGCTTAGAGATTTTTTGGGTTTTGTTAGAAAACAATAGTTGGTTTCTTTGAGATTAACATATTGCATTGCTCATTTTTCTTACCCATGAGAATTAAATACAGACATTGCACTTTTTTTCTCTTGTCTCACTTGTTCTAATTCAGAGTCTAATTCTGCTGCAGTTGATCCAGAAATGAGAGAATTCGAGTTTGGAGCAGAGAGACTTAAGCAGGAGTTTGAAATAATAAAAAAGGATCCTTTCACTCATTGCAGCTGTGGACCTGATGGTGATGATATCTTTAAGTGGCAAGCAATAATCATGGGGCCTCCTAGTTCCCCAGCAGAGGATGGCCTTTTTTTTCTCTCTATCGATATCCCTGAAGATTATCCCTTCAATCCACCAAAGATCAAGTTCCAGACAAAGGTATCCATTCTCTTCTGCATTTCCTTCCAACATCCTAGTTTGAACTTTTACACATAAAAGTAAATGAACATTACTGTGAATCCTCTGTTCTCTTCCAACATTTTGTTAGCACAGATTAATTTTAATTAGTACATAATATCTGCTTAATCATGTCTAGTCTTAGAACCCTAATGAGTGTACTGTTAATTCCATTCGAAAAAAACCATTAATCAAATTGCAGAACCTACTGGATATGTATACCTTAATCCATGACTCTTCATTAGATTGTGGCTTTTCCATAAAGAACATGATTGTGAGAAAATGTGTCACCTCGAAGGATGAAAATCGCATTCTTGTTCATAGTATTTTTAAAGTTTAGCACCTTATTGGGGGGGGGGGGGGAGAGAAGGGTTTGATGTATGAGTTACCTGTCATTCTTTCAACTCTGTCTCTCTAATGAAGCCACCCTGGGAAGTGAATAGTTGTAATCGAGTTAGCGGATTTTAGACTGGTTTGCATTAATGATTACAACAACAACAACAACAACAAACTCAGCCTTATCCCAATTAAATGGGGTCGGCTACATGGATCCTTGCAAAACAAAGTAGGGAAAACTGACTAAAAGTAAGTGTAATGAAAAAATGAAGACATAAAAGATGAGAAGAGCGAAACACAGCCTAGGAAGTCAGGAAAATCTCAGCTAGATGGGATTGGCAACATGGATCCTTGCCCTCCAATAGGCTCTATCCGAGGTCATACTTGTTACAAGACTCAGACTTGCATTAATGATTAATGGAATGACAATTACTAATGGTTTGTGAATGTCTTTCTGAATATCTTAGGTATATCATCCAAGTATTGACGAAGACGGCAACATCTATGTTGATATATTGGAAGATCGATGGACCCCTGCTATGTCTATCATGACATTGTTAATCTCTATATGGTCTATGCTTGCAGACCCAACCATAGTAGACCCTTCTGGTCCTTTGGCTGATCTTGACAGCAAGGAAAGGAAGAACTTTGACAAGAAAGCAAGGGAATGGACATTTAAGTACGCAATGGACTGAATTCCTAGATTCTCCTAGTTCTTTTTTATGAACATACTTTGTAGAGTATTATATCCATCACACGCATATACTCCTGACTAGCATGTAAAGCTTCTTGGACTGCTTTGAAGATCATCTGAAATACATATTTTGAGAAGATGATACCAGTGGTTTGATTCATTACTCTCTTTTATCATGTATCATCTAGATTTTGAGTTGAGAAGATGATAATGATTGTTTTGACACATTATTCTGTTTTATCATTTATCATCCAGATTCTGAGTATGTTCTCTGTTGACGACTTAACTGCACTTGAATTTGTTCTTTCCGTCGTAAATGGACTCCTAATCTGAAACACAGTGCTTATGGTTGTGTGTGTGTGTGTATGTGAGTGAGAGAGAGAGAGAGAGAGGAAAATCAGGCAATGTACACTAACTTTGTTCTTATCAAGCATCTCAGCTATGTTTCATACTATCCATTTGTTATATCTCTGTTTCCAATTGTATTTATTACTAAATCAGAGTCAGCATATAACAGTAAACAGATCCATGGAAACAGGATCTGCAGGAGAAAAGAAGAAAGATAGACAGGGAGAAAGAAAGAAAAGAGAAGTATCCCTAAACAACCTCTTATGCGGAATCAAACCGAACCTTAACTATTTCATTAATAGAACGAATCACACTTTTACCACTAAACTATACCCGCTACACTGTACAATGTGATTATTGTACATGAATGAACCATTTGTTGAACAAGACATACTATAGGTTAGAATCTTGTCACCTTGATGTGATGCTGAAGTCGAGCAAATACTCCAATATGAACATCAATCTTCATATCATAATAACATATGAATATCCTTCGCCCCTACGGCAATATATTATACTGTATTTCTCAATACTCCCCTTCAAGCTGGAGCATAAATATTATCCATACCCAACATAGAACAATTATATAGAAAAATATTCCGAAACATATCAAGAAGTTGATTTGCAAAGTTAACAAAAAGAGCAGAGAAAAGAGAAAATCTTCTACATAGCAGCATCTCTCACAATGTAACAATTAACCTCCACATTTTTTGTCGTTCTCATGAAAAACTGAATTGCTAGTAGTGTAAATTGCTGTCTTAGCTAAGGAGTTGGCTAAGCCATTAATCTCTCTAGGAACATACACAAAGTTACAACAAAGGAAATTTGCAGAGAAGCAATGGATATCCTGGTTAATACCCTCAATCTCAAAAGAGTAGGTGAATGAAATATTGTTGAGAATATTGATAAGATTGAGGATGGCCTCGTCCGTTACAAGCTAGACCAATTGGACGTGTTCCTCTCCTTGGCTCCTGAATCTATCTAATCAGGAGCGCTTGGCTTCTACTTGTCCCCCTCAATAAATTTGTTTCAATCCAAAAAAAAAAAATTACTAAATTGCTTTCTGATTTTTTACAAAATGTCTCCATAAGACAATTAGGCCCCGATTGATAATCATTCCATTCTCAATTCTTTTATTCCAGATGGAATTGATTTTTTTTTTATTCCTTCACTTTTTTAGAGTAAAATCGCCGTTCGGTAAACGTTTCTAGAATCAATTTTTGGAATAGAATGAGATGGTCCGCATTCCCTTTGTACTCACTCACCAACATAAATGTCCAAGGATGTCTCACCCTCATAAAAATATGGAATGGGTTTTTTGTTTGTTTGGGAGGTCCGCATTTCATCCTCCCGTTACCACAGTATGAACTCTTGGTGACTAGGAAGGCATGACCTATCGAAATTATTAAAATGCCGCCAAAGGCTTGACCTAGTCAAAGGTTGGACAAGCGAGCACGGATTTAGTAATCGATATTGGGATCGGAATCAGCCGTCCGGATTGCCCTTAATCGGGCTAGATTGGACGGATTTACAACTAATTTTCATTTAAAATTATTATTTTAACCTTTGGTCCCATCATGGTTCTGCATTTCGGATCGGATCGGCCGATATTGGCCAGATCAGATCGGTATTGGTCGAGGCCGAACCCGAGATTAGATCGATACAACAAGGTTTGATTGGATCGGCCAACTTGGTTGGATCGGTCAATCAGATCCAATCCTTGATCGATCCGACTGAATATATATATATATTTTTAAGTTTTTAGGTTTTTTTTTTTATATTATCTTGACCGATCCGATCCGGATAATATCGGCCGATCCGATCCCGAGATCAAAACATCCACCAACTTTGACCGATACATGACCCAATCCATAAAAAAATGATTTTGGGGGTGTTTTGACCGATCTGACCGATTTGTACCGATCTGTTCCTGATCTAGAAAGGTTTTGGCAATGACCGATACCGAGTCCGATACCTGAATTTTGAACCTTGGTCCCCATCAATGCAGGATCGCATCAGAATTGGTATCATCGTTTGCTGATTCCGATATGAATCACCCAATTTTGTGATCCGATACCGATTCTTCAAACCATAGTATAAAACTCCCAAAAAGTGATGGCTTTCCCTACCCCCCCACAAAATCCATTGCGCCCTAGGCATTTGAATACGTCTTCGTTCAATGACTTAAATCAGTTATGGTCATTGCGGGAAACCTCCCTCCATGCCCGTCCTTAAACCTTGAAAGATCATGGATGTGACCCTTAGGTTTTAAATTAAAATTGGACCAGGTATGAAACCGCAAGCAAGCGGAGCACAATTTCTGTTTTAACCAAACATTGAAGTTTTGAATCAACAAATAATTAGCAAGGTAAAAAGAATGTTGCCAGGTTGTGTGGCCCTGCGTCTAGACACAATCCCTAAAATAACAACTTCACCCCTTACAAAATGAAAAATCTTTCCTTTGTCCATACAAACCACCCCCCAGGCGTTGGTGCACGGGAAAAAGAATGTTGCCTGGTTTTGTGGCCCCCCTGTGCTTAGTCACTGCCCCTTGAAACCATGAGAGAAACTTCACTTTGAAGTCCTCTATATCTCTATTTTGCAATGATCTTATGACCTCCATACATATCATCATAGTCTTTTTTGGTCTACTGTTTCTATGGAACCAAACTTGTCAAGGTTCTGTCAACGCAAACACCAAGAAACAAAACAGATTCAAACAAGGATGACATAGACATTTAACACACCAATTTGATGTGCTACATCCACGGGCGAAACTGAAGATAATTCACTTATATGATAGAAGAAAAATACAATGGAGATCTCTCAAGAACACGAAAATGCCCAAATCTCACTTCTCTCTCTTGTTTATACAACAAGACAATCACAGAACCTCACAAAATTTCTCCTTCAGAACTTCGCAGTAGGAGGAACTGATGCAGTGGGCACACAATGTTCAACCTCAACTGCGATATTTTTGTAAGGGGCATTCAACATTATTGCTTATGCCCTCCAATGCTCCTGTTTTCCAATTAGCTTCCCATGCATCCACCTCCCCTGTAATGCTCAAGATTGAGACCTTGAAGAAGTACTCAGTTGACGGATTTCCGCAGCTGCAGCACAACCTAGAAAGTCCTCAAAACTGCTCGTTTTCATACTTCAATATGATGACTCTGGATGTTGGAAAGATTTCTTCAAACTGAATACAGAAAACTGAGAATCAGAATAAGCAAATCACTTCAGTGTGTGGCAGTAGTAGTCTTAAAGATTTAAATTCCAATAACTGGAAGATTACAATTTACACCTGAAAGCATGAAATCAATGGCTGCTACTGCTGAAGCACATATAATTCGATCTTCTGGCTCAGCGATATCTGGTGACTTGGTATGTCTAGTTTTTTGCCTACTTCGCAGCCAATAACTGTTTTCGCAACAGTTTAGAGAAAATAGCAAGGATTTTAGGAGAAGTAATGGTAGAAAAAACTACAATTCCAGTAAAAAGACTGGTGCAAAAAACAATTTTGGATCACTCTTGTAGACATAAATTTAATTTAGGATTTCCTACAAGATAATTAATTGTTTTTTTCCAGCAAATTGCTCAAGATCTGTATAGAGCATTTCACTATGACTTCTATTGGGAGTCAGTTCATATCTCAATATGATTTGATCAAATCAAACTGGGAATAATCAAATTGTACTTAAGAAAACAAGAAGAAATGAGTTTTAAAAACAACTAACTTTGGATAAAAATTTATTCCAACCCTTCTAGATTTAAAGCAATTTTTGAGGGCCTAATGTGTCTTTCTTGTCAAGTATTATTTCTATTGTGTTTCCTATCGATTTGAATGGAGAAATATAAAACTACTCTCTTTTCCTACCTTCTCTTCTCATCGACCCTTTAATGTCTCATATAACGTTACATACCTGGTAAATCATTGATCCGATAGTATAGCCTTCTATATTTTGCTTCATTTGTCTCAAGCCTTTGGAAATAGTTATCTTCCATCTCTTTTCTTGTCAAGCTTATGCTATGTTCCGGCAAATTCCTGTTTTAAGAAAAGTCCACAATGAAATATGTTGAATAAGAAGAACAACGATCTTTTAGCAAATCATGGGCGAATTTACGAATAATCAAGTACCAACTATATACTTAGATTAGGATGATAATTAATTAAATGATGTATATAACATGAATAGACTGAAGTGATCCATTTGATATTACATGTTTGAGATCATGATGATCTTGGGCTAGCCCAAACCCGGCCATCTTGAGGCATGTTGTGTCCTAATAGGCCTAGGCTTAAATTGAACCCAAAAAACTACTTGGTAGGCCAATCTTGGGCCTTGGTACATTCTAACCCCCATAGATATTAGCAAGGTCATGACATCGCATAATGTGATACATCTATAAATAACAAAATGATCAAAGAAACTTGTTTAGTAATTGTTCTATATCAAGAGAAACAGTAGGGATCAGATTATTTAGTTGTTTTTACAAATGTTTTGGAGGTTGTTGAAGTAATTAACAATATTTAAACCAAATTTATCATTTTGGAGAATTTTTAAAGTGGTGGACCACATTAAATTTTCTTTGTGTCTGCTTTAAGTTTTTCTTGGTTAGGCAATATCCACCACTTCGATAAAATAATTCCTAATTATCATCTGCGTTTTCACACATAGGATATCGATGGGTAGAACATTCTAACATGATCATAAACAGAAAAATTACAGTTGAACACAAATAATATTGACATTGAATTTTGCGAAAAAAAATTAAAAAAATTTACCATACTCAAGGAACAGAGAAAAAAATTCTTCATATAGAGAAGAAAGGGTACACATGATATTGATAGGTGGAAAAATCTAGCATCATCAAAAACAGGAAAATTAAAGTTGAATACAAATAATACTAATATCAAATTTTGGAAACAAAAAATTACCTACCCAAGGAACCTCATGGGAAAGAACTTTTCATTGAAGTCTAAATCATTGACAATCAATCGATCCAGGAGAAGGAAGGGCACCTACAGAGGACTCTGTCATGGTGCTTCTATCCTATTTATAATTATTAAATGGAAACAACTAGGGTTAGGGTATTACCTCGTTGATGTTTCTCACGCATCGAAAAAGATCTGGTTGCCCTATGCGTCGATCCACACGAACTCTAACGTTGCAAGCTTTGCAACGATCTCCAATGGAGACCCCGTCCAAGGGAATGTGATGGAATCCCTAGCAATACACACACACTCAAAGCCGTTATCAAAGGGAGAGAGAGAGAGAGAGAGACTGTTGTTATCTCTTGTTCGGCTGCCTCTCCTTCCCCTCCCCCTCCCCCTCCCCCCACAATATATGTATATATATTTATAATTATTAAATGGAAACAACAAGGGTTAGGGTATTACCTCGTTGATGTTTCTCATGCATCGAAAAAGATCTGGTTGCCCTATGCATCGATCCACATGAACTCTAACGTCACAAGCTTTGCAACGATCTCCAATGGAGACTCCGTCCAAGGGAATGTGATGGAATCCCTAGCAATACACACACACTCAAAGGCGTTATGAAAGGGAGAGAGAGAGAGAGAGAGAGACTGTTGTTATCTCTTGTTCGGCTGCCTCTCCTTCTCCCCCCCCCCCCCACAATATATGTATATATATTGAGGGGACCACCTAGTGGCCCCCTCAAAACCCTAATGGGCCATGGGCACCACAGAAGCCCCAAGTGGGTGCATGGATCGGGTTTTACCCGATCTGGTAATAATAATTAAACAAAGAAGAGTGCCCAGTCAATACATATAGTGATGAAATTGGCAACATATTTATAGATCATTATAAATTTGATTTACTATATATTTTCCAAAGAGGAAAAAATAGATTCAGAGTTATATTACCAAAGGAAAGATTGCAATGCATTAAATAGAAAGATTACGATGGATCTTGTCTTTTGAAAATGATGAAGAAGAAAAAGCACACTCTGAAAACATGTGTCCCTGAATGGGAAACAATTATATTGGGAAACCATTTTCCAAAATTGCATCCTAGTAATTTTAGGAAGAGTATTGAAAACTAAATTTAAAAAATGAATAAATATTTATCATTAAGATTTCCACACACCTCTCATGTGGGGAATCTCCCACGCCACATCAATCACTACACACGAAAAAGTTTTGCCAACAAGGTCCTATGTGGTTATAGAGGAGACAGTGTGTCGGTCAGCATCCATATGGTCAAAATATTGAGAGAGTGTGGGAAAGCATCCCTACATTTCCTGTTTCTCTATGTTTATAGGAAAAAGTTTTCTGTTCCACCAACCAGCATGTCGATGGCCAAATACTCCCCAGCATGGAATGGGGAGAGTTAGGCTTCACTTTCTTTCTTTGATGGGAAAGATAGACTCACTGAAAACCTAATGTTCACATGAGAACCCTCTTTTTTTGGGTTCAACTTAGATGTATGCATTGGAAAAAACTTACTTCATGGCCCTTTGTAGTCTGTAGGAGAGGCTTCTCTTGAGCACTCAAAATCTCCTTTGTGGCAACTTTATGGCATTTCAATTAATATAGAACATGTTTTCCACATTATTTATCAGTTTGGGAAATTAAGTAGAATCTAATTCTCCCATATGAATATATGTAGCCCTTAAATTTGATTGACAATTCAACTTTGGCTACTTTAGGGTAGCATCGGTTCAATTATTGAGTACGCATACCTAAAAATCTAATGCAATATGCTATATGTTCGAGATGTGACTCAAAGTTGATGCATGTTAATCCAAGGGGGACTTCCCAACCAACGGGCAAAAAATCCTCCACATCATTGAAAAAGGCTAGACCATGTAGAAAAATCTCCTTATTGAATAAAAAAACTTTTCGCATATAAATTACGTAGCAGAAATAGTTAACTAAGCATTGAGTTTACATGGAAGATTTAGGAAAATTTTGCACATCATTACTTATTAAATGTAGATTCTACTAACCAAAAAGGAGTTTAAGATTTCAATATCTTACACCTAGAAAAAACTATAATTTATTAAACATTCCAAAATATGATTCTCTACTAAAAAAGAGTTCATCAATACCTGAAAAAGGATCCTTTTTTTTTTAAATGTCTTATTATTATCCATTGGTTTTTTTGTTGAACAATTAATATCCATTCACCTGTGATTTATTTTGCAACCTATTAATTAGGAAGTCAATAGCTTATTTCCTTTTATAAGAAAAAAGGTATGAAATCAATTGATAAGATTGTAAGTAGCACCTAACTTGGATGTAGGGGTGTCAATCAATCGGTTTGGTCCGATTTTGATTGGATATTTTCAGTTTTTATATATCGGGTAAAACCCAAAGCCAGACCGATAGGATATTCTGTCTATAAAAGCCAAACTGAAACCCATACCTATTGCTTTGCTATCAATATCTTTGAATAGTCCCTTAAGGCAAGAGATCTCTAATAAGTCGCATGGTCTATACACAAGCGTTTGGGCCAATGAGTGAGCATGTTTGGGTATCTACCCAGGGGGCAGAGGCGTCATCTCATGGTGCCCTATGAGAGGGCGTAGGAAACACCACCAAGTAGTGATCTTTTTCTCAGTCCCTTATTAGTCTTTTGTTGGTCTAACCCTATTTCAAATGAAAATGAAAAAAAAAAAAAAAAAAACTTTGTTCAATACGGCATGGTTAAAATGGTCCGAAAATTGAACGAGATAGTTAAAAATACAATCAACCATTAAGAAAATAGTAAATGAAAATGCCTATATGGATTTTAAACAAAGAAAATTTAAGGTAACTAACATTTAGATTGATTTGTAACATAGCTTTGATTCATTTTTTAAGATGAATATTTAATATTTTTAATAATGAATATTGGGTTGGGTGTTTTGCATTTTCGCTCCCCAACCCTGGCTAGCTTTGACTTTGAGAAGCTTAGACCAAGACAGAACGAGAGATATGATGTATGGAGTGATAAAGGTGTGATGGATGAGATGTGAATGGCTGGATGGAACAGCATGACATGAGGCTATGAGGTTGTCACACATTGAATTGGGACTTCACATTGAGTCATGACAATTGGGATCGGGATCCTCTCCAATGAAGCGCCCAATGAGTGCCTAATGAGACATCCAACAATTGGCGGATTCGGATCCTCTTCAATGAGGGGATTGGCCAATGAGTGCCCAATGAGGCATCCAACGGCTGGACTGCCACGCACACATCCTGATATGCGCGGTGCACCAGGATGTGTGCATGGTAGCCCAGCCGTTGGATGCCTTATTGGGCACCCATTGGGCAGGATTCTCATTGGAGAGGATCCAAATCCACGATTGGGCTGCCTAACACACATCCTGGTGAGAGATTAGTAGTGATGTACTTCACTTGCTAGGCTCACTAAAGGCACCGAAGGCTATGTTCAACACTCACAAAACAAAGAAGAAGATGAGAGAGAATGATGAACAACGTTGACAAGTAGAAGGAAAAATCGGTTTTAATTAAAATGAAAAGGCAAGAAGCTGGTCCCTCTATTTATAGAGGCATGAAGCCCCTCTAAGGTGTCTCTTCACAATGGGTGTGCCCGTAAAAAGAGTGGACAAGATTCAATCTCCCATGGAGATTCCAAATCTAAGTCTCTACCCCTCTCCCACATAGGAGTGTGTCTCTGTGAAGAGACATAATCCATATGTTTATGTTTTTTTTTTTTTTTTTTCCTTTCCCAATAATACATATATGTTTATGTAAAGTTATGTATGTCTCAAAGAAAAGAAACAAATACAATGTATCTGTTAATTCATATTAGGCTTAAAACTAAGCACAATACCGAAAGCCCATGACTTAAAATTATAAGTCACAAATAAGCCCAAAAGCACCTTAAGCCCATTATCCAAGAATATATTTTAATGGACCTAGACTCAAACCCACGTATATACACCGTAATTCGTATTGGACCAAAAACCGAAAACCCATGACTTAAAAATATAAGCCACAAATAAGCCCAAAAACACCTTAAGTTCACTATCCAAATATATTATAATTTAATGAATCAGACTCGAACCGAATCCAGATCAGCTACCCACATATACATACCACACTTCATTGCCCCAACCCGGTTTGATATGCACTAATAAGTGTGCAAAAAGCACCATTAGACCAACTCTAGACATGGGAGAGGAGAGATATCTTAACCATCTGTTTTGGTTTGTATCGTAACAATAATTCTAAAATGGGAAAAAAGAATGTTGTCTGGTGGCGTGTCTCTTTCACCCACACAAAATTATCGCATTCCCCCATGAAATCACAAATCCTTTCCCTGTTGATGCTCTTACATGCGCTTTCATTGGCCCATGCTGGTGCAAGGGCCATGCGACCAAACAACGATCTCGTGCCCTAATTGAGCTGGGCCGACATGAACCAAATTGAGAACTACTACCCTATTTTCAGTTAGGATGGGGACAGTGAGTGGGGAGAGTTGGTCCTTACATTCAATAAGGATCACTGGGTGAGTGGGGTGTTGGTTAGTCTGAAAAACTGGTTAGGGAGTATAAGGTCTTAGAGGACAAAAAGTGAGTTCAGTTCTCAATCAAGTCCCAGCCAAAAGCCTGGCTTCCTCTTCTGATGAAGCCTTCAACGATGAAACAAGCCAAGCAGAGACGAAGCTTCGCACATCTTGATTGAACGGAAGTTCCAATAAGTCTGTAAGTTAAGCAGACATACAAATGAAAATAATGAAGGTTCCTTTTTTTTTTAATGGAAATTTTTGGGATTTCTTGGATCTATGATATTTGTTCTGATATATTGATATAGTTTCCTTTGCAATTTTGAATTTCTTCAACACTGATGGTTGCCGCTATTCACCTATGGCTTGCTTCTCAGGCAAATTATTTTCTATGCAATTTTAGAATTTGTTCTTATTAAGAAGGATTGATGGGACATAGTTGTTCAATCATATGGTATAGAGCAAACAGATTGATTCTATCTTCAATTCGTAGGTTTTTGCATCTCAGGATGAGTAGTTGATAGCATAGAAGAAGAGGAAACATAAAAAGTGTAATTCTGTTCAGTTTTGGATTTTTTAACCATGCAATGGCTAGGTCAGGGCTGGCATGGCGAATCCAGATGCCATGAAATAGGTTTATACTGGATTAGCCACGAAAGAAGTTGTAATGCTATATAATTACAGCTAGATTTCAGTATAAGCATTTGGATTTTAGATCTATTTGAAATCAAATAAGCAATAGAGACTGCTTGGTTTAAGAAATTGGCCCATTCTGTGCTTCTATTTTTTGTTAAAAATTTTATATCTACAAGCTTCCAATCCCAATCCTGTTTGTTCTTTAGGTAGACTGAGAAGAAGGTTAGAGTTTGTTTGTAGATCACAGAGACAAACCACACAAAGACAGTCAACATGTTGTAAGACATTTCATGATTATCAAAAGAATACATAAGCCAGAGACTATTTAAAGAGATTCAGTTGTTTTGCTTTGGATCTGCAACATAGAGAGTGCATAACCTGGCCTTTTTTTGTTCTCAGATTAACTGTAAAAAAATTGATTTTGATGCTAGGTACTTTTTTATCACACACACACACAACCCCCTCCCCCCCAACACACACACACAGTGATGTGGATCAAAGGTTCCAGCAGAAGTATTTCCACAAGAATAAGAAGGGCCAGGACTAGGCCCAGCACTAGGCCCAGATAGTTAGTCCATGCATGGGAGGAGGTTTCTTCATTTTTTTTTTTTTGGTCGAACATGGGAGGAGGTTTCTAGAAGATACATCAAGATACAACAAGAAGATATTTCAGGCTTGGAGATAAAGTTTCTAGTTTATATTGCAATCCTATAGATTTTATTTTCTGCTGTAGTTTCTATTTCTATTCTCTTAGCTAACAACATAGTTATTATGTTGAAGTTTCTATTTTATGTACATCTCTATTTTAGTAACTCTCTGTTAGCAATAGAGAGTTACTAATATTGTAATGGTGCTACATTCTTATAAATAAAGTGGAGGCCTCTATCATGGCCAACGAATATTACAGCCAAAAAACATTGCTATGTACATGTGTGTGAGTGTGAGATGCCTCATGTTATGAGGGACAGCAGCTCTTGGTGAGATTCCAAGGAGGAGATCGGTAGGAGGCCATCTTTTAGTTGGTGGGAGACAACAAATCCTCTTTTCCTACCCAACTCTTCATCTTTAAGTTCAGTCTTCAATCCAGCCTTGGTCCAGTCAATCTATGGATGGTAAAATTTTTGTTACTTCAGTTTTTTTTAATTCATTTTTAAGTTATGTTCTGGTTCTGATATTCTTCTTGAGTGCAGTCATTAATTAATTTTCAGACCAGCATCACAACTCTCTCTCCAGCAGCATACTAGGTTCCTGATCACAGCATATCATATCTATTGTTCTGCACAAGGAGTTTCACAACACAGGATCACTGATTCAGGAGTATTTCCTTGGACCGGGTCGAGCCTGTTTGAGAACCCAAACCGAGAACCAGGTCCAAATTTGGGTCTTTGGTCTAGTAGGATATTAGTAGTTTATTTATTTACTTATTTGGATTTATCTTGTAATTTTTTGTTTTACTTAGGCTAAAATTCCTTTTTCTGTTTAGTTTTAGAGTTTGATTCCATTATAGATTTAGATTGGGTTAAATATTAGGAGATAGGGTTAGATTTTACTTCTACTTTAGCGTTAGACTACAGTTAAGAAACTTTCAATTTTGTTTTTATAAATGTGTTTAACCCAACTCATTGGGTAGATTTGATGGGATGAAAGTTTGAGTGGTTACTTCCCGGTTGTGGAGTTGTGAGACCAGGTTGGTTGAAGATAATAGCTACTTCCCCCCATTCGATTTTATTGTTTCCCTCCCCCCCCCCCCCCCCCCACTTTCCTTATTACCCTTCCTCTCTCATTTATTACTCCCTACCCTTATCTTTTATCTCATTCCAAGTCTACTCTCCCCTTCCATCCTTCTTATCTTTTGTATTTTATTTTGTTTGTTCCAAGTTAGCCTACTTTTAATTATAATTCTTATTCTGTCCTTTCTTCTATTTTACCTTAATGATCCTTTAAGATTCTCTTTATTAACCAAACTGCCAAACAAACAATCAACAACTCAGCCTTAACCCAACTAAATGGGATCGGCTACATGGATCCTTGCCCTCCAATCAGCTCTATTAATTATAAGCCTTGATATAGTTACAAGTTTGCCATTACATTTAATTTCTGAGCTATTTACTTGGGTGGGCCTATAAGTGAACCCAATAGGGTTTTGTGACCCGGGTTACGCATCAATCGCTCTTTTAGTAAGTTACTAATTTCTGTCCGGGCAACAACTTACCATCCGACCAATGGATTGTCTCCTAATTTAAGGATATACTTCTGTTCCTATATAGATCCTTCAACCAGCATGCCTAATCCATCTGACTAGCAGATTGTGAGTGCATGTTTTCTCTCTAAATCTGGATCGTCCTAACCCTGCAGTTCTGAGTTTCCTTTGGATTCCTGGTCACTTTTGTTAGGTAATTAGGATACCATTAGAGAGGTCAAATCATTGTTCATAAAATGCAGATACATAAACATTCAACTAGGGGCAGTAATGAAGATACTTAATTCTTTTGCTTCAAGAACTAGCCAAAGAGCAATTATTATTACATTGATTAACAGGATCAACTACTCCCAATATTGTTTCTGAGCCTACATTCACTTACAAGGTTAATGCAACATTTTAGAGCAACAAAAGTTTTAGGAAACTGGGTTCTTCTCATTGGAGATCAAATCCATGAAAGTGTCTACAAGCTGACCTGCCAAGCTTGGGAGATCATCAATCAAAATGTCCACAAATGTACATACCACCCTCTTCTCTTGCATTGTTGCCCTTAGACTGAACCATGAGAGAAACTTCACTTTGAAGTCCTTTTCTATATGTCCTTCGTTTTCCAACGATCTTATGACCTCCATGCAATAGTCACAGTCTTTTTTGGTCCACTGTTTCTTCAGGACCAAACTTGGAACCTCAAGGTTCCCATGTGATTTGGAAGTAGCAGTAGGAGGAACTGATGCAGTTGTCACACAATGTTCAACCTCCACTGGGACATTTTTTAAGGGGCATTCATCATTATTGCTTATGCCCCCCAATGCTCTTGTTTTCCAATTAGCTTCCCATGCATCCACCTCCCCTGTAATGCTAAAGATGGAGACCTTACAGAAGTACTCAGTGGACGGATCAAGATTGGAAAGCAGAAATCTTTTCCTCTGCTGCAGTACCATGTAGGTAGGTTTTTCAGGATAGTCTGTCAAAGTGGACTTCCGATGCCACAACCTACAACCTAGAAAGTCCTCAAACTGCTCATTTTCATACTTCAGTATGATGACTGTTGATATTGGAGAGACTTCTTCAAACTGGATGCAGAAAACTGACAGATAATCAAATAAGCAAATCACTAGAGTGGCACTAGTCTTAAGATTTATATTCTAATAACTGAAACAAAAGCTACTTACCTGGTGGATCCTTGGGTTCATTTTGATTACACTTTACACCTGAAAGCATGAAATCAATGGCTGCTACTGCTGAAGCACATATAACTCGAATCTCATGGCAGCAATCAAGCTTATTGACAATTTCCCTTGGCATTTCCTCTGATGCTATTTCTAGATCTCCCACAACTCTCTCAAGTTTCTTTGCAGCAGTATCAACAACCCATTGAAGTCCTTTGTATTTCCCAGTTCCTTGGAGTATCTTGTGGCTCATGGATATCCGGTGACATAGCATGTCTAGTCTTTTTGCATACCGCGCAGCCAATAACTGTTTTCGCAATATTCTAGAGAAAACAAGAAGGGTTTTAGGAAAGGTGTGTGTCTGTGTATAATATATATTTGAACAAGTAATGGTAGTAAAAAATACAATCCCAGTAAAGGAGCACTGTGACCACAAACACACCAAAAACATTACAGAAACAAGACTGGTGAAAGAAACAATTTTGTATTAAAGAAGTAAGACAATAAGCTATCAACCAAGACATTAGTGAGGTTGGATCACTCTGTAGACATAAATTTAATCTATGATTCCCTACAAGATAATTTAATTTTTTCCAGCAAATTGTTCAAGAACTGCTGCATACAGCATTTCACACTGACTTCAACTGGAAGTCGGTTCATATCTCAATATGATTTGATCAAATTCAAACTGGGATTCGTGATATTAAGTTAAATATGGATCTGTTTGATGAATAATCAAATTGAACTTATATGCACTGATAAACAATCCAAACTTGATCATTTTACAAACCTGTTCTGCTGAATGGTTGAATTTTTAGAAGAGTTGGATGCCCATGTCATACCAGCTCCTTTCCATATCTGGGTAACCGTAGAAGTCCCATTTAGAGTGCTAGTTTTATGGTCATTATCTTTCAGCACTTACCACCATACAAGGTTTAAATAGTGATGTGTCAACAACATATATGTGCAGACAAAAAATTATTGTAACATAAAAATTTGTTAGGTCTAAGGAGCTTATTACCTAAGCAGTTCTTTAACCTTTCCACATGAGACACAATAGATATTGCCATCTAATTTCATAAAGGGAGCCTTCCTTACTGTTCTGGCCCCTTCATCCTTCAGAAAGCACTCTAGGTGGCATGACATCCAACATGAATTGTTTAGGCTACCTTGATAAGATCCACATGACAACCAAAGACTACGATCTTTGTCATTGTTGTATTTGTAACAGACACGACAAAATTTCTTGTAGAATGCATCCTTTGGATTCAAAGGAGCTCTCCAAGCAAAATTTTTAAGCATCAAATCATCAAAGAGCTCTTCCGTGTAGTTTTGGAGGAGAAGATAGTCTCGGTCTGTAGCCTGCTGAAGGAGGTTGTCTATTTTTCTAAACCTTTTGGAATCACTTTCACTATTGGATACTGAATGATGAATTGTGTCATTTGTCTTCCTTTTCCCTGATTTATTTGCGACATAACCTGAAAGGGAAAACCCATTGTCAAAGATTTGATTTAGGAATAAATGAGTTGTTAGAAGATGTAGATCATGACCAGAAGAACTCAGTATACCAAGGGAAAAACAAGATCAAAAACATCAAAAGGACGAATTAAAAAAAAAAAGGCATGGAAATCTATTGATGAGCAAAATGGCCATCCTTGGTCCAATCTCTCCCCAGTAACTGCTGCTTCTTTTCTTAAGAAAGCATAATTTTGATTTGATAAATGTAATAAGACCATTAGGACAAAGTGTTCCTGAATTGGTGTTGTTACCCCTCCTCCTTTTAACTGTAGCAGCATTTCAAATTCTTTTTTCATATTTTCTTATCCACATGCTCCAAGGTTCTTGAAGCAGTGCCAAAACTAGATATAAAGAGTTAATCAGCTTCTACATGGGGCTTCTTTGCTCATCATGTCAAAGTTAGAGTGGTTTGAGAAGTAGAATCATGCACACTTGCCAGTGTAATTTGTACCACTATTTTTTCTACATGTTCTCATGTCCCTCCTAATATTTCTGTTCTCTACCCCTAATAAAAAAAAAACTGAATTACAGTCATGTTAAATAAGAAGATTCAGTCCACTTTGGTGTTGTATTTTTAGTGTTTTATCCTCTACGATATTCAATTTTTTCTTCTCAAAAACAAAAATTAGCAATTCTGTGCCACGATTATTTTAATTCTATTCTTGTTATTTTTTAAATCATCTTACATACTAGTTTCCTCTAAAGCCTGATTACTTTCAGTTTTTTATGATGAAGGATTACTGTAACACCAAAAGTATGTCAAACTGAAAGCTCCTAATAAATTAAAAACTTATTAGAATCTCCATTTTGTTGGAAATCAAATAATTTTATCAGTAGAAGTATAGTGGAAATGAAAAAGACTATTGAATTAACTGAAGAAGCAGATATAAAAGGAGTTCAAATACAAATTGCAGGTCTATGTAGTAAGTGAAAACAGGAAGAAGTGAATTTAAAATCAACTTACTTTGGACAGAAATGAGTAATTATTTGCTATGATTTTAATTTATTTTTTTTAATTCTATTCTTGTTATTTTTTTAAAGCATCTTACATACCAGTTTCATCAAAAGCCTTTCTAATTTCAAATTCTCTCTGTGGTGAATTTCACATGTTTCTATCTCATTTCACATATATTTTAGGGTAAAGGAACTCTGTCCGGGAGTAGGCCAGCACTCCCATGAGTCTATCTCTGTCTTCCCCTATATGAAAAGATTCCTCTGCCCCCTTGTGTTGAGGAAGAGAGAGATGACACATGGGAGTGCTGGCGTAGGCCACTCTCCCAGACAGAAAACTACTTCCCTCAATTTTATTACCAATTTCCTCCAGGAATAGTTTCTTTTTCACCTGTTTTTACTTTATTTCACTTGACCAAGGGAAATATTATTCCAGTGCACTTCAGTTTTGATCAAATGGTGGATTTGAGACTAAACAACAACTTGAACCAAAAACCAAGACCTATAACCCAAAACCTCAAAACTTAATAAATTGGAATGAGAAAAGGAGTAAACAATAACTACAAGTGTGTACAAAATTCACTCCTATGCAATTTATGGTCATCCTCTAGCTCTCTTCTACTCTAGAACCCTAAAGGATAAAATGGTCAGTTAGATTCCTTTACAGAGTCACAGAAGGGTTATTATGGTGCTTTAAGCCTCAAATTGATTGAGATATCCTCTAGAACAGATTAATGCTAGACATAGCATCCATTTACCTTTCAAATTGAACCATAGACCTACAAATGTCTGTCTTTGTTGATTTGGAAGATAAACTAATACTAGTAAAAAAAGGTTTCAAAACCTTTTAGCAAAGACCTCTTTAGTTTAGGGTTTCTTGGGATGAATAACAACCCATGACAATTGCAATTCCTAATTTTTCTTACATGGTCAACTTGAATTGGATTAGCAAACTAAGCTAGAAAGGTTCTTTCTTTAAAATAATGTATAATTTCTCCTATTAGCCAAAATAAAATGGGTCATAATCAAATCAACTTTTTTTTTTTGATAGGTGAATCAAATCAACTTTGGTAAAGGTCGCACCCAATGCATGAGGATCTTACCATTGCAGGGTCTGGGGAGGGTCATAATGTACGCAGCCTTACCCCCTTAAGAAGAGGTTGTTTCCTAACTTAAACTCACAATCACTAGGTCACAATGTAGCAATCTTACCATTGCATCAAAGCCCACCCTCAGTCAAATCTACTTTGGTAAATGATATAATCTATGGTCCCAAAGTTTAATTAATCGATGTTGTAATTCCACCTTAGTTGAAAATTTTATCTTCATCCTTCTCAATTAAAGTAATATTTCTACTCTTTCAAATGGTGTGATATATCTTTTATGTACAAAACTGTGTAAGTCCTTTTTTGCAATATTCTATTTCTCTCACTTAAAAAAAAGAGTAGTTTTTTAGTGGGCAATATATCCTAAGTTAGATTAGATTATGTTTTGGATTAAGGCCACAAATTAAATCTTACACCTTTCTCACACCATATGACATAAGGTAATATTATATCGAAGGATAGAGAATGGAAAATACAGCATCAATATGAATCTTTTGTAGTATTCCAAGTGCAACCTTGATAGTAGGGATGAAAAGAAGGGGGGTAAAAAATAACTTATGTAGGACTTCATATTAGGCTTGAATTATTTGATGACATAACTAGGGTTTGAATTATGAATGAATTTTATGATCATCTAATTTTGATAGGTCTTGTTATTAAATCAGTAATCTATATTTGGGATTGAGCTCCTCTCCAAGGATCCCAGCCCCCAAGGAATGCCCAGGGTGGCATCCAGCCATTGGGTTGTGCTGCACACATCCCGATCGTTGACTAGGCGTGTATCGGGATGTGTGCGGCATAGCCTAGCCCTTTGATGCCACCTTGGGCATTGGGCTCCTTGGAGAGGAGACGGATCCCTAAATTTGCGCGTGCATCTTTTTTAAGCAAGGGGAGGGGAGAATTCATGAGGATGATTCAGTAGCTTGGGAAGAATTCTTGTAAATATAAATAATCTCCGGTCTTAATTTTTCTTCTTCTTATTTCTATTAATTTCTAAAATTTCTCGTTCATTTCCTAATTCAGTAAAAAAAATTAACATTCTGAAGAATATAACCATAAAGGATCCAAAAGGAAGCGAATATTGACAGTGGTTAGCAAGGCTATAAAATACAAAGGGAGATATTTGCACTTAACTATTGAAAGGAAGAGAAAAATAGTATCTTCAGAAACAAACTAAGCAATGTCCAACATAATTTTACAAGATTGTTCGACCTAAAAATGAAATGAATACTAACCTTTGATTGATTGTTCCATGCCTATAAATTTCCCTCTATAATCCTTCCATAAATAAAGAAGATACAAAGCTTTCGACGAAAACCCTTTCCCAGATCTTTCTGGGGTAGAAGTATGAAAAACTCACGTCCTCAGCACGATGTTTAAAGAGCAAACAAAGCCTTCAAAGAAAACCCTTTCTCAGATCTTTGTGGGGTAGAGGTATGAAAAACTCACGTTCTCAACGCGATGTTTAAAGAGGAAACAAAGCCTTCGAAGAAAACCCTGTCACAAATCTTTTTGGCGTAGAGGTATGAAAAACTCACGTTCTTAACGTGCTATTTAAAGAGGAAACGATATAATCATGATACTGAATTGGAGAAAGAACTTACAAAAGAAGTGAAGAGAACCAAAATCAAATAAGGATTTTATAGATTTCAAACCATTTAATGAATCAGTCAAAACGATAAATACTTAAATTGTTTTATGTGTCATATTGCCAATTTAGGGTTATCTTCTTTCTTTGATTTCTCCTAGAATATTAGCACACCTCTTTCATTTTTTCCCCTACATGATGATATAAGGAATCAAAAGATCGTTGAAACTTGAAAGGACATAAGTGCCACAATATTATTTAATAATATTTAACCTCTTAATGCAAAATTAATCCTGAACCAGGGAAATCCAATGGGGATTAACGTACATCATTTGGTATCAGAGCCAAATTATGATTCATCTATTCATCGTGTATACACAACGGATTAGACATATGATTAACTTGGTAGAAGAGTTGTATAATTACTTGACAAAAAGTATAAAAAGAATTCGAGAGTGCATTCTGTAGACGTTGAATTTTGTCACTCCCCCTCCCCTTGGCGATGAAGACAACAGGACATGGACAAACATTGGCATCTTTCTCGAGGAAGATTCTTACCTCTGCACTTAAACCCTATCACCCTCACATCCCTAAAAATGATTCAAAAAAATCATTGTCAACAAATTCTGAAGGAGGTGTTGCTCACCTTCCCCGATCACAGTGGTGGACCAATACCCCCAAGAAAATAGCCAAAAAGAGTCCAAAGACCCAAAAAATTACAACAAAAAAATTCCTAAAAAGTGTTGTTTTTAGGGGTCTGACTACAGTACGACTTGGCGGTACAGCAAAAAGGCCCCCTACTAAGCACCTCGGGAAGAGCATCCTCTACCAATTTTTTAGTGTCTTTGAGTGTAAGAGCTCTGTTTTAGCCCATCTCAATGTTTTACCCAGCCCCCTCCTCGAAATTTGCACCCTCGTTACCTTGTCCGCACCCCTGGTCCGAATTCATCATTTCTCCTTCTTCCACCTTGTTTTTACCACTTTTCTACCAAGCCTCTGTCAGGTAACCATTATTAGTCCCATGTAATACCGTTACTCTATTCGAGGTGTGAGTACCAGGCCCCCAAAATCCCTCGTGATGTCGTTACTCTATCCGAAGTCCGAGTAGCAAAAGTCCTAGTTTCAGTTGTTACTCAGCCCGAAGTCCGAGTTACTCAAACCCATCTTACATAGTCGTTACTCTGTCCGACAAGAGAGAAGCAAACTATTTGTCCGACTCCACTTGAGCTGGGAGATGTTCAATACTTTGCATTTGCATTGGTAACGCTTCTCACTTCTTACCTTTTTGAATTTAATTTAGGTACATTTTTCTCTTTTGTCTTTTATTCTTAGCACAGTGTAGACCATTGAAGTAATTCGCTTTAAAGTAAATATAATTTTTATTTGCTGAAATATATATTTTATTTCTTTCTATCTATTCGATGCATTACAAGTTAGTCTTGCATTTTGGTATAGGACACATAATTATGAGAGAACTTTCGAACACAAGCATCTAGTGGAAAGACCAGTATAACCGAGTGAGATGTGATGCTAATACCTTCTCACACTTGTAACATGACCACTTACACAAATTTTTTGACCAGATTATATGGAATCATGTAGCCCTTTCCACTTACCCTAGATAGGATTACCACCATTAAGACCTAGGCCCGAATCTTAAGTGGTGACTTCTTTTATTCTAATATGTGGTATGATCCCAAACCCCTGTTTTAATAATGAATTTCAATAACAAACCATTCATCCCTTTTGCCATGAGACCTCGAATCAAATGGATCCCACCTGCAAGGCGAAGAAACCCGCATTCAGAGGTCGCGGTACCTACAACCGTCAGTTGTTTGGCAATAGGAATTTCTGGTAGTTTCTTTCTCCGTACCTGAGAAATTCACATTTATATTTTATGCATTTGTGATGGGTCAATGGTGGATGTCCATTGATAGGACTGACTACACACTGATCACTCAGCGTACACGATATGAATAGTGATGGGGGTGATAGATACTCAATAAAGTTTCTACTACCCTTCTTTTCAGGAAGAACATCCAAGTGAGTTGTCAAATTGTGATTGGTCAAAATCCAGATCTAGTAATGGTTTTGTATAGGATTTTGCAAAATGCTTTTTATTATTATTTATATTATATTATATTTGAAAAATGTTTTCAAAATATTTTGGGTAGTCATTGGTCATGACATTAGCGCTTGATCGTGTAGGGATTTGGTACATGTTTTTTACTTTGTGAAATTCTTTTACTTCCCTCAACATATTGAACAATATAAATGAAAAACATGGGTGAAAAAATCATACTGAAACAATCCATTTCACTTTTCAAAGACTATGGAAGATTACCCTATTATTTATATTAATTAAATTATATTTAAAAAGTATTTTCAAATTGTTTTGGGTCTAATCACTGGTCATGACACTCCTGCATTTATTTACAATGGATTTATTTACATGGCGGTGTTTTTTATTCCATTGTTGCAAGTTCCATTGTGGATGTTGGTAGTGTGAGAAAAAGTATAATGAAAATATCCACCACTGAGGTTTTCAAGTTACGTCTTTTGTAATGTCGTCTTTTTGTGTAATTAAGGATAACTTAAAGCATACCCTTTAAGATCACACTACTTGGCACAATCTAGTACGTTAAATTGTAATCTTCTAATTAAGTTTTCTCTATTTAAGAGAAGCTTTGTTGAAACCTTATTTGCACAACATAATATTCTTTTAGAGAAAAAGAATCTTTTGCTCATCAAGCAAGGATTTCAACCATTAGAGGTGGTGTAATCAACGGAGCTGGGGACCTTGTGTGGCATTCCTTTGGAGGAACACATTGTTTGTATATTTTAGGTCCCATAAATCCTTTACAAATTTGTTTTGTGCATATGTTCATCGAGATCATTGGGCATAAAATTTTTGTCTATGATATAGTATCAATTCGCTTCCGCCACCATCATCAACCTTGCCCCTACACCATCCGAGCAGGGAGCTTCCTACCCCTTACAACCCCCACAGCCCACTCACCATTGAGTGGGACCACCGTGGTCAAGGAGAACAGTGCTCCTTCCGCATTGGTTAAAGGGCCTTTTATGATGATAAAATTTAGTGTCATATGCCGTTAAAGAATGTGATGGCATTTTGGTCATTTTCCATATCCAAGACCAACCTTGAGAAGGAGAGATATTGAGACTGTGATCGTTTGTGCCCTATTCTTATCATCATCAGGAAGTAACAAAATGGGATGTATACGGAATGTCCTATGATTTTGGACAAGAAGGAAACCTATAACTTAAGAGATATCTAATCGATTGTGATTAGGAGAGTTTGGACGAAACAAAATGTTAGGATTCCTAAAATTTATTTCATGTCTAGATACATGATAATAAACAGGTAAAAGGGAAAGTAAAATTAAAAGATTCACATTTTGTTATTGACATGTTAAAAGATTCACATTTTCTATTGTCGGCTTCTTACCGGGGCCTTTTAAAATTGCTTCCACTATATATTTCAGGGGAAAAAGATCCCCAAACCGAAATGTGGAGATTCTTTTCCATGCCCTCTTACATTCTAATAGTGAACTCCTCTTTCTCTCACATCAAATAGGTCCCTTGTACATGAAACCACCTCCCATGCATTTTTAATCGGTATGTCGTGGGAAACCTTTTCTATCGGAGCAATTTTGTGTTTTGACTTTTGAGTAAAGGGCATTTAAGTTTTGATCTATGTCATCTCTGAGAGGTTGGGTTCTCTATGTGCCTGGGAAGGAACGAGAATGGATCATCTGCACGCACATACATCTGAGAGACAACCACATAGCTCTTTTGTTTTCATAAATACCCTCTACTGGGAACTCATCGAAAAGTTGTTAAAAAGGCCTTACGTGCATTGGCTGGTTGTTGTGAGCTTTTGTGCCCTAACACAAGGTGGATGGAAATAAGTTGGTTCTTAGAGATCTTGAATTCTGATCATCACAAGAAGAGAAGAATCTACTTTTTTACATATCCTTAAAAAATTGAAGACCAAATCATCAGAGTATAGTAACAATGTCATAAATAGCTTATGTAGCATGCCAGAGTCAGACTTTGAGCGAACAATTAAGATGATGAACATCAAGGATAGATAATATTGCTTGCTGTTGAGTCATCAATTCACCATCTGCTTCGAGTCTGTCCAAACCTTTTATCACTCTATGGTTCTCTATTGTTCCTATCTGCATGGTTTGTTGGGATTCCTTGCTTTTATTGATGAATGTATCTATTTATGATGTTGCCACAATGAATGATTATAAACTTGTTGGATATGTGTATTCATCAAACCTTATTTGGACCTATTTATAAAGTTAAGGGATAAAGAATGCTAACCGGTTGTGCAGTGTGGCGTGTAACTATGCTTGGCTGTCAGACACCGCCAAGCACGAAATGACCGGTGCAACTACCAGGAAATGAAGAAAGGACCAAGGGTACGTCGATCATTTTGCGAGTGACTGTGTCTAGACACAAGTACACAACATATTGCACGACCAGTTAACGTTCCTGTGTTAGTGTAAGATTATACCTTAAAGTGTTCACAACTAAAGACAATATTAGGCATAGTATTCATAGGTGTTGGGACGGGATTGAGGATCTCCCAATAACAATTCTTTTTTTTCTTTTTTCATGGGGGATTGATGTTGAGCTCTGCGAGCCATTTAGTTACAAACGAAGAAACCATGTGCTAAGAACCTTAGCTAATCCTTTAATAACCTTATTCTTGACATACCAAATATAGTAATAAGTAATAATATACACCTAGAAAAACTAGACGGAAGATTGTTTATCGAGAACTTTCAAAGAGAGGATAGAGGCGCAAAAATGGATTATGGTAGGACTAGAGGGAAGTTTTATCTCAATCCAAGTAGGCTTGCAGCCTAAATGCGCTTAGTCCAATCACATGATAGGAAAAAATGCCAAGTGGATTCGAATCGTTATCTCCTCCAATTTGCTGCCCGCTCCAATTGCCTCCAATTCCTCACATAGGAGCGGAAATGACGACCCTACCCCCTACCCGAACACACTGCCCAAGGTGGGGTAGGGTGGTCATTTCCACTCCTATGTGAAGAATTGGAAGAAATTGGAGCGAACAGTGAATTGGAGGTGATAATTATTCAATGGATTCACCACAATAACCACATAAAATACAAGTAGGCTTAACTAGCAGTCCTCCATGTAACAATATCATTCTTGACAACGATTAGAAAATTTTCCATTATATCTTTGCTTTAACTGAATTTCCCTTTCCTTCACTTCTAACCAGATAAGCAGATAACGGACTAAAAATTATTATTATTATGTTAAAAAATAACAAAAAAAAAAAAGAACAAGGCTATGTTTGGTTGTCCAAACGCAGTTTTCTGCTAGAAACACAAGAAATGAATATTTTTCACATAACTCCATGTGGACAACCGAACCTAACATAACAAAAAAAATTCAGATAATATTTCCAGAAAAGCAACTCATTCTTTTCATTTAGGTTTACATGATCACAAGGTATAGTGGAAACAGGATCTATTGGTTTCAACATAAGACTCTAATTTATCAGGTTTTGTCACTGGAAAACATCAAAACCCTTCAACCTAGAGCCAATTCTTTTTTTCTTTTTTTTTTAAAATTTAACATTTCTCTTGAACATCCTTTATTCACCCCCAAATTAATGTAGGGGGACTTCAGAAGACCATAAACATCAATAATCAAACATTACTGCTGCCAGCCATACTGTTGATTCCGATTATTACCCATCATGTTTGAACCCCTGCCAACACTCGAACCTCCGTATGGACCCCCTTGAGGATAATTCGGAGCACCCCCTCCATAATTACTGCCACTCCCTCTGGGTCCTGCACCAGGTATACCACTTGCAGGATACGGAGGGCCACGCCCTTGCGGTGGATATGGTCCACCACTGTAACCTCCTCCACCTTGGCCTCCACGATTAGGGTGATTGTATCCCCCACTGGGGTTTCCACTCTGTGGGTATCTGTTTGGTCCTCCCGAAGGCCCACGAGGTTTACCATAGTGGTGGCTAGCTCCTGCTGGAATTGGAGGCTGGGAAGAATGCATTGGCTGGTTAGGGCCTTGACGGAGCTGGGGATGTGTTTGTCCACTCTGCTGGGTAGGAGGCAGGCGTTGATGCTGCTGTGCATGCTGCAGCTTCTGACGCTTTGCCGTTTCTTCGTGTTGGCGCTGCTGTTGTCGTTTTTTCTTTGTTTGAAACTCATGAGATGATTCATACTTAGGTAAGCTGTAAAGCCAAAGTTGGTTTGAAGTTATAACAAGAAACTACAAACTTTAAGAGTACATTTTAGCCAAACTGTAGGAACAAGTGCCACTGGTGCCGAAAGTTACAGGTTGGATGGAGAAGAATGAACATGAGGAAATTAAGAAAAACGAACCTTTTTGGATCACAAGGCAAGGGGTCAGCCCAAAAATACTCGGCATCAAGTGCATCCTCGGCAGATATTCTCTACATCGACAAAGCATGACAAACAAGCATTAAATAGCAGAAAATCAAATCTACGAAATGTCAAGAAGACATTTTCCACTGATGATATGGAAGTAATGAATATGAAATGGAATAATTCAGTTGAATTGACATATGCAAATACCAAGAAGAGAATATCACACAACTTCGGGCTGGATTATGAGTACAAATTGGATTGAACAAGGAGACCAAAACTATGAAAAGAAGAAAAGTTAATTGATGCCAACAAGTACACACTGCATACCATGAACTCAAGTGTTTCAAGTCAAATCAGTTTCTTGAACTTGCTCAATTTGTTCATCATTGGTGTAAGGTCTACATGATTATAAAGCAAGAAAGATGCAAGCATCATCACAGCACTCATACCACCCAAGTTACCATATAGATTCTACCAAAAAAAACCATCAAATAGACTAGTTGGAATTTGGGAAATTATGACTTGTGTCTTTAATGACACTAGCCCCCCTTATTTATAATAGAATGAAGTAGGGTTACAATAAAATGACTAAAACGACTGAACTACCCTTGTACCCATATTACACCCATATTACGATACTCCCCCTCAAGTTGGAGCATAGATATCACACATGCCCAACTTGCACAAAATAGGATGAAACACTTTACTGCTAAGCCCCTTTGTGAGAACATCTGCTAACTACTCACTAGACTTCACAAAAGGAATGCAGATAAGACCCATCTCCAGCTTTTCCTTGATAAAGTGATGATCAATCTCAGGTCTCAACATGTTTGGTGCGATCATGCTGAACTGGGTTATGAGCAATGCTAATGGCAGACTTGATGTCACAATATAACATCATAGGAATACGAACAGGAAGACCCAAATCACGAAAGAGACCTTGAAGCCATAGCAACTCACAAACACCATGTGCCATAGCACAAAATTCATCCATTGCACTAGACAGAGCTACCACACTCTGCTTTTTACTACGCCAAGTAACAAGGTTGCCGCCGACAAGAGTGCAATATCCAAAAGTTGATCTCCTATCATCTGGTGAACCAGCCCAGTCTTGCATCAATAAAGGCCTCTACACCCATATGATCATGAGGTGAAAACAGAATACCCTTCCCTAGAGCCGACTTCAAGTACCTAAGAATCCAAAAGACAGCCTTCATATGACAAACACAAGGGTCGTGCATGTAGTGACTCACCAAACTCACAACATAGGCTATGTCAGGCCTGGTATGGGACAAATAAATGAGACATCCTACGAGGCGTTGGTATCTGCCCTTATCAACCTACTCACCATCCTTGGCTTTCTGCAAGCTTGCAGCCAAGCATACATGTCTCTGAAAGAAGATCTAGGGTATATTTCCATTGAGAAAGAAATACACCTTTAGTAGATCGAGCTACCTCAATACCAAGAAAATATCTTAACTGCCCTAGGTCTTCGATCTCAAGTTCCTTACCTAGTTAAGTCTTCAAAGAAGCTATCTCAACAGGGCCATTCCCAGTAACAACTATGTGGTCGACATATACAATAAGAATGGTAAATGGTAAGGTGATCACCAACCCGCTTAACAAATAGGGTGTGATCAGCATTGCTCCGCTTGCATCCTACTCACCATAGCCCTATGGAACTGACTAAACCAAGCCCATGGTGATTGCTTCAAGCCATATAGTGTCTTCTTCAGCTTACATACCTTCCCATGAGTCTGTGGAGATAAGAACCCAAGGAGAACATCCATATACACTTCTTCTTGCAGTTACCCATAGAGGAAAACATTCTTGACATCAAGCCATATAATGCCTTCTTCAGCTTACATACCTTCCCATGAGTCTGTGGAGAAGAGAACCTAGGGAGAACATCCATATACACTTCTTCTTGCAGTTCCCCATGGAGGAAAACATTCTTGACATCAAGTTGCTGCATCTCCCATCCAAAATTTACTACACATGAAATAGTAACACGAATGGTGTTCATCTTGGCAACAGGAGCAAAGGACAAATCCAAGATTGCTTAAATCTGATTTATATTGAAGGAGTTATGTTCCAATCAAACCTACTTAGGTATGCGTGAATGCTGTCAAAATTGCTCTAAATGAAAATATTTTTTTAAACGTCAAAACAAATGAATATTTTACCGCACTTTTGGTTTTTAGCAATGTTTTACCATATTAAGATTTATAAAAATTTTAGATTTGAGAAAAAACCCAACATTAGAAAGTTGAAAATTTGACCTACTGCCGAAAATCCAATTTTTGTTCTTGAACTAAGGGATGACTTTTTTCCCTTTTGGAATTTGATTTTTTAACTATTTTTATTGGATTCAAATAGGAGGTATTCGCTTACTTATGAATAATATTTTAAGTAAATGAAATAACAAATATAAAAACAATTTTCGATGGGGATAAGTGACACTTATATAGGTGGTCATGTCGAAACAAGTGAAATTTGGTCGAAATTTGGTAAAAACAAGTTGAAATTGGTCGAGTTGGGTCAAAACATGGCACTTTTTAAAGTTGATGAATCTCGTCTCGGTTTCTTGCGAGACCGAGATTTAGTTCCGTGCTTCCAAGAGATGACGATTTTGTGCTCCGCCACCCCATTCTGAGCTTGAGTATCAACACACCTGGTCTGATGGATACTGACTAAGTCTGCAAGATAAGATTGAAAGGAACCCTCCATACATTCCTTCCCATTATCAGAGCAAAGAATCTGCATCCGACCATCATATTGTGTTTTTATCAACTCATGGAACCGCTTAAAACAATCAAAACCTTCATTCTTTTGACGCATCAGATAAATCATGGTAAGGCAAGAATGACAGTCAATAAAAGAAACAAACCAGCGGTACTCAGATACAGAGACACAGTGGCCAAGGCCCCATATATCAGAATGAATTAAAGAGAAAGGAACTAAACTTTTATTGCCCAAACTGGGGTAACTTGTTCCGGTTTGCTTGGAAAAAACACAAGCATAAAAAAAAAAAACTGGTTTGGGTTACATCTAGAAAATAAAGTGGGAAAAATAGTAGATAAAGTGCATATAACGGGGGATGTCCCAAGCATTGGTGCCACAAACGTAATTCTGTCAAAGCAGCAGAAGAGGAGTCCATGTGAAGAGGCTGGGTAGAAGGAACAGGAGCTGAACCACTATCCAAAATGTAAGACACCACCATGCACCTTACCACTACCTATTGTTGCCCCTGTCACCATGTCCTGAAAAATACAGTGAGAGGGAAAAAAAATACTTTGCAATTTAAGGCTTGGTAATACTACTAATAGAAAGAAGATTCATAGGGAAAGATGGGGCATGTAAACCAGAAGATAAGGAAAAGTTAGAAACTTTGACCACCCCTTTTCCTAGAAATAGAAGAAAGGGATTCATCTGCAATGCGAACTGTCCTTACTCCTAACCTGATGATGGAGAATACTGGGGAAATGGTTGGGAGAACTAGTCATATGGTCTGTAGCACCTGAATTGATTATCCAAGGAACGGATACCATCGAGGCACTAGGATGATTAAAATAAATACCTGAGTGGGCAAAATGAGACTTAGAATGAATTGGCAAAGAGGCAGCCGGTGCAGCAGACGGAGTGGGAAGCTGGGTCATCATGTAGTGTAGCATAGATAGCTGCTCCTATGAAAAAGGAGCGTCTGTAGGACCAGCAAAACCTTCAATAGTAGTCTCTGTGTGGTGAGCAAGAGCTTGAGTACCACAGCCACGTCAAACCACCACGCCCGTAGTCACGGCCATGATGTAGGACAAAACATTAGGCCAGTACCAAACTCTAGACGCCAGTAAAACTTCCAACAATGATCTTTGGTGTGACACTCCTTACCACAATGTAGGACAAAACATTAGGCTAGTACCAAACTCTAGACACCAGTGAAACTTCCAGCAATGATCTTTGGTGTGGCACTCCTTACCACAATAATCACACTTCAAGACTTCCTTCACAGGCTGGGTATGATCACCTGATCGGTTGGAAGAGCTCCCTCCACGAGGTTGGGAACCTGAAAACAAGGCAGACCTTTCTTGAGAATTTGGTTGTACCATGGCAACACGTCGACTATCCTCAGAATAAACCAGAGAATAGGCTTGGGCCATGTGCGAAAAGGGTTCGCGATTAAGGACATGAGCCCTAATCGGATCAAACTCAATGTTCAGGCCAACAAGGAACTCATATACACGAGGCTTGTCTTCCCGTTTCTTAAAAGCATAAGCATCACCGGGACAAAGGGGATGATAATCTTCATAAAAATCGAGTTCCTACCACATACCTCGTAACTCGAAATAGTATTGGGAGAGAGTCATCTCCCTCTACTTGGTACCACTAATTTTCTGTTTCAACTCATACACCTGGGAATAGGTTTCCTTTGCAGCCTGCCAGATCTGGGCAGCAGTGTCAAGTAAAAGGGTATCCCCGAGCAATTTGGGGTCGCATCGAATTCAACAGAAAGGCCATAACAAGAGAATTGTCAGAACACTACTCCTGAGCAGCATCATCAGTTGTAGGCTTCTCCAAAGCTCCCGTGAGATATTTAGAAAATCCACGGGAACTAATAGAGAGGGAACAGGACTTTGACCACATCAAATAGTTACTACCATCAAGTTTAATGGAACAAACAGGGATGGTAGGAAAATCATGACGGGTGTTTCCTCCATCCAAAACAGGGGACATGGTTGAAGTCATTGAAGTATCTATTCCTTCCATCTGAAACAGATAATAAAAAGCAATTGCACGAGCAAAGGGCGCCGGAAGCGATCACCAAAGCATGCCACAAAAAAAAAAAAAAGATGTAGCATGAACAACCAAAAGAATCAGCTATGAGAATAAACCATCTGATCTAGTACACCATAGAGATTCAAGCCAAAAAGAGCCCTTAGTGGGGGAGAAAAATCAACACCAAGGGTGGAAAAGACTCACGGTTCCAAGAGTGGAACCGCACGAGAGAGAGAGAAGCGGAAGGTGGGTGGGCGGTACTTCTGCCGGTGCGAGTAGAGGGTGGAAGTTGGTGGTGTTGGTGCTTCTCGACGGTGGTAAGAGGTGGCGGTAAGTGGTGATGATGGTGTTGTGACAGGCAGAAAGAGAGAGAGGAGAAAGGAGGGCGGTATGGCGGGAGAGAAGAGAGTCTGAGAGAGGAACTAGGTCATTGAGGATCCCAAGGTGGATCTCAACTCTGATACTATGTTGGGATTTGAAAAATTATGACTTGTGTCTATAATGACACTAACCCCCTTCATTTAAAATAGAATGAAGTAGGGTTACAATAAAATGACTAAAAAGACTGAACTACCCCTGTACCCTACTATATTACAATAAGACTAATTGTTATTAGGAAAGAAAAGCCTATGTTACCAAAATGAAATATAGTCACAACACAACCACCGGATTCGTAAACAGCAGCCAGAAGTTGGGGAGTAAAAGGTTTTGGAATTAAAATCTTTTGGTCCCAAAAAGCAAACAGAAAAACAACTCATTACCAGTTCATATAAAGTTTGGAATGATGAGATGGAAATTTTAAACATGCATTGACATTCCATCTTCAAGATTACACATACATATGGAAATGTCCGTACTATTTCATTGTTGGGCAATGTGCATTGATTGTATGGTATGAATGTCCAAATTACAATCACATGAAAAAAATCAAAGAGGGGCACACAAAGATTTTTGTACCAATGACTCTTTAAAAGGATTTTCCAAAATAAAACCCTTCAACTATGAAGATAAATGGATAAAAGGAATTACCATATCTGGTCAGCATAATGCATACTTTCAGGATAACTTAATGAAATTAGAGACCAACGAAAATGATTAAAATATATATTTTTTTATAGCAATTAATTGCAGGGTAAAAACAGGGGGAAAAAAAGAGGAGGGTGCAAGAAAGCACTTCAGAAACCAAAGGGCTCAAAAAAAAAAACAAATAAAGGCCCAGAGACGAAAAGTGTAGTAAGGAAATCCCAGGAACAATGAAAGCAAGCACAGCAAACAATGGAACCCCCACAGCCAGAGATGATAGCAAGGATTAATCTAACAAACACCAGATGTAAATGCATCACAGCAAGCCAACTTCCTTTCCAAGAGAAGACCTGGGACTGAACAATAGGAAATACCAACAACCAGTCAAAATGAACCCAAAACCAAATATAACAATCAAAATGCATGGCAGGCACTTGAATAACAAGAAGGAACTCCTTTGACAGATCCAGATCATCAATATCCCTTTATTCCCCCCCCCCCCCTTTATGAGCAATAAATCATTTTATAAAGATAAAAATATTATACATATGCAATCAAAGAGCCCAAAGGCCCTCTCAGCCCAGTTCAATTCCCCCAATATACAGAATAGCACCATGCAAAAATGACTTGGCCAACTTACAAACCATTCTATTAGCTTCCCTGGGCACTCATATAGTTCAAGAAGGATGACTAAAGTTGCACCTCTCTTACAAAATGAAGAATCTCCACAGAACCAAGGCAAATTCCCCAAAACTATCCAACTCCTGTATTCCAGTCCCCTTCCATTCAGTGTGTGACCCAGAGAAGTAAATTTTCTCATGCCAAAAACACAATCCTTCCTATCTGTTACAGTAAGTGCAACCTCACCAACAGGACACAAGACAACCAGTAGAACAGATATCCCTACCCTTCGCTATCTCAAAAGCCTTTGACCCAAGAGCAGACCCCACTACCAGAAACCAACATGGTTGGCAATACCTTGATGGCATTAAAAGCAAGCAATACCTCTATATACAAACTTTCCGTACATATCTATTCCTTTAAGCGAACCATTCACTGTTTAGGACTCAACACCAACATCCATACCAGGAAAATTAGCTTCAACAGGCCAAGTAATCTTAAGGGTGTCAATTTGGAACCGAAACCGTATACCGAAACCAAAACCGCCCGCGTAAAACCGTACCAAACCATACCGTTGCAAAAACGGAACGGTACGGTACGATATAGTCAAACGGTATTGACCACGGTACGGTATCGGTATTGGGTATAATACCATCGGTATGTACCAAAACCGTACCGTTTTGGGGGGTATCATTGTCAAATTAAACTCCTAACAGTCCTAACTCCTAAGACCCTAAATCCTAAAATCCCTAATTCCTTTCACGCTTTCAGACTTTCAGTTCAACTTCAATCGTTTCGACTTCCCTTTCCCCTTTACGGTTACGGCTTCACCCTTCCTGCCGTTCTTGGCTAAGCTTCCTTGCGACGCCCAGAGCAGCACTCCGGCAGAGCGGCCAGAGCCTCCTCGAGTTTTGACTGAGCAGTGGCTCCAGCGAACCTCCTCGAACTCTCGAAGTAACGAGATCTCTTCAGATTGTTCAGAGTTCAGATCCCTCTCTGGCTCTCTGCTACTGGATTTCTAGATTCTCAGGTAAATCATCATTGATCTCCGATCTCCAGCGATCTCCGACTTCCCTTTCCCCTTTACCCTTCTGAACTGGAAATGGCGGTTTCTATTTCTCCTTCATCGATTAAGTTCTTATTGTTCTGTTTTTCTGTTGTCGTTTTGGTTGGGTTAGTGAGTGCATCGAGGTTCGATGACCACCGAACTGGGCACTGGACCATTTCATTTACGAATGAGAAGAGCTTAAGCTTAAGCTTGATAATTATTCTGGTTAGTTCCCTTTTTTTCTAAACAATATTTTAGTTTCGTCCTTGAATGTCCAATCATTTGTACATTCGTTCTTATACTTCGAGTGTTTGATCGTGTCTCTACTTCTAGTGTCCCACATTGTCTCTATTGTTTTTTGATGGTCTTCTTTTACTCATTTCCGGTTCTCTGTTTCATCTTCTTTCACGTTTGCTCTGTTTTATACTGTTTTTTGTACCATATGCATATCGTTTTTATACCGTACCGAAACCGTACTGTAACGGTACGATAACGGTATTGAAAATAAGACTCTTAAACGGTACGGTACGGTATCGGTACCGGTATTGGGTACCTATTTTTGGTACCGTACCGTATTACCGAAACCGTACCGGTTGACAAGCCTAAGTAATCTTAGCAGAAACTCTTCAACAACAGGTGTGACCTCTTCACTAAAGGAGAAGCATCAAATTTGCTCTTAAATCAAGTTGAATACAGGACATTTTGACAAGGCCCATTTTGCTTCAAGATGCTATATTCCTAGGTGATACCCCCGAAAAATCTGATTACATGTCTTTCACCAAATGTGAGGATTACCAGCAGACAAAGTACATAACGCGTGAAAAATGTTTCAATCAAGTTGACATACTACTAAAGTCATATGTACAAACCAACCACTCTCATCTTACATCTCATGAGAATGAAATTAAAAACATAGAAGGCGGCACATTGCTTGAATCAACTGGAAAAATTGAGTGCTAAAGAAGGGCCCAAAATGGTTGGATGGGTTTCACCAAGCAAGTGATGTTTACTCATCTTAAATACTAGTTATGAAACACCTACTTCCTACTTATGCTACATATTCTAACTATATATATGCTTTTACATTAATGTTTCACATAATTTTTTTGTACACTTAATTGCTGATATAGTAGGTACCTCATGTGGTGAAGGTTTTCAGGTCAAACACCAGATATTTTCAATTTAATGACATGCAGGTTCATTCAAAAAACACATAGAAAGCTGGAATATTATACATACAAGAAAAGATCCCTAAAACAAGGTTAGCAAATAGTATATCTGGAATCTGGTGTACCTGACTGGGATTAAGAGTCAGCATTCTGTCCAGCAACTCCAATGCATGGCGGTCAAAGCTATGAAGCAAATTAAAAAAACCCAAAAAAAAAAAAAAAAAAGAACTGGTCAAAGCTAAAGTCTTCTATTTTGCTAAAAGAGGGAACCCACCCAATATGTATATCAACCAAATCCAAATTCCAATAATTAATAGAGTTGTTCTTCTTACTGCCTGAAAACCTCCCTTAGACGTCTCTTCATTGGCCTTGTTGGCTTGAAATTGTTATACCAGGGAATCTTGGAAACTCCAGGCCAATTGCTCTCATCAGGAGCTCCACACAGCTCAAAGATCTTGTTCAATTGCTCAGGCTACAGTAAGAATGAAGAAAATATGGAATAAATTAAGAGGGCTACAAGAAAATTAACACAGCATAAATCATCAGAGTTTGAGATCAAGCAAGTAGTAGAAGTTTTTAAAGATCGCATCAGACTAATCAAAGAAACAAGTAGAGCAAACATGAGAAGTCCACATGTCTTGTGAGAATTATCTACTTTCTACAAGTACACTACAAAAATGAAAGACTAATTAGGATTTCCTATGCATGTCTTATCAACTCCTCTTAAGTGATAACATTCATGTGCAAACACGTCTACACACCTTCAAAATCAGGCAACATAGCAACTTTCCCCACGTTCATGTAGTCCATGTAAAATAAAGTCTTCAGAATGACAAGGTCAACATTGTAGTTTATAACTGGCTATGTTATAAAAAAGACACAACTCTTTTCTGCATAAACATGATCAAATTCACATAAAAGTGAAGATTTCAGTAAAAGTAATATTATCGAAGTTAGTAAGATAACATGCCAGGTCTACTCAAATTGAAACACCCCCCCCCCAATAAAATGGACATGAAAATACCAACAAAAAGACGTAAATAATAAGTTCAATAATAATGTAGTTATTGTGAATATTATAAGGCAGTATAAATAATTCAGCATAAAGTGATCAAAATAAACAATTACAAAAAATTACAAAATCTCATCCGATGTCATCCAGCAATACCAGAAAAATGCCACGTTAAAGGCACCACAAGTTTTTGAAAACCATCACCCATGATAGCAACTGAAAACCCCAGTACTTTCAAGAACAAGGAAAGTGCTCCTCTGAAGAATCTTGCAAATCTTATATCACACAGAACGGAAGTTCAAAATATTGAATCATGGCTACTAAAGATTACAAATAATGCTGGCATGTCCTAAAGTCGCAAAACCAATTATACAGATAAAAATTTGAACAAATCATTGAAAATCGGTGTGAAACTCCACTAATTTGTGGGTTTGAGAGAGACCACTAAGGGAAGTGTAAATATTCTCCAATTTGGATAAACATAGGAAAGAAACAAAAAATCACAACATTTATGCTGTAACTTTCAGAAATTTAGGGAATCCAAAAATGTGTTTATGCTGTAACTTACACAAAAATTCTACATTTATTGATAATTTCCAAAAATTGTGAAAGAAACAACTCACAACATAGGAAGCCTCAGCCTTTCACCCTAAAATAAAAACTCCCATTGCGGGAAACTACTTTTTAACATCCAACCAATCTCAAATATCAAAGTGAAGAATAATTGAAAGAGAATGAGTACATGGCCTAGTCCCACAACAATATGGCTTGGCTCAGCACTGCAGATATTTGAAGCAGTGGTCGATGATTTGACACCAAGCTTAATATAAGAATGGCTCCATGCTAGATTGAAACAAGGTACTAAAACTTGAAACTCAATACCAACTCAACCCTTGGAAAAACCGAGTTGAGTCGAAATCTCGCTGAGTAGGTGCATTTTTTTTTCCGACTCGACGCCTCAACTCAGTGGGTTTTAGACCTAGTTTGGGTCTGAAACTTGGTATTCAGCCTATTTTAGGCCATTTAAACACAATGACACTATCAGATTTTGCAAAAATAAAGTCCAAATATGAGTTTCACTTCGGACCATAGGTTGGTAGGCGACGACGTACTAAAATACCTTACTCTACACATAATTTAGTAATAGAAAGCAATCAAAACATTCAATTCATGTAAAACAACTTAAATAAGCATTAGAAATTTTAAAGTGTACAATACATCAATCTTTAAACAAATGTTATATAAAATGTGATATGTTAATGTATTCAATCCCAAGATTGCATAAAATTTCATAAATCTTAATATGGTAAAACATTGCTAACTTTAAGCTTTGTTTTGAAAGCTTTCCAATAAGTCCAAGATTGCTTAAATCTGATTTATATTGAAGAAATTATGTACCGGTCAAACTTAATTTGGTGTGCACGAATGCTGTCAAAATCACTCTGAATGAAAATATTTTTTTGGACATAAAAACAAATGAATATTTACCGCACTTTTGGTTTTTAGCAATGTTTTACCATATTAAGATTTATAGAATTTTTAGATTTGAGAGTAACCCCAGCATTAGAATGTTGAAAATTGCACCTACCGCCGAAAATCCAGTTTTTGTTCTTGAACTAGGGGATTGACTTTTTTTCCTTTTGGAATTTGATTTTTTAACTATTTTTATTGGATTCAAATAGGGAGGTATTTGCTTATTTATGAATAATATCTTAAATAAATGAAATACAAATACAAAAACATTTACTTAGATGATATTAGGCATAAATAAGTGTCTGTCCTGATTGGTGGCATACATAAGTGTCTGTATACCAAGATTTCCCACCGAGATCTCACCCAGAGCTTGAGATCTGGCACTCATATAAAGGAGTTTGAGGTTGAGATGTCGAGATCTCGGCGATATCTAATGAGATCTCGACCGAAAAGATGTACTTTTAAAAATCGTATAGCAACTCGTCTCGACTTCCTGAATAACCGATCTCGAGCGAGATCTCGCGAGTTCTCGAACTACCGATTGAAAATTTAGAGTAATGAGGGAGAGAACTTGATGTTAGAATTATATATTGGTAAATTTTTTATATGTAGGCTTTTTAGGATATATTACCAATAAATAAGTAAAAATAACTTTGAAAAAAGGAGAAAAAGAGGAAAAGAAGAATGAAATCAAGTAGGGAGATAATGAGTTATACTTGGTAAAGCCTACATACTCCCCTTGTACGTATCCTACTATATATTGTTACTTTGCTTTGTAATTCTATTCTATTTAAGTTCTGAATGCGTAATCATCAGAGTTCCATTGTATTTTTTAACTATTATCTTTCTCAGTTCTCCCTCCCCCCCCCCCCATCAAAATTTCTGCGACTTGACAAGATGAAATATCAATCCAAAATCCAAATCCAAATTTTGACCCTTGATGAAGAGAGTTTCCTGAAGAAAAACAGAATGTGTCAATTCTAAGCCTGTTGCTTTAGAGAAAGAAATTAACCAATCAAAAACATAAAAGTAAGAGACATCAGAAACTACAGAAAGGAGGCATATCAAGAATTTGATCTGTAAAGCATGGTGGAAAAAAACCCCACTTCAAAGCAGTCAATATGGCAACAAGAAAGTCAGGATTGTATGAAACAGATTTACATAACCAACATTGTGGGTCTCTTTTATTATTGACAATGGCAAAACATTAAATTTAAGGACTCATTCCAGTGCAATGCCATCAGCTCATTCACATGTGAACTTTGGTAGACTATAAGGGCATAACAGAGAAAAAAGAAAAGACACAAATCAAATTACCTATGCACTTGTTCACAATCAACACAACTTAGATTAATTATAATTACAAAGTGGAGACCAAACCGTAAACTTAAAAACTTTATTTTTTTAAAAAAAAATATGCAGGGAAGAGCAACCCTACCTCATCTTTTCCAGGAAAGATAGGTTTCCCATGCAACAGCTCCGCAAAGATACAACCGACAGACCACATGTCCACAGCTGGACCGTACTTTGTGGTTCCAAGAAGCAACTCTGGAGGTCTGACCAGATGATTAACCATAATCAAACATGAGGACAGAGGCCATTAACCTCTTGGACACAGATATGCTAAATAGTATAGCAGTTTAAGTGTAAATCTTTACCTATACCACAAAGTAATCACGCGATTTGTAAGATTGCCATTGTGATCATTGGAGAACGACCGTGCAAGACCAAAATCAGCAAGTTTCAGATTTCCTTCATTGTCTATAAGAAGATTAGAGCCTGAAACAAACATAAATGCCATTTATAGATATCATCCAAGCTGCAGACAATTCAAGAACCAAGCCCAACAAATGAAAAAATTAAAACTTCATAATAACCTTTGATGTCACGATGAAGCACTTGATTGACATGGCAGTAATGAAGCCCAGTCAACAATTGCCTCATGTAGCACTGACAAGAAAAATAGTCCAAAAATCATTAATCAACTAATAACTATTCATCCAAAGAGAAAAAAAAGATACATAGTCACCATCAGGGAAAATGGAATTATTGACAGTAAATGAGATTATTATACCTTGATTTGAGGAACTGAAAATCGCATCCCAGGACGGTCGGAGAGACCTGTCAAATCATGGTCCATATATTCAAAAACCATGTAGATGCCACCTTTGTATTTGTTACCATCTGTTCCAATGTGAAGTCAATTAGTAATTTAGTATCATAATTTGTTCTCTCAAACAAGTCAAAGAAAAATATGCATACTAAACTTCATGTCTAACCCAACATAAAGAAAAACGCCAAGTTTAACCCAACACAAAAAAAAATGCCAACATTCTGTCACTTTCTGGCGTTTTCAACACATGTATAACACCAGACAGATGCTGTTACATGCGTGTGTATAGCCCGGGTGGAGTAGTTATGTAGTGTCTTAGAAGTCTCACATGGGTTGTTATGATGGGTAATTATGAGTTGTAGTTATAGGAGTGTGGGTGCAGTTACATAAGAGAAGTGGAAGGGTGAGTTTCTACGTAGTTATCATAACCGTGTAGGTAGTTATGTAACTGTGAGGAGTGGATCACGTGTAACTAACTCTTATCTATCTTCCCTTTCAATGGAATGAAGCTATCGAGCATTATTATCATTTATCTCCTTGTGGGAGTTGTGGGAATCAAGGCAGGGTTTCCTCTATAGAACCCAAACATTACTCTGCAACTTCTCCTTAATCTTCATTCAATTCTCTTCGTCCAAGATAGGGAAACCGAGTCAGGCGAGGTACATACCAGATGTCCACAATAATGGACACTTCATGATGTATTATTGTATTTCCTTTTCAAAAATAAAGGAAGGAGGGGGAAGAGAAAATGAAATATAGAGACTGTCAAGAGGGAGACAGGGAGCTTGAGTGTAGAAAGAAACCATATCATATGTAGTGGAACAAAGACAAAAAAAAATATACTTATAGTCAGATCTCGGTGACTACCTAAAGGAAGAGCATACTTATTATCTACATTTACAGACGTCTCCATGTGATGAGTTTCTAGGTCATCTCAGAGACCATGAAGCCACACTGGACACAGTCGCATTTCCCTGTCCTTTTTGTGCATAACCAACTGGTTGGCAAATAGCAGGATAAACATCCCAAAGATATAACTCCCTTGAGAAACACTGATCAGATGAGAACCAATGAATTAAGACATTGATGACACTTGCTAAATAAAGACTGTTGCAGTGTCAAAAACGAAGAGGAGGACGACCTGATTTGGTCCTACAATGGCTTATTACTTGAGTTTAGAAATTCAGTCCAGTCCTGGATGTGGGATTAATGTAGTCCTAGGTAGGAGTAATCCCACTAGGAGCCAGGGTAATGGGGTCACACACAAAGGCTGGCCGATTGGGTTAGGGTTTAGTAATTTGGGGCAAAACTAGGGTTAGGGTTGGATATTGGGAAAGGGGTTTATAGGGTATTAATGGGCAGCACTAGAGGGCTATTATGGTATAAAAAAAGTTATGGTTTGGATGAGTTTTGAAATTCTGCAATTTTGGGCAGAATTGAATTTTAGGTCAAAATTAGGGTTAAAGTTAGGTTTAGGTTAGGGTTGTCTTATATGGTAATGATAGGCAAATGTAGGGAAGTCTAATGGTATAGGTTTTATGATGTTTGAGTGAATGGAAGTAGGTTAGATGAGTTGGACAGCAACATAAGGTTATTTGAGACAATTCCTAATGGAGGTAGGAGAAGGGGATTCTAGGGTTTAGGATGGTGGGGGTCTAATGAAACTTGGATCGAGTGTCAATAACGATGTAAGGGATGTATGCTGAAAGTTTGGTTTGAAACTGATGGACAGATTTGAAGTTATGGAGGAATCCTAGTTAGGGTAGGAGTGAGAAGAAGAAGGTTTAAACAAAGTTCAGATTCAGACTTACTGGATTTGAAGAGATCAAAAGGCAGCAGCTTGAGAACTTGAAGAAACCTCCCGATCTTCACGATGCAAGGAGTCGCAAGAGTCCACCCACCCTATCCACCTTGAGATCCACAAGGATGTACACTCAGAGAGCAGCAGCAATGGCAGCAAGCTTAAAGCTAATTTTTATTAATCAAATTCGTATTCAATGCTGGCCTCCCTCACAAACTTATATAGAAGACTCAAAAATAGACTTAGACACTAAAAAGGAAAAGCCTAACCCAATCCTTAACCTATTAGTTAACTTAAACTGACTAGGAAACTGAAATAGACTCAAAATAGAGTCTTATAACACCCCAACTAAACAACTAAAAGAAAAACTAATAAAATCACTTCAATTGAACCACTGGTTCAAACCAGCTTTGGACCGGTTCAATTTAAGACATTAAAAACATGAAAATAAACTAAGTATAGGGCTAATCCCGTATGCAACCTATGTACCAATATTTTAGGCCCATTAAAGTGGCCTATTACATAGAAAACCCATGGGATCAAAAGCCCAACATGTATATAACCCAACCCTAGACTTATTCCTAATAAAAGAAGCCCAATTTGGTGATAAATCTGCATCAGGGATAGTTTTAGTTCTTATTTTGCTTTGTTTTGATGCAAAAGGTAGCAGTATTGACTGGAATTAGGACTGTGTTTTCCAGCTTGAAATTTGAAAGTTATGATAATCCCAAAAGGAATATAAGACTTCCATTCGTTGGTTGATAGCTTAGTTTTGTTTTGAGTTTCAGTTTTGGAAGTAAGGAACTTCAGTTTTTTTTTTCAAGTTACCATGGTGGATTCCAAGGGGGGGTTTCAAGTGGATTCCTGGCCTGTTTATCCTCTTTATTCTTCTACCTTCTTATTCTCAGTATAAAGTATAAACTGATCAGTTTATTCTAACTTCCATCCACCTGCAGCAACCCCTGTTTTCCATCAAATTGTCTGGTTGATTCTTTAATGTAGACCTAGATTGGTAGAAGACCAACTAGCAGCCAGTAAACCAGGATCTGTTATGAACAGGTGAATCGGCTAGGTCAAAATAGGGATTTTTGGTAAAATTAGGGTTAGGGTTTGATGTGTGGGTTATGTCAAGTTGAGGTAGGGGAGTCTAACAGTGAAGGTCCTGAGATGTTTTGATGGAGGGAAGTATGTAGACTTGACTGGGCAGTAGGTTAGGGTTAGGTTTTCTGGGTTTTTGAAAAGAGAATAATGGAGGGACCTAGGTTTAGGATTGGAAATTAGGGCAGGGGCTTGGTTCGAGTTCTCCTTAGGGTGAGAAGGAAATTCGATCCAAATATGATCGTATTTTGGTGGCTGGGTTGGTCTGGGCAGAATTTGGGTTATGGGAATGATGTTCAGAGATAGAGGGAATGTTAGGGTTTGGTGGTTCAAAGGATTAGAAGAAGAAAGGTTAGGGTTGGGATGAATCAAACTTACTGTTGTTGCAAAATTCCCTTCACAGCAGCTTGTTTGATTGAGAAACTATAATAAAATTGAATCTTTAACTAGAACTTGAAGGAGAGCTTCGAAAGAACCACCCGGGCTTCCCACTGCAAGGTGTCAATCGGATCAAACACTGATTCCTTCAAACGATCCACCCGGGCTTTACACCGCAAGGTGTTCATTGGATCAAACACCAATCCCACCAGCCTTGATCAAACACAAGACAAAAATCTTCAATGGAAAAGAAGAGCAGCAAAAAGTTTTTCATTAATTTCAAAATTCATGTTCCATCCTTTGCCCCCTTACAACCTTATATAAAAGACTCAAAATTAGACTGCTACACTAAAAAGGAAAGGCCTAACCCAATCCTTAACCTATTAGGTAACTTAAACTGACTAGGAAACTGAAATAGACTCAAATCAGAGTCATAATCCAGCCCCACTAAACACTTAAAATAAAACTAATAAAATCACTTAAATTGAACTGTTGGTTGAACCGTTCAATTTATGAACAAAAATACTAAAATAAAACTAAATATGGAACTAAAACAATTAATCCCGGATGCAACCTAATTACCCATATTTTTTGCCCATAAAGTAACCTATTACGTAGCAAACCCATGGGATCAAAGGCCCAACATGTATATAACTTAACCCTAGACTTATTCCCATGACAATAAGCCTCTTTTTGGTGATGCATTTTCATCATTCTTCTTCAATATTTCTTGGACTACTGATAAGATTTGGCTCAAATTTTGTATACACGTTTCTGATTATCTACTCTCTTGATTCCTGGTTCAAGCACTGAGAATTATAAGCTAGAAAACTAGAACACTATCACTAGTTCTACTACTCCATTCAACTAGTAGCAGGAGGAGTTATCTGCGCAGACCATTTTTAGTTTTCTGCTTTCAGAGATATTGTGCAGACATAATCTACAGATAGGGCAGAGCACTTGACCACAAAATCAATCCTCTCTGACTTCTCTGCCTCAAGTTATTTTCTCCCTCAACAGTTCTATTTCTCTGTTTTGGGTGATCCTGGTTCTGTTAGTCAGTTTTGGCTTTATATTTTGGAACTGTTTTACATTACAGGAAGCATTGGAAACTCACCTGGTCTCCCTTGTTCATCTTTCTCAGGACCTGGAAGATAACACATGAATTTATATGTGAGAACAAAAATGATCACAAACATTAACAATATTAAGTTCCGTGTAAGAGAAAAGAGCAGTAACTAAATACAAAGGGAATGAGAAGTACCAGGAGAAGTCACAATCTCTTTCAACTTTATTACATTTTCATGATGTAGTTTCTTTAGAATTTTAATTTCACGTATGGCAGTTATTGGAAACTGCAAAACCAAAGTGAAATGTAAGAAATTCTAAACGATAATTGAATACTTTAATCCTATTAATAAAACAATCTCAGAACCAAGCAATCTAATTTTTCAACTCATAATAGTCCAAGCATATTTTCATAATATTTTACAGCTGAAAATGAATATAGAACAGAAAAATAGGGAAATTTAAATCATACCCCTTCCCTTTCATTGTCCATTCGTATCTTTTTCAAAGCAACAATTTCCCCTGTTTTGATTTCCCTAGCCATGTAAACTTGACTGCAAGCATAAAAACAATAAAAGACACCATCAATGGGTCTTCCGAGTTCATCAAGAAGCACAATAAGAGCAGCTTAAATAGAACAATAATTGTCATACGAGGACATAAATGACAGGAATATATCGATTGTTTCACCAAAACATTACATTCCCATTACAATTGAAAGGTTCAATTAGAAGTTTTGTACCAACTTTGTCATTACGAGAGGGAGAGAGATCAGGTTGAGGGGAGATATTTTAAAGTCCAATTTGTCATCTATTGATCACAGGCTAAATTGAAAGTGTGTAAGACATAATATAGATTATAAATATTTTTCTTACCAGTATTATGTAATATGTATATTACAAAAATTTGATGCATTAACGAGGGACATATTCATTATTTATCGTCTAAAAAGGTGATTAGAATTAAATAACATTGATGACCGACCATAGATACAATTCATATAAAGTGATATTTGGTGGTTGTAGATTTGACAAAAACCTATTCATATCCTATTAGTTCCATCTCAATATTTTAAACATTGATTATCTTTCTTTTAACAAAATGTTCCATAAATGATTAAACAATACTTAAGGAAACTTTATCTGGTTCTGTTGTTGGACATTTGGGGTGGAGGGGGGAAACTAATTTCAGAAAGTAATTCATCACTGGATGTTACTGGTTTGCTGTCATATAGTATAATCAATAGAGGTTTCAAATTGAACCTTTCAACCGTTGTAATTTATCTATGTACAGTTTTTTCAACCCTTACAGGTACCTTAACCGATGTCCACAGTTGATAAACACAACAAAATCTCTCTCACAATTGTAGAATGTGTGTTATAACTATTCTGCCATCAAGTTACTCTACAAGTGCATCCCCATATGAAAGAAATATGTACTACAGAAGCCTAAAACAGGAAAATTTTAAAAGAAAAAATTGTTAGAGACAAACAACTCACTCACCCATAAGTTCCTTCACCAATCTGCTCCAATTTCTCGAAACAGTCCACGCTTCGAGATCCCCATGAGGGTGACTCATTGAGATTGAGGTGGCCGGAGGGCGCCACAGCCATCTCTAACCTTCCCTAAGACCAACCAAAAACAGAACGTAAAAATATGACCAAATATCAAAATCTATAAATAAGTTCAAAGTCAACAGATGGAAGTTCTCCATGTAGCCCAGAGAAACAACTAGAAACTCAAACAATTCGATAAGAACTACATATCAAAGAGATAGAGGATACAGCCCTAGAATCAGAACCAAACCCAATTGAGGAAAGGAACGATAAAATCTTCCCATAGACTAATAATTGAAGAAAAAGGAAACAAGGGTTTCCAAGCAGGGGAAGAAAGCTACAGAAGGAAAAGGAGCCTTACCAGATTCGAATATGCCGACGAGAAAATCAGATCATCGTCTCTTGACTGAAAATGGAGGATGAGATTACGGGAATATCCGATGAAGGGTTTCTGAGAACCTTTGCCAAAAACCAAAACAAACCGAGCAGCTTGACCTTGATTTGGCAGAGGATCCAGAGAAGACACAAAGAACCAACGCAGGAAATTCAGAAAAACCCCAACTCCCCAAGCAGATTAATTCACTAGAGAAGCAAACAAGATTACAGAATCAACCCAACAATAAATAAATCAGAAGTCAACAGAGAGCAGTGGACGAATTTACGGGCAAAACACTTTTTATGTCTGGTTGAAAACGGGTCCGGTAATACCCGACCCATAGTTGTCCAACAGTAATATTTTTTCGGAAGTAGTTTTCTGACCACGAGTGTGGCCTACGCTAGCAGTTCCATGTGTCTATTTCTCTCCTCTTCAAAACAATGGACAAAGGTGTCCTTTCATATAGGGAGGAGAGAGATACACTCATGGGAATGTTGGGGTAGGCCACACTTCAAGTAGATATTTTTTTTATTGATAAATTATTTAAATCTATGTGATAAGACATGTAAGTTTGATTTTGTTTCACATTTTCTCTGACTTTTAAATTTACTTGTTTTGTAATTATTTTTCTGATCATGAAAAACCTCTTTATGTTTTATCCTTTATGAGTTTTGCCCACTCTCAAATGCTTCGGTCAAGTCCCACAACTTATAGGGATGTCAATGGATAGTTAAAAAATGGGTAAAGTACATGAACCCCCTTACAATGCACCTAATATTCCTCGTACCCCCCTAAGCGGCTCAATATTCCACGTACCACCCCTCAATATTCCACGTACCACCCCTCTTTACACCCTAAATGCCATTTAAGTCCACACCAGGTATTAAATGCTATAAAATGACCAAACTACCCTTTCTTCTATCTTTTCTAAAATTTGAAAAGACCTAATTGACCTGACCTATTTGTTAAAATTTGAAAAGACTAAAATGCCCTCATCTTCCCCAAATCATCATCTTCTTTTACATACCCACCACCGCCACCACCACCCCCCACCATTGACACCATCGCCAAATCATCATCTTGAGATAACGAGCTGATGATGCTGAATCAGTTTGACAAGGACGACGACACATCCGAGTTTTATCTCCGCTCCCATGACTCGGCCAAATTGGTAAACGTAGTCTTTGACGATCCACCTTCAGCCCATGAAGCCAAGGCCTTCTCCCTCATTTCCCTACACTGCTCTCTCATCTATGTTCCCTCCTCCGAATCCATCAATGCTTTGACTCGCTTCTCAACCTCGGCAGCCACCACGTTCCCATCCTCCTCTGCCACCTCCATTGGCATAGCTAACTTCATCTCCTCCACCAAAATCACCTTATTCATTTCATGTTCTGCATAGAGCGGCCAAGCCAGCAATGGCACCCCAGCGCACACCGCTTCTAAAACCGAGTTCCACCCACAGTGAGTCACGAATCCACCCACCGATTCTCGACTCAACACCTCAACCTGTGGCGCCCACGACTTCACCACCATTCCCCTGTCTCTGGTCCGATCAAGAAACCCCTCCGGCATCACAGCATTAAGATCGAAATCATCCATGGCCGATAACAAAGACTGTCTGTCACTATCCCGTGGAGGACTTCGCACCTCCCACAAGAACCTCTGGCCACTCCTTTCAAGCCCCGCGGCGATCTCTGCAATCTATTTCACCGGGAAAACGCCGCGGCTTCCGAAGCTCAAGAACACAATGCTTCGACTCGGTTGCACGTCAAGCCACTTCAAGCAATCTAACTCACTAGATTGATCTATGGGTTGTACAACTAATGCTCCAATACAGAAAAAAAAAACGGCATTTGTTCTCTGACCACCTTGATTACTCTTGGCTCTAGTGCTTCAAAGGTGTTTGATATAATTCCCCTTGATTTGGTGAGATGGTTTGACAAGTCCAACATATCATCGTAGAACTCATTGTTCCGATCATGTAAAACTTGCGGCATTTGTTGTAAGGGTATTTATGTAATATCCCTTTATATGTTCTAATATAATCCTACTTGTATTAATGCCCAGGCTGTGCTTTAAGCAACCTTGTGCTTAAAATCCTAACCCTAACATTTGTGCAGCACGAATTGGGGGCAAGCCTGGGATGTCGAGATTTGTGTTGCCAAGCTTCCTGAGGCTCTTGTCAGTCTGGTTATGAATCGTTGGAAGGTAAAGGAAGACGGAGAGACCAGAGGCACCACTCGGCACGTAGTTGTAAAGAGGGATGTTTAGCTCGGCGGCACTAGGGAAGGCAGAGTTGCAGAAGAAATCGATCACAAGGGCTGCAATGGAGGAAGAGTTGGAGATGGTTTGGAGGGTGTGGAGGAGGTTTGGATTGTTGCGGTGGATGATTTGGAAGATGGTGGGGGATGAAGATTCAAGTTTGGGAAGAGCAGGGAAGCGGTGGAAGACGATTGATGGGTCTATTTGGGAGACATGATCGATGTAAGAATCTACAGCAGGGATGTTGAATGAGTCGCCTGACATGAGGAGGACTGTGACAGAGAAGCGGTGGTGGTGGTGGTATGTAAAAGAATATTTGGGGAAGATGAGGGTATTTTAGTCTTTTTAAATTTTAGTAAATAGGTCAGGGCAATTAGGTCTTGTCAAATTTTAGAAAAAATAGAAGAAAGGGTAATTTGGTCATTTTATAGCATTTAATACATGGTGTGGACTTAAATGGCATTTGGGGTGTAAAGCAGGGGTGGTACGTGGAATATTGAGCCGCTTAGGGGGGTACGAGGAATATTGGGTGCATTCTAGAGGGGTACGTGTACTTTACCCTTAAAAAATTGTATTCAATTTATGTTTGTCTCTGTTTAGAAAATCGATTTCCTGAAATTATCCGAATCCTTTTGAAAGCTAATCAGATGTGGATATGAATATATCAATTTCAGACCTCCAAACCATTCAAGTTTGATTATAAAAATACAATATATAACAGTTTTATAAATAATATTTTGTAGCTTTAAATACCTTTATCAAATTCACAATGTATTACAATTAATTAAACAATAAATCAAATGGAGAAAAAATCATGAGGACATTTGTCATATGTGATACTTCAAACAACAACCCCTGTGGGGTAGTAGCTTAAGCCCTTCACCTCCTTATCTTATATAGTTTTCCACCACTCAACGGAGTCAACTCAAAAGTGAGACTTCATCACTGCTCTCTACAGATTCACTACTTTATCCCCAAGCTTCCATTAGGAATGTAAATGGATAGTTGAAAATCCGTATCTGATCCATGTTCACATCCGTCTAGGGGAATCCGTAATCGATTCATATTCACATCCGTCTAGGAAAATCCATATTTAAAGAAAAAAAAGGTTTCTTAAAACAATCCACAAATGTTCGATACTCAATCAGATTTCGCTTTACCAAATTTTCCAACAGAGACGACGGGTGCTACTAAATAGTAATTGCAATACGTTTAGGTATCATTGACCCGTTGTTTGGTGAATTCACTCTTCTTCTTAGTAAGAAGGTCCAATGATGTAGAAAAGGTTGTATAGGTAGGTGGGATTGGACCAAGATAATATCAAAAATTTTAAATGGGAGCTGTTCATTCATGTATGTAACATTGTGGTTTGGTAAATACAACATTACAATATAGAAGTTAGGAGAGGGGGGGGGGTCATTTCCAGGACCACATCAACAAACTTGATTGAACAAAACTGGAATTGGAGTCCAACCTCTTCGGTATAATTTAACTATTGGGAAGTAGTTTTCTGTTTGGGAGTGCGGCCTACGCCAATAGTACCATGTGTCTATATCTCTTCTCCTCAAAACAAGGGGGTAGATGTGTCTTTTCATATGGATAGGAGAGAGATAGACTCATGAGAATGCTGGTGCAGGCCACACTCCCGGACAAAGTTCTTTTTCCCTTAAATATTTATATTTATCCGAGACATAAACATAAATAGATGTGTTTGGTATGATTTATGACCCCTATTTCTAATTAAATAAATTCAATAAAAACATAAATTCATAAGCTACAGAGTTGTTTATGATTTATCACCATAAACTGTTAATGTTTGTTATACAGATACCTTTATTGAATGTGCGCAAAATTATTACTTAAAGTGGGTGTAAAATGATAAAATTAATGAAAATTAAAACAAAGCCCCTTTCTCTCTCTCTCTACACCCCCCACGGCCCACCCCGCCCCTACCCTCTCTCTTAACATATTTTTTGGGTAAATGCTAAACTATCATTAAGAAGAAAAACAAAGAAAATGGGGGAAAAAGTCCTACAAACATCCAAATACAACAAGAAGGCTTTTGTTATATCTTATATATTTTATATAAATATAACATATATTATATGATATGTTATATATCAATATAATATGATATATATACTATATATTATAATGTTATATAATATAATATAAAAGAAGGCTTTTGTTGTATACTATATAATATATTATATGGGAGAAGGAACACTACTCAAGCGCATGTGGTGCACTGCCCCTGTGCCTAGACACATGGCATGCAAAATGACTATCGCATCCCATGCAAAGGCAGAATTTCCCAGGGGTGTGACGATCATTTCGTAAACCCTTGTGTTTGGATGTAGGGCGCGCACTGCACACGCCCAGGTAATGTTCTCTTTCCATATTATAATATAATACATAATATATTCTTCATTCTAGGCATACCAACCCTCTTTTTTTATATTATATAATCTATTATGCTTAGTAATAGCTAAATGGATATTTTTTATAGCCTATAAACTATTATCATAACTAATTATTCATAAATATGTCATAAATATAAATATATACTATACCAAAGCCAGAAGTTCCTTGTCTAGTTTAGGATCTCCCATCACCTCACCCAAAAAAAACAGAAAAAAAGAATTGAATCGACTATTTATTTAGCGATTCAATTTCGATTTAGAAAAATCTTAATTTTTTATAATTGCTCGATTATTTTGACAAAATATTCGAGGGGCACTTGGCTAGTTACATTGACTATGTGTACATGCATGGTCGAGCACCAATCGTGGGATAGGACAATCGGGTGCCAAAATGATTAGAAGCCCCTCCTTTTTTTGTTTGGTAAGAAGAAATTTTATTGAATAAAAGAAAAAAACCCCCTCCTATTTGATGCATTGTAATCATCTCTCATCATAAGCGACTATATATATGATACCTTTTTTCAAGACATCCATTTGTATTGATATGGTGTATAAATTCTTTTCCACGTTGGCCATGTAGAGAGAACAAACGTTGCCATGCTATGTAGCATACACTAACACTCCTTGTGTGTCTCTCTCTCTCTTTTCTCCTATTAATTAAATAGCATATATGCCTCCTATTGTAAGAAGTACGGTAGACAATTTGGTAGAGTGGTAGAGTTATTTCTTTTCACAAAACAGAAAAAATAATAAAGTAGGTTTGACATATATCAATTTTTAGGCCTATGTACAATATATATATATATATATATATATATATATATATCTTTTTTTTTTTTTTTAAGGTCAGAATATATATTCTCATTATAATCATACCTTTTTGTGCAAATAAATGCAACCCTTTTTTTTTTTTATCCCAAAAAAAAAGAAAGATGCAACCCTTTTAGTTTCAAATTTTATTTGGTAGAATTTAGTTTCAAATTGAGAGGTGAATAAAGCACCATTGGGTCTACCTATAAATAAATTTTCAACCCCACTTAAACTGCCACATGGTAGCTATCGAAGGGTGTGCAAGTTTACTCAATATGTTGGGAACTTGGGATAGATTAATTACGTTTAATAAGTCAAATTATAAAAATATATCTTTTTATAAAATAGATTCTTATTCATTTTTTTCTATTATAAATATACCTACAATTATTCTAATGCGACAATACCAGAAGTGACGAGACATACTTTATAGTGGGCCACGAGCATCAAATAAAATAGAATCCTAATCTTAACTATTCCCATCAAGGTTTAAAGATCAACTAAGATCTATCTAAATTTGGTCTAGATTGATTGATTAAACAAACCACGATTCCCATAAAATGGATTCTTGCAACTTGGGCCCGACTTAACACAATATTCCCCCACAAACCCCGAAGAGAGAGAGAGAGAGATGGGCCTAGGCCTGGGCCTGGGCTACCAAATCTTTATCTGTAACCGTCCCAAAGTCAAAGAGGCAAAAATTGATTACATATTTAACTCAATTCTTTCAATTTGAATTTTATTAGATTAGAAATTAGAAATTAGAAACCATAAAGCACAAAACGATACCTGATTTGGTATGTTTTCTATTTCAATTTTATTGGGTGATTTTTATTTTGGAAATTATTTGATTTGATTTTTATATCTCATTTCAATGAAATAGAAATCAAATGAAAAAGAAATTCTGAAATAGTCGATAAATTGTTTTTATTTTGAATTGAAATTGATTTCATTATTGTTCTTTAATGAGCAAATGATTAAGATGGACAAAATAATAATTTCATGTTAAAAAAAAAACACGACCTTTCTTTTTTTTTCTCTTAATAGTCTCACTACCATCATGTACACCACCACCATCACCACCTCCCAGCCATCCCATGCCACCATCACCATCCTTTCACGCCCATGGTTTCGCTACCCTCTTTCAATAATTATTTTATTGAAATATTTCAGTTTGATGTAATAAAAATAGTTTTAATTTATGGACAAAAAATCTATTTATTGAATATTTCATGAAATCAATTCGAAATTAAAATAGAAATTGCAGCAACCTCAAAACCAATTGTAATCATCACATGAATGTATACGTGTTAAGTAGAGAATGAGTCAGCGACAGGATAGACCTCAATACAGCTTAGGTGAAAGTAAATCCATCACGGCAAGTGATACCGGAAAGCAACTAGTAGGTCTTGGGGCCCGCATCGAATTTTTATTTTTTAAATTCCAATCCCATCTTCTCTCTACCCCTCAACTGTTCAAACCTCCCCTCTCTCAATCTCAGCTGTAAGAGGCTCTATTTAGGGGAGAGGTTTTTGTTCCGGAGATTGTTGGATATTGTAGAGGTTTGAAGACTTGAAGGCGAAGGGAAAACTTCCCAGGAAAAGAGAGATTATTGGATTTCAGGTCTTTTGAGGACTGAGGTTAGAAATTTCATTTCTTTCTTTCTGAGTTTTGTTTTTGACGTTTAATCTTCTTGTACCTTTTTTTAAGTCCGCACGACCCCCATATCTATCTCTTACCTTTTACGAATTTATTAGGTTGTGTTATTTCTAGGGTTTTTATCTATGTTTTTGTTATTGATTTAGGCAAATTTATTTTCTTGGATTTGTTTGATTATGCTGGTGTTGAGTTTTTACTGTGTGTTTGTTATTTGAATAGTTTTTCTTAGAGCTTAATTTATGGATAACAATAATTGGAGACCTACTCAAGGGGAGCCTAACATAGATGGCAGCGATTGGAGAAGCCAACTTCAACCTGATTCTCGTCAGAGGATTGTGAATAAAATGTAAGTTTTTTTTTTTTGGTTGTTGATTCACTGCTTGCGATACTGTTGAAGGAATCTGCTGATTTTCATCTCCATGTATTGGGTTTTGGATTTTCTCTTGTTATGTTTTACTTCAATTTTATACTGCCTTTGATTAGAAACTGAATGATGGAAAGCAAAGCATGTTCCCCTTTCTGGCAACTTTTTTTCGTTTGAAATATGTAGGCTTTTGCATTGGTGGACCGTCTCCACTATTTATTATTTTGTTCTTGAGTTAAGAGTCGTTTTGTATATTTTTCTTCTGCTACTGATAAGTTAAAAAGTGTAAATTTGATGAGTTGACTCTGCTATTTTAGGTTATTCGTCAATTTATTATCTTGTTCTTACTTTAAGAGTGTGTGGACTCATGTGATGGACGGATAGTCCTGTCATGAAGAACCAAATATTTTAGAGCCTGGGTAGGCCTAAAATGACTCTAGGAGAAGTGGTGAGCAAAGACATGCATAACTTAGGACTAGTAACAAGTATGGCTTTGAATATAACTGATTGGAGGAAAAGGATTTTTGTAGCGACCCCATTTATTTGGGATAAGGCTGAGTTCTATTGTTTAGAGAAGAAGAGAAGGATGATGACTGAGACCCAAATTCGCTGATATCCTTGGTTGTTGTTTCGATAACCCACCAAAGCCTAGGCCTGAGCAGTGTTGTTGGGAACAAAGCGATCTGTGAAATTTAGTACTAGCAGCAACGACATTGTGAGTTGTGAGCATGGCTGCTGTCTCAAACATGGGTTTGAAACTGGGTCTATACCGGCATCACTATCACAGAGAGTCAGGCTACCTACAAGGTTATTTTAGTGAAATTAAATTGGCTTTGGGACCTCTGTGATGCAGTTGTACAATGGGGTTTGCTTATTTTGGGTTATTTTTGTAATCTCTATTTTATTTGAGTTTATATTAGGGAAGATAGATATGCGTAGGAGAATAGGAGATTTGATTCATGTTTCCGTATTGGAGTCAGTTTCTATTTTACAGGACTTTTGCTTCTTTATTAATCTGGTTCTAACCATTTCAGTTATTGAACTGTAACTGAGAAAGTGTATTTGTTTTGAAAATTTTGAATATGACTCTGTACTGATGATTATAAGAGCTTCAGTTTAGTTGTTGTTGCCTACCCCCTCACCCTACAACAGAAAAAAAAAAAAAGAAGAAAAAATAGGTCATTGACTCTTAGTCAGTTATTTGTTATAACTCAATGTTTCACATCCACAGAATGGAGACTTTGAAGAAGAACCTTCCAATTGCTGGCCCAGAAGGGTTACAAGAACTTAGGAAAATTGCTGTAAGATTTGAAGAAAAGATATATACTGCTGCAGCAAGCCAGGTACATTCATTACTTAGTCACATGATATCTTCTCTTTGCAGCTTGTTTTTTGCATTGCTACATGATTGCCATTCCTTGAACTGCCGACCTTCTGTGCATGGGTCGCAGTTTTCAAGGCATTGTGATGCAAATAAATCACCTAAAGGGCTTCCTAGTCAGACTAGGATTCTTATTTCGTTTTCTATATATGGCTTGTAAGAGCCAAGGCTCATGGACGATTTATGATGAATAAAGTTTGAAGTTTTCTACAATGGATGGTGTGTGATTCAGTAGGGGGTGAGATATCCTTGGAGGACAGTGATTCTGTACCTTGTTGGTGGGAAGTCATAGTTATCCTTCTCTTTTTTTCTTATTTTCTCTGTTTTTTTCCCCCCAAGTAAGTGTTGTTGCATCTGATTCGATTCGAGCTTGCTATTGTCTATTTAATCTGTAATTGGGTAGGATTATCACCTCTTTTATTTGCCTCTTTTACTGAAAATTAGTTTCCATGAGATACCATTTATAGCATAAAGACTTCCTTATGTTGAATTGGTGATCCTTTACCATAATATACATTAGAATATCAAATATGTACATTAGATAAATTTTGTTATGTTTGCACGTTATATGGATTTTACATACATTATAATATTAAGGAGTTGAACGTTTTGAAGGGAGGGGGGCCTTGGCTAATGGGATGAGGAGTAGGAGGCTAGCAGCACATGCCTATCAAGTCCATTGACTCCTGTCCCTTTCCTACCTTCTAGTTAGTGCATATAAGGTGCACAAATTTCAGGGGGCCCTGGGTTCCATTCATGATGATGCAGAGATTCATTCCCATAGAAGGGGCAGACCACCTCAGCTTTATAACGCATGGATCTCATCAGAAACACAATTCACCAAACACTTACAAAGGAACAAAACAACTGTGGGGGTAGCTACAGAATTGTCTTTGTTTTTTGTGTTAGTACTATGGGTTATGATTATAGTCTCTTTGCATCTTTCATTTGTATCTAGCGTGCAAAATGAATATAACTTTTCTTGATTTTTCATTTCAGCCAGATTATCTACGGAAGATATCTCTAAAGATGCTGACAATGGAGACAAAATCTCAAACTCCTGGTGTGCCTGGTTCCTTACCGGCAAACCCTGCTGTTGGTAACCAAAGTCCGCCAGATCCAGGTACGATTTGGAGTACATTACCAGATTCAACAAATTGAGTTCTGTATCATAGTTGTCAAGGCATCGCCTAGGCGCCACCTTGGCGTCCAGGCTCTTTCTTGGGTGCAAGGCGCATGCCTTATTGACACTTCACGAGTTTACGTTGATTTATGTTTATTTTATTTTATTTTTTTGTTTTTTTGATGAATATGCTTACATTATGTCCTATGTTTTGTTTATTATATGGTGGGTTTCTCATATTAGGTCATTACTAGCATAATTATGTCTGCATTGATATGGCTTCTATTTTGCATATAAGCATAATTATATAAAATTATCATTGCTATATTACATATAGTCATACTGGCGCCTAGGCAACGTCTAGGCGAGTGCCTTGCCTAGACACTCCTCCAACGTCTTAGGTCGCCTAGTAGCTGGGACAACTATGTTTTGTATAGTTGTTAAATTGCTCTATTTTTAACCTGCTTTTTTATATTGGTGTTGCTCAACATCCTTGCCAACTAAAATCTGTCCCTTGTTAGCTTTCCTTTGCTATTTAAAATTTTCTGGTCCTTGCATGTTTGAATTTTTTTCAATATTACATCGGGGTCATTTCTATTTATATTTTACATTTTTAAAGTGAAAAGTAAGGTAGAAGTCTTTCTGGACTGAATACTATGTAATCTATGGTTATGGACCGCCTAGTTGTGCCATGTGGAAGGTTGATGTGGTAATTCTCACTGTTGGATATCTAGGAGATGGTCTGGATTGACTACGTCTCAAATTTCATAGTCAAATTCTATCATATACCCTCCTATGTATTGGTGTACACCCTCTCCGTGATCCTAGATTCTTCATGCTTTATTTTGTTACTTGGCGAACTCCATTTGGGCTAAAACTTGACATCTGAGTAAGAACCTTGGGTCTACCTGAATTTCAGCCCTATCCAATCAACCACATGGCCCAACTAGGCGTATTTGTCAAGGCTTTGGCCAGGAGCCTTGGAGTGTAGGCGCTTAAGCAGTGGTCAAGGCAAGCATAAACATGGTCTAGTTTATGACCTTCAGATCATGTTAGTACTTATTGTTAGTTAATATCCTGACAATGTTAATATTCAGTCTGTGTAGTAAGTATAAAAAACTAAAGAGAAGACATTAATCATTCACCAATCAATCAATGTTCATTCAATATTAATCAAAACCAGCAATAAGCAATCAAGGAGGTATTCCATTTTCTGACTACTACAATTTTAAGGCATAGTTATATTTTCAATTTGATCCCCTTTGTAATGTAGTCTTAGATAGATAGGGAATCTACTAGGAGCCAATAAACCAGGACCTTCCAAGCTGCTGTATCGATGGAGGCAGATTTGGGATTTTAGGTCAAAATTAGGGTTAGGGTTAGGGTTAGGGTAATGGGGGTAAGTCTTGTGTGGTAAAGCTAGGCAGGTTTTTAGGAGTCTAATGAACTAGGTTTAGTTAGGTTTGAATGAAGTTTTGAAATTCTGGAAATTAGGGTTTTGGGAAAGGTTAGAGCGAGAGAAACTAGGGTTTACAGATGGAATTAGGGCAAGGGCTTTGGATCGAGTTCTATAGGGCTAGTGAGGATTAATCGGCCAAAATATAGAGGTATTCTGATGGTTGGAAGTGGTTGATCTGGATTTTTAGGGTTTAGGCTTCACTGAGGGAAGTTAGGGTTTAAGTGATGGAATGGGGCAGCAACCTGGATCGAGTGTAGGGATGGATGCAGGATCGCTGTGATTAAAAGTTGGATGGATTCTGATGGAGGAATAAAGCTGAACAGGAAATTTAGGGTTTACTAGATCTAGGGTTTAATGGGAATCGATGGAGCTAGGTTGGAGGATTAGGAGAAGAAGGGTGATTGCTGAAACTGTAGAGTACTTGAACACTTATCTTCAATGGCAGCAGCTTTGAAGATGAACAATGGGGTCTCCCGTTCTACAAGTTGCAAGGAGATAAGTAGCAGCCCTCCCGATCTACAAGATGCAAGGAGTCGATTGGAGATCCACCAATCCCTTCACCTTGATATTACTCACAAGGCACACTCACGATGGAGCAAAGGCAGCAACAAAGGCAGCAAGCATAAAGCTGATTTTAATTTTCTGAAATCTGAATTCTGTGGGAGCCTCCCACGATTTTATTATTTATAATAGGCCAAAGGCCTGATTCCTATTCCTAATGCAACTCACTTCCTCAGCAAAATTGTGGAGAGTGTGGAAACATAAAAAAAAAAGACAGCTAAAATGAAATCACTTAAATTGAAACATGGTTTGAACCGGTTCAATTTAAGTTTACAAATAAAAGACTGAGCCAGAAAATAAACTAAGTATTGGGCTAATCCCGTATGCAACCTATGTACCCCTATTTTAGGCCCATTAAAGTGGCCTATTACATAGAGAACCCATGGGATCAAAGGCCTAATATATATATATATATATATCCCAACCCTAGGCTTATTTCTGAAATAAGCCCATTTCGATGATGAATCTGCATCACTTTGTTTTTCTGTTTTTCCAACTGTAGCCTCCGTAAGATATGATAAGCCGCAATAAGGTGCACCATAAACAAAATTAAAAATAAAACCCAAAATGGACCACCTAGTTCAAAAACAGCTCGCCTAGGTGACCAAGGTGACCAAGGAAAGGGCCAAGTTGTAAAAACTAGGTGAGTGCCTTGGCTACCAACGCAAGGGTCAAATTGTAGAAATCTAGGCAAAACAGAATTTAAGCAATTCCATTTGGACCACTGAGGATGGAATGGAAGCTCCAAAATTATTGCTTTCATGCGGTTATGGAATTTAAAATCAATGGAACTGCATCACATTGGGGGAAGTTGGAAAATAGAGCTCCATTTCCTCTCAATTCTTTAATGTCTGATCCTTGCTTGAATGCTAAATACCAACCAAAAAAAGTAAATAAAATATTTAATATTAAAAACTGTTAAGATATGTGTCACGATGAGGGGGTTTGTTCCTATTGTGGTTAGTTGTTATCTTTATCTTTGGTTTTATTCTTTCCTAATAGACTAGTGTTTACTTTCCTAAACTAGAGTTAGACTAGGATTGAATAAAATCAAGGTAAAGATAACAATTAACCACGATAGGGACAAACCCCCTTATTGTGACACTTATCTTTACAAAAATAAAATAGAAGTAAAAGTTGCTGAAAAATAAATGTTCCGTCTGAGGTTAAAGACATAAACTGAATCCTTATTCTTTTGCCCCTCAATTTTTGAGTACCTAAACTACCCTTATTCGTTTCTCATGCTTGCACAGCAGAAAGAGATACCACATTACCACAAAGGTTCTTCAACTTTCTGAAATATTCTGGTGTCATTCTCGTCAATCTGTTGGCGGAGGACACTTGAGGTGTGCTTGCTCAAGAACTATATAAGAACCTTAGAAATTGATGCAAGCTGCAGGGAATGCAAGGAACAACAGTAAAATGTTTGTAAATAGCTGCAGCCCAATAATTGACTGCAGCACAGGATTGATTGATGGCTGCTAATGATGCAGTAACACTTGACTGGTTGGACAAATATGACCGGCTTTGGAAACCCAAACCCATCGGGTTTTTGGTCCAACAAGGGTTGGAAGTAGTTTACTTAGTCTTTATGTCTTTTATTTGCTTTAGGTAGGATACATTGGAATATACTAGTTATTTATTTTGAGCTATATTTAGTCTTAGAGTTGGATTACAAGTTGTGTTCAGTTTAGAATCTAATTTGGAGTCTGTACTTTTCTCTTTCTATACTTGCATGTATCCAACCAGAGGGACAAATTTGAAGATAGAAATTGTTGTTTGCTCAATGAGAGTGAGTGTGTGCTTGTGTGCTCCTCTCCTCCCCCTGCATTTCTGAGACTCTATTTCAGATTTCTCCTCTTCCCTAATTGGCCCTCCACCAGTTTGGTGTCAGAGCCGAAGTTCTCCATTTCCTCCCCTCCATCAATCTCTCTCTTCCCTCCCTGCTGAGACTACTCCGTTGAGAGCTGAGATCCAAAAACACACACACACACACACAGAAAAAAAAAAGGACTCTGTCTCTCTCTCATCCACTGCCTTGCCCTGTCCAGTTAGAAACTAGAGTATTTTAGTTGCAAAGAGCCGTCTTCCTTAATTCTCTTTGCCTCTCTCCTTGTGTTACTACTTCCCAACCTACTGCCTCTAACCTACCGCCACATCTGAAACCCCAACCTCTTCCTTCGATTCCCACAGCAAACCCCTCGCATCTCCAGCACTGCAACAACATTTCACTGCTCCCTCGTCTCTCTTTCCCACCAATTCATTGCTACCTTCCTTCGTGACATTGAGTCCTAGAGACAAACCCCACCACCCTTCCTTTCTTCCCCAAACCATTGCGTCATCCCACCCTACGGCATTAACAGAACCCCAACCATCCCTGCAAATTCCACAGGCAACCCCCCGTTTGATTCCCACAACAAGCTCTTCCATCCGATTCCCGCAACAACACCCCACTGCCCTCTCAACTCCCTTTCCCTTCCCCACAGTCTGTTATCAATCCTTTCTAGGGTTCCGCCAAAAAAAGGAGAGAGAGCAAAAGTTTAGAGGTGGGAAGTCGGGGTACCTGATTTCCATTGTCGAATCGAATCACTGCACCCTGATGATACTTCTGGAGTTGGCATCCTTGTCGAAGTCGAACTCGAATCCTTGGTTCTCCACTGATCTCCTGAATTTTCGCCACTGATATCCTGGATTCCTGCCATTGTTCTCCCATTGCCAGAGGTAGAGAATTCAACACGTCTTTCACCCCTCTCCAATGATAAGTCTCAAGAAAACCCTAAAACAGAATTTAGTTCAACCAATAAAGTCAAAGTCAGCTACTATTATGGAAAAGGGTTATTGAAACCCACATGAGACAAGAAACTACTATTATGGAGAACCAATTTGGTTTTATGCCAGGAAGATCCATGGCAGAGTCCATTTACGTACTGAGGAGACTAACGGAAAGATTTTGAGATTGCAAGAAGGATCTCCATATGTCTTTATTGACCTTGAAAAAGCTTATGACACTCCCTAGAGAGTTAATCTAGCAAGTATAGAGAAGATAAGTGTATCAAATAACAGTATGTATGATATGTGGATGTAACTAACGGTATGTATGATGGTGTGGTGACTAGTGTAAGAATTGGGGGGTATCAGGTAGTAAATTCCCAATTACAATTGGGTTACATAAAGGATCAGATTTAAGCTGTTATTTGTCTGCGCTTATCATGGAAGATTTAACCAGATACATTCATGATGAGGTTCCTTGGTGTATGCTTTCTGTTGATGATATTGTTTTGGTGGATTAGACATAAGCAGGGGATTAGCTCCAAGTTGGAGTTATGGAGATTTGCCTTGGAATCAAAAGGTTTTAAGATAAGTAGAACAAAGATAGAGTATAGTTTGTGGAACTTTCGTTACACTAGGACGGATAATGAGATGGTGAAAATTGATGAGAGGGAGATTCCGCAAAGTGATTATTTTAGGTATTTGGATAAATAAAGAAGGTGATATAGATGCTGATGTTTCACAGAAAATTAAAATAGATTGACATATTTCTTTAAAACTTGAAGGAAAATTTTATAGGACAGTCATACGACCGGCTATGATGTATGGTGCGGAATGCTGGGTAGTTAAGAAGCATCATATAAATAAACTCAAGTGTAGTGGAAATGAGGATGTTGAGATGGATGTGTGGCAAAACTAGGAAGGATAAAGTAAGGAATGATCGTATTAGTGCTGATTTGGGAGTAGCTCTAATACATGATAAGCTACGAGAAAGTCGTTTGAGGTGGCATGGCCATGTTCAACTGAGATCTTTGGATGCTCCAGTATAGAGGAGTGATTTGATTCAGATTGAAGGAACTAAAAGAGTCAGGGGCAGACCTAAACTGACCCTAGGAGAAGTGGTCAAGAAAGACATGCGTAGCTTTGGCTTCTATCATGTATGAGCTTCATTAGTTGGGATAAGGCTGAGTTGTTGTTATAATAAAGTCAAAGTCAGGGCAGACCTAAACTGACCCTAGGAGAAGTGATCAAGAAAGACATGCATAGCTTAGGCTTCTATCATGTATGGGCTTCATTAGTTGGGATTAGGCTGAGTTGTTGTTGTAATAAAGTCAAAGTCTGCCTTATCTGATGGAGCTTAGATTCTGGTCAATGATCATAAATTGTTAGATTAAATAATCCCCAAAATACTGCAATGTTCTAATGATCAGATTTGAGTCAACAGTCAAAAGATTGAAAATCTAAAACCCGTGATGCAGATTTATCACCAAACTGGGCTTCTTTTATTAGGAATAAGTCTAGGGTTGGGTTACAGACTTGTTGGGCCTTTGATCCCATGGGTTTCTAATGTAATAGGCCACTTTTATGGGCCTAAAATATGAGTAAATAGGTTGCATGCGGGATTAGCTCCAATACTTAGTTTTATTTCCATACTTAGCTTTTTATTTGGTGTTTTAAATTGAACCGGTTCAACCAATGGTTCAATTTAAGTGATTTTATTATTTTTCTTTTAGTTGTTTGGTTGGGCTGGATTAGGACTTTATTTTGAGTCTATTTCAGTTTCCTAGTCAGTTTAAGTTAGCTAATAGGTTAAGGATTGGGTTAGGCATTTCCTTTTTAGTGTCTAAGTCTATTTTTGAGTCTTCTATATAAGTTTGTAAAGGAGGCCAACATTGGATACGAATTAAGGATTGGGTTAGGCCTTTCCTTTTTAGTGTCTAAGTCTATTTTTGAGTCTTCTATATAAGTTTGTAAGGGAGGCCAGCATTGGATACGAATTTTGATTAATAAAAACTCAGCTTTATGCTTGATGCCTTTATTGCTGTTATTCTCTCCTATGAGATCCAGTCTTGTGAGTCATATCAAGACACCCCCCTTGTGAGTCATATCAAGGATTGAAGGACTGGAATCCCCAGTGACTCCTTGAATCTTGTAGATCGGGAGGTCCTCTCTTAGCTCTTCTTCAATCTGCTACTGTTGGAGATCAGTGTTATTCAAGTAAGTAGTTTATTTAATTCTGCAATTACTTTCTTCTTCTAATCCTCTAACCCTAGCCTACCTATACTGTTCAGCATTCCCCTCAATTAAACCTGCTCCAATTCCCTCCGATCCATCAAACCTAGCCCTCCATTAAACCTGCAACTTCCACCTTCGAATCATAGCTTAGTTTCTAAGCAACCATCATCCCACCATCAGATCTGTCCCAAACTTTCAGCATACATCCACCACACTCTCCCCTACACTCGATCCTACTTTGAACCCAATCTGACCATCTAAACCCTAATTCCCCTCATCTCCCACAAAACCCAAAAACCCTAAAAACATTCTAAATTCTGTCCAGACCTATTTAACCATCAGAACACCTCTAAATTCTGATCGAACCATTCCCCCACTGCCAGCTACACTCGACCAGAAACCCAGCCTCAAAACCCCTTTCCTAAACCCTAGAATTAGCCTAAAATCTGAAACTTAAAACCCTAACCCTAAAACTGCAGAACTTCTAAACCTATCCAAACCCTACTTTCGTTATACCATAATAATCTCCTACACCTGCATACTAAAACCATATATAAACCATACCTGAATTCTTAGACCTAACCCTAGTTTTACCCTAAACAGCCCCTCCTATTAGGCCTTGCCTATATAGAACTACACTAACCCGTAAACCAGAATTCAAGTGATTTCTTGTATCAGCAAATCAAGGGATCAGATCAGCACCAAAGGCTGGTCGAAGGACCTTTCTAGGAGGACAGTACATTCTGCTTGCCGGATTCCCTTATATCTCAATTATCGATCTCAGAAAATAGAACCCAAAAATAGGTCTGCCGCTAGCTTCTAGTTGGTGGATCAATGTTGTGATTTAAATCTCAGTATGAACAACATATGAACAACTGTAAAAGTTGATGATCAACCCTTCCAAACTCAAGTTAAATCAAACTCAGCAATCACCAATTATTGTAGATGAATTTTTACTTGAGAGAAGAAAACATTGTATAGAGTAGTGGATATGACCTTTGATTTCCTACCAATAGGTCTAGAACAGAACCCCTCCAATCTTAAGTGTTTCTCACTTTTCAGTGAGTCTCACAGCAGCAAAAAGGCAACAGCTAATTCTCCATTGATAAAAATCGTTGGTTGCCAAAATAGGCTACAAGCTGTTTATTTAAAAAGAGAGTCCTTAGCTATGTAATAAACCTGTCTAACCACTCTTACAAATAGCTGTAGGTATCTTAAAAGAAAACGACACTTAAGAGGAAAACCTTCTACACAAGGTAATGGAATTAGACTGAAATAAAACAATTTAAATTAACTTAATAAAATAAATCCCGTATACCTACCTTCTAACCATAATTCAGGTCCATTAAAATGGCCCATTACAAAGAAAACCCATTGGACCAAAGGTCCAATACATATATAATCCAACCCAAGGTTTGTTTTCACTAAAATAAGCCCAATTCTATGTTTCATCTGCATCACCTACGATGGTGAATGAGGAAAGAAAGGAAAATAATTCCGTGGAGCTGCCCCAATAAAGAAAGAGAAGAAATAGGAGGTAAAGAAGGGGAAAATTGACCGTAGGAGGGAGAGAGAAATTAATGAGACAAGAAGGAAGAAAAGAAAAAAAAGGTACAAGCCATGGGGGTGGAAAGGAGAGAGAGAAGAAGAAAGGGGAAGAGAGAAAATCCATTACCAAATCAAGGGGAGAGAAAGCTTCAGCCATCAATGGCAACAACCAAATCAAGTCAATTCATTCCATTCAAATCGTGAGCTGTTTCTCCTAATCTTCGTTTATTTATACTAAGTAATGGAAGAGAGTTACAATTAAACTCAACAAGGAATAAATTGATCAAATAAAATGGGGATAGAAAACCCGTTGTTGACAGCTCCTTTTTAAGAGTTTTAACTGACTTAAACTCTTAATAAAAGGTTAGGATAGAGATAGAGTTCTAATAGGTTGGAACTCTATTACCTACTATTACAAATAACTACTAATAGCAATTTCAAAGAAAATAAACTAATATCAGTAACAGAGCAAATAAACAACTAAAGAATGTCTGACGCTGGGGAACTGCTGCTGGTTCAAATCTGAACCGAAACTTGAACCATGGGCTCAATTGTGAACCAGAAAATTGACCCAAAACTAGAATCGTATTCATGCTCCTGCATTACTGGTCCTTGATTTGGCTTACCTTCCGAATAGTATATCTAAGACCTATGGACAAGATAACAAAATGTACTCGTTCATGAGCTGAGCACAAGTATAGAAGTTAGGGCTTTTTTCACCTTACTACAAGATTTTATTATGTTTTGCCAAAGAGAGATTTGAGTGAATGTCCAGAACTGTTTCCATGTGCACATATTATATGTTTTACGAAATCACTGCTTGACATTCCTGTACCTGTTGCGAAGGAGAAGGGTAGTTAAGATTTTTTCTTTCATCTTCTCCTCCATTGGTCTTATGTCTAATCTGATGAAAGAAAAGTTAAATGGGGACTCCTTTTTTCTGTCATGATGATCTTATGTCTAATCTGATGAAAGGAGAGTTAAATATGAACTTGTCGCTGCCATCATTTTTCTTGATTTCATATTTCCATTCTTTTGATGTACAGTATAATGCATGTTTATTTTGTATATCTGTGGACTTTCAGTAAGCTGATTTATTGTTTTTGTTAAGCTTATTTTATTTCTGTTTTGGTCTTTTATTTGTAAAATAGGATCCCAAAATATGCAGCCCCCAATGCGGAACCAGGGGCAGACACTTCCAATGCCAGTGGCTAATCAGTCAAGGCAACAGATGCTGGGCCAGAGCATTCAAAATCCCATTGCATCTGCTGGAATGCAGAATTCTGCAAGCCTGCCATCTGTGCTACCATCTATGAGCAGTCTAACTCAGAGCACCATGTCAAGTGTTGGTAGCCAGACTTCTAATTTGCAGAGTGTGGCAGGCATGTCACAGAACCCTGGAAGTAATTCACTGGCCCAAGGACTGTCCTCAAATATGTTTTCCAATTCCCAGCGGCCAATGCAAGGAAAGCAGCATCTACAGCAGCACCAGCAACAGTCTCAAAATCCACAGCAGTATCTTTACCAGCAACAGTTTCAACAGCAACTTTTGAAGCAGAAGTTTCAGCAGGGAAATATGCAGCCTTCAGTAATGCAATCACATATCCAGCAGCAACAGCAGCCACAGCAGAATCTATTACAGACAACTCAGATGCAATCTTCGCAGCAGTCTCTTATGCAAATGTCATCTGGTTTGCCTTCAAGCCAGTCCACTCTTCAGCAGACACAGCCTTCTATGATGCAATCGACTCCACTTCCAGGCCTTCCACAGAATCAGCAACCTTCTATTCAACAGCCGACAGCATCTGTGCTTCAGCAACATCCGCAATCAGGCCTCAGGCATCAGCAACAGTCTCAACAATCTGGGCACCAACAAACGTCCATTCTTAATCAACAGCAAGCATCACTGTCTCAGCCATCAATGTTGCCCTCCCAGCAGCAACAACCATTAATAGGGCAACAAACAAATGCAGCAAACATGCAACAGAATCTGTTACTCGGACAGCAAAGCAGTGTCCCAGACATGCAGCAGCCACAGCAGCAGCAGCAACAACAGCAGCAGCAGCAGCAGAGGTTGCTAGCCCAAGCCCAGCAAAATAATCTGTCAAACATGCAACAACAGTTAGGCTCACAAAGTAATGTTTCTGGGCTACAACAGCAGCAGCAGCAGCATCAACTGCTTGGAGCTCAATCTGGTATTTCAAACATCCAGTCAAATCAGCATGCAATGCAGATGTTACAAGCCAAGGTTGCAGTACAGCAGCAACAAACCCATCAAACATCATCGACCTTGTTACCAACACAAGGGCAACAACCACAATCACAACTTTCACAGCAGCAAATGATATCTCAGCTCCAATCGCAACCTGGTCAACTGCAACAACAATTGGGGTTGCAACAACAGCCTAATTCGTTACAAAGAGACGTGCAGCAGAGGATTCAAAGTTCAGGTGGCTTGGTTCAGCCTCAGAATGTTGTTGAGCAGCAGAAACTATTGCAGTCACAAAGAATTCTTTCGGAGACTTCATCAAGTATGTATATGTTATCGTACTTGAATGAACTTTTTACTAAAACTCTACTGCTCATATGCGTCTATTTTTCTGCTGAATGCCTCTCATGGTATCCGTAAACCTGCAATTATTACTGCCATCTCTCAGATAGTTTACACCAGTCATTTTCCTTTTATTTTGAATCCTGCAAATGACATTAAATTAATAGATTTGTTTTTGGAATCAATCGTTGGAAGTAATTACTGGCATTCCTAGAGGCAGATGCTGTTGTAATTGTAACATGTCTGTAGCATATTAAGATGTCTGATCTCCCCAGCCCCACATTCTCCAAAAAAAACAATGGTAAAATGTCTGTTCGTAGGCTATGGATGTCCACTTTCAGTCATAATATTCTTCTTTCCAGTCCAAGTTTTTGATTTTTGTTTAGAATTGATTTGATTTGCCAATCGCCAAGTTTATTAGATTTTGGGTATAGTCTTTTGAACTCTTGTGGGGAAAAAAAATTCAAAACATTAGAAGTCATAGACTGAAAGGAGAAAAACAAAAAGATGCAAGAGAATTGGCCTAGGACAGCCTGGTTCTCTTAGGAATTAGGATTTAGAGGGAATTAAGATGGTCTTGTCTGGATGATGAACCCCTTGGCCTCCATTCAGGGGAGGACCCAATTGAGAAAGTTTTAAGTAGATGAGGAGTTCTGCAATTTCTTTTTTTTTTGGGTTATTTTATAATTATTTGTTAATGGGTCAAGGTTGTAGTTTTTGAACTTTCTGAAAGTTAGTGCTGTTGTCTGTGGGGTGGGGTTTGAGGAGAGTCAAGTTTGAGTTAATCACTAAACCAGGATGTTCTACATTAGGATACTTTCTCTTTCCTTATTTTTCTTTTCTCTGTCCTTTGCTGTCCCAAGTGGTCGGAATCCAATTTTTACTGCTGGAAAACATGTTTTCTTCTGGATTCCAGAAGTTCGTAGTTGATCTGGTGGATCTACAAAGCCACCTAGGTGGGAATCTGGTTTCAGGAACCTGCAGTTCAGTCAGGTCAAGTAGGAATGAAATCTTACATAAGGTTCTTATTTTGCTTATTAACTTTGTGGTTTAACTGTTTAATTATTTATATTTGAGAACGATAGTGGTGGGGACAGGTACTAGAACTTGTTTGTGGATTGAGAGATTTCGGAGTTTCATTTTCACAGCTTGGGCTGAGTAACCTAACCTAGGGTTTGAGTCATGAGTTGAGACTCAGTGCCTTGATTCATTTTTAATATCTGACCTTCCAGTGTAGCAGGTTTTTAATCAGAAATCTCTTGATGACCTTTCCTGAATTATTATATCATGCTCTGTTTTCCTATTTTAATATATGTTGCCCATGGGTGTGAGTGTCAGAGTCTGGCATAACATGTGATGTCAGACTCCGCATATCCAAAAATAATAGGATTCTAGATTTTTTCAGTATAAATAATTTTTAAAAGGGTCTGTTAGTAATTATGTTTGTTAAGATAGAAATTGAAGCCTTACTCCCTTTACCCTTAGAGAAACATGTTTCCACTTAGGAAATAAGGATATTTGGGTAATTTGGATCACATCTACTTTCCTGCAAAGACGACATTACTCACTTGGAACTGAGGGTAGAATTGTAAACAAAGTAACTGCCCTAACCCAGCTCTTTCATAACTGAACTTCTCATCCTTGATATCTCATGTTAAGGGCAGCGACAGAATCATTGTTGTGTCTCTATTCGAACTGAACTTCTCGTCCTTGATTGCTCACATTGAGAGTGGCAACAGAACCATTGGTTGTGGATCTATTTGAATTGAATTTATCATCTTCCTCTCAGATCGCAAGATTGGGGCTTCGGGAACTGTAAGAAATCAGCAATTGCAAGCAACCATTTCTAAATCTACCTTGACTGATTTGAGAAACTGGTGGCAATTAGAAACCCTAAACCTAATTAGGATTTTAACCTCCAATTACTATTAGCTAAAGAAGGCAGATTAAGGTTAAAGACTTTTGGTTTAATATCAGATATGGAAATGTAGGGATAATATCAGAATAAGAAAGAAGGAATTGGACAGGTGCCAGGAAAACTAAGAGATCAGAGTTTAGATCAAAATTAGGGAGAGAATGGTTTTTTTCTGAATCTGACAAACTGGGGTTAGGCTGGGGCTGATGTGGCAGTTGAGTCGTGGCCTGGATGGAACTTTTCACTTTTCAGACTCCAAATTGTGGCAGGATCAGAGACTGGGGTTTTTTTTATCCTCAGACAGAATGGGGTGGTTTCTGGAAGGGTGTGAAACAGGTCTGGAACTATGGTTCTATGCATGGATTTGAGAGGGATTAGTAAACAGGGACGATGTGTAAAGTTTGAGGGAAAACTGGTCTGATTTGAAAGAGTTATGAACTGATGGTGGATGGAAATATGCTAAAAATAGGTTATCTGAAGGGAATGAAGAGGCTGGGAAAACTTACCAGATCAATGAGCTTTAGTGGAGTGTTTTGCAGTGTACTGAAGAACCAGAACAGAGCTTGAAGTCACAGCCATAACAATGAAGATCAAATTGTCCTTATGGCTTAGGGAATCCATCCAGTACACCAAGGAGAATTCACTCAATCGCCACCGAATCCACAAAGAAGCAATGCATTCAGCAGATTTTATTAATCAAAAACAGTATTGACCCTTTTTTACAGGAAAGGGTTCAGACTTGCTATTTGGGATTCGAGCACAAAACTTTCCAAAAGCAGAAAGTAGAAACTAAGAGAAACAACTAGAAAATCACTTAAAGCTACAACCTCAGTTGTTATTCAAGTTCTTAGAACCTAAACAAATTTAGAAACCGTCACTGATTTCAAACATAAAGAATTTTGAACTGCTGCTTCTGTAATTCTTATAGAAGACTGCTGGAAACAGTGGTTGATTCAGGGATTTCTACCCTTTTATCCTCCTGCAGACTGCATCAGAAACTATGAGCAAAAATGCCAATCCTCATTCTGTAACTGCAAGGGTGTTTAGTGATAGGAAGTGGATTATTCCATATTCTGTGAGCTTGCTGTTTTTGTTACTCTGTTTTTAGCCGCTGTGTTTAGGAATTTCTCCCCTCCTAGTGCTGGATTTCCACAACATACTCTAGACAACTGGTTGCGCAAGTGTGAAGGCCTCCAGATCAGAACGAGGGGAGAAAAGGGGAAAAAGGGAAAGAATGGGTGAAAGAGGGGATAAGAAGAAAAATTTTATGAAAAGGGGGATAAGAATAAGAAAACATTTCAAGAAATGGTACACACTCTTGGAATTGGCTTAAAATATGGGCAGAGATTTGTGTAGGCATCAAGGTTGCTGGCTACTGCCTTGTGTCACCTTGGCACCAAGACAACTTTATTGTTAGTGTTAGTAGAGGGTTTAAATTGAACTTTTTCATGTGCAGAATATTATGTTTAACTTTTATCGGTCCAGTATACATTAATGACTACAGTTAGAAGGGTTTATAGTTATCCAATTGACATGGGATTTGGTGAAGTTTTAGTTTATATTCAGTATAAATTTGCTGAGAAGTTTGTGTGGGGTGTGTCCTCTAGTCACCAAATTACTGATACTCAACGTAAGATTTCTATTTGTGTCTTGATTTTGATTAATTATTCTTTGTAGGGCCAGTACATACTGGGTTTAAGGATCTTTATAACCTGTTGTGTGTCAGATACATATACATCTGAACAAATAACACATAATGGATAAGTATGTATAGGAATTTTATTGGCTGGGCAGTCGATTCACTACAATGACAACCTAGGTTCGTTCATGCCTGGTGGCCTAGACACATCTGGCTCCCCCCTTCGCCTGGTTGGTGATGCAGATTTATTCAAATTGGGCTTCTTTGCTTAGGAATAAGTCTACTGTTGCGTTGTATACATGTTGGGCCTTTGATCCCATGGGTTGCATACGGGATTAGTTGTTTTAGTTCCATACTTAGTTTTATTTTAGTGTTTTTGTTCATAAATTGAACCGGTTCAACCAATTGTTCAATTTAAGTGCTTTTAGTAGTTTTCTTTTAAGTGGTTAGTGGGGCTAGATTAGGACTCTGGTTTGAGTCTATCTCAGTTTCCTAGTCAATTTTAATAGGTTAAGGGTTGGGTTAGGCTTTTCCTTTTTAGTGTAGGAGTCTATTTTTGAATTTTTTATATAAGGTTGTAAGGGGGGCAAGCATGGTACATGAATTTTGATATTAATGAAAAGCTTTTTGCTTCTCTTCTTCTCCATTGAAGATATTTGTCTTGTGCTTGATCAAGGCTGGTGGGATTGGTGTTTGATCTGATCGACACCTTACGGTGTGAAGCCCGGGTGGATTGTTTGAAGGAATCTGTGTTTGATCCGGTTGACACCTTACGGTGGGAAATCCGGGTGGTTCTTTTGAAACTCTCCTTCAAGTTCTAGTTAAAGATTCAATTTTTATTCAAGTTTCTCAATCAAACAAGCTGCTGCGAAGGAAATTCTGCAACAACAGTGAGCTTGATTCATCCCCAACCCTAACCTTTCTTTTTATTATCCTCTAGACCACCAAACCCTAATATTCCCTTTTTTTTCCCCACTTTTTCCATTACCTAAATTCTGCCCAGACCAAACCAGCCGGCCAAATCACACCAAACTTTGATTGAATTCTCCTCTCATACTCGGGAAAACTCGATCAAAGTTGCTACCTCATCTGACCATCATAAACCCTAAAAATCCATCCTTTTCTCCTTTCAAAGACCCGAAACCCTAACACTAACCCTAACCTTGCTGCCGATTCTAATTAAAAGGCCTAGACTTGTTAAAACTTAACAATACCTTCACTGGAAGACTCCCCTACATCAACTTAGCATAACCCTACCATCAAACTCTAACCCTAATTTCACCCTAAACACCTATTTTAGCCTAGCCGATTTAGTGTTCATAGCAGATCATGGTTTATTGGCTTCTAGTTGGTCTCCTACAAATCTAGAACTACATTAAGTGGAACTGCCTGGTCCCTAGGCTTTGCGTTGTTGTTTCTTAGGCATTGCCTTGAAGAATGTGTAGAGTCTTCCACATACAGATTAATATGGTAGGTGAAAAATCACTGCTCTACAAGGCCTTCTGCTCTTGAAAAGGGACTACTTGAAGGTTCTCTTGTCCCTGTCATATTAAGTCTCAAATTTGGAAATATTAAAGACAATCAGATCAGTAAACTTGGGAACTCAAAAGGTTATCTATCATATGAGGGCAATTGGTTGTTTTTTTTTTTATGTTGAAAATGGCTGTTATGTTTGCAGTGGAATTCTCTGCCCTTATGGATGTAATTTATTTTACTGTTCATTGTCATGGAACTTTTACTAGGGCTCTGTTTTATTTCCAGGTGAAACTTATGTACAAGGAAAAGTTTCAGGTAAATCTCCCGGTTCCACAGACATCACCTGTAAATTTTCCTTGTGCTTGGTTTTACCTGGAAATAAATGGAGCCTAAAGGAGAGAAGCCAAATGCATGGAGTAGCACTTTCTCCAAAACCATAAGATTACACTGAAAACTTATGTACACGGAAAAGTTTCAGGTAAATCTCATGGTTCCACGAACTTTGCCTTAAAATTCTCCTTTTACCTGGTTTTTACCTGGAAATAAATGGAGCTTAAAGGTGAGATGCAAAATGCAAGGAGCAGTTTCTCCAAAACCATAAGATTGCCTTAAAAAACACAGCACAAGAACCATTATGATGCTTAACTTTTTTGACGGAATGACAGATGGAGTAGTCTAATTTTGCACTTAAATTTTCTTCCTTTTTTGCTAGGAGGAATTTTCATATTTAATGCAGGGTTTATTGATTAATCTCTATTTGTCTTCTTTTGCCAATTTTCAGCATCAATAGATTCTACAGCTCAGACAGGACAAAATTGTGATTGGCAAGAAGAGGTCTATCAAAAGGTGGTTTCCCACTTCCCAGTGCTTCCTAGTTTTTTTTTTTGTTAGTTATATTTGCTTTCGATTGTCTCTACCATATTCTGTAATTTTGTCACATTTGAAGTCAAGTTTCTTTGCTAATTCCTGCTTCTACCTTTCCCTCTCTTGCGGTTGGGTGCTATAGATTATGTTGATATTCATATGTGGCTGCACATTTCTATTTGTTGGATCTTGATGCTGTTTTTAGCCTTCATTCGTTATTCTATTTCAAATGCCTTTGGTGCACACTTACAATTGTTTTCTTTTTCTTTAGTCCTTTTAAAGCTGCTGATAAGAAAAGCCTCTTTGAATTTACCCAAAAAAAAAGAGAAAAGGCTCTTTGAACACTTTGGAACAAGGAACCTTTTTAATGGTTGGGTATTCAAACTTGCTTTGAGTCAGTAAGGGGTAGCAATAAAATAGGAACCCACATACTTCCATCTTTTTTGAATGAAAGAAGGGCCATCTCATTGTAAATGGATTACTAAGAAGACACTTTGCTGAAGATTCACTGGGTACTCAGTACTTACGATCTTCCAAATGTGGGATATAACATTGATTCATCTTAAGAAGAGTTTCTTATATTCTGATTCTGAGGAGACTAAATGAAATTAGGGAAATTGAATATCAAAGTGCTAAACCTTGGTTAAGTGGCGCTTACTGTGCAATTAGGTACGGTTTTCAGATGGGTATGGTTTTTCCTTTATTGCTCTGTTCTTTAAAGCATCTGGATGGGCAAGAAAGGATTCAGGCAGATAATGTGTCAATCATTCTTTCCTCACTTTGTTACACATTTTCTGATCTGTACTTAAATATGTTACCTTTTGTATTGGATTTTCAGATTAAGGCAATGAGGGAAATGTATTTACCAGAACTGAATGAAATGTACCAGAAGATTGCTGTCAAATTCCAGCAGGTACCCGTTTTTTGGTCACTGGATTCCATCTTATTTATTTTCTATAAATGTGCCACAAAGTGTTAATTGTTGGTAAAACAAACTTGTCTGCATGCCTTCTGCTTATTTTTCTTGTTTGGCAGCAAGATGCTCTTCCACAGCAAACAAACAAGGACCAAATTGACCGACTCAAATTTTTCAAGGGTTTGGTGGAGCGCATGATAACTTTTTTACAAGTGTCTAAAAATAATGTAGTACCTGCTTACAAGGACAAGCTGGGTGCATATGAGAAGCAGATCCTTAATGTTCTTAATTCACATAGGCCCAAGAAACCTGTTTCCTCACAAATGCAAGGACAGCAGCACCTTCAGCCACCTGGTGGTCATCCGCACTCCATGCAGCAGCAACAACAGCAGCAGCAGCAGCAGCAACAGCAACAGCAGCAGCAGCAGCCACAGCCACAGCCACAATCTCAACTTTCTCAATTGCAACAGCATGACAACCAAATGAATTCTCAAATGCAATCAATTAACTTGCCAGCTTCAGTAACGTCAATGCAGCCAACATCTGTGTCTAGCATGCAGCATGGTTCATTACCATCTTTATCAGGTCATTTAGGGGTTCCAAGTGGGCAGCCAAACATGATGAGTTCACTGCAGCCTACTTCTAATTTGGAGTCGGGACAAGGAACTTCATTGAGTTCATTGCAGCAGGGCGTTGTCAATTCTCTTCAACAAAATACTGTGAGCATGCCCCAACAGGCAAACATTAACACATTGTCACAAAGTGGAGTGAATACATTACAGCCTAATATTAATACCCTTCAGCCAAATTCCAATATGCTCCAACACCAGCATCTGAAGCAACAACAGGAACAACAATTGATGCAAACACAACAGCTAAAGCAGCAATTTCAACAGCGCCAGATGCACCCACAATTGACTCAACAACAGAAGCAGCAGATATTGTTCCAGCGGCAGCAGCTGCAGCAGCAGCAGCAACAACAACAACAGCAGCAGCCACAGCACAGCAACAGCAGCAGCAGCAGCAACAACAGCAGCAACAACTACAGCAGCAGTTCCAGCAGCAACAACAGCAGCAGCAGCAGTTACAACAACTAAAGCAGCAGCAGTCTGCACCATTGCAGGCACACCAAATTCCTCAGCTTCATCAGATGAATGAAGTCAATGACTTGAAGGTGAGGCAAGGCATGGGTGTTAAACAAGGAATTTTTCCACAACACCACTCAGCAGGCCAGCGCTCAACATTTCACCAACAGTTGAAAACAGGTGCTCCATTTCCTATTTCTTCTCCCCAACACCTTCAAGCTGCATCCCCACAAATTTCTCAGCATTCTTCCCCACAGATTGACCAGCAAAGTCTGCTAACATCACTTTCAAAAGCTGAAACGCCTCTGCAATCGACAAACTCGCCCTTCATTGTTCCTTCTCCTTCCCCTCCTATGGTACCATCTCCTATGCCAGGGGATGCTGAGAAACAAACTTCTGGTGTTTCTTTGCTCTCAAATCCAGGGAATATAGGACATCCACAAACAACTGTTGCACATGCCCCTCCCCAGTCCCAATCCCTAGCCATTGGCACACCAGGTATATCAGCTTCTCCATTGCTTGCCGAATTTACTAGTCAGGATGGAAATCATGGTACTGCGTCGGCAATTGTTTCTGGCAAGTCAAGTGTTACAGAGCAGCCTCTGGAGCGTCTAATGAAAGTGGTTAGTTCATTTCATCCATTCAGATTGTTGGTTTGTGCAGTGTTATCATTCTGGCATTGCAGACATATTTGTGTTGGATACTTCAGTGGCCATTCACTGTCTACGATATCAGATTAATGAAAACGGCAGCATAGAACTGTCTTAACTTTGTTCACCTTTTCAGGTAAAATCGATGCCATCTAAAGCTCTCTGTTCCTCTGTCAGTGACATTGGGTCAGTTGTGAGTATGATTGATAGGATAGCAGGATCAGCACCTGGTAATGGATCAAGAGCTGCTGTTGGGGAGGATTTGGTAGCTATGACAAAGTGTCGTTTGCAAGCAAGGAACTTCATCTCACAAGATGGAAGTGCAGCAACAAAGAAAATGAGACGCAACACAAGTGCTATGCCCTTGAATGCTGTATCATCAGCTGGTAGTGTTAATGATAGTTTCAAGCAATTAAATGGTCTTGAAACATCTGACTTGGAGTCAACCGCGACATCAAGAATCAAGAGGCCTAGGATTGAGGTATGTTCACTATGTTGTGTTTTATTCTAAAGGATTTGGAAATTGGAACTGTTTGTGAAAGTTGTCTTTATGTGGTTGCAAAGCTTGTGAATATGTACTCTCCATGACATTTGATTAAATAGCCTTTGCTGAGATAAGTGCATGCCTAACATCATGTGTAGGTTTCATATTGGAACAATATTGATATAGTTTAACAGATACTATTTTGTTATTCTTTTCCCGGTAGATCCTACTTGGTTCAACTTCATTATTTTATTTACTTGTCTATAGTAAAAATATTTTTCTCACCAAGAAAAAAAGGTCAGAAAAAAGTTAGTACAAGATGCAGGTTTTTTTTTGTACCTGGATTTTCTCTATCTCTGTATTAAAATGACAGTACTTCATAAGGTCTGTATTGAAAAAAAGGAATTATTTTTGGGGGACAAAAATAAAATTGAATTAAAATTACCAAAATGCCCTCACTCCAAGGACTCGTCCTCACAGCCGATCCTGCCAAATTCTCCTACGTTTTCTTGAGCAAAAATACCCTCCTTTATGTTCTCATTTTGTGCCAGCTGTGTCATTTTTACCCTTGTTTCATTGTCTGACCTTTCCCATAGTCTGTCCCAATTGTCTCTTCTTCCTCTCCTACCACCAGCTGCACAGTGGGAGACTCTCTCTCTGTGAAAACTTTATTGTTAGCGATTGTAGCCTGGATAAGAACTAGGAAGGAGCATTTTATCGTCCTCTACCATCACAATGCATGCTCTCAGTGCCCTTATTCATTGTCTGAGGGCATTGTACTTGCTTTCTGGTCATGCACTGACGAACTGAAGGTTAGAATAGGCATTAAATGCAAATTTTTTAAACTGAAACACAAATCGAATTTTGGATAAATGAGTTGTATGAAATCTACTAAAGTCCAATCGAGAGTCATCTCTCTCTCTCTCTCTTTCGTTAATCTTTTTTCTTAAGAGAAAAATTCACTCTTATACTTTAAGTTTGCCCTCTTAATAATAGCTTCCTGCCTTTAACATGTGTCATTATCAAAATATGGGCAAAGGTTTCATCTACTTGTAATTTATAAATTGTTCAATCAGTTATATATACTACACAACCAAAAAAATAAAAATGAAGGTTCAGATATAAATCCAAATCTTAAGAAGATGTTGTATTATATAAATGTATCTATGTATGTGGTGTGCTGGGGTTTTTCTCAAATCTAATTCCATAAATCTTAATATGATAAAACATTGGTAAAAACCAAAAGAGAGACAAAATAATCTTTTGTTTTGATGTCTAAATATTTATTTCCATTCAGGGCATATTTAAAAAGCATTCCCGCATACCAAATAAGGTTTGACCAGAACATAACTCCTTCAGTATAAATCAGATTTAAGCAATCTTGAATTAATCCAAGAATGGAAATAAATATTTAGACATCAAAACAAAAGATTATTTTGCCCCTTTTTTATTTTCAAAAATGTTTTATCATACTAAGATTTATGGAATTTTTAGATTTGGGAAAAACCCCAGCATTTGAAAGTTGAGAATTTCACCTACTATTGAAAATCCAGTTTTGTTCTTAAACTGGGGGGTTGACTTTTATCCTTTTGGAATTTTATTTTTTAATTATTTTTATTGGATTTAAATAGGAGGGTATTTACTTATGTATGAATAATATAAAAAATAGGCAGCACAAAAAAAAGCAGGGCAAAAAACCACCTTCTGGGACTCGAAACCAAGGTTTCGAGTTGGCCTAAAAAAAATCAGGGCTCACTGAAACTGGCCTCGAAATCGAGATTTTGAACCTTGCTAGTACTTGCCAGATTAACTGTCTATGGACTTTGTCATAAGCTTTTTCTGAATTTTTCTATGGTCTTAAATTTTGAATCTGATCTCAGATCATCAGATTCCTATTGCTACTAGGATTGCTGGTTATTTCAGATTTGTTTCCTGATATTCAGTTTCCATCAATAGATTTAATTCTTCTAATTGTTGTTACTTAATCTGAGTAAGTCTATTTGCTGGTCTGAAAACACCCCATTTATTGATATTGATTCATGGTTTGAGAAGTCATGTTCCAAGTACGAATTTTCTGTAACTTAGAAGCAGACCATTGGATTGACTTCAGATTTTAATTCTGTTCTTAACACCGAATAGAGTACTTGACCAGTTTTTAGACCATATCTGACTCTTTCATTTCAAGCTGTTGAATTTTCTTTAATCTGGTCCTTTCCTCTTCACTGCGATTCTGGTTTAAACTGTTTCTGAACCTTAATCACTTAGGGTTCTAGAAACCATCAATATCTCTACTTCAATTTTCAAAGCATGAACTCAAGGACATGGTTCCCAGTACCTTCCCCCCCCCCCCCCCGCTCCCACACCCTTTATATATTTAGACCACTTTAAGAATTAGAAACTAAGTCTGAAGGTAAAAATATGTTGTCTTGTGAGCTACTGATACTTGCTAAGTACCTTTTACTCCCTACCTTTCTACATCAAACCCAAATAAAAACAGAGGAGATGCATTTGAGAACACTTCTCTTGATAGAAGTTCAAAATAGCCTTACGCCACTTATTTTAGTTAAAACTAGCCCTGTGTGGAAGCATCTGTAGTTTCTTTTCCAATCTTATGAAAGGATTATTTCTTCATTATTTTAAATCTCCACCATTGGATTGAATTCCAATAGTGAAAGACCTACTTGACATGCTCAAAGGACTATTCTCATGTTTGTTTGAGGGAATATAGAGCTTGAAACCAGTTCTAGATCATGTTTTGGAGCAATAAGACCATGACAATTTGTGCTGCATGGAGAGAATCTACAATTTCCTGTTAAGGGGGATGGTCCCACATCAAGGCTTGAGTCAACTTGCCAAAGCCTGCATTATATGGCCACATTACGGAAATAGTTTAGTAAAATATAAAGTCAAAACTGAAGTCGTCCATAGAGTTTCAGCCCAGACCATAATGTCCTCTTTTTCTGCTATATACAGATTTAGATTCCTTAGACCAGGCAGTATGACCAACCAAATCATCTCTTGAGCTTATGAGGTTTAGGATTAAGTGGACATTTATGTTAGTGTTTAACCATATAATTTCAATCCAAACATTGTGGGGAGAGGGGGAGGAGATTCAGATCAATTTACAGTGAGTAGAGCACATTGGAGACACCTTAAGCTTTGTAAGATATTCAAATCCCTAATAAAATGGAAGAATCCAGCAGAATTTGGTCCCTAATATAATTAATTTATTAAATTCAGAAACCACGGAAGTAAGAGAGTGCTAGTATGCTTCTAACTTGTAAGAGGTTGAGAACTAGCAGTGGATTAATGGAAGTATCAACCAATCTTGAGAGTCCTCTTTCTTATGGACACTCAAGATCGGATTCCTCTCCCTATGGAAACCTTTGGATGTGATCAAGACTCAATATTCATCTTGGGGTATGGTTGTAACTTGAGATACACATGTGATCTCCACTATTATATTTACCAAGATCACATGTGCATCTCAAGTTACAATCATACCCAAAGACGAATATTGAGTCTTGATCACATCCAAAGGTTTCCATAGAGAGAGGAATCCGATCTTGAGTGTCCATAAGAAAGAGGACTCTCAAGATCGGTTGATAAGAAGCAACAAAAGGTGGTAACCCACTGCAATAATGTAGGAACTAGGAACTTTAACTTTTTATTAAACAAAAATCAGAGGAAAGCGCGAGTGCAAGTACATCTCATGCCCACAGATTCAGTTTTATGGACTTGTATAGGTATTAGAATCCATGATATTAAGGATTAGAAAGCATGACTGAAATAGATAACAGAAAGTTAAACTGAAACAGGCCATTTACAAATTGTCATACAACTTTCTCGTCCTTCTAAAACTAAACTTTAAAATAATGAAAATAGTAGACAATATGGTCTAACACCTCAACCCCTTATTCCTAGTACAGAACAATTTATTTTTTCGCTGAAGTGCCCATGATGTTTGAACACGTACAAAACAAAATTGACTTCTCCATAGATTTTTAGTTTCATCTGATGGACTCTGAATGAGCTGAAGATTAATACGACTTCCCAAAATGCCACTTTATGGAACACGTGGGGGAACATAGGACTTCAATGTCCATCACCTTTTGAAAATGCAAACAGAATATTCTCTTTGAACCCTCAAAGCTGCTTGAAGTGGGGGAATGATTCCGATTACCTTTTAGTCCAGGCCCCCCAGTTGAAATGAGATTTTCCTTGAACTGGCAGACTGTAGGCTAATGATTGGCCAAGGTGCGATTGTTCGAACTTATATCCTCTTTGTGGACACATTCATGAGCAGGTATGGATACCAAAGAATCTAGGTCATGTGGCAGACTTCTCATGATGCTCTGTGGTTACAGTGTTATTGCAACTGTCATAGATCATCCTTGCATGATATTTCCATGGCTGTCTGAGTAGTATGTTCTTGGTTTATTGTGCCCTTTCATTTGAACAGTGGTACTTGTTAAAGGTCTGGCAGCTAGGGGTATTAATGAGGAGTGAGTTTACTTATCATTTTGAACTTATTCCCTACCTTGATCCAACAGATCTTTGTTTTGAAACCAGACTGGATTAATGGACCGTGCTAATTGTTTCATTAAAGCTTGTTATTGTTTTTTGTTTGTTTGTTGTTGTTGCTAATTGTTTCATTAAAGCTTACAAGCCAAAAAGGGGAAGAAAGGGAAAAAAAAGGAAATTCTGGTTTGGGAATTTTTTTATTGTAGAAAATTATGTGAATGGGTTTTCTTTTACTTGATAGTCTGGAGGACAAATTATAAAATCACTTTGGGGCACACGTCAAATCTAATGTCGTGTTAGCCATGGCCATTTCCATGTGCTTGACTCGTAACCCTGGAATGCCATTTTTGAAATCGGATGTTTAAAAACTGATTCTGTTATTTGCTTTTCTAGGGGTATATTGTAAGGAATAGTGAGACCAAGATTATGATTTTGGAATGAGATACAGTTGTGACTTGAGACTTGACGCTTACTGTTTTGGCTTAGGACTATGACATCCATGGGGATTCTGGTCTTGTATGGTTCTGTTATGCTGCTGTTGTTGTTATGTCACTAGATTGTAGCATCCCTCTTCTCCATTTATCTATAAAATTATTACTTAGCACAAAAAAAACCAACTACCTCAGTTTGTTTCATATTTTTATTTACTCTGTTTTTCGTGTCATCCACTTTCCTCTTGGAGTCGGTACAACTTTTTTCTTCTGTATTAAAGTGACTGATGGACTGCCCCTTTTCACAGGCAAACCATGCGCTGTTGAAAGAGATCAGAGAGATAAACCTGCAGCTTATAGATACAGTGGTGGATATCAGCAATGAGGATGTTGATCCAACTGCAGCTGCAGCTGAAGGTGGTGAAGGAACCATTGTCAAGTGCTCCTTCAGTGCAGTGGCTCTCAGTCCAAATTTGAAGTCGCAGTATACTTCAGCACAAATGGTGGAAAATTTTACTTTTCTAATATCGATTTGATCCTTACATATTTCTAATGTCTACGTATTTATTTTTTGTGTTTATGGCTATGCAGTCCCCCATTCTGCCTTTAAGGTTGCTTGTCCCCACAAATTATCCGAATTGTTCTCCTATACTTCTAGACAAGTTACCGGTAGAGCTGAGGTGAGTGCAATAGGCATTAATTTTTCAATTTATTTCCACTTTATGTAGGGATTCCCTTCTGGGAAAGTGAGTGTAAAAATATCTGCATCCAACTCAAAGTATTCCAAGAGATGTGCTGCTGGTTTCGTTCCCCAGTTGGATGCCAGTCCAACACGTTTCCTGCAGTGTGGATCTTAATGAAGTGGATGTAGATTTGGCTGTAGTTGGGGACTTGGAGCTAGGACAACAGTCTTATCATGGCTTATTTGTGTTATATTTACCTTTACGATTCATACGACCTTGAAGAAAATTCCTCCCCTTCTGATTTGGTCTCTTTGTTTGATCCTCAATGGTGTGATAGTAAGGAATATGAAGATCTCTCGGTAAAAGCAAAATCGAAGTTCAGCATATCCCTCCGCAGCCTTTCACAACCAATGTCACTGAGTGAGATGGCAAAGACATGGGATGTTTGTGCTCGTGCAGTTGTGGCCGAATATGCACAACAGAGTGGAGGGGGAAGCTTCAGCTCAAGATACGGTACTTGGGAGAACTGTGTGAGTGCTGCTTGACATTCTGTTGTCTGCATTTTAATCGAGTGAATTACGTCAAGGGGGAAGTGGTTCAGGGCAGAGAGATGAGAGTGATCCTCTCTATACACTACCTATGATGGCTGCTGCTAATTGAATCAGCTACTGATAAAATGGTTTGAGTGGCTGGCTATATTTTTATCTGAAGTGCTTCAAGTCCAAGGAGAATGATGTAGCTTAAAAAGGCTGATTCAAAACTCTAGTTTTCCCTTGGTGGTAATTCATCTTCTATGCTCTCTCTCTTAATGTTAGTGGTCATGCAGGCGCCCTTTTTTTGTCCCATAACTGGTTGTGTGAGCCAGTTTTAAATATTTATTTGGGTCAGCTTTGATGCCCACATTGTTTGAAGTTTGTAATTTATTCCATAATCCTGGTTGGGTTTGCTTGTCTGCTGTTACGGTTGTGTGGAGTTATTTATTGCGTACGCACTGTAAGTATAAACAGTAAACCCTTTTGTTTTTATTTTATGGATACTTGGTTGTATGTATACCTGGAATTATTGGCTTCCCCCAATAAAAGCTTTTGAGGGAAAGTTGCTTTATCTTCCCATTTCTCACCTTATACATGGACTGGTTGTGTATTAGATATCTAAATCAGAAGCACCCTAAGATTCAGATTTAGTGGTTGAAATTCGTTGCAGTTAGCTTAGCTTACATATTCTTTATGTAACATGGGGTATACTTGTCTTTCTAATTTACTTGGGTAACAGAATTGAATTCTGTTCATTTAAAATTGGAACCGTCTAAATGGCACCTCTGTAAGTGTTCTGTAAGTATATTTAGAAGGTAACATTCTTTTGATTGTCCTGTCTTATTCTTCTCCACTCAGGGTGAATGGGATAGGGGCAAGAGGGTATTGGGAGGCTATTTTGGAACATACTAAAACCCTAGGAGGGGATTGTGAATCCTAAGATGGTGGGTGAACGTCATTTATGGGTGGAGGGAAACTTAGTCCAAAATTCTTTTTATGTCAAGGGTGAAAAGGAGTTTCAAAATAACTCAAAAAGTATATTAGGAAATAGTTTTTTGTCTGGGAGTATGGCTTATGCTAGTACTCCCATGTGTCTAACTCATAATTCCACCATGCCAACTTACAAACCTTTTTTGGATCCTCAACGGTTTGTTCTGCATGCCTCTAACTTAGGGGCCAAAGGTTCAATGCATGGTAGAAGCAATAAATGCGGATGGAAGAAGACCATTCATCATGTTTGTCTGATCTACTTGCTAATTTCTTTATAATTAATCACAATGACATTGGATTTTGTCACCTTAAGGATTTTATCTACAATGATGGAAGGAGCTTCTTGGAATTTCATCGGAAATCTCAATCTTAGAAAAGTTTAAGATTTTCTAGAGGAAATAATCGGTTTTCTCTTGGTGTTACTCGATTGTCCGACCTTCTCAAAACTGAAAAAAAAATTCTAGAATGAATGTGTCTTGTCATTCTAAACATGTATCTAGAAGATGGTACAAAGACGATACGATTTGGCCATTATTTGTGGGTCTCTCATTTTAAGCATAGTTTTGACTGTGTTTCCAACCGAATTTTTGTTTGATCTCCACACCATTGGATATTACTCAGAAAGACCTTTCCGATGATATATGGCTTGTCCAAATTGGACCATGGGATTGGAAGATATCATCATCCAAAGTTTTGTTGTCTAAAGGTTCCACTTATGGCCATATGAGAGGTCCATGTGGCACTATCTCTGCAGCACTGTAGTGCCACTACAGTGATATCGTAGAAAGAGCCCCTACAATTTCCGAGTTTAGATCTACTACCCACATAGGAACGGGCAGGACAGATCTGAACCCTCCATGGGGATGTGGGGCTCGCCTTTAGGGTGTGGGACCCACACCCCATGGAGGGGTCAGATTTGTCCCCGCCCGTCCCCATGTGGATAGCTGATCCGGATTCACAATTTCCCAGGGCCCTTGGCATTTTCTATAAAAAAACCAACCCCTTTATAAGGTAGGAGTCTAGGAGAATGAGAAAAAAAAAACAGGGAGAGGGAGAGAGAAAGGAACGAAAATGAAGAAAAGAAACTAAAGAAAAAGAGGAGAAAAAATCTCGTTCAACTAATGAAAGCAAGAGTTCTCTGTAGAACCCCTACAAAAATCCCCTCCACACACTGAGTATCTGAGATTCTAGAGACTCCAGAATTGTGTCAGAGGTGCATAAGCAATCGGAATACTACCGATTGGGCCTGCACCTCTAAGTTGATATAGTTCTCCCAAGCAAACCAGAAGCTGAGGATAGGTATTCTTGGCTTTCTATGTATTTCTTTTATTTATTTATTTTCATAATGTAAATATAATATTTAAATACGCATGTAATATATATTAAATGAATATATGCATTGCATCATTCATATCTTATCGCAATTCTGGCTTATCTAGTTATGGAAGTCGGCAATCGTTGCAATTATGGCTTGTTCAAATATGAAAGATGGTGTGATTAGTGCAATCTTAGTATGTTCACTATGGTAAGTCGATAACTACAACTTTAACATATACATTGCTTCAGAATTAAGGCGAACACTACAAGAAAAACTCTGAATGGATACACTTCGGGGGAGGAATAAAAATCATATTGCGACAATTATCAAATTACTACCGCCATAGACATTTATTAACTGCAGTAATATTAAATCGCCATTATATAAAAGTTCCAATTAGGTATGTAATGGTAGTTTAATATAACTGCCACCATATTTATTATATAACAATATCAGTTAAATGATTCATTCATGTTAGTTTTGATACCAATTGATAAAATTAAACTACACAAGCAGCATGTTGAATCATTGAAAATAAAACACAATATATGAGATTCGATAATAAACTCGTACCTGAATCTATATCATTTGAAGTAGATGATCCTCTAGTACTCAGACCTCTTATGTTGATTTTGTTTGCTCTCTTCTCTAAATTGACTAGGGTTTACATCTAATGGATATTGCTACCAATTTATAGACTGAGATCAAGGACCAACCTACCCTATAAATAAAAACAATTACTATTTCTCCCGTAATAAGGCATAATTGCAAATAGACCCACACGGCCACACATAAATATTATTTTACACTTTAAGGCGGTTAACTGGAAAATCCATTACCTATTTAAGAAGATCACTTCCCGTATTAGACTCCATCCAACCAAGCTCTTTGTTCAATACCCTTCCACTACTCCGTACCCATACAATGACTGCATGCTAAGGCCATACATGATGGAAATATTACAGATGATGCACTACAACATCTCTAAATCAATAAAAGTCTGAGGTAGATTAAGGAGGAATAAAAAGAAACATAACAGGTTGTGCTTTTTCTCAAAAACAGTGAGAGGAGGCAGATTCAAATCATCTTCCTCGACCCCCTTTTGTTCTTTAATTTCATCTTTCATTATAATTGAACTAGTCTATTTTGAAAAACGAGAAACCAGTTGGTATTTACAGTAAAGGGGTAATCTCGATATTTTAAAGTAGGGAAGCAGTTTTCTGTATGGGAGTGTGACCTACGTCAGCACTCCCATGTGTCTATCTCTCTCCTCCTTAAAACAAGGGGTAAATGTGTCTTTTCACATAGGGAGGAGAGAGATAGACTCATGGGAGTGCTGGCGTAGGCCACACTCCTAGACAGAGAACTTTTACCCTTTAATATTAGTGGAGAAAAAGGTGAAAGTCTATTTTTCTTGGAGATTCAAAAAAGAAATTTGGGGTATGGGAGTTTGAGTAGACATAAGCCAAGTATAGAAGGATTAAGAATGCTGATCGGTTCAAGAAATGAGAGATAGAAACGCAATCCAAACCGTTTATAAATGGTTCCAATATTCCAAATCAAAACCATGCATTAAACGGTTCCAATTAAACAGTTTTTTAATCGGTTCAGTATATATAATTGGTTCAATGACATACTGGTTCTAATCACTTTTAATTGGTTAAAAACAAACGGTTTATTGATTCATAATTAAACCAAATCGTTTAATAAATATTTTTATTTTGTAAAATCGAAATCAAACCGAGAAGTAAACAGTTTATTGAATCTGATTTAAATTGTTCTTGCAATTGACACCTTTAAGGGGAATAGTTAGCCCTTTCTAGGGATTTATGCTTTTTTTTTTTTTTTTTTGCATGAATTTTTTAGTAGTTCTATTTTTTTTTTTCCCAGATTATTTTTCCATCCTGCAATCTTTTCTTAATTTATTTTGCATGTTAGGCTAGATATTGTCTATAGGTCATTTTTCGTAATTTATTTTGCATGCTAGGTTAGATAATGTCTATAGGTCATTTTGTTTCTTCATCTTTTATGTATATTTTTTTAAAATAACTTTTAGGGGTTATTTTACATTATTATTATTATTATCTAATGCATGTATTAGTTTGAGAATATTTATTAATTAAGAAAAATACCAAATAATTAGGATGAGTAATTTAGTGGAGTTGAGCTCGTCTCCAGGGAGCCCAGCACGCCCAGGGACCATCCAGCCGTTGGGCTGTGCCACACACATCCCTAGGCGTGCTCCGAGATGTGTGCAGCACAACCCCACTCTTGGATGCCCCCTAGGTAGGGGTGTAAATGAATAGCCAAAATCTGTTTCCGTATCCGTTTAGTACTATCCGAATCCATCCAAAAGCTAAACGGATGCGGGTACGGATAGGCTATAGCTATCCGAAAAGCTATATTTACATGTAAACGGATAAAATATCCGATTCGTATCCATTTAGCACTATCCGAATCCGTCCGATAGCTAATCGGATGCGGATCGGATATAGCATTATCCAAGCCGAATCCGATCAGTTTACAACCCTACCCCTAGGCGTGCCCTGGGCACTGAGCTCCCTGGAGAGGAACCGGATCCAATTTAATCTGTCAATTGGGTAGACTGAGGTTTCTAACAACTTCCTTGGTCCACAATTTGATATGTACCATTTCTCTTGGTTGACCTATGCTTCCATTGGAATCATGTTCATGTTCATGATTCCTAGAACCTAATTTAGGTGTTGACTCTGCCGTGCATTAATTCATTCTCTCCAAAGAGGAAGATATGTTATTAGGATGGAATAAAATCCATCTTAACCATCAAGTGAAGCCTCATCTAGTGTCAAGGATCTCAAGTTTCTCCAAGGAAACATAGAATTTTACTCCTTTTTTGTTACTAGAGTAGAAAATATCCATGCCCATTATATTGCAGGGTGGGCATTAACTTACCCTTACAAAGGGTGTGGGGAGTCATCTTTTCCTAAGGACCATTTTCAAGTTGCGAGTCATTTCATGCTATGCCCCTTGTGACTTAATAAAAATTCCCTCATTGGGTTGAAAAAAAAAAAAATGGAATTTGAATGTTATAATCACATTACCATTTTTTTGGGGGGAAAGGAAGATGAGAATCACGAGGCTTGGACTCAAGACCTCCTGGTAGGGTGGGCTTTCACGCTTCACATGTCTACCAATTGTGCTAGGCAATTGTTCTCTGAACTTGAATGTTATTACTAATGCTAGATAACTACACTATGGGATATGTTGATAACATCAAATATCTTCCTTAATATTATGAACGCAAAAGGTCATATGTATGAGTACAACCATGCATGGTGCATGATCATACATATAACCGTACGATGGAGACAACAAGGGTCAAAACGACCAAACCCCATGCCCCCTATTTGATTAAGTTTTCGATTGCTAGATGCGATTGTGCATGAACCCCTTTTCTTTTTATAAATTCATTTTTAACATTAAGGACAAAGGTTTTCCATGACACCAGAGTGAAAAAACACACCAATGAGAGGGCAAGGAGATGAATCATTTAATAGAGGTCCTTGCAATTTTCTTTCCACTCCGGCATCATGAGGATCTTTTTTTGGCTAATGTTAAATATAAGAAGGACATGAGATCATTGTCTGGTACGGTCATGTATCGCATGCACCAGTGTGGGGTCCAATGAGAGCAGGCGTAAAGGCATCAACGTAAATGCAGTTTTTTATTTCATATATCTAGGGTAGGGCGGTACTTTTGCATGATCCTATTTCTGAGCATAGTAACCACATGATCAGGTAGCATTATTTTTCCCATATAAAACAATTGGGAGAATGAACACTAGGCTGCATATGTTGTGCTAGCGCTTTCCCGTGTGTCTTTCTCTCTCTCCGATATGTCATTTTATAAGAGGGACGAAAGAGATAGGCACAAGGAGGCGCTAGCATGAAGTATGTAGTGTGACAGTTTTCCTTCTCCCATCAGAATTTTATGTGTTTAATTAAGGAATTTTTTTTGCTTCTTGGCTGTAAGTGTTAAGGACTTATCACTTCTCAGCTTATGCATTAACCTTTTTTTTTTTGTGTGGTAGATAGCGGGCTATTCATTCATGTGAGCCTAGCGCCTAGCAAAGGAAAACGGAATACATAAAACAGATAGATAACATGATAAGCGCAAGGTAGGGATATAGAATACCCAAAACCAAGGAATGGAAATTGACCTGATCTCACAATATATGCATTAACCTATTTATTTAAACCTTATCACTTCTTGAAATAATTGATTAAACTTCCTAAGGGAGAAAAGGTCCATTACTATTACTAAAATAATTGAATTTACCAATTAATAGAGATTTATGACATCACTTATCTATTTTCTACATGTGCATAATATATGTGACAATTATGAACAAAATAAAGATGTTTCTATAAAACAGAAATTTGCCTTTTTAATGAAAGAAAGATTTTAGTCCACATTCAACATTGAGATTATTCTATGCCAATTATGGAGGGTATTACAGTTTACAACATAGATTATCATCATCTGTTGCCAATTCAAAAACCTTACAGCAAAGCTATTGCCAACTCTCTTTTCAATTTCTTTTTTTGAAGAACCTGAAAATCCAATCCATCTATAGTTGACCATTTTATAAGGCTATATTTCATAGTTTTTATAGAACTTGGATTTTTAGATGGTAAACTTTGGGAAAAAGGGAGTAGTTATAAGAAAATTTGATAAGAACCTTCTTCTTCTTCTTCTTTTTTGTAAAAGAAAAAGTAAAGGATAAAATATTCGCATGACGCCCGTGTGTGAATCAATTTGCACGTTTGACACATAGAAATGGGCTTTGTATGTTTTCTCTCTCCTCAAACCCCCTTATTTATGGGATTCATCTCCTGCCTCTCTCATTGCCCACAATTTGCATATGGGAGTCTTAGCAAACCGTCGCCCAAAAGTAAAGTATTCGGATAGAACACTGCAAAAGGTGTGGCTGACCATCGTGTTTTCAATTTTTTTACATTTTTTATCAAAAAGAATTTTATTGTCTTGGATTTTTGTCAGAAATTCTAAACAACCAAAAGTAGCCTCCTGATTTTTTGAGACAGCCTTAGTACATTGAATGGAATATTTTCAAGTGTAACCAAAGGGACCCTATCAGGTTCCTGATTCATCATCCTCGTGAAGGTGTTAGGGGCGTTTGATTGCCCAAAAGGCATCATACGTCATTCATATATACAAGCTGTCTCGCATTAACAAAGTAGTCTTACACTCGTCTCCAGATCAGATCCGAATCTGGTGGTAATCGCTTCTCAAGTCAATCTTAAAAATGCGTTAGCACCAGCCAACATCTCCAACATGTCGTCAAGAATTGAAAATTTGCATTTCATTGTGATTTTGTTAATGGTTCAACTATCAATATTTATTTTTGTCGTGAATTTTTGTCGGAAACCCTAGACAACCAAAAGTAGCCTCCTGATTTTAAGACCGCCTTGATACATGGTATGGAATATTTTCAATGTAATCATAACTATTCGACGTACATCAAATAAGATCACATAAAAATCAATTATTATTATACAATGTTATTGGACTTTTATTTATGATGCGTAATACCATTTCTACGCCCATATGTACAAAGAATATTTATCCCAATCTACGAAAGAGGAAATTTATTGTCCATTGCCGGGCCAGTGCACCACACTTTATAATATCCAACAGTCTACCAAACACTTAAAAGGATAAAAAGATGCCACTGCCCATGTTTTAACGGTTGAAATCTTAAGTTTGATGAACTATTTTATAACAGTAAAAAAAAAAATCATACATCTTCCCAACAATTAAGAAAAAAATTGCATAAATTGAAGTTCTAAAATTTTTGACATTGTTTTGTTGCATTTTATCTTACAAACTAATAAATAAAACATCATTCCCCAATAGTACCAGACACAACCCGAAGATGACATCAATCAAACTACATTTTATATATCTACCCCTCCAATCCACTTCCCCCCCCCCCTCCCTCCCCCACACAAAACCCTAAAAAAAAAAAAAAAGAAAACAAACACACACACACACAACATGCTAATAATCAAAGGATGTACACATGCAATCAAAGCTTGAGGGACAGATCAAGCTCCTCATGATCCTCTCCTTGTTTATGAAGATTTTTCAAAGGATTCCAACGATGAAAACTACCACCACCATTACCTCCCCTAAATGGGTTTCCATTAATATGTAAATTCGCATTTGGTGGAGCAATTGAAGCTTGATAACCTCCAAACAAGCGAGCAGCAGCAGCAGCTTCACCACCATTAATGTACCTCGACGTTGTTCCCAATCCAAGAAATGGATGAATTCCATTACTGTTATTGGCTACTGCATGATAATAATTCCCTATCCTCATCTCATTCAGACCTTGTCGAACACCTGCAAGAGTATTATAAGCACGGTTCGATGGGTGACATGGCTTAGGCTTATAAAGAAATGGTGAGTGAAATCCATGCCCTAGAGGGTTACCACTGAAATACCCATTAATAGGAACAATAGGATGAGAAGGAGGAGGAGGAGGAGGGGGAGGAGGAATCATGTGCATATAGGGATATGGGTACCATGGGATGTCTAGGACTTCTCTTCCTCTTTTTAGGGCCGCTCTCAAATGCTTATGAGCATTTTGATGCCCACCCAATGCTTGAGAATTACTGAACTTTTTGTTGCAAAAGTTGCAGCAGAATTCTTTTGGGCCCACGGCATCGGCCTCGCTATCGGTGTCGTCGGTGTCGCGAGATCGCTTCCTCGACTCCGATTCCGGAAGATCGGGTGATGGTTGTTGATCATCATCTTCATTAGGAGATGATCGCACCTTCAAATACTCAATGAATTCATTTGGTGATGGTGGTGGTGGTGGTGATTGGGTTTCTTCTTCTCCTTCAAGAACCTTTTCCTTCATCTTTCTATTCTCAGGAGGAGGATCAGAGGCAGCTGAGATACTTGAGGAACCAAAGTCACAGACTTCTACAATAACTGGTACTTCCATGCCTACTTCCATGGTTGATAATGTAAGGACAAGTATCTATGATGCTATGTTGTGTTATAAATAGGACTTGTGGGGGGCTTGGGGGTTTTGAAGAAGTTTTGTATTTATGAGGATTCAATCTATAATCTTCTCTATATGGTATAATATCCCATTGGAGAGTTATTAGAGGCCTTGACATTAGTAAAACTACCATTTTCCTTCATGCTCACTCTGGTTGGAACTAAAAATGGTAGGTAAGGGAAGTGAAATTGATTTTAAAAGGAAAACGTGAAATTTCTAGAGAATCCGGGCCCACCTCCACTCTCCAATCACAGTTTTTCGAAGTCCGCCTCGACGTCTAGAGTCCCATCCAATGACAATAATGATGCAATGAAGTGCACGGAGATAATCAAGGGTCATACATCTCCCCAACAATTGTACGAAGTCCGCCTTTACGCCTGGAGTCCCAACCGATGCCAATAAGGACAGGTTCTTCTTCGTGGATGAAAAGAAATTCGGTCCAAAACTATCTAACCTAGTTAAAACTCTTATCATATTTAATAATTATACTTCTAGGTGCCGGGGAAAAGGAGCATGTCTAAGAGCGTAATACCTAAACCCAAACACAAGATGAGGCAAAATGACTTACTTGCCCTTTTTGATACTTTTGTGTGCGATCCCATTGGCTCCCATGCTAGGATAAGGCTACGCTCTAGAAACAAAAAAACTCTTTAACATACTTTTATGATGTAATCTTTATTTTCCTTTTGGATCGAAGGGATTTGGTTGAATAATAAAATATTTAATTATTAATTTGGAAATGATTCAAAGTTAATGATATAAACTTGGTAAGTAATGATTATAAAAATTCCTATTTTAGTTTTGATTTAATTTCACTCCCCTTCCCTTCCCTTCCCTTCCTTTTTTTTTCTCCTTTACAACTTGATAGAGTCAGGGCGGGATGAATATAGAGTAAAAGTACAGCATTTCATTACTCATACTTCCAAATGTATAACCAAGCTAGCTTGACTCTTATGTCTTTTTTTTGGGTAAGAGCTTGACTCTATGTCACTCTGTAATAGACTGTAAAAGATTATCTCAAAAGATTATTTCTCTTTTTGTTTCAACACACGTGATGTATTTATCATCTAGTATTTTATACATTTAATGTAGAAGATTCTTAGAACCAAAATTTGGTCACATTAGTATATTTATGACTTTTAAGACTAATAGTTACCAAACATAAAAATTGAGCGGGAAACAAGGGTGGAGAGCAAGTGGGTTGGATAAGCACAGAGAGACAGCCCAGGCCCAAGCCTATGATAAAATTGAATGGACTTTCCTTGAGCATGTCTCTTATGGCAGCTAAGGTTTGGACAAATTTGGGTACACTGGATAATACAGTGTGTATCGGCCGTAAAATATCATATTAAGGTAAATGGATCAGTTATTGGGTGTGTTTCGCCTCAACATAGTCTTCAGCAAGGTTGCCCTTTAAACCCGTTTCTGGTTATTATGTGCTAGGAAGCACTATCCCACCACCGCTTTCTGTGGAACGGCTAAAATTTTCTCCAAGGGTCTTCTCACTCCGGAAAATTCTTTGCTAATGACTTCAAGCTCCGGACAAGGCAAGGCAAGGCAGTCAGAATACCTAACATGTCATGACCATTCTAAACCATTACTGTGCTACTTTGGGTCAAGCGGTGAAGTAGAACAAATCCAGTGTCCTCTACAGTCCTAATACTCCCGCTATGGTTAGAACCTTAGTCTTGGAGTCCCTGGGTTTTCGGTCGATTAGGGGTCATGGTAGATACTTGGGGCTCTCAACAATGCTTGAGCGATCTAAGAGTATCGTTTCAATTTTATCAAAAAAATTCTAACGAGTATCGTTTCAGAGAATTCTAGAGAGAGTCCAATGCAAGCTCTGTGGTCGAAAGGAACACACACTTTCTAACATCGGTAAACATGTTTTAATCAAATTTGTACTTTCTTCGATTCATGTCTATGCCATGTCTATGTTCCTTCTTCTCCCTTCAAATATTTCTATTCAACTTGATAAAACTTATGTGAAAATTTTCGTGGAAATTATGATGCTAACTAAAATCAAAGATCTAAATTCCAACGCTCCTTTTTAAAAAAAAAATTAAATTATCCTTGTGGGGAAGAAATGCTGTTCGAAATAAATCTGAAAATAAATTCCAATACATCTGGTAATCCATGCTTGATGAACTGAGCAGGACTTTCGTAACAATTAAAAACTCGAAACATTAGAAAATTTGACTTTTAACCCACGACAAATTACAACCATTTACCCTCTGCACATTATCTAGACAATGGCTTCCTGGGTCCACTCTTCAATCAAACAAAATTGGAAATAATGCACATCAACTGTGGAATTTGGTTCCCTAAGTAAATTTCTACCCAATCAGAAATTCCGAACTTGACGATAGAGACTAGCAGTGGCAATCCTCATACATTCAGCTAAAGATATATATTGAGCTAACATTTAAATTCTAAAGAAAGCTCCAAACCTAAGCTATACATACCAAATAACATCCAAAAAACAATAAAACAGATAGCCTCATCTGAGAAAGACAACTGTTTAATTTGAGAAAGACCAAATTATGCTACTATAAAAGTCAAAAGCAGTTCACAAAATTGTAGCCCTTAAAACTGTCCCATTCAGTAGGGGCAGGAACACCATATACCTTACCTAAGAAAGACAACTGTTTAATTTGAGAAAGACAAGAGTATCCTGTTACAAGTCAAAAACAAGATTTCTAAACCTGAACTGTTCACAAAATTGTAGCCCTTTAACTGTCCCATCCAGTGGGGGGAGGAACAGCATCATCTCCAGGTGTGGCTATAATTGGAGCAGCTGCCTGATCCCATCCGTCTCCTGTTAAAGGAACTGTAGATCACAATAAAAGAAAATTCCCATAACTTAATAACCAAAAGCGAAAAATGAGAACCTGCTATAAAAATTTCAGTATTTGAAAATAGAGAAAAGGTTTCATGTGCCCCTCGATAAGAATAAAATCCCTTTAAAATATTATCAAAAGACTCAAAACCTATTCAACAACCCCCCCCCCTATTTACAGAGCTTGAGCTTGAGCTTTCTGAAAGCAGACATTACACAAATCCTTTTCCCTTGAAAATATATACAGAAGATAAAGGGTAAAAATTCAAAAAATGATTCAAAAAACTTGGGCTAGAACCAATAATAATTGCAAATGACTTACAGATGTGTTTCTATCGTAGAATAAATAACTAAGAAGATTACCTAATGTAAGAAATCAATCCAGATACTAGAATACTACTGGCATGGCGGAAGCGGTTTGTGACGCAAAGAACAAGCAAATAAAGATTGCCTGCATGATTGATATCACAACAAATTCGGAGGCATACAACAATCCCCATCCCCCCCCCCCCATGTGAAATAATCATAATGCCAAGACGGGCTTGCAAATTATGGTGGAAACTTAATCCACTGACTCTCTCGATATGGTTATTGGGTTGTTACAAGTGGAACAAAAAAATGCTATTTGTTGACATTGAAGAGTTGAGTTTACAGTAGAGGATGTCTTATATTTCAATCTAAACTTAAACCCCTGGCTAGGACAAAGCTTACACTGGCATCATAGCAACATTGGTTTTAAAATTAAAACAACCTATTACTCTTCAATAGTGAAAGTCTTATATTACGAGCTAAAACTTAATGCCTGATTAAGTACAGTTCAGCTGAGTTTAATATACCTACACAATTTAAAACCAAACACAACAACCCCCCCCCAAAAAAAGAAGAAGAAAAAGAACCAAAGTACTGTGTTGACAATTGAAGTAGCAGAGTGCATGTTACAGACATGCTAAGGTATCAAAAAACACCCAACAGGCCAATATGAGTTTCAGAGGCTAATACTATAGTGCACAAGACTAGCAAAGCCCATTTGAAATAGCCTTCCAGAGTAACTCCTAGATACCATGGATTGAACTGCAATCAGCCTGTGTATCGATTAACATACAGAGAAGTGAACGCTTCTAATTGTATTTATGCTCATAATATAGTTTTATGAGAGATTGAAAAAAATCCATATTAATATTAAAAGTTATATTAATAATTGGGAAGAAGAACGATGCCCGGTCATGAGGCCCCTGCGCCATTAGTGGGGCCAATGAAGGGAAAGACAGGGCAGCTGCATCGACAAGGAGGATTTTTTATTTTGTAGGGGTGCGGAGTGGTCATTTCAGAGGGGGACAGTGTCTGGGCGCAGGGGCCACGAGACCAGGTGGCGTTCTTTTTCCTAAATACTTTTAGTAAAAATCATTGAGTCAAAGAAACCAAGAATTTAAACAAATAAAATAGAAACAAAATAACCTTATCCAAACTAAATGGGGTCAGCCACATGGAACCTTGCTCTTCAATCAGCTCTATTCTAAGTCATACAAAATATGACGCCTAAACAAATAAAATAGAAAGATAAGTATTAATATTCACCTGGAGCTGCAGGCCATTCAGCATTGGGAGCAGGAGGAAGAGGACCTGGGGTAGCCATTTCTGGCGCCCACTGTGCATCTGGAATTTGTGTAGGCCATTGGTCACCCGGAAGGCCAAGCGCAGCTGCTGAGTACTCTGCTGCAACTCCATATTCGGGCGGAGCACCCATCTCATCTTCTTCTAGTTCTTTGGCCTCCTCAGGCTCCCTGTAGAAAAATAAATCTACCTGCACAAAGCAAGGATTGAATCAGAACTCATAAAAGTTCAAGTTAAGCATCACAGATATAAACAAAGGTTACATAAGCTAGACAAGATGAAGCAAACAAAAATTCCCTAAAGCTTCACAAGCAAAATATTAAATTGATAGCAATAACCAATATTTTTACAAATAACAAATTCATTAAAAAGGGGAAAGAATGGATGGTAAATTAACATAAAATTCTTGCTTCTACATCCACTAGCCATCTAAAAGTAAATTGAGATCATGAAAAGGAGCTAGATATGTTGTAGCAATCTGTCAGTAACTATTCTCATGCCAGCATTAAGGTCCATAAACAGACCTTTTCTGGTGTTAATAAAAAGCAAACGAGTATTTACCATCACATCCCATTTCAGCCCAGGACGAATAGTCCCACGCATTTGTAGAACCATCCTTGCCAACAACCAGAACAAACAACCAATGCTGTGCTTTCCCTTGTTATTGGCAGGAATACCAATATCCACATACCGCATGGGGGAATCCGTGTCACAGAAAGCAATGGTTGGAATGTTTCCTAAGGCAGCTTCCTTGATTGGCTGCACAAAGCAAGTTAACAAACTATTATAAACAAGCAAAATTCAATTCACCAAATCAAATAATAATCAATAATGAAAGGAAATTCACAGGTAATAACAAAGGGGTATTCACCTGATGATCCGTTCTAGGATCGGTAAGGATTAGTAACCTAGGCTCACTGAAAGATGTTTGGAGCTGGTTAGTGAATGTTCCTGGAGTGTGCCTACCCGCAATTGGGTGAGCACCTGTGAACTGTGCAAACTTCAAAACAGCCCTCTGGCCATAGGGCCTCGCAGATTGAACAATTATATCCTGAGGGTTTTCAATAGCTACAATCACCCTAGCTGCCAATTGGAGCTTCTCCCAGGTCTTCCCCAGATTAATGATGAAGATCCCTGAGAATTTAAACCAATATCAGTAACAAATAAGCAGAATAGAGGCATGAGTTCTCATGATTCAAGGTGGAAGGACCACATGTCCATAAATGATAAACACGTGTATATTGTAACAATAAGCAACATGATGTGTAATATCATCTCCTCCATGCATTGCGACTTGAAAACTTCAAGCTTCAATCCATTATCACAAGATATGCTAAAGTATAGGTATCGGGTATCATATTGGAAAGATGATTTTAACAGACGTATCACAAGATATGCTAAAGATACGCATGGAAAGGCTTAAAATACATGTGAAATACAGTTTTGAAAAAACACTAAAAGGTCATATCCAGTGCACAAGGCTCTGGCACTGCAGGATCTGGGGAGGGTCATAATGCATGCAGCCTTACCCCTGGCTTTCGCGGAGAGGCTCTTTCCAGACTCGAACCCACGACCACTTAGTCACAATGGAACAACATTACTAATGACTAATGAGGCAAGCCCGCAACATTAAACTCTCCCATAAACTGATAAATGAGGTACCTCAACAATAAAATAGTTATTCTCTGTGAGTTGATCTTGGATCAGATTGCAATTCATGGAAAAGCTCCTTTCAGCATAAAATACAACCATATCAACAACAGTAGCAGCTATATATGCCCAATTTACAGTCTGTAGAACACTAAATAACCATGTCGCAAAAGAACATTAAGGGAGCCAATACAATTTAAAATTTCAAAATACTAGGGTAAACAAAAACACAGATTTATAAGAAATTAGACACCAACTAAAGTGAAGTTACAGCAAAGTTCATGCCTCAAACATATTATCTAATCATACTAAGAATCTAATTTTCCCGCAAATTTTTTATCAGGCAATAGACAACTACAAACAAATTGTAACTGCATCAAATAAACATAAAATCCTTTAGCATTCACAGCTTCCGACACTTAACTGCTTCTAAAAACTCTATTGAAACTCTTTTTACACTCTTCCCTTTCCAATACCGTATCGTGAAGAAAAAAATACTTCAAAGGAAAAAGAATGAGAAAAATAAGATATAGAAATCTCACCATCACTTCTTCTCTTGAAGACGTATCTTTCCATCTGAAAATCACAGTTCTTAGTCCCTAAATGGACATCGGCAGCCAACATCATTTGGATATCGGCTTCCTTCTGAGATAAGACCTTCGCAGGTGCCGCCATGACTAGGATCTGAGGGATCTCCCTGAACACTAGCTCCGCCTTAGGAACTCAAAACCCTAACTGCTTCTCTGCTAAAATGAAGAGACCTGCGATAGTGTTAATAGGGATTTCTTATAAGAGAAACCCTAGTATCTGTTCACAATGACCAAAATACCCTTATTTTTCCCATTTAAAATAAAATCCTTTATTATTTTGCCTACTGCTGGGGGTGTGTTGTTGTCACTCGCCGGAACTGTTATTAAGGACCCTTTTAGGTGAAATTACAAGATTGGCCAAGGTTTCCCGATCTCTCCTCTTCCGTTCACTATAAATTCTATAATGTAATACTTGTTCTACCAAAAAAATTAATTGTAATACTTGGTGTCGCATATTAATGATAAAGAAAGATAAAACTCCAACACTACCTGATGGCGCAGCGCATGCGACCTCTGTGCCCTAACTGAGGGGCATGCAAAATGACTGTCGCACCCCTTTAAACCTCGGAATGACCAAGGGTGCAGCGATCATTATGCACGCCCCTATCAGGGAATAGAGGCGACATGTTTGATGCGACCAGGTGGCGTTCTTTCTCTCTTAATGGTATCTCACAATGTCAAAAATGATAGAATTCAATAAAAGGGACAAAAAATAAAAAAAAACTCCTCTAGAATCGTGTGTGGGTGTGTGCAAAGACCACCCCATGAAAAACGAAAAACTAAGGAGGGTGAAATGATTGCCCCACCCCATGAGAAACGTAAATGCCACCCACGTTGATGCTTCCCAATCATTCCCACAGCATTACCCAATTTGCTCAATAAATAATATGACTACTCTCGTTTGAGCAGACACCATCTCATACCAAATCGAGCCTGAAGTATTATTATCCATTGCTTGCCAATTGTGTTTGAGCAATAGATGGAATACATGTAAGCACATCACTTCCACTTGCAAACGAAGTACCATATGGATCCAATACAAAAAAGGAATACCTAAAATGTATGTGTTGCATAGTCATTTGATATGTGCTTCATCTTCCTTAGGGCTGATGGGAGGGTATAGCACATGACATTATAGGTTTAGTTTCGATCTTCATATTTACAATAAAATTTTGAAAATTTAAAATCATAAAAACAAATGTGATATGACCAAAGGAGTATAGATTTGGCAATAGTAATATTATTTTTGCAGTAGCAAAAAAAAATTTATTTGTTGTATCTTTAGGAGTCAAAAAGAGATTTGCCAATATCTTTTCAAATCGTATTGGATCGGAATGGGGGGGGGGGGGGGATCAGCCCAAAAAACCCTAGAATCATCTTATAGATCCCCAACCCTACTGATTCAATTGGAATCAGCTGATCCAGATCGGATAGAATCAGAATTGGCCTCAGCCGTTTCTGAACCCACGAAATGGCCGATCTGATCCCTTTTTTTTTTTTGGTTCGAAAAGAAAATTATGCATTCGAGCTAAAACAACGGTCAAACAAAAAACTAGAGGATATAGATTGCAAATTATGCTAAAAGATGAGCAGAATAATTTGCAGACCTCAAAACAATTTAAATCCCTAGTTTTTTCCCTAGGTACTGATACTTGCTTCAATGAAAATCATGTGCAATTAGTAAGGATGGGTTCGAGAAGGAGAGAAAGTTTAGATGGGCCCAAGCCCAATTAGAAAATTATTTAACCTTTAAATTGGACTTAGGTTTTCCTGGACTCGGGTGGGCTTTTTCAGGTTCAGTGAACATACTATAGACTTATGAAAATAGAATTAAAAAATATAGGATCACATTTATATTGATATGGATACTATCATACAATAATAAATCCAAACAAATGAAACCTACTAATCAAATTGAGCCTAAGTCTATCTTGGTATGATTTCAATTTCAATTTTTGTCATATATATGTGAAATCATTTTGAGAAAAAAAAAAAAAAAGATTATTTTTTAAGAAATTTCGGTTACTACTAAACAAAATAGATTCTAGAAAGAAATAGAAATAGGTTCGACAAAATAAATTTTGTAACCTAAAACTTTAACCTCACTTCTTTCTCTTTCTTCAACTCTTTGCAGTTATCTATTTCACTTAAGTCATCTATCTATTATTTCAAATCTGTTTTCAATTTCTTATCTTCTTCTCTTTAATAGATTAGGCATTTGTTCAATCAAATTCTGATATTGAAGATCTTGTTTTCAATTCAAATTTTAAACCAAGTTCCCATAATTTTTCTAAAGTCAATTCGATATAATTTCCATCACAGGTTGTGCATTGTTTAATTTTCTAGGTTATCCCAATTTCACATTCCAATGTTAGTTGGGAAGGCTAACCATAGGCAATTCAAATTGGCCTAGGTCAAGACTTTTAATGGAAAATTGCAGTAGGCCAGAAAGTAGGGTTTCAAAAAGTAGGTGCCATTGTGGAAACTGCTGCAAGCTGGAACAGCTTGAAACAGTTTCAAATCCTAATAAAGCAGCAAACAAAAGACAATACCTCCACATAGTCTATATAGATGACTGAATATGAAATTAAATGTAAGGACATGACTTAAGTAATCAAATTATACCCTTAAAATAATGGTAACACTTAATAACACTAATAACACTTAACACAGCTAAAGAACATTGGGATTTGATGAAGCAACTGCGGGATCCCAGAACAGGCCAAAATGTATGCAAAAGTTTAGGAAAAGTGAATTTCAATGGAAGATTTGATAATAAAAAGAACCAACTCTTCAAAATAGCCCGACTGCTATTAGGAGTCGACTGTGTGCGTGTGATAGAGGCCATTCAGAAAGCATCGTAGTTATTATTCATCACAGACCTTTGATTTGGTATTCATATCAATATAACCTTTGACCATACCAACCCTGTCAGGCTCTACAGACTGCCGAAGTAGCAGATTCTGACCTCTACAAGAATGAGGTGTTCCAAGAATGCAAAGGGCTTGAACTCCCCCTGCCTCCATATTTCATGTGCCACTGTTGCTTATCTGTCACATAATTTAGCCTTTCGTCCTTGGAACCATCAAATCATCATAACCAGTAGAAATAGCTGCCACACACAGCCACAGTTAGGGATCAATATGGATACTGAATGGTGATCCTGCGCAGACATGTCTTCGAGAAGATCACACCTGAACAAGTTATGCAATACAGATTCAAGTCTAGAGCCACAGAGTAGACAGCCGCACTCTACTGCTAACTTTATGCTCAGCAGCTTACAGGTTGGGACTATAGTCAGTGCACATTACTGAACAGTACGGCACTAGCAGGGGAGTTATGTTTAAAATAAGGGACTGAATTTTAGGTTCATTATTAGGATCCAGTGTGTTCCCTTGGTCTGTGCATTGCTGATAATTAGTAAGCTCTGATGGTGAGGGTACCATACTACCATCCTTGTAAATGCCAAAATCAATCCATTTCTGCCCAGAAAGGATGGCTTTCTTTACCATTGGATTGGTGTGAATTGGTGATGCATGGAACCTTTCTGAGCTACATACAAATGAGCTGCCACATGAAAGATTCCTTGGTCATCCCTGTATCTTCACAGGAAGACTCACTTACTTTACTGGTTTCATGAGCAAAAGCCCCCAACTGTTAAACAAAGTCCTGTCAGCAAAAGCCTTCAATCAAACGCATATTTTTCTAGGTGCCTTCCCTGCTGGCAAGACTCTCTGGTCTATGCGACCAAGTCACTAAGACCCAGTTGCAGAAATAATCACCTCAGTTTTGAAAATTTAATGCATCACCTTCATGTTCTCGATATTGCCAAGAATCTGAAGCTTCGATTTCCTTCCAGTATAATTTTTATGGCTCGCTTCAATCACCAATAATCTCTGCAGGAGCACTCGCCATCCTTGAAACAGTGAAACCTGTTATTATCTCTTACAACTATTTCCCTTCTCTCCAACTTTGAGATCAACTTAATGGCACTATGGCAATCCCTGCAAACCCTTAGGTTCTTCACAACTCTAACTGTTGCCCCTATTTCGAAAACAAGAAGCCCGAACCCAATGGCCAGCTTTTCACTATGGGTCCCCACCATCTCTTCTTTCTCTTCCTCTTCAATATCTCTCAAAACACAGCTCTTATCAGCTACATATCCAGCAGCCCTCATCTTCTTTCCTACTTGTTCCAGTAACCCGTATATCTCCCTGGACCGCTCATGTGACCGATCTCCAACAATAAATCGGTGTACCTTGCCACCAAACTCAACCCAACTCCACCCTGTCGCCTTCTTCACTCCCCTAGTTCTCATTGTCTCTCTAACCTTCTCTACATCTCCCCACCTCCCCATTGATGCATAAATGTTTGAAAGCAGGACATAATTTCCAGAGTTCTCTGGTTCAAGCTCGAAGAGCTTGTGTGCAGCAAACTCCCCAAGATCAATTCGTTTGTGGATACAACTGGCGTTCAAAAGAGCCCCAAACACTCCTGCATGTGGTTTCATTGGCATTATGTCTACAAACTTCTTTGCTTTGTCTAACTTGCCTGCTCGACCAAGCAGATCAACCATGCAGGCATAGTGATCTACTTCTGGGCTTCTGATGGAATAAAAAATTTGCAGGCCTTGCTCTGATAAGCCAGCATGACTACATGCTGTTAAGACACCAATAAATGTTATTCGGTCTGGTTCTATTCCTTCGTCTTTCATCTTCAAGAACAATTTAACGACCTCGGTTCCATGGCCATGAGCTGCAAACCCGGTGATCAATGAATTGTAGGAAACTACATCTCTTTCTGACATTTGTTGAAAAATCCTTTTAGCATCTTCCATGTTCCCACATCTTGAGTACATTGAAATCAGAGAGTTACAACCGGAGATGCTCAAATTGATCTTGTTTTGGGTGACAAAGTTCACGACCCATTTGCCCAATTCTAAAGCCCCTAGATGCCCACAGGCTGAAATCACACTCACCATTGTCACTTCGTCTGGTTTTGAGTCTCCAATTGTTATCATTTCTTTGAAGAGCTCAATTGCTATAGATGATTGCCCGTTCTGAGCATAGCCTGCAATCATTGAGTTCCATGAGACGACATTCCTCTCTGGCATTTCAGAGAAGAGCTCCCTGGCTGACACAAGATCACCATTCTTGGTGTATGCTGATATCATTGCATTCCAAGAAACTGGATTCCTGTATGTTCCCATCTCGTCAAAAATCCTTCTTGCAGTTCCGATAGACCCACATTTTGCATACATGTCGAGGAGTGCTGTTTTGACAAAAACATTCAGATGGATCTGCCTTTGGTCAAGTGATCCCACTAGTAACTCTGCAAGTTGAGGGTCACCACGTGCAGAGCAAGACGAAATAAGGGTGACCCAGGTTGTCTCATCGGGTTGTAACCCTGTATCCATCATGTCTCCGAACAATTGTAGAGCTTCTTCCACAAACCCGTTTTGTATGTAACCTGAAAGCATTGCGTTCCATGAGACCACGGTCTTCTCAGGCATCTCTTCAAAGAACTTCCGTGCGTTCATCATATCACCGTGCTTAGAGTAACCACTAACCATGGCAGTCCAAGAGATGACATTCTTCTCGGGCATTGAATCAAACAATCGACGAGCTTCAGCTTCGTTACCCCACTTCCAAAACCCAGAAACTATCGAGTTCCAATCAGCAGCCATTCTATCAGGCATTTCATCGAACAATCGTTGAGCAAGTTCAATTGGGCCGTACTTGGCATACATATCCATGATGGCATTCCTAACATAACGATCACAACCATGACCCAACTTGAGAACATGGGCATGTAATGGAAAGGCTGTCTTTCCGGCCGATTTGATCAGGATTGGGTAGACAAAAGCATCGGGCTTCACATCCATATTAACACCGTCGCAGTGATGGCGCTGCATTTGGAGGAAAAGAGAGATGACATCCTGGTGGGCTCCCCATTGGGAGTAGAATTTGAGCATGTTGGTGAAGACGAAGACATTTGGACGGCGGGAAGAGTCGAAGAGGAGACGGCCATAAGCCAACGGGGCACGGACCCGCGTGCATTGGGTAATAAGCGTGGCGATCCAGTAGTTGTGGTGATGGAGCGAATGGTGGATGATCTGCGCATGGAGTTGCCTCAGCTGACTGAAATCGCCAACAACATTACTCGATATGGTGTGCAAGCGTGACATAAGATGCTAAGAGCAGGTTCAGCCTCTCAGCACCTGCAACCAATAATTGAGACGTTAACATTCAAATCACAAGCGTGAGAGAACAGAGATGTCCTTCTCATTGAACGTGAAGGGTCATTAATGGTAATCTAGTGAATCACCAAGGGCAATCCAGTAAAATGATAATAATAGCCCTTCTGTTTCTCTTCAAGATAGCACAGACTTCGGTATCTGCTTAACAATACAGGAATGTTTATGGCTCAATCCATCTCGAGATGGATTCGAAATCCGATGGTGGGTGTGGGTACTTGTTCAGGTTTCATTGTGTCTCTAACAACCAAGCCGAAGATTCCTGGGTTTCAGATACAGGTTCAGACACAAATCAAGGCCTTCTCTTTGAGCGGTGGTAGTAGCAATGGCGGTCGAGATTTTCTGCTGTTGTCAGACGAGGAGCTGATGAACCAGTGCGAAATGGATACGTACAAAGCTTCTGGTCCTGGTGGCCAGCACCGTAACAAGCGAGAAAGCGCAGTCCGCCTCAAGCACCTTCCCACCGGAGTAATAGCCCAGGTCCCTTTCTCTCTCCAAACTCATTCCGACGTCCTCTGTAGATTAATAGGTTGTCCTCCTTAGCATCCCTTTGTGATTCGCAGATTCGAAGGTAGATGAGAGTAGACAGAAAAGATCGGAAGAAGAATTAGAAGGAGAGGGATGAGAACTTGGACTAGATAGTAGAAAAGTGAAATACATTAAGGTTTAGGCAATTGGTGCAAGGACTGTGGAAAATCTCTCCTTAGCCAAGATACCAAGTAGGCTACATGGTAAAATTTCACACATTTCGGGAGGGACACTATTGCTATTGCAGCTAGTGAATGGATTCATGCTTTTGTAACCTATACGATTACAGTGGTTCATTAGTTATCACACCACCATTGCTCTTCTGAAGATATCACTTGCTTTTTCAGGTATATGCTTTTTAGCTATCATCATGTGGCACGAATTCTATCAATAGAATCTCCTCCATTAGTGCCACCTTTTTACTTGAATAAATTTTTGGGTACATCATAACAATAGAGATTTGAAATTCTGAATCAAATTAAATTTGTTAATCTCAATAATTTTAAATCATCTGGTGGCGTTTGTTTGCCTCTTTTATAAGGTTCAACTCCTCTGTTCATTGCTATGTAAGTCAGTAGCTTCTACTTAAATGCACACTTGGGTCAGCTTCATGCTTTGCACATGTTTCTGAACCCATCTTCTTCTCATTGATTTCCAAAATTTCTTTTTTAATTTTTTTTTTCATGCAGGAGACAGTTCACAGTTGTTTTTTCTTATCTGTAATTTCAACTGGTTCCATGTTGTGTGTAGGCTGTTGAGGACCGCTCACAACATAGGAACCGAGCATCAGCCTTAGCTCGTTTGCGTACTCTATTAGCTCTTAAAGGTTCCCATCAACTTTGCTTGCCTGCAGCTTTTCTTTCTTCGTTACCTCTCTCTCTCTCTCTATATATATATATATATATCTACATGACTACATCTATATCTATAATGGATGTGTGTGTGTGTGTGTGTTTAAGGAGAACCTCATTAGCCAACAAGACATTTCCAAGGCCTTGATTTTGGTTCTTATCAATACAAGCTAAAGTTTGTCTCTTGATTATGAGATGCATGCAATCAAAGTAGTCCTCGATTTGATGGTGTTATTAAGAACTTCTCATATGGAAATTTCACACAGAATGCTCTCTGTGATCTTTTCCCCTTCTTTTTCCCCATTTCTTTCCTTTAAAGAACATAATGTTGGAATGGACAAGATATATATAGGACTAGGACTCAAATCAACACAGCTATGAACCTAGCGCACAATAGGATCACCCACACTATTAACAGTACACTATACCACAATTTTCCCGCAACAGAAAATGACGGAAACACCTAAACAGTAGATGAACAGAAAAATCTTTCAACTCTTAAAACTCTCAACAATCCATAACAATACCTTAGGATGATGTCTAGCCACAGAAGAAACAAAACAGTGCAAGTTCTGGTCTATCGGCAGGGCAGGAAATGAGGCAATGAGCGCCCAGAAAATCAAATAGATCCAGGAGTAGTAACCAGGCTTCTCAGATGGGGAAGATCTCCCAATCGAGGGTAGGAGACTTGGACTGGACTAACACGTCCAAATTACAGTCAAATCTGATGGTTGAATGATGAGATATGACAGGTGATGTAGCTAAGTCACTTAGAGGGTTTATTTATTGAAAATAAGCTTTGGGTTGGGTCACATATGTATTGGGACTTTGACCCCATGGGTTTATTTTGTAATTGACCAATTTAATGAGCTTAAAATATGGGCAGAAAGTAGGAAAACGGGATTTACTTCATTAGCTTAGTTATAGTCCTATTTTGAGTCTGTTTTCTTTATTATTTCACTTTCCTAGTCAATTCCAGATATCTTATTAGTTAAGGATTGGATTAGGCCTTTCATTTTTCATGTCTAACTCTATTTTTGAGTCTTCTATATAAGTTTGTAAGGGAGGCCAGTATTGTACACGAATTTGAATAATGAAATATTGCCTTTAGCCTTTGTGAAAATCCTGAGATAGGATGGGTGAGATGCCTAGGCTGATATAGCCTTTCCCAATCCCATTCCACCGATCTCCATTCAAGCTCTAGTTGTGCCCTAGTTGATCTCTTGAAGAGACATACTCAGCTGCTGGAAATTCTTTGCAAGGGTCAAGAATACTTTCAGACAACAATTAAATGCATCAACCCCAACCCAAACACTTCTTCTTCTAATCCTCTAAACCAAACGCTAGCATCCCCTCCATCTTTGAACATCATCCCAATAACCTAAATTCTGCCCAGACCTAACCAACCATCAGAAATAGCCCAAACGTGGACCGAATCTCCCTCTCAACCTTAGGGAAACTCGATCCAAGCCCCTGCCCTAAACTCCCATCCTAAATCCTTGATTCCCCCATTATTCTCTTTTCAAAAACCCAGAAATCCTAAACCTAATCTACTGTCCATTTAAGTTTACATAACTAATTCCATCAAAACATCTTAGGACCTTCATTGGAAGACTCCCCTACATCAACTTACCCTAACCCTACCATCAAACCCTGGGTCACATCAAACCCTAACCCTAATTTTACACTTTCACCTATTTTTGAGTTAGTGAACTACCTATCAGATCAAATCCTGGTTATTTGGCTTCTAGTTGGTCTCCTACCAATCTAGAACTACATTAATTTCAAGATTAGTTAATGAAACTCAAAATAGCAACTTACAGTCTACAGTCCAAATCAGCCAATGGATTAGGCTGAAACTACCATCAAAGTAGAGGCCTAGGCAGGGTATTATACTCCCGAAGTTTGGTCAGAAACTGATGGCTAGATCTGGAGTTTCTAGGTCTTGAAGTCTGCTGCACTAGATCACAACACAGGAGAGCTGCAAGGATGGGGATGACTCTTCAAGGCCTGATTCAGTGGAACTCGATAGGACAGTCTTCAAAGAAGGAACCAGCAACACATTGGAGAACAGTTGCCTCGATACCTCTCAGATATTGGGTTATTGCAGGACAATGAAAATAGAAACAAAGAACTCGATGGAGGAGAAGAGGAAGAAGATGGCAGGGGATATGACCAAGGCCTCTCACCTATGGCCTTGGTTGGTCTCTCACTAACCTAAGGAATCTCTCCTCACACTGTCTCACACAACAGAGTCAATCAACTTCATTAAATCGCGGTAGAAGGACACTAATGATCCCATTACATTTAGTCTGGCTAAGGCCATCACTAAAGAGGATAACAACTAATAGAAAGTACTTGCACACATAGTTCGAGAACTTGTGAGATCTCGTCGAATTTTTCGGTTTTTCGAAATCCTAAGACGAGACTGCCTATGAGTCTCAAAATGTCAATATCTCGCCGAGATCTCGGTTTGACCTAGGAAAATGCCCCTCCAGGTCCTTTATATGAGTGCCAGATCTCGAGATCTTGCTGGAAAATCTTGGTATACAGACACCTATCTATGCCAGGAACCAAGACAGACACTTATTTATGCCTAATATCTTGTTAAGCTTTCCAACAAGTCCAAGATTGCTAAAATTTGATTTATATTCAAGGAGTTATGTACCGGCCAAACTTAATTCGGTGTGCGCGAATGCTGTCAAAATCGCTCTGAATGAAAATATTTTTTTGGATATCAAAACAAATGAATATTTTACCGCACTTTTGGTTTTTAGCAATGTTTTATCATATTAAGATTTATGGAATTTTTAGATTTGAGAAAAACCCCTGCATTAGAAAGTTGAAAATTGCACCTACAGCCGAAAATCCAGTTTTTGTTCTTGAACTGGGGGATTGACTTTTTTTCCTTTTGGAATTTGATTTTTTGACTATTTTTATTGGATTCAAATAGGGGGTATTTGCTTATTATGAATAATATCTTAAATATACTTAAATGATATTAGGCATAAATAAGTGTGTTTGTCCTATGTCTGTCTTGCTTTTCCACTAAGTGAAACTCCTATTTGGACTTTGTTTTTGCAAAATCTGATAGTACCATTGTGTTTAAATGGCAAATAGGCTGAATACCAAGTTTCAGACCCAAATTAGGTCTAAAACCCACCGAGATGAGGCTTCAAGTCAGAAAAAAAAAAAAAAAGTGCACCAACTCGGCGAGATCTCGCCGTCGACTCGGTTTTTCAAGGGTCCGAGTTGGCACCGAAACCAGAGCTTTCGAACCTTGCTTGTACAAGAAGTAACTTAAGATCCTAGATATTAAGCTCATAGGCCCAATGAACCGAGGTGCACTTTAATTCAAGGTTCAAAAACTCGTCTTGACCAGGTTGAGACGACTGAGATCTCGGGGAGTTAGTGTATTTTTTTTTTGTTTTGTTTCGGTATGATGTTTTGGTGGGCAAATGGCCATAGTTGGCTCCAAATTTTTAAGGGAAGCTTGTTTTAGGCTTAATAAACATATTTAAATCTTCAAATTGTAAACTAAAAGCACCCAATTTGGTGTTTTGGATTTGCACCCTTGATTAGCAGTAATCATTGAACCCTTAATGTAATATTGCCTATTCTATTGTGGGAGAAGACGCCACAACGTTCGATATTGAAGAACAATGGGGGAGCAGGGGTTTTGTTGCGTTTTTTGGAAGGAAATAGTGCTCTGAAGGTTCTTTTTCGTTTATGCTTGTCGGAGTTTCTACACCGGTGGCCCATGGTACTCCTTCCCTCGTTACTATGGAGGGTAATGGGACTCGAAGTGGTGTACAACGATCATGGGCGAATCTGTTTAGAGGTGGAAAGGTAAGAGAGGATGCTGGTGCTATCCCCTACTTTGAGCCGTCTGTTGTTAATGGCAGAAGAGTTGCGCAGTGTACTGCAGAAGAGTTGGGGGAGGAGAAGGATCGATGGGATGCGGCTTTGGTGGGATATGTTTTCGGTCCGAGGCCAACGTTCTCTGCCATGCAGCGTTTTGTGAAAGAGAAATGGGGGCATGTTGGTGGTGTCGAAGTGTTTGGTTTAGAGAGTGGTATCTTTATGTTTGATTTTCAGGGAAGTGATCTGAGCTGCCAGATCTTGGACGAAGGCCCTTGGACTCTTGGTACTCGTCCTCTGATTTTGCGACCCTGGTCTCCAGAGATATCTCTTTCTAAGAAAGAAGAGTCTGAATTGCATCTTTGGATTAGGCTCTATGGACTTAATTTGCATTACTGGGGAGAACGTTCATTAGGTCACATTGCCAGTGTGCTTGGTCGGCCAATCTGCGCTGATAGGAGGACTACGCAGAGAGAACGGCTCTCCTTTGCGAGACTTTGTGTCTCCATTAAGGCCTCTGATGGGCTTCCTAGCACCATTTTGATTGCACAAGAGAATGGAACTTTGGTTGAACAATCTGTTCACTATGATTGGATGCCTCCTATGTGCAGTGCTTGCAAAGTATTCGGACATGTTGATAAGGCATGCCCTGTTGCTGCAAACCAGAGTACTCAAGAGGGTGGTGCTTCTGCGCCTGAGACCATGCAGGTTGAAAATGGCTGGCAGAGACCGAGGGGGCGACGTGGACGTGGTAAACGTCCCTTACCGCCGGAGGTGGTCAACCCTATGGCTGGATCAGTGCTTCCGTCATCTGATTCCGGTCAGGCAGTTTCTGCGGTTAAGGCATCAGTGATTGTTGAACCACCACGTGGCAGGTCAGATCGTGTTTATTCAAATACTTCTTCTGGTGGGAAAACGGTTGCTGGTTTTAGTGTTGAGAAGGCACAATTATCCTCTTCTAAGGTTCAGCCACGTGCTGGAACGTTGGTAATTAATGAGGTGTCAAGTGGTGGTTTGAAGGATAAGTTGGTTGCTCCAACATCTAGGGAGAGTGTAGGGGAACGTGGCAAAGACAAGGTGGTTGTGACAACCACCTTGCTGTGAAGGATTCTGTTCGTGGCTTGGGTCATAATAGTCCAAAATTTTCAGGTATTGTGGAATTAAAACCACCAACCAGTGGTGTGTCTGAGGCGGCTAAATCTGGTTCACTGGACCGAAAAATAAACACCATGGTTACCAGGAAACACTAAGTTTGAGGACCAACTCTATTGGGAAGCTGCCTACTTAATATTTCACACATAAATGTGCTCATCAGGAAGGATGCTGATCAGTCGTTTGTTGGTAATAGATTCGCTCCATTACAGGATGTGGAGCCTATTGTGACTAGTGAAGATGATGTTGAGGGTCCTGCAATACCTCGTGTACGTGAGCGCAGTCTGGGTCGGGGCAACTACACGCACTGCTCCACTTCTCCAACCTCGCATTGATGAATGTTGGGGCGTGGAATACTCGGGGTTTAAATGATCCCGGTAAGCGCAGGGCGGTGTTTGATTGGGCTATGAAGAATCAGCTTGTGGTTTTTGGTTTGATGGAAACACGTGTTAAGCCAAGGATGATCCGTGGCTTGCGTGACAGTTTTCGCAGTTGTAGTTTTATTCATCATGACAGGGAGATCAATGGCTGTGCTGACTATTTGGCTGGTTTGGTGCATCTATCTCAAGATGTTGTTTTTAGACTAGATTGTCTTCCAGAAGCTCTTTCCACTATAATTAGGAATGATGCTAATGGAATGACATACTACAGGTTGTAAGTTTTAATTACTTTCTACTAATATAAGCTCCTTTTAACCAAAAAAAAATTGCCTATTCTACACATTGTTTGAGTGCTATGAGACATAATTGGCAAGTAAAACAAGTAAATTATGCAATAATGGATGAAGACACATAATATTGAATAATTATTTAAGAAATAGTTAAAGACTAAAAGTTCTACTACAAACCACTAGATACAGTGAAGTATTCACAATGCATATTACATAGACACCCAACCCAAGTACAATGAATAATGCATAAGTCATAGACACCTTACTACCCTAGTCTTCCATGTCTGAACTCCCAAGTCTCAACAATACAATACTATGACTCTATGAGTACTGAGGAGGTCTCTAGATATACACCTGAGATGGACAGATGAGAATAAATGAAAAAGATTTTTGATGATATCATACTTTGATAATCTCCTTATAGCAGCTTCTTTGTTTTTGTTTGCCAAATGAAAAATGTGTATTTGCACTGATAGGTAGCATTTTGTCCCTTTGAACTAGTTAGGAATGCAGTTGACTTGAATGGGTACAAACCTCCTCTTGAGCTTCTTCAGATTCTTCCTGCAAAGTCGACAATGAGAGGATCAGAATGTGGTTCACAAATTGGACCAAATAATCCAAAATTTGCATTGGTATGACTCATCATATTGTGTATACTAATTTTCTCTCTAAAATTTGAGAGCCTACATGGATTTTAAATGAATATGATATCGGTCATTCAGTCTACTTTATCTTTTGTTTCTGCCATAGGGAATGCGAGCTTTATTGGACCTAATGTTTGCAGTTAATGGCTCTGTATCAGATGCAGCAAAGTTTTTGGGGTATAATTTGGCTGTTGAGTTTTTCCACCGTTTGTAAGAGTTATTGAATATTTGATATTCTACAGCAGGCATTCCATGTTGTTATACCATAAACTAACCCACTGTATCAAGTAGAATCATTGCGTTCTCTCTTGAATATTGCAGGTTAAGCACAGGTGCTTTATCACGTTTGATATTATCAGATGATTCTCTTAGAATGGCTGTAAATGAACTGCGGACATCCAAGGTATACTCAAATAGAATCAGGCTATATTCATGATCCCTCTTCCAAATTTTAATACATGTTTATGTATGGGTATCCTATTCATGTTTCATGTCAGTTTTTCAGCCATGGTTATCTTTATGTCATAGAGTTGGGGGGATTGATGCCATATACACTGTTTTCTATGGCCATATGGACTGTCTTATTTTTTCTTTCTTTCAGTTAAATGAAAAATGGACTATAAAGATTGATAGAATTATTACAAATAAATAAAAAGAACAAAAAATTTCCAATATGCAACATTTCAAATTCAGCCCAAATGTAAAATAGATATTATAATTTTTCTTTTACCAAGAATAAAATGAATGAGCATAAAATCCCAAACCATCATGTTTTCATCCTCCACCATAAAAAAAAAAAAAAGTCATTTTCTTGTTGCCTTCATGATGAACGGAAGGCAATTCTGGCAGGATTAACTTAATATTGTAATCATAAAGTGGAGAAAGCTAATGACTGAGTCTCCTCCTACAATCAGCTAGGATCAGGTGACTCTGTCTCTATCTGCCAAAATCTGTTGAACCTATTGCAGGAGCTCAATACCATACTAAAGAGCTTGAAGTTCAACGAAAACTACATCAAATTGCTAACTTCGCCAGGTGTCTTTGGTTTTGACTTTTCATTTTGGACCAAATTCTCCAGCTTAATGAACGTAATTCACCTCCTAATCGGTGGAATGGTTCAAAATCAGGATTTACATGGTTGCTGCTGCAGCAGCTACTGCCAGATTGTAACTCATCCAGCCTTTGATGAGACAAGGATAATCATCTAAGGGGTTCAGTTCTGTACATAGATACTTGAGCCAGCATCACACCTTCTTTACTTCATCTCATAGACCTATAATGGAACGGCGCAGAATGATGTGTGAGATGATCAACCAGAAGATATACAGAGCAGTCTGAATGAAGGCCTTAACTTTGGAGGACTTGATGAGTTGATGTAAGCAAGCTTCTCAACCTCAGGGGATGTGTCAAACTTGAGATCCACCATACTCTGCTCTAAATGGTTAGGGTTCAGAATGACCCTTAACTGGTTATGGGCATAGTTATCAAGGCGGCAAGGCGACCATGACGTTGGAGAGGGTCCAAAAAGCAAGACGACACCAACAAGTGGCAAGGCGCCCAAGGCGACCAAGGAGCTTGGACACCTTGGCTTTGCCTAGGCGACTCCTTGATAACTATGGTTATGGATGAATTTGGTGTAGAAAAATCATGTGGCCCTACCCAACCTGCCTTGACCATGGGACCCTGCTTTGTCAACTGACTTGCATGCTTCAAGGATTTGGGCGGAGAAGAGGTTTAACTGGTATTTGATTGTGTGTTATACAGGATCTGTCACTTGGTGCAGTGGTAAAAGTTGCTGCTGCCAGCGTGAAGATGAAAGTTCGAGCCAGAGGATAACCACTGCTTTCAAAAATACTGATCATTAGGACTTATCCAATCCAACTCTTCTCGGACCATGCAAAAATGGAACTTGCACCGTGTTATGGCCCTTTGATTGTATTTTGTTCAATATTGAACCTAACTCATTGTTATCCCTGATCTAAACTCTTAGCAATAACTCCTTGTAAGAGCACATGCATCTTCCAAGCCAATGAATGTCATCATTTATCACGTATAAGAGAACATGCTCAAGTATTTAGTGTACATTGAGGTTGACTGTGGAACTGACATGTTATTGAGCCTATATTACCAAGAAATAAATGTAGTTGTAAGATGTAAAGGGAAGTGATGCAGATTTGATTTTCTCCAAACACTACCAGCGTAGTAGGAGGAAGAAGAAACAGTCTGTTCTCTAGTTTTCAGTTCTGGTTAGACCAGATTTCTGGACTGGTTGGACCAAATTTGGTTCAGTCATGGTTTAGTCAAGGGTTGCTACTAATATTGGGGTCGTGGGTTCCTTTTTCTAGTTTCTATTTGTTGTTTTTGCTTGTTCAAGAAGGCTGGACTCTAGTTACTAATTACCAGCCTTAGTAGTTGCTATTTTGTCAATCTTCTAGATGGTTTCTATTTTGTTAAGAAAACTTAGGTTGTAAGTTGTAAGGACTCCTCCTTCCTATGCATGGGGGTTCCCTATGTTTTATGGAATCTATAAAGTAATAAATAATAGAGCCAAGGGATCATACCCCACCCATGATTTACAACATATGAAACTTTGCTTTGAAACCTGTTACCTGTGAGATACAGAAGGCTGTGAGATGCAGTAGACTACTTAGTGAGAAGCTGGGCTGACTGGTGGGAAGATGGTCGAGGTTTAAGTGAGAGAATCAAGTCATATCTATCTTACTTCTACTCTAATTCTCTTTTCTGTTTCTGAAGACTTATTCACTGCTGTTTTGTGGCTATATTTAGGTTTATTATCAACTTGTTAAAAGAGCATAACAGAACTTGGTCGCGGACTAACCTCCTGAAGTCCAAACAGTACCTGCAATACCCTGTTTTCCTTCTGTTTCTATTCTGTTTGGCCTCTCTGATCTGCAACAACTAGCCATCGTCTTTGGCTGATACTTTGGTATTTTGTTCTCAATTCCAAGAAGATATTTCAACCAGGTTTGGGTGCTGATCTAACTTACAGATCTGGAGTTCTAAAGAGTTACTAACTCTGAGAACTCTAAGTTTCTATTTTGAGAGAGTACCTGTAAAACCTTACCTAACCTCTGGATCGCTTCCAACCTTTGGGAGTTAATACTGTTTTTACAGACTTACAGTCAACCAGATTTTGAGTTCTAAAATTTCTCTAAAATCTGGTACAATTGATGTTGGGAACTTGTAACCTGCTAAAAGGGTAATCCTACTCCATTATATTGGTATCAGAGCTATGGAAAGACAACAGACCACTACATTGATGGGACGATATTGAGGGTTATGGAACTCTATCTCCGATAGGATGATCATGTGGATCCTGATTTGGCATCACTATAAAACTTGTTAGAGAATATAGATGAAGAAAACCAGAACCAAGAATGGAGGAAGAAGAGAGAAAGAGAAGAAGATGAGGACGATGAGAGAACTGTTAAACTTATCAGTCCCCCTCATAATGCTTGTATTTATAATCTCAAATTGCAATAGAAAGGGGAACTCCTAATCAGATTAGGAATTCCTAATCATGATAGGATTCCAAGTTACAATAGGAAAGGAACTAGAACTAACAACTCAAACTGAAACTAAGACTAACAACTCAAAGTAGAATTAGGACTTGACATAATTAGAAACCAGGACTCCAACTAGGACTAGGAAAATAGAAGATATACGTATCAACCAAATTACTGTTCACATGAACAGTACTTCAACACTCCCCCTCAAGCTGGATTATACAAATAAGTAAAGAAAGAAGATCCAGCTTGAACTAAAAGGAAAAAAAAGAACTCCATAATAATGCAAACACTCGCCCTCAAGCTGGCGCATACAAGGTATCAATTCCCAACTTGAACAAAATGAGAAGAAACTAAGTTGCAGCAGAATCCAGCTTGACAGATGAATGTAGCTCCCAAATATACCTTCAAGAACTTGAAGTAATTGATCTTCAAAACCTGGACAGACATGATCAGCAAACCGGGACTAAAATTTCTTCCAAAAAAATGCAGCTTTTAACGATCTTCAATAGCTAACCAGTGATGAATCTCAGATTGTCATAATGACATAAAATTTTGAAGTTAAATAACTAGAGCCGCAAGTAGCGGAAATGAGTTGAATTAGGCAGCGGAAAAACACTGTATCAACCCAATTGAAAGTCCTCAAATAGGCAACAACCAAATATCTTCAATACTCTTCAATACTTCAATCTTCCCCTTACGGTAAACTCAACCCAATAACGAAGGATACCCAATGGCAATGGTGGAGAAAACTGATCTTCTATGTTTTGCACCAATGTTCCTGCAAGTTTTGCGTTCTACAATGTCTGCAGGTGTATTGTACATAAATCCCCCCCCTCACGTGTAGTAGTACATGTGGACAAATAACGGAGATTATGTCAGAGATAGTGCAAAAGTATAAACTTCCAGAATTCTCCAAAGGTGCTATGGGTATGAAAAAATTAAGGAATGGCAAAATTGTAATTTACTAGAAGTTTCCAAAGGTGTTATGGGTAAATACCAAAGGTATGGGATATGAAGGGAATTAGAATTATTGAAAGAGAACGGTGTTGAAAAAAAAGATGGCATGGTTGTAAGTTGGTGGAAATCCACTTTTAAATACAATCCAAGCCAAAGGGCAAACTGGTAATAAACCAGAATTTTCAAGGGTCAATTGGGTAGTCAAATAGGAGAATGGCAGAATTGTAATTTAAATGAAATCCATACATATATATATGCATAAGCAAGGCCAAATTTAAGGGAGGAGTGGCAATCTAGTAATAAACCAGAATTTGCAAGGGGTCAATTTGGTAGTTAAAGAGGCAATGGGACATTATGGGAATTAAAATTATTGTAAGGGGACAAACTAGGAAGGGACAATAACTAAAGGATATGTTTGAATTAAGGGTAAAAGGAAGGGCATATATGGAATCACAGAAATTAGATAAAGACATGTAAGGGGGAGTCATCTCCTACCTCTTGATAGAAAGGAGAAGGCAGAGAACTGGAACCAGCGTATATCGAGAGAACTTCTCCATTCGACCGCCAATCACCCTGAAATTTTGGGTGGAGAATCGCAACACAATGCCATCTTGAATGCAAGCAACAAAAAGTTGAATAACAAAGGTAAGGTTGAACAAAAAATTCCTGAAACCAGATAAAGGGGTAGTTATGGTTTCAGGTTTGATTTCAATGACATATCTCACTACTCCCTTTGAGTTTCGACCTAAAACTCAATATACTGGGTCGCCTCCAAGAGAGGTAATGGAACCCCAAGCCACGGGAAGAAAGAAGATGCAACTAACAGGATCAACTCGATTCTGTTGATCTACTATTACTACCACAAACAGAGCACAATAAAATTGCTGATTCAGCAGCAAATCGAGTAATGACAGCAGATCAACAAATAGCAGCAATCCATAGAAGGAAATAAATCGTAACTTGCAATAGCAGAATAGCAGCGGAATAGAGCAGCAAATACATATCGATGGAGCACAACATTAGTTCTTCAGCAGAAATTAATAGCAGCCAGATTCAGTAATCGATGCACACCCAACTCCAGGTATGATCTTCAGATACTATTTCAGCTGTCATCGAAACCAGTATGTGAAACCCTAGTTCCTCTTCTTCCTCTATGAACTAGGGTTTCCTTCTTCAAACCAGAATTTACAATCGACTCTCAAAACAGCAATCTTGGAGAGAATCAGTCACTGGTAACCTAGCTCTGATACCATGTTAGAGAATATAGATGAAGAAAACCAGAACCGAGAATGGAGGAAGAAGAGAGAAAGAGAAGAAGATGAGGAAGAGGAGAGAACTGTTAAACTTATTAGTCTCCCTCATAATGCTTGTATTTATAATCTCAAATTACAATAGAAAGGGGAACTCCTAATCAGATTAGGAATTCCTAATCATGATAGGATTTCAAGTTACAATAGGAAAAGAACTAAAACTAACAACTCAAACTGAAACTAAGACTAACAACTCACAGTAGAATTAGGACTTGACATAATTAGAAACTAGGACTCCAACTAGGACTAGGAAAATAGAAGATACACATATCAACCAAATCATTGTTCACGTGAACAGTGTCACATGAACAGTACTTCAACACTTGTGGACGAGTTTTTTTTAGACGGGGAGAGTTGATGGAGTTCAGAAGAACAAGAAGGCCAGCAGCTAACCAGGCCGTTGGACTGAACCAAGAATGGAGCATTATGTTTGATTTTGAGTGTCCAATGGATTATATGGGCCATGGGCTTAGTATTTTTGGTTTTACTATTATAATGAGCTAATTCTATAAGCTCAAAATCTGAGGGATTTGAGTCCTATACGGGATTAGGTGTTAATTTCTTGAAGAGTTTCTATTTTGTGGAAAACTTTAGGTTGCAAGGGATTCCTCCTTCCACACATGAGGGGGGGGGGTGAGTTTCCTATTTTGCTTATTTCCAAGAAAGTTATAAATAAAGAGGGCATCATACCCACCCGAGTTATTTGAGAATTAATTTAGCCTTGAGCTTGTGATTTCTGTGAGAGACAGCATGGTCTTTTAGATTCAGAACTGCTCTACTGTGGGATGCAGTAGGGAAACCTTGGTGAGACGCTAAGGCTGGAGTTAGTGGGATTCCCTCTCCACAGTTAAGTGAGAGGCCTAGCATATTCTTCATTTCCCTTCTATTCTTCTTCTTTTCCATTCACTGTAGGTCAGATTTTGATTTTTCTCCATCCTTGCGCATGCAACTTACAGTTTATGGTTTATCTCCTGAATTGCTATTTAGAGCTCTAATTATTGTCAATTTTTTTGTTTCACACCTGGTTTTTTGCTGCCGATACACTCTTCAGTCCAATCCATTAGTTCCTTGTTTGATGCCTAGTTTTGAGTGCTGTCATGGAATACTACTACCTTAGTTTCTATTTTAGTCTAGTTACTATTTTCCTACATGTTACTAATTCTTGTTCATTTGCTATTTCAATACTACTTGGTTACTTAATCTTTTCCATGTTTCTATTTTGGTTATTACTTACTACTCTTGGTTTAGTTGCTAATTTCAGTAGTTTCTAGATCCGATTTCCTGTTTTCAGCAATCCTTTGATTTCTTTAAATCGGACGATTGGATTAGCTCCTAATTTTTGCTAATTCATTCCTAATACCAACTAGGCCCTTTGACCTGAACTTGAACCAAATCTGGTGACTTACTGTGACCTACTGTTCTAGATCACTGTTGGTTATTCTAATCCCAATCTTTGGGTAATTAGATAGCCATAAAGGAGAGTTGACTGGTACTAAGCTGCTAGCAAGCATTTCCACCATAAGAGTTTATTGAGACTATCAAAGAGACTGGCCTTATATTAGCCTTAGTTGCTAAGGAAGTCACTCCTCCACCCGAGACTCTTTTCCTAAGCCTATTCGAGCTTCCTGATTTTGCAGATTTTGTACCCTAGGAACTTCAAGATGAGCTGCCCCCGATGCAGAATATACATCATGCCATCAACTTAGTGGTTGTGCCAATGTTTCCAAATCTGTTTGTGTATCATCTCAGTCCTACAAAATATGCTGAGCTGAAACGGCAAGTAGACTAGTTGAAAAAGGGTTTTATCCTAGAAAGCGTGAGCCGTTGATGCAGCTGCCTAGGAGGGCTGTCTTCCCGAAGAATGTGAGCTGAAACTGGAGATGGAGTAGCAGTGAGACCCGGATCCAAGTGGTAAAGGCCATCCCGCACTCTACCATATTCCATATCCAATTGTTACCCCCATCACTAGATCCTGAAAAACACAGTGAGTAGGAAAAAAAAATGAACACTACAATTCAGATCAACGGTAAGGCGGTAGATAGAAAGTAGATTTGCATAAGGTTAGGGACATGTAAAACAGAAGACAGATATAAAGAGCAAGCGATAGAACCTTTACCAGAAATGACAGAAAGGGACCACTCAGCCACCTGGACCTTGTCCTTTCCCGAACACAGGTTACAGGTATGAAACAAGTCCGAGGAGCTGGTCATATGGTCAGAGGCTCTAGAATCAATGAGCTAGGAGGAGCCAGAATGGAAGGAAGCAAGGAATATACTTATCTGGACAAGATGGAAAGTAGTAGTGGAAGAAGCCATGGTAGGAGATGTAGCACCGAGCTGAGTCATCATACGCTGGAGAGCAGCCAACTGTTTAGATGTAAAGGACACAGGTGTGGTACCATCAGTCGTCTCAAAAAGGTGTGCCTGAGATCGAGTAGAGTTCTGTTTCCCACTACTCCCTCCCCCTTTGGGGCGACCATGAAACTTCCAACAGGTCTCTCTGGTGTGGTAAGGACGCCCTCAATAATCACACTTAACCGGGCCCTTTGTAGATGAACCAGGTTTAGTGACATAACCAGCAATGGAAGTAGCCTGAGGTGTGGTCACGAGAGCAGAGCAGGTAGTGGCAGCAGGTGGCATCATAATAGAGCGATGCCTGTCTTCATGTTGAACAATGTTGTTAGCCTGGAGAAGTGTGGGAAAAGTGTCTCTGCCAAAGATCTGATCACGAATCTGATCGTATTCCAGGTTGAGGCAAGTCACAAATTCATAAATCCATTCCATTTCACGCTCCTGGAAGATCTCACCATCAGAGGTGCTAACCATTGGAACAGGGTGATAAAAGTCCAATTGCTGCCATAAACTGGTGAGGGCAGAGTAGTAGTCAGAAACTGACAGCTCCTTCTGAGCAATATCACGGACTAGACGGCGGAGCTCATAGATCTGTGCATAATTGCTTGTCTGGGCATATGTATGCTTAACTGCGTCCCACAATTCTTTGGCAGTGTTCAATAGCACAAAACTAGGTCTGATGGTTAGTTTCATAGAGTTCAACAAGAATGACATCACAAGGGCATCATTAGCCAACCATGTGTCCTTAGCAGAAGCCTCAGTAGGGGGTGCCACCAGTGATATAACCCGAAAAGTGGTTGCCTCGAATAGTTAGGAAACAAGCTCGTGACCAGGCAAGATAATTAGTCCCATTATTTTGCCGAAGGATGCTGGTCACTACCTCCTAATCCACCCAATGATGAACTAGTACTCTCCATTATTTTGCAAAAGAAAAAGCACAATAAGTGAATGAGAAATACCTTCACACAGAAGATTACAGCATACCATTAAGCTACAGGCAGAGAAAGAAAAACCAGCAAGGCGGGGGTGAGCATAGCAAGGCAAGGGGGCCTGTTACAAGGTCAGTGGAGATGCAAAGGGGCCTGCAAGGGCCGGCGAGAGATGCAAAAGGGCTTGCAGGGACTGGCGTGAGGTGCAGAGGAGCTGGCAGGGTCCTAACAAGGGACCTGGTGGAGGCGGATGGCCCAGGTGGGAGGTGGAAGGCCTAGCAGGGGGCCATGGAGGTCGTTAGGATGGCGCAAGGGGCCAGGGAGGTGGTGCGAGAGGCCAGGAAGGCCTGGTGGTGGCAGCGTGAGGACCAGGGAGGCCTGGCAGTGGTGGTGCAGGGAGGCCTAACGGTGGTAGCGCAAGGGCCAGGGGCCCTTAGGCGGCGAGTGGTACAGCGGCGGTGCTGAAGAACTTCTTCGGCGAGAAAAAAATACCCAAAAAAGAAGACTGGCTCTGATACCAAGTTGAGAAGAAGATTTGGGAGAATAGATTGGCTTGTCAAGGAGACAGAGACCATGCCTTCATTTATAACTTGAGATTATTACAAATATGGAATGATTGACTCAATCCTTATCTAGCACATTTAACATGTGCACAATGAACCTAGATACTACAATGTATCTAGTTACAATACATACTACGACAAGAGAACCGAACCAGTAGAAGAACCGGTCTATACTTCAACACTTCTAAAACAATTCAATTCTGTTCATTTGCTATAGTTTATGTGTTGAAGTACACACACCCCTCCCCAAACACAACATACACACATCGGTGATTTCTCTCCTGTATTCTCTAGTAGTTCCCTAGTGTTTTCCATTGATACCCTTTTTCCGTTGTCTGACAGTCTCTCTTTCCACCGTTTCAAAGTGGGTTTCCAACTTTCCATGGTGTTTGGTTTCATGGGTTTCCACGGGTTCATGGTTGAAGGTTTTCATGCAGTCCAGTGTGATCTCTCCATTTTCCACCAAAATTTCATGGTTTCACCATTAATGGTTTAAGATTTCATTAGTTCTTTGGTAATCTCTATTTTCTGGCAAAGATTGTTTGGTTTTATTGTTCATGGTTTAAACTTTCATGGAGTTTGTGGTAATCTCTCTGTTTCAGGCAAGGTAAGAGAAATTACTAATTTTTCCGTCATGGAGAACAGAGGGCAAATATAGTTCAAAGGGATAAACCCAACCATTCTTGGTTACAACCAAGTGCACCCCAAAGATAAGTACACCACGTGATTAAGGGGGCCTGAAACTAGACATGTGGCTAATCCAAGGGGTATGCTACCCATCATCCATACAGGCAGTTTGACAAGATCTACAATTCAAATGGCTCAAGATAGTTTGACCACCTCTTTCTTTTTTGGGTAGAAAGGTTTTCCCACCTATTATATGGTTTTATGCATTTCATTCCCCCCTTTATGAGCCCCATATTTTTTTTCTAGGAAACAGTTGGTTAGTATCTGGACAGGATGGTGAAATCTAATTTTATGGCTTAAATTTTCCTCAAAGATTCTATTATTTATAATCAACTTGTAGCTGTCCACCATGACAATATTTGGTATTTTTATGATCAAACTGCATTCTGCTAGAGAACAATTCTACTCATTTTTGTCAAATAAGGATGGTTTTAGAACTGCATCTGTGATCCCAAATGTAACTCAGTGATGTCCTGCAGGGTATGAGGCCTCTTGTTTAAGATTCATGAGAAGAGGAATGGCATCTGTGTCAGGTTCAAGTATTGTGTTTTTAGTTTAGCTTGCACCTTGTATTAGCATACTCAACTCTGGATCGATAATAATTTTTTTGTCAATTTTTATTGTAAAGCCCTCTTTCTGTTTGACATAAATTTTGGTACGAGTAATTCATCTCATTGAAAGATAGTTGGTTATGGGAGAGAATGCAAAGGGCCTCTCTCTCTCTCTCTCTCTCTCTCTCTCTCTCTCTCTCTCTCACACACACACACACACACACACACACGCGCGTGCGTGTAGCGCCGGCATGCTTCCATACACAAATATGTGATGCCATCTTATTTGCAATGCTGTCTATAAGGAACTTAAGTTTTTACCAAAAAAAAAAGGAACTTAAGTGGATACTTTAGTACGAAAACAGCAAAAAGAAGTTTATACATGATTTATAAAATTAGGGCAAGAGATCACTACTTGGTCGCAGTCTCTACATTAGCGTTTGGGTCAATGAGTGAGCATGCCTGGGTATCTACTAGGGGGCAGAGGCGTCATCTTATGGTGTCTTGTGAGAGGGCGTTGGAAACACCACCAAGTAGAGACCTTTTTCCCATAAAATTAAAAATAGATGAACTTTAAGGTTTCACCCAAGTCTCAAAACTTGCCATATTGCCAACATGGATTGATGTGAGTAGGTCCAATGTGATAGAGGACATCATTCCATTTCACTGGTCGAAGTTTCAGCCCGAAACTAACGAGGGAAGTGAGTGGAAAATCATTTCAGACCTCTATAGAATTACAAAACTGTAATGGAATCTATTGAATTTTTTTAAATCTTTTCTCTTTATACTGGCTTTTAACACACCACTTCTACTTGTTTGGGACTGAATTTTGGCTAGTAAAATAGTTGTGAGATCCTCTATCATGTGTACTAACTTTCTGTCCTATCTAGATATGATTTGTATACAACTGGATTCTTTAGGACATGGGGATGCCAACATTCAATCCGATAAATATCCAACATGAATATGTTAATTATGTGGGAAAAAGAGTGATACCTGGTCGCATGGCTCTTGCACCCAAACACAGGAGCGTGCAAAAATATCACCTTTTTCCCATGAAATAAAAAATCATATATATGTTGATGGCCGTGTGTGTGTTAAAATATCACTTTTTCCCCATGAAATAAAAAATCATATACATGTTGATGGCCGTGTGTGTGTTCTCATTGGCCCTCGTGCTGGAGTAAGCCCTACACGATCAATCTCTTCCCTAGTTATATATATATCCTTCTCTAATCTGTAACATATAAACTTAAAAAATTGGGTTAATTCCAAATGCCCCCCTAAAAATGGTCAAACGTACGGTTGCCCCTTTGAACTTTTACTAATGTAACGTGCCCCCTTGTTTTCCAAACTAAATACCATTATAGTCCCTACCATTACCTCACTTAGAAAAAAAAAAACCCCTGCAACTCATCTTCCCCAAATCGTTTAGGGTTTGAGGAAGATGAGCTCTTGAATAAGAAATCAAGAATGGAACGGTGACTCAGAGAACCTTTTCCCCAAACCTACAATTGTTATCTCTCCAAATGGTGAAAGAACCCTCTCCCCAAGACCCAGAAACTATGTCTTACTGGGATGCCTTGAAGAAGATCAAGCGTCTCAAACCTCAAGAGCACTATTGGGGCATTCTTGGCTTTTTTTGTTTTTACAGTCTTTTGCTTTCTTTGCTGCTTTTTCTACTTCGATTACAAGTTTGTCTATCGAGGGTTTCGGCATCGTGGACGGTTGCAGGATCTTGTGTGGGTGGGATTTGATGGTTCAGCTAGAGTTGAAAGACCTGAATTCCTGGAAACAGGTGATGAACAGTGTGATTTGTTCAATGGAGAGTGGGTTTGGGATGAAGGGTATCCACTGTACAAGTCCAAAGATTGCATGTTTCTGGATGAAGGATTTCGATGTTCTGAAAACGGAAGGCCTGATTCTTTCTACACTAAGTGGCGATGGCAACCCAAAGATTGCAATTTGCCCAGGTTCTTAAACCTTATTTTCTTCAACATTCTTGCATTCGAATAAGTATTTCCATCTATTTTTCCTTTTTTCCCCCATAATTATTTCTTTTAAATTTTACTGCAAAATTTCTATGATTTTTCGGTTTCCTCCTGAGAGGAATTTGCTGTTAGCCTCTTCCTTATCGTAAAGCTTTCACATTACCCATCAAATATAAAAAACGAACTGTTCATCCCAAGTTGTTTTTTTGTCCTATTTCTCTGTCTGGTTTTCTGGATTGGTCTTGACTCTTGTTGAATGTGCTTTTTGTGTTGATTACTTCATTAGCTTTGTTCGTGAACTTCCGGATTCGTTCTGAAGCTTTTTAACAATGAAAGCAACTTCTTCTAGAACATGCCATGGTTGAGAAGTTGTTCCAGATCCCCCTTATCCGGGGAAATTAAAAACGAATTCGTTTTCGTCTCATTTTTTTCCATAACTTGAATTGTGTACCACTTCCATTCATGATTTTTTATTCAAGAACTCATCTTCTTCAAACACTAAATAATTTGGGGACGATGAGTTGCAATTTTTTATTTTTTTTTTCCGGGTAAGGTCATTTTGGTCATTTTATCATATTCAAGGGCAGAATGGCCTATCAAAATTCAAAAACTGGGATCCGTATTATAACGTCTTTGTCTGTGGTACTTAGTTTGGAAAGCAGGGGGCACATTGCATTAGTGAAAGTTCAGGGGAGCAACCGTACATTTGACCATTTTCAGGGGGCACTTGGAATTAACCCTAAAAAATTTTAGTATATCAAATATGTTTAGTTTATATAAATTTTTTGTATTTTTTTTTCCCATCCTTTGGTCTAATAGGATATTCAATATCCGAGTTGATATTCAAATATTTAAATGGATGTGAATACAAATCCGCACCTTTTTGCTTAGTATTCAACCCAATTACTAGATGAACAGCCCTTTCTTTTTAATAGAATGTAAAAGATGGGAGAGATAATTAATTGAAAAACCGAATATGAACCGGTACTTCTCACTTGAATACTACTAGTCTATGCATCAATTGATTTAATTAATAAAATAATAGTTATTTCAATAAACAAAAATTGTTACATCATAAAAAAGGAAACAATTTTTGTATCGCCTAGGTTATTTTCTAATCTTTGTAACTTTTTTTCCCTCGGGATTCAGTTAATAAAGCTGGTTACAAAAAAATAAAATTATTACATCATACTTGAAAGATAAAATAAGTATGTCTTGGAACTAACTATATAATATATATGTTCAAGTACTGATCGAAAATGTTGGGTCATGTTAAAATGGATTAACAAATTACACCCATTAATGAAAGAAATAGTTTATTTATCACGTGAGAATACAAAAGAAAAAAATAATAAAACGAGGAGCATTAAAGGGAAAGAATGTTAAAATGGATTAATAAATTATACCTATTAATAGAAGAAATAGTTTATTTATCATGTCAAAGTATAAAAGAAAAATAATAATAATAAAATAAGGAACATTAAAGGGAAAAAAATGACTTATGAAGATGTGAATTTTTTTTTTTTTATCACATAGATGTGTGAAAACAAGATGAGTGGGGGAGATCAGGAGAGATTAGGGACACACGAGAATACATAAGGTTTGACAAGCAGAGGTCTCAACTCTCAACACCATCACCGACAATAAAAATTGCATATAAACCAAATAACAAAATCAAATAGAAACTGATAAAACCATATCAAATGTAAAACGATTATGCTTGATTCCTATTCGGTTCGAGTTTGATTTCACCTTATCAAAATAGAAACCACATCAGAATCGGACCAAATACCGAACCGGACCGATTGACAACCTAAGCATGTGAGACACGTTTTTTATCGGGCTTTGTGGCAATTAAACTGGACATGTCTAAAGCTTATGATAAACTCGAGTGGGGTCTAATTTTATCTCCTTTTGACTTTTTTGGGTTTGGCGATCATTGGAAGAAACTTATCTCTGTTCTTATCTCTACGCTTCTTTTTTCATTAAACTGGATGGCAGCCCTTTTGATTTTTTTCAGGCCACTAGGGGCTTGCGCCAAGGTTGCCCTCTTAGTCCCTATCTCTTCACAATTGCAATGGAGGTCTTATCACGTCTACTGGCTGCTTACAGGGATTTAGACCTATTCCAGGGTGTCAAGATATCTCGGTCAACACTTGAAATTACTCATCTCCTTTTTGCCGACTATATTTTTGTGTTCTTGAGCTTGGAGGATCTTTCTATTGTTAAGGCCATTCGGACTGTTCTCTTATTTCAGGCCAAGAGATTAACTATGATAAGAATGGATTATATTTTAGCGAGCAGTTCGGCCTCTTCTCGAAAGAATCTTGAGAAGGTGATTGGAATTAAGGAAATGCCTAAGAATTCAACCTATCTGGGTACTAAACTTTTTCCTTGCAAGTCTAAGGTTAAGGACTTTAATAATATTATAGTCCGAATGCAGAAAAAACTCTCCCCTTGGAAGTCTCATCTTTTATCATATGCAGGTCGTAGTGTCTTAATCAAATCCGTACTGGCTTCTACCCCTGCTTATCTTATGAATTGTTTCCTTTTCTCTAAAAAGATTTGTAGGGAGATTGATTCTATTTGCCTGGGATTCTGGCTGGGATACAAGCAAGGTGGCAGAAATGCCACTCCTATTGCTTGGTCTAAGATGTGTCGTCCTAAGTTGCAAGGCGGTCTGGGGTTTTGTAAAGCCGAGACCCATAATAAAGCCCTTTTAATCAAGCTTGAATGGCGAGTGATTACCCAACCACAATCCCTATGGGCTAGAGTTCTGAAGGCTAAATATTTTCCTGCATCCACATTTTTTTATCCAACCACCAGGTCTAAAAGAGGATCCTCTATTTGGAATAGTATTGGTCACATAATCCCGAGTCTTGAGAAATTGGTGGTCAGGAAGGTTGGTAATGGTAAGGATACTTTCTTTTGGACTGATAGATGGAATGCTACATTTTCGACCTGCTTAGCCCATCACGCGCTAAGCCCGCTATCAGATATTGCCAAACAAACTAAGGTCTCCCAGATTATGTGTGAGGATGACAAAAGTCTATCAAATTATTCACGATCCTTACTGCTTGCTCATATGCACCCCTCAATTTTCAATTTTAATTTGCTTCCTTCAATTGATAAATGGTGGTGCATCTTTCATAAAAATGGCATCTTGACCACAAAAATAGCTACAAAATTTCTTCTCGTTTCCCCCATTTCCATCAATAATTATTCCACCAATTGGTGGAAGTTCTTTTGAAAACTCAAAATTCATCCTAAATTTAAGATTTTCTTTTGGCGTGTGATTCATGCAAGACTACTGGTCAAGGCTTCAATCTCTAAATGGACAACGATCGATCCCACCTATGCTTTTTGTGGCAATTGTATCGAATCTCACTGGCATCTCTTCTTATCCTGCGACTGGGTCAAACACATCTGGGTGGCTGGCCCTCTGGGTCTACATACTGAATCTCTGGTCTACGATTCCATAAGTGATTTATGTGTTCGGTTTTTTCAATCGAAATGTCTAGATAGCGTTTCCTTTCATTGATTTTTTGGGGTTTTTATTACAACGTGCTACTATATTTGGAATGCTCGGAATAGGGTCTTGTTTCAATCAGAAAAACCCAATGCTTTGGGGGTTTTACAAGAAGTATCACGTTGGCTTTCAGATTTACACTTACACCCTCCCCTGATACTTCCCAATTTGTACAACAGGATAATTGTTCTCCTTCTGATGTTTGTCCTTGGGTACCTATTCCTAAGCATGAATATCCTATTTTATTGTGTGCAGGAATCCAGACCCCAGGAGTAAAACTGGCAAGCTGGGCGTTTATGGTTTTGATGGATGGAAGGTTTATGTTTTTTGGTGCAGGATCAATTTTGTCTTACAAACCATGGGATCCGAAATTATACAGTATTAAGGCGGGTCTTGAACATGCAACGCCATTAGGCTTCCAGATTAAGGAGATTTGGTTTTCTAACTCTGACATTACAACTGATCTTCCATCCCCTACTACCTATACTTGGCCTTGAGTTTATGTTAAGGATCTTATGTATATTAGTAATCACTCTGCTGGCATAGTTTTTACTACTTTTAAACACCCTGTTTGCTTGAATATTGTTTGTAATTTAGCCAAGCGCAAGCAGGATTTGTAGGTTGTATGTTTTTGTTTTCGCATAAAAAAAAACAGCATAAGCAGACTTTTACTAAAAAAAAAAAAACAGCATAAGCAGACTTCTATCCAACCGTCGGATTAGAATCAATTTGGAACTAACTCGTACTGTTGTGTGAACTCTAAACAAAGATTCTCTATTATAATAACCGATTTGAAGAAAGAAAATTTCATTAAAAAAGAGACTTCAAGAAAGGAAAGGGTTGAAGCTTTTTGCCTCTTCGTTTTATTTTTCTTCGGAAGGTGAGAGCTGAGCGTTCATTCAAGCTCAGACAACGAGCAACTGACCCCAGTAGCCGCTCGTAGATCGAATCTAGGTGAGATTAGAAACCCTAATAGCTTCATTTCTTATAATCTTCTGTTTTCTCTACTCTGAATTGAGTACCTACTATATTCGATTCTTTTATCTTTAACCTTTTGGATCGATTCAAGTCAAAGCCAACTCTCTTGGTTTCATGATTTGGATTTCCTCTCGGCATTGAAGTTTATGATTTACATTCATTTATGTTTAGAGATCTAAATCTTGAGAGTTATCCTTGAACTCGTGAAACGTTGAATGCTTGTTTAAACTTTACTAAGCTAATTTTTAACGGAAATTGCTCCACTTACTTTACGTAGTCCACCAATTTTTTCATCAAATTCTTTCATTTCCAAGATCACCATTTGTTTCTGGATCTTGGTGTGCTTCTCCTCTTCCCCAAATCCGGACGAGGTTGGAGACTTCCTTTGATGTCTGAAAATTTTGTTACTAGATGTTCTTACTTGAATGGGGCTTTTGTGGTTGTGATTTGTTCTTTGCTAATCTTTAATGGTAGAAATCTCACTACTCAACCAACACTCGCATCTTATTTACTTTTTCTTTAATCATTTTCACTTCTTTTTTTTTTGTTTATTTTATTTAATTTTTCATTTTATTGTGGTAAGTAACACGAGGACTTCTTTTCTAATTGGTTGATTTTTTTATTTCTTCCTTTTTGAAAGTTTATATTCTTTTAGTGAGGAACCTTGATTTTGATGCCTCGAACTTTCCGCCATTGATGTAATAAATAGCTTTGTGACTCTTTTGTTATTATTATTATTATGTTATTTTCACTAGGAATCTTCATTTTGATTTGTCTTGAATTTTATGGTCATTGATATTTTAGTTCTGTAGGGATGCAAAGATCTGGACAAATCTGGGTCGAGGTCAGACCATGTGGCATTTCTCTGCTTATTTGTCCAACATGGACCTGGTCCAATCCCAGATTTATATGTCTATCCCCGACTGGTTTCCATCTGGATTGCCCACTCTGATTTGGTTTGTTAGAAATATCATATTTATTTTTTACTTTAGAGCATATATTTATTCCCACAATCCCACCTGGTATTGATAGTCAAGTATGATTAAACATAATTAATCAAATGAAGAGTATTTTATATATATTAAATTTGTAAAGAAAGAAAAGTATTAAGTCTATTAGAAATTTTGGAAAATTAAGTCTAGTATTTTTTAGCTCAATGAATCCTCCCGTGACCCCAAGCAAGGGGAGGATAGAGAGAACACTAGAATCCAAGGAACTTGCTGGGTTCCGATAGTTACATTCCTCCTGATTTGAAACAGTGGCATCTTTGATGTCTCTAAGAATAGAATCAACATATTGATGGTAAGATGGCTGCACAACCACCTTATTCACTCTTTAGCATCTCCAATGAAACATTCTCTGCTAAAATTTCTGCCCTGTAGTCATCTAGAGATCACTGGGCTTGCTCATATGCAATGAAACCTGCCCCTAATGGGTGTGTTGGCTATGATAACAGGGTTGCTCATACTCAATTTGTGCCTGGTTTGCCTTCTCCCGTGCAAACACATGGAAAATCATAACTGTATGAAACTTAAAAATGTTGTGTATCTTTAACCTATCTCTGTAGTAGCCTCAGGATTGGTTTATTATGTATAAGGATTTAGAATTCGAAATCCAGGATTGGAACAGTCTCCCCAATCATAGTCTGGAATGACTCTGGATTGGACTAGATCAGCCATTTCAATCCTGATCCTGGGCGAACCACTGAGGGAAAAGAATAAATTGCTGTTTCATTGTGTCTCTCTTCATATATGGCTAATTTATGCCACTTAGAAGCTATATGTTTGACTCTGTGCAGGGGTTATTTGGTTGTAGTGAAGTAAATTTTTAAGCATTGTGATACAAAGCAATATTGGATTGGTCTCCACGATTTGTGTTATGGATCAGGCAGACCAGACAATCAAATCCTGATTCCCTATACTTGAAACCTGGATTGCCTTCACTCATATTATGTAATTGGAACAAACATTTACTCTTGCAATTCATAGGCACACACTTCTTTAACCTTTCATTTTTCTTCTTGGGTTTTATCTTTTTCTCCTAACCTGCATGTTTTCTAGAATCAAACAGAAAATTAGATAGTCCTTTTAAGCTGGTTGTTTTTGACTTGAGGAGACATGGCACAAGCTTGGCAAGGCACAATGAACTGATGAAGATAATACCGAAGATGCACTTACTACTGTCAAAGAGCTCGAGTTTGTCTTGTGTTTCTTGCATCAACCGAACTGCTGTACTAGGGAAGAATCCTAATAGGCTGATTTAGTTGACTGACCACCCCTGATTTACAACCAGCCTACGGTCGAGCTGCTCGTAGACCACTCTCTCCCGGTGGTCGAGCTGATCTACGACCACCCTTTTATATAGGGCTAAGGCTTTTCTCGCTTGTTGCCTCAACCCCCTAAATAGGAAGAGGAAGAAAGTTGCCAAGAAAATCACCTGTAGCCTAAAATGGCATTGTTTGAAAAGCAAGATTCTAACACTAAAGTTCAGAGAGGGATAATAGGGTACCTGAACTTTTCAGAATCACTTTTCTAAATTCCAGAGGAGATGTCTTTAACATGAATCTGTAGTTTTTTTGCACTGTTGTCAAGTTGTCCTTGATCTATATTTCCTTGAACGAAGATAAATACCGAAGATGCACTTACTACTGTCAAAGAGCTCGAGTTTGTCTTGTGTTTCTTGCATCAACCGAACTGCTGTATTAGGGAAGAATCCTAATAGGCTGATTTAGTTGACTGTGAAAGTTGCCAAGAAAATCACCAGTAGCCTAAAATGGCATTGTTTGAAAAGCAAGATTCTGACACTAAAGTTCAGAGAGGGATAATAGGGTACCTGAACTTTTCTAAATTCCAGAGGAGATGTCTTTAACATGAATCTGTAGTTTTTTTTCATTGTTGTCAAGTTGTCCTTGATCTATATTTCCTGAAGACAAGAATAAGAAATACGTTGCCTCTGAATGAAACTGAGAAGTAGTATGTAACAAAGTACTTTGATACAGAAATTAAGTAGATGGGCTAAAGAGCAAAAAGCTCAATTCTGGACCTTTGCTACATTGAGTTTACACAAGCTAAACAAAAGATTTTCTAGATATCTATAGATTATATCTCAGGGTTAGCGAAATCAATCAAAACCAATGTCTTTGCGTGGTGTGCATAAAAACTGATAAGAGAGGAAAAGGAATTTCCACTAATCTAGAAGTGACTGGATTACTTCTTTGGGAAAAATAGACATATCTTTTCTCCCAGACAGAGAGGCAAGAGCTTGGCATTTAGCTTCTCCATTGGATTGTATCTACTTAAAGAAAGTAAGTATTGATTTTGACAATTACTAAAACCTTAACTTAATTAAGAGAACAAAGCATCTGTATCTCTAGATTTCATTTCTCTGTTTAATGGGCTATCAACTAGCTAAACCAGTTGTAGTGCATCAGACTCTTTAACTTTAATGTTTGTCCTGTATTGATATTCAGGATTGTGTCTGATATTCTTTTTAAGTTTTCCTTTCAGATTGCAAGATGGCAACAACAACAGCAGCTACTTTCTCCATTGGATCAGTTACTGGTACCCAGACACGCCAAGTTTCAAACTTTAAGCCCCTCAGCATGAAGTTGAACTCTGCCAACTCTCTTAAGAGTTTCAGTGGTCTCAAAGCTGCAACATCTGTAAGCTGTGAATCAGAGTCATCGTTCTTGGGCAAGGAAAGCAGTGCTGCTCTTCGAGGCTCATTTGCACGAATAGCTGAAGAACAAAACAAGAGAACAGATAATTGTGTCCAACCACAGGCTTCTGCTTTCAAAGTGGCTATTCTTGGAGCTGCTGGAGGAATTGGTCAACCCCTTGCACTTCTGATCAAGATGTCTCCTTTGGTCTCGGATCTGCATCTTTATGACATTGCAAATGTTAAGGGAGTAGCGGCTGATCTCAGTCATTGCAATACTCCTTCGCAAGTTCTGGACTTCACAGGTAACAGTGAATTGGCTAATTCTCTGAAAGGTGTAGATGTTGTTGTGATACCTGCTGGAGTTCCAAGAAAGCCGGGCATGACTCGTGATGATCTCTTCAACATCAATGCCAACATAGTCAAGAACTTGGTTGAGGCTGTTGCAGATAACTGTCCAGATGCCTTCATCCACATCATCAGCAACCCAGTCAATTCTACAGTGCCAATTGCGGCAGAAGTATTGAAGCAGAAGGGTGTTTATGATCCAAAGAAGCTCTTTGGTGTTACAACTCTGGATGTTGTTAGGGCAAACACATTCGTTGCACAGAAGAAGAACCTTAAGCTCATTGATGTGGATGTCCCCGTTGTTGGAGGACATGCTGGGATTACTATTCTTCCGCTGCTCTCAAAGACAAAACCACTTGCTAGTTTCACAGATGAAGAAGTAGAGGAGCTCACTGTGAGGATCCAGAATGCTGGAACTGAAGTAGTAGAGGCAAAAGCTGGAGCAGGATCTGCAACTCTGTCTATGGCATATGCAGCAGCAAGATTTGTTGAATCATCTCTTCGTGCCCTGGATGGAGATGCCGATGTCTATGAGTGCGCATTTGTCCAGTCAGAGCTTCCTGAGCTGCCTTTCTTTGCATCAAGGATTAAGCTTGGAAAGAAGGGTGTCGAAGCCCTGATATCAGCTGATCTCCAAGGGTTGACTGAATATGAGGCAAAGGCTCTAGAGGTTCTTAAACCAGAACTCAAGGCCAGCATTGAGAAAGGTGTAGCATTTGCACAGAAGCAACCGGCGATGGCTTGAGTTAGATATCTTAACCGGTGAAGCTAGAACTTTATAAGAGGTAAGTATACTAGTGTTCGAATAACAAGAGGGTGTAAGAGAGGAGTGATTCGGACATATCAATTGCTTCAGTGCTTTTCAATGTTGTTCATTAGAATATTTTTCTCCTTTTTTGGGGCTTTCAGTAGGATGAAATGTAGTGCTGGGATATAAATTTTGAATGTTTTGAAGACTATTGCAGTTCAGGTGGAGAGCCAAGGCTGAGTAAGAGCATGTAATTGTTTTGGTTCCAAAATTATGTGGGGCTTCTCCATACTATATGCACCACTCTGATGCCTTTGTGGTTATTTGATACTGGATTGGCCTGTATTAGACAATAACTAATTCTCTAGAGATGAATATCCTCTCTATGCATTCCCTTTTGCAACGTTTGTATTTGTTATTGTGAAGCATCTGCTCTGCTGGGGCTGCTAGGGAAGGCTAGTTTCTTGCTTAATTTCTTTTTTTTGTGATTCTCTTCTAAACCTGTTTGGCTACCATGTAGTGGCAATGGTTTTGGAGACATAACTCATTCCCATTTAGAATCAGAGGAATTAGCTGGTCTAGTTGCTTTTTTAGGTATAATTAGTAAATTCAAGGAAAATACGATTTGGTAAACACTGTATAATTATGTATAGGTGTTGGAAAATAGATTAAAAATTTTGGCTTTTGTAAAAAATAAGGATCAGATTGTTCATAACCTCAGCTATGAATCTTTATTCAGCCCCATCCGAGTTGATTGAAGTATACACTAGTGGGATATTATGGGATCTTATATGCTAGAATCTTATTGATGATCGGATGCTCCTCTTTGTATCTCAGCCATTCAACATGGTTGTTGTTGTAACCCAATCTCATCTTTCCACCACCACTGCACCTCTCTCTCTCTCTAACCCTCTGCCCCTTTTTCGCCCCCACCCTGTCCCTATCCTTGTCCCGACCGCTCCTCTGAACTCTTCTCATAGCCCCCTCTCCCTCTGCTCTACAATGCAACACCCCCCACCTGCTGCCCCTGTTCCCCCAAACCTACCTTCTGCCACCTCTCATGGCAGGGGTGACAAGACCGGTAGTTGATTTTTAATCGAGAATGTGGAATGGGGCTTTTGATGCATTCTAGAATCAGCCCTGTTCTAGAAATATAAAATGAGAATGTGTACCGAACAATATTTGTCTTTTCAGAATGCATTCTAGACCCAGCATGCGTTCTGAGAATGCATACCAAGCACAGCCTAAGTAAAAGTCAAGAAATTTCCTTTTGATGACAAGCAATTTTTTTCCTTAAAAAGTTTCATTTGTTTCCATGTATAACTTTCACTAGGAAAATTTATATGGAAATTTTTTTAAATGCTTGTTTTTAAAGTTAAAATATGATGTAAAATATCATTGAAGGAATTTTCAATGCTTGTTTGTCAATTATTTTATGAGTGAAATTATTTAGGGGAGGGTGGCCCCAACGCCAGTGTAGGGGCTAATGTGGAAGCATCAACATGGATGAGATTTTTGCTTTTCATGGGGGGGGGGGGGGGTTTTGCCGGGGTGGGGCAGTCATTTCACGGGTGCCCAAGAGCCACACTCCTAGACATGCTCCATTTTCCCTTACATAAAAAAAATACCATTATAACCATATTGAAATTATGCAACTCCTAATAATCCTATGATTTTGAGAACCATATTTGGACTTGGGTAATTCAAATAATTAGGCCCCTCTATGTTTTCATCTAAAGCAACACAAAGAGCTATCATTATATTGATTTTTTTTTTTTTTTTTGGTAGAAATCAATATTGAAAATTACGAGAGAAAAAGTTAGGATCAAATTGGATGTAAACTACATACCAAAAAATAAAAATTGGATGTAAACTTTTTCAACATAAAATCTGAAGTCTAAACAATATATAGTTTTATTAAAGAAAGGTTTCTTATCCACGGACCACGATCAGTTAATTGACACCATGGTCTAGAGCATTAGACCACTCAAATGGATTCTCCTCTTTTTGAGAACCATATTTGGACTTGGGTACTTCAAATAATTAGGCCCCTCTATGTATTCATTTAAAGCAACACAAAGAGCTATCATTATATTGAATTTTTTTTTTTTGTAGAAATCATTATATTGAAAATTACGAGAGAAAATGTTAGGATCAAATTGAATGTAAACTTTTTCAACATAAAATCTGAAGGCTGAACAATATATAGTTTTATTAAAGAAAGGTTTCTTATTCACGATCAGTTAACTGACACCATGGTTTGGAGCATTAAACTACTCAAATGGAATCTACTCCTTATTGGAGGAAATGTTGAAACTACCCTCCTTTTGTTTTCTCCCTATTTTACTTTTGTGTCTCCATGATCCGTCGACCAACGAACCCTTCCCTAGTTTTATTGTGAAAATTTTATATATTTAAAAAGAAATAATGAAAAGTTAGATTATGCAATGAATGTTTCTTTTTCAATTATTTCAGGCTGAAACAAACGGGAGCCTAACGTGAATTTGTTGTGGACAAACAACAATGTTCAAAAGGATTAAAGATAGGAATGCTTCTAAATAGTTGAATCTCATCTAAGCATTTGGAATGAAGGAGCAATTCAGATCATTCTGATCTCACCACTATTTCAAAAATTGGAATTGAATTAGTCGAATTGGTCAATTCGGATTAAAACCTACCGTGATCGATCTTGATTTTGGCCAATTCTAGGGTTTTAGTCATTGGATCGTTAAGTTTTCAATTTTGATTAAGAGTGTCAATTTGGAACTGAAAGCTGAAACTGAAACCAATTGTTTCAAATCAGTCCAAACCAAATCGAAGAAGAATCGGTTTGATTCAGATTTTAAAACAAGAAATATTTTCTCAGTTCAGTTCAATTGTAGTTTCGACAGTGAAATCGTTCGGCTAGAGCCAAACCAAGTTTATTCTAAATTGTATTAATAGTTTACAGTTAGGGTTTGTGGGCAGAGTTGGGTTTTCAAAAAATAAAGGTACAAAGCATCATTAACTCACAAGTAAATTTGGGCGTCTATTGAATATTCATCGCTATGAGCAAATCATTATACACTATTAACATTGAAATATAATGTCTTTTTTTTTTTTTTAATGGAAAACAAAAGATATATTACTAAAGCAAAGGGAAATATATAGTATTCTTGGATTGATCATACTTAGCAAGGTTCATGGCTATAGCTATACAAAAAGGGTCTCCTTGCTTATCAAACACTATTCTTGGGCCATATCAGAGATATACACTAAATCCTTAATACAATACCAGGGCCAAGAAGAATTAGTTGAAATATAATGTCTTTGATTCATTTCAAAACAAGATATTAGAATATTGAGAAAATTACGTTTACCACCCTTATAATTTGAAAAAATTACACTGATCTCTCTTAAAATTATGCCTACTCCCTCCAAAAGGGAGGTAGATGTAATTTTAAGAGGGATCAGTGTAATCTTTTTAAATTATAGGGGTTTTTTATAATTTTCCGTAAAATATTTTGTATATATGTATATTTTTTCTATGGATAGTGCACTGCATTCAAGTCAATCAGTATTAGTAATTGGAGGCTCAATTTAATAGTATTTATTCGTGAACTATCTTTGCAGATAATAAGACCTAAACCAAATTAAAACTAAATAAGGAATTGAATAGATACCAAACTGAGTTGCTTCAATTTTAGTTTTGACAAAATGCATATTCTCGATTCAGTTTGGTTTGATTTTTGCATTTGTATCTTGAAACAAAACGAAGAATCAAAATCAAACCAATTGACACCCTTACATTTGATATCAATTCTACAATTTTTAGAACCCATTCCAATCTATTGAGATGTGATTTTTTTATAAAAAAAAAAAAAAAAACCTCCCACCAACCACGAGTCGTCATTCCCTTCAATTCGTGTCTCCAATTATCTGTCTCTCCATTTTCTCCAATTTCTCTAATAAGGGGAATGGACCCCACACGAGCAGTGTGATCTTGGCAGGAAATAGGATAATCATTTCCACCCCAATGAGATGAATGGAAAGAAATGGAGGGATAGATAACTGGAGGCGATAAATATCCCAAAAAATAACTAAAGAAAATAAAAGGATTAAGGATTAGGATTATACGTGAAAGCTCTGGAACACCGAAGTTTACATGTTTCGAATCTCTTCTTCCAGTCGAACCTTCTCGCTAGAAATCGAACATGTTTACCAGTTTCGAGTCTCTTCTTCCCATTATAAATCCTTACTTCCGCTTCTTTACCACCAATATATATATAGTCATCGATCATCCCAGAAAAACCAACTTCAGTACTGCAAGTAAGAAAAGTTTCCCTTCTGTATCTTTGTTCTGTTCCCCTGTTTCTGTTTGGAATAATATAAATTTTGATCTTCAAAAAAAGATGAGGAGGTCATCAGTGGCGTTACTCTGGTTATTTTAATGGCGGTGATGGTGACGCTTAGTCCGCCGTCGGAGGGTTCACTTCTGCCGTTTGTGGATCGACCGGCGAGCCTTTGGTCGGATATCTTGCAAGATAGGTTACCTGATCCGTTCAAAATCCTGGAACGAGTCCCTTTCGAGCTGGAGAAGGATGATATGGTCGTCTCTCCTGCTAGAGTTGACTGGAAAGAAACTCCCGAAGCACATTTCATCATGCTCGACGTCCCTGGTAAATATATAATTGATACTCTCACTGCTACTAATTTCTTGAATCTTAATTTTTCTGATCTTTTGAAATCGATCGCTGGATTTATTAATTAGGGCTGAAGAGAGAGGAACTGAAGATAGAAGTGGCCGAGAACAGAGTGCTGCGGGTGAGCGGGGAGAGGAAAAAGGAAGAGGAAAAGAAAGGGGATCAATGGCACCGTGTGGAGAGGTCCTATGGCAAGTTCTGGAGGCAATTTCGTTTGCCTGAAAACCTGGATTTAGACTCCATTAAAGCAAACCTCGATAATGGCGTTCTCACCATCTCCATCGCTAAGCTGTCTCCGGAAAAGATCAAGGGTCCCAGAGTCGTCAGCATTGCAGATGGGGAAGAACACCACCACCATGCCAAAAATTTCGAAATCGAGAAAGAAAAGAAGCAAGAACTTTGACTTCGTTTCCATCATGATCCATCCATTACCATTCTGCATTTCCCGAGTCAATGCTAGAGAGAGAGAGAGAGAGTGTGTGTGTGTCAAGAGTGTTATAAAGTGTGTAATACCCTACTGGTATAAACTTTTATGATCTACTGTTTTGTTAATATGAATTTAGCCATGAAAATAAACTGATTTCTCATTGGTGTGCAGAATGCCTAAGCATTGATTGGAATTATTGGAATTGGTTAGCTTCTTTCTTCCATGTTTGGGTAGGTTTTGCCTTTTTGCAGAGGCATCAACCAGAAAACGAAAAGAAACTGAGGTGCAAGAAATCAACACAACCTAAGGTCCACAGGAATATTTGGGATGATGAGTTAGAGTTCCAATTAAGTTGATCAATTGCCCAACCTAACCAAACCCATGTAGGTAGGCTTGTCATTGTTCAAACCAAGAACTAAATTAGCAAGATTTCAAGACATGACAAGGAACCTTATTAATATATCAGAGGAGCACACATCACCCTCTTCTAACATTTTGTAGAACATGGTAGCAACGAAGATTGTTTGGGTAAGAAAATTACTCAAAACCCATCCTTCTTCATTTTTTGGGTATCATCTATAATTAATTTCTATTTTGAACCACAGATGTGATAGAAATAAAAGAATCATAACGTAGAGCTCATGTACAAGCTAAAGTCTTGAGAAATGCTTGAGAAGAACATAGTCTAGAATTACGAATTAAATCTCCAAATGAATCTGAGGCTGCTTGTCAAAAGGAAATTTATTAGAAACTATAAATACGGTTATTGATTCTTTCATTTCATCTACTTTGGTTTTCTTATGGGAATCAAAAAATTACCTCTTCATCTGGTGTTCATATATAGACAAAACATATTTACATTCTTAAGCTCTTTGGAGTATATGTTGGAGTTTTCTTGTTGATTTTGTATGGTTCTAGATAGAATTTTTAACACTTCACAGTAAACAAGTGAAAGCATAGTAGTAGAACCTGAATGATATGAGATTTCGTTCTCACAAGTAGCCTCAGCCTCAGCTTCGGCCCAACCTTCAAATTGGCTTTTGGATTGAATTTCCCTTTGAAATTTTAAATCAGAATTTAGATTTAGAGACCAAATCTGTATGTAGTTCTAAATCGCATTAAAATGCTTTACACCATGACTCTGCTCCAAATCTGAGTCCCAAATGAAATCTCATATGCGGGCGCCCATTTTGAGAAGTACCCAACTCCAAAGCTATTTCCTTGGGATGGGCATTAAGCCACACACATTATCTTCAAGGTAGTGAAGTAAATTTGATGATTGCAAAACTTTGGATCTTAATCCCAAGCTTCTTTAAAATTTCATGGTCTTTTGGATTCTATAAAGTCTTGCCATGGAACTACATTTCCTTTTAATTAGCACAATTTATGTGCTTCCATGGTCTTTCAAGCCTCAAAAATCGCAAGGGTAAGGAAGAATGAAGATGGCCTTTGAAAATAAGTGAGTTGAGGTAGATTTTCCAGTGCAAGAAACTGTCAAACCAATCGGAGATGTACACGAAAGCACCCTCTTCAAACTCGAAATCGAGATGATGGAGGATTGGTTTTGGTGGATTTTTGGGCTTCAAAACTGGGTCATAGTAGATCCGGATATAATTTGGCACCGGAAGCGATTTTTATCCGGTAAATATAATTAAAGGAGGATATGATTGCTTCGTTACAAAAAAGATTTTCCCATGCTCTTATTAACTTGACATGATTGAAGATAGAATAGAATACTTTTGATCCGACGGTCATGTCATTATACAGTGACTAGAATCTAGGCTGTATATAGTGTCGGTCTAGAAGCTTTTATCTTCTTTCCTGATTGTGTTAGTTAACAAAGGGACGGTCCAGATTAAATGGAACACGTCATACAAATAATCCATAAGACCTTATAGAATATGACATGTCATTATCATATAAAAAACGGGGTCTAGGTTCTAGAAATATATGTATTCTCACATCACCACCTTTGAAAAAGAATATCTTACTCGATAAACTAGAAACACGTAGAATGCTCGGGAAACAAGCAAAAGTAATAAAGAAGTTTCCAGAGAAAGATGAAAAACCACTTTGGACAAACACTCCTTTGCCCTATAAAACACCCCCCAATCATCACTGGTAGTCACAATCGAGGAGATCACACTGAAGAACAAGCCATTTTGATCAATTACGCAATCAAGTTGTTGTTTCTTGAAAGTAGCAGAATAAGAATGAGGAGCTCTGCTTTGGTGTTGTGCATTGCAATGGCTTTGGGGGTTCTATTGATGGCCCTGTTGGCGAAGGGACTGATGCCCTATCCAAGGAGCTTGTGGGATATGACATTACCCAGCGACGACCCTTTTAGGATACTAGAACAGATCCCATTTACAATACCTAAAGGGGTTGGGTTAGAAACGACGACATTGGCTCTGGCTCGGGCAGATTGGAAGGAGACAGAGCAAGCGCACATGATAACGGTGGACGTTCCAGGGATGAAGAAGGAGGATGTGAAGATCGAGTTGGAGGAAAATAGGGTTTTGAGGATCAGTGGAGAGAGGAAGAGGGAAGAGGAGGTTGAGGGTGAGAAATGGCACAGCGTTGAACGAACCACCAGCAAGTTCTGGAGACAATTCAGGTTGCCTCGCAATGCGGACTTGGAATCCATTAAAGCGCATCTGGAGAATGGGGTTTTGAAGATCACTGTTCCTAAATTGGCTGAGGAGAAGAAGCCTCAGCCTAAGGTCGTCAACATTGTCGAGGAGGTTAACCCTTCGAGTGGTGAAGACATCAAGCCTTCCAAAGCCGAAATGTAATTAAAAGTTTTAGATTTCTCTTCATGTATTGGTGATAATATCCAGTTATTGGTTGTTTGGATGTGATATGTGATAGATACTTCTAGCCTTTCACCCTTTGTGACTGTGCAACGAAATAACAGAGAGAATATAGACATGTAGCAGTGATGTTCTTGAAGTTTCTTATCCGTGACTTTAAGATGAATAACTTATAACTTCAATTATTAACATATTTTTTGGGATTGAGTTTCTCTCTGGATCTTTGTACCCTCTGGTTCCCTCCTTAGCCAAGTTTCCCAGTACCTCTAATAAAGGAGGAGCGCAATGATCACCCTATCCTTGCCCGAACACTCTGTCTAGGTGGAATCCAGAATTTTTATCACCTCCAATTCGCTGTCCACTCCAATTCCTCACATAGGAGCAGAAATGACCACGCTACCCCACCTTAGGCAGTATGTTCGGGCAGGGGGTAGGGTGGTCATTTCTGCTCTTACGTGAGGAATTGGAGGGAATTGGAACGGGCAGCGCGCGAATTTGAGGTGATAACGATTCGTGGAATCCAACCCCTTATTACATGAATTAGGGGGAACTTGACCGGGCAGGGAACTGAAGGAGATAATTTTCCGTTTCCCTCTACCCAAGGTGAATGAGATCCTATTCATTCAAGGATGGGAGATGGTTGGAGAGGATATCCGGAGGGTATTTTGAACATACAAAAACCTTAGGAGGGTTTTGTGAATCCTTGGATGGTGGGTGAACCATTCTCTATGTGTGCAGTAAATTTTTTCTATATAAGATCATGTATTGGAGAAAAATCAATTTTAAACTATTTAAAAAGAATTACCTTGATTTAAATAATTTTTATAATACAATAAGGGATTTTTTAAATTTCTAAATGGTATAATATTAATGGTGTCCTTATCATCTTTTCTCCTCTCTTTTTCTATCATCAATTGTTATTATTGTTATTTCTTTATACTTGATTTTTTTCTTCACTCAAGGTGAGACGAGAGAATTTCTTAAGGGACTTGCACTTTTGATTTGATTTGAGAAATATGCAGTTTCAGAACCGGTTCGTATGCCTTCAATATTAGTGGGAGAAGCTGAAGCAATTAGAACAGGGATTGGATTATTAGAAAGTTTATGGTGGAGTCACCTAACTTAGAGGTGATCCAATCCCTCTCAAATCCTAATAGCAGAATTTCTATTGAGATCTCTTATCATTGAGGACATCCGATATATCTGTGCTTCCCCTGTTGAGTTTACCTAATTAACTCACATTCTAAGGATTATTACCGCCTTGTTCAAATGCCTGTTAAAATTTCATGCACAGATTAAAATAGGTTGCATATGATTAGGGAGTAAATGCATTACCATTCTTAGTGGTGACTAATTCCTTGTCTCTAGAGTGAAAGGGGGAAATACTCAGCTCGACAATCTACCGGTTTATGTATTCTATTTCGCTAATCATAAAAACAATTATATCTTATGAGAAAAAGAAGGCTACTTGGTCGTGTGCGGCGCGTGGCTATTGTTCCCAACGCGGCGATCATTTGCACAGCCCTGTGTCTACTTTAGTGTACATCTTCTTTCCGAACTTTCCCTTGCGATTCTGAACCAAACCCATCCTCCTTCATTGTTTGGATATCAACTTTAATTAACTTCCATTCTAAATCAGAGATGTAATAGAAATAAAAGAATCAGAACATAGAGGTCATATACAGGCTGAAGTCTTGAGAAATGCTCGGGAAGAACATAGTCTAGAATTATGAGTTAAAACTGCAAATGAAGCTGAGGCTGCTTGTCAAAAAGTTTTGGAAATTAACTACATGCACTTGTAAGTGTATATGGTTATTGATTCTCTCATTTTATCTACTTTGGTTTTCTTATATATGGGAATCAGAAAATCTTCTCTTCATCTAATGTCCATATCTAGGCAGAAACCATATACATTCTTAAGCTCTATGGAGTATGTGTTAGAGTTTTCTTATTGGTTTTGTATTGTTTTGGTGTTTCGTCTCAATTTTTGAGCTCATGTGGATGTATAGTAGAAGTTTTAACACTTCAGAGTAAATAAGTGAAAGCATAACAACAGAACCTGAATGATATGAGATTGAGATTTCTTTTTGACAAACAGCCCGCCTCAGCTTAGCCATCAAATTGGCTTTTGGATTGAGTTTTTCTTTGAAATATTTAAACCAAAGTTTAGATTCAGAGACCAAAACTGTATTCAATTCTAAATCCCATTAAACCAAGCACCCTCGTCTAGCTCTGTTAGGGTTCTTCTTTGTGAACATCGAATCGCAGGGCAAAATTCAAAACGGAGATGTAGACTAAACCAAGGTTTTGAAATTGAGAGGATGGAGGATGGGTTTTTGTGGATTTTTAGGTTTCAAAGATGGGGGTCATATTAGATCCGGATATAATATGGGTCAAACTCCCATCAGCCACACGATTTGAGTATACCACGTGTCGATCTCCCTAACCCGCATTGCACCTCACTGCACGATTTGGGCACCGGAGACGATTTTTATCCCGTAAATATAATTAAAGGGGGATATGATTGCAACAATCAGTCGTAACCACCTTCATTACAAAAAGATTTTGGGGCAATTATTATCACTATCCTACACTTAACCTATATTTATTAAAATTATCCTATCTTAAACTTCTTTTCTGTTACTACCCTGCTTTTAAACTTTTACACCTCCTTCTACCCTCATGTTTTTAAATACCCAGATTGCCCTTCCTTTTCACCTAGTAACCTGTTAATCTATTTAACTTACCATTCTTCTTCTATTTTTGACTATTTTTATCATTAAAATAGTAAAAAATGAAAACACCCATCCGCTTGTTCCCTCTCCCGTTTTTTACTCCGTTCGGTTTTTTTTTTGTTTTTCTTCAATTTATTTATTTAATTGATTTTTATTGACAAGAAGGTAGAGACAATCCAATGGGGCGATGATTGATCTTGTGTCGTTCCATCCCATGGTTGCAAGATTGAGGAGAGATGAAGATAGTCGTGTAGAGATCAATTGTAATGGAGAGGGAGGGTTGCCTTCTGCTTCTGCGAATATGAAGAGTGAGAAGAAGAGTGACGATTCGAGAATCGCATTGTAGGTTAATAAAAAATAAAAAACACGAAAAGGTAAATTAAATAAAAAAAGAGAGAGAAGAAGTGGGGTGCTTTGAAGAGAATCGACTTGTTCCATGGTTTTAGTGCACGGTATCAGAACGGATCAGCAACCTGCAAAACCGATACAATATCGTATCGGTTGTATCGGACAAAATTACCCATGAATCTCCTTAAAAAATGAGTTTTCTGACCATTTTACCCCTTGTCCATACCGTGCTACACTGCTACCGTTACGATATCGGCACGGTATCGATATCAGTGACTAGCAAATCCGGTTCGTATCCCCTGATACGGGTGATACGATACCAATACTTAAAACCATGATTTGTTCAAAGAATAACGATAAGGATGAAATGTTGAATAAAAAATTAATCAAATAGAAAAAATTGAAAGGAAAAAAAAAAACAAAAAAAAGAATGGAGTAAAAAATGGGAGAGAGAAGAAGTGGGTGGGTGCTTTCATTTTTATACTATTTTAATGACATAAATAGTAAAAACATAGAAGAAGAATGGTAGGTTAAATAGATTAGCAGGTTACTAGGTGAAAAGAAAAGGTAATCTAGGTATTTATAAACGTGGGGTAGAAGTAAAGGTGTTAAATGGTCCGGTTTCGGTTAAACGATTCGGTTCAGTTCGGTTTTAACTGCTTGAGATTAGAAATCGTAACCAGACCCGCTTAACTAAACGGTCTCATAATAAAAACTTGGACCATTTGGTAAACAGTTTCGGTTAAAAGATTTTTAAACGGTTGCGGTTAAATGGTTTTATACGGTTTTACACGGTTTTGGTTAAACGGTTCTATACACATTTTCTACTCTATTTATTAATACTAGTTATTAGTTAATAGTTATTACTTATTACTTACTAAGTTATTAGTTTTTTTTTGAGAAAAAGGAAATCATTAATGAAGAAACATGCCTGTCTAGTAGTTGTTACTTGCTAGGTTTTGACTTTTTGTTTATAAAAAAAAAAAAAAAAATGTGACGTTTTTAAATTGTTAGTGGTTTGGTTATAATTGGTTTTAATTGAATTACACGATTTGAAACCGTTGGATTAATCGACCTAAATCGAACCAAACCGATTAAATAAGCGGTGTTATTTCTAAAACCGTAACCGAACCATTTAACTAAACGGTCTATCGGTTTCGATTTAAATGGTTCAATTTAGTTTTGACACCCTTAGGTAGAAGGAGACATAAAAGTTTAAAAACAGTGTAGTAACAAAAAAGAAGTTTAGGATAGGATAGTTTTAATAAATATAGACTAAGTGTGGAATATTGATAATAATTGCCCTAAAGAGGTTCCCATGCTCTTATTAACTTGACGTACTTGAACTTTTTTTGCTGAGACACTCTTTTTTCGCTGATGATTGCCTTATCTTTATCTAGGCTGAGCATAGCTCCCTTAGAAGCTTGCGGGATGTCTTATCTCTTTACTGTTAAGCTTCGGGCCAGGCTATTAATGGGCAAAAGTCTTCAGCCTCCTTCAGCCCCAATTCTCCCCTCAAGCTCAGGCGCATTTTTGCTAGAATCATCAAAGTGGATGGCTTGATTAGCCCTGGTACTTACCTTGGTCTCCCTTCTGAGATTGGCAAGAACAAGAAGGCAGCGTTTCAGAGTGTGAAGGACAAAACCATTGCAAAGATTGCGGGGTGGAAGGAGAAATTGCTCTCCCAGGCTGGGAAAGAAGTTCTTATCAAGACTGTGGTGACTGCTTCTCCATCTTACCATATGTCTCATTTTAAGTTGCCTACTGGACTTCTTAGTGATATCAGCAAGGCGAGTTGTAACTTCTTGTGGGGGCAAAAGAAAGAAGAGAGGAAAATCCATTGGGTGGGGAAGGACTGTCTCAATCTTCCTAAGCTTGATGGAGGTTTGGGCATCAAAGATCTAAATATCCAAAACCAAGCTCTCTTAGCTAAGCTTGGGTGGCAGTTGCTTACTTCTGAGGGCTCTCTCTGGGCTGGATTACTGAAGAGTATATACTACTAGTCCTCTTCCTTTATGAGGGCTCGAGCGGGTGGGAGACCTTCCTGGGCTTGGAGGAGCATTCTTCATGGTAGGCAGTTGTTGAGCAAAGGTCTGATGTGGATTGTGGGGAACGGACTTTCTATTTTGATTTGGGATGATCCTTGGATCCCAGTGGTGGAAGGGTTTAGACTTCATCAACCTCGTCCTCCGGAATGCCCCTTTGATCGTGTCTCTGATCTCATTGCCTCCCAAGCCAGATGGGACGTCGTAAAATTGAGAGCTTTCTTTTTACCGTTTGAGGTTGAGTGTATCTTGTAGATTCCCATCAGCTCTGAGGGGTGTGAAGACAGGATATGCTGGTGCCCTTCTACAAATGGCATTTTTTCGGTCAAGTCTGCAAATAGATTGGGTACTCAACTCCTACAGTGCTCCTCTAAATCTGCAGTGAAGGCCACCTCTACTCCAAAAGAGGTCTGGCGATGTATTTGGAATTCTCTTGTTCCTCCCAAAGTGAAGATGTTCTTGTGGAAAGCTTGTCTAGGAGCTATTGGGGTTTTGACAAACCTGAAGCAGCGACGTATAGTGGATTCCGATGTTTGTGTTGGATGGGGGGTTGCTGCTGAATCAGTAGAACACGCACTTGTGTATTGCCCACTGGCCAGGCAAACCTGGTTAGCATCAGTGGTTTCCTTGAGGGTGGATGCTCTTCCTAGTCTTTCCATTTCGGAATGGATTTTGGAATGGAATAAGTGTCCAGGCGCTTCTAGGAAGGACCGTATATAAGATCTGCTTTTCTTCTCGTGCAATGGTTGCCTGGGAAATTTGGAAACTGAGAAATGCCCGCTGCTTCAAGTCTTCAGTTCCAGCTTTCAGACCTTGGATTGCCACAGTTAACAAGGCTGTCGAGGATGTTCCGTCCACCTCTTTGGTCCCTCCCCCCCGGCAGTTTTTTGTTCTTATGGGCTGACTCCTCCCCCCCCCCCTCTCCTGTTGGAACTTTTGCCTTTTTTGTTGATGCCGCTACTGGGTTGAGGCCTAAGGCGCTTAGCGTTGGTTGTGCTGCTTTTGACCCGGGTGGTGAGATTTGTTTGATTGCTTCTGAGCATTTTGCTTGGGCCCCAGCAGTGGTTGGTGAGGCATTGGCAATCCGATTGGCGCTCTAGTCTGCGAGGAAGATGGGAGTGCAGTCCATTTTGGTTTCGTCGGATTGTCTCTCCCTCATCAAATGCTTGTCCCCCTCTCCCCCACCCCTCCTTCACCTACTTTCTCTTGTATTATTCAGGATATTTATACCCTGAAATCTTGCTTCAATTTCTGTGAGTTTGTCCATGTAAGTAGGGCAGGAAATGGTGCAGCCCATTCGTTAGCTAAGTGGGGCCTCTCGTGCCCTTTGTGTTGCTGTTGGGAACCTCCTTTTCCAAGGGAGATCCTGAACTTTGTAACTCCTTTTTTGAACCAGATCAATGAATAGATTCATTCACACCACAAAAAAAAAAAAAAAAGAGACAAAAAAGAAAGAAAGAATAAAATACTTTTGATCTGACGGTCATTACACACTGACTAGAATCTAGACTGTACAGTGTCGGTCTAGAAGTTTTTATCTTCTCCCCATTATATTACCTGATTGATAAAAGAACGGTCTAGATACAATGGAACACGTCATACAAACAATCCACAAGACCTTATAGAAGATGACACGTCATTCTCATATAATAAACGGGTCTAGGTTCTAGAATTATGTAATATCACATCATCACCTTTGAAAAAGAATATCTTACTCGAAGAGTATAAACTAGAAACACGTAGAATGCTCAGGAAACAAGCAAAAGTAATAAAGAAGAATCCAGAGAAAGATGAAAAACCGCTTGGACAAACACTCCTTCGCCCTATAAAACATCCCCACCTAAGTCTCCACAATCATCACTGATAGCCACAATCAAGGAGTTAACACTGAAGAACAAGTCATTTCGATCAATTACGCAGTCAAGTTGTTGCTTCTCGAAAGTAGCAGAATAAGAATGAGGAGCTCTGCTTTGGTGTTGTGCATTGCAATGGCCTTGGAGGGTCTATTGATGGCCCTGTCGGCTAAAGCACTGATGCCCTATACAAGGAGCTTGTGGGATATGACATTGCCCAGCGAAGACCCTTTTCGGATATTAGAACAGATCCCATTTACCATACCTAAAGGGGTTGGGTTGGAAACGACGACATTGGCTCTGGCTCGGGCAGATTGGAAGGAGACAGAGCAAGCACACGTGATAATTACGGTGGACGTTCCAGGGATGAAGAAGGAGGATGTGAAGATCGAGGTGGAGGAAAATAGGGTTTTAAGGATCAATGGTGAGAGGAAGAGGGAAGCAAAGGTTGAGGGCGAGAAATGGCACAGCGTTGAACGAACCACCGCCAAGTTCTGGAGACAATTCAGGTTGCCTTGCAATGCAGACTTGGAATCCATTAAAGCGCATCTGGAGAATGGGGTTTTGAAGATCACTGTTCCTAATTTGGCTGAGGAGAAGAAGCGTCAGCCCAAGGTCGTCAACATTGTCGAAGAGGTTAACCCTTCGGGTGGTGAAGACATCAAGCCTTCCAAAGCCGAAATGTAATTAAAAATTAAAGATTTCTCTTCATGTATTATTGATAATATCCAGTTGGTTGTTTGGATGTGATATGTGATATAGTTACTTCTAGCCTTTCACCCTTTGTGTCTGTGCAACGAAATAACAGAGAGAATGTAGACATGTAGCAGTGATGTTCTTGAAGTTTCTTATACGATACGTGACTTAAGAAGAATAATTTATAACTTCAATTTTTTTTTTACTCTTTTTTAGTGTTAACATATTTTTTTTTTTGGACCTAGTGATCTTTGTCCCCTCTAGTTCCCTGCCCAGCCAAGTTCCTCCAGTCTCTCTAAAGTGGGTGCAATGACCACCCTAATCCTGTTCAAGCACTCTATCCGGGTGAAGTCCACCTCCTCATTACATGCATTGTGTGTGTTGGGGGGGGGGGGGGGAAGGAAACTGGGCGGACAAGGAATTGGAGGAGATTATTTTCCGTTTCCCTCTACCCAAGGTGAATGGGATCTTATTCATCCAAGCAAGGTTTAAAATTCAGGTATCGGACTCGGGATTGGTCATGGCCGAAACCCTTCCGGATCAGTCAAGATCGGTCAAAAAACCCCCCCAAAATCAATTTTTTATGGATCGGGTCATGTATTGGTCAAAGTTGGCGGGTGTTGTGATCTTGAGATCGGATCGATCGATATTATCTGGGTCGAATCGGTCAAAATCAGTTGGTATTGGTCAGTATCGGTCAAGATAATATAAAGAACTAAAAAAAAAAATTAAAAACTTTGAAAATATAAAAAAATATTCAGTTGGATCGGTCAAGGATCGGATCGAATCGGCCAATTAAAAGCTTTGAAAATATAAAAAAATATTCAGTTGGATCGGTCAAGGATCGGATCGAATCGGCCAATCCAACCGAGTTGGGCAATCCAAACAACGATCCAGTCAAACCTTGTTGTATCGGTCAAATCTTAGGATCTGCCGATCTGATCCGATACCTCAAACCATGCATCCAAGGGTGGGAGATGGCTGGAGAGGGTATCTGCCTATTTGGAGGGTATTTTAGAATATACAAAAACCCTAGGAGGGATTTGTGAACCTTAGGATGGTGGGTGAACCATTCTCTATGAGTGCAGGAAAATTTTGTCGTATTTTTTTCTATATGAAATCATGTATTGTAGACACAATTTTAAATTATTTCAAAATATTATCCTTGATTTAAAGAATTTTTATAATACAATAAGGGAATTTTAAATTTCTAAATGATATAATATTAATGGTGCCCTTATCATCTTTTCTCCTCTTTTTGTCTATCATCAATTGTTATTATTATTTCTACCAAAAAATTTTTTTTTTTTTGTTATTATTATTATTATTATTTGACCTGATTTTTTCTTCACATCTCTAGGTGATCGAGGATAGAATTTCTTAAAACTTAAAAGACCTGCCCTTTTGATTTGATTAAGAAATATGCAGTTTCAAAATCAGTTCTATGCCTTTTATATTAATGGGAGAAGCTGAAGCAATTAGAACAGGGATTATTAGAAAGTTTATGGTGGAGTCACCTAACTTAAAGGTGATCCAATCCCTCTCAAATCCTAATAGCAGAATTCATATTGAGATCTCTATCATTGAGGACATCTGATATATTTGTGCTTCCCCTGTTGAGTTTACCTGAACTCACATTCCAAGGGTTATTAATGTCGTTGCCGCTTCCCTTGTCCTCTCCTTGGCTAAGCCATGCCAGATATGTACTACCATGGTTTTAAGAATCAAAAATCTGATTTCTAACGTTTCTAATCGTTGTTTCATGAATTGGAATCGGAATCAGAATCAGAATCCGATAGGCCGATTCTAAGTCATTTTCTTTCTAAACCATTTTGAATTTGACCGATTTATGGGCCAATTCTTGATTCCTAAACTAAAGATGTTATGGAAATAAAAGAATCAAAATGTAGAGTTCATGTACAGGCTGAAGTCTTGAGAAATGCTCGGGAAGAACATAGTCTAGAATTACAAGTTAAAGCTGCAAATGAAAATAAGGTTGTTTATCAAAAAGTTGTTTATTGGAAACTACATGCACTTGCAAGTGTATATGGATATTGATTCTCTCATTTTATCTACTTTGGTTTTCTTACGGAAATCAGAAAATCACCTCTTCATTTGGTGTCCATATCTAGGCAGAACCTAGATACATTCTTAAGCTATTTGGAGTATATGTTTGAGTTTTCTTGTTGATTTTGTATGGTTCTGGTGTTTCATCTCAATTGTTGAGTTCATGTGGAGATATACTAGAAATTTTAACATTTCAGAGTAAATAAGTGAAAGCATAGCAACAGAACCTAAATGATATGAGATTTCTTTTTGACAAACAACCTCAGCTTCAGCTCAACCTTCAAATTGGCTTTTGGATTGGGTTTTCCTTTGAAATATTTAAATCAAAGTTTAGTTTCAGAGACCAAATTTGTATTTCGCCTTAAAATACTTTACACCATGACTCTGCTCCCAATCCAAGTCCCAAATGAAATCTCATAAGTGGGATCCCATTTTGAGAAGTACCTAACTCCAAAGCTACTCCCCTGGGAAGGCATTGAGCTACACACATTATCTTTCAGACAGTGAAGTAAATTTGATGGTTGTAGAACTTTGGATCTTAATCCCAAGTTTCTTTAAATTTGCACGGTCTTCTGGATTCTTGAGTATTCCTATAAAGTCTCTTCATACAATACTTCAATCTTCAACATATGAAATCCTAGTTCTTCTTCTTCTACGAACTAGGGTTTTCATTTTAAATCTGAAATTATATTTTTTTCTTTTCTGTGGGGGGGGGGAACTGAGGAAGGTAACAACCAGGAGATTCGAACTCGAGATCTCTTGGTGAGCATGGCATGAAGCACACCACAACTCATCAACTGCACCAGACAACTGTTTGGAGAGGGATTTTTTTTTTCTCTAAATATAATTGAAAGAGGATGTGATTGCAACAATCAGTTGTAACCACCCAGGTTACAAAAAGATTTTTTCAATGCTCTTATTAACTTGACATGATTGAAAAAAGAATAGAATACTTTTGATCCGGCAGTCAGTACACACTGACTATAATCTAGGCTGTACAATGTCGGTCTAGAAGCTTTTATATATCTTCTCTCTTATTTTTTTATTTTGGGTAAAGTCTTCTCTCTTATTATTTTAGTTGACAAAGGGACTCTCCAGATCAAATGGAACACGTCACACAAACAATCCACAAGACCTTATAGACGATGACACGTCATTATCTCATTTAACAAACGGATCTAGTTCCGCATTATCACCTTTGAAAAAGAATCTCACTCGAATAGTAGAAAACAAGCAAAAGTAATAAAAAATCCAGAGAAGATGAAACCGCCTGGACAAACACTCCTTTGCCCTATAAAACACCCCTCAGGTCTCCATAATGAACAAGTCATTACGATCAATAATATTACGCAGTCAAGTTGTTGTTTCTCGAAAGTAGCAGAATAAGAATGAGGAGCTCTGCTTTGGTGTTGTGCATTGTTGCAATGGCTTTGGGGGTTCTATTGATGGCCCTGCCGACAAAGGGACTGATGTCCTATCCAAGGAGGTTGTGGGATATGCGACTGCCCAGCGACGGCCCTTTTGAATTGGAAATGACGACATGTGTTCTGGCTCCGGCAGATTGGAAGGAGACAGAGCAAGCACACGTGATAACGGTGGACGTTCCAGGGATAAAGAAGGAGGATTTGAAGATCGAGGTGGAGGAAAATTGGGTTTTGAGGATCGGTGGGGAGAGGAAGAGAGAAGAGGAGGTGGAGGGCGAGGAATGGCGCGGCGTTGAATGCATTACCGGCAAGTTCCGGAGACAATTCAAGTTGCCTCGCAATGCGGACTTGGAATCCATTAAAGCTCATTTGGAGAATGGGGTTTTGAAGATCACTGTTACTAAGTTTGCTGAGGAGAAGAAGCGTCAGCCCAAGGTCGTCAACATTGTCGAGGAGGTTAACCCTTCATCAACATTGTCAAGCCTTCCTTCCAAAGCCGAAAAGTAATTAAAGGTTTTAGATATATTTCTCTTCATGTATTGCTGATAGTATCCAGTTGATTGTTTGGAATTTGGATGTCATGTAGATACTTTTAGCCTCTCACCCTTTGTGACTGTGCAATGAAATAACGGAGAGAATGTGGACATGTAGATGTTCTTGAAGTTTCTTATCCGTGACTTTACGATGAATAATTTATAACTTCAATCTTCTACTCCTTTTTTTAGTATTAACATATTTTTTTGGATCGATTTTCATTCATCGAGGGGCGGGAGAGGGCAGGAGAGGGTACCTTGAGGGTATTTTGGAATATATTAAAATTCGGGTTTGTGAACCTTAGGATGGTGGGTTAACCGTCTTTTATGGGTGCAGGAAATTTTTTATTTATTTTTATATATGAGATCATGTATTGAAGAAAAAAAAATTTTAAATTATTTAAAAAGAATTATTCGTGATTTAAAGAATTTTTATAACGCAACAAGGGATTTTTTAAATTTCTAAATTTCTAAATGATATAATATTAATGGTGCCCTGATCATCTTTTCTCCTAACATCAATTGTTATTATTATTATATATATTTTTGGACCTCATTTTTTTCTTCACTCACGTTGACGAAAGATTTATGTGTTACCATGGTTTTAAGAATTGAAAATTTGGTATCCGCTTGATAACCTTACTATTGTTTATGTGCTGAGAAACAGCAGGATAGTTTTTTCTGAAATTGTGTTGAGAAACCGCTTGATAAACCTGTTCAGAAAATTTGTTCCCAAGAGACTCCCTCTAGTTGCTTCCCTTTAGAGAAATGGATATCAAACCAAAAACCAGATTAAAAGATGAGTAATCAAGTGAAAAAAACGACTCAAATATGAATAACAAACAGAGAAAATCGATCCAAATAATCAAGTGTAAAAATGATTTTTTTTTTAAATAAAACCCCAAATCTCAAAACCCCAAATCCCATCCCCTTAGAAAACCACCAAACCACAGACTAGCTTTGTTACCCTTTCTTCATTTGTTTCAATTCCACCACAGGGCACATACCAGCAGAGCTTCAATCGCATGTTATCAGCGATTTCTGAACTAAACTCAACTTCCTCCAACTTATATTAGAAACCCAAGTATCTTTTTTAGCACCCAACCACTTCTGGGTTCAGATTTCAGAAACCTTTTCAAGAACCCAAAGACATATTGTACTGGGATTCAACCCAGACCACAGGCATAATTAAGAACCAACCACACCCACTACAAAAATAACCAATCTTTCAGAAATATATTAAAAATTAAAGGTAACTAACGAGTGGGAGAAGAGGAAAGGATACTTACAGGGACGTAGGAGTCACGGGCGCTTCTCTTGGCGTCGGTTGCAGAGAAGACGGTGTTGACGAGGACGAAGGTACCAACAATCTCAGCACCAAGACCATCACCCTTTGTGTAGCCATGGCTGACTTCGTTGGCTCCACCACCCAACATCCGGTATTGAGTCTTCTGGAAGCCTTCCACAACACCGGCATCACAGATGGCTCGACGATGGCAGCATCAACTCGACCTCATCCGTTAGGGCTTTCGTTTCAGACCTTGGTGAAGGACAGCAGGCTTGTGGTTGTAAAAACTGAAAAGGCATGTAGCCTTGTCGAAATTATCGGGCACAGTTTTCAATTTTCAACACAGAACGAAAGAACAAGTCCAACATGATCTGTCAAAAGTCTTCTAAGGAGCATAAATTTCGATTTATGTTTCAAAAAACACTTTGTTATCAAGCGGTTTTTGGGTGTTTTCCCATTTCTCATAACGGAAAAACACCAAAAACTATTTCGCGTAAGATTATCAAGCGGGCTCCAGAGATTTGCACTGTTCCTAATCGTTGTTTCTTGAATTGGAATCGGATTGACCTAATCGAAATTTGATAGGTCGATTCTAAGCCATTTTCTTTCTAAATCATTTTGAATTCGATCGATTCATGGGCCAATTCTTGATTCTTAAATCGATTTGATTTTCATCATAAAATAGTTTAGATTCTTGATTCAAGGTGATTTGGATCAGAATCCTCTCTAACTGATTCCGAGTTTCAAAAACCTTGTGTGGTACACATGCCTCTTGTAACGGGGCTAAAATTGAATAGAATCTTACTTTACCAAAAAAAGATCTGTAATTATTGGATGGTCTACATTGTTCGCATCCATTGACCATGGTTTGAGGAATTAGTATCGGATTGGCCTATTCATATCAGTATCCTGTATCGGTGGATCAATACATATAGAGATAAAAATGTAAAAAAATCAATTTTTTGTTAAGAAATTTATAAGACCAATACGAACCGGTCCAGATTGGTATCGGATCGCCACCGATTAGTAAAACCCTGCCATAGACTGTAGACACCATCATACCGTATGGACACGCAGAACCCCACCATCCGAATGGATTCTTAAATCTGAAACTATGATCGTACCCAAAAAAAAGAAAAAAAAAAAAGATAGGAATAGCGTGACGAAAAAGGATTTAGGCGCCCAAAAGAAAATTGGAATACATTAGAATTTGCGACTTGCGAGTGTCTGCCCAGCTCAAAACGACCCCCAAAACCAGAGAGAGAAGTATCAATGGCGGAAACCTCTGATATGGAAGTGAAGACCCTCGAGAAAACTCACAATGAAGTGGAAGTTGATACAGAAATGGAAAACCCTAGTTCTTCCGATTCGGAGTCGGAGTCGGAATCGGAGTCGGACGATGACGTCGAAGATCTCCGAGTGGAAGCCCTAGAGAAAGAACTGGCGGAGAACCCGTCGAGTTACGAGACTCACGTTCAAGTATGTATCTTCTTCGTCAAAATCTCTTTTCATAAGTGTTTAGATTGATTAGTGACATATCCTACTGGTTTAACTTAATTTTCGCGTTTCACAGTACATAAAATCTCTGAGGAGACTCGGCCATATTGAAAAGCTACGTGAAGCAAGAGAGTCGATGAATGCTCTTTTCCCTTTAACCCCTGCAATGTGGCAGGAGTGGGTCAAGGATGAAGCCTCACTGAGCACTGGGTATATTTCTCTCAGTATGGACGTTTGATTCAGTTATGCATGCGTTTACTTGCTCCTAATTATGAGTACTCCTGACATCTCAGATCCTATGAGTTTTATCAAATTTTCTTTTATTTATCGCTAGTTTTTTTCTTAATTGGGTAACTATACGGGCGTCTAGATTGAGAAGGATTTGCATAGTTCACTCATGCGTCAATCATCCGATCAAGTATTTTCGGGGACCATTATTAATTTGTCTTTGTCTTTTTGGGGGTGAAATTGTTTGATTCTAGCATATGAATCTGCTTGTTTATTTTCATGAATTTTTTTTCTCTCGAAGCAACCTACGGTTTGCATCCCCAATTTCTTGTTAAAATGAATTTCAGTAGCATATCCACTCATAGGTATCATAACTTAGTTGTCTTATCATACTATATTGATGTGTCAAGTAACTATGTTGGACTCAGACTTTTCACATGAGTGAAGTCTTGGAAAATCATGCTATGTTATTCTGTTGTAGGGATGAGAGGGTGGTCCGGGAGGGTAGTGATATGATGTTATTTTAGTTAACCGATAAGTTGGTGATGTTTTATGTTCTCCTTAAATTTTTGCAGACCCGAGACTTCTGTTGTAATTGAAAAACTTTTTGAGCGAGGTCTACATGAATATCTGGTAAGCTCTGATTTGGAATATGTAATATGGACCATATTTTTGCAGATGTTTAATATTCTCAGAAGAGCAAAGCTAAACATAGAAAGGAGGGATGTTAGGGTTTCTTCAAGAAAACTGCACTTTCTATTTGCATCATTTTTTTTGGGGGGTCAATCTTTATAAGATTCATCTGTAGGTTAATTTACTCAATACAACTAACTATGGTTGCTCTTTGCAGTCTGTGTCTCTATGGTGTGACTGCATAACTTATGTACAAGAGAATGACCCATCAGTCCATGAATATTCGCCAGCTGGTATCTTGAAAATGAGGAACTTATTTGAACGTGCTCTTACTGCTGCTGGATTGCATGTTGTTGAAGGCAATAAGATCTGGGAAGCATACAGAAAATTTGAACAAGCTTTCATTCATACTATTGATGATAGTGATCGAGAGGTCAGTATTTATCTGCATGTTAGAGTTTCATGTCATAGATTCACTTTCTTTGAGTGATCAACTGGTTTCTTACCTGATTTTTATTTATATATTTGTTTCATTCCCCCCCCCCCCCCCACCCAAAACGGGTGTCCTGTGACTCTTGTCATACGTTCCTTTTTGTTGGTACATGGAAACTAGTGATAATGTGACATGTAAAACTGTTTTCTTTGTATGCAGGGAAAAGAAAAGCAGGTCAATCGAATTCGAGGTATATTCCATCGTCAGTTATCTTTGCCTCTGGCTGACTTAAGGTCAACACTTTTTGCCTACAAGGCTTGGGAGGTTGAACAAGGGACTGCTCCTGAAGTTGATCCTGGTGAGCTGGATGGAGTTCCTTCTAATGTTGTTTCAGCATATCAAAAGGCCATTGAGATGTATAATGCTCGGGTCCATCACGAAGAAAAAATTTGTAAGCAAGATGCATCAGACATGGAGAAGCTTCAACATTACATGGTATATAAAATATCTATGCACTATTCGCTGAAATCTCTAATTTGTTTATTCAGTTTCAGTAATGTACTTCATTTTTTATTGTATATTTATGTATTTTATATTCAACTCTACTTAACTAAGCCTTACCCCAACTAAATGGTTGGCTACATGAATCCTATTTTGTCTCATTCAACTCTATTAAAACTTATATTTTTGTTAGCCCAATCCGTGTTTTTCTTCTCACCACTTCTCTCCCAGGTTATTTTTGGTCTATGCCTTGTTCTTGGAGCTCCTCTAACTTGTTTCTCTTTATTCCTCCTTTCCAGTGCATTTACTGGTGTCCTATGTATTTTTTGTGTATGGTATATTTGCGTGTAAATTTTTATTGGTGCTGCTGTCAGAATATGAATCTCATTACTTACTCGTTCAAGGTTGTAGGTATGTAAGTTAAAGCATGATCAGGGAAAATTAGTTTATGAAGTTTCCATCTTGAAATTTAGGATTTAAACATGTTTTTAAACTTTTGAAGTGTGTTTCCTTCGTTACACTTGCATCTCTGAATACTTATATTTTAGTATATACCTTGAATAATGATGTATTGCTCGAATAATTGTGAGATTTAGTAAGTTGACTAACAGATAAAAGACTTAAAGGTAATTTGGGAGCATGAAGAACATGTGAAAAAGTCATGGAAGAAGTGGGAGAGACAGTTCCATGACCAGTCACCTGAGTAGAGGATCCTTCAGCAAGGATGACGGGAGAAGAATTTTGAGTTTGATTTATAGAGGAAAATAAATGACTTACCAGTCATATGACAGGATGCACCGGAATTAATAATCCACAATGTAGAAGAGATATGGAATGCATGGATACCTTTCTGAGCTAAGGTGGCTGTAGGGGTGGAGGCAGATGCAACTTCAAGATGTTGAAGGCGTTTGAGTAACTGGCTGTAATCATCCCGAGACACAGTAGAAGATGTAGCAGATGTAGAACTATTAGGAGTTTGCTCAGTAGAAGCACCAATTGTGGATGTATTAGCCAACTCATTGGCCCACTCAGGTTTTCCATGTTTGGCACTTTGACCCAACAGATATCAATGGTATGATTTGATCTGCCACAGTAAGTACACTGGCAAGAAGATTTATCAACAGGTTGACTACCTGTACCCCGACCACTAGTTCCACGGCCTTGGCCACAGCCACGTCCTCGTCCATGATTGGCAACAAATGGTGAATTATCCTTGGGAGTAGTGTCAGTTTTAGAAGGATTAGCTAGACGATTGATGCAAAGAAGACTTCATTGAGAGAGCGAACCTTCTCTCCTGTGAGAAGTTGACTCTTCACAAATTGGTAGTCAGGATGTTGACCAGCTAAAAATTTTGCAACGTGAAATTTATCCTTTTGTTGCTTCAACTACTCCAGATTAGTAGTCAAGGGCTGATGTATCTGGAGTTCTTCAACCATACCTTTGTAACTTGCAAAGTATGCATTCAAAATCATATCTACCTGTTTGAAGTTAAAAGTTTCTCATAGAGATCATACATGTGGGAGATATTCTTCTCCTGAGAAGAACTTTCACGCAAATCTTCTCAGACATCTTTAGCAAGAGTGTGAAACATCGCAATAGATGCAATAGCAGTTTCAACACTGTTACATGACCATATTTTGATAATAGAGTTGTCACTGATCCACTCACATTGAGCTGTGATTGTGGTAGGTTTTTTGGATCAGTAGTAGGAGGATCATCAGTAATGTACTTTAGTTTTCCTTTGAAATGTATGTATGCCTGTACTGCCTGGGCCCATAAGAGGTAGTTTGAAACTCCGGAGAGTTTAATAGTAGTAATCTGAACTTGGACATTGCCCGTTGGTGGTTAGGATCAGCCAGCCATGAAACCAACTGATCAAACATACTGTAGAAAAGTAGTAGCAGCAGTAGTAATCACAACCAGCACTTAAGAAGAACCAGAATTAGGGTTTAAAAACTTAAATCTCACTGATAATCAAACTCAGGGTTTAAAAACCCAAATTTCAATAGATCAGAGGGATCGAACACTGCACTTGGAGAGGGGAATAAGATCCCAAAAAACTCACAGCAGAGTGCTGAGTTGATTGGAGGAATTATAGATAAAAAGCAAACTGAAATCTTACCGTAAACAGGGTACCGCATGGAGTGAGAAGTACTGCTCTTGAATGGAATTGAAGGATCTGATCAGATCCAACCTTCAATCAATATAATCTTCAAGAATAATAGAGATCCACTGATTGGATCAGAGTTAGAAGTAGAGAGTAATCTTCAAGGGTGAACCGCAACCTTAAACCTCAAACTTGATGACTGCAATCGATCTTCACTCCATGTAAACAGTAGATTAGGAAGTAGAACCCTAGTTTTTCATTAATATCATCAACTAGGGCTTTTGTCTGAAGTAGTATGCAGCATAGGGTGCTGCAACCCTTTAGTACAAACCTTGTAAGACCTTCAAACCAGAACCCCCCCCAAAAAAAAAATACAAAATAATGGTTATGCTTTGATACCATGTAACAGAGTTAACCCTGTGAAATCATAGAATCGAAGAAGAGAAGAGAAGAGATGGGAGAGAAAGGGGAGCTGCTAAGAGACAGAATTCAATACTCAGCAGATCTCAGCAGCTCCCCCCAAGACTTTATTTATAATAGGATGAGAGTACATAAACAGATTCCTAATCCTACTAAGAATCAGAATTATAAATTAGAAGAAATCCTTATTAGATATCCTAATTCCAATTGCAACTCTAAATCTTACACGATTAACAACCTCTACCATAGTGGGTCTCCATGCAGCAGCTGGTTCAACCTAATGTAGCCTGCATGACTTCCCTGCTGTTATTGCTGCTTCTGTTGTCATCATCAACATTGCCATTGATGTCACCACCACCACCTTCATCAAAGGTCCATGACTGCCAGCACTGACAATAATAAAAGCAACCCACTACAGAAATGCATAGCAATCTTCTAGGAGTTTTAATCTATTCATGTCCTATTATTTCCTTGCAAAAATTGCTCCTCCCAATTTGGCAACTGCAAATTGCACTTTCCAACCTTCTGCTAACCTGTACCATTTGCATGACTTCTTGATTAGTCAACTCTCTCTGTTCCTCAAATATAGTCTGCTTTGAAAGAACATACGTTTAAGGGATGCTAATTAATGCTATAACCTGGTACTTTTGTTAATTTATTTTCCTAGTTTACCCTTCATCTCCAACATGGATTCCAAGTTGACTTTCATTTACAACATGGCATAGAACTTCTTGGAATAATGTGTCAAATTGGTAAAATGGAAAAGCAACCAAAATTAATGCTTTAAGTGTACTATTATTTTAGAACAGTTAAAAAGCCCGAAGTGGACCGTTTTTAAGGAACAGATGGAGTAGTCCAGAAAGTGTTCTGCATTTATCTTCCAATGGTTCCAATGTATCTCGTGGAACAACTCTGCTACTTGCATCTTAAGGGGCTATTGGCTGTGGCATACAAGCATATGGTGCAGATGGCATATCCTTTTTCTCATTGTCTGGTGTTGGCCAAATATATGCATTTCCTACTCTAGCTTTTGTAGATGAATAGCCTCCACATGAATGCTTTCCTTCCTCTGCTCAAGTTCAACTTTTTAAATGCCAGTGGTTTGTGTATGAGCTGAATTCATAGTTTGTTAATTCAGGAACTAGGAAAGTAAATTCAGAATGGTAAAAGGCAGTGTTAGACTTTGAAAAGATCAGGCATCAGCCAAAATTCTTCCTTTCTGTTGTTTCCAACAAAAGTAAAAAATAATTCTGTCAAAGAAATGAAGGCGGTAGAAAGTCAGAAACAGGTATTATACAAATAATAGTTGGATGCCTTGCCCTTATCAAAAGAAACATAACTAATATTCCTTTTTACTTGGGGTGCCAAGATCAGTTGGTACATGGTAAGAGAATTGAACTTATGGGTTCTTCGTTGCTCCCTTTCCCTCTTGGGACGCAAAATGGGTAAATCAAAAGGAAACTTTGCTTAAGTCGAGTGGAAAGTGGATGTGCAGATTGAAGAGAATTGGGAATCTGGGAAAACAGTTCCTCTTTATTTTAGAGAAAAATAAGTGCATAAGGATCATCTTACAAAGAATGCCAAATTTGTTTCCACGGCAGTTCCTTATCAGAAGGCTTTGATTAATCTAGTTCTCATTAGTATCTCTGTAGTCCGACTGAAAGTAATTGTTGTATGTTCTCATCAAACCATGGATTGAGGTATCGGTATCAGATCGGCCGGATTGTATCGGTATCGGTCGAGGCTGATACCAATACTTGGCCGATCCTGGATCGGGTATCGGTATCGGATCAAGGGTAAAATTATAAAAAATCTCGATTTTTAATGAAGAGTAGTGTTAAAATTGACCGATCCAGGCCGATACTGGCCGATCTGGATCGGTATCGGCTGCCGAAACCGATACCGAGATCTCAATCCTTGCATCAAATACACTTTTAGTGATTCCATCTTTTATCTTGATCATTTGGTTGGCGCTCTTATTAATAAAATATTATTATTATTATTACTATTACTAATTTTTCTTTAATTATTTGCAAGTGACAGACCTTGTATTGTTGCAGACATACTTAAAATTTGAACAGTCATGCGGTGATCCAGCTCGCATTCAAATCCTGTATGAACGTGCCATCACAGAGTTTCCTTTATCAAGTGACATATGGCTTGATTATACTCGCTTTTTGGATCACACATTAAAGGTTTTCCCCATAAACTTGTTCAAATTAGTTGTAATTTAATAGATTATGACTATTGTTTGGTCTTTTGTTTCAGGTTCCCAGTGTTGCTAGGGATGTATATTCCAGGGCAATCAGAAACTGCTCCTGGATTGGAGAGCTTTGGAGTCGATATTTGCTCTCCTTGGAGCGTGGTCATGCTTCTAAAAATGAGTTGTCTGCTGTATGTTTCAGTTCTTATCTCTTGTTGGAACATTAATTTTATGAACATTGATATAATGGAGTGGTATTTGGTAGTGCATTTGTCCTAGAACATATTGTGAGAAATTCCCTTAGTCCTATGATTAAATTCTTTGGTTAATGAGCCACATCATGATTAGCATACAATGCCCAGAAATTTAATTAGAATTTTTTTCTTCCTGGCATGGATACTGTTGTTGCTTCCAGGAGCCAAAAAGCGTAATTTGGATGTCTTCCCCCTCACCCTGGAAAATACATAGAGCCTCATTTTCATTCCTTGTTAAGTAAGAAAAATTGAGGCTGGCAGAAGGGCCACCTTTTGAGGCAGTTATCAAAGTGGCATAACTGATCTAAGATGAGATGGACAGTTTCTTCTTGGGTTATTGTTAATTAGGCTACAAAGGAGGATTGGATGGTGCCTCGACTTATGCATTGACAGCTGATCACTAGCAGAAACTTATAGAGAAGGCTTTAAAAGCTTCACTTCCTTGCTTTCTCTTTTCCCTTTCTTCCCCTTCCTTCTCTGTCTGGAATCTCTTTGTGGTACTTGTTATGAAGTTGGGGGAAATGATTTCTTTATCCATGTGCTGAGGAATATGGAAAGGGATCTGTGGGAGAATTTTCGATGAGCTCTCCTCAACTACCCAAGGCTTGGTGCATACATCGGGACACACACATTCTACCAATGCCTGAGGATGTTGTGAGCAGTTTGATAAGTATAATATCAGCTGTTAGGTGTAAGAGATGATTGGATGTTTATTAATGGGAAGATGAAATCCCCTTAGTGATAAATACAATACTGTTATATGATTGTATTCTTGTATGTGTCCTTACTTATACTGCTGGATTGCTTCTTCCCTCTGGACGTCTCACTGTTTGCTTCTCTAGGAGATAGTTATATGAAGCAGGGTCCTCTCAGCGATTTCCCTACTTACCTCATACTGGTTGTTTCCAGTTACTGCAATCTGTTTAGCAACTTCATTTCAAGTAGGTTCTCCGTCCTTAGGCCTCTAAATTTTTCTCTCTTTTTTTCCTCCCTCGTTGGCAATAAGAAAAGGTATCTTATTATATGTGTAGGTGGAGAGAGCCTTGTCAAGGATCATATTGCAAACCTCACAACCCTTGGATGGTGGAGGCCCAATGAGAGAATGGGAAGATACCTGAGATGGGAACTCAGAGTTGTAGGGGAGAAAGGAAAACTCCACGACCACAGTCGCACACACACATGACAATGTATTCAAATCTATTTCATTGTGATTTTATAATTGAGTTTGTTGATTGCAAGCATTTAAATAGAAGAAACAAACAAAGAAGTCAAAGACATCCTAACCCTGGAATGTGAAATACAAACTAACTCAAACTCTATCTCCTATATGACTATTTCTTATGTAACCTATTCAAAGCAAAACATAATATAAAAGAAAAGACTACAAACTAAACTACTACTAGCCTTTATTAGACCAAAAATCCAGGTTGGCTTTGTTTCGTTTGCAATCCTAGCTTATGAAGAACATCTTCATAGACGACATTAGAGCAACTACCTCCATCGATCACCATGCTACATAATTGATCATTGCACTTCGTGCAGGTCTGGAACATACTGCTGTGGCGTCAATCTTCATAATCGAAGACCTTGTGAGTGGTCAAAAGAGGATGTAGAACATAACAAGGTTGTTGCTCATCATCTTCATTACCGTTGACTTCACCTAGCTCACGCTTTGCCTCTAAATTAACTGTTTCAAGATTCAGTTGCTCTTCTGGGACATAAGGTACAAAAGAATCCTTATCAATGTAAGTTACCGAATGGTTGGGATACTAAGCACTAATATGCTCATACCCTTTGCACATAAAACACTGAATGGCAGCCTTTGGCATCACAGGAGGTTTGTTGGAACCACGCTGAGGTGGGGAATATGGCCGGTTTGGTTGTGAAGATGCCATTGTTGAACCAATAGCTTGTGGCTTGCTGAATGATTTTTCTTGGGGAGAAGTGATGCAGATTTATCACCAAATTGGGCTTCTTTTATTAGGAATAAGTCTAGGGTTGGGTTACATATATGTTGGGCCTTTGATCCCATGGGTTTCTAATGTAATAGGCCACTTTTATGGGCCTAAAATATGGGTAAATAGGTTGCATACGGGATTAGCTCCCATACTTAGTTTTATTTTCATACTTAGCTTTTTATTTGGTGTTTTAAATTGAACCGGTTCAACCAGTGGTTCAATTTAAGTGATTTTATTAGTTTTTGTTTTAGTTGTTTAGTTGGGCTGGATTAGGACTCTATTTTGAGTCTATTTCAGTTTCCTAGTCAGTTTAAGTTAGCTAATAGGTTAAGGATTGGGTTAGGCCATTCCTTTTTAGTGTCTAAGTCTATTTTTGAGTCTTCTATATAAGTTTGTAAGGGAGGCCAGCATTGAACACGAATTTGATTAATAAAAATTAGCTTTATGCTTGCTGCCTTTGTTGCTGCCTTTGCTCCATCGTGAGTGTGCCTTGTGAGTAATATCAAGGTTGCCTTGTGAGTAATATCAAGGTTGAAGGGATTGGTGGATCTCCAATCGACTCCTTGCATCGTGAAGATCGGGAGGGTTGCTACTTATCTCCTTGCATCGTGAAGATCGGGAGACCCCATTGTTCATCTTCAAAGCTGCTGCCATTGAAGACCTGCAACAAGTAAGAAATTCTGCAACTATTCTTCTTCCTTCTAGAAGGTCACCTACAAGGTGATTTTCGTGAGAATTCTGCCCAGCCAAATCTAACCATTAGAACCTGCTAAAAATTTGATTGAGTCTTCCTCAAACCCTAAGAGAGACTCGATTCAAATTTCAGCACCATCCACCCAGCCGATTGTCTGAAATTATAGTTTTACCCCTCTCTCCTACTTCTACTAGGAAACCACCATAACTTCGAATCTGTCCATCAGTTTCAAACCAAACTTTCAGCATACATCCCTTACATCATTGTTGACACTCGATCCAAGTTTCAGCCCCAAATTCCCACTCTAACCCCTCCATTCCTCCACTCCATTAAACCCAAAACCTGCAACTCAATTCTGTCCAGAATTGCAGAATTTCAAAACTCATCCAACCCCTAACCTTTTAATACCATATTGACCCCCTAGACCTGCCCATTAATACCCTATAAACCCCTTTCCCAATATCCAACCCAAACCCTAGGAATTGACCTAAATCCTAGTGCTGTCCATTCGAACCAGCAGCCCCTTTTGTTGTTTGATCTTGTTGTTTGGCTCCTAGTAGGTCTCCTACCTATCTAGGACTACATTAAGAAGGCTACTATTGACTGGAACTATCACTCCTAGGAATAATATCTGTAAAAGTCTTTCTAGTAACCGAGTTTATGACTGCTTCAGACTTTCTTCTACTTGATATGCCACCTGTACAACATCCTACATTCTAGGAAGTCGATTGGATACTAGTGCAGCACTTATTTGAGGGTGTAATCCCTTGTGGAACTATGCCACCAATACCTCCTCATCCCACTTAAAATCAGATCGTGTTGCTAAATAGTAAAACCTGGCTGCATACTCCTTAGCTGTCATGCTTTTCTGTCTCAATTGTGCAAACCTGAGGTGCATATGCTGCTTGTAGTTGTTAGGCAGGAATCTTTGGTTCATGGCTTTACTCATCACGGCCCAAGTAACAACTATCCTAATGCCTTGAGTTCAATTCTGCTGTTGGTGTTTGATCCACTCGACTCGAGCCGTGTCCTTCAGCTTAGCCTCTGCAAATAGAATCTTTTTGGCCTCAGTAAATCCGTACCATCTGAAAAATATCTCCAAACTGTGAACCCAATCAAGTTACTGCTTTGGGTTGTTATCCCCATAAAAATTGAGGACGTCTAGCTATCTGCGCTCCTCTTTCAGCTCCATAAAGAGGATCATCATATCGACCAACTTCATATGGTGGTGGGGGTGGATGATGCGGTTACTGTGGTGTAACATGAAACAGGCCCTTTGGGATGGAGTTGGAAGAATCCCTAGACTGAATGGAACTCTTTCCTTTATCTGAAGCCACTAGTCGGTCAATAGAAGTTTCATGGATGCCATTGTAACAGCACTCAACCCTTGGAGAACCAAGAGAATGAGAGAGCTATAGATGGGTAGAAGCAATTTATCACCCAACAATTTATTTATATAAACTTGACCAATTACAATAATCAAAGGACTCTATAGTCCAAGCATAAGAAGTAAACAACGCAACTCAGCTATTCTTAGTTACAATTTGAAACCAACTAAAAACAATAACTTCATAAATAAAGTCCCACAATATGGAGGTCTATGTACTCCTATAGTCCCCCAACCGAGATCTACATTCTAACACTCCCCCTCAAGCTGGTGTATATATGTCATCCATACCTAGCTTGGAACAACCATCAAGAAATGCAGGTCAAAACAATGCCTTTGTGAACATATCATTAAGTTGACTGTCGGAGTTGATGAACGGAGTGGAAATCAGTTTTTGCATAACAACATTTCTCACAAAGTGGCAATCAACCTCAATATGCTTAGTCCTCATGAAAAACTGGATTTCGAGCAATGTAAATGATGGATTGATTGTCACAATACATCTTCATTGGTTCGGGAATAGAGAACCCCAATTCTTGTGGGAGAGATTTCAACCACATCAACTCTGCTGCAGTATGAGCCATAGCTCTATACTCAGCCTCTGCACTCAATTGAGCCACAATAGTTTGGTTCTTATTCTTCCAAGACACTAGATTACCTCCAACAAAGGTACCATATCCAGTAGTCGATCGTCGATCATTGGCAACTCTAGCCCAATCAGCATCAGAATAACCTACAATATTTGTGTAACCATGATGTCGATAAATAACACCTTTGTTTGGAGCACCCTTAAGATACCTCAAGATACAACAAGCAACATCCCAATCAGCAAGTTTAGGGCTCTCCATAAATTGACTAATGACTCCAACCACAAAGGAAATATCTGGACGATGACAATCAGATAAATGAGCTTCCCAACTAGTCTTTTGTACTAATGTTTATCCTCAAAATCATCACTATCACTCACCCCAAGTTTCAGATTCGGATCCATAGGGTTATCAATAGGCTCACAGCCGAGCATACCAGTCTCAGATGGGAGATCAAGAACATACTTCCTCTGAGGTAAGGTAATACCTTTTCTTGCAACGAACAACTTCAATCCCCAAAAAGTATCTGAGAGGCCCTAAATCCTTCATCTGAAAGTGTCGATGGAGATACACCTTCACCGCTTGAATACCAGAAGTGTCATTTCCTAAAATTATAATATCATCAACATACAAAACTAGGATAACAACTTTGTCCTCCCGACGATGTATAAACACTGAGTGATCAGAAAAACACTAGGTAAAGCCACAACTTCCAATAACTTTATTGAACTTATTGAACCAAGCATGTGGAGATTGCTTCAGCCTATAAATAGCCTTGTGAAGCATAGTTTGAAATCTCGCGATATCTCGGTATCTGGGTTGGTCGAGATATCCGAAATATACTGAAATTTTGTCGAAATATGGTATTTTTTCTACCATATTTTGGCACTCCATCTCGGTGGGTTTTTGGCCATATTAAGGCCTGATACTTCATGTACACCATTATTTAAGTTAAATAAACACATTTAAACCTTCATATTGCAAAAAAATGAACTCAAAGTGGTGTTTTGGGTTTGCACCCTTGATTGACAGTATACGGTCGGACCCTGATGTATAAACTGTTAAATACACTTTATTTACGAAATATACTGAAATTTCGTGACGAAATATCACGAAATATATCGAAATTTGGACTTTTTTCATTTCATATGGTCATCTCGTCTCGGCAGTGTCGAGATATCCGAAATATACCGAAATATTGGCTATATATCGCAAGATTTTGAACCATGTTGTGAAGACGACATACTTTGGATGCATTCTCCCCCTAGGCAACATACCCTATAGGTTGCTTCGTATAAACCTCTTCATCAAGATCACCATATAGAAAGGCATTTTTGAGTTCTAGCTGAAATAAAGGCCAATTAAGATTACTTCCAAACAGATAAGTATACGGACAAAATTAATGCGTGCTACCAGAGAGAATGTCTCAAAATAATCAACACCATATGTTTGAGTGAAACCCTTTGCAAGTTGCAACCAACCGAGCTTGAGGTGCTCAACTGAACCATTTGGTAACCAAATGGCGACACCAACATTGCATCCGGATAGTGTAATAATCACGTTGTCCTTGACCGGATTGTGGAATATCAGAGGATGCAATGTTGGTGTCGCCAAAAGACACCTTCTCAGAATTACCATCAGATGCAGCTGTGTTGGCGGTTGATGCAACCCAGTCAGGTTTCCCATGTTTAGCCCAGTAGGTATCAACAGTATGATTTAGCTTGGTTCACCTAGACGCCATGACAACTATCAATACCAGACCTGACACTAACTTCCCCTGCCCTCTGACGTCTGAAGCATGCATAGCTTGGCCAATTTTACAGGGTTACGGGGCAGGACCCTGGGATTCTTAGATACCAAACCAATTAAGGGGTGATGGAGGCAAGGAAGGTTAAGCTACTCTTTTGGTGGCCCTACTTGATTTCAGAGCCTGCATCAAGTTTGCAGAACCTTATTAGTGTTGTTTCGGACCTTGTCTTACTATTTCAAAAAGCCCCTTGCTTGTGTCCTCGCACTATGTTGTTGGTTATGGGTTTCTCTTGAATTGGGATTCAAGGCTGAATTCTTAACTAGGTGCATGAGGGAGGTCATTGCTGAAATGCCAGTGTGTTGTCCAGGTAGACCAAAAATCAGGATTTGTCGTGCATCCACTGATAAATGAATTATGGAGGTGAGTTTGCAAGGGCTATCAAGCCCTAGGAGATCAGGATGGGAAAAGATGAGGAGTTCCCTTTTTTTTTTTTTTTGGGGGGGGAAGAGTGCTCAACCCACAAGTACTATCTTTTTTTATTGCTTGATGCATATGAGATGAGGTGGACATTTGGTTCATGGATTTTTTTTTTCTTTTTAAATTTTGTTTGTATTGCTATTTGGGGTGGTAGGTTTAGTAATAATATTATGAATATATTGCTTTTTCATATAAATAACAGAGATCTTATAAGTGGTTTTGGTATTTGCTCTAAGTTGTTGCTTTGGGTTGGGATATTTCATCTCTAGTTGATTGGCAATATTCTATTCTTTTAGGAGGGCTTCGATATCATCAAAAGCAAGTTTTGGAAAGGTCGTGGTGGGATTCTTTTATTCATGCTTAAAAAATTTCCTTGGAAGAAATGTTTGACTCCCCATGGTTATACTGAGTAATTCCAACTTATGTTTGGTAGTTTAATTTTCTCTTTGGTCAATTTTATGGATGAACTAGTAATTGAGCTCAGGCCTTTTATGTCTTTTCTTCTCTTTATTTGGCAATTAGAGTATCAGTTTTCACTTTACTTTCTTTGATCTGAATGAGGAAATGTTATATTATTATTATTTTTATTTTTTTTGGGTCTGATTGATGAAGGTTAAAATTTTCAGGTCTTTGAGCAGTCCCTGCAATGTACTTTTTCGAGCATCGAAGAGGTGAGGAAATATCTATTTGATTTTTGGGGTAAAGTTAATATTCATAGGTTAAGTTGCTACATGGATGGCAATGGTAGACATGAATGGGATGTGTCACAAAGAAGGCCACATCCATCTCATCTGTCAATGTTATCCAATAAAGAATGCAATGTCAAAATGTGGTCAAAGTTTATCACATCACAAAAGTGCCACGAACCTCTAAAATTTTGTACTAGCGGTTTATGGTATCTCTGTAATTTTCCACAACTTTTGTTGGAAACACTTCCAGTGCATATGACATTTGCATCTGGGTTCGCAATTTGACCAAGGAGATGGGTGGGGGTCCTTTATAACAAGGACCAACCCAAAAGGATGAAATGTGATATTTTTTAATCATTACGAGGTTCAAAAACTATTGTGAATTTATGAGCCACATTTTTTTTATATACCTCAATCTAACATTCTTTTCATTGATTTGATGGTAATCCTTTATGATTCTGTTTCTTTTATTTGTTGTGAATGATTCATTACTGTCCCCTCAAGCCTCAATAAATGTTTTATATTTCATTGTTATAATCTCTGTGTCAAAGGGTGAATAAATAATTTATTACCAGGTGAGAGAAAAGAAAATGGAGCCCCAATAGAAGGAGAAGATACAACAATTATCATAAAACAAAAAACCCAATCCTCAGCAGGAGGAGGAGGGCTGCAGAATAGAGGGGCAATCCCATGATACAAAAATACTCCTGTTCCTTGGGGAGTCATTACAACAAGAGGAGACCGAGGACAACTTGCTTTTGACTTCAAAAGAGATGGAGTCTGATATCTGTTGGAGGGATCTAGAACTGGGCGACCAATTTCCTAAGATTACTCTCCATCCAAATGTGGTTAATGGCAGCACCAAAGGCAAGCTTGCCTACTACATCACAGGTTGATTTACCGCCAAAGTTCATATCCACCCAAATCCATTCCCTCTGGAATGTAAGAATCCTCCGTCTCCTTGGCCATCATTTTACTAGAATTCCTTTCCAGATGGAAGAAGGAAAAGGGGCAAGCAAAAAAGAGGTGGTCGATGTCTTCCGTAGCATTCCAACAAAGACAGCAGGAGGGAGATACCGGAATCTGTCGGTGGATAAGAAAAGACTGTTGGGAGGCAGTGGGAGAGGGCCCTCCAAACAGTGAAGCTATGACAAAGGATGTGGCTCTTGAACCACATTAACTTGTGCCAAAGGGACAATGTTCCATGAGAAGGGATGCAATTCCAAGCCCCTTTGGAGCTGAAAATACTGGAAGAAGATGCAGTCTAAACAACGTTATCTCCCCTACCGTTGCGTCTTCCGGCAAAGGAAAGCAAGGCATCCCAGACACCGGATGGCGGGGGAGAGGAAGGAGACCGGGGGGGGGGGTGTGTGTGTAAATCATCCTGGCGAATATCTATTTGAAGGAGCCTAAAGGGAATATTAACTGATATGGAGTCAATTTGACACTCAAATTGCCATGCTGCTATAAACTGAAACGATGTCAATAACTTTCACATGCTTTTTGGTTAATTCACATGTTTACAAGCTCAGCACAGTGCTTAGATTCCATTTTTTCTGCAGGAACTTGAACTAATGGTAAATTCAAGCATACTCTTGAATAGATTTGTTGGGCAGATTAGGGATCATCCAGATTAGTCCATGTGTAGAAAACACAAGAATGTGGGACCAAGATTATAAATGGCTCTTCTCGGTTAATATGTTTGGTCCTCTTGTGAAAGACTGGATTACTAGCAATATAACTAGTTGCTTGATTATCACATAGCATTTCCATAGTCCTGCTGACTAGAAAACCAAGCTTTTGGACAAAGTATTTAAGCCGCATCAATTCAGTCGCAGTATGAGCTCTATACAAAGCTTCAACACTAGACCGAGCTATTGTAGTTTGCCTTTTTTACTTTTCAATGTAACATGAGTACCTCCAACAAACGTACAATTGCCTGTAGTAGACCCATGGTTGTCAAGGTGTCGCCTAGGTGTCCAGGCGGATTTCTAGGTGCCTAGGTTACTGCCACCTTATTGTGGGACGCTTTGCACTGGTTTGATTTCTAGATGCCTAGGCGGCTGCTGCCTTATTGTACGGCGCCTTGCATTGGTTTAATTGGTATCGAACCATGTTCTGGAACTTATTTATGCCATGCATTGGTTTAATTGGTATCGAACCAGGTTCTGGAACTTATATATGTCAAATATCATTTGTTATTCCGTTTACTTAAGATATTATACATAAATATGCAAATACCCCTTATTTGAATCCAATAAAAATAGTTAAAAAAAAAATTCCAAAGGATAAAAAGTCAACCCCCCAGTTCAAGAACAAAAATTGGATTTTTAGAGGTAGGTGAAATTTTCAACTTTCTAATGCTGGGTTTTTTTTCTTCTCAAATCTAAAAATTCCATAAATCTTAATATGGTAAAACATTGGTAAAAACCAAAAGTGCGGTAAAATATTTATTTGTTTTAATATCTAAAAAATTATTTTCATTCAAGCCAATTTTGACAGCATTCGCGCACACCAAATAAGGTTTGATCAGAACATAACTCCTTCAATATAAATCAGATTTAAGCAATCTTGGATTTGTTGGAAAGCTGGCTTTGTGCTCTATCTAATACAAAAAGTCCCATGTAAAAATAAAATCATTTGATCAATCAAATTTATTAGAGAACAAGGATATTTCTCTAAATCAAGAGCAGGTTAATTACTTATTGATAAGATCATATTTTCTAGGAACGGTATAAACCAAATGTGAGACTAGGTGTACTTGAAAATGACCAATTCCAAGAACTTATAAATCAAATGTATGTTTTAATTGATTCTAACCTCCAACAGGTTGCTTCTTTCGTTCTGTTGTCTTCTATTTCTATGTTGATTTTTGATAACTTGATGTGACTTATTGTTGATTTTTGATGACTTTTTTTTGGTGAATATATTCTATTACCAAACCCAAGAGGGGACGGGGAGAAAAAAGGGGTGGGGGAGGGGGATGAACAAAGGAGAAAAAGGGGGGAAGAGAGAAGGGGGGGGGGCAAAGCCGCAACCACAAGCCAAACTACGCAGAGGTGGGGGGGGCTGTAAAAGAGAAGTATCAGGACCCCAAGATACAACAATGTGCCTGTTCCTTGGGGCATAAAAAATGGACCTATTAGGGATGAAGCTGAGCTTGGAGGAGACATCGAAAGAGATGGCTTTCCAAATCAAATCAAATGATCTAGAGTTGGAGGTCCATCTCCTAAGATTCCATTCCATTCAAATGTGGTAGATAGCGGAGCCAAATACAAGCTTTCCAACAGTGTCACAGATAGTGGCTCCAGAGAAAGTCATTTTCAACCAGAGCCATTCTCTATCAAAGGTTAGAGGTCTCCTGCAACGGGGCCAGATGGATGTAAGGGCTTTTTTCCAGATGGTGGAGGTAAATGGGCAAGCAAAGAAGAGATGGGCAATGTCCTCGGAGCCATTCTAGCAAAAGACACAAGAAGGAGAGAAGGATTTTGCGGGCTAATTTGAGGTTTTGACACTCATGCTTGTATCTATGAGTCTGTAACTCTTCTAAACTATCCCAAAATAATTGAAGTAGGATACTCAATGGTTCCATGGTTAGTCCATGGCCAAATTTATAGGTTCTCCCATGCTAAAATAACTTGATTCCTTCATAGATTTTGATCTCCTTTGTGCATTGACTCCCAATTGGTAGAAGGTCCATCTGAGCTTTTTGAAGTGGTGCTTTCATGCTTATGAGGGGTACTATATATAGTAGAAGTCAAGATCTGTCCGGGTAACTTTCCCTATTTGGGGATGCAATTTAAGTCTCTGAATGATAAGTATGCAAACCCTTAAAATTGCTTGTATGAAGGAAAATTTTGATTCTTTCTTGATCTAGTTTCCTTAATGAAAGAGGATGAGGTCGAGGCTCCCCAGAACTTGGGAGTTTCTTACAGTTGGCCTTCTGAAGCTTTCATTCTGCTCCATGCGCTGCTCAACTCTACTATCTGATTATTTTGGTATGAAAAATTGTCAGGAAGCCTGTTTAATTCTTCACTTGATATATCTCTGTAACAGAATGTAGATAGCCAGATAGTGATCCTTGTCAGAAATTTATGGCAACAAGATAGTTACAAAACAAACAACTTGTGGATTTTAATTGGTGTAGTTTATTCTCTTCTGTTGTCTAATGGGTTACTGCTTCGGAAACTCTGTTGATTTTAATTGTCTTAGCCAAGATTTCGTTTACTCTACTAGTGATTGTGAGAGAAGATGCTAAGTGCTAACTGTCAGTGATTCATGCTGTTTCAGTATTTGGATTTATACCTTACTCGGATAGATGGTTTACGACGAAGGATTTCATTAACTGGTCCGGCAGATGATGCTCTCGACTATGCCTTGATAAGGGACACATTTCAGGTTCGTAGGTGTAATAACCATTGCAGATTGTTTGAATTCTCCTTTTCAGATTTACTTTTCACCTGCTAACTATTGTATGAACTTTGCCTTTTGGTAGGTTCCTCAGCATACCCTTGCATAATTTCTTCCCCATGCAAAAATATAAGCTGTATTCTAAATTTTTTTATTTATTTTTTCTTTCTATTTCAATGATTGTATCATATTTTTTGGGGTAACTCAATTTATTTGATTTTCTTTGACGATGATGTAAGTTTGATATTTCTTTGTATAGATCTTGATTTCTTTGTAATTTTGTTTAGTTAATATGATTAGTGGAAGATTTAAATGTTGGACCATTGAAAAAAAAATTAGTTATGGGTGGTATGCTTCTCAATTTGTGGCAGTCAATCTCATTTAATAATAAAGTTAAAAAATCCGGAAAAAAAAGAGAATGGAGTGGGAAAGGCTACAAGTTTTGACTATGCTACTTGACTAGGTCAAGAGCATTGATTGCATTTTGCAACATTAGAATGGGGACTAAACGTGATCCATCCTTTATTCTTTCTACCACGGTGGGCAGACTAGCCATAAGTTGAAATGTCAGTCAACACTTGACATTTGCATAGGTGCTGATAAACCTGGCTTTGAGATTTGGGAATTCGGAAGTTCTGGATATAATCTGATACTTTGGTGAGGCTGGTGCGTATAATATTGAAATGCAATCATCCAAACATTTTTTCACTCTTTCTGATGTGGTTTTGGGGTTCTGGGCTTACACTTTGCTTATTTGGGATTCATTCTATGTCCCCTTGATGGAAGCCATCACAGCTGTCATAGGCAGCCTACATGTCGTGACAGCAAGTGATTTCTGTTCTTTTTCAAATTTTGTTTTGAGATAAGATTCCAGCCTACAGCAGGAATCTTATCCTTACAAATCAGTCAAATTGTGGGGTCTTATAGGGTCTTTTAGGAGTTTTTTTTTTGGTTGTAAAGCTTGTCTTGGATTAGGAATATTCCTTTCTACTTATTTGCTGCTAATGTATTAGGTTAGATTGAGCTTTACTATTGGTTGGATGATGGGAGCTCTTATTTCCTATTAATCAGATAATGTAAGCTCTCTCCTAAATCTGCTGATTCCATTGTGTTTAAACTTCTCATTTAATTTCTGATTCTATTAATCAATTGCTGGAGGTTCTAGTTCAGTTTTTTTTTTTTACAATTCCTTGTGGCAGTAGAATTGTTCTAAATCTCATCTAGCCATCAGATTTTGGTGAAACTTTGCAGACTTGTACTGATAGTTATACTAGCCAACCTAATGTAGCTCTAAATAGGAGAAGGATCCTATTAGAGGCCAAGCAACAGGATCTCAAAGGGGGCTGCTGGTTCGAATGGGCAGAATTAGGGTTTTTAGGTCAATTTCTAGGGTTAGGCTTGGGGGAATGGGGTAATTCTTATATGGTTTTAATTTTAGGGAGTCTAATAATGTAGGTTTGGATGATGTTTAACTAAAAAAATTGAATTTCAGAAAATTAGGGTTAGGGTTTCGGGTTTTAGAATTTAGGCTGAAACTAGGGTTTTTAATGGGATTTTAGGACTGGGGTTCTGGTCGAGTATCACTGGCAGGGAGAGGGAGATTCGACTGTAGTTTGGGCTGAATTGGATGGCTAGTTAGGTCTGAACAGGTTTTAGGTTGATTTTAGGTTTTATAGAGAAGAGGGGGAATTAGGGTTTAGCTATTGGGGATGGGGCAGCAAGCTAGATCGAGTGGAAGGTTTACTGTAAGGATGTTATGTCTGAAATTTGAGGGGATTTGACTGATAAAATAGGGCTGGACAGAACTTAGATTATTTAGGGTTTATGGGAATCAATTGGGATGGGGTAGGTTTGGGATGGAGGATTAGAAGAAGAAGGGGATGAATGAAACTAAATAACTAACTTACTGGTTGAAGAAGATCTTCAATGGAGGCAGCAGCTCTGTGACAGAAGGATAGAACCACCTTCCAGCTGTAGAGGATCCTCCCAGCCGTCATGGCGTAAGGAGTCATAGGAAATCCACCTACCCTTCTTCCTTGATAGAACCACAAGGCAAACACTCACAAGGAGCAAAGGAGCAGCAGCAATGGCAGCCATCAATTCTGTTTTTTTTTTTCTTTCAAATATTCAATTGTGTGGGAGCCTCCTACGATTTACTTTATTTATAATAAGGCCAAAGGCCAAAACCTAATACAACTTAAACACATCCTTCAAAAATCGTGGAAGGGTGTTGCTAAACATAAAATAACTTAAAACTTAAAGTAAAAAGACCTAATTGTCCCTACTATCTTAAATTAAAAGACACTTAACTAAATCACTTAAATTGAACCAATTGTCCCATCCTTCGAGCGTAGTCTTCATTCCTCCTAGAGATATGAGGAATGCTCTTTCTACCAGGAGTGCAACTGGACTGGGTTGGGTGGGAATTTTTAAAACCCAACCCTGGGTCCCTGTGGCTCAGCCCAAGCCCGGTCCAGCCTGGGGTCGGGCTCAAAGATCTCAGCAGTCCAGCTTGGCTCTGCAAGCCCGAAGTCAGGCCGAGGGGAAAGGAGGGAAGGGGAGGCAGCAAGGGAGAGGATGAAGAAGAAGGGGGAGACCTGCAGCAAATGAGAAGAGGACAACACATTGGAACCAGAGGGAGAAGATGTTAGGGGAAAAAAAGAGGGGTTGGGGGGGGGGGGGGTGGAGAACTTCTCGAAGAAACAGCCTACCTGACTTGCTGCTGCCTCTCTACAAGTGTTAAGTGCCCATTGATCTCTCTCCATCGTTTGACTTATTTTGCAGAGAGAAGAGCACAGAGCCCTAAGCCCCATTTTTTCGGTCTTTTCTCTATTGTATTATTGGTTAGTTTTGTCATTTCTCTATTGTATTATTGGTTGGACTAAGGAAATCAAATTTAACATTTTACACTTAAGCCCTTAGGGGGGGCTATCGACTTACATTTATGCCCCCACACAATTTATACACATTTATTGCCTCATTATAAACTAAAATATTATATTTTATGTTCGAGCCCTTGGAGGCTTGTAAGTTGTAACCTAGTATAATTTCGCCAAGTCCCCAGACCTGTACCCATTTTTGACACATCCCCGTATCCTATGTTTTAGGATTAGGTGGATCTGACTCCTGGATGCTTAACATTATGTGATTCTCACACCCGAGTCCAATTAACACAGGCTAAACATTAGGCCTCATAAGCCCCTGCTGATTGCTACTTGAGGGATTCGCACTGTTAAGCTTCTGGACTGTCGTACCACAACTTAAGGCACGATTAGCTTGATATATGAATATCATTGCCACTTCTCTTAACCAAGTCTTATCTTCAATGCTTGTCAAATTTATAGCAGGCTGAATACTAATTCCTGGAGTTCCAGTATTCCTAGTTCAACTAAAAAAAGGCGTACCCAGTGCATGAGGCTCCCGCCATTGCGGGGTCTAGGGAGGGTCATAATGTACTCAGCCTTACCCCCACTTCGTGGAGAGGCTGTTTCCAAATTCCTAGTTCAACTGGGACTCTTAATTTCTCTCAACAGAATTTGAATTGCAGTGTTATGACCTTGGCTGATTGGTACCTATAGCTGTCTACACTTTTTGAAGGGAGAGAAAACTGGCCACCTAGGTAATTACTAATCAAAACAAATTTAATCCATTCAATTCTATAGTTTTTATTTTTGTTGGGGGGGGGGGGGTTTGTTGCAGTTTTGTTTGAAAACAAAATAAAGTCTTCTAGATCTGTAACTCTTAGGTAGCTAGACTAACTTAACTAACAATGGCTCTAAAATATTTAACTATGTACGCAGCTACTCAAAAGTGAGCTCTTTAGTACTAAACTAAAGCTAACTACATACCTAATACACTCCACTGGTAATTAAATATTTATTTTCATACACCCCTTCAGACCCTCACTTTTGGGCCTTATTATTCATCCCATAACAATAAAATCCAAAGAATTATAAACACATATCCAATAGTTATAGTAAATAGGACCAATTTTAGGACCAAGCCTGCATTACCATATTGATTCTTGGGTAATTTACATGTACCTCCCCTGAGGTATCACGTAATTGCAGAGCCACTTGTGAGTTTTGGATATTTACGCATGTCACCCCTGCTTTCCAAAATAATTAATAAGTAAACCCATTACCTGGGACTAAAAACATTAGAATATATCATATATTGACCAAAGTGCCCCTCCTGCCAAAATAAACCTCTTCTTCCATTATTTCCCTTATTTCTACTCTTGAAGAACCCTAGCGGCAGAGAACCATCCATGGCCGTACCATGTCTCCCATCTCCCTTCACTAACTCTTCTCCTTCTCTCTTCTTCTTCTTCCTCTAAACTTAATCAAATCATTCACCATTTCTTTCTCTTCCTTTCTCATTCTTCACAAAACTGCACCGATCTGTAAAAAAAATGGGTTTACTTATTAATTATCGGAATAAAATGTTTAAAACACTCTTACTGTTCAATTAATTCCAGGTCTGAAACCAAACCATCGAGTTGGAACTTGGAAACACGGAACAAGGAATCAAGGAGACGCAAAACAGCAGCGGCTTCCACCAACCTTTTGCAATTCAGTTTGCACACATGCTTCGGAGCAAAGTTACTACAACTTTGCTGCAGGTTGATGGCCGCGCTCATGGTTGTCCCGTCTTCTTCATCCCTATTATCCGCCTCATGGATTTTGGATGTATTTTTCAGTTTCAGAGGAGAAGACAAAATTTTCAGAAATTATTTATACTTGTTTTAATGGCTAATGATAAACAGAGAGATGTAGTATGGCATTTCGAACTTTCAATACTTGTCCATTGTGTGTTTTCACTCGAAAATGTTCATAAGGTCTTCGTCAGATACACCAACATTTATCGACAACTCACCAATCTGTAAAAAAAAAAAAAAGACTAAAAGGAGCATAACATGTCACTTGCAGTATCGTGCTAAATCATTCTAAAGAACGAAAATTCCCATTGCAGATTCAAAATAGCATCTCAGCCCCGATCTGAATCCAACAATTTTCTATGAATTTGGTATGTTTCGGGGTTTACAATACTATAATGGATAAATCCCATAATTCCTTTCACTGAGGTTAAAACGAAATTGCTAATGAGCGATGGAATCACTTTACCTGAACGGATGAGAAACCATCGAGATAAAAACAAACATATTGAAGCAGACACCCATGGTCCACACTCAAGACGAACCTGTCCCTATTAAACCAGTTTGGTTTTGGTAGGTTATACCATATCAACATGGCGGTACAGACGATATCCCACTTCAGCCATCCCCACTACCATCCCTGGTTGCCCTGCCTTGACCTGCTGCACGGCGCCCATTTTCAGCATTCTGTCTACGCATCTACGGTCACCATTTCCTGAAACGCCTCATCATCCTCTTCACGATCTACTCCTAAACCAACCTTGTACTGGTCATGCTGATCTGGCTGATCAGATTGGTTGCAAAGTTTTGGTTTCAGCCTTTAAAGAGATGGGCAACAAGAAAGGGTATATTGGTCATAAAATTTCTGAAACACTCTTACTGTTCGCAACTAACGGAATGGGTTTGAGCATGTTCAGCTTCCAAAATTCCTGGAGTCCTACGGCATTCTCACAGAAACAAAACATAATTATTTTGGAAAGCAGGGGTGGCATACGTAGGTATCCAAAACTCACGGGTTGTTCTGTAATTAAGTGATACCTCAGCGGAGGTACGTGTAAGTTACCCTTGATTCTTTTGTGCCATCCGTGCTTCAACTTGAGGGCGGGATATTTGTTTACTACCAGTAATCTGTATCTTCTGTCATTACTTTAACTCTTGCTGCATTGCCTTTCTCTTGCCCTTCTAATAGCTTCAAGTTGCAACAGTTCACTTTGCATTTTCTATTATTCCTACCCCTAGGCCAGAGGTTTCTCCCAACCCCCACCCTGAAAAAAAGGAAAAAAAAAAAATTCTCAACACAATAAGAAAGAGATTTTATTTATGAGTGGAGGCCAAGGAGCCACATAGAAAGGTTATGTATCATTTTTTCAAATTACAGAAGAAGATCCACATTATCTCCTAATGCCTGATTGGCTGAGGTTAGTGAATTCCCTGCATAGTCTTTTGTATGTGACATAGTTGTCAAGGCGTCGCCTAGGCGGGTACCTTGGTTGCCTAATTGTTGTCGCTCTGATTTTGGACCCTCTCCAACTCCTAGGGTCGCCTAGACGCTGTGACTACTATGGTATGTGTGTGTGTGTGGCCGTCAAGCTACCTAAAAGGCAGGTTTTTTATGTTTATTGATCTGCTGCTGCTTTGATGCCAGATTATCAATTGGCTAAGAATAGTATCTTCATGACACTGCCTTTTCTAGAAAGATGGTAGCATTCCAGCTCGATAAATGTCTGAGAAATGTTGGGGCATGACTATTCTTACCCGCCCCATTAAATGAGTAGGACCAGACTTCAAAATGAATGACAATACACAACCTAATGTGGACAAATTCAGCAGCAAGTCAAAAGAGGAAGACATTTGGAAGACAGAAGCCTTTAGAGATGAGTGGATTGATTGTTGGATGTTGTTCTTGGCAGATGTCCACTTGAAGAACTGAATTATGATAGGGGCACTCTTCATTCAAATGAAGTTCACTGCTAAGGATGGGTGTGGAGGACCTGTAGTAATTTGCTTCCAGCTGAAGATTTTTGTGGAATGGCTTTTATTGTTTCTGGACCAACTCCTCTGCTATCCATTTCCCTGTTTATCATCAATCTTAGTACATATAGAAATTGCCTAGTTGCTGGATTTCCTTGTCATTAATGTTTCAAATAGGGGACACCTTGTTCTTTAACGATCCTGCCTGGATACATAGTCTGCCAGTTCTTAGCAATATCATATTAGGGTTGCTTTCCAAAAGAGGGATCTTAAGCATCATTTACCTACCCCGAAGTTGCAATCTCTACCATCTTCTACTACTTTGATATTCTGTCGGAAGTTGTATTAGTGGCATGGATGGCTTTCCATAAGGCTGGTACCATGACTTCCATGCATAGTTCGAGATTTCAAGTCGAAACCGTAATATTTCAGATTTTGCTCTAATTTTGAACGAAAACTGGTACATTTAGGGTTGCCATTTCGGTTGTCAAATGACTATTTTGATCCGAAACTTCAGGAAAACCCTAATTAAGCATATCTAAACATATTTGAACCTTTAGATTGTAAATCAAACACACCCAAAATCATAGTTTGGCTTCAAACCCTAATTTGGTATTGTATGTTGTATGTTTTAGTATCCTTTTTCTTATATAACTTATCTCTACGTAATTTTGTACTAGAAAACATAACAATCAGTAAAAGCAATTGAAATATGTATTAGGAATGAAGAAGAACCATTTAATAGTACACTAATATTAAAAAGTGTCATCATGGACAATTAATAGGGATTGCCTAATTAAGCATGTTTACTTATGTTTGAAGCATTAGATTAGAAAAAAGAACACCCAAAGTGGTAGTTTGGCTTTGGACCCTATTACATGCTGGCCATGTCATCCTCTGCCTGAAGAATCAGTCAAAGTCCATCACAATAGCCCTATAGGTTGAAAATTTGAAATTATATTGAAATTTGGCTATTGATGATGCTTCAAATGTGCCCAGATTTTGAAGTGGATGCCCCACTGTTGATCATCAAGTCTTGATTCAGTAACAAAATGAAGGATTTTGCCTGAAAAAATGAAGGTTTTCTAGTAGTTCTGGACTTCTCAGGCTGAAGGGGGTGAAAGCTTGAAATTTTGCTGTAATCAGTAGAAATTCCATCGAAATTTTGCTGACAAAATAAGTCAAAATGACCGCAATGACTGAAATTTTGGCCAAAATGTAGGTCAAAAGCGGGTATGCCTATAGAGTTGACCCCTGTTTCGTTTTGAGGTTTCTCGAAACCGAAATATTTTGCGAAATTTAGGTCATTTCGACTGAAATTTCGAACCATGCTTTGATGGACCCGACAGTCTCCCGTGTTAATCTGACCATACTTGGCTGCTATAAGCTGTCTCCATGAACTGTTTAGGTTTAATCCTGAAATACTAGAATTGGTTTGAAAGGAGACTCTTGTTTAGGGACAATTGTTGATTGACCTGACTCCTTTCCCCTTCCTTCTAGGTGCACAAACTTCATTTCAGCATACTAGATGAAAGCCGTAAAAGGTTGGTTGACCTTCACATATGGAATTGCTTTGGATACTAATTTTTTGCCATGGAAACTGAAAGTGCTGACAACGAAAGATGGCCAACAGGAATGATAGAAATAGTTGCTTTCATGAGAGAGCTACCTCCTTTAGGAAGAAATTGGCTCTACCATCAAGCTAGTATTTTTCTTCACTGTTTCAATTGTTGGCTCCTAAAACTTGTCTTTTGTTAGGTGATTACTGCCATTTCCAGTGTTTCAATTATTGGATATGAGCAATAGGCCTGTCTAAATTGGGGATAGTGAACCACCTTCAAAAAGACTACTCCCTTTGGATGCATTCATTTCTAGTTCTATCTTTTCTGATCTTATTACTATCCATCTGAACAATTGCATGTCATTATATTTGTTATCGTCTGAAGAGATCAACAGCCATGCTGACAGTCCATTCAAAATTCTTTTAGAAAACTTTAAAATTCCTCATTTTTGGTTTCAAGCTGTATTATTTAATATATGTTCTTGAACTATGACCATGTACTTTTTGCATACAGCATGCTGCGGATTACCTCTCCCAATACTTAAAGGCTGAAGGTGGTTTGTTACATAATTTGCATTTGCATGCTTATTGGGCTCGTTTAGAATTAAAGTTTGCAAATGATCCAGTTGCAGCTCGGGGAGTTTGGGAGAGCCTACTTAAGACCAGGTTTGATTGTACCTCAGTAAGAAGTGTTGCATATTGTTTTCATTTCTCTTTGTTTTTGTAATACTTGATGTTGGCCTACACAGTAGTTCAATGATCGAGGCCTGGAAAGGTTATATAGGAATGGAAATTGAAATGGGTCATATCCACGAAGCTAGATCTATCTACAGGAGATGCTACAGTAAAAGATTCAATGGAACTGGTTCAGAGGTATGCTCCCTTCCTTGTTGTAATGATAGTGTGGAAGTACAGTAAACCAAAACTACTGTGAATGGAGCTTATGACTAGTCATCTAGCTGGTTAGATGGGTTTCATAGTATCCTGGGCTTTTTCAGATTTCTTTGAGTTTTCCCAATTTTTTGGGCTTGAAAGTTCTTTCTATAATGGTTTGAAGTCAGTTTGTTGATTATGATTATGCATGAAAAATGGGGCCCAAAAAAAAATAAAAATACAAAAAGTTCGAACCAAAGAAGAAATTACAAAACCCTTAGGCGTCCAGGCTCTATCTTGGGTCTAAGGCGGCAACACGCCTTGTTGACACTTCACGAGACTTTTTTTTTTTTTTTTTGGGGGGGGGGGGCAGTTCTAGTACAAGATTACGTTGATTTATGTTTATTGATTTGTTTGTTGATGAATGTGCTTATATTATATCTTATGCTTGGTTTAGTATATGTTGGTTTTCTCATTTTAGGCCATTACGAGCAGAATTATATCATATTAAATTGATATGACTTCTATATTGCATATAAACATAATTATATAAAATTCTCATTGCTATATTACATATTCATATACTGCACGCCATCTTCGCCCCTCTACACAAGGAGTGAGAGCTATGACAATACAAGGAGGAATTTCGTTGGCATACTTGCCACAGATATCACTGTGGGACCAGTTCAATTTAGGGTTGAGTTCTAAGTTATTGATATTTCCTCCTCATTCAATATATTCTTGGGAAGACCATGGTTCAGATCTATCTGTTTCCTTGGGTGGCTAGCCTGTCTTTGCATATGCAATTGTTCCCTCGACCTGGTTGCCCAGTAACGAAATATATAGCTATCAAAAAAGCTAGAAATAGAACTCAGTTTAGTTGTCTCTAGGAATTCCCAAGCGTTAGTGAAGAAAGATGCCTACTTGAAGAAGGCTGCCAAGGCTGCCAAGAGGAGCAAGCCTACATCGAGCAATTTGACTCAATTTATGTTATATAAAGAGTTTGCTTCTCTATTGCGGCCCAGTTCTTCCACGAGCAAAGGCCCGGTTCGCTATGGTCTTGCACACACCTTCTCAAATAGGGGCGGATTTTCTTCTTGGTTTAGAATTGGCTAAGTACCGCATTTACGTCTAAGGGGCTTGAGTAGCTAGGCGAGCTTGGCCTTGCTGGAGCTATGCCACCATGGTCAAAGAGAGGGGAGAAGAAGAAGAAGGAAAGAGAGACCAGAATAAGTTAAATAGCAATTCAAAGAATCCCTGCTACAGAACCGTATGTGAGATTTCATCTCATACGGCTCCTCCCTTCTGTACATATTGATAATAATCCACGGGAATTGCCTCACTTGGTTAAAGGTCTTGAAGAGAGGTTGCTGTGATGCTCTGCTCTTTCTTATTTGTCCTCTATTTTCTTCCATTCTTCTGTTACTGAGATGCCTTGCTCCTCGGCTCCCTACTGCTGCAGCTGCTCACTGTAATAGCTAGCTTCTCGGGTGGCTCCCACCCCAGGTGCTGTGGTCCAGAGTGGGCTCAACCGTCAGCTTATGTTTCCGGACACATGCGTAGAGGCATGATTTGTTCCACTTAACCAACTTAAATCTACTCCACTTTGATTCAAAAGGCGAACAGCCCCCTATACTTCGCCCAATGAATGGATCAAAGATGGAGACTCTAGGGACAGGGACAAGTGACCAGTTACTATAGCTGACGAGAAGAGAGTTTAGTCACCAAAAAGGAAAAGGGCAGAGGGGGAGAGAAAGAAAGGGCTAATATTGAATGAAGACGTTTTTTTCACTTGCTAGGTCAGAAAAGAGGTGCTGCACAGGAAGCCTTTATTTGACTAAGAATCATAAAGATAATTTTCTGCACTAAACTTTCCCCACGGCGTGGTTTTGTCTGTATTAAGTCTGCTTTGTTGAATCGTTTTGTTTTCTCTGGGTGTTCTTTGGAGACAGCAGGTCTGCTACCTGTTAGATCCAAAGAATACGGCTTATGCAAGCAAAGATCTGGATTAGTTTGAGAAGTGGCTCGGACCCAACATAATATTTTAGCCCTTCCAACGCCTTAGGTCGCCTAGTAGCCTTGACAATTATGCACTACAACATTCACTGGGGGATTTGTCTCCTTGTTTCAGTTTAATAATATCTTCATAAATCTGATACACGTTAAATATTTTGGTTTTGTCTAAACCTTTTATGAACAGCCTCCCAATCTTCTTTGGCGGTTGGATAGTATATAAAATTGGCACTAATAGTTTGTTCCAGACATTTCCATCGCCAGCACTTGAGTAAATAATCATCTTTCATCCATTCTAGATAAATTTTATCATGTTTACTAGGAGGGGGATTGGACAGAATATGAAGCTTTCCCATTGATGCAATATAAGCCTTCATGACTTGTTCCCATGGTAAAAAGTTTATGCATTCAACTTAATCGATGAAATTTTTACTGTATTTTCATAACTATTGAATTTCCCCACACTGTTATTAGCCATTCTACTAATCCAACACCAAGAAGTAAGTGCAGAAATCAACCAATATACTTATCGGGAGTGAAATTTACAGAACTCAAACTGCCAACAGCAAACAGTCACAATCAACTTCCTTTTACTCATAGATGCAAGAGCTGCAGCAACAGGCATAGTTGTCGTGGCGTCTAGGCAACCCAAGGCATTGGAGTGGGCCTGGATGCGAGGCAACACCGACAAGGCATCTAGGCAATGCCTTGACAACTATGGCAGCAGAAATGGTTAGAGATCCCCCACAGTTGAACAGATCACAGCATCACCAACAGTTGAATCCAATCACAAACACCAATACATCTAGGCACTACACTAATCATTCTCTTCTATTGCTGATTTGGTTTGGGAAGGAAGATTATAGTGCACATCATAGGCCCACTAACAAAGCCAGCAACCAACAGGCTCTGGCACACATCATTATGGAACAGAAAGAAATTGATTCCCGAGTCAGTACAGGAGAAACCAAGAATTGAGTGGAAGAATCTGGAATAAGAAAGAGAAAGAAAACTGTTCTAGATCAATGCTCTGATTCCATGTAGTAAAACAGAACACTGAATAGGGCAGAAACTGATAAAGAAAGAAGTGAAGAGAAGTGATTGACTAGAGAAAAGTCTTCTTACCAATTTGATATTCTGATATTTATTCACATATAAAATACTTGAATGACAAGTATGCCCCTAAACAGAGTACTAATCTAGTACTCCACATAATATGATCCATTACATCTCACTTAATAGAGTATTAATTCAGTACTTCTCATCAACCATTGCTATCATATTCCAAGGATACTGCAGTTTATTTTCTTCCATGAAGGAAGCAGGCCTGTCCTGGATCTCGATTAGTGGTCCTCTCTCTCTTTCTCTCATTTAGGTTAAATGTGTGGGCCTCTCCCATCCTCCAAGAGTTCTTTGCTTTGCTGAATTGGTTATTGCTTGATTGAATCTTGTTTACTTGTATGTACCTATGGGATAGAAATGTGGTAATTTTATTTTATGGTGGTTTCTCATGAACTTTGTTGCTATACTCTTCGTACATTAAAAAATAACGGAATTCTGGAGTACAATTTAAATTTTTTTTGTTTTTCTAATCACATGAATTTTCAAGTGGACTGTTCTTAGAAATGTATGTTGTTTCAAGTCTCAGAACTGGCATATTTACTGTGAGGTTTGGTCTTCAATTACTGTGTAGTATATTGTGGATTGGATGGTACCTTCCTTTCCTAAAACACAGAATTATTCAGGACATATGCCATTCTTGGTTACGCTTTGAGCGGGAGTATGGTACTCTGGGAGATTTTGACCATGCTTTAAGGAAGGTATGCTTTCTTCCTCTGGACTCAATTTGATATAAGCTTTTCACATTTTGCATTTAAGGTTTCCCTTGCATGAGGCTGAATTTCTCTCATTGGTGATCTTTGATGTATGAGGGCTATTAGTGCTGTTCCATCTTACAGCAGAGACCGTGCTTCCAATGTAGGGTTGGCCCACTGTTAAGTAGGGTCCTTTTGTATGGTGGTCATGCTCTGTCATGTTAAAACTTGAACTTCCAATTGCAAAACAAATAACTAGAGTACAATAGCAGCATCAAAGGGCCTAAGCCCAACCTCAACTAGAAACTCCATAATAGGATAAGGCTTCAAATAGAGTTAACAGCTCTCATTCTTCAAGAGAAGGAAAAGTTCCCTTAGGTACTTGAAGCTGTAGCTTTTCTATTAAGGAATATATAGAGCCAAGGACCCTTTGAATGATAGTTAAACTTCACAACCATAAGCACAGAATCATCTTCCACATGAACATTTATCCACCCATCTGCCAGTGCAATTTGCGTTCCTTGAACGAATTCCTTGAACTCTGAAAAAATCCAGTATGCCTTTCAAACGGTACCTGGAAGCATCAACAGTATCTTGCTCTCATGATTTCTGAAAGCTGCTAGATCAGGGTTCCCAATTGAACTACCATCTATGTTATGCTTAATGAAGAGAGGTGGGGAATGGTCTACACATGTTGAATCTGTTCTTGAACAGCTTTGGCAGATGCCACCAGACCCCAATGCCTCACAAAATAATCAATAGTCATGCCCTGGAAAGCTTCTAGGTCGATCTCGTGGTTTTCAAAATGATTAGCTCACAAACTTCTTGATTGGATCTTCATGAACCACAAATCATCCTTTGATATTTGCAATGGCACTTCAAGGTACTCTTATTTAAGTGTGTGTATATATATACTAGTAAATATGCACGTGCATTTGCACGTGTAAGGTAATGAGACTTTCTCAAATTTGCAAAATAGTATGAGTACTTGACTCTTTTTCAATAAATATTGAAGCATATCATAAAACATTATGATATAGAAAAATGAGAGACAATTATAGTAGAAACAAATTCTAATAAATACACACTGAAGGAGCAGTGGTAGATAGCTTTGTAGTTTGTAGCGATTGATTTTGCACTCCTGGGAGACAGAAATGGCGATGGAGTTGACGCGAGACTAAAGCATTTAAAAGATTATCAAGATTTTGTATCCTTTGAAGACTACTTTCTTAAAATGGGCCAAGATATTTTAGCAGAAGAGAAATTAGCTAAATTAAAATTTAAAAAAAAATGGAAACTATGAATTGAAAGAGAAATATTTATATTTTAAGTCTTTCATAAATATTTTGAAATAATGTAAAATCAGAACCTTCACCATTTCCTTTTTGAACTGTTTATAGATTGGAATATTTATTGTTCTAATACGACATAGTTCTCTGATTGTTTCTAGATATTTTAACAATCAAAATTTCACAACACTCGACCTCATAAGGTCCAATAATGTTTCACCAAATTAGGAACTGAGTTTTATATACTTCTAAGAGAGAGAGAGAGTCAAGCTCTAAGAGTTTATGGGGGATAACATAGTACAACCCCTATATAACCAAGACAATATCCTAAAGAAAAATATGCAGTAAGAATTATAAAATAACCTTTACCAAAAAAAAAAAATTATAAAATAACAAAGAAACTATAGTCGAAATTAAACAAGTTAGATGGATACAATTCAGTAAAGTACTGGGTTCTCTACATCATGAAATACCACTTCCCATGACACTACCATTGAAGTTAAAATGAAAATATAGATGAGGGACTTGGTGGATTCGAACCACCATCCTCTTGGAATATGAAGTCAATTCTCACACCCCAAGTACTCTGCCAATTGAGCTAAAGACCCATATTTAATACTTGTAAAACCAAGAAAAGAAGAATGTTATTAACCAGCAAGATTGATTTGCAAAAAAAACCCCTACTTGCTTATTTTGCTACTATCCATGCCGCTACAACTAATCGAATAGAGTTTAAGAATTTTAACATATATCTTCTGAAGTCCACATACAATAAAAAATTCAAGCAACAAAGAATTTGAACCTGCAATTAGAAGATGGACACCCAAAGTATTCTTTCTGTACCTAAAAAAATAGTACTTTCTTTTAGATGTTGTTAATAAAAACTTAGTACGCAATATGACTCAAGTAGATAACTAACAGAGAGGAATATTCTACCAGGCCATGATCCTAGGGCAATGGAAAACATCAGTCTTCTTGCAAGTTGCAATGGTGAGGGTTTCATATTACAGAAGAAAAGATTGAAGCATAAAAGAGAAGATACTTAGAAATCTGTCATCTTGTGTCCATGCATGCATATTTGTACACATATATGTTGGCCAAGTGAGGAGAAATTTGGTACAACTTAAAGGCTTCAACTGGAAAGGGGAAGGCCTACAAGAACAAAAAACCAAAGTGGTGTAAAGTAATGAGAAAAGACATTCAGCTTAAATCAATATTCATCTATGTGATTTCTTCTTTATTCTGTTTATTGTTTTCTTGCATCGTGATTAGGTTTCAGGCTCTTCCATAAAGGCCCCAAAGTAATGCCACATCAGCCACTTTAAAAGAAAACTTGTCGGATTCTGATCCTTCATCTTAATAAAAATAAAATAAAAAAATTGGTGCAAAAGGTTGATCTGTCAGGAGAGGGATAATGCATTTGACAAGGTATCCATTGAAACTAAGGTTTATTACCAAGACATCTGAACAGTGTATAAAGTTAAGTGTTATGCTCCATGGACTGAAAAGTTGGCAACCCAATTTATCCTTGCTTGTGGAAGTTAATGCTTTACTCTGGCCATAAGGACTTGAAGCCAAAAGAAGCCAGTGTGTAGTTTATAAGGATTTTATTCCAGCCTCACACAAAACAACAGTAAGAAACACTACAGCACATACTTCTAGTAAAGGCTATATAACAAACAAAGCTCCAAGAACATATCAATAAAAATATTTATTGAAATATTGAAAAATAATTGCAACCAAATGAAATATGCAGTCTAATAATTGTGACTGGAAAGTTGTCGCTAACATATGGAATATCTAAGCAAAAGAAAGAAGGCCTAAAGCCTTAAACTCCAAATGGGCACTGCCATTCCAAACTACATCAGTTCCCAGCGGTAACTTTGTGCAATAGTCCAATACATGAGGCATAAACACAAATTAACTTTTCTCCCTCAAAGAAGGCCAAATACATGGACACAATGACACAGACAAGGACCTTAAACTCTACTCTTTCAAATAGAATTGACTTTTCTCCAATGCTTCAATTCTTGGATACAACACAACTGAAGAAATGCCCCCATTCTGAGAATGTAAGTTAATATAGTTACAGAAGTTGTATCAATTTATCCATTCCCATCTGAGAATGCCTTGCACATTGAACTATTCCAAAGGTGAACTATTCCAAAGGGCATATATATATTTTCAGTTGACTATTTTGCCTTTCTTTCTTATTTAAATAGCCCATCTTTTTCATTATCTTTTTTCTCTTTTCTTTTTAATTTCCCCAAATTACCAGTAATCTTTGTATTTACGTCAATTGAAATAAATCCAATTTAGGTCTGACCTGATTTCTCTATGCGATAGACACGCTCTCTTGCTCGCATCCTGTAAGTTGAGAGAGAGAGGGGGGGTTGGTGTACAAAATCAATGAAACACACAAAAACAACCAACACAAAGAAAAACACAACATCAGATCCATTTTCAAACAGGGGAAAAAAAACAAGAGAATAGTTTGAATTCAAAAGTGAGAGAGGGTACCTCATGAATCTGTCGTTGTGATAGCAGAGAGAACCATCTCCAAACAAATATTCAAATTGATACTGGTAAAAATTTATGCCCTATTATCAAAATATTTGTAGGGGAAAAATGAGGAACAAGAAATAGCTTAAAAAATACACTCCAATGCAAAAGGGAGAGAAAGGGTACCTCTATTGGTTTTTTTTTTTTAATAAGCAATTTTATTAGAGAAAGGGTACCTCATGAATCTGTTTTTAGAAGTGACAACAAAAATTAGAACCTATGTTTATGATTGTTATTTGAATACAAACAAAATCATAAAAACAAAAAGGGAAAAGCTCGTGAGAACCTTGACATGCTCCCTCATATCATGTACATACTTGTCCTGCTTCATACTCCATATCTGCGTCAAATTTACATTCCAGAAGAAGTCAAATTCTAGACCATGAAAATATTCCCCTTCAACAAATAGGAATATGAGGTGAGTGTTTGAGAAGGAACCAGAAGTCACCTTTACAGTGAAATCATAGGAGCAATAAGCCAACAATGCATTTAGATACTAAATTTGGCAGATCAAGGTGTGTGTGTGTTTATTACCAAGTAATTCCTCTTCTAGTATATATTCAAAGTCAAATGGTCATCAAAACCCAAAAGTGAGCTTACCTGATACACTCCATGCATTTGGTGGGTTGTATAGTTATAAAGAAATAGGGGTAAGCCTGGGGTTATTGCCCTAACAGAGTCCTTATATTTGTGGGGAAGTCCTGCAAAACAAAAAGGTGAAATTCAGTAACTCTGGTCTATCTTGGGGGGGGGGGGGGGAGAGGGAAACCTTTCCCTATGTTGTGATTAGTGCGAAACCTTTCCCTATGATGTGATTAGTGTGAAACCTTCCCCTATGATGTGATTAGTGTGAATTTTGTGGCATCTATTTTCTTTTCAAAGTTCTTAAACAAAACTGTTATTCCAAGACACTGTTCATATTGTTTTAAGTTTGTACCAAGTCCCAAGTCCTGAATTTGCTGCAGAAGTAATACATCACTCCGATCCCAAATTCTATCACATTTTGTGATTACTTGGAACAAAAGAAGCCAGGACTCCAGGATCTGGCTTTGGTGTAGAAGTTGTTCAATGGAACTTGAGATTTGAGTACTCACAATCTAACTGTTGGATGAAACCAAGTAAACTATGATTTGGAATCATGGTTTTAAAGGAGATTTTTGGGTCGAAAGGGCTGGTTATTGAACTAATTACAAGCTGATAGGTTCTGGCAAACTATGAATTGCCAAAGCCAAACTTGGTGCATATCTTCGGTGTACTTATCAGTATAAGATACATTTTTAATCATGCTGAAGGCTAATTATAGCAGAGACAGAAAAGAGAATGAGAAGGGAATCACCAAAGAGTTGGCGGCGGAGATCGTCCTGCATAGTCTCATTGTTGCAAACGAAAATGTAACCGCCTAGGACTTCAGTCCTTGGCAGTGTTTCTGCAGGCGGCAGGGTCTTATGCCATCTATCAGGTTGATAAACCACCTGATTGCATCGTCCGTAGAACACATGGGGCTTAGCCAAAGGAGGATGATAGTATGTCTCTGAGTTGTTTGAAAATATATCTGTGGAGCAGCTACTCTGTATTTGATCATTGTTACTTCTGAACTGATTTTCAAGAACAAGCCTCGATGTAGCTGCAGTCCTCCATGTTTGGTCATCAGCTGGAAGAAAATCCAAATAATAGAGCTAAACTCTTCATAGAAGACAAGAACGAAGACAATTAATAGAAGACAATCAGAGTGAGAACGATGAGATGTCGTGGACATAGCGGAAGCATCAGCCTTTTCCAAAAGAACCAGAACCTTTAATGAACTCACAGATTATAACTAAGAATACTGTAATAAAGACAAAAAAGACCAGAGACGAAAATAATATGAAACTACTTAGGAGCTGTACTGGAGCAGCAAAGCCTGGAGAGAGAGAGCAAGGGAGGTGAGGAACTCGTGTTGGAGAAGGAGAGTACGTGCCCTGCCACTACATTTCTACTAATTCCTTTGTTCTCTATCCATTTAGCTATTTGCTCATATACTCCTCTCTCCTAGATCATGATTGTCTGTTACTCAATGCCTCCACCAAAATCAAGGTTGTAATGATCATCTGTGTGACCACATTAAACTTTAGGATTTGGGTTAGGGGTTATGGACTATGGAGGGGAGTTGATAACAATATTCTTGAATCTTTACACAAAGAACTCCAAAACTCATAAGCTGTGTGGATCTTAAAGGAGATTGCTTAATTTCAGGTGAGGATGTCTGGCCTGTAGCTGCACTCACATCTGAGTCATTTAATTAAGAATTTTTCCAGTTTTTTCACCCACTGGGTTAAACCCAATGCCAGACGTTTCATTTAATGACATTACCAGGCTTACAGCCCAATAGGAATGTACCATATTTGCTGAAAAGGGCTGAGCATTACTGTAGTCAAGAACTTTGAAATTTGGCTACTTATGGAAAACAACATAACCAAAATAAATAGCAAAACTGATGGAAATCCAAGACAGGAAAGCCCAAAAACAGGGCTAGACCCATTTGAGAAACAATATGAATGCAGGGACATAAAATGAAGCTAGTTGAATGTGAAGGATCTCATTCAAAAATGCTTTAAAGGTGGAAAGAAATGGAGTTCGGATGACAGCAAAATGCTTATCATCCTTTACCTCTAAAACCATTCTTGCTTTTCCTCAAAAAGAGATTTTAGAATTGTTTATGAGTTGGAAAGAAATGGTTTGGCTACATGAGACAAAGAGAAGTATTACCCTATCCCCCAATCCTGCCAAAAAGATAAAAAAGAAGAAGAAATATTCCTATCTAACATATACTAATATATCCATAATAGAAATCCTAATCTGATGGTGTCGAGAACCATGCTAAAGATGGTTGCATGACTACTAAAATGTTCCTAAGACCAAAAGAAACTCAACTAAAATTACCTTGGCGGGTGGGAGACACTGTATTGCAAAGAGGGGGAAGAGTGAATGAGTAGAAATCAGAATGGGCAAGCTAGAAGTGCATGTGGGGAAGGCTGGAAAGCAATCAACTCAAACACTACATGTGGCAGTGAAGATGCTTCAGCCAGGAAAGAAAGTGTGACTCAACGGTAGCACTTGAAATCTAGTCGAGATCATGATTGTCATCCACAGAACAAAGAAAACAGAGAAATAACAAGAAGTCTGGAGTTTCTTACCTGAAAGAGAAGCCGGTCTGTTGTATTTGCGAATAGAGCAGCTTCAAGATATGATTGTGGGAGCACCGATGCGATGACCGGATCAAAGTCAGCAACAAATTAGGTGAGATTTATTACAGGCCAGGGATAAAATTACAAATCAAAAACCAAAAAAGATGTAGGGAAATCACTAAATCCCCCCCTCCCTAAAAAAAAATTTGTTTCAATTCTTGTGCAACTGCACTAAACCAACAGAAAAGGTCCGAGAAGATTACCAAACCCTTGATTTGCACTACTCTGAGAGGCAAAGCGACCTCCTCTGAAGTCGTAACCTGAAGGAAAGACCAAGCCATGGCTGCACAAAACAATCAAAAGGTCTATTCAGTTAAAAAAAAATCACAAAGTATTGAGGAATTAGTCACAGAGATAAAGAAGAAGAAGAAGAAAGAGCCTCAAATGAAGTGTTCCGAGTTACGACCACTGCAAATGGCCGCTGTAACCGTTTGACTAAAGGAGATGGAGACGAAGAAGAAGGAGAGGAATAGAAATAGTCCGCCTCTGCAATCACCAATGAATTAATTTAAAAAAAAAATAGAGAACAAAGAGTGAGAAACCAACAAATGAATTCATGGAGTTTTCATCCATTAAACAAAACTGGCAAAGAGGGTAACAACTATAAAAAAAGATATCACAATGCAAAACTGAGCATAGAGAATCGCTGGTCAGATTAAGAAATTAGTCACAGAGATAAAAGGGTCCGGATGCAGACGATTAGCAATGTCGACAAAGAGTTCAAATTCGAAATTGCAACGATTGGATTTGGAGAGGCTGCAAACTTCAAGTTTCGATGAGGATTGTGGATGATGAGAGAAAAGAGAGAGGTTTGTTTCGTTTGAGCGTGAGAGGACTGAAATTGGGAGATTGGAGAGGGAGAGGGAAATAGAAGGTCACACAATTAGATAGTTTTGATTAGAGAGTATTTTTTTTTTTTGGGGGTAAGAATGGGATTCGACAGATTTACTGTCATAAAAAACGATTTTAAGAATTAAGAAAAAAAAAAAGAAAAAAAGCTAAGGGTACCAATTTTAAGAAAGAATATAATAACAAAAGACGGGAGAAAGAATGAGAAAAAGATGGAATTATAGATAAGAATGAAGGGTAGAATAGGTAACTGAAAGATTTGCCACAACGTGCTTTTATATAATAGTATGATATATATATATATATATATATATATGTAGGAAATATTATAATTAAAAAAATCTCTTAAATTGGTATTATGGTTTCGTAACTTCAGTAGATAGTGTAGAAACTGAAACCTATTTACGATGCAGAAAACACAAAGTAACAGAAAGAAAAACAATCAAGCAAGTTACAAGTTCTCTTCCTCTTCTGTCTCTGCTTACAAAGAATTTCCCATAACCCTAATAACCCCTATTGCGAACAATTTAAAGGGAAAACAAAGAGATACAACCCAAACCACAGAATACAAGACATCAACCCTAAACAGATAGTGTATCGCATATGGATTCTGCTCCACCAATCAACTCTATTTATGGTCATGTTAGCTTTCAAGCTTAGGCTTTTCTAATCTTTTCACTGTTCTTCCCAGTCACTTCTAGACTTCCCTTGGTCTTTGAGTCCCTCTAATTGTATCATCTCACTCAATAGTCTCCGTTGCAAATGTCCATACCATATTGGATGTCGCTCGTTCAACTTATCTTCTACTTAAGCCACTCCTAGATCACATGCACTTAGAATAATAGAACCATGTTTTTACATGGTATAATATATTTTATCATATAATATGTCAAAGGATGATTTCATTTACATTGCCCCGTTGTGATAATCTTATCATAGCAATCCACTCTTTTAGGCTATGTGGTAGGATGGTGTTGCAATTCTGACTGTTGGATAGACAAATCTAGGTTTGGATTAGCCACGTTTCAAATTTCAGACTCAAATTCAATCGAATGCTCCCTTGTGTGTCCATGCATTGCACCTTCCTGGAGTCCCTAGATTTTTGAAGTTCTATTTTGCCACTTGGTGATATCCACTTGGACTGAGACAGTCTCCTTCTTCTCTTCCCTCTTCAATCCCCCCTTCCCCCCCCCCTCCCCCCTTCCATCGAATCTCATCAATAAATTTGTCCCCCTCATCATGACAAACTTTCTTCTGTCCATCCCCTTTGATGATGAAATCTCCAAGGCAATCCTTTCCCATAAATCCAACAAAGCCCTGGGTCCTGATGGATTCAGTATGGGCTTCTTCCTAAGTTGCTGGGACTCAATCAAAGGAGACCTCTTCAAAGCTATCCGTAGCTTCTTTTTTAAACCCATCCAACTTGCCCAGTTCAATCAGACCTTCCTTTGTTTCATCCCTAAAAAAGGAGCCTCCTCCTTGTTTGACTTCAGACCTATCTCCCTTTGCAATCTTCTCTATAAGTTCGTTGCAAAGATCCTTGCAAATAGAATTCAGCTTGTCATCCCTTCCCTTGTCAGCCCCAATCAATCTGCCTTCATCTCTGGTAGAAGTATTACGGATAATATTATCCTTTGCTCCGAGATTGTGCGTGGGTTTGATCGAAAATCTCACTCTCCCTCGACCCTCATGAAATTTGACCTTCACAAAGCTTTTGACTCCCTCCGCTAGGACTTCATCTGCGATGTGCTCTCTCAAATGGGTTTTCCCCCCGCCTTCGTCCGTTGGATTTTTGCATGCATTTCCTCCCCTTCTCTCTCTGTTCTGGTTAATGGATCCTCCGCCGGGTTCTTCCATTCCAAAGTGGGTATCCGCCAAGGCTGCCCCCTTTCCTCCTTTCTCTTCTCCCTGGCCTTGGAAGACCTTTCTAGAAGTCTCCAATCCAAAACGGATCTCCACCTTATCTCCCCTATCCCCAAATGCTAGCACCTCAATCTTACCTACCTGGCTTTTGCTGATGATCTGATGATCTTCTCCCTTCCTCTATCTCGGCCATCATGTCCTCTCTCCTCCTCTTTGAGGATCTCTTTGGTCTCCGTATCAACCTCCTCAAATCCAAAACCGTTCTAGCAAATATCCCTGAGTCTGACAGAGATGCCCTCCTGCTTCTAACTGACTTCTCCATCGGAGTCCTCCCTGTCAAGTACCTGGGCATTCCCCTCATCCCTGCTAGGCTTTCCAACCATCATTGCTCCCCCATGCTTGACAATATCCGTAATCGGCTCTAGCTTTGGAAAGGCAAACTCCTTTCCTATGTTGGCAGGCTCGAATGCATCAGATCGGTTCTCCAATCATCTTACATTTACTAGTGTGGTATCTTTGGTATCCCCAAAGCAACTATCAAGGCTATGGAAAACCTGTTCTGTGCCTTCCTCTTGAAAGGAAAAGAAGCCTCCAAATTTCTGCATCCAATTAGTTGGAAATCCATTTGCCTCCCCAAGGTTAAAGGAGGCTTGGGAATTCGCCGCATCTGCGATTCCAATATTGTTGGAATACTGAAGCTCTTTTGGAAAATCTCCTCTAGGCATGACTCCATCTAGGTCAACTGGGTCTACTCCCATTTTCTAAAAAACAATTCCATCTGGATAGTTCCCATCCACCTCTCTTTGGCTTGATCCCTGGCACCCTCTTGGAGTTCTCTACAACGCCATTGGAGCTAGATCGATCTATTCTTCCTGCATTTCCGGATCTGCTCCCCTTTATACCATCATCTCTCTTGGCTCTTGGTCTCCCCCATATCCCTATCCTCTCTCAGATCTGACCATCCCTCCCCCCCTCCCCCCTGCTCTTGCGGATAAGGTTATTTGGCTCTTCTCCCCCAACGGCCGTTTTAGCTTTAGTTCAGCCTGGAACTTTATCCGTAACCCAAGCCCTTCTGTCCCTTGGCACAAACTAGTCTGGATCAAAGGCCTCATCCCCAGCCATAGCTTCACGGTCTGGAGATCGCCTAACATTTGCCTCCCAACCCAAGCCTCCTTCACTGAAATATCCCCGTCTCCTCCTCCTGCATTTTCTATTGGAATGGTTCTGAGGACACTGCCCACCTTTTCTTTGCTTGCCCCTTTTCATCCACCATTTGGAACAAAGCCCTCTTGTCCATTTGGACCCGCTGCAGGAGACATTTCCCCTTTGATAGAGAATGGCGCTGGATGGACAAGCCTTCAAAGGCAACTCCCTCTGTGACACCGTAGGAAAGCTTGTTTTTGGCTCTGCTATTCATCACATTTGGATGGAGAGGAACCTTAAGAGATGAACTTGCAAATCTTGCTCCTTCGACTTGATTTGGAAGGCCAAGTTACTTGGGGCTTAGATGTCCCCATAGATCCATTATTAACACCCCAAGGAACAGGCATATTGTTGTTACTTGGGGCTTAGATAGTTCCCTTTTGCAGCCTCCTCCCTCTGTAAGGATGGCTTGATTTTCTGTTTCTTTTCTCCCCCCCCCTTTTCTTTTCCTCCTGCCCCCTCCTGGGGTATGGTAATATATTTATTCACCAAAAAAAAAGATATCCACTTGGACTGAAACTTGACATGTAGGCAGGGGACCGTGGGGTCTATTCATTAAATTTGGGCCCTATCTGATCTGCCACATGCAGATTTGGGCCATTTGGATAAGTTTATCTAAACGGATCGTTTAGGGAACATTTGCCTTTGTGTCAATTATCTATTTTTAGTAATCATGTGAGAAAATACTGATTCGCTAATAGAAAGAAATGAAAAAGCCCAATAAGTTGCATTCTACTATTTCTACATCTTTCATAGCTACTTGCATACTTTTTTGAAAACGAATAATTTTTTTGCCATTTTGGTGCTTTTAAATTTGTTTTATTAGAAGCATAATGAAAAATTATTTTTTGGTTTGAAGTTCAAGGCTTTGTTTCTCATAAAAATATTTTAAATGCTCTTGTTGATGATGTTTGAGAGTAGAATGCAATGAGAGAGCCTTTTATACCTTCTGGGGGGGGGGGGGGGAGACAAGGTTTCCTAGCAATTTCACATATTTCAACGTTTATCATCTTGAAATGGCTCAAAAAGTTGTATTTAACCTTTTGGAATGCATCATTTCCGTAAAAAACCTAAGGAGTTGGACAACTTTAAACTTTGGCATGCGGGAGATCAAAGTAATAGAAGTGGAATTGGCATTGTTGTGGATAAAGATCTGAAGAATGATGTGGTGTATGTTAAAAGATTTGGAGATTGGATTATATCCATCAGGTTTGTGTTGGAGAAAGAGGTTGTCAATATAATTAGTGCTTATGTACCCCAAGTAGAATTGGATGAAAGTAGTAAGTTACAATTTTGCGAACACAATGTGGGGAGAGATTGTAGAGGCTAAGAAGGCTTTCATGGAGGTTATGGTTTTAGAGAGACAAATGAGGAGGGGATCTCAATTTTAGATATTGTTGTGGCTTATGATTTATCCATTGTGAACACTTACTTTGAAAAGAGAGAGGAACATCTAGTTACCTTCAAAAGTGGGCATCATAGCAGGCAAATAAATTTCTGCCTAACTAGAAGGTCTTATAGATTGTTTTGTTACTTGTTAGGACTGTAAGGTTATACCTGGGGAGAGCCTGACCACTCAGCATAGATTGATGGTCATGGATATATGCCTCATATCACAAAATCGTAAGCTTGGGGAGCCTACTTTCCCTAAGATAAGGTGGTGGATTTTAAAAGGAGATTCCTTAAATTCTTTTACTGATAAAGTGATCTAACAAGAAAAGTGGGATTTTGAGAGAGACACTACTACGATGTTGAACCATGGTTTGAAAACTCGGCAAAATTTCAGCGAAATTTTGAAAATTTTGGTAATTTCGAATGAGCCAAGACAAAACGCCATATGAAATAGTAGATTGTATTTGCTTTGACCTAAATTTTTGAAATTTCGGTACTGTTTGTGCCATCTCGCCGAAATGACACAAACCCTTATATAAGAAATTTTGAAAATTTCAGTAGTTTTGAATGAGCCGAGACAAAACACCATATGAAACAGTAGATTGTATTTGTTTCAATATAAATTTTCAAAATTCCAGCGAAATTTTGGTATTGTTTGTACCATCTTGCCGAAATGTCACAAACCCTTATATAAATTTGGATGCTTTTGCGAGTTAAGGTTGAACATCGACCAGAACTCGGTGGTTTTGTTAGTTTCAACCTGGATAAGGGGAGAAGTGCTGAAAATTTGGTTTTTTTGCCACATCACCACTCCATAGTATTGGAATACACTGCTGGGGATTGCCACATCATTCCAAAGAGATTAGTTGCTGCATATTGGGCAAGGTTTGGCTACATTCAACTATTTCAGGTAAACTAACTTTCCCAAAAATTAATTTTTTTTAAAAAAATATGATAAATACTTGTTGTATGGGGGTGGATTTGTTATATGTTAGACAACAAAGGCCGATCTACAACCACACGGTGCCGATTTTTTTTCTTTCTTTTGTTTATGTAGATATTTATTTATTTTTCTGGTAAAAAATATTGATTTTTCTACAACAAAAATGTCAAAAAATTAGGGTTGATATAAACTGGATGGGGCTCAATTATATATATGTTAATTACCATTGGCCGTTCTACGGCCTCACGGAGTCTGAATTTATTTTCTGCTGGTAAATAATTATTTTTAATTTTCAAAATATTTAAAAAATCCAAGAAATTAAAGAAAAATAAGGGAAAACATTCCCCTTTTTTTTTTTTTTAGAAAAATTAAATAAATTTATGTTGCTGATTTTAGCGTGTTTTGAAGCGCATATGAGGCTTCAAATGCTGTACCATATTTGGTTTTCTTGTATTAGACCACTATTTTATTAAAGAAAATTCTGAAAATTATTTTTGATTATGACAAAAAAAAGTATAAGGGTTAGGGGAAAAATAATAAGTGTCTGCATAGTTTTTTTAGTGATTCTCAGTTTGATGTTTCTAAGTTAATAATGCTTCGTTTTTTTAATGCAACAGTAAGGAGGTGAGATAACAAGTGAAAGGGAAGGCGATGAGGGAGGCGATAGGGGAAGAGACATGGGAGGAAACATGGGAGAGACATCATGCTGCGTGGTACTCCAGTTGATGGTGAATAAAAAAGTCGAATGTAACTACTGTCACAAGAGGATTATGTCAGGTGGGGCCACAAGACTGAAACAACATTTGGTTGGGAATGACTCAAATGTGGCTTCATGCCCCATGGTACCTATGGATATTGCTAGGGCCATAGATGAACACATGAGGGGAGGGAATAGGAGGAAGGCAGAAAAGGAGAAAGCGAGGATAACATTTGAGGAGGTAGTTCATGCAACCCGCCCAGTACATGGGGATTATGATAGTAGTGATGACAGTGGTAACCCTATGTATTTGTCTAATAATGTGCAGACATAGGCAAAGGCTAGAGATTTTTGGCAGGCACAGGCGAGGAATAGAGCCATCTTCTAGGAGGAGAAGGGTAGATACAGAGACACTAGGGGAGGAGTTGGTCCATCTAGGGCAAGTGGTAGTGTTAGTGGTAGTGGAGGAGCTGGTCCATCTAGTAGGCAACTTATATTTCCCTTCAGAAGATCACAGAGTAGTAGGGTGGCTCCACCTCCACGTCTAGTGGTCCCACCACGAGTGGCCCCTACTACAGTAGGATCTCGACATCTACAGGAAAAAAGGAAACAAGCAACGTAAACTGAAGTGGATGTGGGGTAGTGTGAGGGGATGGCTACCGAGGTTGTGTCTAAGTGGTTGTTATTCCAAAACATCCTTGCAAACGCCCTACGAGGCCTTATAACCTGACGATGCTAGATGCAGTTGCTAAGGCTGACCCAGGTGTCAAGGGATACACCGCATACGATGTGATTTATAAGTATTTGCCTCAGCTGAAAAAGGAGCTTCAGCAGTATATAGATGAATTGAAGGGGATGTGGTTGTAGAGAACTTTGTCCAGATTGTGACGGATAACGGAAACATCTTTCAGAAGGCCAGTCAAAAGTTGATGCATAATAGTAAGTAAAGGCTCTTCTGGACCCTTGTGCAGCCCATTGCATTGACTTGATGTTGAAGGACATGGGGAAGGTAAAATTGGTGCTGAGTGTTGCTGAGAGAGCCAGACATGTGAATACCGTTGTCTACAACCATGGGTTTGCACTGAACCTTTGGAGGGAGAAGTGTGCAAGAGACTTGGTCAGGCCCGGAATCACCAGATTTGCTACAAACTATATTGCAGTAAAGAGCTGTGAGGCGAAGAAGGCTGGACTCAGAACTATGTTTGCATTTGAGGAGTTGTTTGGGTGGAGGGAGTGAGTCCCCCTGTGGTAGGGCAGCACAGGCAACCATTGCATCTGAGGAGTTTTGGGTCCAGTTGAGTAAGGTGGTGCAAATTTTAGGCCTAATTGTCTCAGTCCTGAGGATAGTGGACTCTGCTTTCAAGCGCACCATGCCACAATTGTACATTTTATAATTTATAGAATATGTAATACTAGACATTATCTATATGCAATTATTAGACTTGGGATGAATCTGGAACTTATAGAAGCTGTCAAGGAAGTGGTTGCATAGTTGAAGCCAAATAGTAAACTATAGTCTGTTTACAACAATGAGGTGAGTCTAGTTCTTTATGAATATAATAAATTGTTGGATTGGAGAGAATAGGACTTGTGTCAATATGACACTGGTCCTCTTTATTTATAATATCAAGAATAGGGTTACAATCAATACAAAATATGGAAACTACCAAAAATACCCTTCTTACCTATTTACAACACTCTCCCCCTCAAGTGGGTGCATAAATATCATGCATGCCCAACTTGCACACAATAGGACAAAAAACCTTACTAGCCAAACCCTTTGTAAACACATCAGCCAACTGATCTGCTAATTTGACAAAGGGAGTACTAATCAGTCCTAGCTCTAATTTTTCCTTAATAAAGTGTCGATCGATCTCCACATGCTTCGTTCAGTTATGCTGGACAGGGTTGTGGGCTATGCTAATGGCAGACTTGTTGTCACAGTAAAGCATCATAGGTAGTTGGACCGGAACAGTCAAGTCTTGTAAAAGACTTTTAATCCACAACAGTTTGCAAATGCCATGAGACATGACACGAAACTCTGCTTCAGCACTTTATCGTTAACCACAACTTTTTTTTTGCTACGCCAAGTTACTAAGTTACCTCCAACCAAAGTGCAATACCCAGAGATGGACCGTCTGTCATCAGGAGAACTAGCCCAATCTGAATCAGTAAAAACCTCGATCCGAAGATGATCATGTGGAGAGAAAAGTATACCCTTTCCTGGTGCTGCCTTCAAGTAGCGGAGTATCCGAATGGCTGCTTCCTAGTGTGAGGTGTATGGATCATGCATAAATTGGCTGACCATACTAACAGCAAAAGTAATGTCCGGACGTGTATCAGTGTATGAGACAGATAAATCAGCTTGCCCACCAAACGTTGATACCGACCTTTGTCTACTGGCTCACCTGTTTGACTAGACAGACGAGCGTTTGGTTCTACAGGAGTATCGGCTGGCTTACATCCCATCATACCTGTCTCAGTTAAGATGTCTAAGGTGTATTTCCGCTGAGAGAGAAACATACCCTTTGTAGACCGGGCCACCTCAATGCTAAGAAGATAGCGCATCTGTCCCAAGTCTTTAATCTTAAATTCTCGGCCAAGATACACCTTGAGGTGAGTTATTTCTTCAATATCGTCCCCAGTTACCACTATGTCGTCAACATAGACAATTAAGACTGCTATCTTGGTCCCCGTGCGCTTGATAAAGAGAGTGTGATCTGCGTTGCTTTGAGAATAACCAAACGAGATCATAGCACCATGAAAACAGCCAAACCAGGCTCGAGGAGACTGTTTCAGCCCGTATAACGCACGCTAGAGCTTACATACCTTGCCCTCGGTCTCTGAACTAGCAAACCCAGGCGGAATATCTAGATACACCTCTTCTTCGAGCTTCCCTTGTAGGAAGGCGTTCTTCACATCAAGTTGCTGCAAGGTCCACCTAAGATTGACTGCACATGAAAGGATGACTCGAATGGTGTTCATCTTTGCAACCGGTGCGAATGTCTCCTGATATGAGATAGCCAATTCAAAGGTAGGAGGGCTTCTTCCCTCGAGAAGGGGTTGGCATGGTCTCGGGCTGGAGAGCAAAGAATCAACCAGAGGAAGAGATATGGTTCCGGTCTAGGCGTCAGCGGAGGTGGGAACTCTGTGAGCAGCTACCCGACGTCCTAGATAGCCTAAGAAGAGGCGCGCGCGCTTACGGCTGAGGACGAGCATTGACCCACTCATTGGTAATGCAGGCAAGCTCGCTTCGAAAACTTGTCTGAATCGAGAATTGCAACTCCATTTCTGGAACTGCATCTTAAGTTAAGCCCAAAAAAACAAGCCAAGTACTCGGAAAGGATCACATGAGCCAAGACCATATGTCTGTGTAAATCCTCTAGCAACCAGCCTCGCCTTGTAGCGATCGACAGATCCATCAGCATTGTGCTTGACAACAAATACCCACTTACAACTCACAGTCCTCTTGTTAGGAGGAAGAGTCACCAAATCCCATGTACTGTTCTTCTTCAAGGCCTGCATTTCTTCCACCATTGCTGCCTTCCACCTTGGATCTCTGAGAGCCTCCTACCAATTCTGAGGAATGGAAACAGAAGACAAGGACGATACAAGGCACGAAAATGTGGAGATAGACACCCATGCGAAACCGCCTTGGAAATGGGATGTTGTGTACAGGTTCTAGTCCCCTTAAGGAGGGCAATGGGAAGATCAAGAGATGGATCAGGTAAAGGGGAATCTAATGATATGAACTCAGGGGAAGGATGGTCATTACCTGATGGAGCTGAATCTAAGATCTGATCTGATGTAGGAGTCGGTTGGCTAGGTAGAGTTGATGCAGCTGTGGTAGGCTCTATTTGCTTTTCACGAGGTCGCCGATGATAAACAATGTCATAAGGGATAACAACAGGAGCAACAGGCTGAGAGGTATCTTGAACTATATCGGTAGCAGCTGAATCATCCAAGGGCCCCCTTGAATAGGAGCACATCATCAGTGAAAAACAAGGTCCCCCCTTGATGAGATGCCGAAGAGAAGTAGGGAACAGCCTCATTAAAAACTACATCCATGTTGACATACATCCGCCGTGTGGGGGGGGCCCCACAAAGATGCACTTCAATCCACGAGGTTCTAACTTCCCAGGGTGTTGATGGTTGCGGGCAAAGCAGAGATGGCCAAACACTTTAGGTGGAACCGTGAAGCTAGTAGAGCCCTGGAGAGCCTGGATAGGCGATACAAAGTCTAGAATGTAACTAGGCATCCGATTGATCAGATAGGCTACAGTAAGGACTGCCTCACCCCAGTAAGAAGTAGGCACATGCATCTCAAAAAGCATGGAGCGAGCAACTTCAAGGAAATGTGATTCTTCCGTTCTGCCACACCGTTCTGAGCGGGTGTGTCAACACAGCTGGTTTGGTGTAAAATACCATGGGTGTCAAGATATTGACGAAATGCGTCATCTAAATATTCCAACCCATTATCACTACGAAGAACTTGGATAGTGGCCTGGAATTGTGTGCGAACCATGCTGTGAAAGGACTGAAAACAGTGAAACAATTCACTCTTGTGACGCATCAAGTACAGCCAGGTAACTCGAGTATGACAATCAATAAAGGATACAAACCATCTAAAACCAGATAAAGAATTACATCATGCTGGACCCCATACATCAGTGTGGATTAACATAAATGGTGAAGTACTTCGTTTATTGGAATTAGAATATGAAACCCGAGTTTGTTTGGCTAAAATGCATGCCTCACAAAACAAATCCTTGGAATTACAACCAGAAAATAAAGAAGGATTAGACCTAACTAAGGTCCCCACAGGCGGGTGACCCAATCGTTTATGCCAAAGTAAAAGGGAAGACGAATCCAAAGAAGCTGGAGTTGCTGATTTTGTCAAGTGAGCTAGATTGGTTGGGGAAGCTTCCTCATCAAGCAAATAGAGATCACCATGAGCTCTACCAGAGCCAATCGTTTCTCCTGTCACCATATCTTGAAACAAACAATAAGAGGAAAAAAATATCACTTTGCAATTCAGGTCAGAAGTAAGGCGATGAATGGAAAGTAGGTTTGTAGAGAACTCAGGAACATGCAAGACATGATGTAAGGTTAAAGTAGGAGTACAAACAATGGAACCTTGTCCATAATCAAAAGAGAATGTTCCATTGGCAATGCGAACCTTGTCTTTACCAGAACAAGGAGAGTAACGAGAAAAAAAACTGGAATCACCAGTCATGTGATCTGAAGCCCCTGAGTCAATAATCCAGGGACGAGGGGCAGCAGAGGCACAACCAGCGAAAGCTATACCTGATATGGCAGAAGAACCTGATTGTACCGAAGTAGAACAGGAGGCAGCAGCGGGATTGGCCATGGCAGGAGAGTCTAACTTGGTGACCAACTGGCGGAGTAACATGGTGACTTCATCAGGCATAGGAGAGGAAGCAGCAACAGGGGTAGGCACGACAAGTGCAGCATTATCAGCAGCCTCTGAAAGATTTGCAAAAGACTTGCGGTTTTGGTTCTTACCACGGCCCTTGATAGAGCCCTCAGCTCGACAGCCATGAAGCTTCCAACAGTTTTCCTTGTTATGCCAGGGTTTTCCACAATAATCACACTTAAAAGGTTGTCTGTCAGAAGTAGCACGATCAGTGATTTTATTAGTACCACCCTGAGATGGTATAGTAATGCTGGAAGCTAAGGCTGATCGCTCTGGAGCGGGAAGCGCAGAAGGAGGAAGAAAGGCGGATCTGCGGGTGTCTTCAAGCTGAATCAGGGAATATGATTGTTCCAAAGTGGGAAACGGATCACGACTGAGAATCTGAGAATGAAACTAATCATATACCACATTCAGACCAGCCATAAAATCGTAAACATGGAATTTTTCGTTCCGTTTCTTGAAAGCAGTAACATCCGCAGCCGTAGAGCATTGAAAACCATCATAATAATCCAAATCCTGCCAGAGAGAACGCAGCTCAGAGAAATACTGAGATAATGTGAGGGTACCCTGCTTAGTCTCACGCAGTTTCTTCCTTAACTCATAGACCTGTGCATCGTTCCCAACTTGGGAGTATGTTTCCTGGGCAGCCTTCCAAATCTTGGCTGCAGTATCCAATGGCATATATTCTCTGGCAATCTGAGGTTGCATGCTGTTGAAGAGAAAAGACATAACAAGAGAATTGGCTGAACTCCATCGTTCTTGTTCAGATTCAGCCGTGGGCTTTGGCTTAGCACCAGTAAGATAGCCATAGTACCCATGAGAGTCAACAGAGACAAAGACAGATCTAGACCACATCAAGTAATTCCCCCCCCCCCATCAAGTTTAACAGCACAGGGAGGGAAGGTTGGGTATGAGCGGCTACCATCATCTGCAGAAGAACCACTAGATGCCTCCAAACCAGTCATCTCTGATTGGATAAAGGAGTTCTGGAAAAAATCTAAGGAATCTATGGTGTAAAGATAAACGATACAGCCAGAGAAAAAGAAATTCGATTTCGGAGAGAGAGATGAGAAATCGAGAAGCACCAGGAAATATTGTAATCCATGAAAAAAATCGATACCAGGGAATGCTTGGACAAAAAAGATAACCAGAAGGGGATGTCAGACCAAATAAAAATCGAAATTAGGCTGGAACCTAAGAATCGATCGGAAGAAAAAAATTTTGATCTTAAAAAAAACCCGTAAAATCGAAGGAATGAAGATGTCTGAAACCCAAAAAAAAATCTAAAAAATTGGATGAAGCCCTTCAAATCATTAGTTTAATGAAGGGAACCAAAAAAGCAAGGGCAAACAAAGGCCCTCGGTGGCTTAGAAGATCGCCATCGAGGAAGCGGAAGTGGTGGGTGGCGGTGGCGCTAGATGTGGAGAAGGGAGAAAACGGTGATCTCTAGGTGGAAGTGGAGTGGTGGCACTAGGTGGAAAAAATCGAGAAAGGGAGAGTAAAAAAAATGATGGGAAATTTTTTTTTTTCAGTACCCTAGATCGATTCTTGCTCTAATGCCATGTTGGATTGGAGTGAATAGGACTTGTGTCAATATGACACTGGTCCTCTTTATTTATAATATCAGGAATAGGGTTACAATGAATACAAAATATAGAAACTACCCAAAATACCCTTATTCCCTATTTACAACATAAGTAATTACTCTTGATGGGTTCTAACAAATACAATTTTCCAACTGGGTATAGATTAAAAGTTTCAGGGATGAATCGGGGAGTTTTGGAACCCCCGTCGCAGAGGCTGGCCGAAATGCTTCTGATGTTGGTAAGCAAGGTCTGCAGAAAATTTGAGGATAGCAATTAAGGTCCTATCCTAGACATGTTCCACCTTTGGCTGTGAGCAAAACTGGAGTACGTTTTCGCTCATCCGGTCAAAGAGGCGCAATTGATTAGGTTTAGAACATCTCGCTAATTTAATGTATGTGTACTATAATATGATGCTGAAGATACAGCACATACGTATGGGTATGGAGAATGACACTAACCATATCGAGCTTGGTGACGTTTTTTAGACCGAGTACCATTAAGGGATAGAGGTGAGCTGGTGATGGATCAGGCTGGGGGGTAGGCCTGACTCCATATAGCCAGTGAGATGGGTGTTGATTTGGATGTGTACATGGCTACAGAGGGTCTGATGCACTCATAGACACCTCAAACGTTCGATCCCACACCTGGTAGGGATGATGAGGACGACCCGGACTAGTCCATTTCCTCAGGTGGTCACACTCGCATACCTTCGTCATCTACTCATGGAGGTGATGGAGACGACGACAATGATGGTGGCGGCGATGATGATGATGATGGTGATGGTGGTGATAGATATGCAGGACTTTAGGAGGAGTATGACCAGACAGAGGAGGCGTAGGAGACAGAGCTGGCTTGATCCACTGTGGAGACCCAGTTTGATCATGCCACATAGGATACGGACCATGATGCACGTCCAACCCAAGGTGCAGGCTACATGAGAGGGCCTTTTCACTTGTTCCAAGTAGATGAATTAGCTGATTGTATGGACGTTGATAGCTTGTCTGGCACTTTGGATGGGATGAGTATAAAGGACAACAGAGGAAATAGGCACTGGGGTACCTCATCCTTTATTGGATAGAGCGGCTTGCCAGAGTACAGTCCATATGGTCATTTCACTGGCGTTTGGGAGCATGCGTCTTCTTCATCCGCTTACAATTTTAAGTATGACGCCCATTCATTGGGACGTACTGGCTGTACATGCAGCCAACACTATCTTTTGAAAGTGGCTCAGTGGCTGGTTCTTCATATTACAGCTGTACATGTTGCCAACACTATCTTTTGAAAGTGGCTTAGTGGCTGGTTCTTCACATTACAGTGACCTATACCCTAGGATAGGTTACCTGCAGTATGGAGATGAGACCGTTTACATGGCATTTGTGGAAGACTACTCTCTTTCATTCTTGCTCACTATGAGGTGGCATGCATTTGTCATGCAGTCAGAGGACAATGCGCGTTGCCTCCATCAGACCATGAGTGGACTCGATCCAGCACGACATAGTTCATATCAGTAGACGGTCACAGTATTGTATTGTTGGGACATGGAAGACTTGGGCGTCTATATATTGTTCACTGTACTTTGTAGTTTGTAATTTCTACTTTACCTATTTGTTAAATAATTAATCAATATTATGTTCATCTATTGTTGCATAATTTACTTGCCACTTAGTGTATTTTTTATTGTTTTTTTTTTTTTTTTTGAGGTAATTTGAAGGTTTAGCCCAAAACATCAAAACCAAAACCAGCTGGAAAAAATGCAAGGTTTAGTGAAATTTTGGTGTTTCGGTGGTTTGACTTGACCGAAACAAGATAGCGAACTATGTGTGGAACGAGATGAGAACTTGTATTAAGAAGGTTGATAAGAAGTCAAAGGGAAATCAGAAGGAAACTGCCATACACATAAGGAGACTTGGTGGTGGGATGATGAGGTTCAAGCAGCCATTAAGACTAAGAAAGCTAGTTTTTAAACATGGCAAAAGACTAAGGAGGTAGAGGATCTAAAAAGGAATAAATTCTCCAGAAATGATGCTAAGAAGATTGTAGGGAAAGCAAGGGCAAAGAAATATGAAGATCTTTATAACAATTTGAACACAAAAGAAGGGGAAAAGCTATCTATAAGATATCTAGAATGAGAGAAAGGAAGAGTAAAGATTTGACCATGTTAGATGTATTAAAAGTGAAGAATGCATAGTTCCAATGAGAGATGAGGACATTGAGGAGAGATGGAAAGAGTATTTCCACAGCCTACTAAATAAAGACATTTTGAGCAATAGTGCACTAGAAGGCTGCATTACTCGTCAAGACTCCACATGTTGTAGATACGTACACAGAATTGGGGTGTTTGAAATAAAAGAGGCTTCTCTAATTAGGATTCAGGTTAGGAACCACCAGTCCTAATCTGACTAGGATTGTAACTAGGATTCAGATCTGGGATTCCTTTTCCAGATCTGAATATTTGTAAGGCCTTTTGGCCCTTTTTTCTACTATAAATAAAGCTATCGTGGGCAGGCTCCCCACTAATTTCTGCATTAAAAAATTTACTGCTTTCAAGCTGTGACTGCTGCCATCGTGCTGCTGCCTCTGCTCCTCGGTGAGCTTTGCATCCTTGTGGATCTCAAGGTGGTGAAGGGTAGGTGGACTCCTGCGACTCCTTGCATTGTGAAGATTAGGAGGTTCTATCAAGTCTTCAAGCTGCTGCCATTATTCCAGCATTACAGTAAGTTCAAACCTGCAAGTTATTTTAAAGTCTTCTTCCACCTAGCCATTACCCTTCCCTTAGACCTAATCCACATCCCCTTCCATCCATCAAACTTTAAACTCCATTAAACCTGCACTCCTACCTCAACTAGGACTCCCTTATAATTCCAGATTTAGGCCTCACCCTCAAACCCTACTTCCAGCCCACATTCCCCACATCATTCCCCACACTCGACCTTAACCCTAGCCTTTAGTATCCACTCTAATCCCTCCAGTTCCTCACTCCATTAAACCCTAAAACCTGCAACCCGATTCTGCCCAACTGCAGAATTTTAAAACCCCTCCAAACCCTAACATCTTTATATCATTAAGACCTCCTAAACCTGCATATTAAAACCCTATAAACCCCATTATCATTACTCAACCCTAACTCTAAATTTTGCCCTAATTAGCCAAATCTGTCCCATTCGGCCAACCCTATTACCCTGGTTCCTAGTGGGACTTTTCCTACCTAGGAGTACATTACAGGGTCTCAATAGAAGTATGGAAGAGCTTAGGAATTTATGGTTTATCTTGGTTAATCAAACTGTTTAATAAGATTATGAACACAAGGAAAATGCCAGATGAATGGAGGAGAAGCATTATGGTCATGATTTACAAAAAAAAAAGTAATATTCAGAGTTGCAATAACTATAGAGGCATAAAAGGAATTACTATTTCGGAGAACTGATTTGGTTTTATGCCTGGAAGATCCACAATGAAATCTATTTTCTTACTTTAGAGTCTCATGGAAAGATTTAGAGAGGGTTAAAAGGATCTCCATATGGTTTTTATTGACCCAGAAACATGGTTCTAAATCTCGGTTTCCCAAGAAATAAGAGACGAAATTTGGTATGAGTCAAGTTTCGACTAGTTTTGACCATATTTCGCACATTTCTCTAGTTCCAACCAGTTTCGACAAAAAAAAACCTAGTTTTGACCAGTTTTGGCAGCATAGACATGTCTAGTTTTGCCTAGAAAAGTACTAGGTTTTGGTCAAAACCCGAGAAATATTGGTTTTTTGTCTGGTTGAAACCTGCCTCGAAATCGAGATTTATAAGCTTGGTTAGAAAAAGCATATGAAAGAATCCCTAGAGAGTTAATTTTGCGAATACTAGAGAAGAGAAGGGTTTCAAGTAAATACGTAGACATAATTAAAGATATGTATAATGGTGTGATGATTGGCGTAAGAATTGTTGGGGTGGTCAAGGTAGTGAATTCCCAATTACAGTAGGGTTACATCAAGGATCGGCCTTAAACCCATATTTGTTTGCTCTTATCATGGATGATTTAACCAGAGACATTCAAGATGAGTTTCCTTGGTGTATGTTTGTTGATGATATTGTTTTGGCAGATGAGACAACAACATGAATTAATGCCAAGTTGGAGTTATGGAAATTTACTTTGGAATCAGAAGGTTTAAAGATAAGTAGAACAAAGACAGAGTATATGGTGTGTAACTTTAGTTACACTAGCCACTAGGACGGATAATGAGGAAGTAAATATTGATGAGAGGAAGATTCCACAAAGGGATTGTTTTAGGTATTTGGGCTCATTCATAAATAAAGAAGGTGATACAGAGGATGATGTTGCTCAAAGAATTAAAATTGGATGAAGAGGAGAGGTGCCTCCGGAGTGTTGTGTGATCGGCGTATTCCTTTAAAGCTTAAAACTAGGAAGGATAAAGTAAGGGATTATGATATTAGAGCTGATTTGGGAGTAGCTCCGATATATAATACGTTGCAAGAAAGTCGTTTGAGTTGTTATGGCCATGTGCAATGGAGGCCTTTGGATGCTTCAGTATGGAGGAATTATTTGATTCAGATTGAGGAATCTATAAGAGCCAGAGGCAGGCCTAAAATAACCATAGGAGAAGTGGTGAGGAAAGACGTGCATAGCTTAGCTAGGCCTTGTAACATGTATTACTTCAAATAGAGAGGATTGGAGAGCAAGGATCTATTTAGCCAGCCCCATTTAATTGGGATAAGGTTATGATGTTATTGTTGTTGTTGTTGTTGAATCATAACAATAGATGTGATCGAAAATATTGATGTCTCACAACCACTTTCTTTCATGATTCACAGATTCAGTGTGTCAGACAGTTTTTTATTGAGTAATCTGATCATGAATCCCTTTTGTAAATAATAGGCACACACATTTACAATATAGATTCTACTTTTTCCTTTAAATATCTATTCATTGGTCAACTAAACATATTTAAGTAGTCAACAGAAAAATATGCATGTACTTTATTGAAATGATTTTGGAGGATAATGAAGGCACTAGTACCATGTCACTGTTGGCATTTGTACCTGTGCCTAGAAAATAGACTGAAAACCTAAGATGCATGATCAGTATTGTGGTTAGAGACTTTGACATGAGATACAAGCATGATTCTTCACTTCAATACTTCCTATTTGTTCAGGACTCTTATTTAGTTTGTCGTTATTTAGCTACATTTCTATTGTTAGCATTTTCATCACCATATAATAGTTTTTAAGGATTCTCTACAGTAATATTTCTCACAGTACAGTAAAACAGTTTTTTAACTATATTTAAATAAATTGATGTTGGTGGGCACAATTGAAGTCCAGAGATATCCATAAAGTGTCTGGTCAGTATATTTTTCTGTTGACGGATAAAATATTTTTATTCTGAAGTGATCTCCTAATTCTAAAGACCAGAGAGTCCCGATGCCTTAATCTTTGCCATTTTTTCTTAGGTGACTCCACGCCTTGAAGAGCTTAAGTTATTCATATCACAACAACAGGCCACACATCTTGCTGCACCAGCAACTCAGAAAGAGAGAGCCCCTGCAAAAAATCTCTCACAAAAAAGAGGATCAAGCGCAAGATTAACAGATGAACAGAATCCACCGAAGAGGCAGAAGGGAGTTTTTCAGAAGGATTCAACTCAGAAGTCAGGTACAAAGAAAGATAGGCTCAATGAAGTCAAGGCTAACAAACCTGAAAACTCAGATGAGCAACAAGTCAATGATTCCGGAGCTGGGAAAACAAAATTGTACAGTGATGAGTGCACTGTGTTTATTTCAAATCTTGGCTTGGAGGCAAGTATCTATCTTCTGATGAATGTATTCTTCAGTGATAAAAATTTGCTATAATTCTAATGATAGCATCTTTCTTAGGCAAATGAAGGACATCTGCGTGATTTCTTTAGCGACATTGGTGGAGTCACAGATATTCGGATCTTGAAGGACAAGTTCACTCGCAAGTCAAGGGTTTGTATCTCCCCCTTCCTATGTATACATACATCACAAAATACATACACAATCATTTGTACATAGACACAAACTTATTCACATGTACTCCCAAACACATGCGTATGTTTATGCCCTATTGAAGTTGTCCAATGCTATTCATGTAACACATTATTATTCGAAATACAAATTATGCCATAATTTGGATTGCTGGTTGCCTGAAGCTGCCCTTACTAGGAAAAATTCTAAACATCCATTCGACGAATTTTTTTTCCAACTCTCATGGTGTTCTTAGGCATGGGGAGATTTATGATACGGCATGCTTTGTTCAGCATCCTGGTCCTTTTGCAAAGTCTACTCTTCAATCACTTCCTAGTGATCGTAGTTGTATCATTTGATCCACATTCTTTCTTATTTGAAATAAAAATGCGTGCCCAATTCAGACTGTTCTTAAAGGTTTTATTTGTTTTCCAATTTGAGCCACATCCAGGATGTTCTGCACAAGCGGACCGTCCATGAGGTAGGGTCTCGTTTTGCTGCATGTCAAGTTCCATGGTCCACCTGAGCTGTATGGTTCAGCAAGTGTAAAAACGTTTCTTGTGATTTCAGCTTTTAAAATTTTTTATTTTCTTATTGAGTAGTGTCAGAAAAGACTGCTTAATTTTGCCATGTGGTGTAGTACTGTTGCCTGCTGGAATCACATTTATCACATTATCAACTGAGCTGCCATTTAACAGGATTTTGTTGTCCTGGTCCTCTGATTTCTTTTGCTTGTTTGTTTTGAAGTAGAAAGGCATGTTCTGAATGAGGTGTGATATTGCAATATTGTCTGTCCATCTGAAATGGGACCCTCTGGGTTGGTCTAATGCAGTTTTTCCTCGTACTATACCATTCTTGGAGACTTCTTTTCTTTTTTGTGTTGAACACGGGCTGTTTCTTTTTTAGGAAATAGCCTCTCCGTGAAGCAGGGGTAAGGCTGCGTACATTATGACCCTCCCCAGACCCCATAATTGCGGGAGCCTCTTGCACTGGATACACCCTTTTTTATGTGTTGAACTATTGTTTCTATTTTTATTTTTTTTTATAAATAAAATGTAAGGAAGGACTCCTCATGGTCTATGTTCTTGCAGCTGGAATTTGGCCCTGGGAGGGTGTTAAGTTCCCAGCATCTTTTTTACCTGATGGAAGAATTTGTATACTGCAATGCAATATTATGTGTCAGAAGAATTTGCAACTTTTGACTCTCTTCATATTTCAATTTTCAATCCATGGGTTTCTTCCATATGGCAAAAGGGAAGTTATTTTTCTTATTATTTTTCACTTAACCAAAAGGAAAAGAATAATAGAAAGAAGGGGGGGGGGGGGTAGAATTCATTGTGTTCCCTTTACCTAGGGTGCATCTTGGACCTGAAAGGCCACAACCTGCCTGAAAATTTCCAGGCTTGGGCTGTGATTTGGACCCATGGGACAAGGTTTGCTTGAGAAGGCCCAACCTGCGGTCGCTCTGGGCTGGGTGAAGGGTGAGGCCCATGGTTCGGCATGGCCGAAGCCCGATTTGATGCTTCTTGTAAAAAATGCTTGGATGTTGTGGTGGTTAGCCCTATGGACGTCACATCTTTTTGACCAATATTCAAAACTCCCTAACATCTCCATTTCACAAAGATATATTAGTTGTCAGGGCAACTAGGTGACCCAAGGTGAGGGGGAACAAAAACCAAGGCGACGTCTTGACAACTATGCAAAGATATTTAAACATTTTAGGATGGTCTTTCAGGCCAGGCTGGGCTAACCTGAGCCTGGAAAGCATGGATTTGGATTGAAATTTCCCAGCCTGTGGTTTGGTGGGCTTGGGTCGGGTTCTCAAAAGCCTGGTCCAGCCAGCCCAATTTGCAACATCCTACCTTTACTAATGAATTGTCCAAAGGTAGGTTATAAAGCTGACTTGGATGGAGAAGTTGACATGGGATACCCACTGGGTCTCCCACTAGATGGACATTTTGTATTGTCACCCACATGAAAATTAAGTGGAATGGCTATTGTGCCTAAACAGAAGACATTTCCAATAAAGGTATATGTGGTGGGGGTAGGGGAATTTTTCGCAATATGGGCAGAATTTTTACTGCTCTTAGTTTTGCCTTTGATTTCCTTCTGCTACTTTTTCCCCTTTTCTCTGGAGTCTTGCAAGGGAGTGGAGGTTTTATGTCTTCTGTTTCTTTGCCTTCCCCCTCCCCCCCCTTCTTTTCTGGTGTCTTCTATTTCTTCTCGGTCCAATGAATTTTCTTTTCCTTGCAAAGCTTTCCATATCATTTTCTTTTTCTTTTGCGAAGGGTCTGGCCTATGTGGATTTTTCGGATAGCACACAACTTGGAGCAGCTGTGTTAAAGAACAGACAGACACTGCTTGGTAAGAAATTGAGCATTGCACGGTCAGATCCAAAACGAAGCCAAAAGAAGGTTTCCTTTGGAGCTAGCACTGCACCGGATCATGGTATGCCAACATGATAAATATTTTTTGTTTTCTTGGATTAATCATATCAGTTATGATGTTTCAACCAATATTTGCATGAAATACTATGTTTTTTTTTCCCTGGGTGATATCATTCCCTTGCGAGATTTTCCATTTCATCTTCATTATCCTGTCATGAATCACATACTATGCTTTTTTAGTGTGCTCCCACTTACTTATTCCAACTCTTTAGACATTTCTATGTGTTGTATCTTGTTCTTCTATGTGCTTTTGATGGGTTCTTTGCTACCTAACCAATTTAAAATTTAACTTGTTACTCTGAAAATGATAATCATATTGATCTGGTCAACTTGCCTGTTTGGACTACCAAGGATTTGCTGTCTGGGCTGAAAGCCTGAAACTTCGTGAAATAGTTGCTCCATATGTCTAATACCAAACCATAAAATTCCCATATTTGTTTAATGCTGGGTTGCAGTTCCGGAAATATCTAAAATTTAGGTGGTGGCTGAACTGTACAGTCAGTTAAGAAGTTGTCTAACGAGTTCTAAAAAATCAAATTAAGATTTAATGAACTGTAACACCACATGATCATAGTACTAAAAATCGCGAGATCTCAGTTTTTCCCAGGGTCGAGACGAGATGGCATAAGAAACGAGAAAGTGCAATATCTCGTCGAGATCTCGACCCAAACTCCTTTATATGAATGCCAGATCTCGAGATCTCAGTGGGAAATCTCGAGATCTCGACCCAAGCTCCTTTATATGAGTGCCACATCTCGAGATCTCAGTGGGAAATCTTGGTATAAAGACACCTATCTCTACAAACCTTGGGATATAGACACTTATTTATGCTAGAAACTAGGACAGACACTTATTTACACCTAATATCATTTAAGTAAATGAATTTGTATTTCATTTACTTTAGATATTATTCATAAATAAGCAAATATCCCCTATTTGAATCCAATAAAAATAGTTAAAAAATCAAATTCCAAAAGGAATAAAAGTCAACCTCCCAGTTCAAGAAAAAAAAATGGATTTTCGGCGGTAGGTGCATTTTTCAACTTTCTAATGCTGGGGTTTTTCTCAAATCTAAAAATTCCATAAATCTTAATGTGGTAAAACATTGCTAAAAACCTGAAGTGCGGTAAAATATTCATTTGTTTCTGAATAATATCTTAAGTAAATGAAAATACAAATACAAAAACATTTACTTAAATGGTATTAGGTATAAATAAGTGTTTGTCTTGTGTCTGTCCTGGTTTCTGGCATAAGTGTCTGTCCTGGTTTCCCACTAAGTGAAACTCCTATTTGGACTTTGCTTTTGCAAAATCTGATAGTGCCATTGTGTTTAAATGGCCTAAAATAGACTGAGTACCAAGTTTCAGACCCAAATTAGGTCTAAAACCCACCGAAACCAGGTTTTGAGTTGAAAACAAAAATGCACCAACTCGACCAAGATCTTGAGATATCCCGAGTCAACTCGGTTTTTCCCAGGGTCGAAACCTGGTCGAGTTCCGAGTTTTAGTTCTATGCACATGATAGAACCGTAGTGCTCCTAGCATAGGTAACAATAGGGCAGAAAATAGAATATGCAAAAACTCACAAACCAGCCAGCCAATGTTGCTCAAAATCTGGTTGAAGGCTGGCCTAAAACAGCTGAACTTGTGGCTAAAATATCTTCAAGAACCAACGGTCAGATGGTGAGTAATGAAGGTGGACAGAAAATATCTTCAAGAACCAACTTGTGGCTAAAATATCTTCAAAAACCTTGGTCGCCTTGGGCGCCTAGTTGGTGTTGTGTTGCCTTGATTTTGGACCCTCTCCAGCGCCTTGGATCGCCTAGACGCCGTGACAACTGTGAAACTAATATGATCACTAAATTAGTAAGAGAAACTGGAATAGCTTCAGATCAACAACACCAATGGACTTCAAATTCAGGTCGTTGGAAGGCAAGGTAGAAGAGAATGACTCACCAAGTTTGGGCTCAATCCGAAGATTGAAGCTATTGTTACAGAAGTAACAACTTGAAGACAAAATGGAAAGGAAAACCAGAACTGCAAGCTGCTGTACCTGGGCAGAACTGATACCAATGGTTGATCAACCATTGAAGAATCCTTGGCAGTAGTATTGGAGGGCCCGAAGTCTACTTTTTATCTTTGAATGGTAGTCCAAGTTGCAGCAGAAACTCCCCATGCAAACTATGGGTATGCAGGAAAATAGAAAGAATAAAGGAGGAAGAAGAAAGGAAGGAAATATGGCCAGGGTATCACCACTCTGGCCTGCAGTTGGATTCACCACCAATCAGTCCTTAGCTTCATCAGGGGAGCTGCTGTATCACTACAGTAGCACACATTCTTCAATGAAGAAATACATCAGAGAATAGCCAAAATCGTGGGCTGTAGAGGCTCCTTGCTTGTATTCATAAACTAAGAAGCATGTCTTACAAGAATTGTAAGTCTTGATTACTGAGTAGCTTACAACTCAATAAAATAACAACTTTCTAGAAGATCTAGTTGCTAAAAAACACAGAAAAATAGAACCAAAATAGAAACTCCTAGATTGCTAATGACTTGGCAATTAAATCTAGTACAAAATAGAATCTATAATATAGATAGCTACTAAGAAAATATTCCAGCACATTGTCTTCACATTAGGGACCACATGTGACTTCTAGAAACTGAACCAAGACCACCATGCAAAGGAAGAACCAGACCCACAACCGTGGGTCACTGTTGGCCCTAGTTCTAAATCGTGTGCTTCTCTGTTGGGCCTTAATTCTTTTTACACTTGTGCTGTTTCAGCTCTACATCAATTTTGCAGATCTACCTAGGGTTGATCAAACCTAGCAAGACTTGTACCGTTGAATTTCTTATTGATTCTAGATTCTTGATAGAAAATTTCATTTATTCCTGTGTTTAGGTGGTTTTTCAAATGGGTTTTGTAATTTTACTAGTTTGGGCCTTTGGGTATTCATCAGGACTGCAGTTGCTTTGAGTGAATCCTGCTTTGTTTTGTTTTTTGTTTTTTGGTGGAGGTTGTTTACAAAATTGATAGGTTTGTGTCCATTTTCGTATGTGAAAATCTAGCACTACATTTCCCTACATCATTAGTGCTTACAAACACCTATGGTTAACATTTGGGTTGCTTGAAAATTGTATCAACCGAAGCAAAAACTGAATCAGGAAGCAAACACTCAAATTTGTTTTAAAATAAATAGAGTTAAAACTAAATTGGCAACTTCAATCCATGAATGTCTTCATCAACACCCCAACTAGTAGCAGATTACTGGAGATGGGATCCATGATTGGCTAGCTGATTACAGTTTGTGTTAGTCATCCAATGTCTGATAATTGGAGGTGAGGTCTCATTTCCTCTCAATGTGTGATGCTTTCTTATGTTCACCTTCCATCACAGCATCTCCTCGTTAGCTAACCTCCTATGTGTGATGCTTCTTATGTTCACCTTCTGTCACAGCATCTCCTCCTTAACTGACCTCCTGGGACCTCACTTATGTTTAACTGTTGTCGAGATCACCTTAGCAGTTGGATCTGCAGCAGGATTGCATGTCAATTCCTAGATCTTGAAGGTGAAGAGTCCATATTAAATTTTTTATGAAGGTGGCCCCAATGTTCTTTATGATGTGTGGCAGAGTGTAAATCGGGAAATCTTGGGGCTGAAGAGGTGAGGGGCAGATGTGCATTTGGGGTTCTTTAAAATCATTGGCGACTGTTCAAGGAGGAGAACATTTTTATTTTATTTTTACTCTATTCTCTCGTCCTACTTGTGAACAGTTTTTAATTTCATTACTCTGGCAAAGGAGAACATAAGTATTAAAAGTTCATTAATGTAAGTAGGCAGCAGTCTGCTTGCTTGTGCTCTTTCTCCCTAATTTCTACATATATACTTAGCTTGGGTAGGAGAAGTGCATCTTCTGAGTGATATGGTTTAGATTAGAGGATCTGGAGAACAAGGGGTAGATTGAAAATGAACTGGGGTGAAATGCTGAGAAAACATATGGATGGTTCTTGGTTAACTTCAGATATGATTTTGTTTGTTTGAATGGAAAATCAGGATTTGTGCCATCCCCAATTGATTGGGATAAAGATCAGATGTTTTGAGATATTATCATTAAGTTTTGTGTTTGTTTTCCAACAAAAATAAAAAAAAAGTCAGCCTGAAAATTAGCCACTGCTATACAAATCATAAGCTTGTTCTGGCAAAAGCAGAAAGTAGAAAATTACATAATAAGAATTTAAATTCCCATATTAAAACATTTACGCATGCCTATTCTACTTGATACAGCAAATGGAAAAATTCAATGTCGTTACTAGTTTTGCTATGAAAACGGCATAGGCCAATTGCCCCGCCTATCAATATCTACTTCTATTCTACTTATATCAATTACTGTAAGTTTGTTCTCCCTGAATTCTGGACTTATGTTAGGTTCAAATACTCGGCTTCTCTTACCCATGTGATTTTTTTTATTTATTTTTTTTTTGGGGGGGGAGAGAGAGGGTGTAGGGTGGTGAAACTGTGAAAAGGCTACTATTAGTGAAGGCCTGGTTTGTCTTTGCAAGCCTGTTAATTTTTCATTTTCAGCTGCATGCTTGCCCATGAGATTCTTTTTGGGGCTTATGGAAGGGGGTTTTGAAAGGTTAATATTTGCAATGAGCTGGTTTGTCTTTGCAAGCCTGTTAAATTTTCAGTTTTCAGCTGCCTGGCATCATTAGGCTAGATCAGTTCATCCGCAATCATATTTCATAGTGCTTATCATGATTTAGTCGCACCATTCAAAGTGTGAGCAATCAAGCGCTTGCTTTAAGGAGATACTATCATCTTTGAATCTCCTTCCGCAGTAGGTTTTGCTTGAAGTTCTTATTCTGGATATAGCTCATCAGCACAATATCAAATGGGAATTTTTGTTGCACTCCATAACTCCCATTTCTTGGTCCAATGTCAATTAATATTATGTGCATTTTTCATTTTCCCTTACTTACTTTTCTTATGCCATTTCTTCATTTTTAATCTGCATTCCTCTTCATTTCTCTTACTTTGTTTTTGGAAGGATCCATGTAGCTGACCCCATTTAGTTGGGAAGAGCTGAGTTGTTGTTGTTGTTGTTGTTGTTGTTGATAGCAGGACATGAAGAACCTATTGCAGCCTCTAAAGAGTCTACTGGACCTCATAAGTCATCTTCAGTTTCCAAAAGGCGTGAAGACCGAGTCCAGCTCAAGGGGAAGAACACATTTGCGGTGCCAAGGAATTTGGTTAGACCCCTGGGATGGAGTAAGAATGAACAGACGAGTGAGGAGGATGAGAAGCCAAAATCTAATGATGAGTTCAGGGATATGTTGCTCAAATCCAACAAGTAACGTTTTCTTTCATGTTTAAGTGCCATACTTGACTCACTTAAATTGCCTTTTGCTTTCTAGTTACAATTGCATGCTAGTCGAAAACATTCTTCTCTATCCAACATTCTGGAGCTTTCTTTGAATCGAAATTGTACCACCCTATAGGGTTGACAAGTAGGGATTTGAATAGAGATGAATGACAAAGGGAGGATCAATGGAGCCACTCCATTTAGTTGGGATAAGGCTTAGCTGAGTTGAGTTGTAATATTATAAAGTGTTGTGGATGGTTGTGGTGTTCAATATAACATTGTAATGAAATTTTGTTTTGTGCAATCTGAATGCATCACAGAATTATGGGCTTATAGCCATGTGTAAGGAATCAGGATATTCAAGATAGATCTGATATGAATATTTGATTGTGCCTTGTGTCTAGATCCTGTTGATGAATCATTGTCGCTAAGAACAATTTCAACATATTTCTGTGTTTTTCTCCTTTGTATCATAATTGCAATTTGGCTTTTATTCTTTGTTGAAAGAAAATAATGATTCCATAATAGGTAGCTTAATTTTTTCCTTTTTTGTTCAGTGTAAGCGGCAAACACTCTGAATGTCCACTAATTCTGCAACTATTTAAAATAGAGAGCATGGCATGTCACTCAAGTGTATGACAAGTTTCTTGCCCAGTCCCAATCCGGCACTATTGTCATGTCCGACTGGCTGTTGGGGGTTCATGTCTTGCTTATGCAGGGTCAACGTAGTTATTATTGGGGTTGTATATGTTTTACTATGTCAGTTTAGGGTCTATTACATGTGTAAGATTAAAATTTGTAATTGTGTGGAAGCCAGGGTTTTGGGGTGCTTATTTATTGTCTGTTTGGGGGAAAACTCTAATAGTAGACAACGTAGTGAGGTACAGAGAGGTGTAGAATTATTTTGGTGACTAAAAGTAATTACTCATGTTTGTGCATTCATCCCTACAATGGTATTAGAGCAAGTTTTAGCATTGAGATCTAGGAAACGGATGGTGCGCAAGGTCTTATCTTACAGGAAGGAAGAAAAAAGAAAGACAAATTAAATTGAAATTAAGAAAGGGCCATGAAATTGATAGATCAGGTCATCTAATCTCGCAGGGTCCAGGCCCAGGACCAGGGAAGAGGTTTCCTTTTTATTTTTTTAGGGTAAATATCAGGGAAGAGGTTTCGTGTACCTAAAATTCAGTACTGTAGGACTGTGAAGATGATTATGGTATGTGGGTCCTATATTCCCAGACTCTCAAGGAGAGAGAGAGAGGTGTATAGAAGTATAGACCCTATAATGGGATTCATTACTAGCAAGAAGGAAGGTATGGGTGACTTGGTGGGGTGGGGTTGCGTGTACCAATTCCAAAATTTCCCACAAGAAAGAATGAGAGAGAGAGAGAGAGAGAGAGAGAGTGATGCAATGGTGGCAGGTAGTGGTCGGGAAAAGGTTTGGTCAGTATTCAGTGGCCATGCGGGCATGCGCGCCCTGATCACTTCCCCCTCTCTCTCTCTCTCTCTGCGCTCCTCGGATCGCGCAATTACCTTGCCTCACCTTCTTTGTTTCACTTTCTCCTCTTTTTCCTCTTTCTAATAATCTCTTCAAAGTAAAACCCCGCCTCTCTTTTTTTTCTTTTCTTACTGTTCATTCCTCTCTCTCTCTCTCTCTCTCTCTCTCCCCCCCCTAGCTACTCTATTTATTTACGTACGGGGTAACATGCTCACGTAACACATCTGTAATAACACGTATGCCACTGGCAGTAGTAAGAAAAACAGGTTTCAACTGTGTAATCACTTCTTACCAAAAAAAAAAAAAAAACTGTGTTATCACTTATCAGTAACCGTTCAGTGGCTTAAAATTATGGGAAACGGTTTAACGCCAGACAATGAATGGGAGCTCGCACAGGTATTCAAGGAGAGAGGGTGGGGTGGTCATTTTACTATTCCATGTGTGAGGGTATAGGGAACACTGCCAGGCAGCATTCTCTATGTTTAGAAATCATGAAAATGATGATGATGCAATGATTGATTTACTTGTCTATCTCTTATCCCATATTCAAAAATTTTTTTGAAATTTTTTTTTCTTTTCTTGTCTTGCCATCCAAACATACCCTAAATTAGGGAAGTAGTTATCTATCTAGAACACTCCCATGTGTCTATGTCTCTCCTCAAAACAAGGGGTAGAAGTATGTTTTGATATGGGGAAGAGAGAGATAGACTCATGGGAGTGCTAGCGTAGGCCACACTCCCGTATAGAGTTCTTTTTCCACAGGAGCCACGCCCAGACATATGGGGGTAGAAATGATCGGCATGCCTCCCATGAATGATAGAAATTCTACCCCCCAAATGTACCAACACACGGTCTCTCATTAATTGCCGTGCACGACATTGCCCTTGCATCCCAAGCAGGGAACACTTCCCCATTTATTTAAGGGTGAATGTTCTCTGTTTGGGAGCGAAGGATGCGCCAGTACCTCCCGCTCTATCTCTCTCCTTTGCCCAAGAAGGTCATTTCATGTGGAGAACGAAAGTGACAGATAGCGCAACCTCCTCCGCTCTTGGACACAAAATATTGACCCTTTTTTTAATATAATAAAAAAAATATTGCATTTGGGGCTTGGGCCACATGGTCAAATAGTTATTTTTATATAGCAGCGTTGTTCTCTGTGCCGCAGCGCAGGCTGCGCCCTGGCACATGGGGGTGGGCGCAATGACCACTTTGCCCCCTGAGTGGCAGGATTATGTGCATGGGCGCAACCTGCGCTGCGGCACTGAAAACATTCTCCCTTTTATATATATTTTTTCCAGAGGTGGGGGTGTCAACTTCAAGCACCACACCCTCACTTGAGATTGGCCTACTTGTTAGGCTTCAGACCATGGTTTTAATACACATTATCGATACCGGTCACTACAAATATTCTCACCACCGAAATCAATACCATTACTGATAAATATCGTCAATATTGGTTCATAATGATTTAATACAAGATCAAAAGTCTTCTCTTTTTTTCCCCCTAAAATCTAAGGTTCATAAGCGTTTCACCAAATACCATATTTATTAGTATCAACCGATACCAAAATCGCTAACTGCAATCGTGCTCCGGACAGGTAAAGCCGTGATTTTGGGGCTTCAACATGTGGTCTTTTAGATTATTTCCTAGATATCTCACATTTAGAATTGTCACATCACTCTTCCACATGGCCAAACAATCATACCTATCTACCAATCTTTTCTGTAAATTATTGACCACAAATATTTTCATGTTCAAATTGCTGGATATATGTTTTCATCAAACCCAATTTAAAGTGTTTAAATTAAATTAATTTACACTGTCATTTTATGTGGGATTGTTTGTCCTAAGGTTATACCTTAAAGTGTTTGCAACTAAAGACAAAATTGAGTATTTGGTTCATAGGTTATCACATTGTATATTTTTTCGAAATGTGATTCCAAAACATAAATATTGGTATTCATATTGTATGTTTAACGAACTAGATCATCTTGAAAATCTTGCATAGGTTTCCATCAAAATTACTGTTACAGTTGAACTTTGTGTGTTTTGGTATACCAAAAGTTGATGCCTACACTGGCTATATATCAATACGTTGGAATGTCATCTTTGAATGCAAGATATGCTCAACATGGAATCCACTTCTCGAATAGGATGAATATCTTAAGAAAATTACGACTATGATTGGACTAAATTCCGAGCTCATTGACAATTTCATAAATTAGTTACAAAAATATTAAATAATAATAATAATAATTTAATAGCTATATATAAAAGTTTTACGTCCAATTCATAGCCGTGATTCTCTACATAAGTTGTCCCGTGGATTAGGGTATTTTACGGTAATTTTGTATATACTTGTTTCAATATGTGATATTGTAGTGGAGGAACTTAAATATATTTATTTGGGAGAATGTTCTCTGTGCCGCAACGCAGTCTGCACCCAGGCACATGGGCAGCCTGTGCAGGGGGGTAGGGTGTCATTACACCCACCCCCATGTGCCTGGGCACAGGCTGCATTGAGGCACAAAGAACAGCACCCCTATTTATTTATATCATTTTAAGTTATATCCATCATAGGTTGTACTTATAAGTAAATAGTTTCATTTTTTTTTTCTTAAAGATGGTTGTATTTTTGAGTAAATAAAGATATCTATTCATGTTGAGTTAAAGACTGATATAAAGCGAAAAAGGTAAGATCACAAGATCACTCAACAGGATCTCACCATTTGGTTTGTTATATGTTACATGAAATTGATTTTTGCAAATTTATAAAATAGCAACACACACTCTCTCTCTCTCTCTCTCTCTCTCTCTCTCTCTCTCTCTCTCTCTCTTATTTCTGTATGTCTCTTCTTCCATTGATTGTGAGTTAGGGGTTTTAAACCCTAGAAGAGTGTAGATGGATCATTTTGCTGCTATTCTAATGACACAATCGTTTGATCATTTTGGTGCAATCCTTTGGAGGTTCCTAGCTATAAACACAAGTTTGAGCACCTTATGGATTGCCAATAATTTATACAACCTTCTCAAAATGGGTTTCCAAATAAATGGACATTCCTTTAAATTAATATTAGTAGGGAAAAAAATTTCTACTTGATGGTGTTTCCTATGCCCTCTCACAAGGCACCGTGAGATGACGCCTCTGCCCCCTAGGTAGTTACCCAGGCATACTCACCCATTGGCCCACACGTTTGTGTAGAGATCTCTTGCCCATATTAGTATTAAGGGTAGGTGATCACTATCAAGTCGTGTGGATCCTACACCTAAATATAAGAGGGCATAAAATTACTTTTCCACATTGTGAAATAAAAAATCTCATCTCTGCTGATGCCTCTACGCACAATGCAGGGATACATCAATCTCTAATTGCCCAATTAATTATTCAGTATTAGGCGGTCAGGCCAACGTGGACCAAGATGGATTTCTAATCCGACAATATTTGGTTGCAGCCATGTTCCTACTGCCCAATCATAGGGTTTGGGAAATATAAAACCTAAAAGGACATTTATGAATCCAAAGAAAAAGGAAATTATTCCAAATTGATACCTACCATTGGGGGCAGCAGAACATGGCTGCATCCCGGGTTGCAGCCAAATATTTTCCCTTCTAATCAGCTACCCTTTCCTACCAAGAAGATGATTTAATTAGGGCACATACTTGTGAGTTAAATACCTTAGAATCTGTGCAGCTCCGATCCCCACACAGACACCAAAACACACGCAAAAAGAGAGAGAGAGAGAGTGAAGGCGTGGGGTTTGAGAATGATCTTTCTGCCAACATCCACTTTGCACATTAAAAGCCCCTTCCTTACATATGCCAGCCTGAATTAATTGATTTTCTTTCCCTCCTCAAATAGGGGTCCCCACGCACAAGGGAGATTACTTCTTTCTTATCCTTAGGGTACCCTACTCCATTCCCAACCTTCCAACCCTTTTTCCTTGCTCATAGTCCCACACACTAACCCTTGATCACCCTCACCCTGTACGTAAAAGGCTCTAAACCCCACCCTTTGCTGGGTCAGGTTACCTCCATCACAAAAAATCAAAAAAAGAGAGATGATCAACTTGTCAAAGTGAGAAAGAGATAGCCTGCCCTTCTCATCAAAGCCAAAGCTCCATTAATCAAAAGTAGAATAAAGCTCCAACAACACTTAATAAAAAGACAAAAACTTAACTCTGCTTTTTCTATCACAAATATCTCTACCTCTATCTATCTATCTATCTTGCAATATTATCATTGAAAATGAACATGGACAAGGTCCCTCTCCAGTCCATGTATAGTGGGGGATTGGTCCAGTCCATAAAGACCACTTCAATTCCATTATGCCCATTAAGCTGGCTAAGCTTAATTTGATGAGATAAAACTTCTTTAAAGATGCTTGGGACGTACAGCCCACTGATGACATGGGTAGTTTGGTAAATTCCTTCCCGGCTCATGTAATTATTATAGTATAAGAAGAAAAGAAGGTTTGTGGGGTTCTTGAAACTTGCAAGAGAAAAAGAGAGAAGAATAAAAGAAGATCCATTGTTGGGTCTCTTTGTTTCCTTAACTCTGGATAACTTTAGCTTTGATTTCTTGCTTTTGGGATAAGAATAAAAGAGAAAGAGAGAGAGACCCAACAAAATGGCGTTGACATTTGTGTTTTCTTCCATTAAATTGATGGAACATAGTTTTTGGGGTCTGTGATTGGTATCAGGTAAATTCTATCAGTTAGCTAGATTCCAATCTAACCATTGAGATTTGACAACTGCACATGAAGCCCTCTCATTTGCGTGCTCGGAAGTAGAATATTAATGTGCCTTATTCAGCCAAACTTCAGATTCTCTCTAGTATATGAAAATTAGCCAAATAAATCAATTTTGGTATCAAAAAGAATAAAGCCATATTAATGAGAGACTTGGAGGACACAATACCTTATGTAAATGCATGGAAAATAATTTACATTTAAATTCTATTTTAAATCAATAGAATTTTCATTTGTCTAGAAGGTGGACGTCGGCGCAACAATAAAGTTACTCTATTATGACCTAGTTATCGTGGATTCGAGTTGAAAAACAGCCTCATCGTGACTTGGAATTAAATATGCTACATTATGATCCTCCCCAGACCCTGTAGTGGTAGGAGCCTCATGCATCCTTTGTCTTTAAATAATTTCTTGAAAATATTTTCTACCGTTACCAAATGAATACTTTCTATCTTATGTTTTTTATATATTTATTTATCTATGGATAAGAGATCTCTACTTGGTCGCATGGTCTCTACACAAGCGTATGGGTAGTCGGATATCTACCCAGGGGGCAGAAATGTCATCTCACGGTGCCTGTGAGAGGGCGTAGGAAACACCACCAAGTAGAGATCTTTATCCCTATATTCTATTTATTTGGGTCTGAGAATTGAAACTAATGAAAAGATTACATAGGAAAATGGAGAGTATAGAATCCCTTGATGATACTATCAAATATTGTTAGGTTATTGAAACCATGCATTTTGCTTTTCCTCTATCCTTTTATTCTCTTATCCCCTCTACTTTTTATCTTTCACTAGAGGTGGGGTTGGGCTGGGTTGGGTTGAGTAGTAAGAGGAAAATAACGGTTTTTCTTTTTGAGAAAACCATCTTTTTCTAAGTTGCTTTGAATCTTATACCAAGCGGCAGGATGTAAAACCTTTGGCCAAGTGCCCAAGTCAAGACAAAATTTAAAAGTGGTGGGAATGTTTCAACGGCTACTACTTTGCCCTTTTCCTTTCTTCTTTTATCCATATGTCTCTTTTGTTCTCTATTTTCAGTATCAGAAAGAGAGAGATTCTCTATTACTAGGACCCAAAGATAGAAAGCTCATGCATTATAGAATAATTATGAAGAGATCACTCTCATATCTAACAAGAAAATACCACAAAAAATTAAAGTTAATTATTGAACGTCGTGCTTGGTGCATTGGTCAGATGTTCACTTGCTGAACGGTTGGTCACGGGTTCAAGTCCTTGAAATAGCCTTTCTGGAAACAAGGGTAAGACTACGTACATATGACCCTCCCTAGACCCTGCTAAACGTGGGAGCATTGTGCACTTTGAAAATGATGACATGATATAACTAATTTATAAATAGAACGTAATAACTACTAAAAAACCATATATACATGAATGGTCCAAAACATGAGTCCTAAGTCCCCAGCAAAGTCGCCACTATAGGTACACACGATGAAACATGCACCTCCATGCACAATGCGAGAAGGGGGATTAAAGTTCACTTTAAGGAGTTGCCATCTAAATAAGGGTCGTCTATGACTCATAAAGATCTCCATATTTCGGGAGAGATAATTAACTCAAATGAATAAGACATGGGTCTTACCTAATTTTAGGTAAGACCCATGTACCTTACTTGGGATCAAGTCGAACGTAGTTCAAGATCATTTGGAAAAGAAATTTGAGATTATACTATGCATGGCAAGGTACTGAAAATAAATAACCTAAACTACATATCTCGTTAATAGTCTGAAATGTCTTTTCTATGAAATTAGGTTTTTGAGTGTGCCATTTTCTATGAAACTATAATAGAAACCGTGTAAACCGTTTAATAAATGATTCGATTTCTACCTATGACATTGTGAATAGAACCATACGATTAACTTGAACCAGAGTTTGGTGCAGAAGTGAGAACAAAAGAAAATGAGTATAGGATTCCCCAACTGTACTAAGGTGGAAACCTAATCTGCCAATTGGACTGATAGTCATGACAGAATCTAATACGAAATTCAGACCAATTCTTGGCTGTTTGGAGTTGGACTCTCATGAGTCACGAGAGTCTGGACTCAGTCTGACCCAAAATGAAATGTCACGGACTACCAAAGAAGCATAGATTTCTTGGAAGATTATATCCGAAGGAAAGAAAATGAGAACGAACCCAAAAGCATTTTTTATTCCAAAATTTGCCAGTGGGCAATGGCATAACATGTTATACCTTACTCCCTCCAAAACCCAAACAAAATCAGGAAGAAAAAAAATGCTAAATTCCTAAGAGTCGAGTTTTTCTCCATCTATGGTGAATGGTATCTTATTCACCTCGGGGTGGGAGAGGGCATCGGAAGGGTATTTTGGAAACATAATAAAATCCTATAGGGGTTTGTGAACCCTAGGATGATAGGTGAACCGTTCTCTATGGGTGGAGGAAAACTTTCTCTAATTCTTAAAATTTCAAGTCAATAAACATATAGAAAACAAGTTCTCTTAGCCAGAAGGGGAAGTTATACTAGCACTCTCTCCTCCTCATATGGAATGACCTTGCTACCCTCCTATGTAAAAAACCATTCTATCATTCCTCATTGGTTTGCTCCCCTATGTCATTTATTCATAGAACCCTATATATATAACTTCGCACCTTCTTTTAATTTCTCCTTGCCTTATTCCTAAAAATTCATTAAGATAAGGATATAAAAGAGTTTTCAAAAGTAATTTGAATGTCATGTATCATTATGTTGTTACTAAAAGGTATCATTGTCATACACATTTTTTTAGTGTACATGTGAAATAATACTATTTTTTTAACACCCCTCAAGATGCTAAATAATTTGTAACCTTATGTTAGTTCATATGTGTACTCGACGAGTCTACATTTTGATTAAGGTATATATATATATGTATATATAGGGGAGCGTTCTTTGTGGGGGAGCGCAGGAGCCACGTGCATGCGGCACCCAAATGAGAGCGTGTGCACTGACATATCGGGGGCAGGATTTTGGCCTTTCATGGGAGCGCAATGATCATTTTGCCCCCCACTATGTCTGGGAGTAGCCTCCCCCCCCCCCCCCCCAACTGAGAACATTTTTCCATATATATATATATAGAAGAAAGTTTTATGTGGAGGGAGTGTACCTTCCATACCCAAACACAAAGGGGGGCAAATGATCACCTCCTCCATGAAAGGCGGAAATCTCACCCACATGAATGCCAAAGCACGCACTCTCATTGGTTTCGTGTGCACAGGACAGGAGTCATGCTCCCCAAGGGTATGCCTTTGCCTTTGGAGATCGAATCTCTTCTACATTTATTTGTGGCATGCCAGCAGACTGAGACGAGTGGGACAAAAAAGCCCTACCAATCCAAGAATACTGAAGTAAACACGATAACTCACACGCCGTGTTGAGTTTAATTACAAATCAATTAAGGAAACAAAGAGTAATTACTTGATTACAAAGTATATCCATTGTTGGGAATTCAAATTTGATCTCCTTTCATACATCACAAGCAATAGCTACTTTAGGACTCCATTTGCTAGCCTCACAGATAATTTCATTACCTTCACGAGCAAAATATATGATGAGAGAGAGAAAGAGGCATGGATGTAAGTATGAAGTGAGCAATGATTTATGATTTAGACTTTCCAGTCCAAGGTACATGTCCAGTTGGAGGGCATGTCCTCAAGCACATGCCAAAGGAAATGAGAATAGGTACAACTACCCTCTTATAAGTCATAGGGTACATTAGCTCCCACGACAAGTAAAAATAAATACTTCCCGAAAAGAGAAATGGACAAAACAGCGATTCCAAAAAGGTAAGGTGAAAGGTTTCCTGTATTCATTCAGATTCATCTATGGTGACTTGAGAGTTGAGCCTTTGAATCTCATTAATCAACTCTTGCAATAGCAAAAGTTATCATTAATTGTAGTCCTCTAGTAGAATATCTGGAATCCCCTTTCTCAGTCAAATGAGAGGGTTAGATCCCTTGGATTAATTATAGATTTTCTCTTCACCATGGATGAAGGAAAGAAAAACTCGTTCTCAAATTGAAGTTGAAACTTTTTTGCTCCAGAAGTGCGGAGGTATTTTTTATGTTCTTTCATATCCTGTCCATGTGGGTCTCGCATTGATATTTTCTTTTTCCTTCCTGATCATGTGGGTCTCTGTTGATAAAACTATTTCTTACATCAAATTAGAAAGGCATGGAAGATTCCTCCACATTGACAGTGTAGAGAACCTTCTCCCTATTTAGGTCACTTAACCCTGCTTCAAATTAATTTTATTGAATCCATGCGAACGAACACCTGAAAAAGATGCCTAAACGAATAAGGGTACTCTTTAAAAATATAAATAAAAGAATATGTTAGCCAATCAAAACAAGATAGGAATAGAAGAGACGTAATTTTAGAAGATGAAATATAATTACCAATGAAATGAAGAAAGAGGATTGTGATAATTAGAATCCCTTAAAGATGGCAAAAGAGATTAAACAAGTTTTTAATCTAAGACACTAGTAATAGCAAGAGCGGAAAGACACTTTGTGTTTCTTTAAGTGCCCACATGTGCATCCCTTTTTTATCTTAAAACATCGTTAACACCTAAGAACATGGGAAAGGAAGGATTAAAAAAGAGGAAGAGCTTCCTCAAAGCTTACTTTTGTCTATTTCCTCCCTTCCAAGCAAACTCAAATCTCTAAAATTTGAAGAATTAAGTATATCTTATTGTCTTGATCTTAGTATATATTATTTAATAATCTATTTGGATCAAGAGCCTATTTGTTTTAATTATTAATGATAAAGATGATCAGCTTAATAAAACCTCATTATACCACACATCATTCTAAACAGTAAGGACAACACTAGCTTGAAAGTTAATTGGAATTCCCTCCAAGTGTGTCATGATTAGCATGAATAATTTAATTACCACGTAATCAGCTTATGCTCTATTAATGTAATCTCCTCTCAATACCACCTGGGAGGAGGGAGTGAGAGAGAGAGAAAAAATTAGATTTATTAACTATCCAATAATTCAATCTTCACTTCCGTGAACCCTATTACCCGTCTTTTATATGTAAATAGTCCTTTTTAACAGACACCCTCCTCCCAAGGGAGGGGTGAATGTTTACGTAGGTGAGTGTACGTGAACAACTCATAGCCGTTCAATTGAAACATTCTCACAGAATAGATTCTATCTGAATACTTATGAGTTGTTCACGTACGCTCACATACGTGAACATTCCCTGCACTTCTCCCAAGGGGATAGTAAACAGGGTTCAAGGAATCGAATCCATGGAATTGACCAAGTCAGTTTAAAAAAAAAAAAAAAAGGCACAAAAACAATGCTTCTACAAGACTTTTTGGCTCTATATGGCATTGTTTTTGTTCTAAAAATTTGAATCTGGGTCCAGCACAGTTTTTGTGTTTCAATGATTTTGGATCGATTTTGGGTCCTTAAATATGAAGGTATATAATTTTTAGTGGCGGTAATAAATACTATTACTAAAGGGCCTGTGTGGAGGCGATTTAATAAAAGCCCCACTACTTAGATGGAGTTTTTATTAGGTTAAATTGAAAGTATATAACCTTTATCGGTGGTAAAAAAAAAAAATTTACCGCCCCTAAAGTGGTATGTGGCGGTATTTCTGTAGAGATAGCGCCATGACAGATAGGATTTTTATTTAATTAAATGTGGAAAGGTGTATAACCTTCATTGGCAGTAAAACATTAATGCCAATAAAGAGGTATGAGTAGAGGTGATTTAATAGAAGCATCACTGATGGATGGAATTTTTTTATTTAAATAAATGCAAAGGTATATAACCTTTAACCACGGTAAAAAAAAAAAAAAAAATACCGCAGCTAAAGGCCACTTTCATTCAACTTTAAAACACCCGCCAAATCATGGTGGGGACTTTGGCTCTCTGTAGCATACAACTTCATCACTGCAGCATTCAAATCCCCAACTGTCAATCCGATGACATCAACAGCTGAATAGTTCCTTTGTATCATCCCGTTCAGCATCTCAAGCAGAATCTCCTACAATTCTCCAATTGGATTTATGGAGAGATGATGAGGGAGTTCCACATAATCGGGGGAGAGGGATGGGATATGGAGAGAGGAAGGAGGCAATTTGGTGAGGGGTGAATTTTAAGGTTTTTGATCTTTACGATCTATAGATGTCGGTGTTATGAGCATCATCTTTCTCTGCATTTTCTATTATTTGCCAATGTTGCATAAGGTTCAATTCTCTCACACTCGCCTTATCTTTTTTTTTTTGTGTGGAGAGGCGCCGTGGGGTGGGGTTCCTTTTTTTCTTCCCCCGGCCTCCCTTTTCTCCTACATTTTGCAAAAGATTTTGGTGGTGTAAGAGCATGGTTTGGCAAAAGTGGGGAAAAGGCCGCAGGGTAGGGTGGAGTAGGGGAGGGAGGGATGACAAGGAGCTTCAAGAGGAGGGTGGTGGTAGTAATGGGACAGGCAAGGATAAGCGAGGAGTTTCATGGGAGGGGGAAGGGGATAGGGGATGGGGAGGGGCGAGGGCAACTTGATGGGGCGATTGAAGGGTAGTTTCAGGAGTGGGACCGGTTGGTGGCGGGGTGATCGGTTACGTACACGGGTGATGACTAATTTTCACCACGAAGCAATGAATCTGGCTCTCCTCCAGTCGTGGAGGGAGTTGGAGGATCCAGCCCAGCCAAAACATGGGGTTCGATCATTTCACAAAAATGACCCAAAACCCCTGCTTTGGCTAGGTTGGAGCTCCCGCCACGGCTGGAGAGCGGAATTGCAAAACATTAGTGGCGCTGCATTTAGTGGTGGATCCCCTTGGGGAAAAAAAAAAAACTGCCACTAAAGCCTTTGGTGGCAATTTTAAGACTTTTAGGAGCGGTAAAAATCATCGGCTATAAAACTAGTATTTTTATAGTGAGGCCGATCCTGATTGCTCTTTCTAATCCAAAACAGCCTATTTTGGATCGGCGGAGCCGTTACACTTGATATGGATCGGCCAATCCACCCAATCTGAATACATACATGATGCCAACATGTCGTGCTATCACCCTTTAAAAATAAATAAACAAAATACTCGAACAAAGCTTGGGAATGCATAACACGTGGACGGCTGAGATTGGGAAAAAAATGTGAAACCTTGCATGAAGGGAGTGGCCCAACGGTCGCCTGATCAGAAACAATAAAATAATGTGACCAATCGATAATCAACCATTTATATCCCAATTAAACTATTTAAGCACATTTAACCTGATTTTAACCCTTTATTGCCTTTTTAGTCCAATAAATTCGATTACCTTGGGCCCGATTATGGGTGATAAACTGATAAAATAGAAACTTATCCATCCCCTGACCTACGCGGACAGATTACTTAAACGGACAAAAATGGTGCGAGATCTTAAAATGGTGGAGACTTATTAAGCGCAACCGAAACCGACCTGCCCGACCAATTTACACTTCTAGCCAAGAGAGGGAGGTGGTGTTATAGTAATCGCTGAGACTCTAGATTTTTGTCATTAATTTGTTACCTTTTATTATTTTTTTTTCATATTATTTTCCCAACCGATTCCACCCCGATCCAATTTAGGTGGAATTGGCCGATTCCTAGCTGATCCAGTTGATTCAGAATATGATCAAATCTGAATCGACGAAAACCTTTTCTTTTTTTTCTTTTTTTTCTTTTTTTTTTTTGTGGTAATGGACGACGACCAATTCTGGTGACAGAGAGAAAACTGAAGGAATAGAATCTACACGTACATGAAGTGATTAAATCACTTTCACTTTTACCAAAAAAAAACACTTTCACTTTTACTGTTTACATGAAATGTGTCATGGGATGTAGGTCCCACAATTAATTTATTAATTTTATATTAAATTTTTACACATGTCATGTGGACAGCGTAAGTGAAGTGAAAAATCAATGAATACGAAGATAAAGCGGAAATGGACAATACTAGCAGCATTGGAAAAAGAAATATCATATTCAGGAATTTTAACTCTTTTTTAAGGGAAAATCTTGTTTTAACCAAGGTAAGTGAAAGAGAAAGAAAAAAAAAAAAAAGTTTTAATGTACCTTTTGACCTTTTTATCTTTTTAGTGTTTTTTTTTTCAATGAGAGTAATTTCTATTATTTCACATAAATAATATATTAAATATTTGCATTGAGTAAATTTTAATTTTTTGAAAACCCGTTTTCATTAATGCATTAAATACTACATTATATAATTTTTTTTTAAAATGACAATTAAAAATAAGATTATTTTCCAACAATTTTAGTGTGAAAAGGAAAATATCTGTTGTTGTCAATGATAATTTTCCCCAAGATGGCCAAGTTGATAAGGAGAATTACTAATCATACAAGATGAACAAAGGAGATAAAACAAAATCTTTAAAGATAAAAAGAAGAGACTTTAAATGTGGTGAGATGGAATAAAGGAAATGGATAATGAAGAATAAAGTGATTTGGATTGAAATTACAAAAGGATATATAAATCATTGGGTAAAGATCGCTACCAGGTCGTGTGGCCTGCATGGTTCCTACACTTAGATATAGAAATATGTGAAAAGATCACACCACCCCCTATGAAATGGTGGAAATCCATCCTGGTGTGTGCTTCCTTTGGCCAACGTGCATGTGCAAGCTCTAGAAACCCAAATAGCGATTAATTTCCCAACAATCATGCATTCACTTTAAAACACACATATAAATTCCTCAAGAAAATTGTAAGAAAATATATAAAGATGTTTGGCATGTAACATTCTCAATTGAGTCAATTTTTTTCAAATCAATCAAGACAACAAAAAGTTTAATGAAGAAAAAAGGTTTTCCTTCAACACAACATCTTGGGTTTACAAATCCTTGTAGGGTTTTACTATGTTCTCAAAATACCCTCATGATATCTTTTCGGGTGCATCTAAAGCCCCGCAGTGAATCGATTCCCATTAATTAGAGAAATAAATAGGTATTGTAACAAAAATTTCTCCAATGCAAAGTGCTATATATGATTCATGCATTTTTCTTGAACGTGATTTGTGAGAACATTCAAGTTAACATAAAAAAAAGACGTACCCAACGCACGAGGCTCTCGTTATTACAAGGTTTAGGAAGGACCATAATATATAGGGACAAATATATCCTTATGTTTTTATTTCTTGGCAGATTCTAATCCCACGTTAGAATGAACACTGGTTGCTTTCTGAATCACCCTCTTCTGTCAATTGTACGTACCATAATTTCAGGAACAGGAAGGTGGTGGGGTCGCTAGTTATTACATATTGTACTACAGTTAGGGTGTATTTCGCACCCATGCTTTATAACCCCACCAAAAAAGGGTGTACCTGAACCGGTCAATCCGGATCAAACCCTAAATTAAACCAAACCAAGATGATCAAGACCCAAATAAATCTGAAAATTGATCGAACTGAACCAAATAGTAACCCGATTACAAACCGATAACTAAAAACCAGATGAAAACTGAATCTGATTGAGACCAAAATTGATTCAGTCTGATCAAAAGCGAACCAAACCAACCGATTAACACACTTACCCCACCACATGAGATGGAATCACGCGATTCAATCTCGGGTATTTTCACTAATAAAGGTTCAAGATCTAAGCATCAGAACAAGGGTGGTGGTACATATATTGTCAATTTCTACACCTGAACGTATAATAGTATTTTACATGAGAGAAAGAGCCGTTACTGCTAGTTTTTTTTTTTTTTTTTTTGGGGGGGTAAAGAGAAAGAGAGAGAAGCCCAGTATTAGTAGGTGGTACTCCCTCTTTCCCTCTTCCTTGCAATGTTAGACCCATATGATACCTATCCTTTCCTTTGGGGTGAAGCACCAGTTGGTTGTCCTACAAATATTGGAAAGGACATCATGGGGACTTTGTTTGGGCCATTCTGTTCATTCAAATAAATGAGTCACCCACCCATGCCCTCTTTTCTTTTTCTTTTGTAGAAAATTTCAGTAAATATTTTGATTCAGTAATTTAATCCATTAGAGCTAATATATTTAACAGATTCAGCTATTTCTATCCAGGAAAAAAAATGTAAAAAAATATTCATTCCGTCAAAATTTATTAAAGCAAAAGAAATTATTATAAGGGCATTGTTCTATGTGCCGCAACGCAAGCTATGCCTAGACACATGGGGGTGGGCGCAATAACCATCCTGCCCCCCTTAAGTGGCAGACCCATGTGCCTGGACACAACCTGCCCTACAGCACAAGAGAACATTCTCCCTTTATTATATTTGCTTTGAAGTTTTCAGGTTTCCTCTTCTCCCCCTCCCCCTCCCCAAATGGCAAGAGTTTATTTTACCCAATTTCCCTATAGAATAATTTAATTGAAGAATATATAAATACAAGTACACTATCTTAAATATAGACATAATTGGCCAATAAAATAAAATAAAAGAAACATTTTGGTAATGATTTATAAACCAAGACTTGTGGTTAATTATTTATAGGCTAAGGCTTATGATTTTTTATTTATGCATATTAACAAAAATGTATTAGGAGAAAGTTTTCTTTCACCCAACTGGAAGGGTTCAGCTACCCGTAAAGGATCTTAAAACATCTCTTTATTTATAAATGGTCGAACATATCTTTCACTATTGTGCGATACCCTCTACAGTCTATATATACGAAAACTACAGTCAAGGGATTTTCCTTCACCGTTGAACAAATATCACCTTTGTTAAGAAGACATTTAAAAAAAAAAACAAAAACAAAAACAAAAGGTTTAATGCACGGCCGTGTACTTACACAATCGTGCATTCAACTGTTGGATGAGAGAGAGGGATGTGCAATTACACTTCTGCCCCCACCCCCATCCAACGGTTGAAAGGCACAACTATGTACATATACAGTCATGCATAAAAATTGTGTAAAAAGAAAATAAGAAATAGGGGGATAGCTACCAGGCTGTGTGACCTCTACACTAGCACGAGGGCAATGAGAGTGTGCACAATGCACACAACAGGGGTGGGATTTTTCATCTCACGAGGGTGGGGCAATAATTTTGTCCTTCATGTGTCTAGGCACAATCGTCACATTGCCTACAAGCCATTTTTTCTTGCAAAAAAATAAATAAAAGAAAAAAAAATGTTGATTGATCGTGTGGTTCTTGGGTCTAAACTCTTGACACAGGAGCATGCAAATTTACCATTTTGTATCCTATGAAATAAAAAAAAAAAAAAAAAAAAAAAAAAAACCATCCATATTAATACAATGCGTGTGTTCTCATTGACCAAACAACATCTTTTACCCCTAAATAAATAAATAAATAAATAAATAAATATATATATATATATATATATATAAATAGGGGGTAAAAAGGTAATTGTGAGAGGTAAAGTTCTCTTAAAATAATATTTGGGTTTTCAGTCAACTTACTCTTAAATAAGGAAGTTTTGGTATTTCCCTTCAAATTTTAAGACATTTTCTTTTCTAGAATTCTTCCGTGAGGATTTAATGCCTTTCTTTTCCAAAATTCTTCCGTGGGGGGTCTCCCTCTTTCTCTTTCTCTCTCTTTCTCTCTCTAATCTCTATTACGGTCTCTGACACCACTGCTTCTGTATTGCTTCTCTCTCATCTTCTCTCTCTCTCTCTCTATTACAGTCTCTGACACCACTGCCTCTGTATGGCGTAAGCTTGATGCCTGATAGTGCAAGCAAAGCAAAAACCCCACTTTTTTTTTTTCTCGTCACTCTCTCTCTCTCTCTCAAACCATCTGTCCTCCTCTTTGTCTGTAAAAACCTGCTTTTTTTTTTGTCCCCCTTCTCTTTCACACCGGCAATTCCTTTTTGTGCTCTTTCACTACTACTATAAGCTCTTGCTTAGTGCTTGACATCCTAGAAATCCCACCCACAAAACCCATCTTCATTTTCTCATCTCTCTCTCTCTCTCTCTCTCTCTCAAGTTTTGCCTCTTCTTCTCCTTCACCATCCTACTTGCTCTTCTTTTTTATTATTAATTTCCAATGCTTCTATTCCTTCTTCTTTGTTAAAACCTGTGTCTTAGCTGTTGAATGTGTTTGTTTTTTTTTCTAGTTCAAGTTTTGCAGAGAAGCTGATGTAGGAAGTCCATTTCTTTGTTAATCCACCAAAGCCTGTAGCCAGTAGTGATCAGAGGAAATATTTCATGCTTCTGTGACTGTCTTCATATCATTTTCCCCCTTGACTTTCCATTTCTAGTTTGAAAAAAAAAAACCAAAAAGAAGAGAGTTTTTACTCCTTATTCATCAGCTCCTCCACCATCATTTCTGTATGGTTTGGCTAATCTGTTAACTCTCTTCTTCTCTCTCTCTCTCTCTCTCATTAGCTTTAGAGAGAAGAGATATATAGACTGATCTTTTTTGTTCATGCCCACTACCGCCAAGTTGAGGAATCAATAGAGAGAGGGAGAGAGAAAAGAAAAGCTTTAGTGGTTAATTATTTAGGTAATATTATGGTGTCAAAGAGTATCAGAGGTCTTTACATTCTGTAGTGGGTCATTACAGAGGGGAGAAGAAATGGAAAGCAAGAAGGGGGGACATTCCTGAAGACAAGTCTCAAGAATCCCAGACCAAAAACAAGTTCTACCCTTAATCATTCTGGCCTCTAATTGTCTTCTTCTTCCTTTGTTCTTTCTTTCTTTTGGTCTCCAAACAAACAAACACACACACAGAGAGAGAGAGAGAGTGAGAGTAAGAGATGGATCTTTCAGGTCAAGAAGAAGAAATCCCAATTCCAATAACCAGCACTTATGCTGGGGGACATGGACACATGATCCATCATGAACCCACTCCTCCACACAACCACATTATCCCTTCTTCATCATCACCACAGCCTCCGTCTAATGGACCCATAACCCCAGCCCTAGAGGATCACATGCCTTACAAGAAAGTGTTGATCAGGTACAGGGAATGCCTCAAGAACCATGCAGCAGCCATGGGAGGGAATGCCACAGATGGGTGTGGAGAGTTCATGCCCAGTGGAGAAGAGGGTACCCTTGAAGCCCTCAAGTGTTCAGCTTGCAACTGTCACAGGAACTTCCATAGGAAAGAGATTGAAGGTGAGTCCTCCTCTTGTGACTGCTACCACCACCCACATCTCAACAGGGTAGGAATGGGATTGGGAAGGAAGCTCATTCTTGGTCCAAACCCACACAAGGTTGGTGGTATGTTAGGCCCTGCTGAGGCCTTGGGTTATCACACTGGAGCTTTCATGCACTCATCTAGAGCAGCACAAGCTCCATTATCTCACCATCAAATGATAATGTCTTACAACTTGGCTGGGGGTTCACTCCCTTCAGAGTCTGATGAGCAAGAAGGTGGTGGTGGAATTGTCCCAAGGCCACCACAGCTAGTGGAGAAGAGGTTCAGAACCAAGTTCACTCAAGAACAGAAAGAGAAGATGCTCAGCTTTGCAGAAAAAGTAGGGTGGAGGATGCAGAAGCAAGAGGAGTCGGTGGTGCAGCAATTCTGCCAAGAGATTGGTGTCAAGAGGAGAGTCCTTAAGGTGTGGATGCATAACAACAAACACAACTTGGCCAAGAAGAATGCAGCAGCAGCAGTATCTTGAAAACTACTCTACTTTTTTCTCTCCAATCTTCCTTATCTTATTATTCTATGCTTCAATCTTCCTTATTTGTCATTGATGTAGAAGTCCAGCTAGTTTTATACTGTTTTTTTTTTTCTTCCTTTGTATCTCCCTTATTTGACTATTGTTCCCTCCCCCCTTGTTCTTTAGGATTCTCTTTACTTATATATTATTGTGGCAATGTAATGTGGTTTAGGTAGAGTTGGTCTGGCAGAGTTTGAGTTTGAGGGTTGAGTGGTTGACATCCATGCATGTTTGTTTTTCCACAATAGATTTAATTGGTTATCTAAGTTCTAATCTAATCCTTAGCCAATAGCTCTTTAAGTTACCCATTTGGGGTTCTTCATTTTTTGTAGTTTGTGATTCAAAATTTGATTTTTTTTGGGCTTTTTCTTTTGGGGGGGGGGGGGGGAGTTTACCATTTCAGTCATTGGAGTTGCTAAAATGGGGTTGGTCTCCTCTTTTCTTCATCTCTTAATTCCAATTTCTCTTTCTTGTTAGAGAGAGAGAGAGAGAGGGAAAAAGAAAAGTATTTGAATCCTTGGTACTGTAGTGTGTAGACTAGCTCCAAAAATTAATTCAGATAGACCTCCCTCTGTTGTTTTGTCATTGTTTCTAGTATCTTTATTGGTATTGATGTCTATCTTTTTCCTTTGTCCAAAACCCAGGTTTTCTCTCCATATCACCTTCATTTATATATTTTGTATGAATGAATAGTATTATTACCCACTTATTATTCATAAGATTGATTAAAATTTTTTCTCAAATTTCTATCTCCCTCTCCCCCCCCCCCCCCGGCTCTCTCCCCCAAACCCCCTTTTTTATTTAGTTTCTGTTGAAACTATTTGCTCTTTTTGGTGGAAAAAATATTAATTTGCTATGTCACAAGTGGATTAACAACCATTACTTCTCTACACTGAACTTTTTGAGAATGTAATTTTTTCTCTCTCTAATTTCCTGTTGCTCACATCATGTGTGTGTATGAGAGAGATAAGTAATGATATTTGCAGGGCCACCATGCATTCACAAGAGGTGCATGTTTCATTAATTCAATAGATGAGATGAGGGCTTGAAGCAATATATAAGACCTGCTGCACCTCTTAAATCCACCATCAAAAGGTTCAATAGTGCTATTAGGGTTGATGTTCTCTGTGCCGCAGCAGCATAGCCTGCACCCAAACACATGGGCTGGAAATTCAGGGGGGGCAGGGTGGTCATTTCACCCACCTCATGTGTCTGCGTGCACCATATTATTAATAACTCATGAACAAGATATATTAATTCTTTCTCTAAATATTTTTGCTTCTGCAACACATTTTGACTATTAGTCTATAAATTGGCATCTTATTACATTAAACCAAGCTAACATCATCAATTGTTTTGTTTAATAAAAACTATCAATTTGAGAGTTATGATGACAGTTAATAATAAGTCCTTCAACAGATCTCATATGTAACAAATTAACAAATCTACTTAAGATAGGTAATGACGTATCCAGTCTTAAATTCTGCCAATGATGATTCCACCTACCTTCTCCTAACTTCCACTCTCATAAGTAAATAGGTGAGGGGACCTTAACAACGTTCACATTTTAGAAAATGACTTGTTTTACCTTTCCCAATTTCCCCTTGAAAAGTCCTTCAAGGTCACCCTTTCTCTGCATTAATCTTAAGTAGTGCAATGAGATTTTTTCTTTTAGGACAAAATTTTACTTCAAGGTTCAACCACCATCCCTAGGATTCTCAAAACTTCTATAGGGTTTTTGGTATGTTCCCAAAATACCCTCCCAATATTTACTCGTATCCATCAAGAAGTCTGCGGTGAAAGAAAACTCAAAGTCTTTTTTTTTCTTTTTCTTTTTCTTTTGGGTTTTTCGTCAAGAGAATATTGAGGTTCGAGTAATAGATCGGAATGGGTTGAAAAACCGGGTAGAAATACCATTCCGAATCGGCCGAAATTGGGATCTACCTGATGGGTAAATTAGCAAGTTAAGATAAGTATATGAAAGTAAGATCAAAAGAGTCGAGTTACCCTTTCATTTAATAGGGCCTCGATCTCTTAATTAATATGGAACCCCTGAGGAGGCCTAATCTTCTGAACCATATTTAATAGACTAAATGACCTGTCTGTCCTATTAAATGGGGCAATGCTCTTGCAGACAGTAGTAACTGTATTTCAATTTTTTATGGTCATGACTCATGATCGTATTTTATTATATATAAATATCTCACTCCAATCTAATTGAAATTGAATTGTTTTGGATGGTAAGTAAGAAGCGTGAAATGAAGTCCCAATGATCTCATGGTTTTATGACAATTCTGATTCAGGTAGGTTGGCGTTTGACACTAAGAGATTGCTTGGTGTTAATGGAGTCATGGACCACCACTTTACCTATCATCTCTTTCGCTCAGCTCCCTATCTATGCCTCCCCTATACCTATTTAAGGGAGGATGAAAAATTTCTGAGAAAAGCATCCAAAAAAATACACTTATACGACATTCCCATATCTTTGTTTGGTTCGAGTCTGCCCTCTCTTCTCTGGTGGATCCACAACACTGGTATATAAGGCCATTTTATTCCCCGCTGCTGCCTGCAGAGATTACCCTATCGCAAAAAAGCTCGACTCGGGTTTCTTCTAACTTTAACCCTTAAAGCCATGCATTTCCCTATCATAGTGGTTTGTCACCTTGAATGCATCACAAATGGCTATACCATGAACCAACATTGTATAGCACACTCTACTGGCAAGGCACCAACAGTCTCGGTTTAGGGGGGGGGGGGGGAGGGGTGCTTTATCACACAAGGTGAATATAGAAAAGTCGAACCCGTGACCTCTTGGAAACCTACACTCTCCTGGCAAGTCACCAACCATTTTCATTTCATGAGAACCCCCTCCCTTTTCCTATTCCTATTAAATCATCGGACAAGGCTTTCCCATAATACCAATGTGAGACATCATCCCAATAGACGCACGGGAGAAGGTTTTATGAAAGAAAGATGATCAATTTGATGTGGGAAGAGAGAGAGAGAGAGTGTCAGTGTAAGGTCCACTGGTCAGAATGTGAGAAGACATGGGAAGGAATCCCCACAATTGAATGCCTCGGTTTTCCTGAGAGAAACAGGCAAAGCAACATGAAGAAATAGGAAGATAAGGAACGACCGACCGCTTACAGGCAATGCAAATTGCAGATTAAAGTAAAGTACATTGCTATTAAGTCTACTGAAATGATCATTTCCCTAATATTTTTATCTTAAGCAAAGAGGACAAATCTAAGTAGGAATCATGTGCACAAAGAAGCTGTTTGGTAAAACTGACGTTTTATATATGATTATCTCATAAGTTAATCTCTAAGGAAAGGAAAGCATGGACATACCTTGACTTAGGGATATCCACCTAGGTTTAGGATACTCGATTAAACGATTAGGGGGTTGATTATAGATAAAAATAGGCTGTAATTGATGTTTCCATGATTCTTTTTTTGTTTATGGTCCCCACTCCCCACTAATTGATTCCTTAATTTGTTATTACAAAAGACGACTTGTGTAGCTTATATCATCTAATTATAGCCCTCCCACTAATTGATTCCTTAAATTTCTTATTATAAAAGATGACTCGTGGAACAAAGATTTTTGTTCCTTGGTTTAACAGCGAAACGTTCCTGTTACACCAAACATTAGCTCTTCTAAAACATGTTATAGACCATATCATGGAAACTCCTATTTTGAACCTAGGACTCTTTTAAGTTCGAGCCCCACTGGCAAGGAACACTTTCAAAGGTGTTCCAAGGCAACAGTTCCAGCAACCTGGGCCAAGGGTTTGGAAGTGTTCAGAGAACTCAAAGAAAACTAAATGTTTTACGTGATCCAGGAAGAATAAAAGCCTGCCTCTCTGTTTCTTCGACTATCTTCATATCTCTACATCTTCAAGACCAAGCTTGGTTACCTTGGAAATGGTCCTGTAATATGCAGACATCAAAGGATAATAATTGGAACCAAAAACAGATTTCTGAGTTCTAAATGGTGAATGAAAAATTACAATAATTCCTGCACATAGAATATAAGGCATGATAAATCAAATTAGATCAAAAACTCTGCATCTGCAACCCAAGAAACCCTTTACCCTCAGACCCAAAAAAATAATAATAATAAAGGAAAGAAACACATCATCAAATCAACAAAATTGGCAACCTGTTCAAAGTAATAAACGAAAAAAACACATAAAGATTGCATTGTTATACTTTACAGCTTAATGGAAACAAGTTGTTTCCTCAAAACCAACAGAAATGCCCACTGCATTGTCTTCATCTCCTGTGGAATTAACCTAATAATTTAAGATAGAGCACAGAGCATGGCTATTAAGGGCTTCTTCTCAGAAACCAGTGAAAGCAACTACGCTAACTTCGCAAGAGAAAACATGGTTCTCATGGTCCCTTTCAGCATTATGTGAAAGGCCTCGTTTAATAAATCTCAACCTGCTTCTGCCAGTAAAATTTCTTAAGAACTAGAAGAGCATCCCTGAACATTGTGATACATCGGTCAAAAGTGAAGATATCTTCTCTAATGCTGTAGTTAACATAGTCGAGCTCGCCCAGGGTTGAGATGTGATTCTGACATTACCCATCCCTGCAAGAAGTAAAATCAACAATCAACTTTAATGGGGCAAAAGGAAACAAATGAATGCGAAACTATGGCCAGTCCAGATACATGTCTACTTGTATTATTTGTGACCAAGTGGTCATGGGTTTGAGTCTCTGGAAACAGCCTCTCCACAAACCAGGGGTAAAAGGCTGCGTACATTATGACCCTACCCAGACCCCGCAGTGGCGGAAGCCTTGTGCACTGGGTACAGGGTACGCCCCTTTTTTCAGATTTGCTTATTAGGCTCCGGTTGTTCCAAAGGAAAATATTTCACAGGAAGAGATTAAGCGCAAAAGGAAAATACTTCACAGGAAGAAATTAAAAGCAAAAGGAAATTGTATTAGAGTAAAAAACCAGAAATTATTTGCATAAATACCATGCAAATTTTTGGAAATGACTTCCATTTCAAATTTCTGGACATTGTTTTCCAGAAGAAAAAAATTTTATGGCATCTTGGTCCACGATACATCATTTTCATCCCTCAACCATGTCTAATATGCTTTTTTGTCATGTACAATCTATAAAAAGGAAAATGGCACATAAAATTAAAACAAACTTCACAAACCTGTTCTGCAGCTTTCCTCTTAAAGAAAACATATGAATTAGACACCACTTTGCAAGACTCGGCAATATGAGCCTCAAGATCAGCAGTGGTCAAAAGAGAATGAGTTGACGGGGTTCCAACAAAATCTTGACCATCATATTCACCATGTTTTGAATAAGAAGATCGACGTTCATGTGATGAACGGATGAAATGTAGAAGCACATGAGCCTGTATCATATCAGATTTTAGACATGGCTCTCTGAATAATAATAAAGAACACACCTAGAATAAGACGCAACATAAAATTCTCACATGGAAAGCAGCTTTTAGAATGTCATCTGACTTTGCTTGATCCTTGAGCAAGGCATACACATTACCCTTTGAAGGATTGTATGTAATCATGTACTTCTCTTTCTGTCAAGGAAGTGCAAAAAAAAAACACACGGTGTAAGTGTGAGAGAGAGAAAGAGAGATGATAATAGGTTCTTTCTCCGATTGGTTAAAGAGAAGTGTGAAGTAACATTTCCATTAAAAAGTTGATATCAGAGGTATAATGAAGAAATATACTTCAAATAGAGGTTTTATGGCAAGAAATGAACCAGGATCTTGAAATGCATCCTTAAACCTCGTTCCTGTAAAAACAGAAGCAACAAACTTCAGTTTGAAATAAGGATACAAATATAAACATCAGGAACAAGTAAAAGCAGCCATGATCAGCAGATTCTAAATGTACCTAGAACAATGGGCCTATTTCTTGACCAAGGGAAACTGAAGATATTTTCCTTCATATTCCCCTCCTGCAATGTGGGCACACATCCTACAATATTGAAAGGTGGTAAAAAGAAAACCATCAGAGATGAAGCACATTTTCTGAACTTCCACTGGGGACTTCACCTAAACTAATTAAAGAAGGAATAATAAAGACACGAGCTGAGAAAACCGCATCTGATATGCTTGCTTACGAAGGATTCAATCTAACCTGTCTTAAGGAACGATTCCACTGCCACAGTGAACCTTGCCCGGTTCAAAGTATGCAAAACAACAGATTTTACCTGGCCACAACCAAATCGAAAGCAATGAACAAGATCTAACACAATTTCAAATGGTGCAGAAGAAAAGAAGAAAAAGAATGCCAACTGAAGTACAAGAACCAAACCTCCTGGTAAGAGCTAAGAACATATCCACATGAGAGGAGTGCAAATGTAGTCACCAAAGATGGATTTCTTTTTGAGATCATGATGCCCAGTCCAGTTCCAAGCTTTCCCAATACAAAAAGATCAAACAAAATCACCAACTTTAGCTTGAACTGGAAAATATATGAAACATGTGGTATCCTCTTCTAAGGATAACAAACTTAAATAAAATCAACACTATGCTGCAGAAAGTCGTAAGCAATAATTCTAAGCTCCACAACAATCAAGACTTGGAGAAGTCGAAAGTATCATTTGAGAGACATCTATGAGAATCTGGTAAGGAAAGAACAGCAGGAATCCATACCAAATCTGCAACATTTCCAACGCATTCTCCTTTAGCAGTGACATCCCCAATGTTTTCACCTTTGGCAAAAGCTTTGTAAATTGGTGTGCGAGTTGATGTTGATGTTACAGCAGCAACATTCTACAAGTGAAAGGAAACATACATAAGGTTTTGTCGAGTTTCTTCAGCAAAAGACATGTGAAACAGTAAAAGGAAAGAGTCCAACCTTGACAACATTGGCAGCACAAGCCAATGGCAGGAAAAGGTGTGGCACAGCAGCAGTTGCCAACTCTACACCAGCACCTAACTCCATCAAAAGATCACCGGCAATCCGAAGCTGAAACAATTTTGGTTCGCAGCAGTCAATTGTATAAACAGTAGAAAACAAGGTTCAGCAGAAAAATAGCACCAAGTTCTAGTGCAAGTTTACCTGTTTCAGATCATAGTCAAATTTCTTTCCTTGCCGTGCAAAAAGCATTTTACCAACACGACCTGCTCCATCCTACAAAGTACAAAGACACCATAAGTTTAATTCAAATGGAATAAGGGTATAATCTAAATATCACTTAACATGCCAAAACATAAAAGTAATGCAACTTGAAACTACTTCCTCAATCCTCAAATGAAGAAGTGGAGAAAGAAACGTGGAATGAAGAAGAAGAAAAAATAGGACAACTGAGACTGTAGAGATATTAATCTGAAACAACTGCTTAAATCATCTTGCATTAAAAAAATTTTAAAAACGCTTTGGATCATGAATCACCATTTACAGCTGGACAGCAATACATTCTGAATCTATATCTTTTGAACATGGAGAATTTTTCCATTAGATCTTTCACATAAGCACATTTGCATGTTCCGGAGTTCTTATAATTTTCTTTGCCTCTTGCCCTCTATGTATTCTGCGTATTTATCCACTTTAAGCTTTGATGAATCAATATTGCATTGCTAGAGAAAAAGAAGTAATTGAACATGGAAATTTTTTCATTAGATCTTTCATCTAGTTACAAATAGTTATTTCTGTCAAAGGATAAGAACTGCAAATAGACAAAGTCAAAAGAGAAACTATTTAACAGCAGGGAGATGCAAATTTGTAATTTACAAATATTTTCCTTTTTATAGATTTTTTTTTCATGTATGCATACTAAAATGCCAAAGTGGTACAAGTACAACCATTTCAAAGTACATACAGATACATATATGCATGGTTTAAAGTAGCAGTACGTATCATATCGTATCAACCGTTATGTCTGTATCGGTCGGGTACCGATATGTCTCTTTTTTAAAATGGACTGTCTCGAATGGTATCGAAATGATACAACCGATACATATCGATACCATCGATACATCCGGTAAACGGTTCTGTGGGTTGCTTTAATACGTATCGGTATGTATTGATACGTATCGATATGCGGCTCAATACATACCGTTACAATCGATACAAACCATTCAAAAAAAAGACATTTTGAGTCACAAACTCGATACAACACACATTCTGGAGGAAAAAAGAAGGGAAACTCTCAACCGCAAGTCTGAAATCTTCCATTTAACCAAGTTTTTCACACTTTTGGAGCTGGAGCTTTTAATCTACACTCAAAAACGAATCAAGGAGAGCTACAACATCATCCTTTGCATCATCCAACAAGCTAAGATCATTGAAGGAGATTCCACAGAAAAAGGTAGGTTTTCTCAAAAATGGTCAAGATACACATGGAAATACACTTTTTTTTGCTCCAAAAGTGTATTTTCATGTATATCTTGACCATTTCCACGTGTATCTGTAGTGTACAATACAACTCTCCGATACGATACGGTACAATACGTCTCTTAAAATCACCCTTCCAATACGATACCCGATACTGATACTTTAAACCTTGCATGTATGTACAACTAGATACAAGAACATGCATCCTGAACTCTCCCCAAAAACAACCCTCGAGGTTGAGGCAACAGAGAAAGAAGACTACTAGAGCAAAGAGATCCATGTCAAAGCATTTGCTCTCATTTTCCAAATGCCTTCTCTTATTGTAATTTCACAAACTTAAACAAATGGAAAATGAACCAAACTAAGCAACATACTCCCAAGAGCCAATAATGCATTTGGCTAGTGTTGACACCCGGTTGGAATCTCTCGGGATTGACACGAACCATCACCATGTCTCCCATTTGAAACCCCACATATAGTTGATGATGATCAGTTGTAGCCTTGTAGACATCGTTGCTAAGACTGATTTGTCGTTGAAAATCAGCATGTACCACCATGATATGGCGCAAAAACTCATCAACCTCAATGCTAATGCGGGCTTGTGGAGGTAGTGGAACAAGGTCAATAGGTCGTCGTGGCTGAACTCCAAGTAAAATCTCAAAAGGAGTACGACCTATCGTCCAATTCACTAAGCTATTGAAAGCAAACTCAGCGATGTCGAGTATGGCTGGAAACATATTCTCATAGTCTCTGACTAAACACCTCAACAAATTCCTCAATGCTAATGCGAGCTTGTGGTGGTAGTGGAACGAGGTCAATAGGTCGTCATGGCTGAACTCCAAGTAAAATCTCAAAAGGAGTACAACCTATCGTCCAATTCACTGAGCTATTGAAAGCAAACTCAGCAATGTCGAGTATGGCTGGCCACGAATTCTCATAGTCTCTGACTAAACACCTCAACAAATTCCCCAAACTCTGATTCACCACTTCTGTCTAATTGTCAGTTTGTAGGTAGAAGGCGGTTGAAAATTGAAGCTTCGTGTTTGTTCAGATCCACAACGTCTTCCAAAAATAGCTCATAAACTTAACATCACAATCAAATACAATGCTACTTTGCAGCCCATGAATTCGCACCACTTTCTTGAAAAACAGCTTGGCAATTTGATAGGCATTAAAGGTCTTGCGATATGGCAAAAGTGAGCCATTTTAGAGAAACGATCAACAATAACCATAATGGAATCATACAGCACATGTCCCTGCACATACATGTTACTCGAGCCGATTCACACCAGATGAGGAGGATGATAGCATGAAGATAGACATTACAAGCTTGTATGGCACTCTCGGAGGCATGAGTCTGGAGGAAGCTAATGAATATGGACAGTGGCATGCACCATCCTTTGCCGCATAGAGCACCGGTTCTGACTTCCGAGTACGGTGGCTATGGTGGTTAAGGGCAGTATAGCTCTTCTTCATTTACCCACTGGCTATGAGGGTCAGCCATGTAGTGGGTCATCCTTTGTGGACAACACCTTCTCATAACCGGCCCCCCAACAATTCATGTCAGCTCCACCATCCAACTACAGTGGCTCCCCATGGTGGCTCCCGCAATGGATCTTCACGATACGGTGATCTTACCTCCAATATATTGATGATGACACTTATAGGAATATGCTATGGAGGACTTGGAGCATTTCTTCCAGCAAAGTATGACATGGCCATCATTTGAGTTACAGTCGAAGGAACAATTGCGTCGGCACCAACAATCTGCTAGTGGTCTTGCTCCTCCCCAGAACTCTATTTGGCACTAGGATGGGCAGAGAGAGGGGTCCAATATGTAACATGTAGTCATGTATCAAGTAACTTGTACTTGAAAAAGTGTTTATGTAATATGTAACATGCAACATGTAATGTTATCGATAATTATGAAATGCTTTCCAATATTATGTTTTTCATAATGCATGTTTTAATTGATTTTTACATGTTCTAGAACGAAATAATGTGTAGATAGGTTATATTAGAGAAAGTACACAACATGATACGGCATACACTAGAAACCTAGGATATGAAGCCAAACTACCATTTTGGTGTGTGTTTCTACAATCTAAATGTTCAAATATGTTTAGAGATGCTTAATTAGGGTTTCCCCGAAGTTGTGTGCCAAAATATGGCCATTTGATCATCAAAATGGCCAATTGAAATTTACAACTGAAATATACCACAGATTTTGGTTGAATTTCAACTGAAATCCAAAATTCTAAACCTTGAGCAGTTGTAGCCAAATAAGAATATTTAAATCAAATCTGAAGTTTTATAACTTCCCCTTCTAGGGTGCAGGACATCAAACTTGGAAGCCAATGAGGTATTTCCCTCATTGGCATTGAGCTTCAAAATTACAATTTGAGGCTTGTGCCGCAGCCCATATTTGCCTTGTGTGAGCATGCTTTTTAGAAGATCTTGTGGGCCCATCAAGCTGAGAAAGATTACCCTACTGCTGCCATAGTTTAGTTTCTATTTTCAGTTTATATTAGGTAGTTTCTAATTTGGTTATCTTTGTATGTTTAGAAGGCTGAGTTATAAAGCCTTTAGTACTTTCTATTTTCATTAAGTTTCTAATTTCCATTAGTTGCTAAGTTTGTCAAGTTGCTATTTTTTTTTTTTATTTCTAATGTTGTAAGCTAGCCTACTTCATTAAATAGGCAGCCCCTTATTGTAATAATTAGACAGAATTAATGAATGAAATTTTGAGGCATTCTTGCACTCGATTATGGGAGTAAAACCCCTGTTCAAAAGCTGGGATAGCTGTGGGTGAGAGACACAGGCTGAGAGAGCCATTTCCCTAACCACCCCCCCCCCTCTCTTTTATCTTCTCCTCCATTGCAATTGATCCGCTGTTGTGTTGCTGCTAACCTGTGAAGACTCAATTGAAGGCTGCAAAACAACTCCACAATCCAAGGTTGTGCCGCTACTGCCTCCTCCATTCGAGTGAAAACTGCTGCTGCTCCTGGACTTGAGTTCCTGCTGCAACTTCAAGGCTACATATCTCCACCTTCATCCATCGAAATCTGTTGGGTTTTGAACATAGAACCACACCATCAACCCCTCCATTCGAACCCCACTTCTACTCCATTCCATTGGCTAGAATCCTCCATATTCACAAACCTTTTATTTTCATTCCCCCTTCATAACTTCACTTCTGTCCATGAAAATTATACCAAACTTGCTGCAGGTCACCTACTCCACAAGGCCTCCACTCGATCCTCATTGGAGCCCCAAACAAAGTGCTGGTTTGTGAGATAACCCCTAACCATCTATTTTGGTGTTGCTGCCATATCTTCCAATTCAATCATCAGAATCAAGTGAGAATTTCAGCAGAGCTTCTACTCCATACAAGCACCAATGGACCTGAGTTTGATCCCTTTCCAATGGCTGGTTTGGTTCTTATTTACCAAGTTACTAATTCTGATTTTGTTTCTAATTTGATGTTCTGCTGCAACCTATCATCGATCCTACTGTAGAGTGATTCTTAATTGAACCCCTTCTACATTACATCCAACTTGCCACGCTGACATAAGTTACATACGTAAACCCATAGTTATCACGGTGTCTAGGCGGCCCAAGGCGTTGGAGAGGGTCCAAAATCAAGGCGTCCAAGGCACCCGCCTAGGTGACCAAGGTGTTTGGACCCCTTGGCGACTCCTTGACAACTATAACCCTTTCACAGATAAGTAGATTTACATAATAGTCCTGACAAGTGACAAGTAAACCGTCAACTGACTCAGGTCCTATCCATTGAAACACATCCTACTTCAACCGATATGCTATCTTTCTTGGTGTCGCCAATCATCAATAAAAAATTCCTTGCACCAACTCAATCCTTTCAAATATGTTCATAGGAGCCATGAGAGCAACATAAAGTAAACAAGCATGCTCAGAATGCAGATCTTATCAAAGTAACTAAGCCTCTTTGTTTACCTGGGGCCAAAGCTTAAAACAAAAAAGAAAGCCTCTTACAAAGACTTAGTTCAATTTTTCCCAGTCACCAAATTTTTTCCCAAATTTCTCCACAACCTTATCCTAGAACTCCATTGATCTGGATAAGTTCCCACTGGGAGGCTTGGGAGGCCACCCATCTACCTCACATCCAAAGATATCAGCTAAGAAGAACTCCTGTTCACCCCAAGCTTATTTCATACATCTTGCCTAATTGTAGACTCATTTTCAAACAATAGATTCCTCCAAAGTTTTACTATCATGTGGAGATTCTCACCCTTAAACCCCCCCATCTTAGACACCTCGAAACTCTTCATAACGTTCCTGTCTTCAGCTCTAAAAATGTAAAAGGGGTCGCCTTCCCTCAAAAACCCTGATTATTTCTGCAAGACAAACCTAGAAACTTTTCAATTTTTATCGTAAATCTTACATCCTCTCAATTATCCAACATTGTCTCCACTCACAAAACCTGTCAGATTTCATGTTATCAATGAGACTAAAAGTTATCCAATAGAGTCAATACATAGCAGAGTACCAATAAACTCATCCATAAGAAAAGGCCAACCTAAACTGTTTTCACAACATTTTATAGAGAGCATCCAAATCCCCTTCTTGGGGAGCAAATGATGTAGATGCACTAGTCTGGCTGGACAAACATGACCCAATTTGGAAGCCCAGTCCAAGGATATTTAATTTATTGGGGGTGTTTTTAAGGAGTTCTAGTTTTGTTAGTCTTTGAGTCAGTTTAAGATTGTGAAAGGAATCCAGGTCTGAGTTTTTTTTACCAAATAGATAAAGCCAATCATTTACAATACAAAGAATAGAAGTTTTTTGAGTTTCATATGGTGCTGAGGTGCTGGTCGTGTGACTGGTTCTTTTTCTTTCCCCTTGGCTAATCTGAGTCTTTCTATCAGGTGTGCTCTCTCCAAACTCCTAATCTGATAATCTTCTTCTCTCAGTTCTTTTATTTATTCCCTAATTCATCTATATTCTTCTTCATCACCTGGGTGAATACCCTGCATTTTACCCCATCTATTTCAGAACCTATCTTCTTTCGTTTCGCTTAGTTTCCATTTAAACTTGGTCGTTAACGGTTCTGTTGATAAAATCTGATATTATCTATTGATTTCTTGATTTCCGGTCTCAAACCAGAGGTTAATCTTCCATACATTACACATTCAAACCACTGTTCTGTTTCTCGAACTATTCAGTTGGAGAACTATCACAGCAACTGGAGTTCCGATAAACTAATAATTTCTGATTTGAAAATAGTCACCAGGGCTGGGTGACACTGATGTTAAAGCCTCTGTCCAGTTGAGTTAATCATTGGGAAGTCTTCTAGTTCAAGGTCAGATCTCCTTACTAATTTCTGGTTTTTATTTTTTTTTAGGGGGGGAAGGTACCAGCCAGGAGACTCAAACTCGAGACCTCCAGGTGAGCATGGGCATGAAGCGCACCATACTAGGCAGCTGTTGGTACTAATTTCTGAAATCTAAGAAGTATTTACTCATAAATACAGCCCCTGGGTAGTGGTTGGCAAATACTGAGATATTTCAATAGAACTGCATTAAAACCTGGATTTTTGCCTATTCTTCAAATCCTTCAATCTGATCCTGGTTCAGAGCATGGTCCCTACCTCTCTGATCTTCTAGATTCTATTTTAGACTATGGAACGCAACAGCAAATGTAAGAACAATTATATGGAAGTACTTCCAGACCATGATGAGTGTGTACGTGGGGTTTACCTTGAGAATCCAGTTAATAGCAACAGCCCCTGGAGTGGCTCTATTTCTGGACATCCCAACTGAATTCAAAAGTGTCTGTGTTGTGAAAACACCCATTGCTCCACCAAAAAAGTGCTGCAGAGAGCACTCAACAATCACTGATATAGCACAGGCAAACATCAAAGCAGTGAAAGGCTCTAATCACAGAAATTAGGCATTCTATGCTTCAAAATAAAATAATTTGTAAACATTGACTAATCCGTGACAAGCCATATTCCACATTCTAGTTCTTCTACCAAGTAAAAAAGTACCTTCAAAGCTCTCCATGTCATGTATGGAACATATGAAGGTGTCACACTATCAGGGAAACCTTCAGGAGCTACATAAGATCTTATGAATGACATCAGCTCCTGTACCAAGGTACAAAAGTCAGTAATGCAAGTTTTTCGTTCGGCAGGAAAAAAAAACAGCATGGTCCTTCCTCCATATCCCATGGAAACTACACCCTAAAACCTTCATTCTATCAATAGTACCAACAGAAATGAAAGGGAAAAAAATTTATCATGCGTACGAAATCAGGAGAGCATAAAAGAAGCAAAGCACTCCCTATTAAATATAATGGTTTGTCTTTTTTCTCGTATCAAACAGAATGTCATATATAAAAGGTTAAGCGGAGAGAAACTAATCCTAGAAGGTTGATAACCTTGAAAATCACAAGCATAAGGCATGTCAGGGTGGATTTTGGGGAATGGCAAACAGCAGAAATTGTCTAAAGTGTTAACTAACTGGCAGCCCATCTTGAACAACCGTCCAAGCAATTGAAAGCATCTCATTCAGTGCTGGCATCAAGAAGTGTCAAATAAAGTATTCCCTTTTGATCAGCAAGAAGAAGCAATTGTACTTTAGCAAAAGGCATAGGCATAAGCACATCCCAGGGGGAAAAGCCCACCAAACTACCAAAGGCATTTCATTTTTGTTCTTTTTCCCTTGAAATGAGAAATGGTCTATGATCAATATAGTTGCACACAGTTACACACTAAAAATTTAACAAACCGTTCTAATAGGATAACACTGATTCTTCATAAACAACCTCAATGTGACAAATTAGTGCAGCAAATTATGTAACTTGTATGATATCCAATGAATAAAACAGTATCTAATATAGTTGATACCATAATTGTCGCGTAGTACATATAAAATAGTATACAGGAGTAAATTACATTGAATTGAAAATTTGATAATCCGCACAAGTGTGTGATGCTCTAATTATGTTCCTTTATGCATTGTTTGAGTGTTCAAAAATCAAGGATGGACTCTGAACTAGCTGGTTCATTTGGTTCAGCCACAATTCAAAGAACAAGACAAACCTAATTTGACTAGAGAAAACTAGGTTAAGTCAAACATCTAGTTTTACTCTGAAGCTTAAAACTCAAATTCATTTGGCTGAGTCAGACTTTATGGATACTGATACGATAAATCACTTCAGAGTCAAGAAACAGAATAATGAACAACAATAGTCAAATGGATTGTCATTCGCGGGGAAGGGGGGGGGGGGGGCACGAATCACGATTATGGGAGGGGGAAAATAGGAAGAATTTTTAGCATTAACATCACCAGAAACCCAAAAAGGGAAAAAAGGAAAAGGGAATATGGATAGAATTAAGAAGTCAAGTGAGAAATGGGGAGGAGTTTCTCACATCAATAGGAGCCTGAGGAGTCTGCAAACTAACACTGCGAATGGAGCCCTTCTTGAAACGTCCGGAACCATCCTTCTCGGCCACATACTGACACCGCCTGCCATCAATCTCCTCCCTGCATATGATTTTCAACCTCGAATCTTTAAAGTCCTCCTCAAGAAGCGCAAAGCTCGAGTCTGCCCTAAGGCCACAGCTCTCGGCAGCAACCAAGGAAGAAGAAGGAGAAGATGCAGATGTAGAAGAGGGAGCAGAAGCAAGATTGGCGTTTATACGAAGAGTCTCTCGGACCAGAAGCCGAGCATCTTGGGAGCTCGCTAAGGTTTGAGCGGCAGAAGTGGGAGATTGCTTGATCTTGATCGGAGCCATTAACTTAGTACAAGCAGAGGAAAATGGAGAATAAGCAAAAAGCAAGCAAGCATGAGCAGAGAAACTAAAATGAAATCCTTCGTTTTGAAAGGAGAGAAAGGGATTTATTTGGGAGAAAAAAACTTCGGTTTTGTCGACAGAGACGATGACGCGGCATTGGAGTCAAAGAAGGTGTCCCAAATTCCCAACAAATTAGAATGGAGAGGGAAAGATAATTGGCTAACTGTAAAACCTACCTTCAATTCTTCTACTCCTCTCTTCCTCTCCCTGTTGTGGTGTGGGCTCGGGAGAGAGAAAGCCACAAACGCAGACAGGGAGGAGGGTTTTTGCCCCTCTCGGGCATTATCTTGCATTTCTCTGCAGCGTCGAATATATTCCAGGGCATGAAACTTTCCTGCACGTGCATGTTTTTTTGTTTTCCACCTTTCTCTTACTCTTCCGACAATTCACGGTGAACAGTGAAAGTGGGTCTATCACGGTGAGTCCCAAAAACAAAAAAAAGGAATTGATGTGTAGCCATGAGGCCACGTTGGTGAATGATACCCGCCTTGGTGGAGTTTCAAACCATAAGATTTATGATTTTAATTTAGAAGTAATCATAAGTATTATTTGTTTCTTGGACCTTTTTAGCTAAGTTAGACATCACTAGTGAACAGAAAGGATCTCCCAAATTGCAAAAACTCAAATCCTGCCCTATAGAGGTAATATCCAAAAAATAGTGTAAGAGCGGCCAAGGCCAAGGCTTTGTAGTTGGATAAGAAAGAAAATCAGAGATTTGCTGATTCGAGCACCACACTTCTTTCACCTTCAACCCTAAACGTTGAGCATGCTCGAGCCCAATGTGAATACTAAACAACTTTGGCTCAAAAAGACGCAAAGTTTTGAGTGATCCTGCAGCAAACAAAATAAATTTGCCATTTAGCAAAAAAATGTAAGACCATCCAGCTGTAACTACTCCAGATATCTGGTATCCTGCACAGATTAAAAAAGGAAAATTGAAGATAGGCAAATGAGAAATAGTAATCAATGTGACAACCTCCTCAGTTGGAGGATATACTTCATGGGAAGAGAATGAGGGGGAGGGAGGGGGATAGCCTCAAATCTGGTATCCAACTTTCAATTTTTTTCACAATCCATATTGGATCCAGCTTCTCTGGTCCATAAACAACTTTGTTTCGAGCCGACCATATAAAGTAGCAAGTAATAATAAATACCTCAAAAAAACATGTTAAAGATTGTTTATCCAGCTTAAACTTAAATAGAAAGGAGAGGCAGAAATTTTCCAAAGATGAATGAGACAAATACTCACTTCTCAATCCCAACGGACCAGCCACCCAAATATGTTTGACCCAGTCACATGAAAAGAATATGTGCCAATATGATTCTACACAATTTCCACAAAGAGCACAGTAGGGGTCAATCGAAAGTCATTTGGATAGAGTTGCCTTGATTGATAGCCCTGCATTTAACACACGCCAGAAAAAAGATTTCATTTTGGGATGTAACTTAAGTTTCCAAAAGAAATTCCACCAGGTGGACAAATAAGTATTGTGGCTATAAGTTAAACAAGTCAAAGATTTAGCAACAAGTTTAGTACTAAAAGTCCCATATGAGTGTCTCACATTATGGAATGGAAAGGATTCCCCATGCCAACAGTATGGGGAAATCTCTGAAGCCATATCAATGGTAGTGTAATGAATGGTATTATTTATATGGATCTACATGGTCATGGTAAGAGAAGGAGTACCCCAAAAAAATGTGAGAGGGTGATAGTATACTCATGTCGTGGGGGACTTTTTCCTTACTGGTAAGGGATCTGAACACTGGTTGAAGGGGCGTATGGGATGGAGTGTCTCACAATTCATAAACAAGGGGTACATGAGGTCAACTAAGAGAGAGTGTGTCATAGAGTGTCACTGTGGCGAGAGAATGTGACAGAGAGTGTACTACTTGCAATGTGTATCATAGAGTGTCAGAGTGGAAGTTGTAATCTCACATGCTCTAGGCTTTATCACCAAGGTTACAAAACTCGAAATTGGATATGAGACTGGTCTCCATTGATTCATATTTGTATTGTCTAGGATTCAGTCAAAATTGATTGGGATCTGTATGTTGGGAAATAGACGATGATCGTCTGATTGGTAGGGTTGATCATTCAAGGATTAATCAAACAGAGGTGGAAGATTGGGTACATTTAGATTCACAAGCAAAACCTCCACACAATCTTAGCCCTTCTATAGACGGTTCTTCCTACCACAGTAACTTTTGTTCCTGTCAACATTGGTCGCCACCACAATCCTCTCTCTCATAGTCTAATGTTCCATAAACCCTAATCACTTTCTCACACACTGACTATTGAAGAGGAGGGAGAAAGACACTGCAGAGGGAGAGAGTCAAAATCAATGGAGATATATTAGGAGTTTTTGGGTTGATTTCCTTGGTCTTTAATCGACCATAAAAAACAGTCTATTGGAGAAAATGGTGATATGACTTTCCACATTGGATCCTCCGATCACTAATCAATCCATAAACCATACCATACAAATCCCATTATGGCATGATTTAAGTGTAATGTGAATACAAAATTCAAATGTGCAGAGGAAAAGAGTGTTCAATGAAACAGTCTTTCTACAAAAAGTGAGGGTAAGGTTGTGTACATATGTCCCTTTCTCGTGCCCTACAGTAATAGGAGCATCGTGCACTAGGTACAACCAAATGGTTAGAGAAAAGATTCTCTTTCATCATATACCTAATATTGAAGGGAGTTATCATATCTCGTCAAGATCCCAATCCAAAGGTTACTATCATAAGGAATATGACCAATATAATATATATGCTACGTTAATGGGTTGATCCAATCAAGTAGGAGTAGGATCCTATTGGGATTCCACCTAATATGTCATGTATGAACTCAACATTACATCCCTGATGTAGTATTTACCAATATATATGTTGTCAAATAGACGTAACCAAAATCTTTCAATTTAAATAGATAATTATGCATCAATCCATCCAACAATACGATATCACATAGTAGACTATATGGGCATGTATAAATTTACTCATAAGTTTAATGAAATAAATATTAAAAAACAATATTAGTTTTGAAAGCATTGCAAATAAATTACCAAAATACTATTGGATCCAGATTTGTGTCAAATCAATTACATTATTTCTCTCTCTTTGATATACTCTCAATAAGGCTAGTATTTGTGTCCAATCAATTACAAATTACCAAATTACGCTCAATTTGATTAGGACGATGCTTAATTATTTTTGTCTATTAGGGTTTGGATACAGAAGAGGGCGATTCACCTGATCTGATTGAAGTCTATATAGTGAAACCATAGTCATGACTCATGAGTCATGACCATCATCACTTAGCTTGCATTGCCCGTTTATTTGCGATATCAACAAACCCAATGAGAGGAGGTTCCAGAATCCAATAAATTCGGTTTGATTTCGGGTTATTATCGGTTTATATTGCCAAATTGTTATTGGGTTGATTTTGGTTTCGGTCCGATTCGGGTTTTGTTCAGTTATGTTTTTGTTCAGACCCTAGCACAAAGTCGATCCAATAAGTATCGATTCGATTTGATTCGCGCTAGGTTTTGACACCCTGGACCTATAAACGAGCAACTTGTCAAGTTGGGGCCAAACCCTAATCGATCAAATGACGGCTTTAAGGTAAGCCGGCCCTCCGGATTCGGGACCGGCCTAACTTAGCACTTAAAACCACTCCTCACCTTTCTCTCCCTCCGTTTTCACATTTTCACAATTCCGAACCCTAGATCTTCGTTCTTCGAAGTTTTTCAAATTGGAAAAAAAGTTATAAACCCTGCGGGGCTTATCTCACCCCTTCCCCATTCTTGCAGACTACAGTGGGGAAGAATAATATTCCATGTCTGAGACAAAAGAAGACGACTAAAGTGGAGCAGGAAGAGAGCAAGAAGTAGAAGAAGAAGTTGGTTTCCGAATTGATTGGTTGATATTTCTCATTATATCTTAGAAGTGTTGAATCAGGTAAGCTTTTATTTTTTGTTTGTTCTCTCTTCTGATCGAATACCTGGACTCTTATCTGTAGCAGGAAAATAGAAAATTTCTTTTGTAGATGCTGTTGCCCTGCTTCTTCTGTACGTGGTTACAAAATCTGAAAAAAAATAAAAAATAAAAAAATTATCTTGACTCCATTATCCGTGACCATGATAGACATGAAATGACCTCGTACTTGGTTGCATTAACTTGCTTCCATATTGCCATAAATTCGGATAACTATCCTGATGACATGGCTGTCTCTCTTTATTTTACTTCGACGGACCCATTACCATTTTTATAGCAGGATATATCTCTCATCTTGGTTGTAGTGCTTTCTGAATTTGTGATTGACCCCGCTATTTGGACTTTGTACTCGTGAATCCTGTCGCTATTTGGAACTAAATATGCTTGATTGCTTTTGAGGCTACGAGGGCGGGCTAATCATGGTTAGTCATCATCAGCTTCTTGTTCCCAGTTTCAATGGGCTGTTGTTACCTGAAAGCCTCTGGATGCAAGGAGCTGTTTAATGATAGAATTATTCCAGTGCTGTTATAATCTGGGTCTGGAGAATCTTACCAGGTTAGCTGCAGTTGTCGATGCCTTGATGGGATTTCGTTATATTGACTTAAGCTTGATGAACGTTTGGGACAGGGGAGCCTAACTAACTAGGTAATATTTTCGGGGGAGAGAAGGGAATTGAAGAGGTCAGAATTCGAATGTATCTTGGTATTATTTAAACTAAAGTATGTACCAAAACCTATCCTTCAGTGTTTCTCCTCGGGTAGTCAAGCAATTCTGTATGGAAGGGTTACGGATCATAATAGGTGTTTGGGATTGCTTTCTGAAAGGGAAAAGGAAGATTATTAAAATCACCATATGTGCAAATTGAACACAACCCACACTACAATGAAGTCTATAAAAATTGTGCGAATCAAAGATTGGCTAACCAGAATCTACAACAGTAATCTCCTCACAAACAGATGTAGAGTAATGTTAATAGATCAAAATAGTTGTTTATTTTTGGGAAATTAAAAGATTACTCAAAAATGGGTTATGGTTTACCAAATTACCCACCCAATCTTTAGTTTAACCAAATTACCCAAAATAAGTATCGGTATTATATAACGACCCAAAACAGTACCCCTCCGTTACTATCTACATTTTTTCCCTCTCTGCTCCATCTCTGATGACTTCAAATGCTGCTGTGTAAATTACCCACCTTGCAGTAAGGGTGTCAATGAGTTACCGTGAATCAAATACCGAATCCGGATCCTGACTGAATAACCTGAACTGATCTGGACAGAATTTAATATGGTTAAGTCCTGGATCTGAAAATGTCTTTATAATTTGGTTCGGTTCGGATCTGGATCTACCCACTAAACCGACGAATCTAACCGAATCCGAACCGAATACCCGCTTTAAAAGTTAACTTCAAACCCTAATAGTTTATTAGGTTTAGACTTTTAATGGTTTAAGACTCTAAATTGACGGTTAACCCTTAGTGCCTTAAAGCCTTAGACTCACTTACTCCTTAGTCCTTACGTCTTACTATATACGGATTTCTTCATGATCACAACTTCTGTAACTCTTCAATTCATCACCTCTTTCTCTTTACCACTTGATCTTCTCTGTTTATAGCAGTGTTGCGACGACTTCATAGTCAATTCTTCATCTTCAACAACCTTGCAATTTCAACCTCCATGCAAGTTGGAGTTAATATGTCTTTAAGCGTCTTTTGTACTCACGAGTCCTGAACAAACATAGTAATGGCCGAAGGTAGAGCTTGTGAGATCATCCTTCCAGTTCTCCGTCTCTTCTCCTCCATTGGTCTTTCTGCATTGTTCCAAGGCAAGCAAAGGCTGCAACGCTGTGTATTGAAGGTATAGAAGTAATGATCTCTCTCTCCATGAGTTTTTTTTTTGATATAGTAACCAGATAAGAACCGAATTGTAACCAGATCCGAACCAAACAGGATTGAGTAGAGTATTCAATTCTAGAACCGATCCGAGACTTGGTCCGGATTTGGATCTCATTGACACTGCTTGGAATCGAACCAGATGAGAACCAAATACCCGATTTCGTACCGAATTGATACCCTTACCTTGCAGTTTGGTCTTAACCCAATAGTTCCCATCCGTTACTACATGGTGGGAGATCAGAGGGAAAAAGGGAATATCAAAATTGTCGGGTAGAGGGAAAACCGTATATGAAGGGGTTGGGGGGAGAAGATCGCACAATCACTTTGGCCACTCAGGCATTCACAAAAACTTCACTATTCCATTCTTCAAATCTGAGTTCTAATTGCACAGTTACATGTTATAAATAAAAGAAATCAAAGCACTCCTATCTTAACTCTAAAACTGAAACATAATGAAACTCTATCATTGCCTATATCATATTCAAAATAAAACAAAACACTAAAAGATAAATCCAAATAAATAAATAGACTACTAATATCCTACTACATCCAAGATTCAAACTGGACCCAGCTAATCTTTATCTGGATAACCAAATGGGTTTGGGTCGGTCCAAGTTAGTTTACCTGCATCAATGCCCCCAGTGTTGAGAAAAACTCAACCTCGAGTTTTATAGAACAAAAGCATTAATAGCTCACGAGTGGGGGCTACCAGCTCCTTGTCTGCAACTTGAAGAAAATCCAAAATATGAAGCTTTGGGGTTGCATCAAAGTCTGGAAAATCATGGGGAAGGATGAATTCATGATGGGGAATGGTTTTCACAACTGGCTTTTGTCGGTACCTGTTCCACGATCTTCTTGTCTTCCGCTGCCACTATTTGCTGTTTTGGTTGAAGCTGCATTACTGGTATTGCTTCTGTTGACTTGGAACAAACGTCATCAATTAACCCATGAAGAATGAACGTCTAACGCTTGTAAAAATGATGTGGGGTGCACAAGTTTTTGTCACAATCAATGGTGCCTTGTCATTCTTCTAACCGTTCTCGAGCCAATTTATTAATGCGCTGAGGAGAAGCAAACAATTCACAGTATGCACCGTCAAAATACTGAGAAACAGAGAATTCAACGAATACATAATCCTTAAGACTCAATAAAGATCTGGTCGGTCTTCGATAACATATCCACAACAGATCGTGAGACGAAATTGTAGCTTTGCCTTCATCAATAAACAATATAGCAACTTTTCCGGTGGGAAAACGCACTCTAAATTTGAACACAAAGGAATCCATGGCCAGGGCTGTATTTGGAATCAGTATGGGTCCACACAAATAAGAGGATACTCAAATCATGGAGTTAGTGGCAAAACAGTACATAATTGAAATTTGGGAGAGAATGGCACAATTGTAAATAATGGAAAGCAAAGAAAACAAATTCAATGGAATAACACGTATAAGGGGGAGGTGTACTCTTGGAACAGAATTTTATTAAGAATGGGGGAAGGGGTTATTCTGAAAATAAGGGTAAAATAGGATATATTAGAATAAGGGGAAAAAAGGGATAAAGTTGGAAAAAATAAAAACACAAGGTAACTAAGATGTAAGGAAGGAGGGAGGGACCAACTTGGAACTAAAAAAAAAAGATAAAGCAGAATAAGAAGGATAGGGAGGGGTAAAATCGGTAAAATAAATAAAAAAATAAAAAGTTGTTGATTAAAACAATATACACGAAGGGGGGGGGGGGGGTAAAGGGTACTTATCATAGGATAGGAGGATTCTTCGACTTTTGGGTTGTCTTCTACTCATAGACAACTAGCGGAGAACTCGCAGTGGTGGAGTTTGATTCCATGACGCTGCTGCGAGGATGGAGTGATTGGGGGGGGGGGGGGAAACAAAATGGTGCAGATTTATCGCTAAACTGGGCATCTTTTATTAGGAATAAGTCTAGGGTTGGATTACATACATGTTGGGCCTTTGATCCCATGGGTTTCTAATGTAATAGGCCACTTTTATAGGCCTAAAATATGGGTAAATAGGTTGCATACGGGATTAGGTCCCATACTTAGTTTTATTTCCATACTTAGCTTTTTATTTGGTGTTTTAAATTAAACCGGTTCAACCAATGGTTCAATTTAAGTGATTTTATTACTTTTTCGTTTAGTTGTTTAGTTGGGCTGGATTAGGACTCTATTTTGAGTCTATTTCAGTTTCCTAGTCAGTTTAAGCTAGCTAATAGGTTTTTTTAGTGCCTAAGTCTATTTTTGAGTCTTTTATATAAGTTTGTAAGGGAGGCCAGCATTGAATACGAATTTTGATTAATAAAAACTCAGCTTTATGCTTGCTGCCTTTGTTGCTGCCTTTACTCCATCGTGAGTGTGCCTTGTGAGTAATATCAAGGTGGAAGGGATTGGTGGATCTCCAATTGACTCCTTGCATCGTAAAGATTGGGAGGGCTGCTACTTATCTCCTTCCATCGTGAAGATCGGGAGACACCATTGTTCATCTTCAAAGCTGCTGCCATTGAAGATCTTTTCAAATCCAGTAAGTTTGAATCTGAACTTTGTTTAAACCTTCTTCTTCTCATTCCTACCCTAACTAGGATTCTTCCATAACTTCAAATCTGACCATTAGTTTCAAACTAAACTTCCAGCATACATCCCCCACACTCCCCCCTTATACTCGATCCTACTTTCAGTCTAATCAAACCACTCAAACCCTAATCCTCCTCATCTCCCATGAAACCCAAAACCCTAAAATCAATTCTGCCCAATATTGCAGAATTTCGAAACTCATCCAAACCCTAACTTCTTTATTCCATATTAATCCCCTAGAGCTGCCCATTAATACCCTATAAACCCCTTTCTCAATATCCAACCCTAACCCTAGTTTTGCCCTAAATTAGTAAACCCTAACCCAATCGGCCAGCCCTTGTGTGTGACCCCATTACCCTGGCTCCTAGTGGGATTACTCCTACCTAGGACTACATTACAAAGTCGACTTCGCGACTTCGAATGAGGAGGACGACTCACGGTGGGAAGCTTCAAACTAGGTTTTTTTTTTTTTGGTTCGCTGGCTCTCTCTCTATTCTCTTCTCGCCCTTTTTTTTATTTTTGTTATGGTGCAACCCTAAAACAAGGGGTGGGTCACGAAATTGCTGGAAAAAGAACGATGTTTTTTTTTTTTTTTGGTGTGTGTGTATGTGTGTGGGAATCGAAGGGAGGGTGTAATGCAGGGGATGGTTTTTTTGTGTCGCTGTTACAGTGAGGAAGAAGGGAAAGGGAAAGGGAATGGTGGGGTTGCTGTGGGTTGGGGTTTTTCGTTGGGGTCGAAGGAGAGGGGTGGGAGATGGAGGGTGATGCACAGTGGTTTATTTATTTGTTTATTTATTTTGCTGGTATTGGATGATCAGCAATAGGATGGGAGAATATGGATCGTTTGGTTCTGATACCAAATTGATAGGAGGCTGAAGGGAAGAAGGAAATATCAGAGTTGCTGGGGAGAGGGAAAATCGCATAAGAAGAGGGGAAGGGGGGGGGGGGAGGAGGCCACACAATCACTTTGGCCACACAGGCACTCACAAATAGTTAACTATTCCATTATTCAAAGCTGAGTTCTAATTGCACGATTACATCGTATAAATAAAAGAAATCAAAGCATTCCTATTCTAACTTTAAAACTGAAATATAATGAAACTCTATCATTGCCTATATCATATTCAAAATAAAACGAAAGATTAAAAGATAAATCCAAATAAATAAATAGACTACTAACCATACAACATAGTTAGTGGTCATGGATATGTGCCTCGTTACATAGAACTGTAAGAAAAGTGAGCTTATTTGCCCTAGGATAAGGCGGTGGAATTTAGAAGGAGATAATTTGAAATCACTTACTGATGAAGTAGTCAAACAAGGAAGGTGGGACTTTTAGGGTTTCACCAATACGATGTGGAATGAGATGACTAAGAAGGTTGCTAAAGATGTCGCATTCTTCTAGAGAGACTTGGTGGTGGGATGATGAGGTTCAAACAACCATTAAGACTAAGAAAGTTAGTTTTTAGACATGGCAAAGGAATAGGGATGTAGAGGATCTACAAAGGTATAAATTTGTTAGAAATGAAGCTACGAAGATGGTGGGAAAAGCAAGGGCGAAGAAATATGAAGATCATTATAACAATTTGAGCACAAAGGAAAGGGAAAAAGTTATCTATAAGATAGCTAAAGTAAGGGAAAGGAATAGTAGAGATCTTGACCATGTTAGATGAATTAAAAGTTGAGAATTGAGATGGTAAAGTACTGATAAGGGATGGGGAATTTAAGAAGAGATGGGAAAGGTTAGGGAAAATTTCACGGACACCCCCTGTCAGTATACAATATATCATTAACACCTCAAACTTTGGAACAATATCAACCTTCTCCCTGACGTTAAGCACAGTTAGCACAGCTGGTTGAAATGTCCATTTTACCCCTTAGTAATTTCAATAAAAACTCTTATTCCATCATCTTCCCTATTCTTACCGTTGGGCACATCATCCTTTTGATCGGATCCCAATCGCCTATCCACCTCCGGCGACTCCGTTACCTTCCCCTTCACCTACTACTCCTTCCCCTTTCGCTTATGCAATGCATCCGGTATTACCTTAGAGAGCGCTTTATCTTCCTCACTTGGCCTTAACTTCTCCGCTACGTATTTCTTCACTGAAACCCCTTTACCAGCTCCTCCAACACCCTCTCCTTCTCTCTCCTTCCCTGTCCCTGTTCCCTGCACCTTTGACACTACCACACTTCTAGCTCCTGCAACTTTCTCGTACACAGGGGCTAACTTCTCCCTCACCGTCGCAGTGACCTTACGGTCATGTTCATCCAATGTAGCTGATTTATTCGCTTCTCTACCTTCTGCCCTGTTACATAATATCATAGTTAGAGATTGATAAGTAGGAAACAAAAAAGTATCTATTCTAATTCAATCATTAGCTATGAATTGTTTCCCCGTAGATATACCTGATCTGGTTTGGTTGTTCCTGGGGGTGTCAATAAAGCCCGGCTGACCCGAACCCGCCTTGAGCCTGGCCCGGACCAGTCCCTGATTTTTCAACCCTGAGGGCGGGTTAGGGTTTAGTTATAGTCTGGCCCTGGTAGGGTAGGGTCGGGTCTGGTCAGGGTTTAGATCCCGGGCTTAGCCCGGCCCAACCCGGCCCGGCCCAACCCGACCCGGCCCGGCCCAACCCGACCCTGTATTAATTATAAGTATATATATATATATAGCCTAATGAAAAAAATTAAAAAGCAAAAGACATAAAAAGCCCTAAGGGCACATACGACTAAACCCTAAATCCCTTTCACCCTTCTCAGTTTTTTCATCCTAATCACTATAAGGGAGTAAGGGCGCCGTTAACTGTCTTCCTCCTTCCCTCAGTCTCCTTCCCTGAAGAATGGATATTTGCAAAAGGTTCGGAATCTGAACCAATCACTCTTTTCTTCTCTGCTTCAGATTTTCCACAATCAATTGTTACCCTTCCAAGGTTTCTAGGGTTTCATCTTCAAATTGAATTTCTTGTGCGGAAGTCGGAACTGGAAGTCAGATCGTTGAAGCTCCATTGATTTATTTTGTTTTCTATATTTCCTTTGTCTATTGTTGTGCACCGAATCGTGGGGCCATTAAAGTGGAAGAGTTTTGAGGACAAAATATCAAATACCATCATCATCATTGCCATAATTATGGTTTACCATTTACGGTATTTTCACATCCTGCATTGTTATGTGGTGTGCTTGACCTTATTAATTAGTTCATATTCATATTTGTACACATTAGTGTTAGATATCTATTCTTTATGGAGAAGATCAATGGAAAAAATGTGTTCTCATTTTGTGTTTCTTAATTTCTTTTCCCTCTTCAATGATGTGTTGCCATATTCATATGCTTCTCCCTAATCAGCTGCTCTCATCAGATATGGTTGGAATTTTGTGTGAAGGGACTACATCAATGGGGCTACTGAATGTGCTTTTAGCACTGTAATGCTATTAAGTTACAATCTATGCCATATATCCAAATACTTACCAAAGAAGCTTTGTTTTGAACCATTGCTGCTGTCACTGCTAGATATATTGAGATTCTGCTTATGCTTAGTTAGAGTGGATATCTCCTCTTGTTATTCATTCCTGTTGAAGTAGATTATGTATGGTCCTAGAACATTTTAGGTTAGCATGGCAGCTTCCTCCATTCCTGTTGAAGTAGATTAATTATGGCAATGATGATGATGGTATCAGGGCCAACCCGACCCTATCAGGGTCAATTAGGGTCGGGTCGGGATAGGAAAAACCCTGGCAAGGTCGGGATTGGGTTGAGGGTTTCTTGGCCCTGCCAGGGTTGGGTTGGGTTAGGGTTTAGGTTAAGGCCCCTAGGGTTGGGTTAGGGTTTAGGGCAGGCCTGGCCCAACCCGACCCATTGACACCCCTAGTTGTTCCTGGACTTTAGTGGCCTACGACTGATTGTTTGGTTTGTTCTCGTTGAAACTCTTCGGGACTGCTTGAGTATTATCTCCGATAGTTTTGGTTTCAGTGGGAGGTAAATCTGGGGAGAATTGATCGTGGCTTCCAGTGGACGATGACCACGGTTTATTTTCACCTGGTTCCTCTGAAACTTCCATCTTTTCGAACGAACTGATCAATGGGGTAACCCTTGCTTCTTTCCCACCTGAATTTCACATTATTAGCAGAGATATATCGTTAGATTGACTGAGAATATTCCACCATATTACCTAGGCCAGTAGGATCAGTTACTTTGGTTTGATAATTTCCAGGATCAGATGGCTCAAGTTGGTCGTTTGGTGCCTGTGGATCTTTCTCTAAGGGCGGCCCCAAACCATCCCTCGATTGCCCTGACTTATCTTCATGTGGTGCCAGGATGCCCCGAGCCGCCGATGACTCATACTCTGAAAGCTAGTATTACCGTGTATTTCTTCTCAATCAGTGCGAATCAGAGGATATAGAGGGGTATTGCCTTAAATATAGGGGTAGAAGAGTACATACTCGGTGCTCCATGAACTTCCAGATCTTGTTCCATTTCTTCTCCATCTTCCTCCTCTTCCTCGTCGTGTTCATGATCGTGGCCATGATGGCCGTGCATCTTATTACCGATGGCGTCCTTAAACTTCTTTGCCTTGGCCTCCACCTTCTTTAAAATCGACTTATCATGTCCGTCTTCTTCGTGAATAACCGTTAACGGATTAAGAAAGAATTGATGAACAAGTACTCTACAAACATATCTACAATTACTAACCTTTTAAACATGGTGGTTTCTCACCAGTATGAAGACCTATGTTCTGTGGGTCTTCTTCGTGACTCTGCATGTGAATTGGCGCCCGTTGAGTATCCATCTTGGGAGTGAAAAAAAAAAGCTTCAAGACAGAAGAAAACTTTCCCTCGTAGAATTTGAAGACACTATACTTCTTCAGTCACCATACTGCTTGTGAACTGGCGCCAGTGGATTGTGTGGAGAAGTTCCCTGTTCTTGCGTCTTCCTCCTTCAGCCCAGCGAAAACGTTGGAAGAGAGAGTGGTGTGCCTAGCAAAAACGGTTTGGTGTTTGTTTTTGGGTTAATTTGGGGTTTTACCCTTAAGGGTATTATGGTAAGTTCATCCTTTTATAAGGGTAATTTCGCCATTATAAAAGATTTAACCGTAACTTAATTGCACAGACCTAACGGAGTGGACTAAGTTGAAATAAAATCATAAAGTAGGGGGTGTCTGTGACATTTTTCCAAAGTTTGGAGTGTGTGATATATTGTATACTTATAGGGGGTGTCTGTGAAATTTTCCCGAAAGGTTATTTTTGCCGCCTACTAAATAAAGACACTTCGAATAATAGTATTCCGGAAGACTGCATTACCCATCAAGACACCAAATGTCGTAAATCTGTACGATAAATTAGGTGTCTGAAGTCAAATAAATTTTAAATAGAATGAAAGTAGGCAAAGCACAAGGTCCTGATGGAGGTCCTAACAAAAGTGTGGAAGAGCTTAGGAATCTGTGGTTTATCTTGGCGAACCAAGTTTAATAAGATTATGAGCACAAGAAAAATGCCAGATGAATGGAGGAGAAGCATCTTGGTTCCGATTTACAAAAATAAAGGTGATATTCAGAGCTATAATAATTAATAGAGGCATAAAACTAATGAGCTATACTATGAAATTATGGGAGAGAGTTATTGAAGCCCACTTAAGGCAAGAAACTACTATCACGGAGAACCAATTTGATTTTATACCGGGAAGATCCACGATAGAAGCTATTTACTTACTTAAGAGACTCATGGAAAGATTTAGAGATAGTAAGAAGGATCTCCATTTGGTCTTTATCAACTTAAACAAGCTTATGACAGAGTCCCTAAAGTGTTAATTTGTCAAGTACTAGAGGAGAAGTGTTTCTAGTAAATATGTGGACATAATTAAAGATATGTATGATGGTGCTGTGACAAGTGTAAAAACTGTTGGGAGGGGGGCGGCAAGATTGAAATGTGTCAAGTCTGTCCTCCAAGCCTCTTACATCTATTGGACTGGCATTTTCGAAATCCCCAAAGCCACAATCAAGGCTATGGAGCGACTCTTTTGCGCTTTTCTCTGGAAAGGGTCCGATTCCTACAAATTCCTCCATCCCTCTAGCTGGAAGTCCATATGCCTCCCCAAATCCGAAAGAGGTCTGGGTATCCGTAGCATCTGTGACTCCAACACTGCGGGTATCCTCAAGCTGATTTGGAAAATCTCTTCCTGCCCGGATTCCATTTGGGTCAATTGGGTCTATTCCCATCTTCTCAAATCTGATTCTATTTGGACTGTCAAGATTCCCTCGGATTGTTCTTGGATTTGGCGCAAAATCCTCCTCCTCAGGCCTCTTGCCCTCCGTGGCACCTCTGCCTCCATTGCTGATGGCTCCACCATCTCTCTCTGGCTTGATCCTTGGCACCCGCTTGGAATTCTCTATAACCACCTTGGTTCCAGGGCAATCTATTCTTCAGGTCTCCCTAAAGCTTCTCCCCTTTCCAGCCTCATTGCCTCTGGGTCCTAGGTTCCCCCTCCTTCCCTTAACCCCTCTACCATATCCTTGTTCTGGCAGTCCCTCCCCCCCCCATTCCCCCTCCCCTTCTCCCACCCTTGTAGATAAGATCATTTGGCTTCCTTCCCCCCCAGTGGCTCCTTCTCCTCCAGATCAGCCTGGAATTTTGTTCGAGAACCCAGCCCCACTGTCCCCTGGAATTAACCTGGTTCAAGGGCCACATCCCTCTCCATAGCTTTATTGCCTGGAGATCCCTTAGACTTTGCCTTCCTACCCAAGCCTTCTTGTTGCACCGTAACATCCCTGGTTCCCCTTCTTGCGCCCTCTGTTGGAGTGGTCATGAGGACATAGCCCACCTTTTTTTTGCCTGCGCCTTTTCCTCCACCATCTGGAAAAAAGCCCTTTCCTTCATTTGGCCCAAAAGTAGAAGACCTTTGGACTTTGATCGGGAATGGCGTTGGTTGGACAAAGCTTTCTCAGGAAACTCTTTCTGTGACACTATAGGTAAGCTGGTCTTCTGTGTTGCTATCTATCATATTTGGATGGAGCGGAACCTTAGGAGATGGACTTCCAACTCCCGATCTTTTGATCTGATTTGGAAGGCCATCTCCTTTGACGCCTCTTCTAAAATCAACTGCGGCCGCCTTTGCCGTATTTTGGACTCCTCAAGGAACAGGCATATTGTTGTCTCCTGGGGTCTTGATTTGTCTCTTTTGAGGCCCCACTCCTCTGCGTAGGCTGGGCTGGCCCTCTTGTCTCCCCCCCCCCTCTCCCTTTGTATATTCTCCTTCCCCCTTTTCTTCCTGCCCCCTTTTGGGGGTAACATAACATATTTATTCATCCAAAAAAAAAGGTAGTGAATTTCCAATTACAAGTGGGTTACATCAAGGATCAGCTTTAACCCCTTATTTGTTTGCGCTTATCATGGATGATTTAATTACAGACATTCAAGATGAGGTTCCTTGGTGTATGCTTTTTGTTGATTTGTAAGCAATTAGGAGTCTTTATTTTCTGGGTTTTATAAATAGAGATGTAACCCAACGAATGGAAGTAGATTTGAGTGAATGAAAATTGAATTCGTTGGTTGTTGCCAAGAATTGGTGAGCATGTGCTCCTCCCCCCCCCCCCCCCTCTCTCTCTCTGTCCCTGGATTCTGATCTATTCTCCTTTTGTTTTCCATTGATAGCTACTCTTCTAACCTTCTTCCTTTTCTGGTATTTGCTCCGAATCTCCCTGTTCTGGGTTTGGTGATAGTTGCAGTCCAGCGGAGGTAGGTCGATCCCTCTTTGTTTGTTCATCTCCTCTCCAAACCTGGGGCTTAACTTCGATTCATTCAGGCGACCCAGCTCCTGGAATTTCATTTCCAATACTATCCCCTGTTAGCAGATTGAAACCCGTAATCACTGCTGCTTGTGTTTTACCACCAGTTCGTGATTTCAGCATTGATATCTCAATTGCCAGTGGATGATTGAGGCAAAATCTTGCTGGGTTCAATAGGGTTTGATGATGCGATTTATTGTTTAAAGTATTGAATCGATTGGATTTCATTAGGGAGAGATTTCCCTTTCGAAGTGATTTTTTTTTAGTTAGATTTCCTCTCTCTGTCGCAAGGTTGAAGAAGACCATGGTGATGATGGGTTGTAAAATGTCACCATAACCTCTCTTTTCCAAAATACCCTTGTGTCTCCTGTTAATTCAAAGCCAGTCCATCCCTTATTATTGTTTCCAAGTCTGTCCCCGTATAAAAAATGTAAAAACCTTTGTGTCCTACCCTTCAACCACTTCTCTAAACAACGGTTGAAAATTCTGGTTAATCAGAATTGTTCCACTGCCTCTTAGATCAAGTTATCAATTATTCGATTGGGCCTACAAGCAATCTGATTTGGGTCTTTTGAACCCCGGATCTGCATTAATTGGTATCAGAGCCGAATATCCTACCTTTGGCAAAATGCCTTCTTACCTCATTCGATTCATGTTCAACTACCTAACAGAAGCGTGGCTATGCTATATATCGATGATGAAATAAAGGAATGCATCGTATCCCAAGCGGTGGTGGATTAGTATGCTGAAACTGACGAGTTCCTTGATAGAGGTGATGGCGTGTACCTCATTGCCTTTCATCTTCCTCTTAGTTTTTATGATGGTGCTTGGTGTCAAGCATTTCCTTCAAAGCACATCATCAAGGCGGGTAGACGATGGTTGGAAGACCACAGAGGAAGGATTTACTGTGAGGAGAATTTATGTAGTATTATGTCTCCTTACACGTCCCGTAAATATCGTATTCATGGGTTGTCTAAGGAAGAAATCAAGCAGGATGATGAACCAACATTGAGCAAGGACAAGGTGGCCGCACTGATCGTTGCCAATCGAGTCGAGGATGATCCAATTGAAGGCGTGCAGTTCCCAAAACAAATTCCTTTCCAAGAGAGACCGTTTGTCGAAGATCATGATGATGGATCTCTTCCATGAGCCGATTGATTTTATGCTTCCCGACGGTTACTTTGACAAAGAGCTTCGGTTCGTAGATTTTGTGCGAGATGATTATGGTTTTTTCGACGATGCAAATCATCCGATGTTGATCCTTCGACATTTTAAAACTCGTGGACGAGTTTTTTCTAACATCGAGGGAGTTGATGCAGGTGCACTGTCTTGGACCGACCCAAACCCATTTGGGTATCCATGTAAAGATGAACCGGGTCCATGGGTTTATAGGTCCAGTAGGATATTTAATTTCTTAGAGTTTTTTATTAGGTGGGATTAAATCTTGTAATCTGTTATTTTAAATAGACTACTTAGTCGTAGAGTCCTTTCCATACTTTAGTTTTAATAGGTTAATTAATAGTAGAGTTGATTTAGGAATTTAATTTTCTGTTTTAGTAAGCAATTAGGAGTCTTTATTTTCTGGGTTTTATAAATAGAGATGTAACCCAACGAATGGAAGCAGATTTGAGTGAATAAAAATTGAATTCGTTGGTTGTTGCCAAGAATTGGTGAGCATGTGCTCTCCCCCCTCCCCCTTGGCTCTCTCTCTCTCTGTCCCTGGATTCTTAGTCTATTCTCTTTCTGTTTTCCGTCGATAGCTACTCTTCTAACCTTCTTCCTTTTCTGGTAGCTGCTCCGAATCTCCCTGCTCTGGGTTTGGTGATAGTTGCAGTCCAGCAGAGGTAGGTCGATCCCTCGTTGTTTGTTCATCTCCGCTCCAAACCTGGGGCTTAACTTCAATTCATTCAGGCGACCCAGCTCCTGGAATTTCATTTTCAATACTATCCCCTGTTAGCAGATTGAAACCCGTAATCACTACTGCCCGTGTTTTGTCGCCAGTTCATGATTTCAGCATTGATATCTCAATTGCCAGTGGATGATTGAGGCAAAATCTTGCTGGGTTCAATAGGGTTTGATGATGCGATTTATTGTTTAAAGTATTGAATCGATTGTTTAATGTAGTCCTAGGTGGCAAGGAGACCAGCTAGGAGCCAAGCAACAGGATCTGCTATGAACAGGCAGTCCGCTTGGGCAGAAATTGGGATTTTAGTCCAAATTAGGGTTAGGGTTAGGGTTAGGGTTAGGTTAAGATGTGGATGGTTGGTTTTGATAGGCAGGGGTAGGGGAAGCTAACAGTGAAGGTCTAGTGTTAAAATAATGAGTGGAAATGTATTAATTCAAGTTGCAGCAAATTAGGGTTTTGGGTTTTTGAAAAGATGAGAGTGAGGGGATCTAGGGTTTAGAGATGGATTTAGGGCAGGGGGTTAAGGTAGAGTTCTCCAGGGGTTGGGAAAGTCACTCGACCAAGGTTTGGGGGCATAGTGATGGCTGGATGTGGCTGGGTAAGATTTTAGGGTTTTGGGTAATTAATAGGGATGAGGGGAATTAGGGTTTGGATGAGGGGATGGAGCTGAAGTTAAGGTCGAGTGGTAGGGCGGCTGTGAGGGTACTGTGGTTAAAATTTGGATAAATTTTGATGGTGGAATTGGGATGTGAGTGAATTAGGTTTAGGAAAATTTAAGAAAAATAAAGGGGAAGGTTAGGGCTGGGTTGTAGAGGGTTTAGAAGTAGAGGATTGGGGTGGGGTGACCTTGGACTTACTTGAAGATGCAGAGGAATGTAAGCAGCAGCAGTAACTTGAAGAAGAATCGAACCTTGCAGTAGAATGATTGAGAGAGAGCTTGTTCGAATCACCCGGGCTTCGCACCACAAGGTGTCGATTGGACCAATCCCACCTTGCTTTGATCAAACACAAAGCAAACTCACAAGGAGAGAAGCAGCAAATTGCTAATAACAGATTTAATTTCATAAAAGGGGAGACGAGGAAGCTCCACAATTTCATTAACTTAAATAGGGCTTAACAGCCTAAAACATATTCAGTCTAGGAGTCTAAAATACCCCTGGCCGACCTATCTAATCCACACTCCTCTCTAAATCGTAGGAGTGTGGTGTGGACCCAAAAAAAAAAGAAATTTACATCATTAAAGAAAAGGTGACTTAAGTCACTTAAACTGGACCAAAGATTGAGCCAGGTTGGACCGGTTCAATTTAAAACATAAAAAAACGCTTTAAGAAAAAAAAAAACTATGGATCCACCTAACACTACTGACTATATCACTTGGACAGCAGCTTATTCTTCTTTCTCTTGCGGATGTAGGGCTGTAGCTTTGCATCAGCTCTCCCTGGCTTGAAAACATTCGTCTCTGACAAATGGATGAAGGCCATATAACGATCATATAACGTTGGGTTGAGCTTCTTGAAGTCATTGGCATGAATCCATGTGTTGTCTTGGCGGGGACGACCTCTCCACTTGACAAGGAAAACATGGTAGCCGCTACCACGACGAGTGGTCTTGTGCATGTTGTTGAGTACCTCTTCAATGATGTCTTCAGTGGGCGGCTTGAGTTGGGGCAACTTTAGCATGTGTTCGGAGTCACCATCATCGGAGTGATGCCCCATATAAAGATATAAATCAGCCACATTGAAGACGTTGCTTATGCCCATATCAGCAGGCAACTCTAGGACATAAGGATTGGGTCCAATATGTTTCAGCACCTTGTTTGGACCCATTTTCTTTGGGTGAAGCTTGCTGTTGACACCTGGCTGGTGTCTCTTTGGGTTAACTCTGACCATGACCATATCTCCAGGCTTGAATTTTATATACCGGCGATGACGATCAGCATTAGGCTTGTAAACCCCATTGCTGAGTGCAATTTTTCTTGTAACATCAGCATGCACTTCAGTGATATGGCGCAAAAACTCATCAGCCCCAACACTTACCCTAGCCTGAGGGGTCAGTGGAATAAGATCAATGGATCGCCTTGGCTGAATTCCTAGTAGAATTTCTAAAGGAGTGCGCCCTGTTGTTCTGTTCACAGAACTGTTATAAGCAAATTCAGCAATGTCCAGAATTGATGGCCATGTCTTCTCATAATCTCGGACCAAGCATCACAATAAATTACCCAAGCTTCTATTCAAAACTTCGGTCTGCCCGTCAGTTTGGGGATGGAAAGCAGTAGAGAACAACAGCTGAGTGTTAGTCTTCAGCCATAGGGTCTTCCAAAGGTAACTCATGAATATTACATCCCTGTCAGAGACAATAGTGCTTGGCAGCCCATGTATGTGCACTATTTCTTTAAAGAATAGGTTGGCCATGCGATAAGCATCCAATGTTTTGCTACATGGAATAAAGTGAGCCATCTTTGTAAATCGGTCAACCACAACCATGATAGAGTCATACCTTTCTCGTGTAGATGGCAGCCCCAAAACAAAGTCCATGCTAACATCCATCCAAGGTGCATGAGGAACCAGCAACGGTGAATAAAGGCCTGAATTTTGTTTATCTCCCTTGGCCAACTGACAAACTCGGCACCTCTTGATGACATGCTCCACGTCCTTGGCAATGTGGGGCCAATAGTAACGGTCAGCCACTTGTAAGATGGTGTTGTCCTTCCCAAAATGTCCTCCTAGGCCTCCTCCATGTGACTCCCTGATGATGTGATGGCGTAGAGAGGAAGCAGGTATGTACAATCTCATCCCCAAGAACAAGTACCCATTGTGTAGAGCATACTTAGGGTGCTGCCCACCCGGCTGTAATTCAGCATATAGGACACTAAAGTCCTTGTCACTTGCATATTCTTCACGAATCTGCTCTATGCTAAGTGCATGTGCTGAAAAAGTATTCAAAGTCAATACTTTCCTACTCAATGCTTCAGCCATTGTGTTTTCCTTTCCTAACTTATATTTCAAAGCGAACATGAACTCCTGTAAGTAGGCAACCCACTTGGCATGACGGTTGCTGATTGACTTTTGGGAATGTAGATGCTTTAGTGCAACAGTGCTTAATGGTCAGTGTATAATATAAATTCCTTTCCAATAGGGTAGTGCCTCCAGTGTTTCAACACTTGAACAACTGCGTACAACTCCAAGTCATATGTAGAGTACTTCTTCTTTGCATTGTTGAGCTTCTCACTGTAGAAGGCAATAGGGTGCCTTCCTTGCATCAAAACACCTCCTAAACCCACATGTGAAACATCAGTGGCAACTTCAAATATGCGGTCAAAATCTGCCAGCCTTAACACCGGAGCTCATCTTCATCTTGATAAGATTGTAGGCTTTAGTGGCAGCAGCTGTCCACTCAAACTTTCCTTTACTTTGCTTAGTGCATTCGGTAATGGGCGCCATGATTGCGCTGAAATTCTGAATAAATCGCCGGTAAAAAGAAGCAAGTCCGTTAAAGCTACAGACTTCAGTAAAGGTCTTCGGTATGGGCCAATCAACAATGCTCTTGATCTTCTCCATAAAGGTCTTCGGCGGGTGCCATGTTTTATAATTTGTTTGTTTTTTTTTTTTTTTTTAATTTTAATTTTTTTTATATTATATGAAATAAATTACGCGTCTAACCCTTATTATTGTTTTGTGTACAGGATTATGATGCAGTTTTGTGTCTTTTTAGATAAACAGTTACTGCATCATATACCATTCTTGAGTATATAGGTTATAGGTGCTTATATTGCATGAGTTTTTTGACGGTTCATGTTGATTTATATTTATTGCTTTGTTTATTTTGATGAATATGCTTATATCATATCCTATGATTTGTTTATTATATGTTGATTTTCTCATATTCATCATTGTTAGCATAATTATATCATATTGCATTGATATAATTTCTATGTTGATACTAGTATAATATATATAATTATATATACACAAAATATACATAATACATGCTTAGGGAGCCTAGGCGCCCCTCCACCACCTTGGATTGCCTAGGAGCCTTGACAACTATGCAGACAAGTTTTGATGTTCCGAATGTTGCCCCAGAAATAGCTGATGGAAATAATCCGTATCATGCTTGACATCGTTGAGAGCTTGGATGCTTTCGCATCACCAAGTTCTAAAGGACTGAATCATTTCACTTAAATGAATCCAGTTCAAGTTTTGACCAAGTTAAAAAGCGCTCTGGTTTCAATCATGATTCTAGTATTTATAAGGAAAGGAAAAATCTGTAGCCCGAGCCACTGACAGTAAAACAAAGTTATTTTAGGGTGCATGGGGAGGGAGGAAAAGAGCCATGCAGTTGTCCTCCCTAACTCAATGGAACTGTTTTTTTGCCTTGGGTTGATAGTACTCTTTACTCTATAACAATAACTGCACTTTGTTTTGGCTCTTTCTAACTATGCCTCCATTTGGTTGCAAGGGAATGAAGGGAAGGAAAGTGAAATTAAATCAATACTAAAGTGGAAACTTTTGTCATCATTATCTCACATGATTGTGTTACTAACTCCAAAGTATTCCAAATATGGTTATTAAATTTTACTTTGCAATCAAGTCCCTTGATTTGAAAAGTTAAAATAAATATTACATCTGAAAAGTATGATTACCAAATATTTCACTTCCATTCCCTTCCCTATACTTGCAACCAGACAGGGCCTATATGTAGGTACGTTGTATTCTTTGCTGTGTTCATCAATAATTTTGGACACAGGTTATGATCTTGTCTCAAGAAAGGACTTTTGGGACTGTGATGATCATTGGCTTTGTAAGAGATTGTCATTATTGAAAGACTAGTTTCCTAGAATGGGATAAGAAAGATAGTGTTCTTTCTTCTGGGCATCCAGCCCCTAAAAAATGGAAGAAGTTTTGCTGATGTCTTGTATTATTTGACCTATTCTACTAGGATCTGTTGGCCCTTGGCTGAAATGCTCACCATCTGCCAGAAGAAAGGTTTAATTTGTTAATTTGTTTGAGAACTAGTGAAGCCATGAAGGGTTGGTCTGTCTAAATGAGAGATAATTCCTTCTTTTTTTCCCCTTGGAGTTTTTCTGAATGGAATTATGGATGCCCATATCTGACACATGGCTGTTGAGTTGGCACAATATTTTGCACTCATATTGCCCACATTACCCTCATGTTCCAAGTGTTGTGGCCCTAAACATTCCAGCTGGTGCCTGAATAAAAGCTACAAAAAGTTGAATAGGCAGAAAATATTGTTTATGGCTAGTAATACAAGGTGAAAAATGTAATAGATGGGGGGCCATGAAATTTGAATATGAGCAAGCCAAAGGGTTGTCCTATCCATCCTACTCTCTAGAAGACCATATCAGCCCTTCATGTGGCATTAATAGCTGCCCATCAAGTGCTGCTCAACTACCAGTCTAGCAGACCTTTTTGCATGTATACTCAAACACCCACATGCATGTGTATAATTTGTGAATTGCCTTGCTGGTTTCTTTCTTTTAATGGAAAATGAGATGGGAAAAGACCAAACAAATAAGCATCAGCCACAAGCTTGCTTATTTCATAATTATGCATGTGTTTTGATGCCTTTCATTGGCAGGGGTAGATCATGACCCTCAAGGGAAACAAGAAGAAAGTTGGGCCTGCTGCTGAAGCATCCTCAAGACCATTAGAATCCAAAACAGGAGACCCAAAGTTATTGAAGCCTAAACGTAAAATTGTGAAAAAATCTTCAGATCAGAACTCTTCAAGCCCAAAGACATTGAAGCCTAAACGTAAAATTGTGAAAAAATCTTCAGATCAGAACTCTTCAAGGACAAAAGGTTCTACTGCTGCACAGATACAGGGGAAACCAAATCATGAGAACACACAGAAGAGTATAAAAGAAAAGAATGTTATCAATCAAACGAAAGATGACAAGAAGAAAAATCCACAGGAAATGAACGACACACAGAAGAGTATAAAAGAAAAGAATGTTATCAATCAAACGAAAGATGACAACAAGAAAAATCCACAGGAAATGAACAAAGGGAAGAGTATCATCAATGAAAATAGCCTTGGGGATCGTAAGGACAAGGAAGAGCTGGGTGGGTTGATTTTCATGTGCAATGGAAAGACCAAACCAGATTGTTTCCAGTATGGGATCATGGGAGTCTCATTGGGCCAGAAAGAGCTTGTTATGGGAATAAAACCTGGTCTAAAGCTCTTCCTCTATGATTTTGATCTCAAGCTTATGTATGGGATCTACAAGGCATCTTCTGCTGGTGGTATGAAGCTGGAGCCTGCTGCTTTTGGTGGGGCCTTCCCTGTTCAGGTTACTTTCATTAATATTACTTCCACATGCATGTGTCTCTCTGTTTTCAGTTTATGGATAATCATAATAAACAGTTAACCCTTGGTTTTCTTCAGGTCCGGTTCAAGGTTCACAAGGATTGTTTCCCACTACCTGAGAGTGTTTTTAAGGGAGCAATCAAGGATAATTATGATGAAAAGACGAACAAGTTCAAGACTCAGCTTACTGTCCTGCAAGTGAGACACTATTCTTCTATGATATCAGAATTTAATGTTTGCGCATAATATATTTTTGACAATGACAATTGTGCCCTCACAGGTGCAGAAACTTAACAGTCTGTTTCAGACTTCACCTCATGTCCAGGCAACTGCACATTGTATTCAGCCTCCTCTACAGCCACAACTTCGAGCCCCACCAATGCCAACTTTACCAGCAGGGAAAGTTTCTGAGGGTAGAAGTGAACCTAAGCACCATGCAAGCAGGGAAACATTCTCTACTGATCGTTACTTCCTTGATGGCAGCAAGAGGTACTTATTGCCATCTAATAATGAAAGTGAGCAGCTTTCTAGAGAACCTGTTTTGACCCACAGGGAGGTAGCTACTAATCCACGGTTTATGACGGAGAAAGAATATCGAACTTATGGTCTTTCAAGAGAATGGCATACCTTGAGCCCGACTGCTTCTATGAATCGTAATGTTCCAAAAGTAGACCTGTACCAGAAGGATCATGAAAGGGAGAAGCTTCCGAGGCATGTGGATCCTCAGCATAGAGAAACAGCCTCTAGAGAAGCAGGCCAAGTTCATCGTGATCCCCTTTTTCTGAGTGAGAAAGATTATCGAGCTTATGGTCTTGGGCAAAAATTACCTTCATTTATCCCTCATGCTGCTGTAGCCTATAATGCTTCCAGAGTCGACACCTATGCAAAAGATCCATATTATCCTCATCATTATGGTTCTACATCCTCAGATGCATATCCTTTGGTTCCTAGGGGAGAGGCAAGGAGAGACACTTTTCCCACTAAATCTGATTATCAAGAAAGGGGCTCTACTGATTTCTCAAGAAGTCTTGCTGATGATGTGGGAGGATCATATTCACGATATGCCTTTAATGGTTTGTCGGATTATAATGAGAAACATCACCATCTGGGGGGCAGAGACCTTGCATCTGCATCAGTCTCATCTCGATACTCCTTTGATGGTCCATCACTGACTTACCGCTGACCCAAGTTCGCATTCGTATGAACTTCATTTGGCACATCTCCAATTCGTCTTGTTTTGGAGATGATGTCATGTTTCTGGGTCAAAATTTATAGAGAATTTGCATACAAGTGAACAACTGTGTTACCTGTTAATCTGATTGAGCAGTGTTTCAGCTAATCCAGTTCATGTATCAGATATATCCTCATTGCTTTCCCTCCCCAACCCCCCAACCCCCGCCCTCTTTCCCCTTTTTTTAAATGTAATCTGTAGGTGTTATTTTTAAGGAAATGTACTTTAGACTCCTATGTCATTATGTATCGTAGATTCATGCAATTGGAACAGGTGATCTTGATGGACTGCCTTAGTGATTTGAGAAATGGAGAAAACAGCGTTCAATAGATATTTTTTCTTTATATTTCTGTGTTGTTTTGGTCTATTCTTTCAGTTGTAAATTAGAACAAAATGAGCTGCGTAGATTAACCGATACATCTGTTACTTTTGTTGTAGGCCTCTGCTGCTTCTTGTATTTTATAATCTTTTTTCGCTGCTGCTGTTATATATATATATATATATATTATATTCAATCTGCTGCTGTTGTATAATATGCCCTCTCTGGTAGTCTTCTTTTTTTTGCAATAAAAATCCTTCTTATCCATCCAAAATGTGAAAGGGAAAAGTATGTTGTTTTCAGGCCTCAAATTGCTCAGATACAAGTATCAAGTTTATTGAAATTAACTGGATCTGAGCTAAAGCATTCTCGGCTTTTTGAGAGAGACCATGCTTCACATCTGCAAGTAAAAGCACTCAGTTTTTGATCTAGAGTAGAAAGTTGATTTTTCAGACATAATTTTCTATAACTTGCATTATTGGGGTGATTCCCCTTTTCCTTTCAGAGATTTTTACTTCGTACTGAACTTTCTCTCAGATCCCTATGATACCAGAACATCTTAGTAAACTATCACTTGCTTTGCGCTTATTATGTTACTTAACAAGCTTTGGTGCATGATTCCTTTTTATTTCCATCTCTTGTGGTATTGTCCCTGAACTATCTTGACATCCTTTACCATTCTTATGTTATAGATGTGTATATCCCTTGTGCCCCTTGCTTTTCCATAATGAATAGTTAGTTTGTTGCTGCCTTATAAAAGATTTCCTTAATTATCTTGTTTGCTTACTGACCCATGTATTGCCCAGTGTTTGTTGTTGCTTGTAGCTATTATCCCTGGCAATAAGTTTCCGTGCAATACAGATCTTCTACGGTGCCCTGCCCATAGCGGCCTGTGTGGCTCAGACAAAGCGCTGCGTGCAATGTCCGCCTTACCCCTGCTCGGGCAAGGCGCTCGGGCAGGGGTAAGGTGGACATTGCACGCGATGCTCTGTCTGGGCCCCACAGGCCGCTACGGGCAGGGCACCATAGAAGATCACGATCCGTTTCCATGGGGGAGACTCTATGGCTGCATGTCAATGGTAAATTTAATGGAGTACTGACACAGTATCCTCAGTTGCATTATCACCCATTTCACCCATGTTAAATTTGGCACTCACTCCTCATGATGATGATGCCTTATCTTCTTCTAGTGGTTCTTTCTGCAAGTTCTCAATGGACAAGAAGGAAGACACATCTAGTTGTGTTGCATGGAAGGATTACATGACAAATATAACCATTAAATGTCTAGGAAATGATTCTAAATGATCTGGTTTGGTTACAAGCAAAATTTTAAACCTTAAACCCTCTTAGGAGTTTGTGCACCTTCTCTATCGTCCTGAATTTTTCAATAATGTTATTTTGCCATTTGGCCAAAATATTACTTACGCTGAAACTTGACATTGAGCAGGAGATCTTAGGGTCTGTCTCTACACAAAACTCTAGACTCACTTTATTTGGTTGTAGTGTGGCTTAGGACATGGGGTCTTTATCCCCTGAGGTTCACTGATCGGTATGGTTGTGCAGTTCCTCTCATAAGGGGTTGAAATGATCATTCTATCTCCTGAGCGAACACACTGCCCGGATGGAGTCCACCCCTTTTTATTAGAGGTATTAGGGAACCGTACCAAGTAGGGGAACCGCTGGTGATAAAAGTTCTTTGGACATGGCTCCAAAGAACGTTACAAGGCTCAAAATATACTTTCGGGTCTGATGGAAAGTTATAGCAATGTTTAGCTTATTATTATATTTCTCTTCTATTTAAGTATCCAAATCTTTGGAAAGGTGATTTGGAAATCCTGATTATTAGATGTTAGGAAACTATGCGAATTGATCACATGTCAAATTTTAGACTAAAATTCAATATATCCTTTCATCTGTATGCATACCCTTTCATGTAGAATAATGCACCCCAACTCCATTGTTTTCGATCCGACAAAAACATCAGTATCAACATAAATAATTAAAAGAAAAAAATCATAAACAAGAGGTCTCCAAAGGATCAACAAAGAAAGAAGGAGATGGTGTAGTAATGCTCTGAGTAAGAGATGAACCAGAGATCAAAGAGAGAGCTTCCTCTACATGACTCTAAAACATCTAAAATTTCTCATTTTCCAAATCTTCCAAAGGAACAATTGCATGTGAAAGAAAAGAATCTCTGTTGCTTCTTCTCTGTCAAAACAAAGACTTTTACCCATTTAAAAATCCATTCAAAGAAGACATTGGGATTACCAAATCAATTGTGGTTGAATAAATTATCTCCAAGTGATTTTTATTTTTAATAATTTAACAGAGAATATTTGTATCATACGTAGAGGGAGAGTGGTCGACGTTGTTGGCTCACAAGTCACAAGGCAGGCAAAGCTTCGGCACATGCTTTCAATAACACGACATGGCACCAATTTCCATAAGCAACAGTTAATTTGTCCTCCTTTTTTTGTGTGTTATATGAGAGAGAAATGATTTTCTAATAAAAAAATAAAATAATAATAATAAATAAATAATAAGAGATGGTTAGTTAATTAATTAATTATGGGATAAAGTTCTCTACATTTATGGGATGGGCGAAATAATCAGCCCACCCTCTCCCAATGACTTAAATCCCACCTTTGTTCCGTTTCATCTGTCAGGGCGTAGTCTACACCCAGATGCTCTCCCAAATACAGAACATTCACCCTATTATTATTATGAGAGAAATAATGTTACCTAATTGCGTATGCAGTCAGACATATATAGACCTTTCCATGAAAACATAGTGGTCAGTTTGCACGACCTTGTGTTTGAACACAAGGGCCACATGCCCCACGCGACCAAGTAGCATTTTCTTTCCCTCTTATTATTATGATCACCATCTATGTTAAACCTTGTAAACCAAATGGAATAAATTGGATCTAGGATTTGACACATGGCTACTCTAAGGAGTATGGTATAGTTAATTTGACATTGATCAGTCACCCATGTGATTTCAAATGATGTGCTATTAAAGATAATAAGCTAATAATCTGATGCTTATCAATAGGGGCCATATACGGGGCATTTCTTGCCCCTAGGCTGCTAGGTCCTTATGAGTGATTCACTCCCCCACCCCACCCCCCACCCCCAAAAAAAAAAAGAAAAAAAGAAAAAAAACCTTCTAAGCATTTGAAGGCTGTGGAATTAAATTTATGAGTCAGCATTCTCTATGAGGAACATGACTTCTATGCACAGATTAATAAGAGTGTGTAATATATTATGGGGATGAGATTTCTATCTTTCATGAGAGGTGGGGTGGTCATTTCACCGAAAAGGCTCCTGTCCTGCAGTGGCGGGAGCTGGAGCGTCCAGCCCAGCAAAACCACATCAAAAACAAGGGTAGGGTGGTCATTTCACAGGTGGGTCCCACTTGGGCCCCACATGTGAAATGACCACCCCACCCCCTGTTTTTGGGGGGTTTTGTTGGGCTGGACGCTCCAGCTCCCGCCACTACAAGACAGGAGCCAAATCCATCATTTAACCCCTCTATGTCTGATCATGGGATATATTATGTTTTTAAAATCATCTTCACCATATGACTCACCATTTTAGGACCTTTATCCTTCGCCTTCAAATGTTGAATTAAATTTTCAGTTCATTTTTTAAGTCTTGTCTCTCCACATTTGTATTTGGTTGAAACTTATTAAGCTTTGATGATGTGGACAATAGGTACTACAAAAATTTAATAATAATAGGACGACCATTATTTTTTATGTTACATTTTTATCCTTTACGGTTCAATTTAGACTAAAAAACTATTTTTCCTATCTCTTAGTCATGCATTGTTAGGCCCTCCCAACCCAATTCTCACACTTTCTTCTCTTTCATATAATCAAAGGATCGAGTTTTCCCACACCCATGGACCATGGGCAAGGGATTCTCCCTTGACCGATGGTGCAGATGGTGTTGAGATGGAATCATGCAAAGGGTGGGGGGCATAATTGACTTTGTCCTATATAGGAGAGATTAGACATTAATAACCCTAGGATGGTGGCTGACTATTCACCGCGTACACCAAAGGAAAACCTCCCCCTAAATCAAATGAACTGCATTATCTTTTTGAATGGTGCCATGTCAAATTTCCCTCCCTGTCAATTATTTCATGTTTCCATTTCTTTTGATAAACCAAATGAAATGCAGTATCCTTGTATGGTCATAAATGCCAAAATTCACCCTTTTACTCCCCATGCCTTGAAGGTGTTTAAAGTACTGTGATTAGATTGGCACGTCAAATATACTCCTTATGCTACTACTGATCTTTAATTTTTTTTTTTTAAATAATAATAAAAGCGTTGGATTTTACAAGGACAAAATTCTAATTCTCCTAAATTTGTCATATAATTATTCAAACTCCAATACAAGAATTTATTTATTTTTATTCCCTAGGTAAGCAAATTTAAACCTCTTACTCCTTTAATACTTTAGAATACCTAGATTACCCCTTTAATATCATAGTATACATTTAAAAAAGTATCGCTTTACTTAGATAAAAATGGAAAAACTCCGGCATACTTTACAATTAGAAAAATTAAAAAAAAAAACATGGAAAAGTAATATAAAGTAGTTGGATAGTATATCTTTCGTATCCCTAATCGTGTACTGGTCCAATTGAAACAGCCCAAATGGGATATTAAAGGCAGGTTGCTAGGGCTGTCAAAAATGAGAGTAGACCGATTGAACCAATTGAGACATCCCCATAACAGGCCGATAAGCCCCTCGATAAAAGACTTAATTAATTGGACTGAAACTGAACTTTGGCTTAATGGTTTAGCTTTGATTTAGCTCATTATTAACTCGAAACCCGTTCAATCCAACCAAATCAACCGATTGACACCCCTTAATCTAAACCATAAAGGCCATATAAAATAGGAACATTTTCATTACTTATACCAAAAATGTCCATTGCATTGCCTCTTGAAGGTAAAGCTTGTTTCCATGATCTACCGTTTTAAGTCATATAAAAGGATTATTTGGTCAAATTTAACCACTATTGGGTAGTGGGTCTATCGAAATATCAACCACTATAAAATTTCTAGTGGCATCTTAGTCAGATGATTCATGTAATTTATAATGGTTAATGCAGAAGTTGTACAACTAATCCAATAGTTGGTTGATCAAAACTCAATTGTCTTTATTAATTTAAAAATTACCTTTAAATGGCCATGTTTGGAAGGGTTCCCTAAACAATCCACCATTTTGAACCATGTGTATGGATGATGCAATAATTCATACCATTGGATAGAGAGGGCATGGCTTGGATTAGTTACATAATAAATTTTAAAACTTAATTCAATCAAATACCCTTCCGTGCTTTGGTATACATCTTCATGTATGTTCATGCAAGTTTATAATACTTCAACCACTAATTTGTATTCTCTCATATTATTAAATTTGGTGAAGCTATATTTTATCACGTGTCATACTTTGATTGGACTGAAATTTTGATGTAATCTACATAATTTAGACACCATATTATCTACCATGTGATAGATTTTTTTGGGGCCATTAACGTAGGACCAGGATCCTCTACAATCCCAGCGGGGTGGCAGTGCACATCCGACGGCAGAACAGAGGCCATGTGGCACACATGGCCTCTGTTGTACCGTCAGATGTGCACTGCCGGCCCGCCGGTATTGTAGAGGATTTTTATCCATTTAGGACAGGCTCCCTAAGTGGATCATTTAAGAATTACTGTCCTAATTAATTACACCTGATAATGTTTTTATATAATTGTATTGAGTTCTTTTGCTATTTTCATAAATTTATTGGGCGTGGTTTGCACAATTATTAAAACCATTAGGTGAAGAAAAACTTAATCCAATATATATTATGAATGGGTTACCAAAAAGAAAAAGTATCTAGGTAGCGTTTTGTATGTATTTTTGGAGTGCATTCTAGTCTATTTTGCATTCTTGGATGATAAAAAATAATTATTTTTATCGTCTAAGAATATGAAATCGACATAGAATGCATTCCAGAAATGCATACAAAACACAGCCTTAGGAATGATATGCCTCAAACCCACATGATGACACTTGGCATCTTAAAATTTATCTATTATAGGAAATCATGATCAAATGGATTCACATACAAAGTCCAAACATGGATTAATGGAAACGCTTTTTTGGAGGGCTCAAAATAAAAATTCAAAAAAATTGGGTTTATATGAAAAAGATCAATTAATTCATTCCTAAAAGAAGAAAACGATTCTAAGAGGGAATCATTACTGAATCAAAAATTGGTCACGAATCACGATTAACTAAAGCTAAAGTTCCATAAAAGAGTGTTTCCACTGTTTGAGAGCGTCTCAAGGAATAGTTTTAATGAGACTGATTCTGAGAATTTTTTTGAGATCTACTAATTATTAATGCATAAAATATTCCCCAAATTCTAACGTGATTGAATTTTTATTGACGAAAAAGGAAAAAAACTTTATTTACGCGTTAGACAGCAAAGGGCAATTGAAAGTAAAGATCTGAACATAATAAAACTGTAGGGAATCTCGGCGCGTTTGGAGGAAGTTTTGATTTTATTGTAATGCAAGAAGCGCCAACTAAAACCCTAGAAATTTCGGTTCTCTGTTATAAAATTAGTCAGATCTGTAGATCTCCTCAGTCCTTAGTAGTCGTTACCCGCACCAGATTCTGCGGGATACTGCTCACACTGTAAATACGTTCACCTCATCTGCTTCCATTACCATTTCTTTTTCTTCTTATTCTTCTAATGGCTGCAATATGTTAACAGTAGCATTAGCAGGTGAACATTCTATTTCCTTTCATGAAACATAAAATTTCTTAAATGCATTCATTATTGGTGGGAGTAGTGGACATTTGCATATTATGTTTGTGAATGGACATCCTGCTACATAATTGCAACCTTTTTTTTTCTCAGGATTTGGTAATCTGTGGTCTTAGAGCACTCCTTTTCACTTTCAAAGTTTTGGGCATAGTTTGGCCTACTTCATTTTTCAGTATTTATCATCTTTGCTCTCTCAGGATGTTATCTGGAGATGGGGGTAATGCATGGAATATATGAAGCTCAGAAGGTCTAAACTCAGTTTGAGGATTTTAAACGGTAACGTAAACTCTCTTGCATTTGGGTCTTTAATAGCTAATCTCAACTCAACTCTACTCTCTTGCAAATGCTTTAACCGTTAATCTCAATGTTCATTTGGAGCTATAAAATGTTCTACTATTTGTTGTTGGCTAACTTCATGAAGATTTTGATTAATTTGATGCATTGTTGCCCAACCCAAAATGGATTAAAGATCGTCATTTTCGTTTCCTCCCGTCCCCTGGGGTACCCCCCAATAATTTCATGTGCCAACTGTTTTTTTATTTTTGAATAAGTACGATCTACTTTATAAATTCATTTATATGGAAAAGTTCCAATACTCCAGGGATCCATCTCTCCATTTGGCTGGTCTTGTTTCTCGGTCCTTTCGCCTCTTAGATATTGTAGTTGTAACGGTGGGGTTGGTAATATGTTCTCCCTCGAAGCTCTTGTCATGTTTTCAGTTTTCTAATGCATATTGATTGGAACCCATGGTTGTTGCACTCTTTAGCGTTCTTCCAATGTAGTTTTAAAATCCAGGCTCTTGCTGTTGTTTTCATGGGCTTCACTCTAGAGTGAATCACTATCTATTAAACGGTTGACCTTCTATTTTCTTTCCTCTTCTTAATTGAAATTGATAAGGTAAACATGATTAGCAATGTCTTAGAGCAAATTGGATTAGTTTCACTAGAATCTTAATCAACGAATAGTGATTCAGTTTTGAGTGGAGTACCAAAGAGGTGCGAATTTTTATTAATTAACAATGAAATTAACCTTACCTAATTTTCTTGAGGCAAAATGCTGCAGATGTGGCTATCCCATGCCGATTTGAATCTTCAAAATGTTTGGTCATTCTTTACCTTGGCTTGATATTCACAAGGTGAGTTATTTTATTTTCTAAATAAGAAAAGAGAAGTTCTTAGGCTGCTTATCTGCTCATATAGTCATTCATCCAAGTCACTGAAACTTTATTATTCTTTGATTGAAAAGAAAATGTTGATTTTCTTTTCCTTCCGTGTAGCCAAAAATCCAATTAGAAAGGAGAAAAGCTTGCAACCTTTCCTATTGACACCCCAAAGCTTCCCTCTCCTAGAAAATAGAGATGTCAATAGGTTGTCCAAAATGGATTCTCTGTATTCGAAGGTTCTTATCATTGCAAAATTCAAGCAATAGACACTCTGACAAATTACCAACACCGGAACTTATGGAATTAAGGGTGACCATATAGTTTCTAGATTAGTAAGAAGTGCCTTTCCTCCACCTCAAGACCATGCAGAATTCAATGGGTTTGAATAGGCATTTCTGTGTGCACTTGTGCTTCTGCTTATGTGATTTCTTTGTTCCTGACACGAATGAAGTGTTTCTCCATCCTACATGATTATGATTTATGAGTGCCAAACATGGACATCTTAAAACTAACCACATGCTAAAATTAAATTGTTGTAGCAATTCTTCAGACCATTACTACAATTTTACATTTTTCTGAACTACGCAGTTGGAAATGTTGTTCCCATTGCAAGATCTGGTCTGACTTAGTCATTTATATTGCACTTTGTCCATTTTCTCTTTGTAATGGTTCTGAACGGAAATGGGTGATTTATGCTTGTTTACGTACGTATGCATGTCTCTACATTATGAGATTCTAGTTGGATCTTCCATATTATAGAAACCACAAATGCTGGTCAGTTTTAACTTTTAAGGGCATTAAATGTCTAAAAATCATTGTCTTTACTGAGTGCCAGAATGGTTACTTTGCTTTGTTTATAGAAATCTCTCGTGGTTGTTGTTTTCAGTGCAAAGAAATCGACAATTAACAAATTTTGATACTGTTTGTCAGGTGGGGAGATTTGATTTTAATGAAGGGGGGATGTACACAAAATTTGAAACATGAGCAGAAAAACTGAAATAAATTGTTCCCATTCAAGCCAAGAGATTATCAGGCTTATTCATGTTCTGGATTCATGACTAGAAAAACACGAATACATTATTTTTCTGGTCAACCCGGAGATGGTATTTATATCTTTCCAATTGCATAATATAGGACGGACTTTGGAGATACGCTTTTCCAACCAGTATAGAATTGTGTCTGTCGGATAATTTGAAAAGTCATTCTTTATATATATGAAGAATATTTCAGAAATATATTCACTTTTAAGGCTTTACTGATTTGTGGAATTTGGAGTTTCATTTCAGGGTTGAAGAAAAAGAAATTCTAATATAGCTCAAAGGATTTTCTATGGTTGTTAGAGTGTATATGGAATTATCTATTTGAATGGGGGTGTCAAGTCAATGTTACATTTCAGTAAGCTTTCCTTGTGAATAGAGCTTTGTGACTGGATCTTCTAAACCAGGGGAAAAAATGTCAGATATCCGTATTGATCCAAGTGAGCTTCATTGGAAAAAGGACCTTAATGTGCTTCGTAAGGCTGCTCGGTTGTTACGTGACCCTGAAACTAGTTCTTCATGGAGGTCTCCTTTGAGTTCGAGATCAGTGGCTGCAACTTCCAGTTGGAACTATTTAGATGGAACCACAGGAAACGGCATAGGATCAAATCACATCAGCGGCTACTCTGAAAATGGGACTCACTTGGCCATTAGAGGTGTAAACAATCAGAAAAAGGTCTTTCTCTACAATTGGAGGCATCAATCTGGAAGATCAAGTGATAGTGGGGCAAAGTTAGGTGAGGATAAGTTTGGGCAAGGAGGATCAGTTCATAGAAGTCCTGAAGATAGCTTGAGTGATACACAAAAGGAGGATTCTATGAGTGATACATTTCTCGGGGACCCTATCATGGTCTTCCGAGCCAAAGAGGCAAGCACAGTGATACCAGCTAGAAGAACTGTTAGGAGGTTGAAGAAAAATTGTACTTCCTCACGGCAACCTATCAGCAGAAACTCCAAAAATTCGAGACGACTGGATATTCCAACTATCTCAATTGGTGAAACACTTAACTCGGTTGAGCAATCAGATGACACGGAATACTGCAACTCTGAGGACTTACAGATTTTAACTCAGAAATTAGGATATACTCCAAGATCAGCTTCTCCATGGCTTCCCAGATGTGGGAACTGGTCTCATTCATCCAAGCTTTTGAAAAGCATCCGAAGGGATGATTCTTCGTATTCCTATACCCCAGCATCAACCAGTTCTTACAAAAGAGATGGGAAACGAAACCCAAGTACCGTTGGGTCTTGGGATGGCACTACAGCTTCCTTCAATGGAGATGAATTGGATCAGTTCGATCTGCCGAGACGCCAAGGATGTGGAATTCCTTGCTATTGGTCAAAGAGGGCACCAAAGCATAGGGGGTGTGGAGGTTGTTACTCTCCTTCACTTTCTGATACATTAAGGAGAAAAGGAAGTAGCATCCTCTGTGGAAGCCAGACACTGTATCATAGGCATCGAACATCTAGGTCTAGCAAGCACAAACTTGTTTCAAGACCATCTGAAGGTTTGGCACTGTTGACCAACAGTGGTGATGGTAGAGGATGCTCAGCTGGTTCATCCATTGAAACTGGACAGAGTGATGATGAACTTTCTACCAATTTTGGCGAGCTTGACTTGGAGGCATTGAGCCGGTTGGATGGACGGAGATGGTCATCAAGCTGCAGAAGTCAAGAGGGGTTAGAACTAGTAGCTTTAACAGGAGGAGCTGAAGAAGGGACGCCTGATCATATTAGAAGCTTGAGCCAGAAATATAGGCCAAGGTCCTTTGATGAAATAATTGGGCAGAATATTGTGGTTCGATCTCTTATTAATGCCATTTCAAGGGGAAGGATTGCTCCTTTCTATCTTTTCCAAGGGCCCCATGGGACTGGAAAAACATCAACAGCCAGGATATTTGCTGCTGCCTTGAATTGTCGGGAAGATCCTAAGCCATGTGGGTTCTGTAGGGAATGCACTGATATCATCTCTTGCAAGAGCAGAGATCTCAGGGAAGTTAATGCTACAAATAGGAAAGAAATAGATAAAGTCCGGTCCTGGTTGAAAGATCTGTGCAAAAACCCTGCATCACGTTTCAAGGTCTGTGTGCTTGATGAATGCCATTTGTTACCTTCCAAGACATGGTCAGCGTTTATGAAGTTTCTTGAAGAACCTCCACTGCGTGTTGTCTTCATATTCATTACTGCAGATCTGGATAGCATTCCTCGTACTGTACTATCACGGTGCCAGAAATACATCTTCAACAAAATTAAAGAGGCTGATATAGTAACCAGATTAAAAAAGCTTTCTGCAGATGAGAATTTGGACGTTGAATCAGATGCACTGGAGCTGATTGCTTTGAATGCAGAGGGTTCACTTCGAGATGCTGAAACTATGTTAGACCAATTGAGTTTGCTAGGAAAAAGAATTAATACGTCTCTTGTAAATGAACTTGTAAGTGTTCTCCTCATGCACCCTTTGAATCCCAGTATTATTTGCTTCACTTTGTTAGTTCTTTTTTTTTAACACAACGCTTTGTCTAATCTGTTCGACCAATCAATGTTCACATTGGACATTAGTTGGAAAACCTGATCTTTTCTAATTTTGCTTGACTTGCCCTCTTCAATGGTCAACTTGTAGAAAAAACTCGAGAAGGACAGCAGAATGCCGCATTATATTCAGATTATTTAGTTACATTATTTGGTTCCCGTTTGGTCCAGTGTGTTTCATTACAACATCTTATGATTAATTTGATTATCAATCAATTATGCTCTATCAGCTAGCTTTCTCCATCATTATTTGTGAACTAATCAAACTATCAAAGCTCACATAATTTTTTACTTTCTCCTCCATAGGTGGGTGTTGTTTCAGATGAGAAATTGCTTGATCTTTTGGAGCTGGCCATGTCATCGGACACGGCAGAAACAGTAAAGAGAGCCAGGGAATTGATGGATTCTGGGGTTGATCCAGTGGCCTTGATGTCTCAATTAGCTGGCCTTATTATGGATATTATTGCCGGAACATACCACTTAGTTGATTCAAAAAGCAGTGGTTCATACTTCAGTGGGCGGAGTTGTAAGTACAACTCACATGTCTTGTATTTAGTTTATTTTATGCATTTGAATGGTGATTATTAAAAGTGTATGCAGTCCGGTTTCTTTCCTGCACTTATTTGTTCTTGTTGCTTTACATTAGTTTATTACTGTGGAGAAATCTGCCAATCCGGTGTAAAACTAAATCTTACTAACACCAAACTTGTCAAATTAATTTAGTAGGATGGTTGTGCCAAGAACAGATCAACAGGTTTAGTCAGGATTAGATGGGATTTTAAGTAGAGTTTGGGTAAGAGATTTTATTTCTGCCTTTGGAGGATTGTACTCTGTTTGGACTGCACATAAGGGGTTAATTGTTCTCACTGTGTATGATCAATTGAAAATGTTTTCTTGCAAAACCTATAGCATTTCTTTTCTTAAAGTTCATCATTAGCTATGGTTGGTTTAGATCTCACAATCAGATCAGCCATACCTAGAAATTCTTTCCCCTCATCCATTTCTTCTATACTCTCCATAGTCCATTCTCTTCTTCTTTCTTTCACTTTGGGTATCGTATCTCTTTGGGCCAATTAATCAGATCAAAACTGAGCCAGCATGATCATTTTATTTTCATCCCTTTGCTATTGGTCCAATTAAATGCCCTGGGGGTGTGACAATGATACTGGCTCTAATCTACTCCAAAGATGAGTCAATCATGATTAAGACTTAAACCAACTAATGGACACTACCAGCAGCATGATGGCTGTTGAATCATCAGTATGTTTCCTTCTTTTCTCCCCTAGAGATTGAAGGCCTGTACTTCATTTCTTCCTTTGTCCTCTTAATTGCACAGTTCTTGACATTACTTTGTAAGGGACATGTGATTGCCTGGGGGTAATTGGACAGTTGTACCAATAACAGCTGAAGGGATTGATATAGCATTGTGTTAAGATTTGGATTAGATGGTGATTTAACTAGCGCGTTAAAAGGTTTGTTTGTCTTTAGACAATTTTACCTCTACTCGAACACTTGATATAGGTCAATTTTTATTAGAAAGTATTAATGGCAAATGCTTTTTTCCCTCCCAAAACCTCTCACATTTCTATTCTCTAAACATTATCAACATAAGGGAATACATTCTTTTCTTAATCTTCTTAAAAGAAACTTGAAATTAAATTACCAGCACAGGTAGTGCCAATGCCTAGCATTCATTTTGCTAAGAACTACGCACATCTCAAATGATAGAAAAATTTGTTTTTGAATTCATTATTCACTTTATCTCTCTCAATGTCTCAATGCAAGTAAAACCCCATCTTTGAGAAATTTCTTTTATTTTAGATGGCCACCAGATTGTGTTTACTAATTTGAGCTTTACATCTCTGTGACATGTGATTGGGTGCTGCTTAAAAGCTTAAATAGTGGCTTATTGTAATCAAGATCCAGGCAACCGTAGGTGATCTGGCTCATGCCTATTATCAATTCTAATTTATCATTCCTGTTATCAAGGCTAAATTATTTATCAAGTGTCTATGGTTTATATATACTCAAAGAGGATCTGAGCATTTCATGAACCACAGGTAAGTTTTTAGCCTATTTGAGAGAAAAATAATGAAGTCCTAATTTTTTTTTGGTGGGGGTGGGCGGGTGGGGGAAGAAAATAAAATAAAAGGGAAAGGGCAGGGTATGCATGGATAAGGTTTTCAGTCTGGAGTGGAGATTTGAAGCAGGTTTCCTGAACTCTTGCACCTAGTAGGCTTGCAGGCACTTCAAGCTTTACATCTAATGTCTAAACAAATTTTTTGGGGGGTGGGTGGGTGGGGGCATAGTACTAAAACTCGCGAAATTTCGGTCGAGATATCGAATATTTCGAGTATCTCGACCTGTCCGAAACGAAACGCAAGTCCGAAATGAAAAAATGCAATATTTCAAATATTTAGGAAATTTCGTCTCGGAAATTTCGGAAATCTTGGACATTTTTGGCATTTTACACCCACAGAAAAAATACCATATTTCGACCGAGATTTCGACGAAATTTCGGTATCTAGGAAATTTCGGTCAGACCGAAACACCGAAACGAAACGAGATTTAGTACCATGGGTGGGGGAAAGGGAGCTTTATAAAACTCAAATCTTGGACGTGACTCTAAGTTGCATAAAGTGGAGTTACCTTGATAACTCGTAAGTTGATTCGATGAATCATTAAAATAATAAATTATAAATATAGTTGATAAATCATAAGCATATACAAAAACATGTTTAATATGAAAAATATCAAGCATATAAATATGATATTCTGAATACTTAATTTTACCATAAGAACTTGTAATATCACTTGAATCTAAAATAGAAAAAAGAGCGTCCCAGACTCCCAGTGCACGAGGCTCCCACTACTGCAGGGTCTGGGAGGGGCAAATGTACACACCTTTTTTTTTTCTCCAATTAATTAAAAATGTAGTTGAAAAGGGGCTTTATAATATTGATTCTTCGTGGTTGAAGTTGTTGAATTCATCCACTTCCTCTTCTTTCCTCCCCTCTACCCTTCCCTTTGGGTCTGCTGCTCCTTTGTGTACAACATGCTCTTCTGGCCCTTACATTTAGATTGAGTGGTTGACAACTTGGATAGCTAAATATTTTCTTTGGTAGTAGTTTGGGACTATTAGGTAAGTCAAACTTGTTTAACCATTAGACTTTTAATTTTGGAATTAGACCACAAATTGCACTGGTTTAGTTGAAATTCTAACCATATATTAGAGAAATATAAAGAGACGTTTGAGAATCTGGCCTTGTATAATGCTCATAATTGTCATGGTGTCTAGGAGGCCCAAGGCGTTGGAGGGGGTCTAGACGCAAGGTGACACCTACAAGACGACTAACGCACCTGGATGCCTTGACTACTATGATAATACTTAAAATGAAATGAAGATGTATATCATCTTTCATTATTCTTTTTATAAATAGAACTATTTTAGTAATCCATCTTTTATTTATTTTTTCTTTTAAAACTTTTAGAACTAAAAAATTTCTTTTTCACTTTTTGAAGTTTTTTGAAGTTCTTTTAAAATAAGTTTATAAAAAGATGGTTGTTTTCAGTGAGAACCAAAAGCAAGTTCTGTTTAAAAACAAAAATTAGCTTTTTTTTGTTTTCCCCTTTCTTTTTCATTGGATCTCTATGGTGTGATCGTAGCTTAGATCTATCCAAGGTTTCAAACAGAAAGGAAAGAGAATCTTTACCTGAATTTTTTCTATTAACCAGTTTTTTTGGAAATTCTCTTTCTGATAATTGCACACCGTTACAAGTGCATTTAACATGAATTTCTCTATCCCACGCTTTAAAATCTTTGTACCACGCGGGGATTTGAAATAAAAAATAAGAACAACATTTTTAGCTATTATCAATGAAGGCAATACAAGATATTTTCTAAGAATCGAATGGGTTGCATATTGACCCACAAGTCAACACGCCGGCAGGGTACTGATTTAACTCGATCCCGGTAGTTGATTCATCTTGAAATGCCATGTATCCGAGTTGACTCAGCTGAGTAATGAGTTGACTTGACAGGTTTTTAAACATTGGGATAATTATGTGTTAACATTCTTTCTCAATAATGATGATTCTTGTTTTTCTTTAATTCACCCATCCATCTTTTTTGGTTGATTATTTGATTTTGGCTGCGGGTGTTTGTGTGCCTGCCATTCGCTCTCCAGTGACTGAAGCAGAATTGGAGCGATTAAAACAAGCTTTGAAGCTTCTCTCTGAAGCTGAGAAGCAACTAAGGCTTTCAAGTGAACGCTCAACATGGTTCACAGCTGCTCTTCTACAACTTGGTTCTGCTGCTTCTTCAGATCCTTCACATTCAAGCAGTAGCAGGAGGCAGAGCTCCAAAACAACAGGGGAAGATCCATCAGGCCCTTCTGGTGAAGCTTCCACCCACAAGAAGCAGCCTGATGCTTTGCGTTTGGCGTGGAAGTCAACTTCTTCTTCTGCTTCAATTCCTCGAGCAGTTAATGAATGTTCTAGTTCACATGAGGAGCTATTGGCGGATCATTCTAGTTTAGAATCTAGGGCCATGCACAGCCGATTTATGGAAGCGTGTGCATCAGGCACTTCTAATGAAGAGACCGCAGCTGGGAGTAGGGTCTTCAGGTGCTTAAGCCCGGACAAGTTGGATGCTATTTGGGTGAGGTGTATTGATAAATGCCCTTCGAAGAAATTGAAGCAGTTGCTAAGAGTTCATGGAAAGCTTGTAGCAATCTCTGAAGTTGAAGGTAAATCCCAATCCTGAGCTAGGGCATACTAAATATATGCTTTCTATTAGCCTATAACTATGCTTGCTTCAGTTAGTGAAATTGGAAAAAAGAAGAAATTTAAGGGCAAGTAGTTTTCTTCATTTCATCAATTCTTCCAGAATACTGCATGGATTCTTCTTCATTCTCTCTTGATAGGTTTTGCATGGGTTCTTTTCAGGAACAATTTCTCTTTTAAACTGTACTATCAGTCGTATTTCTTTTTTTTTTTCTGTCGGCAAAAATATATAAAAGGGACATTCTAACAAACCCTGCAGCAAACAGCATTTTATATATTAGATGTCTCATTAAATTTGATTGATATAAACACTACGAGATAAATTATAGCTTAGATGAGAAAAGTAAAGTCGGAGGTATGTTTTTAGACTGGATAATAGAATCTGTGTCCATTCACTGGGTTTTGGAAAATGGAGTCATATCACAGTGAATACATCATTATCAGCATTTGCATCTATCTGTCTTAGCTGTGATGTTCTCTCTCAACTGTATGCTCCTCCATCTCAACCATTTATTGAACTTCAACTCAGCCAATGAATCAATTTTTCCATACTTTTCATAGTTTCTTAAAGATATATATAGCCATGTGGCAAAATGCATTTGGGCTGACATTACCATATTTAGTAATGTGTATACCCATGCTCTTGCCTGTAAGGTCAACCAATTTAGGCCATGTGAAGGCTAATCTGCCGAATATGATCCATGGATGGGTTGGTTGTCCTCTCGATTGGCCACCAGTGAAGTTTCTTGCCCCGTTTCAGCTAAATCTGCTACCATGTAATGCATTTTCTTCTGTCCTTTTAGCTATTAAACAAATCTATCCAGTGCTGAGTTTTTTTTTTTTCCACCAATTTTTTAAGCCATATATAGCCGTGTCCCATTATGTGTTTGGGCTGATGCATGCCAATATGCCCACAAGATTTGCTTACCAACTAAGCTGCCACATGATACATATTAGGGCTGTCTGCAAGCTTCCTTTGACATGTCATGGAGGAAATATTCACTCGTGTTTAATTGTGTTGCAGAGATGCAACCAAACTAAGCATTCTTTTGCAAACACTTTTGTGGTTATTTGATACTCTATACTACTCCAATTCACACCATAAACAAATTAATCACAGGTTACCATCATGTTTGCAGAAGATGGACAAAGATGCCATCAAAAGAAGACCACGGAGAGTTAATCTCCTTAAGAACCCTTTCCCAATCCACTGAAATAAAGATTGCATCCCTACATAATCTTGATGGGAGCCAGCACTCCTCTTCAAAAACTCTTTTCTTTCTTCCCTTCCTGTACCCCAACAAACCCACAAATGAAACCACAACCAAATAATAGATACCTATTGCGAACCCAACACACCCTAAAGATATTAAAGATGTAGAACCTTACATCCTGTGCCATCCTACAACATACCGATAGGTGGTTAACATTTTCCTAATCGTTGGATGTATAATGTAACAGTTTGGGAAGACTGATGAATTCTCACTAGTTGTCATTAGATTTGTTTGACTTTATAATGGACAAATCACTTGTTTCTTTTCTTTCAAATTCTCAAGTCATGCCTGATACCTCCCTCAGATTACATTTCCTCCAAAAGCCTAAGAAGATTAACATATTCATTTTATCTGCCCACTCCAAAAAGCCTTTCAGAAGGATCGAGCATGTTTCCAACTTTAAGCTTCAAAGTGATTTATCATTAAGTCTTTCATATGGAGCAAGCTGTATGAGTATGTACATAACTCTCAACAACATACTCATTTTCAAGTGCATGTGCTATATGATGTCTATGTCCTACCATGTTCACTGTTGTTTCTTCCAATGATCATTCTAAAAGTCAGTGTTGTATTCTGTTCTAACCCTAGTGCAAAGTTACATAGTTATTTTGATCAATATGCAACCGCAACTGGGTTCAGCCAACTCTGTTTCTTGCTTTAGTCACTTTGTCTAAAGGTCTAAGAAGTTTTCTGACTTAAAAATTGTTAAAAGGTGACTTGTATGGCATCTGTGATTTTTCAATCAGTTCAGCTTTCTGTATTATTAGAAACCAAAGAGGGGTTTTCTGAGTTAGAGTTTTTCGAAAGTCTCTACAAAAGTTGCTTGTGTGAGCCAAAGTCTTAACATATGTTGCAGGTGTTTTGATTGTTTCCATAGCATTTGTTGACGGGGATATCAAATCCAGAGCTGAGAGATTCCTGGGAAGTATCACAAATTCAGTAAGAGTTGTTCTGAGACATAATGTTGAGGTTAGAATAGGACTCCTTCAAGATTGGGAAAATTCTGTTGAAAGACTGCAGCCATTCCAGTTGACAGATTCTTTGACCCGCCCAAAGCATGTGGAAACATCAGAAAGGGAAAGCAAATCTGATTGTGGTAACTTAATAAATGGTCATGCTGATCTGGATCCATACCAGGAACTACAAAAGGTACGCAGGGAAACCTTTAACAGTTCTAAAGATACTCAGCAAGGTGGGAAATTAGATCGATGTGATCTCTCAGAGTCATTAACAGATAGAAGCTTCCTGGCCACTAGTGGCTTACCTGCCTTTGCCAATAATGAGGGTGCTGGAAACTGTATCTTAGAGAAGCAGGAAATTCCAATGCCAAGAATACAACCCATCAGTGATGAGCAGCTATTAGAGACTGCATGGTTACAGGCTGAAGAGAAGGGCACTCCTGGGTCAGTAAGTCGGTTGAAACCTGAGAGGAATCAAGTCCTTCCACAAGATAGTGTTTATCGTCAGAATCAGATGACATCCATGATGTTGAGCTTATCCTCCCAGCGTGGAGATGATGAACTGAATCATGAAATCAAAGCTTCGAAGATAAATGATAACAGGAGCAACCTGAAAAACCCGAATGGCAGAAGAATTGATCACTCCGCCATGTCTCCGAGCCTTTTACATGATAGCAGCTTCCCGGGCAATTTCAACCAAGAGAACCTGTGAGTATTTAATTTTCCGAGTGTACATGACATATTATTGCTTCCATTTTCTCCCATTAAAATTGGACAAAAACTGTGATAATCAAACCCAGAGAATTTATTGGGTTTAGCTTTGCTCTAAGTGTTGACCTGGAATATGTTGGGTTGAAGCTTAAAACCTAAAAATGTGATTTGGTTGAAGGATAAGATATATCATGGAAGGAAACTCCGTTTGAGTAATGGGCCCTCACCTCTCTACGTAATGATTGGTAGAGCTTTATAATGATCTAAAGTCTAAACTGTCCAAATGAGCACTATTTGATGAACCATGACTGTAAATCACATTTTAGATTCTCCCTTTTAAATCTGATTGCATAGAAGATTTTTTTTTAAACCTTTTCCCCCTTTCTATGAATCGTGTGGTTCACCTAACATAAATTAACGGAGCTAGCTGTTCTGGTTACAAAATTAGTAGCTTGTTTTATATGTTGGGATTTGTAATGACAAGGATTTATTTGTTTAGGTAGCATATAAGCACTAATTTCTTCCTATGTTGGATTATTAAGTTCAAATGTGTAATGTGAAGGATTTATTTGTTAGGCAATGCTGCTGCAAGGATTCAACTTAACAGTGGGTCAAAATCCAACCAGGGGAATTGGTATCACTGTGAAAGTGGAATTTCTACCTTGTGTTGCCTGTGCACAAGTTGAAATTTAGCATTCTGATTAGATTTGTTCCTATTGTAATCCGAATCTGAAGATTTTGATGAATATGCGACTAACTTAGCTTGAGATTCAGACCTTGTCTGTTACTTGGTACTCATTTATGGTGTGTCTTTGTAGGGGATATGAATCAGGCTCAGGACCTGGTGGTTGCAATGGGCTTCTTTGCTGGAAAACCTCCAAACATATCAACAAAGAAAAGGTAGGCTATTTGGGTTATTTCTTCTCGTTCCACTATGAAGTTGACTTTTGTTGGGGTGTCAAATAGAATGTGACTGACTTGGCTGTGCGTCTAAATAGGTTAAGGTAGGAACCCCAGTTCGGTCACGAAAGGGCAGAAACTTGTTGTGGTTTGGACAATGTCGGAAGTCAAGGAAGATTGAGAATGGATTCAGAAGATGATCCTACAACAATTAAGAAGATTTAATCATCAGATCTGCTTCTGTTCTTTTTTATATATGTATTCTGTATAGTAGTATAATTGGTCATTATCGAGGAATTTTCCCCCCTTATATATATTTAAAATGGGGTGGGTTGGAGGATCTCACGATGGTTTTGACTATGTATGTAGGATATCTTATCCAATTTTGCATGGGATGAAATAAAGGAAAATGGAAAGAAGCCAGTTTTGCCTCCTATCCATTTGTTTCTGAGTTGAGGCCTGAGTGATCTGATTTTCTATGATGCCTTCCTAGTTCCTGCTATAATTTATCAGTGGAGGCCTGTGCTGATGCTGATTTGTTCCTCACTTGATTGATAATTTAGTCTCGTCCTGCCATTCTTTTACTACCAAATATCCATGCATGCGTGGTTCTGTAAGAACGCATATGCACAAACATCTGGGAGAATTTTCTTTTTAACAAGTGATGTGGGAGAGATTAAGAGCTACGAAGATAAATTTCTTGGTGAAGGAAGTCTTGGAGTTTCTTGTAAACCAAGAAGAAAATATAAAGAGTATAACTTCAAATTTTGGATTCTAAAAGACCTATTAATTGACAGCTTGAATGCATCATGGGTTGTGATAGCAGCAAATCTGAAACATCTAATAGAGGACCCTTATGCTCATCTGACAGGTAAAGCTTCAGCTCTAAACAGGTTAGGAATCTGCCAGTAAAGGCTTCAGATCTTGTAGTCCACTTGAAAGCATTGTTTGCACTACTGATAATTTCCATGAAATTATAGGAGACTCCATTTTCTCTTTTGCTGTTCTTTGTGTTCTTTGTGTAGCCAATGGTCGTCTTCTTCAAAGATGATTGTTGGACCTGCCAGTGATATGAGTGCACCCAAATCGGAGAGAATAGTATAATGGTGGATCATTCTTGATTTGGGTTTCAGGGTTCTCCCAGTTTTTCTTACTTAAACAAGTTATCTATTATATAGGATAAAAAGCCTTCATTCTCAGAGAGCGGATTCATCAACAATTTGTATCGTCCAACTCCAGAGACGGGTTCTCTGGTAACTTTGTGGATCTTTGTTGGAAAGAAGTCCCTTAAGATGAGCATTTAAGGAGAAGTTCATGACACATCATTTGTACTTTTGAGAATTGAGCTCAACAAGTCCTATAAACATGGACATGAGAAAATCAATCCACTAAAAACAAATGCACCTAAAGACAACCAATGGAAGACTCGGCCATCATATTTCTCTTTTCTTTCCACGTCTTGGTAGACTGCCAAACAGTGCTGTTGGAATTTTTAAATGATTTAAAACTGAGGGTTGGAATTGGTTTTATTTGTAAAATGTTTGTTTAAGGGTTTTGTCTTTTCAAATACGCACTTAAGTGACCAATATATGTGACTCTCTGAAGACATTTGAATGGTCAAGAAACATGTCTAGTGGAAAAATGATGGTTGGGTATGTCTTTTGGAGACAATTTTTGGTGGTGTCTTATCTTCTCCTATATATATAAAGATGATGTTAAGTCCATTTCACTATCAATTTTGGAGGCAATCCCAATATCTATTTTCTCTTGGCCTTTTTCTATTCATTTTTTGTGTCCGATTGATCACAACTTTGAAGTGTCCTAACGTGGCTCAGTAAGTGAGTGTAAAGACTATTGGAAGGGCCTACGAGATTGTTTTATCTTGAATGTTGATTCGTAAGAACTTGGTTCGGCACCATAGGGTTCGTCTATAGTCTTAAGCATGGAAAGAAAACTCGATTGAAACCTATTGAAACCATCGAGATATTTCAGTTTTGTAGGTTTCTGAGACGAGATGGAGGGGTATTTTAAAAACTACATAGTTTCGACTCGGTATCGATAGTTGCAAAAATTTTGACCATTTTTCGGTCGAAACATGGTTGAACCACCTTGAACCAGGTCTATATAATACCTCACTTGACTTGGTTTCGATCGAAACCCCTCTAACTCGGTAGTTTCGACAGAAACCCTCCAACCAAGGTTTCCCCATGAATGGGAAAAAGTACCAGGTTTCAACCTGGTTTCGGTTGATTTCGACCAAATCTCAGTTTCAGCCAGGTCGAAACCTGGTCGAAACCCGAGTTTTTGATCCTTGGTCTTAAGAAGAATTACTGGTGGCACGACTCAACCTCATCATTTCCTTAAGGTTCTTATATTTTTAGGTTCATGATGTTGTGTACAATGCTTATGCTTGCCAATGTCAATTGTGGTTTGTCTATGGTTCAGATTAGTTTTGCATCCCCTCTGTCTATATTTTGGAGTATTTCCAACAATTCTTAATACTGTAGACTTATTTGAGTAGTTGTTACTCTCGTAAATGTTGGAAACATGTCCATAAAATCCGAATTTTATTTAATATGCATGATTATTAACAAGCACTGATTGTTGTTAGGTTTTCACCTAAAATAGCTCTCGACTAGGGATACACTAGACATCCTATTCATATGGTCGTCACATTATGTGTTCTTAGGAAGGATGATTTCAAGATACAAGTGTGACCGCACATACAATGTATGCATTGAATTGAATACGCGAGAGTCTTTATGCTACTACCAGTTAAGAGGAGATCCATGTAATCAAGTTCAAAGGGTTAAAACAATGTTACAGGATGATTTGTTTAGTAATACTTTGGTTTTGCTCATTTTGGTCAGATGGTAAAGTACTCACCATATTTAAATGAGAATGAGCAATAGACTCTTAATAACAGTCGCATCTCATGAAATGTGGGGTGTGTTAATTATGGTGCACACTGTGGGCTAACCTTTGTGAATGTAGGAGGTAAGGCTACTTTCAGTGAAAGTTTAAAGGGTGAACTTTCTAAACATCCACGAGTCTGAGATGGGGATAAGGTTGGTGAAAACATCATTAAAAAGGATATCGCAAGGGACGATTGATAGGATGTGGTTGGTGGGCTAGTCGACTATATTGATGAGGAAAGATTCAAGAAGCATGATTTTACTTATACTCTCTACCGTAGCCCATCAAACCTACTGTAGATTCAAATCCAAAAGACATCTACAACGACATCTCCTATTATATCTTATGTGTACTACATTTTGTTTTTTTGTTTTTGTTTTTGTTTTTTTTTTGTATTTTGAAACTTATGGGGTTATTGTATTAAAGTTTCAAGAATTCCCTTTTGTTTTAGTTTGATTGCCTCAAAGATTTGAACCCAAGACTTCTCCGGTTGGCCTTCACATAGAAAAATAAGAAATTACTCTATAGTCCCACATTGGAAATAGGAAAGAGTTGGAACTTGCTTATATGCTTATATGGGAACTACAAGGGTAGGATTCCTTGAAGAAAAGTATCTCTCTCCTCCCTTGGTTTCAGGGGGTCCGAGGTTTCTTTTCACACTTATGCATTGGGCCGGATTGATGATCTTTCTGTATTACCATATCACTTTCACCGTTGTTTTATCGGTTGACCGCAACTCTTGGTGTCCCTAAGTGGCCCATTTGGCACAATTCAACCCACATTTTCATTTTTTGTTGTTGTTTTACAGAAACCAAGTTTAGGAAGTTAGTACACTCTCCTATACACGGATTATAGTACAACTACATTGATCTTATAATCTCTCATATGGTGATTCATTTTTCTACATTATCACAGAGAGAGAGAGAGAGAGAGAGAGAGAGAGAGAGAGAGAGAGAGAGAGAGAGAGAGATCCCCCCAAGACTCAAAGTAGAGACCTGGGTGCCTCCAAGTCTCCAACCTCCTTGGAGTTTATGGGTTCCTTGATCGAACACTCTGCCCGGGTGGGGTCCACACTCCTCTTGTGAGAGGCACTACGGAACCGCATACCATAAAAATTCATAAATAGAGACCCCTCTCTCTTTCATTTAAACACCTCACAAGCATTTCAGACAAAAAAAGTAAGTTTTTGAGAAGTCTTTATTAATTGATCAAAGAGGGGCATTTTCGTCCTTCACGCCGAAATCAACTTCTCAACCGCAACTTCTCCCCAAATAAAAGAGAAAAACCAAATGTCATTGCTTGCGTGGAATTACATCATGGTTGCCAATTTTTCTCAGCAAATCCGACCCTTTTGTGTTTGACTCTTTGGAGTGAAGGATTTGATAACCGAGAGGTCCGACACAATTGTAGTCACTAGTAGTAGTGCAATGCTACTATTGCCTTCTTTGGTTTTCTGAACTTCACTCTGTAGGCAAGAATCGATGTGGCTGTTTAGCAGGAAAGGACCCTCTGGGTTCTCAGCTACTTCAACAGCAGATGAGGTTACCCAAGGAATAGATGGAACTGGTCTCACTGCCATTGTTACTGGTAAGATTTGATTTGGGTTTTCATTTCTTGCTCTGTTTTCTTAGTTTCTTCTGTTCTAATTTGATTTTCAGTTCAATTTGTTCATCTGGGTAATACTTAAACTGTTGATTAAATGGCTTTTGAATCGCTTGTTGGTTTGTTGAAAATCTTGGCTGCTCCTCTTCCTTCCCCTCATGTTCTTACTTCGCTTTTGGCATTGATTACTTTCGTATTCGATGGTTTTGTTGGGGATTCCATTCTATGGTTGTTGGGTTTGTTTGTCTTAAGCATGGCGAAAACAACTGCCTTTTGAGCGATGGGAGGCAAAGTCTCTTTCTTGTGTTTCCTTTTTATTCCCTTCGAACAGGGTTTGATTTGATTTTTATTCTTTCCCATTTTTGTTTGGTTTTATTTGACGGGGAGTTGTTCCAGTTATGGTTGAATTAATGTGATGATGAAGGGAATTCTGGGTTTCATGATTTATACCTACTAATTAATTTTAGGGTGGGTTACTGGTTATCGATCTCTGCTGGACACTTCTATTCATGTGGCTTGAGGATAGCAACAAGAAATAGTTGTTAATGATTTTTGTAAACGAAGTATTTCTCCTTCTTTCACATGATGAACTATTATGGAATAGTGTTACTGACTTACTGAAGGGAAATGATGAATAAATTCTACATCGATGTTTTACTGTTACATCTGTAGTTCTGAATTGGGGTTCAATATCTTGTAAAAGTTGTGTGATATGGATTTTCAGAATTCAAACTAAGACCAGGCAAGGAAGAAAAGAGATAATGTTGTCAAGAACCTAGGCTTTCTAATTATCGTTGAATTCCACAATTCCAAAAGAATTCTAACTAGTTCACTTTAACTGTGTTTGGATGGACAGGTTGTGAGGGAAAGGAGGCTGCAGTACAAGAAAAGTTGTAAAAAATTCCCCAGAGACAGTTGGGAAAAGCATGTTTGGAAGGCCAGGGGAGGGATTTTTTGAAACCCATGCTGTTCTTGCCCTCCTCTTCCCCTTCTTTGACTGTTACGGAATCTCTTCACAGTTCCTTAGGGAAATTAGATAAACTAATGGGCATGAGACACATGGATCCTACTTTCCTTCACTTTCTATGACCATCTAAACAAGCCAGGGAAAAGTAAAGTGATCCTCCTTCACTTCACGTCTCCCAACAATGCCCCCCGCCACCCAAACCCAACAAAAAGAATAAATAATAATAAACTCATTCACTTTGCTTCCCCTCCTGGACAATCAAACACAGCCTTTTTAGAAAATCTAGAAAAATCTCATGTGGAAACTCAACCCAACTAAGCCTTTTCCCAACTAAATGGGATTAGCACTGGGATCCTGTTTCACCATTGCATTCTGTTTGAAAACAGTGAAAGAAGCATCATGAGTTTAAAACGTTGTTGGTATCTACAGAACCCAACTCCAACCCTAGCATGTCATAGGTTAAGATATGTAAACCTGCCTCGTCCCTTTACCTCTCAAGCCTGCTCCATACCCCCTAGTAAGGTTGGCCCATTCTTTTTAAATGCCCACTGCCAACCTAATATTGGAGCATATCCTACTACAAATAATGGTGATAAGGATACCTTTTTAGAATGCCTGTTGTGCTCTCCAATAGTTTAGCAGGTGAATTTACAAGAATTTAAAATTTAATATGTAGGAAGAAGTGAAGAACTATATAAGAATCTTTTTGGTACTTTATTGGTTTTTGATATTCTTTATGAGAAATTGTCCTTTCCTTAACAATGTGGTATTATATGCTCTAATATTTCTAATCAAGTTTGATTGAATTTATATATTTTTATTTATTTATCAGAGCCCTGTTTATATTTCTTCTTTTCTGTTGAAGAATCCTTATTTACATATAGGAGCAACCCCAAATAGTTGGATGCTTTGAATAATTAGTTGGAGGGCTGGAACATCCTTATCTTTAAGGTAGGGTAATTTTAGTTTGGCCCCTTCAGACCATTCCCAGCAGAAAAAGGTTCTATTCGATCAAAGTGCTCCCTTTAGCAACAATTTTTGTGTTGCATGATAGACTTACTGATATGTTATTGAAGAATTTCCTGGATGGATGGAGCAACCACCCAAGGAGTCTGAGAATAATTGTAGTATGGATCAGGCAGTTTCAAATTGTAGGTGAAGCTTATTCTTTGATTCATAAAGGTGTTGCCTTGTTTCTTTTGGATAAAAGGTTATAAGTTCTAATCGTTGACAGGTTTATCTGGGTTGCATCTTCTTGTTTTTAGTTTTTTAGTTTTCACTTTGTGTTTGGGATTGATAACTGACACCAGATGAAAACTCTTCCACTTATGATGAATACTAAAAATCAACTGGTAGCAGTGGTATCGTCACAGGAGGAGGTGACCAATATTATTATTTCCTCTGATATTTATAAGAACTTTCTAGATAATTCTATATTTATACTTCATGACTTAATTATGCATTTGATACGTAGTATTTTTTTCACAGTTAGAAGCTAATATTGGTTGTAATAACAGGAGCGTCAAGTGGTATTGGAGCTGAGACTGCACGTGTTCTTGCGTTGCGTGGAGTACATGTTATTATGGCAGTTAGGAATACTGCCTCCGGGAATAATGTCAAAGGAACATTCGTTGAGGATCTCCCTACTGCTAAAGTGGATGTCATGGAGTTAGATCTCTGCTCAATGGCATCAATTAGGAAATTTGCATCAGATTTCACTTCCATGAGTCTTCCACTGAACATACTTGTGTAATAAGTTGCAAAATAGCTGGCATTATGTTGTTTCCCTGTCAACTTCTTTTATTTAAGTTATGATTGGCTATTTTGGCTGGTATATGTACTCTCATAAGGATTTTTTTGTTTGTCTCTCTTTGTGGAGCATGTCGTTGGCTTGCTTAAGTTCACTGACTCAACTGGAGTGTAATTTTTTATTTTCTTTGTTTGAAGTAACAATGCAGGGGTTATGGCAACTCCATTCATGCTTTCCCAGGATAATATAGAACTGCAGTTTGCAACGAACCACGTAGGTACGTTGTATTGAACTTGCACAATTCCAGCACAAGATATTTTTGTATACTTGACAACTCCATTCATGCTGTCCCAATACCAGGTCAAACTTTGGTTTGCAAATGACCCCTTTGGGTATCTAGGATGAATTTGTATAGTTATAACACAATGAAGTTTCCATTATGATTTGCATACTTGTCTCATTCAAGGAATCTAGCAATACTAGATCTTTATGGTAGTTTTCCTGCAAATGTCATGGTGCAAAGGCATTTCCAGCAAAATGAGCTCCTATATGCTTCCAATGGAATATAGTTCTGTAATAAAAGTTTTAACTTTATATTAGCTGATTTTGTGTTATCTGGAATTATTTAGAACAGGCTCTTCTAATGCCACTGTTTCTCCAGATACTTTCATCATAGAGTTGAAAGGAATATAAAATGATTTTGTAATTGTCTTGCAGGTCATTTTCTTTTGACAAATCTTTTGTTGGAAACTATGAAGAGTACAGTACATGAAAGTAAGATTGAGGGAAGGATTGTTAATGTTTCATCAAATGCTCATTTGGTTCCTTATAGTGGAGGAATTCGTTTTGATAGAATCAATGACAAATCAGGGTAATAATTCTTTGTGGCATTACTCCTTTTATGGAGGACAATGTTGGGAATATCGACATTTGATTTGCCTGTTTGCTTGCTGTACTTTTTGTTCTATGATATAAAGTGTTCGTTTCAGCGAGGATTATCAATTAGAGAAGTTTATTTTTTCTTTCAGATTGTCATTATACTTACTGATTTGCAGGTATAACAGTATACTTGCATATGGCCAATCAAAACTTGCAAACATATTGCATGCTACTGAACTTAATAGGCGTCTAAAGGTATCCAGTCAATTCATGATTTCTAGGCACATGGTTAATGATATTAGTTAAATAGATTTTTTAAAAGAATTTATGATAATATTTTTCATGTTTGTTTTACTCAAAGTTGAGACCAAACAAATCCAAAATTTTGGATGTCCAGTTCTCTTCTTGTTTACAGATAAAAGGCAGTTCTTAAGTTAGAGGCTACTGGTCCATTCGAATGGGTGGGCTCTTTATAACTCGTCTCAATGTCTCATCTCAAGAGGATTCAAAGACAATTTCAGATGGGCAATGCGTAGGAAATTAATTGGAACAAATCATATTGTATGGATGATCTCATATATATATATATAGTGCTAATTTCAACAGACAACGAAGGAAAACTGTTTTGCAGTTCACCGTGGCCCGTCCATAGGTCTACAGCAACATGTCTCCTTTGTAAAAATGGCATCTGCTTCTAATAGAAACATACTGAACTTATCATGATGAATTACTATATATTATAGCAAAGAGTTTTATAACAATTAGGTCTCTTGAGTACTTTTATAGTTTTTTCCTTTTCCTTTAAAATCTTGTTATGGGTTAACTTCTCAATTTGGTTTAGCTTCACTTAGTACATATTTGTGTAAACAGAACATAATTCAGTTTTTTGTTTTTTGTTTTTGTTTTTGGTTTTAAATCCATATGATGAACTATAAACCTAAAAATTTGGTACTGTGATTTGTGCCGCCTATATTACTGACATTTACAATTGTACGTATCTCACTACCTTGAGTATTTGAAGTATAGATGTTAGGACCAGAAAAAATGCTCATTAAATGTTGAAACATAAGAAATCATCATGAAAGTTCATAAAAAGGTAGTATCTGCATACAGAATGGCAGTCCATGATGGTGTGATTGTTGTCAATATCAGAAAGTGGATAACAAGCCACCTCATTGTCATCATTTAATCTAATTCTGTATGATATGTACTACTTAGAATGTTACCCCTTTTGTTTTGTATTAGCATTTTATTATGTCAGACACAATCTGGACTGATTCTTATCATTGTCTTCCTTAAAAAAAAAAAAAAAAAACAGGAAGAGGGGGTTGCTATAACTGCAAATTCAGTTCATCCAGGCGCCATTGCAACCAATATTCTTCGTTACCATGGCTTTTTGAATGGTAGATCACTGGTTTGTTTCAGAGGAGTTATATCTTTTGTTTCAATCCTGTGTTTGTCCATTATTGATATATTTTCAGGATAGAACCTTATTGATATATATGCTTTTATATGGGTAATTCTTTCTTGGACTTTATAATGTTATATCATTGAAGGGAAAAGATTTTCTTGTTTATGAAACACTAATATCTCAGCTTCACTGTGGTTTTAAGTAGTGGTAATCCTTAGGCTCCATGTGTTTCAACAAAAAATATTTACATTGTCTCAAAAGAAAGAGGAAATTGTGTAGGAATGAAATGAATTCTTTTATTTAATATAAAAATTTGGAAATCAACTTCCGATTGAAAATTTTGGATGTTGTTTTTTAAAATATGGTTGTATCTTGATCAACGTACCATTGCCTCTTATGGAGGACACCAACCCCCCATGATATAGCTGGATTTTTTTTCCTCAACCTCCCATTGCCTAAAGATACTTCCTCCGTACTTCCAATGAAGAAAGAGAGGACCAAATGACAGAGAAATAGAAAATATTTCTATAACTAAAAGGTTGATTTTTCCAGGATATATTTTTCCCTTGAAACTTCACATAATTCATAGGTTCATTTTTTCTCATTTCATTAAATCAATGCCAGCTTGGTCAAGACTTCTGTCCACTGATGTTTTTGCTCTTCTGTTTGTTTTGCACAGGCATTGTAAATTTGACCATCAAATATTTAGTTAAGAATATTAAGCAGGTACATGTTGTTATCTGAATTGAACCTATTTAACACTACTTCCATATATCTAGCATTTGTCAACACATGCAACCATTGTGATGCCATTTTGTTCATCTAGATATATCTATGCTGCTCTTTTGATTCTCTATCATCATATGGCCTTCTAGCTTCATTAGTTTTTTATTAATTTCAAAATTTCAATGGGCTGGTTTGTAGGGGGCAGCACCCATCTGCTACGTGGCATTACATCCACAAGTCAAGGGGGTGGGTGGCAAGTACTTTGTAGACAGTAACCTAGCCGAACCGTCCTCACATGCTATAGACATGGAGTTGGCAAAGAAATTATGGAATTTCAGCATGACTTTAACAAATTGATAGACCTATATCTTGTTGATATTTTCTCTACCTTTGGTTAAATTAAAGAAGATCATATACTTTAGGGTAAATGTGGATGGCACTTCAAATTAGAAGGTTTGTAAGTACTTTGTAAAATTGAAAAGCTGTTCTTTCCTGTCTTTCATTGTTATGAGAGTATTGAACACATGGGTTTGTTTAAGCTCTACTTTGTTATATGGAGAATCTTCTTTGTTCTCTTTGGAATAATCCCCACTTTGAAAATTTATTAGAAGTTGGAAGAGAATTATGAGTGCTTCCCTAACTTACTGTTTGCTTTCAGCACTCGAATGCATGATAGAGTTGTGAGGTAGTTGTCATTAACACAACACAAGCTTTTAAGTGCTTGGTAGCAGGGTCACCATGGTAGCTCTCTGGCAGAAGTGGGTGACCACAAGCAATTGAGCAGGTTTGCACACAAATACCATCGACTTGAATCTGCGGGAGGAAACAATGGCAGGCTATGGTTTGGCAAAAGCATTTTGCTCTTCCCAACCTAACACTTACCTACTCTACCTTGGCAGGCCAGATTTTGCTTTATTGATAGGTGATTTTAATTAATCTTCCTACAGGGGTTCTACTCTATTTGAACAATCTGATGGACTTTTGAATTCCCATGATAATGCATAATAAGTTGACATTAGATTTGGTAGTAGGGAAAATAGAAAATAAAGTTTAAAACATCAGAAATACTTAGATGAGTCTTTCAAAATTGTTAGACTAATAATGAATTTTTCCAAGAGGCATCTTTTTTAGAAAAAATGAATCATAAAGCAGAGGGAAATCCATGTATTTAGTCTACATCTTTGGCTGTTCAGGTTGAACTTGGCAAAGCCAGCGCCCAATCTTTGAGGTTCATTGGTGATAGGGTGCATCTAGATTACTGGAATATCAACCTCTTTCTTATGCAATTTCATCATATCAAAGACAAACACAACAAGATACCTCTGAACACAAGAAACTGATCAGAACCATATGACCTTATGGACTGTGATATGGAAGCTCACTTGGTCGAAATTCAAACCTTTCCTTTGGAAGGCTATAAATGGAATGATTCCAACAAAATTGAGACATCAAGAGAGACTGCCAAATCTGACCTTTCTTGTGAATCCATGCTTCATGTGTTACATTTTCCAACCAGAAGAAGAAGATATATGCGTGCATTGTTTGAATGCAAATTTGCAATCAATTTATTTGGTTGCATCAAAGGTATTAGACTGGATTACATTCTTCGTTCTAAAAGAAAGAGCTGATCTTAGACCAACTCATAATCTGAATAAAGATGAAAAGGAGACTTTACTGATGTAAAGTTCAATTATAGCAGACTTCATTTGATATACTTGGAATAAAATTTGGTCTCTTGATTGATCAATAGGACCTGATTTTCCTACACTGACAATAAGGAACTCCGTCCTCAATTGGCACCTATGTCAGACATGTAGTAGGTTAGATCGGGCTGAAATTTTGTGAACAGAAACACTCCAAGGTCCCTATGAGAACAGTGAACCTCACGTCCTACCCTGCAATGATGCAAGAAAAGATTTAATGTTGTGTTCTCCACCTCACCTCTTTGGGAAGAGAGAGGGAACAAATAGGGAGTCACCACCTTGATTAAGGTCTAGATACACAAAACAAACTATTGACTCTATGACGGTTCCAATAAGAACTAGTCAAACCATCAATTAGGTACAAGTCAATGAGTCATGTTATGGCCCAAGTAGTTAGATATCCTGGTCATCCTTGGTACACCGGTGTTGCTATTGCTTGAGCAAAACCTAATATAAATACAAGATGCCAATAAAATAAATAAATAAAATACATGAAAATCAAAGCTAGGGTTTAGAATCACATACCCTATAAGGCAATAATTATTATACAAAATGTAAAATAAACATGATATCATACACAAAACCTCATCTGACTTCCCTCATCAATATTTTTCCATCGTATCTCATTCATCAACAAAGCAACAATAATCTCGTTAAGTTTGAGGGTATTCTCTCTGAACAACAATGTGGTTAAATGAAGGAGCTAGCGAATCCAAAAAGAGAAATGTTTTATCCTCCTCTTCAATCTTAACATCTGGAGCTGACAATTCCGTCAACATCCTCTTAAACTCGTCTAAGTGCACTTTGAATTTCGTTCCCTCTGGCAATCAAAGTTTATATAACTGTTTCTTAAAAAACAATCGTCTTCTCAATTCGTTCTCTTTGTGCACCATCAATTCCCTAAATCTCCACGTGTTATTTGTAATGATTTTACCGAACTCTGCTTTAATACCACTTGTTGGGACCGAATATGCAAACATGAGGAAGAAAGCAAACAAACTGAGCACACACAATACCATAAATTTAATATAGTTCAAAAGGAATTCTTACATTCAATCGAGAAAATCAGAGAATTTTTCACCAAGTATCAGTCTACACCACTTTTCCACCTCTCTATGTAATCTCGCTGCTTGTGTTTACGGTGTTTCTCATAGAGACAATATATAGGGAATCCTAAGAAAAAACTAAGGCTCATACAATTACAAATTTACCTATAAGCATTTAATGAATCAAAAAGTCGACCAAAACATATACAAGCCCAATAACAACTATATGCATCAGTGCATAATACAAAACATTAAATCCCAACACTATAATTAGGGCGTTAGGTTCGACTGTACAAAGAATTGTAGCCCACCTAATCTCCCAATGCAAGATATTACGATCAGGCCTTTTATGTGGGTTGTGTAGGAAACTAAGTCCTTTTTAATTTTTATTTATTAGTAGAGTTTATTTTTTTGATGGTGTTTTATCCAAACATTTATCATGCATAGTGAATGTATCCTAACATTTATCATGCATAGTGAATATTAACTATTCACAACTTACCACATGCAGGTGAGACCATGTGATTCACAGTTAAAGCTTTTTAATCTATTATATAACAAAAGTGGTTTGAAAGCAGTGGCGAAAGCAAGGGTAAGGCTGTATATATTATGACCCTCCTTAGACCCCGCAGTGGCGGGAGCCTCGTGCACTGGGTACGCCTTTAGTGGCTTGAAGCCTCAAAATTCAGCTAAAAAATTGCAAAAAATTCTCCCAAATATGCTTCATTACACCACTTTTTGTCACAAAATCCTATTTTCTTACACCCATTTCAGTGGTTGAGTTTTAACAGGAAATAGAGGCATGTATTTTGTTAACAAGGGCGTCTAGACCACTGAGATAGGTATTGTTATAGAGGTAAAGGGGAAAGCGGGGAAGAGGTAAAAAAACAGGGTATGAGGTTTTGGCTCTTAGGTTGCATGAGCCATGTGTCTCATAAGCTTTGTGCTATTCAATTATTAATAAATCTTATTTTCATAAAAAGAGAGAATCTACATGCCCTCGATGTTTATTGGCATCTCCCATGTTAAGCCAATGGACACACAACAAGGAATGCCACATCATTGGATCTAGCTCTCCTCCAACCATGGCGGGAGCTGGAGGGTGCAGTCCAGCAAAAACAGGGTACTCACTTGGGTCCTACCTTTGAAATGACCGAAACCCCCTTGTTTTGTTGGGTTGAATCCTCAAGCTCACGCCACAGCTGAAGGCGAGCCAAACTGCTCATGATTCGCATAAAGAAAGATTTAAACGATTAGGGAGGAGAGAGAGAGAGAGTCAAAAAGAGAAAAAAACAATTGTTGCAGGGCATGAACTAATGGCAACATGTACATGATTTCCTCCGATGCAACACCCTTGTCTGCCTGATGCCCCATGATCTGATGCGCAACATTAAGGATTTTATGCGCAACATTAGGGATTTTATGGGGCTGCTTTCAGCCCCCCTTCAAAGTCCTTACTCATTTATGCTTCTTAATGATGTGTATTGTTTCAGATCACTAGTCTTTGATGAAATAGAATACATTTTCCCATAAAAAAGGATAAAAGGGATTGAGTCCCTGTTGGGTTGCAGATGCGCCAGCCGTTGGATGTGCGCTGCACACCGTGCCACGCTGCAGAGAAGCCGAATCCTCTCTATCCCACCCACCCCGTATTGAAATTATCCCCTTCCCATCCCTCCCTCTCCCACCCTCCCCATTGGGCACAGCCACAAATTCCCAATTACCATCCACGAACCGAAACGGCGAAACCATCCCAAATTCCCATGTACCATCCACATACTTGCAAAATAGATATCTGTGTGGGTCCTCTGTGAAGCCCGAGTCCACATTGGGTATGATTCTTGGCTTATCTGAGTGTGCTGAATCATACTTTCGGATGGCCATTAAATGGCAGGCCTTAATACAATGAAGGCTTTCGTGTTGCTTTGTTGATCTTAAGAGGGGGGAGGGGGGGGATTAAGATTATTGCCTTCTGGGTTTCTTAAATCGTTTCTGATAGGGAAGAAGAGATAATGTGGTTGTTTAGTAGAAAGGGACCGTCTGGGTTTTCTGCTTGTTCAACAGCAGAGGAAGTTACAAAAGGAATAGATGGAACTGGTCTCACTGCCATTGTTACTGGTAAGATTATATTTGAGTTGCTTTCTCTTTTTTGGTGTTTTCGTTTGTTTTAGTTGTAGATATGCTGATATACCCTTCCATACTTTTGATACGGGTCGGGTAGAGACTAGGGACCCCAATTTTGGGACAGAGAAGAACAACTATTTTTGGAGTGACCGAATGTAGAAATCTCTCTTTCCTCTTTTCGTTTCCTTTCGTTTGGGGATATTTTGTATTGGGGGTGAATTTACGTAGTTTGGGATGATGGGAGGTTGTTCTACTTGTGGCTGAATTAATGTGGTAATGAAGAGAAGTCTCTGTTCTATGCTTGCTGACTAAAAATTTTCTTTCAATTTTTAAAGGAAAATGTCAATCACAGAACACTTGATGCACCTCTCCACTTCATCCATCCTATTTTAATTCACAATGTAACATCATCCCCTGTTTCTCCTTCTTTATTTACGATTGAGCCCAGCCAGATATATAAAATAATCACTTTGCGGAATCTCATTTTTATCAATTTTCACCACCTCATTATCTATCCTAGTGTAACTAAAGTTGCATACTAATCTGTTTTCATTTTACTTATTTTAAAACCTTTTGATTCCGAAGTTGATCTCCATAATTCTAACTTGGCGTTAATCCTTGCTTTTGTTTCATCCATTAAAACAATATCATTAGCAAAAAGCATACATCGAGGGACTTGATCTTGAATGTCTTTGGTTAAATCATCTACAATAAGCGCAAACAAATAACGGCTTAAAGCTGATTCTTGATGTAATCCTATTATAATTGGGAATTCACTACCTTGATCCCCATAGATCTTACACTAGTCACCACACCAGTATACATATCTTAACTATGTCCACATATTTACCCGAAACACTTCTCTTGTACTTGCCAAATTAGCTCATAAGCTTTTTCTAGGTCAATAAAGACCATATAGAGATCCTTCTTGCATTCTCTTAATGCTTCCATGAGTCGCCTAAGTAAATAGCTTCTGTCGTGGATATTCCAAGCATAAAACCAATTGGATCTCCGTAATAATAGATTCTTGTATCAGGTAAGTTTCAATTACTCTCTCCCATATTTATATAGTACGATTCATCAGTTTTATGCCTCTATAGTTATTGCAGTTCTGAATATCACTTTTATTTTTATAAATCAGAACCACAATGCGTCTCCATTCATCTGGCATTTTCCTTGTGCTCACAATCTTATTAAACATCTTGGTTATGCCAAGATAAACTACAAATTCCTAAGCTCTTTTGCACTTGTATTGGACCCAATCTAGACCTGGTGTCTTGCCTATTTTCATCATCTTTAAAGCTTCTTTTACTTTAGGCAACCTAATTTTTCATATATATATGTACGACATGTGATGTCTTAATGGGTAATACAGTCTTCCAGGACACTATTACTTGAATTTTCTTCACTTAGTTGGTTGTAGAAATAAATTTTCCGTCTCTCCTAAATTTCCTTATCCTTTATTAGTACTTTATCATATTCACTTTTAATAATTCTAACATGTTGAAATCTCTACTCTTCCTTTCCCTCATTTTAGCTATCTTATAGATAGCTCTTTTCTCTTCCTTTGTGCTCAAATTGTTATAAAGATTCTCATAATTCTTCGTCCTTGCTTTTCCCACAATCTTCTTAGCTTCATTTTTGGCAAATTTATACCTGTTTAAATCTTTTACATCCTTAGTCACTTGCCATGTCTTAAAAGTAGCTTTCTTAGCCTTAATGGCTATTTGAACCTCATCATCCCCCGTTTTCCTTTTGTTTCTCCTATGATGTCTTTAACAACCTTCTTAAAACAAGCAGTCATCTTGTTCCACATCATATTAGTGTCTCTATCAAAGTTCCACCTTCCTTATGTTTCCAAATTATTATAAATGATTTAAAGTTTTTTCCTTTTAAGCTCCACCACCTATTCCTAGGGCAAATAATCTCCTATTTCTTACAATTTAGTGTAATAAGACACATATCCATGACCACTAATCTATGTTGTGTGGTTAGGCTCTCCCCCAATATAACTTTGCATTTTTTACATAACAGCCCATTGTTTGTTCTATTTAGAAAGAAATCTATTTGGCTATACTATGATGCCCACTTTTGAAGGTAATTAAATGATTCTTTCTCTTTTCGAAGTATGTGTTTACTATGGATAAATTATAAGCCATAACAAAATCTAAAAATGAAGTCCTCTTCTCGTCATTCCTCTCTCCAAAATCATATCCTCCATCCATGTGTACCAAAATTGTATCTTACTACTCTCATCCAACCCTACTTGGGGTGCGTAAGTGCTAATATATTGACAACCTCTTTCTCCGACACAAGCTTGATGAATATAATCCTAGCACTAAATCTTTTAACATCCCCACATCATATTTAACTCTTTATCCACTACTATGACCACTCCACTTCTATTACTTTTATCCCCTTCTACCAAATTTTAAAGTCATCCAACTCCTTAGCCTTTTAACCCTTCTATTTAGTCTCTTGAATACAAGCTAAGTTAATCCTTCTTCTCCTTATAACATCTATCAATTCTAGACTCTTACCCGTTAAAGATCCTATGTTCCAAAATGCTAATCTAATCCTACGCTTTTGGACTAGCTACTTAATCTACACTCGTCCATGGTGTGAGAACCCTTGCCTACTTGTCATTGCATCTAGGCGGAAGTGGTGTGTTGCTTATAGGGGATGCCCTAGCTATCCCTCACTCACTATTCAATACACCTGGGGCAAAGTGGAGTGTGTCGCTTCCGGGGAATGCCCTAACAATATGTCGAAAACATAAGGTTTTAGGATCCATGTAAGAAGGGTTTGGCAAAAGGTTTTTTTTTGGTGCTGGCTGCTGACCTGACGCACCAACCCTCCTTTATCCGGGCTTGGGACGACAGCAAAACACTGATGGAGTTAGATACAGACCGAGCATGTGAAATTTAATTCATTCTTAAAAAATGTATGTAATAGATATGTGATATAAAGTGTTTTTAATTGCTCAAGGGGTTTGTTATGTGTGGCTCAGTAAACCTATAATTGCATATAAATGGGGAAGAGTAATGTTGAGACAACCCTGTCTGCTGCATGGTTCAAGTAAGTGGAATCGGCGTGCACAGATTCCAATTCAGCTGGAATCAGACTAAATCCTAGAAATCCAGTATGAGTTGGCCGATTTGACTGGAATCGGTGATCTGATTCCAATTCCTCGAACCATGGTTTGCTGGGAGGTTCAAACCCTTATCAAGTTGGAGATTAAATTTTCAGAAATCTTATGGTTATTTGGACTAATTCTGAGTAGCATGTTCTGTTAGGGATACATGTGTCAATCCCAACGTGGAGTCTGGTTGCATAAAAGTACGAAACAAAGGGATCTTTAAATGCTCCTCTAAGTTTAAATGCTCCTTTATGCTTTGTATATGAAATTCTCATATTGCTTTTATTGGAGGTCCAAGGATGATAAGGCATTGTAAGTCTTGGGAGCTATTCATAAATCTTTCCCCAATGCTGATGTAAACTACAATCGGTTGCACATTACAAGTTTACAATTTCATAAATCAAAGCCCGAGTTAAGGAACAACTTCATCAAAAGAAGATTTAGCTAACTAATGAATACATCTAGCCCTATCTAATGTATCCATAAAATAAGTAGAACAAATACGGAGTATATGGTGTGTAACTTTGGTTACACTAGGACGGATAATGAGGTGGTGAAAATTAGTGAGAGGGAGATTCCACAAAGTGATTATTTTAGTATCTTGGCTCAATCATATATAAAGAAGGTGTTATAGAGGATGATGTTTCATAGAGAATTAAAATAGGATGGATGAAGTGGAGGGGGGCATCCGGAGTGTTGTGTGATCGGCTTATTCCTTTAAAACTTAGAAGGAAAATTTTATAGGACAGCCATATGACCGGCTATGATATATGGTGCGGAATGTTGGGCAGTTAAGAAGCGTCATATAGATAAACTCAGTGTAGCGGAGATGAGGATGTTGAGATGGATGAGTGGCAAAACTACGAAGGATAAAGTAAGGAATGATCATATTAAAGCTGGTTTGGGAGTAGCCTCGATACATGATAAGCTACGAGAAAGTCATTTGAGGTGGCATGACCATGTTCAACGGAGGCCTTTGGATGCTTCAGTACAGAGGAGTGATCTGATTCATATTGACGGAATTAAAAGAGCTAGGGGAAGACCTAAAATGACCTTAGGAGAAGTGATGGGGAAAGGCATGCATAGCTTGGGCCTTGTATCAAGTATGACCTTGAATAGAACTGATTGGAGGGCACGGATCCATGTAGCCGACCCCATTTAGTTGGGATAAAGCTGAGTTGTTGTTATTGTTGTTTTATGTTTGACCTCATAGTCCATGTCTGAGACCCACTAATTAGGGCTGGAGCCAGCATGGCCCTTGTAAACTTGCGTATCTTGAACTCAACTCGCTTGTCTTTACAACTCACTTGTTGGAGTCACTATCACTCGAACACATGCACATACAAATATACGGTTATTACCAGCCATACATCATATAGCCCATCCTTCACAAGCCATTCTGCAGCAGATATACAAACATCCACACAACCACAAGAGCAATACACAATAGCACACCCATAAGACAGGTCTTATGTGGTTAGGCAGTGTGCCTACATCCATGGTGCAAATGGTAGCTTGCGCTACGACCCAAATCCTAGCCCAGTACAATGAACAATACAAAAATTCGATCGCAACCACAATTGGGAGCAGCAACGTCCAATTTATGTGGCACCCATCACAGAGGAGCTACAACCCCTACTATCGAGCACCCACTTGATATCCAATGATCACAATGAAGGGAATTATAAATTATGACCCTCCCCAGACCATAGTTATCAAGGCGTCGCCATGGCGTCCAGACTCCATGGTCGCCTTGGATGCCTTGGGTGCCATGGCGGGCGCCTTGCCGCCATGGCAGTGTTGCCTTGTTTTTTTACCCTCTAAAACGCCATGGTCGCCTTCCCGCCTTGATAACTATGCCCCAGACCCCGCAGTGGCGGGAGCCTTGTGCACTAGGTACGCCCTTTATATATTATGTCCCAATTACAGCTCAAACTAGACTAGGCATTTCATCAAACACATTTCCTACACCTCTTGCATATGAATGGAATACAACAATAATGGTTACCTCCAACCTATGTCGATTTCCTCTTGTCCGGTTCACTCTTGTGGAGTCTTCTTCACCGCCGGAGCTTCAACCAAGTTAACCAAACTCACCACTTGGAGTTTCTTGATGCTTTACACAAACCCTAGGTTTGTTCCTCTTCTTCTCCTTCTCTTTCTCTTCTTTCAAACCCAAACCCTTGATGTAGCTTGATGCACTTGAACATAGTTATCAAGGCGTCTAGGATCCTTGGTTGCCTTGGCGGGTGCCTTGGATGCCTTGGTCCGCCTTGTTGGTATCGCTTTGATTTTGGACCCTCTCCAGGCCTTGGTCGCCTTGATAACTATGCACTTGAAGAATCCTTCCAATGGATGACAATCAATGTCCGATTTGAAGGTAGATCTAGGGGTGTCTTCTCTTGGAGACTCACTCTTTTCTTGGGTTTTAACTACTTTTTGCATGCCCTCTCTTTCCCTTTTATAGGCAACATACAACTTAAAAGGAAAAGACTTACATGCCCCCACTTTCATCGTCGAATCGGATTGATCCGATTCTTGGGGCATTGCGAAACTTGCTCATAGATCTAGAGTCTTTTAGTTTTGAGCTTCAACTGATTCTCCATCAAAGACAACTCAAAACTCTCATGAAGATTCTGCTCACTTGCCAAGATGACAGTCCAACTCATATGCAGACTCCCTCATGAAGCTGCTCTTACCATCCATGATGATTGCATCATCTCCATAGCTTATACAGTCTTCCAGCCCTGCTGACCAATCCTCAAACCATCTCTCTGACACTGTCTGTTGCCACTGCTCCGACACTGTCTGCTGCCACTGCTTCGACACTGTCTGCTGCTGCCCACTGCATTGTATACTCCACTTAGCCATCTCATTGGCCCTGCTGACTCAGTGTGTCGACAACAATGATAAGAACACCTGCGGCGTGCCCAAAAAAAACATTTGTTAGTATATTAAATAACTGTGGACCTCTATAAATGGAAAAGGCATGACCAAATCATACATGAGGTACCATAGGGACTTTTAAATATTTAAACACAATGAGCATGCATTTGTGACATGTATATTTTATATTTTCAAATATCTGTATTGTATCAAGAAATATGGCTGTAATGCAGCAATTCACAGTGATGGAGCTGGGATTTTCACTCCGTAGCACTGCCATGGTAAGCGTTTTTGCCTCCCTCCTCCTTACCCTCTGAAAAATCCTGGCCCTGTCCTTGCCACTACTGGAACCATGATGTTCTCTTGAACATGTATATATGGAGGGAGATGATATTGTGGATGGGTTTGGATGGTGGATGGCCAATCTACCATTGGGTCCTTGTCATCCTTTTGTGATGCTCCTGCTTTATACATCTTATTTTTCTCCTCCTGCTCAAGCTGTAAGAAATGGTGAAGGGTTAAATAATGGTTACTTTTTCAAAAGAATATAAGGTTGGTTCTTGGTTAGATAGATAATTACTTGTAGGTCAATCTGGATTGGATATTCTTGTTCTTGGTTTTCTACTTCCTGCATGAGATAGTGATATGTGACGGAATTTCTTTGCTATTTTACTCTTGGTTAGATAGATAATTACTAGTAGGTCAATCTGGATTTGTATATTTTAGTTTTTAGTTTTCTACTTCCTGCATGAGATAGTGATATGTGACGAAATTTCTTTGCTCTTTTGATATGAAGAAAATAAATCTGCCATTGGAAGTGCTATGGTAATAACCTGTGGGTTTAACCAGGGTTACTATATTGATGTTCTTCTAGCATGGAGGAAAACTTTTCATTTCATGATGTCTTGTTAACGGCATTTGATAATGTCGTTTTATGGGTCATGACATCAGTGCACTCATATTAGTTCAATTGCAGGAGCATCAAGTGGCATTGGTGCTGAGACCACGCGTGTTCTCGCCTTGCGTGGTGTTCACGTTGTTATGGGGGTCAGGAATATGGCTGCTGGAAGGGATGCCAAAGAAGCAATCATTAAGGAAATCCCCACTGCTAAAGTGGATGCTATGGAGTTAGATCTCAGTTCAATGGCATCAGTAAGGAAATTCGCATCAGATTTCAATTCCTCAGGTCGTCCACTGAACATACTCATGTAAGAAATTTGGAGATATCATAGCTGCTTCTCTCTCAACTCTTCCTCCCCCCCCCTCCCCAACCTAATTTTTTTTTTCAGGAAGGGAAAGTATCTTTCTTGTCACATGGTGGATTTTCCTGTGGTTGTCCTTCTCTATATACTTTTAAAAGTGTGCTTACTTTTATTGGTTAAATATGGATGGTAATTTTCTGTGTTTTATATTTGAAGTAACAATGCAGGAGTCATGGCAACGCCATTCATGCTTTCCCAGGACAAGATAGAGCTGCAGTTTGCAACGAATCACTTAGGTATGTTGGATCAGAATATTGTATAATTCCGGCCCAAGATAGTTTCTGTATTTGTTCCTTTTCCTGCTTTTTGCCATGAAACATTCACTTCTAGTTTCTGTATAAGTTTGCAAGAGACTGCTATGATGTTTTGGATGGATCCTGCATATTCTAGCACCAGATCGTGTCTAGATATTCACATTTCATGGTTGTAGATTTTGATTGATCTGAATTTTGTGGGCCACTTTGTACTTCAACCAGCAACCAAAAAATGCATTACTTTTCAAATTTTTCTTTAATGTTTGTCTTGCAGTTTTTAGTTCCTTTGCAACTATCATTGGGCTTAGCCCAAAGTATAATAATTCCTTTTTTTGATGGCCTTCTATGTGCTTCCTGTGAAACAAAATGCTTTTATAGAAGTTTGAACCATTGATAAATCTGTTGTTTAAATAGCCTATTTGTTCTCTTGAAATATTTGGTAAGCTCTTCTGATGCTATTGTTTTCAGATGCCTTCATTACAGAGTTAGAAGTAACATGATGAAATTTTACCCCTCCTTTTTTTCCCTGGCAGGCCATTTTCTTTTGACTAATCTCTTGTTGGATACCATGAAGAGTACGGCACATAAAAGTAAGAATGAGGGAAGGATTGTAATTGTTTCATCTGCAGCTCACCGCTTTGCATATCCTGAAGGAGTTCGTTTTGATAAAATCAATGATAAATCAGTGTATGTTCAGATTATTTTTATTTTTATTTTTGGCAGTTTTCCCCATCCCTGCTTTTTGGTTTTTGGTAGTAATGATGTTTATATGATGCAAGGTGGTTGTTTCAGCATTGGTTATCCATTGAACAATTTGGCCCTATTTTAATCATTGGGGTTGCTAATTTACAGGTACAGCAGGATGGGAGCATATGGCCAATCAAAGCTTGCCAACATATTGCATGCTAAGGAACTTAATAGGCATCTCAAGGTATTTAAGTGGGCGATGAATGACTATAAATTACTTGTCACATTAAGAGTAAAAGAGTTAGTGAGTGGCAGTCTTTTGAAACCTTTTCTTTTTTGAGAGTTTTCTGATGATTAACTAAAATTTTTAGCTTGGTTTGGTTAAAAGTGGTTGAGACCACCAAAATAGCTTGAAGTGTTAATTCTCAGCCATATATGGTTGTGTATTTATTTCAACAGTCCAAATATGTTTCAGTAGATCTTGGAAGAGCTCCAAAAGTTTAATGACCATCTGAACATGATTCATTTTAGCTATGGTTCCTAAAGCATCTATGGTTTCTATGGTTTCAGACTTTGAGACTTCTCGTCCAAAAAATAGTATTTGGTTTTGATACAAGCAAAAAGATTTTGATCAAAATCTCCACTATCACTGTCAAGCAGCCATGACTACATTAGTCAATTGTCCATGATGTGAACAGCGTCACTTGACATAGATGGTGGTTGAGTGCTCTGAGTTAGGAATTTAGCATACAGTAGTAGGGTATGTTTATGTAAATAGGGAAACTCTGTTTAAGAGAAGTTTAAAAGGGAAAAAGAAATGAAGACTTAAAGATGAAATCAAAACTTGAATGACTTATCTGAGATGCAGGGTGCAACTGTGCAACATACTGGTTGCTTGAATGCTTTATGAGTTAAAGTTTTGAAGATGAAACTGTGCTTGATGCTTTGAATCTTGACGAGTACTCGACCATTTATTCCATTTACTCCTTGTTTGCCTTGAATGCTTGATTAGTAGCCTTGATGTCTCCAACGGTCTAAGAGCTTGATGTTCTTTGACTAGAATGGAGGAAGAGTGGTTGGGGGGGTGAATGGGTGAGAGAATTTGGACAGAAGAACCAGAGTGTACAAGCCAAATGAATGGTGTTTTACTAGTGAAGGGAGGTTTGGACTTGGAGAGAGACAAAGGGGATAAAAGGCTTCGGTTGTTGAACGGGGAAAATGAAAACTCTATTTCAAAATTTATTAATGGTATGTCAGTGAAAAACATAATAATATTTATATACACCTGTTATCAAAACAGATTTAATTAATGCTTAAGTGATCTTACTTGATCACCCAGCCCCTTTATTTATAATAAAAGAATTACAATTAGTCAAAATCTAAGTAGGAATGCAACTCCTAATCAAAGTAGGAGTGCTACCCTTGCCTATTCCTATTCCTATTAGGAATTCCTAAAATTCCTAATAGAGATCGGCTAAAGGGAAAAATACAGAAAAAGAGACAAAATAAAGTGTTAGCAAGGAGGAAAGGACCAGAATACCCCTACGGTATTCTGGCCTATATATTCTAACACTCCCCTTCAAGTTGGTGCAAAAATGTCACACATGCCCAACTTGGCTAGAAAAGGACGAAACACTTTGCCACTCAGCCCCTTCGTGAATATATCAGCCAGCTAATCAGTAGACTTCACATAGGGAACACAGATTAGTCCAGCTTCAAGTTTCTCCTTGATGAAATGTTTGTCCACCTCCATATGTTTAGTACGATCATGTTGGACAGGATTATGAGCGATGCTTATGGAAGCCGTATTGTCACAATATAACATCATTGGAAGTTGGACAGCAACCCCCATATCTAGCAACAACCCCTTAAGCCACAACAATTCACAGATACCATGAGCCATCGCACGGAATTCAGCCTCAACACTGGACCTAGCCACCACATTCTGTTTTTTACTACGCCAGGTGATAAGGTTCCCACCTACAAAAGAACAATATCCAGAGATGGACTTCCTATCACTTGAACCAGCCCAATCAGCATGGTGTATGCTTCAACCTTCGATGACCATTGGGAGATAAAAGTATTCCTTGTCCCACAGACTTCAAGTATCGTAAGATGCAAAGAACTACCTCCATATGAGAAGAATAAGGGTCATGCATAAACTGGCTGACCATACTAACTGCAATGGCAATGTTTGGCCTAGTGTGAGATAGGTAGATAAGTTTGCCCACCAACCGCTGATAACGACCTTTTTTAACCGGTATGCCTTCTTTCTCCTTGAGTCTTGTCGTAGCTTCAATGGGAGTGTCCGAAGGATGACACCCTAGTAGCCCAGTTTCAGACAGTAGATCCAAGACATACTTTCTTTGAGACAGAAATATGCCCTTTGAAGAGCAAGCAACCTCTATCCCTAGAAAATATTTCAGAGTCCCCAGATCCTTAATTTCAAACTCACGGCCAAGAAACAGCTTCAACTTTTTGATCTCATCACCATCATTGCCGGTCACTACAATATCATCAACATAGACTATGAGGAGAGTAACCCTATCACCCACACGTTTGATGAACAAGGTATGATCATCATTGCTTTGCTGGTAGCCCACTGAAAGCATAGCCTTGTGAAATCTACCGAACCAAGCTCTAGGTGACTGCTTCAAGCCATAGAGTGCATGCTTCAGTTGACACACCTTACCCTTGGTAGCAGGACTTGAAAAACCTGGAGGAATGTCTATATATACTTCTTCCTTTAGTTCACCATGGAGGAAGGCATTCTTCACATCCAACTGCTGAAGATCCCATCCAAGGTTCACTGCACTGGATAGCAATACCCTTACAGTATTGAGTTTTGCTACCGGTGCGAAAGTCTCCTGGTAGTCAATTCCATATGTCTGAGTGAAGCCTTTAGCAACTAGACGTGCCTTGTACCGATCCACTGTACCATCTGCCTTCTGCTTGACCACAAACACCCATTTACAACCCACTGGTTTTTTTCTTGGAGGAAGAGCTACAAGATCCCACGTATTGTTTTTGATCAATGCTCTCATTTCTTCCAACATTGCTGCCTTCCACTTCCCATCTGTAGATGCTTCCTGCCAATTTTTAGGAATGGAAACAGAAGAAAGGGAGGAAATAAAGGTATGAAAAGAAGGAGAAAGAGAACTATAAGGAACAAAACGGGAAATGGGATGTAAAGTGCAGGTCCTGGTACCTTTGCGATGTGCAATGGGTAGATCATAAGAGGAAGGCTCACCAGGAGAAGGAGGATCTGGATCTTGAGTCGGCAACTGGATGGGTATCGGTGCTGCAGTGGATTGATTCTACCCTCTGTTAGAACATCTCCGATTATAAGTGAGAATGGCGGAATTGTCAATGGTCCTCTGAAAGTTACGAATGGTCCTCTGTACTGGAGTCAGCTCCCCCTGAATAGGAATATTACCACCACTTGGTTCCATGATTGGATTCCCCTCAAGTGAAGGGACAGCAGCCTTAGGAGGCTGGGCAGCAGCCACGGGAGGCTGGACAGCAGCCTCGGGGGGCTGGACAGCAGCCACGGGAGGCTAGACGGAAGCAAAGGATGGTTGGTCAGTAATTATAGGTGATGAAGGAAGGGGAAACCCAAGAGTATGAACCACATCTTCTGAGTTCCCCCAGAAGAGGTGGAGAAGAATAATAGGAAAGGGTTTCATGAAAAACCACATCCATACTGACCATAGTACGACGGGTAGGAGGTGGTAACACTTGTAACCTTTTTGGGTTGGAGAATAACCCAAAAAAAATACACCTTAACCCACGGGGTTCAAGCTTGCCAGGGGACTTAGTATCCCGAGCATAACAGACACAGCCAAAGACCTTGGGAGGTACCACAAAGGAGGAATCGCCAAGTAAAATGTCAGATGGGCTACGAGAATCCAGAACCCGTGAAGGTAACCTATTAATAAGGTAAGCTGCAGTTAGAACAGCATCACCCCAATATTGGGATGGAACATGTCAAGCAAACATTAATGCTCTGGCCACTTCCAATAAGTGGCGGTTCTTCCGTTCAGCCACACCATTTTGGGCCGGGGTATCAACACAACTAGTCTGATGTATAATCCCATGATCAGCAAAGTACTTTTGAAATTTGGATTCCTTATATTCACCCTGCGGTTTTCTTCTGAAGAGACCAGGGCATAAGACTGTTCAAGTGTGGGAAAAGGAGAATGGCCCAACACCTGAACACGAATCTGGTCATACTCAACATTTAACCCGGCCAGGAAGTCATAAACCCTGATGTTGTCAACATGTTTTTTATATGCAGCTATGTTGGCAGGTGTATCAGGGTGATAATCCGAAAAATGGTCCAATTGCTCAAAGGCTGCAAAGAGTGGCATAATACTTAGAGACAGTTAATTCCCCCTAAGTAGTATGAAGGACCTTTTGGCGAAGTTCATAAACCTGAGCTTCATTACCAAGTTGTCCATATGTCTCCTTCCAGAACAGGCAGACCAAATCTGAGAAGCTGTATCAAGGAGAAGAAATCCTTGTGCAAGGTCTGAATTCATAGAGCCAACCAAATAGGACATAAGAATACCATTGTTGGCAAGCCATCTAGTCAGGGCAGCACCAGGAGCAGTCGACATAGGTATAGAGCCATCAATGTGGCCAGTGAGGCCACGGCCAGCAATAGCAAAAGATGCAGATCTAGACCACAGCAGATAGTTGCTGCCATCGAATTTGATTGGGTTAGGATGAAGATCACGATAATCTGATTTATCATGGCTACCCTGATCAGAGGAGGCAGTCGAAGTAGCAGTGGAGTCACCCATAGTGCCGAGAAGGTCTGTTGTGCAGAGAAGCCCCAAAAAAAAAAGTAAGCCAAGGGCTGAGAGCAGAGCCGAATGCCCCTCTGTGATGAGAAACACACCTCCAAAAAAGGCAGCAGCAATAGAGGAGTCCTCCCCAAGATCGATGGTGTTAGGGTTTTGGAAAAAAACCCAAACAGGAGAAATCGAAGTGGGGAGGGGAACCCAAAAAACCTTGCTGCAGATGAAGCCCGTTGAATCTGTCCAAGAGCCTGCAAGGAATGGCTTTGAAGAAGAAAGAAATCCAAAAGAAACAGCAACCGCAAGCAGCCCTAATCCCAATATTGATAATGCTTAGGGTTTTGTTGTAGAAAAAACTTGAAAGTAAGAGATCGAATGGGAGAAGGGGGCTTCAGCACCTGTATGAAGCTTGAGAACAGCAGTCCAGTGTCGCAGAAGGGCTCCAATATAGGGAGAAACAGTCCCAATAAACGCAGGGCCTGATCTTCAAAAAAAATTGGAAACCCCAATTACCGCAAGAGAGAACCAGCAGCAGCCATCGAACAGGAAAATTAGGTCATGAAAAAGGGAAAAAAAGAGGTGGAATAGGGCAGCAACTAGATCATCTGATCACCTCTGCAGTGCTGCCCTTAGAGAGGGAGAAGAAGAAGGAGAAGGGGGAGAAAAAAATCGAGAGAAGGGAAAGAGAAGAGAAAAACGATGGGAGGGTGGGAGGTTTTGAAAACAGGTCAGAGATATCGTGGCTCTGATGCCATGTTATCAAAACAGATTTAATTAATGCTTCAGTGATTTTACTTGATCACCCAGCCCCTTTATTTATAATAAAAGAATTACAATTAGTCAAAATCTAAGTTGGAATGCAACTCCTAATCAAAGTAGGAGTGCTACCCTTGCCTATTCCTATTAGGAATTCCTAATAGAGATCGGCTAAGGGGAAAAATACAGAAAAAGAGACAAAATAAAGTGTTAGCAAGGAGGAAAGGACCAGAATACCCCTACGGTATTCTGGCCTATATATTCTAACAGTACCATATGAGTCGCCATCATAAATAACATATACCTGCAGATTTACTTCCATATAAATAGGTTGGGTTTGGCCTGGCTCAGCCTGAAGCCTCAACCCTAACCTAACCCTGCCCAACATTGGGCTGAGATATTTCAGTACAGGCCTGATCCACTAATGCAGATCAAGAAAAGGATCTGCTGGTGATAGGAAGAGAAAGAAATTGAGGAGAGAAGAGAGATTGCAGAATGGAAAGAAAGAGGAGAGAGAGGCAACACCCTCAATATTAACTAAATCAAATTAATTTTCCATTCCGAAAGTCTGTAAATTCGTGTAGGATTACAACCCTATTTAGAAACTCCAAATAAACTGACAATAGGACTCCTAAACCAAACAAACAACTATCCCTTCAAGTTGCCTAAACAGAAACTAACTTAAACTGACCAGATACTTGCTATAGAAGACTCCAAACAACAAAAACTACTGACTAACAGTAAAATATAAAATACATAACTAAAAAAGAGTTTACCTGATTACTTAACAGCACATGGGACCCATACAATCTTATTTGTATACTTAAACCTGTGTACAGAATTAAGACTCTAAATATAGGTTCATAAAAGAGATTATATCAATAAACCCAAAAATATAAAGCCCAAAGTCCATAGAACCTATCCATGGGCCAAAATAAAGCCTTCCGAAACTGATTGGCCCAATTGGGAAATCTTAACTTTGTCACCCATGGGATGAAAATCTCAGCTTAGGCCTAGGAAGAAGTTGGGTGGCTAAGCATGGGCTTGTGTTTGCCCAGCCCAGGTTGCACTCCTAGTCTACAGAGCATAGGACTAGTAGGAGAATGTGCATTGCAGTAGTTTGCATATGTAGTTACCACATTGTCTTCTATTATTAGGCATTTAGGCCTTCTAGCATGAGTTTACACTGTTTTCTATCACAAGGGCAATCCTTACTCCTTAGAAAGGTTACCTGTTGATGTTCTTTTGTGGGTTCCTTCCTTTTTAACCTTTTTATCCTTTTTGTGGCAAGGATTTACAAATAGGATGGGGCTGATCCAAGCTGAGCATTAGCTCGGATCGGCAGACTCTGTTAACCTCAGCCAACAATCAGCCAAAGTGTCAACAAATGCAGACCATTCCGGATTGAGATCTGGTGGAACCAATCTGATCACTGTCCTTGATCCCAACCCCTCTATCCTTCTTTTGGGGTAATCTTGCAATTGGTTTGGTTTTATCCACTAAATATAACTGTAAAGAGACATGTTATACATTTTCCTGATCCTCTTCTTTTGCATGGTACTAGGATACAAACTGTTCTTTAAATTATTGTTGCTTATATGATGATGTGTGCATATTGCAAATATCTGCAGTTTTATGTTTTGATCTTGAGTATCTGGAGACAGATTTCTCAAGTTTGAGTTATTAAAATACAGGATGACAAATTGATGAGCATTTAAGTATATGTAGACACTGGAAATCATCTTGAAACGTCACAGAAATTGTATCTGTATATAGTGATGACTACTTTATGTGTTACTCCCTCAGTTTCATGGTGTTCATGCTCTCATTCGAGGCAAAGGCTAACTTGATTTGGGTGGTTTTGTTCTTTTTTGAACAGGAAGAGGGGGTTCCAGTAACTGCAAATTCACTTCATCCAGGAACTATTGTGACCAATCTTTTTCGTCATCAGAGCATTTTAAATGGTAGGTCATCAATTGTATCACAGCCATAATTATTTAATGTTTATATTATTTTGACACATGTAAAGTACTCATTTGTTTTGGTTCAGTTCTATGCTTAGCATTATAGTAAACTATGAATGGTTTACTTATTGATAAAGGTTTTTGAGGCCACCCATTTGTAGGTGATTTTATAGTTGTAAAGGAGTTGCCTAGCTGACAAGGTGGTTTTTCAGGACCTTGGTGACTGGCTGCCTGATTTTCTAGGCACCTAGGGCCCAAAATCCATCAGAAAAGAGGGAAAAAGGGGGGGGGGGGGGGGAGGGGGGGAGGGAAAAAGGGAGGAAAAAAAGAAGAAATTGCAGCAGTAACCACTGTGCTGCCGGAGTTGCAGTGGCTGCTGGATTTGCAAATAAAAAGATGGTGGCAGCTGCCAGAGTTTCAGAAAAAAAAAAAAGGAAAGAGGAAGAAGCAGAAGCCACTGTGCTGCCAGGTTTGCATTTGCATAAAAGAAAAGAAGAAGCTGCACTGCAACTGCTGCTACTGTTCCAGCTGCAACAACCATGGCTGCCTTTCCACCTGAGACAAGAAGCTACTATTATGGGGAACCAATTTGGTTTTATGCCAGAAACATTCATGTCAGACGCTATTTACTTAGGAGAATGCTTTTTATTGACCTAGAAAAAGCTTATGACAGAGTCCCTAGAGAGTTAATCTAGAAAGTTCTAGAGAAGTATTTCAAGTAAAAATGTGGACATAATTAAAGTGACTAGTATAAGAACTGTGGGGGGTCAGGTAGTGAATTCCAATTACAATTGGGTTACATCAAGGATCAACTTTAAGCCCTTATTTGTTTGTGCTTATTATGAATGATTTAACTAGAGACATTCAAGATGAGGTTCCTTGGTGTATGCTTTTTGTTGATGATATTATTTTGGTCAATGAGACACAAGCAGGGATTAACGCCAAGCTGGAGTTATGGGGATCAATCCTGGAATCAGATAAGTATATAGAAGACAGAGTATATGGTGTAACTTTAGTTACACTAGCCACTAGGATGGATAATGAGATGGTGAAAATTGATGAGATGGAGATTCCGCAAAGCGATTATTTTAGGTATCTGAGCTCAATGATAAATAAAGAAGGTGATATATAGGATGATGTTTCATAGAGAATTAAAATATGATGGATCTAGTGGAGAGTTGCATCCGGAGTATTGTGTCATCGACGTATTCCTTTAAAACTTAAAGGGGAATTTTATAGTACTGTCATACGACCGGTTATGATGTATGTTGCAGAATGTTGGACAGTTAAAAAGCATCATGTAGATAAATTTGGTGTAGTGGAGATGAGGATGTTGAGATGAATGTGTGGCAAAACTAGGAAGGATAAAACAAGTAATGATCATCTTAAAGCTGATTTGGGAGTAGCTCCGATACATGATAAGCTACGAAAAAGTTGTTTGCGGTAGCATGACCATGTTCAACGGAGGCCTTTGGATACTCCAGTACGGAGGAGTGATTTGATTCACACTGAAAGAATTAAAAGAGCTAGGGGCAGACTTAAAATGACCCTAGGAGAAGTGGTGAGGAAAGACATGCATAGCTGAGGCCTTGTATAAGGTATGACCTCGAATAGAGCTGGTTGGAGGGCAATGATCCATGTAGTCGACCCCATTTAGTTGGTATAAGGTTGAGTTGTTGTTGTATAGAAATCCCCTTAGAAAGAACTATATTAAAAGATCAAAATCCCATATTTAACATCTAAGCCCCCTCTAAAAATTACATCTTTAAGATTTTACATATAACCCCCAGCCTCTTTTGTATGTGCATGCCTATGACCAAGGCGACGCCTAGGCACCTGGCCACCATTCCTTGTGCCGTGACAACTATGGGTGATTCTTTATATTACAATATTTTGACAAGGAAAAATATCCTTGTTGAAGAACCACTGAAAAACTTGTACTTGATGCTGGTTCTGCCAAATAATGCTACACCATGGAGAACCTCATTTTTAATGGCTGAGTTGTTTTGCTGACATCATTTTATTTGTTGCAAATGGTATGGCTTAGAGTTATGTAAATTGATGTTCTGGTTCTTCTGTTGGTTGATGCAGGTTTTATCAATACCCTTGGTAAAGTTCTACTTAAAAATATTCCTCAGGTATCTTTTGCCGCAGAACCCATTAACACTAAGCATGGGAACAAATTCACAATCCTAATATATATGTGTACTTTAAGGGTCCTGATAAGCATCATGAATGTTAAGTGCATTGCTGTCATTGTCACAGTCTGCCACATCAACAGACATGGTTGAGTCCATGTAATAGAGGATCCCACACCCAATCTCACTGGTCATATTTAATCCAAATTTTTTATGGTAAAAAAAAAGAAAGAAAAGAAGAAAGAAGAAGCCAAAAACCTCTGCTTTCACATGTTACATATTGGAGATTATGGGGTGATTGTGATCTTGAACCTAGTTGCTCCTTATTACATAGCCATATTGGGCTGAAACTGCACCAGATATAGGGTTTGGGGGAGGGGGGGGGGAACCTATCCTCAAATTTCAATTTTTCCCATTAATATTCTGACATGGCATGCATTTACCACAATTTGCTAATTTATTTCAATGGTCTTGGTTGCAGGGAGCAGCAACCACATGTTATGTGGCACTGAATCCTCAAGTTAAAGGGGTTGGTGGTGAGTATTTTTCTGATAGCAACCTTACCAAATCGACCTCACAAGGTGAAGATATGGGCTTAGCAAAGAAGCTTATGGATTTCAGCATGAGTTTGATCAACAATTCATAGACGTATTGTCAATTTTTAATTGGATCTATTAATTATGGTTTAAATTCTTAAATTATTTTTATATCATCTTCTTCATATTGTTAATATTCACTTGTTTATGGAGAGGTCATAAATGATCATGCTAGAGTATCCTCATCCAAAGTGATTGGACGAAATCCAGATCTGGTGGCATGTTTTGTAAATAATTTACAAATTTTTCTGAAAATATTAATAAGTATTAATAATTATTTTCTAATGTCTTTGAAATATTTTTATTGAGATTCTCACTCTTACGTGATATCGTAGGAGTGCTGGCGTAAGCCATACCCCCGGACAGAAAACTAATTCCCTTAATTATTATTTTAGAAGAAAGAAGAGTTATTTTACTTTTGCCGTACATATAGGTAATTGTCTTTAATTATCCTATGATTCAATGTTGGATTAAGAGAGATAAGTTAGAGAGACATTCTGTTCATTAAATAACTTTTTTATTAAGAGTTTGTTTTTGACATATTTTCTTAGTGGGCAAAAGTCTAGCTATCCAACCATTGCATTGCAAATATTATTAGGGTTATTTCCAAATGCCCCTACTGAAAATGGCCAAACTTACAGTTGTTCCCTTAAATTTTTACTAATTTTACATGTAACCCTGCTTTCCAAACTAAGTACTACTATTGTCTCTGACTAAAGACGTTATGTTATAACAGATCCCAGTTTTTTAATATTGATGGATCATTATGCCCCTTGATAGGGTAGAATGAACCATTTGACCTTAAAAAATTGATCATATAAAAAACCATTTATTTTTTAATTTTATAAGAATAAGGAATTGGAGAGGAAATATTCCCTCTCCTTCTTCCCCAAATCGCAAAACAGAGATTGTTAGGGTTTTTTTAAAAGCCACTGCCGCCCCTTGCGGTGGCCAAATTAGGAGGCGGCGGCCTCAGAAGGACACGGTGAATGACGGATGTCCACCGGCGACCACGATGCTGGCCTCAGATGCCAGTAAAACAACCGGTAACCAAGAGGGTTTGGGTTCGGGTGTAACAACAGAGTTCGAAGAAGAAAGTAAGTTATGAAGACTCACATTGGAAGAAGAGGAAGAGGAGGAATTCAATTCTACCCCTCTTGATTTTCTCATGGAAAACTCAGGAATCTGCCGAGGCATCAGTTTGGAAAATTGAATTTCTTCTTGATCAAAAGAAGAGAAAGGGAAAAGAGAGGGAGGTCTTGGAGCCTGGTTCAGTTGTAGAATTTTTCAACTCGGTCAAGATTAAACAACAACAGTTAGTAACCCCCAACTCTATTGAATCCAGGCCAAGGAAACTTCAGCAAATAAGGATTCATTTAACAATAGATTTCTGAAATTGATTCAGGCGGACAAAGGAGTTGCAGATCTGTTTCGCAAGTTGGTTCTCAATAATGACGAAAGCTCTGGATCTTGGACTTGGAGATAAAATTCGCAACTCAGGTTCCTACTAGAAGCAAGCATTTAATCATACCAGAAAATAAGATGTACAAATATGAAAAATTCTGATTCAAGAACTCGTCTTCCCCAAACCCTAAACGATTTGTGGAAGATGAGTTGCAGGGTTTTTTTTTTTTTTTTTTTTTTTCCAGGTTAGGTCATTTTGGTCATTTTACCCTATCCAGGGGCAGAATGGTCCATCGAGGTTCAAAAACTGAGATCCGTTATGTTATAACGTCTTGTCTAACGACAGGGACTATAGTGGTACTTAGTTTGGAAAGCAAGGGTGCATGTGAAATTAATGAAAGTTCAAGAAGGCAATTGAAAGTTTGGCCATTTTCAGAGGGGCATTTTGGAAATAACCCATATTATTAAGGTGGGTGAGGAGAATGCTACCTTGTAGCTTGGCCTGCGCGGCTCTTGCCCTTAGACACAAAAGTGTGCAAAAGTGTACCTCCATGAAAAGACGGAAATTCTACCTAAGGCAATGCTTACGTGCGCCCATGGAGGCTCTAGAAAAAAACTGAATAATTTTCTTTAGCCTATTCCTTCTCCTCCTACCTTCTTCCACTATCAAAGAAGTGTTGTTAGGGTTTTTGAACCTTAGTAATCAATAAATAAAAGATGCGAAGGATTCAATATTCGTGCAAGCATTGTTAAGTAGATTTGCTATAAGGGATTCCTATGTTGTTTTATTTCGAAAGAGCTAAATTCCTTAGACAGTACTGTGAGTGTGGTGCTTAAGGTAACCGTTCTCTCTTTCCAATGGTTGAAATTTTTTTTAATCTACCGTACACCAACACGAAGGCTTATCCTAGGGGATTTGTCACATAAAAGTGTATTTTTCTGCTACATGAGTGAAACGGCTCCTTCAACTTCTATTTGCATTATTGTTTCAATGTATAAATAAGTGGTAGTCCTCATTGAATCAACTGAAGTACTTGATTATTAGAAAAAAATAGGAACTAACAATAGAGTAAATGAATAAGTAACATGATTACAGAAACATCAATTAAAACTCAAAACATTTCAACATAAATGTCGACAGAAATACTCACTTGATCAGCTAGTCAGATCCGCTCAGTCCACAACTGTAGCAACCCAATCCATGTTGTAATCAAATGAGTTTAGTGTGTTACCTTCTTGGTCTGTACTCAAAATTTTAACTAAAACATCAGAGTCAGGCATTAAAGTTTGATCTATAATCAGATCATTTGAAGCATTTGATCTTGCATTCAATGTTTCAATCATATGATTGAGTGTTTTTCGAATCAGATTATAGATTGAATATAATATCAAGTTTTCTATCATTTAAAAAATAAAATGAACGATCACGATCTAAATAAAAAAATTTTAAAATATCAAAACATGATGGTTGAATTGTATTCTTTGAGGAGAGACACTTGACTCTTCCTTCACCCATGTGTGGGGGTGGGGGGAGGGGGCCGAAGTGCTTTTTCACTTTCACACATGCACGTGTTGAGCCGCATCGGATTGGGTGGGGGTGGGGGTGGGGGTGAGGGTGAGGCTATGGCTATATGGCCTGGGCCTTTTTTTTTTTAACTTTACGTCTTTTTGTCGACTTTACATCTTTTTGTCGTAGGGTTGGACTTGGACTTGGGCCACCTTATGTTACTTAATTGTTACATGGGATTGGGTCCATTTAAATGGTAGATTAATTAAATGGATACGTATATCCTTTTGGTATAGGTATGTCTCTACATAAAGACATGACCACATGTATGGGAGTGTTCTAAGGCACTGACATAGATAGAATCTTCTCTTAAGATTCCATATGATTAAATCCTCACTGTTAATCTCAAGAGGTTAGCGCAGTTGGCTTGGAGGGGACATGAGACTTCACCTTAGGAAATGAGGTCTCGTGATCAAACCTTTGCCATTGCATAATTTCTTGGGGCCACCTGCTTGAGGCTCACTAGGGCCCAGAAGCTCCCAGTTCGTGCGTGGCGCAGGGATCATGTACAAGCCCAAGGGGGATTTAGTCGGCTTAAAGTCGGATACCCCTCCTATCTCCAAAAAAAAAAAAAAAAAAAATCCTAACTGTTGAAGTCCATCCCTTCCAGATCATACCCTTTGAAAAGGTTTTGCCTTGAAAGTACACCATCACCTAGGAGTGCCTAAAAACACTCATTTGCATCTAATTTTCCGTAGCCTCTCTCTGACTCAGTTATGGACATAAGTTTTTTATTTTTTTGAAGTTGAACACAACCCAAGGTATCCTGATGAGGCCTAATCAACGAATGCACGTGGATTAGAGGATCAATATGGACTGTTTTTATCTTGGGAGACCCGTTCACACTAACCCGATTGCTCCAATAAAGGGAAATTAAGATTTTAAAGAGACCGACCAATGGTACAACTCAACCCCACTGATATCTCCTAACTTTGTTTCGATTCTGTGATTATAGAGGACGTCATACACGCATCAATCAGTGAATGACGTGTCATCAACTTTGAATTTCAGGGATAGTGTCAACATCAGATAGATCAAGATTATACTCTTTTCATTACCCCCAAAAAAAAAGATTAGACTCTTTTAATTACATTCGTTCATGCTTCTATCCAACCCATCCCACGCTCCGCATTGATACAGGCCAGTAACTACATGCCTAACCCTCACCCTAATCATAGTTAATAAGTAGATATCTTTTTGTTGAAAGCAACCGATCGATCATAGGCCAACCTCAATTATGAATAAAACAAGTTTAAGTGGTCGACATATGTTTGTGCTTTAATGTTCCCTTTAATATCACTTTTCGTTTTTTTTATTTATTTTTTATTTCCTTAAAATAAATGTGTCCAAAATATTTCAATAAAGTCGACTGGACAAGCAAATATGTTTCACGTCCATCACTATTAATGAATCATGTTTTGATCATATTTATAATTCTTCTGACTTGACCTGATATAATTCTACTTGTGGCTTTGGTCAATCCAATAAACCTGAAAAAACAAATATTGAGTAAATTTGGAAGCTAGGGTGAATGGACAATAAATTGATGACAGTGAATTTATTTAATCTTCATTTATTTCTTGTTTCCTGTATTGTATAATTTGTTTAATTTAGCCAAGTAATAGGAATTTGGTTTAATCGAGCGGATTGTGGTGCCTAATATTTTTTTCAGACAATAATATTGACTTATACTTAGATCAACGGATTGACTAATTACCCGTTAATTGTTTATAGGGATGTAAATGGATATTCGTAAATCCGTATTCGATCCACGTTCGTATCCGTTTAGGAGAATGCAAATTCGTCTGAAACTAATCGGATTCGAATATGATAATCCCCCTATCTGATCGATTATTATCCTATTTGTTTAGCAGTCCGACGGTAATAAAATATCTGAAATATAACTATGTATTTGTCTATCCTTTTAAGTTACCTTATTGGATTTTATTATCTTATTTTTATAAATTTATAAGTTAAGATAATTTGATTCTTTTTCTAGATTTACTATTGGTTTATATATATTGTTTTATGTAATGTGATACCTGGAATTACATATCTATTAAAAAATCAAAAGTAAAAAATATAAGAGAATAAAAGACTAAGAAGAGTAGAAGAAAGGGTAGTTACTGAAGTCTCAAGTCTCAACCCTAACCCTCATCATAAAAACGGTAAATATGTCAACGGATAGTCGAAAAATCGTATTCGATCCATATTCATATCTATTTAGGAGAACCTGTATTCAAAAAATCACTATCCGAAAATTATCCGAATCCGTCTGAAAATCGATAGGATATTATCTAAATCCGTCCGAATATAATCGGATACGAATATGATAATGCCACTATTCGAACGAATTTGATCCGTTTACATCCTTAATTGTTTATGGAGTTAATTTTTGTTTTGTGGGTCTTAGACCCTTGTCTAAGTGGCAAGTTTGATTTGAGTCATCTCTTTCTTTCACTAAAGAGGTGAGGTGGAGGACACATGATGACTCCGCCATCTGTGAAATGATATGTTAATCCTCACCCGTGAAAATGATATCTGTTACACAAAGGTATAAAAGAGTGGTTACAATTAAGGGTGCAAGTTTGGCCTTGACAGCCCAAACCCGCCCTGAGCCTGAACAGGGCCTAGGTTGAGATACCTTGGCCCTGAGGGCGGGTCAGGGTAAGGGTCAGGAATTTCTGGCCATGAATCAGGGCCGGACCAGGTCAGGATTGAGGCCACAATCTGAGTCCGGCCCGGCCCAACCCGACCTTGTCTTCTATTTTTTGTTTTTGTTCTTGTTCTTTTTTCTTTCTTCTTCTTCTTCTTCCTAGCCTGGCAAGCCCATGCATTTTCCTTTCCCAGATTAACCAGCCCATTCATCTCCCTTTTCTAGCTTGGTCAGCCCATACGTCTCCCTTTTCCAGCTTGGTTAGCCCATGCATCTCCATTCCTCCCCATGGTTAAGGCCAATCAGGGTCAACCTGGCCCGACCCTGAAGGCAGGTCAGGGTTGGATTTTTTTGACTTTGAGTCAGGACTGAGTCGGACCTAAGCCCAACTAAAGAGACTTAGGGTTGGGCTGGGGTTCCGACCCTGTTGCAGCCCTAGTTACAATTTACAAGAAATATTGTAACCGGATTGGTTACAAACAGCTTTACCCTTTTTTTTTAACCTACCATAGTTACAATAAGCAACAGTCACAACTCACAACACAATTCAATTTTAAAGAGAAGAATAGGCACATTGCCCGTGTGAAATAAACTAACCTACAGCATCATTTGGGTGCAGAAAGAGAATCATTTCAAAGGTGGAGAAGAGAGAGAAAGATACAGTGAGCTCTAGTTTTACGGTCAACCGGTGAAACGCCCAGCCTTTTCCCTGACTTCCTTTTACTTTTCAAACTTAACTCGTTATTCATATGACCAGTGGCAAGGCATTTATATATTTTTACCAAAAAAAAAAAACAAAAAGCAAGGCATTTATATATAATTTTCTTCCTCTCCCAAAGAGAGAAGTAAATCCTTCTCGGTTCGCATTCTATCGTAGTAGTAACTAATAAAGCAATCAGTCATGGACGCTGAGAAGAGGATTGTAGACCAAATTTCCGACTGGATCACGGTCTACGACGACGGCACGGTTGATCGGACCTGGACCGGGTCACCGGAGATCGAGTTATTGATCAAACCGGTCGCTGCTCATGACGAGTTTCGCGATGGCATCTCCATTCGCGACCTAACGATTGATACAGAGTCTGGTCTCGCTGTCCGCCTCTACGTTCCAGAGAGGAAACCCAGTGACAACGATGACAAGCTTCCCGTTATCGTTCACTTCCATGGTGGTGGTTTTTGCATCTCCGAACCAGACTGGTTCATGTATTACCAATTTTACACCCGCCTGGTTCGCTCCACTGGAGCTCTTTGTGTCTCTGTCAAGACCCGACTCTCACCGGAGCACCGGTTACCCGCAGCCATTGATGATAGCTACGCAGTCTTCCTTTGGCTTCATGCCGTGGCTCGTGGTGAGTTGTCCGAGTCATGCCTCGGATCCAAAGCCGATTTCCGGCGAGTGTTCCTTATAGGAGACAGCTCCGGTGGAAACCTGGTTCATCAGGTGGCGGCATGGGCTGGTACCCAGGATTTGGGTCCGGTACAGATATCCGGGTGTGTAATATTACACCCGGGTTTTGTCCGAGCTAAACGGAGCAGGTCCGAGTTGGAGAACGCATCTGACTCGGACTTCCTTACACTTGATATGGTGGACAAATTCTTGGCATTGGCACTGCCAATAGGCAGCACCAAGGACCATCCATTCACATGCCCAATGGGGTCAGTGGCGCCACCACTCGCCGGGGTGAAACTGCCGCCGACGATGGTTGGGGTGGCTGAGAAGGACTTGATACATGACACACAGATTGAGTACTGTGAAGCAATGAAGAAGGCAGGGAAAGACATAGAGGTGCTGATCAGTCCAGGGGTGACTCACTGCTTCTACCTCAACAAGATTGCCATTGACAAGGACCCACATGTCGGTGCACAGTCTGATCATCTCCTCACGGCGATCACTGACTTCATCGAAAGACACTAATTAAAGGGGTCCAGAAATCAAAATGTTATCTCCTTATCATTTCATGTTAGTAATGTATTGTCTTTGATAACTCGTGAGTCAACTCAGAAGTCTGCTACTTTAATATGTGGCTGATGTTCTCTGTACCCAGCAGCGCAGCTTGTGCCCAAACACATGGGCCTATCATTGAGGGGGGCAAGGTGGTTATTTTATCCACTCCCATGTGTCTAGGTGCAGCCTACGCCCCTGGCACATAAAAGATTTAACCTCAAATATAATATATCTTTTGGGATGCTGTTCTCTGTGTCGCCACGCAACCTACGCCCAAGCACATGGGAGTAGGCGCAATGACCACCCTACCCCCTGCACAGGTTGCCCATATGCCAGGATATAGACTGCGCTGCGACACAGAATACATTCTCCCATATCTTTTTTAACCAGAGAAAAAAAATAGTTTTTGTTAATATGTATTAAAGGTCATTATTCTTCACCTACCATGTTACCAAGTTAGCTTTTATTTAAGTAATTTCACTGAGTGATGATGACAATAGAATTTTGTTCCATCCAAGATGTGACCTGTTTAATAATGGATCCCACTAATTCTAAAGTTGAACCAATGACTGTAAGTTTATTAAAGCTCACTGACACTCAAAATCGTTTGGACATTGGGCTCCTCTCCAAATCACATGCACTCTTATTTGGATGGCTAGACTTGAGAGTTGAGAATTTGCCTGAGAATTTGCCATTATTAATGCACCACACTTGTGTTTTTTGGGGTGCATGCCCCTTAATTCTGATAATTTTACACGTATCTTTTGAAAATTTCACGAACACTCCCTATTTTTCAAATTAATTTCATCGCCATTAATCTCAAGCGTTAAATGTTAATAGATCTGAAATTGAAGAATGTAATGTATAATTATACCTTCATTAGATCATAATTACAATAATACCCTTATGAGTAGATATATTCATTCTCTTTCATTTTTACGCAAAGGAAGAACAAAGAAAGACCAAAATGCCTTTATCTTCTCTAAATGATCTTCTTCTTCATCTTTTACAAATGTAGATACCTAATACTTACCACCACCACCACTACCACCACCACCGTCACCCTCCATCACCGCCCTCTTCATCTTCCTAATCTTCTATTTTTTCTGCTCCACTTTTCTTTGCACCACAGTCGACATCACCTCCCTTTTTCCTTCCATTTCTGAATCCTAATTTAATTAAAATCCTCAACCCAAAGAACTCACCCCAAGGTAAAAATCGTCTTCCCAAACAGCAAATGGACAAACTCCAGCTCTAGCCCCAATCTATAAAAACCCTAACCTTAAGAGAAACCCCCAAATCAGGAATAATGGAAGCCCTATCGCTCGTCGTATCCTTCATCTCCTTTGCTTTTGGCTTTGCCCATCCCTTCCTTCACTGTATCCTTCGCCTTTTCTTTCCCTTTCCTTCACTAAATCGTTCACCTCTTCTGCAGCATTTCCAGCCTGCAATAGCACAAAAACTAAATGGATTACAAATAATTAGCAGAGAGATACTGTAAGGATATATAAGAGTCTCTATACCTCGGAGTATTTGGAAGCAGAGGTAGTGAAGGAAAAATTGCAGATCTTAGAAGTGGAAGAGAATCGAAAAGGGAAAGAAGGGTTTTGAGAGATGGCGGCCTTGGAAACCCCTACTATATGCAAAAGAAATGGCAGTGGTAGAGTTGGTTTCTGGAGTTTTCATGGAGAAATTCGTACTACATCCTCCGCCAAATGCTTCTCCTCAACAACTCCTATTGAACGACCTCACTTTAACCATCAAAGGCATGTCACTCTTCTCTCTCTGCTTTCAAACTCTTTTAACTATTTTTATGTTCTCCATTATAAGTTCTTTTTCTATTGCTTTTTTTTTCCCTCTGTTTGTTCATTTGCAATTTGTGAACTACCTCTGAAATTGTGGGTTTGTGGGAATAGATTTGATGTTGATGTGCACGCAACCTGCGGCACCTAGGCCTGCTTCCATAGGCTCAACTCCCCACCCCTTGTGCTTCATCTTCTCCCGTGGCAAGGACCACTGGCCAGCTGCAGCAGCTCTTGACCTGGCGGGGATCATTATCGTCCCCTGTTCCCTGCCTGATACAGTGGTCCAGTTCCTCTCATAAGGACAGGAAATGACGATCTAACCCATGCCTAAATACACTGTCCAAGGGAGGTTAAAACATTATTTTTGCCTATCTATGAGAGGAATTGGACCATTGTACCGCACAGGAACAGGACAGGGAAGAAATTCACCAGGCGGTGCCCCAGTGGCTCCTCTTGGACCTGCAACGAAAAAAAAAATAGATGTAATATGAGCTTCTGTTCCGTGTTGGACCAGGCTCTCCCTCCAGTCTTTCTACTCTTCCTAGCCTCTACTATATGCAAAAGAGATGGTAGCAATTGAGTTGGGTTTTGGAATCAGAAGAAGATGATTTGGGGAAGATAAGGGTTGGGCAAAAATGTCTTTTCAATTTACACGGGTGGTTAGAAGAAAAGGTAGTTTAGCCAATAAAAAAATATTTTAAACGTCTAATGCGTGATATGAACGATGTGGATTTAAATGAGATTAATTTGAAAAGTTGGGGGTGTTCGTGGAATTTTTAAAAAGTGCGTGTGGAATTATCAGAATCTTAAAGGAACATGTGGAATGTTGGGACGATTTAGGGGATGCATGTGTATTTAACCCTTTTTTTTTGGTATATAGAAAAAATAGTATTAGGCCCTCCTTCGGCCATGGTGGGGGATCCACTTATCCACCCAACAAAAACAAGGGTATTTGGATCATTTCATAGGTAGGCCCCTCCTATGAAATGATCAAAACCACACCTCTTTTTTTTTTTGGTAATTGGAGAGTTTTAATAGGGGAGGGGATGGGTGATAGGCCCCAAGGTGGTTTGAACTCATGACCTCTTATTTTAGGAGTTAGTCTTTTACCAACTGAGCTGCCCCGTTGGGGTTAAATCCACACCCTTTAACCTTATAATTTAAAATATATCAAAAAGATTCTATTACCGCACCATTTGATCACTATGGCGAAGATAAGTGAGATGTATATTACACACATTCTTTTGTAATGTGGGGTTTTTCCTCCCTCTCTAATTATAGGTTGTTGTTGCATATTCCAGGAGATGTAGTCTTTTGTTTTTATCTTGTATAGTTGTATATTCGTTCTTACCTTTTTCTTGATAAAGTGATAATACCTATTGTTGCAACAAGATTTGGATCGTGTTCTCTGGGTACCGAGCTAACCTGCACAAGAGAATAGAAAAGGCTAAGGAGTGCCGATCTGAGTTGGCAGAGTCACTCCAATGCCTAAGTCAAACCTTGTTACAACAAATAAATCTCTTAAGCAGAGAAGAATGAGAAAGTTGATTCCTTTACCTATGCTAGGAGTGGCAATTTATAGGGCTGAGATGGTCGATCGCTATAGGGCTTTAGTCGCCTATAGATCATTACTTGTAACTCCAATTTGTATAAGTGGCATCCTCTAGAGTGAGCACTTGTCATGAAAAATCATACCGAATGCCTGCTTCTTAACGAAAAAAATTTTGCTGCTACGCCCATAGCAGGAATGTTCCTGCTACAAGGCTAGCAGCCGAGGAAATGGAATAATTCACTTCCCCTTTGGGTTCATAAATACCCTCCTAGGTTTTAGTATTTTTTAAAACACCCCTTAAGATCCTATTCCTTGGCTGGCAACTTTGTAGCAGGAACATTCCTGCTACTAGTGTAGCAGCAAAATTTCGTCCCTTCTTAACCGGACTAGCTAGGTGTTGGGTTAGTCGCCTTCCTCTTGGGTTAACTTACTTTCCAGATTAGCCCTTTGGCTGAGGTGGCATTGGCTCCCCGAATCGTTCCTGATAGGTCGGTTCGGTTGGCTGTTCTCAAATGCCGATTGGTTTGTCCTTGATTTAACCAAGCATTTGTTTGTTATTTGATTAGTGCGTCAACTTAGAATTCTGCTACTTCAATTTGTCGGCCATTTAATTAATCAATGCATAGTCTGATCATCTTCGATCTTCCTATTCGAAGAATTTGGTTTTTTCTACTTTGGCTTGCTATGTGAGAAGATTCAAGGTGCAGGTATGGATCCGGATCCTTTTCAATAAGGAGATCGCTCAATGAGGCACTCAACAGCTGAACTGCTACACACACATCTCGACATACCGCATATATTGTCTTAGTGTGCATCGAAATGTGTGTGTAGCAGCCCAACTGTTGGATGTCTCATTGAGCACTCTTTGAGTCCTTAGAGAGGATCCAAATCCGATAGGTATTACTTCCCCAGGTACTCCATGGGACCTGCATCTTTTTACCTAGATGAAATCATAGAAAATATAATATGAGTAGTACATTTCAGTATAAAGTTACATGTACCCTTGTATTTTACCATAAATTTTATGAAGAACAGTTCCCCGCAGGTATGGGACACAGGGGCCACGTATGTCCAGGCATATGAGGGGCAAAAATGACTGCTCTGCTCTATGAATGGTGAAATTTCTACCCCCAATGTGACAGTATGCTCTCATTGACTGTCCTACATGCGGGCCCCTACACTCCCAGACAGAGAATTTCCCAAATTTCAATTTCTCCACTCTTTCTTGAAGCTAAGTCTTTTAACTAGTAGGGGTACCACGAAATCATGGGATAGATTCTCCTGATTCATAAAGGAGATAAAGGTTAAAAAGAAATGATTAAATATAATATATCTTTTTTAACCTGACAAAAAAAATATTTTTTGTTAATATGCATTATACAATTAGGTCATTATTTATTCTTTAGTCAAAAAATGTCACCAAGTTAGCTTTTATTTAAGTAATTTCATCGAGTGATGATGACAATAACTGCCGCATATTTGAATTTTGTTCCATCCAATCTTTTTTATGTGACCTGTTTAATAGTGGATCCCATTAATTCTAAAGTTGAACCAATGACCTTAAGTTTATTAAAGCTCACTGACACTCAAAATTGTTTGGATGGCTAGACTTAGGAATTTGCCTTTATTAATGCACCAACCTTTCATTTTTTTTTATCTTTTAGAAAAAGTAGATTTCGGCTCTCTATCGGTTGTGGTGGAATTTGAAGATCTAACCCAACGAAAACAGGGGTGTTTAGATCATGATTTTAGACTTTTAGTGCACGGTATTGAAACGGGTATTTTTTTTTGTTAGAGGTCAGCAAGTATGTATTAAATATGAATGAAAATTATAAAAATAGAATCGCTGGTGAAGCTTGTGTGCTCAATCAGCCATTAACTTTCAAAAAGAAATAAAGAAATACAGCATAGCAGTCTCTGAAGGGGCTAGCAGAAACGATAATACGGTCTGCCCAAAGCTTCCCAATTAGTCCAATGAGCAATGAAATTAGGGGATCCATTCCACTCTTCAGTTGTTTTAGACTTTGTTGCTCGATTGGCAAGGGCATCCGCTGGCACATTACCCTCTTTGCAACAGTGGGTGATGCGCCATTGAATGGACTTTAAGTATTTTCTGCAGCCCACCACTGTTGAAGGAGCAAGTCCCACGGGATCTTAGAGGTTAGTATGCAAGTGACCACTGTTGCCGAATCGCATTCCACCCATAGACGTCCCACCTCAAGGGCTTTAGCCTCTTGTATACCGATGAAGAAAGCTGCCATCTCAGCCTGAAAATTCATTCCAATCCCTTGGAATGTGGAGAAGTATCTCCTTGTGACCCCAAGGTGATTCCTGAGAATCCCCCCCATACCTAAGAAACCAGGATTTCCAAGGGAAGAACCGTCAATATTCAGCTTCCACCACCCAACTGGAGGCCGCTTCCATCGAACCTCTAGAGTATGTTTCAGCTTGGGCGTGGCAATGGTTGCTTTGAAGAATTTTGCTACCACAAGATCACTAACTGATTTAATTTTGACTCCCTTGCTTAAAGAACAATCAGAGATCTCATTGATGCATCGTTGCATGACTTGCATCGGCAAGCTGTGTTGGTTATCATACCTTCTTTTATTTCGCTCAAACCAGATTTGTTGACATACAATGATAAGGAGGGCCTTCCAAATAACAGCCAATGAGACAACCTTTGCTTTTCTACGCCACCATGAGAACATGAGTTCAATAGAAGGGAAGCCGTTCCAGTGCTCGTTGAACAGGTTGAGCACCTTGCTGCAGATCTGAGAAAGATGTGGTTCCTTGATTCTTCTTCTGCCCAACAGAGCTCGCATCGTGACACCATCTGGACTGCTCTTCGGCGGACATTCTCATAAGTGGGAAGGGCTTTGTGTGCCAACCTCCATCCAAACAATGAGCTGCGGGGGTGGAGATGTTGCCAAATTGCCCATGTCCACTCCGGAGTTGTTGCCTTTTGCCTCAACACGTCCCAGGCTAAGTGAAACGGGTATTGGCAACATGTAAAATCGATACGGTATTGGCTTGGATCGGTCGTATCGGACAAGAATATCTCTGAATTTTCTTAAAAAATGAGTTTTTTGACTATTTTACCCCTTGTCTGTATCATGCTATAGATATGATATCGGTACAGTATCGGTATCGGTGACTAGAAAAATTGGGTACTTAGAACCATGGTTTGGATCATTTCACAGACGGCTCCTATAAAATGATCAAGCCCACACTCTTTAACTTCGTATTTTAAACCATTTCTAAAAGATTCAATTACCGTAACGTTTGATCACTATGGCGAAGACTAGTGAGAGGTATATTACACACATTTTTTTGTAATGTGGGGTTTTTCCTCCCTCTCGTTCAATTGTAATTACAGTATGTGGAATCGTTATCCCCTCCAATTCCTCACATGGGGATGGAAATGATCACCCTACCCCCTGCCTGAAAACACTGCCCAAGATGGGGTCCACTCCCCCTATTAGAGGAATTGGAGGAATTGGAGGTGTCCACGATGAAGGTGATAATTATTCCAGTATGTGTAAGAAGAAAAACTAAACTACTTAGGTTTAGGTCGGTCAGTCAGAGTGGAATGCATTCGACGAGACGAGCTCCACGCCACACAACATGAGAGAGAGAGGACCTCCCATAGATATGAGGCTAACGGGTAGTCAACCATTAGAATCCCAAAGAGAGAGAGAACGAACAAGAAGACAATGAGGGCCATATGCCCCGGTCAGAGAGAGTAAAGTGGTGGTTGCGAACATTCGCCTTACGAAAGAGTTCGCCAAGAGCCAAAGTGAGCCCTTACACTCCCATGACACTAACTATCTCACCCCTATTAGAGGAATTGGAAGAATTGAAGGTGATAATTATTCCAGTATGTGTAAGAAGAAGAGAGAAGAAGAAGGAGAAGAAGAAGATGCCAATGAAATAATGTGGAAGGTGCTTTGAATCTTCCATGCACGTACTAGGGACTTCCGAGGTGGCTTGATCACATTATACAAAATGTGGAAATGCAAGTGGGTCAAACCTCTCTTCTTTCTTTTTACGTCAAAGTTTAAGGGTTAAATACGCATACCCCCTAAAATGCACCCAATATTCTTCGTACCCCGTTAAGGTTTTGACAATTTTACATACCACCCTTGAAAATTCCACATACCACCCCTACTTTATCCCCTTAAAACCACTTAAGTCGAAAATGCTAAAAAATGACCAAACTATCCTTTCTTCTATTTTTTCTAAAATTTGAAAAGACCTGATTGCCATGACCTATTTGCTAAACTTTGAAAAGATCAAAATGCCCTCATCTTCCGCAAATCATCATCTTCTTTTACATACCCACCACCCACTATTAACACCATCATCACTGTGAAGCCCCACCTCCAACACCACCTCCAACTCCTCCACTTTTATCGATTCCATCACCGAGTTCTCGGTGAATTAAAAAATCTCATTCAGTTAAATGCTCCTCCATCATGGGTCTTATTGGACCCATGCTGGGTGAGGCACTACTACACGACTAGATGTCGATCTCTTGCCCTGTTTTCCCTATTCTCAATAAAACGCTTCCACATCTTCAAAAGCTACTTCCAAATTTTTTTCGTCAAATTCTCAGCCAAAAATCAAAAGATGAACGTCAGGAGCATTGAAAACTCTGCGCCGTGTATAATTTCGCTCAAAATTTCGGTAACACCATATGGAATTAATAAGGGTCACGAATGTTGTCGACGCAGATAGATAAGTATTCACTAAAAGCATTTGGGCTGCTAGAAGCGGACCACGGAAAGGGAATCCTGCTGTGAGGCTAAAAACTAGGGCTGAAGCACAAATGAAACCTGAAATATTTAAATACATAAAACCATTGTAGCGATTTTGATCAACAGTGTACCAAATCGGATCTCCATCGAAGTGTGAATCATCACCATCCTACCAAAAACCACCGGGAGGAGAAATTCCAGTTTGGTAGGTCGCGTATTTAACCCAAAAAGAAATGTCATAGCTTGTATCATCTCGGATTCTGTCATGCACTTTACACAAGGTGTCGCCGACAGTCTTAAGCTTCCAAGGCTTGCTTTACGGACCAGCAGCATCGAGTGCCAATTTGTGGCAGTGCAGTGAACTGTTTTGTTTTTTTCTTATAAGACTATTTTTGTTTGAATCTAAATTTAACTTCAGTTTTGGTTTTCAGATTCTCAGTTGGAGACAGTAGTATCAAAGTTGGAGGTGGTGCTGGAGGTGAGGCTTCATGGTGGTGATGGTGTTACTGGTGGGTGGTGGTGGGGGGTAAGTTAAAGAAGATGATGATTTGGGGAAGATGAAGGCATTTTGATCTTTTTAAATTTTAGCAAATAGGTCGGGGTAATTAGGTCTTTTAAAATTTTAGAAGAAATAGAAGAAAGGGTAGTTTAATCATTTTTTAGTATTTTGGACTTAAATGGTTTCTGGGGTAAAGTAAGGGTGATTCGTGAAATTTTTAAGGATGGTACATGAAATTATTAAAATCTTAGGGGTATAAGGAATATTGGGAGCATTTTAGGATGATACGTGTATTTTACCCAAGTTTAAATAGACTCGAAATTGTTTTGTGGCTGTGTGCGAGGTTCTCTTGTTGACTACCCTTCTACTCCCCTTCTGGTGTGATGTGACTTGTGAACACATGATATGGTCATTATAACATTTGATTATAAGTGCTGAACCGGTCCTAGGAATGGTAAGTACACGCTTAATCTGTTAAACCAGCCCAAGGGGTAAAATAGCCTGAAAATTCTTTTTTTTGTTTAAATCAATAGATAATTTTGTTCGATACAATCAATCCAGGTCGATATCGTATCGATATCATATCTATTTTTTGTGTTACCGATAACCATTCCGATACCTTGCACTAAAACCATGCACTATTTGGACTAATTGTGAGGAATTGGTTAATTGAGTGATTCAAAATCCTTATCAGTGAATATGAAAAGTTCACTTTTTGGTTAGACATTAAGTCAATAATGAAGTCTTTTCTTAACGTAAATCTATTTTGCATTCCCGGGTGATAATAATAGTTATTTTTATTGTCTGAGAATATGAAATCTACCTAGAATGCATTCCAACAATGCAGATCAAACACTGCCTGTGTACTAAAATTAAATCTGATACTTTAGGTGATGTATCATCTTTTTTGGTTTAGTGCTTCTTTTTTTTCTATAAAAAGAAAAACACCCACCATTTATGTCTTGTCGATTTAAAACAAACACAAATTATTAAAAATGTGCTTTGAATTTTATAATTTTAAGTTTCGATCAATTTCAAATTAAAATGAAATTTATTAGAAATGGGAATGTATGTGTTCTCTATCCGAGAGTGTGTCTTTGCACCTAGACACAAATGACGTATAAAATGACCAACATACCCCTCCTGGTTGATGTCTGTATGCACACTCCCATTAGCCAAGGCACTATCGAAGAAGCCACACTCCTAGACGGAGTTCATTTCCCCATTCTAAATTAAAATAAAACATCGTATTTCTATGATGAATCTTTTATGGGAAAATTACAATAACCCCTTGTAGTTTGAAAAATTATGCCTATCTCCCTCTAGAGGGGAGGTGGATGTAGTTTTTTCAAACTAAAGGTTTTTTTTTTTTTTTTTTACTTTTCCCTTTATATTTTTGTAGCTTCTTTTTTCTTTAAAAGTCATTAAAAAGAATAATTATTACCAATAGAGAATTTAATTTGAATATTTGAATAATTACTATTATTAATATGAAATTTTATTTTAAAACCTTTTATTTTACAAGACTTTTACCGAAAACAAACTGATTGTAAAGAAATTCTGTGTGGTTCATATGGTCCACTTCCTTTCTGTAGTGTAGAATGATTAAATGGATCATCTCCACCCTGGTCCCATCTCTTGTTCCTCTCTTTTTCCGCCTCTTGACCTAATGATCTAAACACCGGACCTTCCAAGAAACAATAAATAAAAACATGTGATGGTAATTTACCAGTTCCAAGTGTTCACAACCATTGGACCAGGATCCTCTGCCGGCGGGGTGGCGATGCACATTCGATTGTACAGCAAAAGCGATGTGGTACACAAGGCACATATGACCTCTGCTGTACCGCCAGATGTGCACCACCGCCCCCGCCAGTACTGAGAGAATTTTAATACACAACGATTTGATGTAAGTCAGTCTTTCCAATAATAACAGTTGCCTTTTTATCCTTTATAAAAGGGAACCCAAAGCCCCTTCACTTTGTCTCAACCCTTAACCATGATGGATCAGAAGAAGGAGAAGAAGGTGGTAGAAGAGGTAGCTTGCTGGCTCAAGCTCTTTGAAGATGGTTCGGTCGACCGCACCTGGTCCGGACCACCTGAGGCTGAGTTCATGGCAAAACCCGTGCCACCACATGAAGAATTCATCAATGGTGTTGCCATTCGTGACATTACAATCGGAGCAAAATCTGGTCTCGGTGTTCGTCTTTACATGCCAGAAAGAAACCCCAACGACGAGGAGAAACTTCCCATCTTTGTCCATTTCCATGGTGGTGGGTTTTGTATAAGTGAACCGGAGTGGTTCATGTACTATCATGTGTACACAAGGCTGGTTCACTCTGCTCGAGCCATTTGTGTCTCTGTAAAGCTCCGGCTTGCACCCGAGCACCGGCTCCCTGCAGCTTGTGAAGATGGTCAGTCTGTCCTCCTATGGCTTCAAGCCGTGGCTCTAGGAAAATTGAATGAGTCATGGCTGAAAGCCAACGGAGATTTCGAACGTGTCTTCCTCATTGGGGATAGTTCAGGAGGAAATCTGGTCCATGAGGTGTCTGTTCGGGCCGGGTTTGATAATTTGAAGCCGATTCAATTAGCAGGGGGTATATTGATTAACCCCGGTTTTGTCCGAGTTGAACGTAGCAAGTCGGAGTTGGATAAAAAATCCGACTCGCCCTTCCTAACACTGGAGATGGTTGATAAATTTTTGGGCTTGGCACTGCCTATTGGCTCCAAGAAGGATCATCCAATCACCTGTCCCATGGGACCGGCGGCACCACCTCTGGCCGGGCTGAAGCTGCCGCCGTTCTTGGTGGCGATCGCCGAGAATGACTTGATTTTGAACACAGAGATGGATTACTGTGAAGCAATGAAGAAGGCTGGGAAGGATGTAGAGGTGCTGGTTAACGTCGGAGTCGGTCACTCCTTCTACCTCAACAAGATCGCCGTCGACACGGACCCTCAAACAGTTTTGGAGACCAACCGGCTTATCACAGAAATCGCCAACTTCATCAAAAAACATTGATGATGTTTTATAATTATCTTTTATTTTATATATTTCACAATAAATGGTTTTTTTTGGGTAAGGATTTCACAATAAATGGTGACAGCCTAATGATGTAAGCATATACGATTACTTCAAGAAATGCAAAAGCTCTTCCATCTTTATTGGAAACTCCGGATGGATGGAAAAGGGTAGGATTTAGATCTACTGCGGCGTGGGGTTGAGTGGTCGTCGTGTTATACTACTAAATCCATAGGCCATCACGTGGAATTATGTCGGTCCAATGATTGATAGATAACAGCCTTTCAAAATTCATAATTGTCCTTCAAAATTTGAAAATATCAGGTCTAGTCATCTATCCACCATGGGAGAGACGCAATAACCCCGCAGAGGATCCAAATCCAGAAAAGGAAAAGGATATTATCGATTCCGCCGGTTTAAGAAAACTGTATGTACCAATCTTTTGATTTTGACACGGTGAACTCAAATAGTTGTGAATGAGCAGTCTCTATCAGTAAAAGTAGAATTCAATATCTGAAACATAATTCAACTTTATGTTTTTTGAAAAGAGATGTAGTGCTCTACACAACTTTTAGGGTTTTTTCATCTTTTCCTTTCTTTCAGCCGCTGCAAGTTTTTTCGCCGTCGTGCGTGTAACCTGTCCACCTTTGTGCGGGTTGTTCTGTTCGCCATCAAGGCGTGGTTCTCATTTTCCCTCACTTCCTCCTTGTTCTCTCCACCATGATCATCGGAACCCCCAATGAAGATGATGCCGACGACGACGACAGACAGCTTGGTGGGGGGAGCCCCAACTGGTGCCGTGAGTTTTGCGCATGAGCAGGCAAGCCTTCCTGTAGCAGCAACTGATCCGGTAGCCGCTGATGCACACCCCAACGCCAATCTGCCTTGCGATGGTGTTGAGGGCGTTAACAGATCACCGGTGGGCTTCCGACTTATCCCTCTGCAACCGGTACGACGTGAGGATTTACCTCCTCAGTGGGCCTCCGCCTTGTCTTTCTTCAAGCGGTACGGTGTGAACCGGGGCCTTGCTCTCTATTGGAAATTTTGGAGCAGACTCGCCGGAGTTTTCAAAAACTCCTCTGAATCGTTCTGGGTCATGCGGAAACTGCTCGGTTTCTTTGTTATGGAGGCTTTCGATATCAGCCATATTCCTACCCCTTCCCCTACCCCACCCATGAAGTTCCCCGCTTTGTATTATGTTGGGTTTTCTTGCCATGGCCGGCAAAAAACCTTTGGTTTTGAGTTTCAAATTCTGATTTCAGTATTTGGGTTCGTTGGGGACACCACCGAGGGGCTTCCAGTACAAGAAGGTTTTTCTTTTCTTTTTTTTCTGTTTGTTTGCAGGTGTTGCCGAGAAGGAAGTTATGGTACAGTGTGCGGCCATGGCTTCCATGGGCTCCCCTTCCACCTTCCTTCCCTCCCCCCTTTATCCGGACGGTGTCCCTACACCCTCCCCTATTTTCTGCAACCATGCCCCACCCCGCCTCCCCTCCCCTCCACTTTTCCCGGCCCATGTTCCCTCCCCCTTTTCCGTTTTCTCTTTTTCTGTTTCCTTTTCCTATCTTGCAAGTTAAGCCGGTTCTGGCGTTGGTGTCGCCATGGAAATGGCCGGCTCCGTTACCCCTCTCGTTGCTCAAATCTTGTGGCGCTATCACCATTCACCGAAGTTCCTCTTGGCTAGGCAATGTGTCGGTTTGTGTGGGAATAATGGCACGGATCTTTTCCGCACTTATGGGGTTGCTACTATTGGCACGAAAGTGCATGCGCTTATCAATTGTTGTGTCAACATCACTTTTTCTGGGGCAATGGCTTTCACCCATCCCCTTCTCGCGTGAATGAATAGCCCTGTTCTCTACCCAAAAAATATATATAAATATCTGAAACATAATCTTTTGATAAAAAATGAAACGACTAGTGTGGTGCAATGAACAGTCACTTTCCTAGCATCTTATCCCTGTCTCTCTCTCTCTCTTATGGAAGCAATATTGGATCCATCAATGGGGATTCATATTTCAACTGTGATCGATACCAATACCGAATTTTTATCCTCTCCTGTTATTGTACAGTGCAGTACTGTATCGTGCGGCATTGCAGAGGCCATGTGACACAGTGGACCCCACATGATGCACATGGCCTCTGCAACGCACGATGCATTACTGCACCGTGCTTTATAAGAGAGGATAACGATTCTATCAATACCTAGCTGATAGGGTACGAATACGACCATTTTTATGGGGGGGAAAAAAAAATAGTCTTGACTAGGAATTGGACCATTATGTCTCGATAGGATTGATATGTATATGTATCATTATCGATCAACTATTGATACTGTGAATTAAGTCCATTTTCTATTTTTGGTGTATGAAAATAATGAATATGTCTAGAAGAAAGAATTCCATCTCCATTGGTAATATGATTAATAATTGAAGTCTCGTGTTTTCATTATACTCCTACCAAGGATTTCAAATTCAAAATCGAAGATCAAATCAGTCGCTTGATTCCGATCCAATCTTTCAATCCAATTATATTGGATTGGATCAAAATTGAATGATAGCAATCCAAAATTCCAAATAATCCTAGAATCAGCCTGACCTACTTTCTTTAATTTTAACTTCTATCTACCCCCATTGCATGGTGTCTTTCTCTCGAGACTTCTAGAGAGAAGTAGGCAAACGAATAGATAGATGTCGCCAGCCCCCCGAGGAAGGGGGTGTATTGACATTTTCTTATATAAGCAAGGTCTCAAGGTTTCTTTCAATTGGAAATTCAAATGTAACAATTACTTGTACGAGAAGGTTTGGCAGTCTTTGTTATAGTGACGAGTCATGGTCGGCACGTCCAAATTGTACAATTATTATTGTACAATATTTTTAATTTCCAGGTACGTGACACGATTTGATATTTGAAATTGGACAGTATTGATATTGGACTCTGAGGTCCATGGGAATTCCAATTCTTAAAACCCTGCCTCATGGGATCCCACCCCCACGATGTGACTCATTTTCAATGTGTTTAATGTTTTCAACACTTTATGTAATGATCAATTCTTATAGTCCTTGTTGAAAAATGAAAAATAAGGGGAGAAAGAAAACCATCTCATCACGCCAACAGGCCCAACACCCTACCCCTGACAGGGGTGAGCGGAATGACTAGGGCTGCAATAGGGTCGGGTTGGGCCGGGCTTTATAGAACCCTAGCCCAACCCTAAGTCCCTTTAGTTGGGCCCAGGCCTGACCCGACCCTGACTCAGGGCCAAAAAAATCCAACCCTGACCCGCCCTCAGGGTCGGGCCGGGCCGACCCTGATTAGCCCTGATCATGGGGAGGGGGAAAGAAATGCATGGGCTGGAATGGGCTGTGAAGAACATTATTAATTTTACATAAAATAACAATATAATAAATTATATACACTTATTGTCTTCATATATATATATATATATATATATATATATATATATATATATATATATATAATATATATATATATATATTATATTATATAAACAGATGTGGGTGAAATTTAAAGTTTATAATGTATAAATTATATCAATATATATTTTATAGTATAACTTAAATCAGGGTCGGGCCGGGCTGGGCCAAGCTAAGCTCGAGGCCTCAACCCTAACCCGACCCGACCCTAACTCAGGGCCACAAATTTCCAGCCCTAACCCGCCCTCAGGGCCAAATATCTCAGCCCAGACCCTGTTCTGGCTCAGGGTGGGTTCGGGCCGACAGGGCCAAACTTGCACCCCTAGGAATGACCATTGCAGTATTTTTGGTTATTTTCAGGGTTTTAAGGGGGTGTGGCAGTCATTTTGCATACTTCTATTTCAAGGTGCAAGGGTAGCATGCACTGCACTATTGGGTGGCATTTTCTTTCCTAAAAAAAAATTATAACCTATTTTTTTTTTCATTTCTGGGCATCCAAACATAATCTCAAACCATGTTGGGGATGTCAAGAAAATAAAAAATTCAAAAAAAATTGAATTTTAGAAGAGAGAGAGAGAGAGAGAGACACACATAAAACAATCATTGCATCATCGTGATTTTTATCTCATTATGTTTTTCTTTTCTTTACATAGAAATAGATATTCCTATAATTTAATTTTAATTTTATAAATATTTTTCATTCTTATTTCAGTTTCAACTTGAAATTTGACAGATGAAATGAGTACGATCTTCTCACATCAAACTGCATGTCCATCCATCCATATATTCTATGTGGTGTGTGATAACAAAACAAAAGAACACAAATTTTATTAAAAGAGAGAGAAAGCCTCCACCCAAAGAAGGTGAAAGAAGTACAAGAGGTAGAGAGAGCCAACAAACTGGAGACACCCAAACGCATTGCCCCTGAAGCTAACAGATCGATGAGCGTCTCTATTAGAGGACCTAGGAACAAATCTAAAAACTACATCATGAATAGAAACTAAACGGACAATATCCTCTACAACAGACTTTAGCAATCAAATGATAAAGCATAAGAGTTGGAGTCGGATTAGACAATGAACCACAAGGCTTCTGATACAAGTCTAGGGCACGAATAGCCTGCTATATGAGGCCTAATGACTTTTAACCATCCGATCTGAATCTTCATATTTTGGATCTTTATGGAGGTCTATTTAGTTCTTCATTCTTTCTTTCTTTTGGTACTCACTTGATTATAATCATCGTCTAGTCATGCAGATCATTGTTCTAGTGGATATCTTAACTTGGGCACTCAAATAATTGGTCCTAATCCTCTCACACCATGAGACAGATTTGCAATTTATAAGGTCTTTATTGTAAATTCCTATAAGAAAGATTTGAATCAATCTTTCTTATTCCTTATAGTGTTTTTATTTAAGCTCATAAAATTGATTTTCTAACTTCTTAATAGATGTGGAAGGAGAGTCAGCTTCATTTGTACTCAGTGCACGAGGCTCCCAGTACTGTAGGTCGAGGAGGATCATAATATATGTAGCTTTGCCATTTTTCGCAGAGAAGATGTTTCTCGACTCAAACCCACAACCACTAGGTTGCAATAGAGCGACCTTATCGTTGTGCTGAGGTTGTTTCTCAGCTTTTGGTCCTTGGCTGCTCTGGCATTTCCCTAGAAGAGTTGAGACACCTATACAACTCCATGAACACAATTTTTCCACTGCAGTGCAAGGTCTTTAAATATGAAAGTTAGGGGAGAAAAGTGTCTCCATTTCCATGGTTTCTAACTTCAACTATTCAAACCTCTGGTGCGTTTGTTGAATGAAGAGTCCTCTCCTCCCCTTTCAATTCTCACCATCATATCAGATATCAAGCACCTCTCCACTTATTTCAGATCTTGTACTTTCTCTTGTATCCCCAGGGAGATTAACAGCGTGGCTGACTCCCTGTCCCGGAAGACTGTCTCCTTAGCGGGTAGGACGGACTGGCCTATCTCCTCTCCTTGGCTGTCAGATTGATGTAATTCGAACAGCTTGTGTTGTGCCCGCTTTATTGAATGAATTTTGGTTTACCAAAAAAAAAAAAAACTTCAACTATTCAACTGCTTTAGGACAAGGGTTGGGCAGGATGGAGCTGTGGCTGGATGGCCCAAGCCCAACTATAACTTAGCTTTGAGATTACCCACATCTAAGCCCAACCAAAATCAAAACTAATCAAGCATATTTGTGGGCTAGGGTTTCCTCACTTCGGGTCAAGCATGGGAAGGTTTCTCAATTTTGATAAGAACATGCCTTGCAAACTATATTGATAAAATCAAACTTCAAGAGGCCCATTTACATTGACATGGACACCATCTTCTGACAATAAATCCGAAAAAAAACAAGTAAAACCGTAGACAAAAATAGTTTCACCATTTTCTTCAAAATAATAAATCCAGATGGGATCTCAAGACCATGAAATAAGCTCCATTATCATTGAAATTGGTGTAATAACTTATTAATGATAAGTAGGAACATGTATAAATGTACGTCTATGTATTTGTACATAATCCCTTATCTCAACATACATAATTAAGCTTAGTTGAGGTTTTTTTTTTTTTTTTTTTATCAAATTATGAAGGCATCAACCTAAGCCCACTCGACTGGACACAGTTTTTTGTTTTTTTTTTTTTTTTTTTTTAAGAGAAGCCCACCTTTGGGGCTAGAAAAAAAGTCAACTCAACCTTCGATTGGGCTAAGGAAGGCTCTTACTGCGAATTTTTATCCTCTATGATTCCCTACCCGGTATGGTTCCTACAGTTCTCTAACAAGAGGGGGGTGGACTCCACCTAGGCAAAGTGTTCGGTCAGGGGTTGGAATGATCATTTCACCCCCTTTGTTAGAAATGTAGGAATTGTACCAAGCAGGGAATTGTAGGCGATAAAGGTCCCTCTTACTGCCCATGTGCCCAACCCCTAAACGGCAGACACATGTCCCACCCACTACCATTAAGGCACAAAAGGGGTATTCTTGGAAGAATAAACACATGTGTTAGCCACTTACTGTACGTGCAATGGAGTAACGTTCATCCATTTATCCACCCACTTCCATGTGTTTGCCACTTGGAAACAGCTACAGCATACACAAAAATAGAATAGGATGACCCTCGTGGGTTATACAATTGAGAAAAGTCATTAAATTTGACATGGTGGTACAGTATAGGGGAATCTCCTACCCTACATCAATCACGGTGCATAAACCAATTTTGTTTAGTAGGGTTAACATGGTCAAGGAGGATAGATACTGTTGTAATATTTTCAATATGTATGGGCTAGCTAGTCATTGAACAAGTTTGGATTAGTGGATGACTGGTGATTGACAAGCCTAGTTGGATGGAGCCCAATGCGGGAGGTGGTCTCTTTAATGATTAATGGACTTTAGTTACCCGTCTTAAAGTGTAAAGTATAGAATTGGCTTTTTTATTACAATAGGATCTTATCATGGGAGAATCCCAATTGTACTCTATTCTAGGGTTAGACTTTCCTCCCCATAGTTGTGCTCATTAGTAGCTATCATCAACGAATTATATAAAGAGAGAAGTAGACAAGACTAACAAGGAGAAAAGCAAATGTTCGAGGATTTCTTCTATAAACGAATCCGGGTATGGTTCTGATCGAATTTCATATTATTATTCTTGTTTGTGTTCTTTGATTTGTCAATCATGTTGATCATATGAAAATTTTTAACAATTAGTATCAGAATCAATATGATTGAATCATTGAATAAGATCGAGTTTGTTCTTGTCATTTTTCTTTCGTTTTGAATTGAATAAGATCAATCGAAAATTTTAGATTTTTAAATAAAAAAAAATCCCTTGTGGTTTTTCACCTCTGCGGGCGAGCCAAGAATTTGCTGAAAATGATTCAGTTAACATTTTTCATCAATCAATCAGTTATTGATCTTTTCTTGTTTTCTCCTACTCACCGTCAATCACATAGATCCAAGAATTGATCGAGAAGATAATGGATTTGGTTTTTGAAAATAAACTGTTAAACAAAATGGAAGAGAAAACACTACTTGATCACACGTGGCTTTGCACTAACATGAGGATCAATGGGAGAGCGCACCCAGAGATCCTACATGGGGCCGGTGATCATTTCGCCACCCGGCCCCTTGTGTCTAGGCACAAGGGACACAAGCAAGCAATGTTGTTTTTCCCAAAACAAATATAAAGAACTTGGAGTTAGACATGCATCCTAATTCATAAATCGTAGACCACTACTATCTGCCTAAGAAATTTAAAATATTTCCTACTAAATTTGACTAATGCAATGCCCTCTAACTTAGGTTCCAAAGGATACAGACCTGACACTTTCCTATTTCTCAGGACGTACGCGCGTTCGAAACTCGAAAGGATACGGACCGCTAGTTTCCTATTTCTAAGGAAGTCAAAAGACTGTTATAAGCCCAAGTCCTACGCACCCATTTCTTTCGTAACTTAGAAACTCTCCCTAGCTCCCTCTACTCACCGATAACTCTCGTCTAGGGGCTTCTCATGTTGAGCAACGTAACCAGCAGGGGAAAATATTTGCTCCCAACACAATAATTATTTAAAGCTTCTTCGTCAAGGTGCACATCTCTCTCTCTCTCTCTCTCTCTCATATTTGGGATTCCCGTTTTCCTTCCGTCCTCTTGGATTGAGGTTTTGTAACATTAATTGACAAAGGTAGGTGAAAGATTTAATACAAGGTTTGTTTGAGATCACGAATGGAACTGCATTCATGGCATATCTGGTTTTCTACAGAAGAAAAGGCTTTTTTTTGGTAAAATTCTAAAGAAAAGTTCAAACTTCATAGGAATGAAAGTGCAACAATCCTGCATGGATTTTTATCCTCTTAAGTTCCCATCTACCGGTTCTCTTCCCAGTACCCTGAAAAAACTTACACATGGTAGTTGTTCCTTTTGAATCCTAGAATGAACTCAACCCTAACTGGATTCTCTCTCCTCTCTCACTCCTCCCTCGCTTGCTGCAGCACAACCCTCTCCTCTCCTCTCTCACTCTCGGAACAGTTCTCCGAGACATGTTCCAGCGAGCCTGTTCCATCTCTGCTGGCAACAACCTCTCCCCTCCCGATGGATCGACCTCCTTCCTCACTCTCTCAACGCTATTTAGAGAGAGGGAGGAGTGACGGTTGTGCCCCGAGAGAGAGAGAGAGAATTGGGTTAGGGTTAAGCTCATTCTTGGATTCAATAGGAACCGTTGGATAACAACCGCCACATGTCAATTTTTTTAAGGGGTACTACTACTGGCCTACTGGGGAAGGGAACTGGTAGATGGGACCTGAAGGATAAAAATCCCATCAGGCAAAACACAGTTTCCATCTAAAACTTAGGATCCGATTGTAACATAAAATATTATAATTCGTCAATTTTATTTTGTATTTTTATATATGTTAGAAATGTTCTTATTGGTTGGTACCTCTTAAGGGGGGTGTCAAATAATTTATAATTTTATTTTTTTGTCCTATTAATATTAGGGACACCATTTTTTTTAATAAGGGTAAATATTGTCATTTCACATTTATACTCAGAATATGTGCATGACAATTTCAAATTATTTTTGAAAATCTATTTTTGTTATTTGTTACAACTCTCCTCATGGAGTTTGAAATTGTGGCTAGGGGTGTAAATGAATAGCCGAATTCCGTTTTCGAATCCGTGTCCGTATCCGCTTAGCATTATCCGAATCCATCCGAAAGCTAAACGGATGCAGATATGGATAGGCTATAGTTATCCGAAAAGCTATATTTACATGTAAATGGATAAAATATCCGATCCGTATCTGTGTCTGTGTCCGTTTAGCACTATCCGAATCCGTTCGAAAGCTAATCGGATGTGGATGCGGATATAGCACTATCCGAGCCGAATCTGATCCGTTTACATTCCTAATTGTGGCATAGGATCCCCTTGTCTGATGCCCTTACTACTAGTAAGTAACTAGTTGGGCTGCCGTTCACAAGGATAGAAAACATAGCTGATTCCAGACAAGCTTTCACCTAACCAACAAATAAAGGACAAATGACCATTTGACTCATGACATCATACACAAATGATCTACTCGGGGGATCTTGAGCTTTATAAAGGTCAATCTTCAAAACCGTCAATAGGAAGCACTTCTTACTCCTAGCCATGAATGAATGTTGATTGATGAAGAGAAACAAGGTCATGAAAACAACCAGCATCCGAAGCTGACTCACTGCAAAATGAAAATGCTAACCTCACATAAATGTAGGTCACAAAGGCGATTAGTTGTCCAATTAGTTATCGGTCATCCCCTTATTTTATGGGGTTCCCACCATACTATATGATGCGTTTGTATTTAAAATGTGAGCAGAGTTCCTCGCATATCAGGTGAAGGTAGAAAAGTTCATAACAAAATATATAAAGGTGTTAAAGGGAGAGAGAGACTTTGAGTCACTAATGACCAATGAGTTTCCCTCTCAATTTACCAAAAAACAAAACTTGAAGTGTGCATGTGCAGTGTTGCACATGGAGAGAGAGAGAGAGAGAGAGAGAGATCGATTCATATTAATGTTGTTTCTATGGCGATACTATCTGTAACTTCATATGGATCTAGTATTTTGAAAGTTCAGTTTTTAATTTCATCTCTTATTGTTAAATTTCTATTCTCTCTATTGATGTTCCAATTGGACATGGAGTCGATCACATATAACAACAGCTTATTCCATTCTTGAGTTTTTTATGAAAATTTTGCCAACTCTCTTGCTTTTTATATATTTTCAAATAATTTATGTTTTGTACTTTCATTACCAGGTTCAACTAAATCTAAGGGTGATATTGAGACTCCAATATTGATATAAGGCTTTTTGGACACATAAAGTAGAAATGATTGGTATTTAGATGCTAGAGTTTCCACAACATTTTGGCAGATGGACCTGCATCAACTCAAAATGTGCTAAAGCTGAATGGATTTGTATTGGATCTGTCTAAGCTAAGCCACCGGATTACAAACAAAAGAAAAGAAAATTGCAAACATGGATGCTTTTGAAGAATCAAAGAATGATATGAATATCTTAATATTTTTTCCGCAATCTTCTTCAACCATTTTTCTACACGAGTTTTCTGCTTCTACACATCTAATTTTATTAGTAGTTTTATCCATTTTTTGGGCGTTCAAGAGACGCACGATGCTTACCCTTGAAAATTCAAAACCAATTTTGAAAAATACATATTTTTTATACTATTGGTCAGCCCTTACCTCTTGCATGGGTTTGACCGTTTGTCATCTTCTTCTGTGTATATTGAACTACCTCTCTAGTTATAGAGATGGCTGGTCTGATCTAAATCTTTTTGCCCAATTGGATTTTGTATTCAGGACACTATCTTGGTTTGCGATCTCTGCTTACTTGCACATCCAATTTTCTCATTCAAGTGAATGTAGGTTCCCCATTATACTAAGGATTTGGTGGGTCTTTTACTTCCTAATGTCTTGTTCATATCTTGTTATCCATCTTGGTTTGTATTTTAAACTTTCATCCTTACCATTCCAACTATGGGTTTCCGATGTTGCATCCATTATTGCCGGTTTGTTCTTTTGTTATGCTGGATTATTTGGCATGGGGAGAGAAGATGAATATTTTCATCATTTGGAGCCTCTTTTGAAAATTAGTCCCAATCGAAACAATAGTGACAACAGACAAGGATCAAGCGTTGGTGGAGAGATTGTAACTCCTTATGCAAATGCCAATCTTCTTAATATTTTTACTTTCTCTTGGATTGGCCCTCTGCTTGCACTCGGGAATAATAAAACACTAGACCTTGAAGATGTTCCTCAGCTTGCCTATTATGATAGTGCCAATGTGGTCTTTAGTCATTTTAGAAATAAACTTGAATCCGATGGTAATGTTATTCAAGTAAGCACACTGAAGCTGATGAAGACATTGATTCTCTCCATGTGGAAAGAAATTATATTGACGGCTCTACTCTCCGTTGTATGCACATTGGCTTCTTATATTGGACCATATCTTATTGATGCCTTTGTTCAGTATCTCAATAGCTCTCACCAATTAAAATATAAAGGCTATGCTCTTGTGTTTATTTTCTTTCTTTCAAAGCTCATAAGGTGTCTCATGGAGAGGCACTTGTTCTTTCAATTACGAAAGATGGCAATTAAAGTCCGTGCTGCTTTATTCTCAATAATCTATAAGAAGTGTCTCAAACTTTCAAGCCAATCAAAACAGGGCCACACTAGTGGGGAGAATGTTAATTTGATGAGTGTTGATGTTGAGAGGACTGGTCGTTTCAGTTGGTACTTACACGATATATGGAAGGTGCCTCTTCAAATTGTTCTAGCATTATTGATCTTGTACAAGAGCCTTGGGCTTGCTTCACTTGTAGCTTTTGCTGCCACAATGATTTTGATGTTAGTAAATCTTCCATTGGGAAAACTACAGGAGAAGTTTCAGGAAAAATTGATGGATTCAAAGGATCGAAGGATGAAGGTGACATCTGAGGCTCTAAGGAATATGAGGATTCTCAAGCTCCAGGGATGGGAGATGAAGTTCTTGGCTAAGATAATTGACTTTAGGAGTTTTGAAACAAGATGGTTAAAGAAGTTACTTTATACATCAGCTATGACTGTCTTTGTCTTCTATTCTGCTCCCATGTTTGTATCCATGGTTACTTTTGGGTTCTGTGTGCTTATGAGAATTCCGCTAGAGTCAGGGAAGATTTTATCTGCACTTGCAACATGTGAGATATTGCAAGAGCCCATTTATAGTCTCCCAGACTTAATCTCCATGGTAGTTCAAACTAAGGTTTCCCTCGACAGGATAGCTTCATTCCTCTGTCTCGATGATCTTCATCCTAATATGGTACAAAAGCTTTCAACAGATAGTATTGAGGTAGCAGTTGAGATAGTCAATGGGAATTTCTCTTGGGGCCTTCTTGCCCCTAATTTCACATTGAAAGATCTTAACTTTCGAGTAAATTGTGGTATGAGAGTAGCTGTTTGTGGTTCTGTTGGGTCAGGTAAGTCAAGCCTACTTTCTTGCATATTAGGGGAAATGTCAAAGTTGTCTGGATCCATTAAGTTGAATGGGACAAAGGCCTATGTTGCACAATCACCTTGGATTCAGAGTGGCAAAATAGTAGACAATATATTGTTTGGTAAGGTGATGGAAAATGAACGCTATGAGATGATCCTTGAAGCATGTTCATTAAAGAAGGACTTAGAATTGTATGCTTATGGAGATCAGACTGTCATAGGGGAAAGAGGAGTCAACTTGAGTGGCGGGCAGAAGCAAAGAATCCAGATTGCACGTGCTTTGTACCATAATGCTGATATTTATCTACTTGATGATCCTTTTAGTGCTGTGGATGCTCACACGGGGACTCATCTATTTAAGGTAGCTACTATTTGGCCTAAACTTCAAAAACATCTCATTTCTTACATTACAATTTTGCTCACTACAAATTGAGTTTGATCTAAAAATTGATCTTAAAAGGATAAAATCATGATTGTCTGAAAAAACAAAATATACAAACACATGATACTAAGTGATACATGTTATTGCATAAATCCTATCTTGTGATGTTACTTAACATTATAAAAAAATAAAGGGCTCATTCTCTGTGCCACAGCGCAGGCTGCGCCTAGACACATGGGCCTGCCACTCAGGGGGGCAGGGTGGTCATTGCGCCCACCCCCATGTGTCTGGGCGCATCCTGCGCCTGCGGCATAGAGAACATTCTTCCAAAAATAAATTATATTAATATGTATAACTATTTGTTTCTTTTAAGCTTTTTCGAGTATTAAAAGTGAGTATCTAAATTTTTGTGACAGGAGTGTTTGCTAGGAATTTTGGGTTCAAAAACAGTAATCTATGTTACCCACCAAGTAGAGTTTTTACCTTCTGCTGATCTAATCCTGGTGAGAATATTTCATATTTTTCTTCTGGTTTCAAGTCCTTCAATATTGTTTGAGAGTGAATATTTACCTTCTCTTATTTGGTAGGTTCTCAAGGATGGAATGATTACTCAAGCAGGAACGTATAAAGAAATTCTTAAATCAGGAACTGACTTTATAGAATTAGTGGGTGCACATGAGAAAGCTTTGCTAGACCTTAATTCTGTCGAACATAGGGCTACTTTGGATAATTTAATTGATGGTAGTGAAGAAGATGGTAATATGTTGTGTAGAGAGAAGTCTATTCAAAATGATAAGGAAAGGGAACCCGAAAACGACAAATCAGAAAAACTAGTTGAGCCAGAAGGGCAGCTTGTCCAAGAAGAAAAGAGAGAAAAGGGTGGAGTTAGTGTTTCAGTTTACTGGAAGTATGTTACAGCAGCACATAAAGGGGGTTTTGTACCATTGATATTATTGGCACAAATTCTTTTTCAACTTCTCCGTATATTCAGTAGTTACTGGATGGTGTTGGCTACTCCCGTTTCAGAGAATGTGAGACCTCATGTTAGAGAATCCACTATCATCTTTGTTTATGTTTCTTTATTCCTTGGAAGCTCTCTTTGTGTACTTATAAGGTCCGTGCTCATTGTAACTACTGGATATAAGACAGCCACTCTTCTTTTCAACAAAATGCATTTGTGCCTTTTTCGTGCTCCTCTACAATTTTTTGATTCTACTCCTAGTGGAAGGATTTTAAATCGGGTGAGTAAATATGCTTATTTATTATTGGGTTCTGAATGATCTTGTTTGATCACCATAAAGTCAACATAAGTTCAAATTTTTAAACAAACTCTATTTTTGTATATAGGTATCCATAGATCAAAGTGCAATTGATACATCTATTCCACACCATATTGAAGAACTTCTAATCTCAATCATTGGGTTCCTGGGAACTGCTGCTGTAATTTCACAGGTTGCATGGAAAATGTTAATAGTTTTTATACCGATGATTGTGACATGCATATGGTACCAGGTAAGTATATAGCCACTTTTACTACTCTTGATTAAAATTTCAAGAGGCTATAAAATAAGTTGGTTCAAGTTTTGTTTGATCAGTGAATTTTGAATTTGCTTTGTTCACACCCAAAATTGATTTAGTGGTAGATGCACATATGCTTTTGGATGTGAAAGTGATGATTTAAACCTTAGTATTCTTCTTAAATTTATAAAATATACACACACAAAATTCACTCTTCTTAATCACACATTTTCATGTAACTTAATGCAAAGTTCTAGTCCTTCGTTTACTAAAATTATTTGGAATAAAGGACCAAACAAATCCAATGTTGTCAAAGTGAAAAGTACACCTAAAGTGATGTGGCTGTACTTTAAATTTTTAGATATGTATATATAAAATTATAATGTGGCTATTAGCTTTGTTGGTAGCTTTGTCACTTGGAGCTCATATAAAAATAAGTTAGTGATTAATAGTTGTCAACAATTAATAAAGGGAGAAGGTTTTCTAGCCTGGTTGTCCACATAGCTAAGCCATGGTTGAGTGCCTACTTTTGCCATGTGAAAAATGGATTGAGATGGAATTTGTAGACAAGTGGAGCCCAAAGTTCACTTTCATACATGTTAAATTCCTTGTTCAAATAGAATTGGTCGTGGTAAAGCATATCATTGAAAAATCTACAAATTTGAGACTGGAACAAGGGACTATTGGGGGTGCACAGACATTCATGGGAGGGTATGGCCTTATATGGGGAGATAAATGATTAAATTTGACTGTGAAATTTAATATGTGGTTTATCCAGACCATTTCATAGGTATCCAATGGTCAAGTTTATCATTTGATCTTTACATGTGATGGAATTAAGTGTCCCGACCAAGGACCCCCTTGGTTTGCCGATTAGGGAAACTTTTGTAAATAAGAAACTAATGACTAATTTCTCATTTTTATATTAGCTGAAGATTATACCAGTTAATAGTTGTGAAAGTTACTTAGTAAATAATTTTAAAAATGAGAAAATGGTAAACAACTATAAATTAGAAAATGATAAATCAATAAATAATTCTAAGGATTAAAGAAAAATGTCCATTGCAAGGCCTGACTACAGGCCTTTTCTTAGAGGTTCAACAATTTCGGGTCACGTGGGGGCTGCTTTAGTCAAAACAACCATGGGATATTTGTTCTCTGTTTGAACAAATCGCATGTCAAGTTTTGGACTCAATATCTATTACCACCATGTTTGGACTTCTACCCACTTACTTTTAATGAATGAACTGAAATTGCTCAAAGTTGTGAAAATTGAATTCTCTACCAAGCAAGGCTCAAATTTAATAGATGGGGAAGTGGTGCTTTTGACAACCCACATCGACAAAATTTTAGTCCCAATAGAACTGTCATATGACAGATTTTGAGGCAGTCAAGAGAAACCTATATTGGTGGACCACTAGGAGCCGTTGCTACATTACCAATTAGTTGATAATTTTCATGGAAAAGCTTCTTCTTCTTTCCTTCCTTTCCATCTTTATTTTCCATTTTTCTTTTTTATTTTCATCTTACTTTTCTACCCTCATTTCTTCCCTAAGTGAAGCGCTTGGACTATGCTTTATGTTAAGCATAGCATAAGTATTACTTTTTTTTTTTGGGTATGCATAGCATAAGTATTAGACTTAGCCTAAGTGAAGTACCTAGGTTGCATTACAATGCATTTTTGTGTTAAACTGCACATTCATGTGCATTTGGTGATAGTGAATAAGACCATATTGTCTAGTCCCTGATTACCAAATTTAGTTTTCGCAAAAAAAAACAAAAAAGGTTTTAGACACATGCGATTATTAATTGAATTTGAAATTTGATAATATACTAAAAATCGATAAGAAAATGATACCACAAAATTTCATACACAGTTACGTTCATGTTCGGTAAACTTTTTTATAATAATTTAGGGATATAAATTTTGGGATATATCCAACATACAATTAATGTATATAACTCAATCAACGCCTAATAAAATAGAAAATAGTAATTATTCAAATTAAAGAGAAAGATTAAGTAAATAAAACTGAATTAAATATTTTCCTTGGTGGTGTCAATATCAACCATCTAACTGTAAGCAGCTCACACTAAAAAACTCTCTTAAAAAAAGTCCTATAAAGCATTTTTCTCGCTAACTATACATTCATTACACTTTTTTCCTATATTATACATATTTTCATTTTTTATGAACCTTCTCTTGTAGCAATACTACATATTGGCGGCGCGAGAACTATCACGGTTGGTTGGAGTATGTCAGGCTCCAATTATACAACATTTTACTGAATCTAGTTTAGGTTCAACCACAATCAGATGCTTTGATCAAGAAGAGTGGTTTATGGACACAAACTTTAAGCTGGTGGATGGGTATTCCCGGCCCATATTTCATTTCTCTGGTGCAATGGAGTGGTTATGCTTTCGCATGGATATATTAGCATCTATCACGTATGCCTTCTCTTTGGTTTTCTTGATATCAATGCCAAAGGGAGTACTTAGTCCTGGTAAAAAATCAAACTTGAGATCTATAAAATCAACTATTAACGAAACCATGATTGATTGCTCACACGAAAGCATGATTTTGAATTGTTTTTCCTCTCTTGAAGGTGTTGCGGGTTTAGCGCTCACGTATGGGCTAGGTTTCAGTATGCATGGGGTCATATGGGATCTTTGTAGTCTTGAAAATAAAATCATATCCGTGGAGAGAATACTACAGTATACCAACATCCCTAATGAACCTCCTTTGTTGGTAGAAGAAAATAGGCCAGGATGTGAATGGCCATCACAAGGGAAAGTTGATATTCTTGATCTGCAGGTAATCCCCAATATAGATTACTTAACTCATTATTTTCTTATTTCCTTGTTTTATGGAATAGACTCTCTGAAGCAAAATGTTTCTGAACAGTTTTTCCTACTCTTATAGAATTATGATAAGATTCATGATTTTATTATTTAATATGTATGTAGGTCCGGTATGCCCCACACCTTCCTCTTGTCTTGCGAGGTCTCTCATGCATTTTCCCCGGAGGGATGAAGATTGGCATCGTTGGGCGAACAGGAAGTGGTAAATCAACTCTTGTACAAGCTCTCTTCCGCATGCTTGAACCCATAGCCGGACAGATTTGGGTAGATGGTATCAACATCTCTGAGATTGGCCTTCATGACTTGCGATCAAGATTGAGCATCATCCCACAAGACCCAACAATGTTTGAGGGGACTATAAGAAGCAATTTGGATCCACTTGAAGAATACACTGATGAACAAATCTGGGAGGTATGCTTCTTTTCATTTGATGAATAATCTTTAGTCAGTGACAAAGATAGGTTGGACATATCTTCTTCTTTTTGTTTTTGATCAATTTTTCAATCTTTTCCTTAGCTCATCTTTAATGATCGATTCTTTGTTGTCTTAGGCATTAGATAAATGTCATCTTGGTGATGAAGTAAGAAAGAAGGAAGGGAAACTTGATACTACAGGTTGGTTTCTTATCATATTCAATGTATACCAAGAATTTCCTCAATGTCGATTTCACTGCATAAGTGCATTTTTGTGTGATATATATAATTTCTAGTGCAAACCCAGCCCGCCAACCCTTTTTTTTTTTACAAGAAGTAGATGAAGAAAAGTTCATGACAATAAGATCATGAATAGTTTGCCCAAGTTCATATGGTTTCTGTAACAGTGGCTGAGAATGGAGAGAATTGGAGCATGGGTCAAAGACAACTAGTCTGTTTAGGGAGGTTATTACTCAAGAGGAGCAAAGTGATAGTACTCGATGAAGCTACTGCATCAATGGATACTGCAACTGACTACCTCATTCAACAAACGCTTAGGCAACACTTCTCAGGGTCTACTGTCATCACAATCGCACATAGGATAACATCAATTCTTGATATTGATAAAGTCCTGCTTCTCGATAATGGTTAGTAGCTAGTAGTTAGTACACTACAATCTAATGGGTTCAATTGAATTTAGGAAAATGTATTCTCATCCTTTTGTGGTCTAATTAGATTGATGTGTTTTCATGTCTTAAACAGGGATTGTGCTAGAATATGATTCCCCAGCAAAACTACTAGAGACTAAGTCCTCATCATTTGCAAAGCTTGTTAAGGAGTATACTCGAAGATGTAGTTCCTAGTTTTTGAAAGGTTAAATAAGTGAGTTTTGAATGTTCAAATGTAACAAGATGCATTGCTATTTGGAGTGTGATAAAAATTTGTTGGGAGATGAAGGTGGAATATATATCAAAGCTTCTTATAATCATTTGGCTTTGACATTCAATTGTAAGTATTGAGAAGAAGTTGAGACTGGGGGGATTTCTTTTTTCATTCATGTTTATAAACATCGGGAGAAGTTTTAGTGGTCCAGTGGTATCTTTCAACTACCACAAATAGCTATCACATGGCACTTTGGATAGAACCAAATTTTGCTAATAAGTAGAGCGCAAGGTCCATCATCACATGAGGTTATAGCTAAAATGGAGTTTAGCAAGTAGCAAAATAATTTTTTGAAAATTCCGTATAAATATTTTTTTTTTAGAAGAAATGGACTGTTGAAGATACAAGTGAAACTTCTAAGACATGGGAGGTATATATTAGAACTTATAAATTATGGAACATGGAAGGAGAACAATATTAAATAGAACTTCATTATTATTGCATACCTATTGATTACAAAGAAGGGGCCTACTATATATAGGCCTAAGAGAAACTACTTACCTAATATAAGAGATATTACTTACCTATAATAGTAGGTGTAAATATGGGTGAAGGAATCCACATGTTGAAAACTCAATCACTTATAAGGATTACAATCTGATATTATACTATTCATAGAAGATTGAGAGAGATACATTGAAGATTGCATAAGATTATGATACTGATTCCTAATATAACTGAACTATTTACCTAAAGTGTTGTTGAGATAAGGATGGAAGATACTTCTCTTATTCTAATACTAATACATTCCTAATATATCTCTAATACTCCCCCGTAAGATGAGCGTGGATAGAAGAGAAACGCTCAGCTTGATTATTGAATTGACAGGCCTACACAATCTGCAACACGCATGTGACTGAAATGGCGAGCATCAGATGGCGAGGTCGTGGGTGCTCATAGGAGCTTGGTGTGGTATGATTCATCGGCCAAGATTGGGGTGCCCGAGCGCTATGGAGCTGCTGCTGGTGCACAAGTGAGAAAAGGACTGAGAAGAAATTGGGGTGCCCGCGCACTGTGGAGCTGCTGCTGGTGCACAACTGAGAAGAGATTGAGGTGCCCGCGCGTTGTAGAGCTGCTGCTGGTGCACAGATGAGACAAGAATTGAGAAGAAAATGGGGTGCCCGCACGCTTTGGAGCTGCTGCTGGTGCACAAAATTGAGCTTTGTGTGTTTTTTTTTTTGTGTTGTAGTCTTAAGCCCTCTACCTGAGGCACGCCCCTAAAAAAGGGACCTCAACTCAGGGCACAACTTAAGGATGACCGAAAATAGATAATCAAAGAAAGTAAAATAATAAGATAGATATAAGAGGAAAGACAAAAGAAAGGTGGAGAATTTTAGATGCTTAGTATAACTGGGCTGATTGTTTTTTTTTTTTTTTTTTTGTGATGAAAGGAAATTAGGCCATGATGAATGAGGTGGTGATGAAATTGCGGTTGTAAACGTGAGGTTTCAAGAGGGAAGGGAGTAAAAACGAAAACTGGAAGAGAGAAGACTGGTGGATCGAGTGCTCATTGGAGATGAGAGGATTGAAGAAAAAAAAAGAAATGAATCTCTTGCTCGGTGGAACTAGAGGCTCTTGATACCATATTAGAACTTATAAATTATGGAACATGGAAGGAGAACAATATTAAACAGAACTTCATTATTATTGTATACCTATTGATTACAAAGAAGGGGCCTAATATATATAGGCCTAAGAGAAACTACTTACCTAATATAAGAGATACTACTTACCTATAATAGTAGGTGTAAATATGGGTGAAGAAATCCACATGTTGGGAACTCAATCACCTATAAAGATTACAATATGATATTATACTATTCATGGAAGATTGAGAGAAATACATTGAAGATTGCATAAGATTATGATACCGATTCCTAATATAACTAAACTACTTACCTAAAGTGTTGTTGAGATAAAGATGGAAGATACTTCTCTTGTTCTAATACTAATATATTCCTAATATATCTCTAATAGTACATGCTTGAATGTAAGTCTAAAATTTATATATAGCCAACCTTAGACCATTTCTGAATGTCCATACGGTCAAAATTGCCACATCACTCATTCATGCAGCAAAACTTGGTGCCAGTCCAGAAATACCATCTAGAGCCCACCAACACCAATTAATTTTTTTTTCTTTTAAAGCCTCTAAAACAGAAAATTTGGTCATGTTCCTACATTAGACATATCTTAATTTATCTACTACCAAAATTTCTTTATACCACATCAACGTTATCTCTTTAATGCCTAAATTGTTCTTACCAATTCTTGCTATGATTAAATTTCTAAGTTTCCCCTCCTCTCAAAGTTTTCCTTCCATGGTCATACATTTTGATCAAAAATCTCAAAATTGGGTTCTAAAGTGGCAATTTGAATTGTTCCTATAACCAACCATATGGAAGGTTTTCCTCACCTAAAACACGTATGGCTTAGGATCTTCACAGAAATTATATCTTCTTGAAGACTAAGTTTTTCTTTTGTTTTTTGAAAAATTCTCAAGGACTAAGTTTCCCTATATCTTTAGAGGACGGTTCACCCACCATCCTATGATTCACAAACCCCTATAGGATTTTAGTATATTCCCAAAATATCCTCCTGATACCCCTCCCGCGCCGCGATGAATGGGATCCCATTCTCACCATGGGTGGAGGAAAACTCAGTCCTCTTCTTAATTAAATAAAACTTCATGACATCAACTTTTTGATTGATGAGTTTTTGTCCCAGAAAATTTCTAACATGCTAATTTTTGGTAAGTCAAAAATGTCAGAGGAATTAGGTTTTGTATAACTTTTTAAAAAGGGTTGGTTTGGATCCCTTTTGTTGAAAACACTTTTCTTCCTTGAGTTTGCAATTCCCTTTTTTTATTTTACGGGAAATACTTCTTTGAGTTCACAGCACTTTGGGTTGTGTATGTCATAAGTCATTGTTTTATTGGGATCTAATTGTAAAAGTGAATTTAATAACTTGGTTGTTATCTATATCTTCCTTAGCAACGTTTTTGGACAATAAATTCCCTTTACTGTTGGTTACATGGGGCTCCAGTAGTTGGATTATATGTGAATTTTGTTACAGGCAGAATTGGACACAGATTTCAGATGCCTTGGGGAAGGCTAAGGCCGTTACCTCACCTTACATCTCTCATTGTATAGGACGATCTGCCTATCTTAAAAATTTTAGGCCCCACGTGATGATTCAAAAAGGTTACGAACAAGTGCCTAACACTGGCGCACTTGGTAGCATGTGGTGTGTCGAAGCCCATCTCTACTAAGAGGTCTTGGATTCAAGTCTCCTACTTCACTTCTCCCCTCCCCCATAGAATAGGAAAAAATAGGACCTATTAAAAAAAAAATTGTAAGAAAATTAGTACCACGTGGAGGTCTCATCTATTGAAAGTGATTTTTTCGCCCAAATATCTGGGATCCAGATCCTCTACTGTCGAGCTGCCCCAACTTACCTACTACTGCTGACACAGTAAGATGTAAAATGACCGTCTTACCCCCACTCGATGAAGGTGGATCCGACCCAAATATCTATCATGTGGGAAGTTAGGTGAGACCCAAATTTATGGACAGTAGAGGTCAAGGTCACCAACCGAAATGTCAGGTTTGGGTACTTTTGGAATTTTTTTGTTTATTTATTTATTTATTTATTTTTGGGTTATTCTATTGGAATTGAACACATGGAAAACTAATGTCTAGAAAATCAAACTATTGTGAAAATAGTTAAAACAAATGGATGGTTAACAAACAAAAAGGAAATTTCTAATATAAATTTGGCTTAGAAAATTTTATTTTTTTTTGGTAAATGGCTTTGAAATTACTATACTCCATTATGTAACCGTTGCAATTACCACTTCACAATTTTATTTGTTGGCACTTTAAATTTTTCCCTCTATATAAACTCAAGCACCCCCTCTCCATGAAATTCAAGCACCCCCAGTGTCTCCATTCTCTGTTTCAGTTCCACCATGGTGCATCCCATTGTGTTACTTGGACTTCTGATGGTACCATACTTTAGTGTAAGAAAATTTATGATTTTCCATTATCCATTTATTTCACCGCGGTTATTATTTGTTCATACATATTTTATCTTACTTATTTCATTGTTATTTTTCCCTCATGAAATTACAGGGTTCTCAAGCTGAAAATGCCTTCTCACAATATTGGGAAGAGCATATTGGTCTTCCACACCCTCCACATTGGTTAACTACAAAGGCTTCTCCATTAAGCTCCCATCAAACAACAATGTTTATGAAACTTATGGAAGAAAATGAATTGAATTCCCACTTGCATTCATTTTGTAAGCAAGCTAATGTTGCTTGTTCTAAAAATGCATTTGTGAAGAAAACAAGGAATGACACAACCTTACCACCAATAGCTCAATGGAATGATGCCAAAATGAAATATGACCTTCCAAATAAAGCATCTATATCAGTTGCTAGCCAAGGGGGATTGCCATATTTTCGGGAATCAATGGTGAAAGAGGGAGGTTTCATGCATGTCCCCGATCTAAGGGACCCAATGTCATATAAATCATTCTTGCCACGATATCTGGCGTCAAAAATCCCATTCTCCCTTGCCCAAATTAAAGAATTGAAGAAGTTTTTTGGTGTAGTTGATGGATCAAATATGGATGATTATATTCAAGACACCCTCGAGATATGTGAGAAAAGACCCATTCTAGGTGAACAGTGCACCTGTGTGACTTCCGCCGAGGATCTCATCGATTTCGTTGTTGAGAAATTAGGGCACAATGTATGCGTATGGAGTACTGAGAGCGTAGAAGGTTCTTATGAGAATGTCAGAATTGGAGCTGTGAAACTCATCTATGGAAACCTCTCCAAGCCACCAGCCTTATGTCATAGTCAACCATTTCCATTTCAAGTCTATTATTGCCATGTTTTACCGAAAGTAAAAATATATGTAGTTGAGATACATGCTCGGAAGAATGTGAACCATGTGATCATGGCATGCCACTATGATACATCAACATGGAATCCAAACCATCTTGCTTTTAAGTTATTAGGTTTTGGTCCAGGCCTAATTGAAGTTTGTCATTGGATAAATGAGAATGGACTAGTAGTATGGACAAAGGCTCAACGTTAAGCAACATTTAAAATTTGATCATCTTCCAATTCTCTTATTTGCGTTACATGTTACTCTGTTTATGCTATTTGAACGATAAATAATAATCTACTTTGGATTTCTTATTATGTCTTTCAAGTTTATATGTAATTTTGTAATTCAATTGTCCAACATAATATGACAACCTAAAATCAAAAGGAAAACTAGCCTGCCGATTTAAATCTGATAAGGGGCTCTTTTCACAAAACTCCAGTCTTAGCCTTCATTTTTGAGCGGATAATAGAGATATTGTTGATACTTGTAATAAATTAATCGAACACTAATTAATGAAGTATACTAATCTGATAATACTAATAGATCATTACTTCATTGTATAGCCTTTGCATCAGCACAAGGGCCAATGAAAACATACACATGCATGGGGGGATAGTGGATAGACACTCCCAGCAGTTTTCTGTCGGGGAGTGTGGCCTATGCCAACACTTCCATGTAGGGATGTAAACGGATCGGATTCGGCTTGGATAGTGCTATATTCGTATCCGCATCCGATTAGCTTTCAGATGGATTCGGATAGTGCTAAACAGATACGGATATGGATACAGATCGGATATTTTTATCCGTTTACATGTAAATATAGTTTTTGGGATAGCTATAGCCTATCCATATCCGTATCCATTTAGCTTTCGGACGGATTCAGATAATGCTAAACGGATACGAAAACAGATTTCGACTATTCATTTGCATCCCTACTCCCATGTGTCTATCTCTCTCCTCCTCAAAACAAGGGGGTAGAGGTGTATTTTCAAATGGAGAGGATAGAGAGAGATAGACTCATGGGAGTGCTGGCATAGGCCACACTACTGCAGAGAGAACTTTCTCCCATGAAAAAATAAGAAAAAAAATAATTTTTTAAAGAGAAAAGAGTTAATTGAATAAAAGAACCATGTGAAAAACGTGAAGCTTCAAACAAACAAATGTAATGAATAAGGGTGTCAACATATACCACATACTATGTATCGATACTGAAAAATGTATTGTGACATACTGTACCGATTAGATATGATACGGTATCGATATGAACAAAATGGTAAATATGAACCATACCATATCGAATACTTGTACCGAATAGATATCGTATGGTCTCAGCATGGAAAACCTGTATCGATCTGATATTTAATATAGTATAATGTATTGTACCGAATACCAGATATCATATGGTTCATACCGATTGACACCCTTAATCACAAAGCCACGGAATGAAATACGATCAATCTATCATACACATGATAGACAGGACCTCCTGAACCAAGACATCTGGTACAACATTCAAAACACAGAATACACTAAAACACAATCGAAACATTAGAAGTCGCTTCACATCGTGAATAATAAACAGAGACACTCATTATTACGAGGAATTTGTGAGGGATAATTATGAAATTAGACACCATAATGATCGTCCACGGATCTCTCCCTCAGTTTAACCCGCAATCCTCCTTTCATCCTCAGCGTCAAAGATAGAAGATAATCAGGACACGTGTCCTTCTCAAGCGCGTTCATATCGAATCTCTCCAACACCACTGCCGCAATTGATTTCATCTGTATAAACGCCATATTCATTCCCAAGCAAATTCTCGGTCCGGCATGGAATACAGGATACCGAAATGGACTTTCTTGCCGACACATTCCGTTTTCCAACCACCGTTCCGGTTTGAATTTCCTACAATCCTTCCCCCATATACTCTCCATCCTCCCCATCGCATAAGTGTTATACGACACGAACCATCCTTTTGCAACCAAGGTACCGTCCGGCAACACATCATCTTTCAGGCATTCTTTCGTGTCGACGGGCACCGGAGGATAAAGCCTCATTGCCTCTGAAATCACCGCTTGTAGATACTGCATCTCCCGTAACTCATCGAAGCTGTATGTATGGCCGATTTCTTTCCCGTTTCGTGTCCGAATCGCTTTTAACTCTTTAAGAATGTTAAGCTTCACGTCCAGTCGTGACCCTAGGAGCCAGAATAACCACGTGAGTGCCGATGACGTGGTGTCTCTCCCAGCAAGTATGAAGCTTATCACGATATCACGAAGAAGCTCGGGCGAGTTAGACTCGTTCTCCATGAATCGGGAAAGTAGGTCAGCAGAGCTCTCTTGCTTGGCCTCCATCCTTGATCGTATGATCTTATCGGCGAAGCTATGGACGGTCGAGATTGATTCCTTCAACTGCTTCTCTGATCCTATATTGAGAGCTTTCTTTAGTTTCCATAGATGAGGTAGAGCAGACATGGACCGCCCAGCGCTGAGAGTCGCAGCATCTTCAAAGGCTTGCATGAATCCTTTGCCGGCGTTTGCGTCGCCGCCGAGACAACCAGGGTCGATGTTGAAAGCAAGCTTACACATGTTATCGAATGCGAATCGCTCTAACACATCTTGCATATCCACAATTTGATCCAAATCGGCTACTCTCATCAACTGTGGAATTAATCTACTCTGTGTCTCTTCTTTAATGATATCCATGACGAAATTTCGGAGTGATTTTGTATTGAATTCGAAACTAGCCGTCTTGCGTTGTAATTTCCAGAGTTCACCGTCGGAGTTGAAGATGCCACGGCCGAGGAAGTCTTCTAAGAGAGAGATGAAACGATCACCTTTCGGGTAGTTTTCGAAGTTGGTCTTGAGCATGTATTCGATGTTGAGAGGGTTGGCTGTGATGACGCCATGAATTTTTCCGGGGCGGCGGAAGACGGCGGTGTTGGCGGGGGCGTGGCTGAGGATTTCGGTGGTCCATTCGAGGAAGCGGTGGCGGTTCTTGATGAATTCCAGTAGGGTTCCGACGAGAGGGTAGGAAGGGAATCCTGTTTTGATGGTGGGGTTTTCCTTTTTGGAGAAGTAGAAATAGATGCGGAGACTGACGAAGAGGACGACGAGGGTCTGTAGAGAGAAGATATCCATTATATGAGACAGACAGAAAGCTAGAGAGAGATAGAGGAGATGATCCGTCTTTTATGAGTGAGAGAAGATATTCCGGATTTTATGGGTGAAATGACTATCTTACCCCTGTTTTTACTGTTTTAACGTTGCTGCACAGGTGCAGCTTCCGCGACGGCTGCACAAGATCTTTTTCCGTAGAATATGATCAGATTTCTTCGAATCCGTTTACAGTTAGACGAATAAGAACCCTTGGGAAATAAGTATCGGAAATCAGATCGGATTTTGTTTCGGCCGATATCAATCCAATATCGATTGGGATTACCCTGAATTGGTCTGGATTGGACGAAATTGCCTCTACTATTTTATAAAAATTGGATTTTATTATTTTTTTACCCTTGGATCGTATCAGTGGATTGGAATCGGATCGAGCATTATTAAGGATCAACCTCAACCGATACCAATTCGATACCAGTCCGATCCCAACGAAGCAATCGATAATCCTGAAATTACAAACCATGATTTGGGAAAGGCATGAAATGAAGCAGATCAAAGTCGAGGTTCATGATGTCAAAAGCAACATTTTTTGGGCACCAAAAAGAACTGGGAAGTTATCTATAATATGAAATTTTGAGCCATATACGACATGGATTGCGTCAAGGATTTTTTATTTCTTCTTATATAAGTGAAATGGTTGATTAGGTTACATAAACAAAAGAAAATATTATTGATGAATTTATTTATATTTTTATATCATTTTTGTATTAAAATTCAACCTTGGAATGTTGAGAAAATTAACGAAATAAAGTACAATTAGAATGCATTTCAACTAAGGGAGAGCATTCTCTATGGGGGAGTACAGGGACGCGCATGTGTTGGCTTCTCGGGGGAGCAAGATAGTCATTTCACCCCCCCCCCCCCCATTGTGTCTGGGCATCCCCGCCCCCCACCCACCACACACACACAAAAACAAAGCATTTTCCCTTCAACTAAATCTGCTTATTTGTCATATGACTTAATTTTATTTTTTTTTTGGTAAGAGTCATATGAGTTAATTCATTCTGTCATTTTGATCATTGGATAAATAGGAAATGCGTGAGCAAATTTGTAGAGAGCCTATCTCCACCATGTAGCTTTTATGTATGTATGAGGCCAGCTTTCGGCTTATATTTTCAGTAGTTCATGTACTAATTCTAGTATCAAATAAAAAATGATAATTTTAAAGTGAAGTTATCCATGCATGTAACAATGGAAGGTGATGTTTTTGACAATCACATGATATATCTATGCCCCAAGGCTTCCATTCTTACCCAAAAAAAAAATTTAATCCAAACTGTTTGTTCTCATTCAGAGTTGGATGAGTGCACAATAATGTCTAGAGTACTGGTGGTACACATGCATTGACATACACAGGATGTGTGCCAATGCAAAAAATTGTACTTGATTGAAGGGGAAGGGTTCTCTAAGCCTAAGGCATTTCTATGTCATATAATAGTTAGAATATTTTATTCTGTTTTTAGGAAAGTAAAAACAATTATAATAACAATTACTTTTGTTAAAAGGCATAAGAAACGCGTCATGCTCATTGACATTTTTCCTTTGATTAAATTACACTCTAAAATTTGATATGTGGCTAGCTAAAATCTAAACCATGTCCTTTCTATTCAATGTTAGAATAGAAACATATTATTTGTCCATGTCATAGGTGCTTTATGACAATTAAAAAAATAAAAAAACATTTCTGATATTAATAATACATCAATTTTAAAACATTAAAATGTCATATGATAAGAAATTTGATCAACCTGAAAACAGATCCATGGTTAGATGATCAAGGAGACAATTTGTCTACTAAATTTGAACCCAACATGAACTGGCCATGTAGTATACTCTATGCATGCTTCAATTGGAACCTTTAAATAATTGTTTTCTGTTTTCCTTTTTTTGGAATTGGAGGTATTCAGTTTTTGGCCGACTAATTCTCTCAGGACACGTGCACAACCTCATAACACACACAAATCAGGTAATACTGGGACCCCCATGTTCACCAAGGAGTTTCCTCTCAGGTGGGTGGCCCCAAGGGGAGAGGCGGAGTCGAACCCTTAAATAATTGTTATTTTTTTATGTAAACCCTTAAATTGTTAACCTTTGGATTTTATGGTTAGAATCTTTTGTACCATTATTCCTCCCATTAGTATATTGTGAGAATATTATAATAAGAAAAAATGATGGTAACAAAAATGTTTTGCTACCTTCTACTGCATTTTAATGAAATATTTTAATGGGAGAAGATTGGCACGCGGTCCATTTTCTACAAGCTAATAGCATGCATCAAAGCAGAGGGTGGGATGGTCTGGGCAGCGTGGTCATCTCACAAGGGGTAAGGAGAGAGAAACACATGGTTGGATAGCTCGATGGTGTTTCAGGTCAGCTTTTTTTCTATTTTAATAAAGATGAAAATGACTGCAACACCTTTCCATGGAGAGTCCTACTTGTATGTTATACGCATGATTCACGAGTTTGTTTTCTCCGTGTTCCATCTTTCTTTTTTGATAGAACCCTCAATGATATTTGTTGCTATATCTTCCCTGCGGCTGCTATAGTCTACAGGTGGTTGGCTCTCACAAGTACGTTCACCTGTTGACACGTACAGAGGAACCAAACTTGTGATGGACAACATAAAAGTTGGTCTAAGCTTTACTAAATCTGAAGTTCATGACCCAACCTGTTATTAGCGTAGAGAAGTCTAATCCATTCCATGTGAATGTGTGTGCATATGAGAGAGAGAGAGAGAGACCAATAATCCAATATAAAATTGCCGGTATATCATATACAGTATTAACTGTTTATCAAAAAAATATACATATTAACTACAATGCCCCCAAGCCTGACCCGGACCCGTTTGGCACCTGCACCACCACCACTTATAGAGAGTCCTAATAATTTTTCCTTATTGGGATGGCAAAGATATTATTCAAACTCATTTGTCTAATGTAAATTGAGAAACTAATTATCCAATGTAAAATTATCGAGCAAATTTAACCAACCAAATATGAGAAATAAAATTACAAGAAAGCAATCAAACAATCAAAACCAAGAATTGTACAAGGGCAAATCTTTTGCACCAATCCACTATGAGAAAAATAAATGTATAATAATTCTCTCAAGTATTTGTTCAAACTTGAGATTTACAAGCAATTGGAGATGATAAAAAAGTATTAGCTCACAAGAAACCAAACCAAATTCTCACCACAAACACCACATCTCACAAAGTCTTCTTGCTCTGAAAAGATCTTAAAATTATTGTAGAAACACCTGGGCTCTAGAAACCAATCCCAAATTCTTTGTTCTTCTTTTTCCTTCTTCTCCTCTTCTTTCTTTTCTTTTCTTTCTTTCCCTCTTGATTTTTCTCACACCGGTAGAACAACTTAAACTGCAGCAACTCAAAAATCAGAAAAACCAAAGAGAGAAAAAAGGGATGCACAAAAGGGCTCTAAGCCTTCCAACGCCCTAAACCCTCTTTGAAGATTCAGCTTCTATTAAGGGTGTCAAACGGTTTGGTATCGGGTATTCGATTCGGTTCCATGACTTGAGGGTGTGACCCAAAATCGAACCAAAAATTGAGTCGGTTCTGGGACCACCAACCGAATCCGAACCTACTCGATTTGGTTCGATTACGATTTTAATTCGATTTCCAAATACGGGTCTAATTCGGTTTTGGGTTACGGTTCTAATTCGATTGCACACTTGAAGAGTTGAAAAGGGAAACTGAGAAAGGGAAATAGAGAAAACCCGGAAAGTGATATATGAAAAGTCATTAAGTTAGATGGTTACCAAAAATACAAAGAATATTTATAGAGTTTTTTATTTTCCTCTATGAAAAGTGGCATATAAATTTCATTCCGTTGGATAGTTACCAAAAAAACAATGAAAACATAGGAAAGTGGAATATTTAAAGTCATTTGGTTAGATATTGTTATCAAAAAATTTAAGGAAAAAAGGAAAATTTACACATACCCCCCTGAGGTTTGACGAAAAGATACTTATACCCCCCAGATTTGGAAAATTCTGCGTACCCCCCTGAGGTTTGCAAACAGTAACAAATAAGTCCATTCCGTCAATTTATGACTAACGGTGTTAAAAACATAGGATGAAATGACAAAATTACCCTTGCCCCAAAAAAAAAAAACCCTGCAACCCATCTTCTCCAAATCGATTGGGGAAGATGAGTTGCAGGTTTGGAACTCCAAAGATCCCAACTCAAAACGAAGAAATACAGTTTCCCTTCTCGTCCTCGCCCTCTTCCCCTTCCCTTTGCGCCTCGTCCAGTGCCCTCTCTATGGCCGGACACCTGCACCCTGTCGTCCACCCGCCTCAGCTCTCTGCAGCAATCTTCTAGTGACTCTTCTTCGTACTCATGGCCACTTCTGTACAGCACCCACCCTCTTCCTCCTCCTTGTCCTTGCCCTCCTTCTCTCTGTAGGTATCACTGGCAACTTCACGTAGAAAACAACAAAAACAAAATCTTGGTTTTAGATTCCGATTTCAAATTCACAATTAAGCAATGATTTTCGGTGGATTTTTTTTTTTTTTTTTTTAAAAGAAAGAAACCTCTGGCGGCAACGCAACTCCTCACGGCACCTCCCTCTGCAGCAATCTTCCAGTGACAGTCCAAAATTCTAAGTATAGTTGTAATAGGGAACCCGAAAATTGAACTGCCAATCTTCTTTTGTTTAGATAAAAAATTTCAAGTATAGATCAAAAAGAGAGCTTTCGATCAGTCAATCTTCTTTTGCAAAGGGGTTTTGAAGAAAACTTGGTTTTTTCCCTTTTCGGATGAGAAGCAAGGAAGAGGGGGGGAGAGAGAGAGGGGTTTAAACATTAAATAACGGAGAAACTATAAGCAGAGAAAGATGTTGAAGAAGGGAGATAGATCTTCCGCAAATCTACCTTTTTCCCATCTGCTTCCTCTTCAGCTCTACCTTTCAACAACGATTTCATACCTTCTCAACCTCCAATCATGGCTGCCAACCCACCTCTGCCTTCCGTTCCAGTCAAATCGCTGGCAACTGAATCCATAAGCCACCCAACCCTCTTCTCCTTCCGTTTCTGAAATCCCAAATACGAGACTCATAATCACCAATTCCAAAATTGAATCAATTCTAAGCAAAGCCGTAGCTTGTTGGGTTCAATATGAGAAAGCCCTGGAATTGCCCCTTTGAAAAGGAATTCTGAAGTGAGAGTTCGAACCACGTCATGTGGTGTGATACCATCGACGATTTGAACATTTGCATCCGCAAGGTTTCTCAAGAATCAAAACAAAAATTGAACTGAAATAAACAAAAACTAGAACCTAAGAGAATCCGACAAAACAAGAAATTGCGAGGATTTCTAACATGTTTAATGGAGAAAAAGGTAGAGAAAGGAGAGACGGGCGCCAGAGTGTTTTCAAAATCTGAGGTCTTCTGTCTCCGATGAAGCTACATCTCAGAAGGGGTAGGGAACCGTTGTGGCGGTGGAGTAACGGTGACAAGGTCAGGGCAAGCCGAGGTAGTTAGGAGATTGGGTTGAATCGAGGAGGTGAGGAGGTTGGTTCGAGCCAAGGTGTTCGTCGGAGCGTCAAACGGCATTTGATATTCAGAGACAAAAGACAACCGAACTAATCTGGCAAGAGTGGGATGGCATCGACACCGGTGAACGAGTTGCAGGTTTTTTTGGGAAGACGAGTAGTTGCAAGGTTTTTTTTTTTTTGGCAAGGGTAATTTTGTCATTTCATTCCATGTTTTTAACTTCATTAGTTATGAATTGACATAATGGGCTTATTTATTACTGTTTACAAACCTCAGGGGTACGCAGAATTTTCCAAACCTAGGGGGTAAAAATATCCTTTCGTCAAACTTAAGGGGGGTATGTGTAAATTTCTCAAATTTTAAAAGATTGGTTTTGGATTAAGTGGTTTATTTGGTTCAGTTTCAATTCAAACCAACGGGTCTTGGCATGAAACCGAAATCGAACCGAACCGAATTAGAATTCCATAAACCAAAACTAAAACCAAATCGAATTAATTCGATTCGGCTCAATTTCAGATTTGATTTTCGATTTCAGTTTTGTTTTGACACCCTTAGCTTCTATTGCCTTTTGGCATTGGCCGGACATAATGGACCTGGCCCCACCAACCCAAACAACAATCTAATATTCTATGATTGAGCATGGGCATGCAGCGCTAAACTGCGTCGATACTGAGTAAATGGTCACTCACGGGGCATTGATGTCATTTTGTACATTGATGGGGTAAAAATGAATGGTTAAGGATTTGTTACTTACAGGCACAGCAACGAAAGGGTCGCAACTCACGACCAAGAAGGCCGAAGATGAACCAAGACTTTAGGATACCCATTTTTTGAAAAGGGATGTTTGGGCAATTTGGATTCTCTACTGCTGAGCTGCTCAGCAGGACCCTACTGCCAACACAGCAAGGCGTTAAATGATCGCCTTACCCCCCCCCACGCGGGCAAGGCAGTCATTCACCGCCTTGCTGTATCTTGGCAGAGTCATGCCGAGCTGCTCGACAATAAAGGATCTGAATCCATGTTTGGGGTGACTCTTAAGTTAGTTTTATTCCAAAATAATTATAATTTCAAATTTATCCATCTAATCAACCCCACTCCCATAGAGTGGCCATAGTCTCACCACTGATCGCCGTGATCACATCGTCTAAACCCCGTGCAACCCTGCCACGGCTCTCGCTCTCGCTCTCCCAACGATGGAAAAGTAATTAAAAAGAAAAATTCAAAACTGTACATAAACTTTATAAAATGATGACTCTACAAATGAGATTTATCCCTTTTTCGAAAAAAAATAAAAAATCTCTGTGACTAGTGTGTAGTCCGTCCATAAATGCACAAAATACAAATGTAATGATAAGTATTTCTCAAGTACAAGAAAAAAGGACTATCAGAAATTTTCATTGTCCAATGGACCATTAGGAATTTCAAATAGAACGATTTCAACACATTAAAGTGTTCATATTTATATTTTGAAACAACCTTTATTGGAGAAATATACAATATAACAACCCTAGAAGAGAGTGCAGTTTGTCCATAGTTGAGTACAAGCGTAACGGTACTATTGGTTGTTGTACAAAATATAACAGTTATAACAAACACATGAAATTTTAATTAATTAATTTAATTTAATTAAATTGGGTTTGATAGACACACCAAAAAACAAAAAAATCAAATGTCAAAATAACCAACAATTTCATACAAACAAGTAATTCGATATTGAATCTATTAATCAATAACATATGGTTTTAGGTATCATTGGATCACGGTTGATTTGTATTGGTATCAACCATGATTTATTCTAATATTTGATTGATATTGTAATGGTGATATTGGAACAAAGGAAGATAAAATGTAGGGTTGTAAACGGATCGGATTCGGCTCTGATAGTGCTATATCCGCATCCGCATCTGATTAGCTATCGGACGGATTCGGATAGTGCTAAATAGATACGGACACGGATATGGATCGGATATTTTATCTATTTACATGTAAATATAGCTTTTTGGATAGCTATAGCCTATCCGTATCCGCATCCGTTTAGTTTTCGGACGGATTCGGATAATGCTAAATGGATACGGAAACGGATTTCGGCTATTCATTTACACCCCTAATAAAATGGTAAAAAAAATCTTAGTTATTTTTTAAGGGGTAAAACAGTCTAATCCAACTTGATAAAATCATGAAATAACATCCCCACCTTGACCTTAAGGTGATAGTGAAGGTGGAACTCTGGACAACAACTATTATTACGTCTCGAACAATGACCATACATGGGTACATGATCTCTACTCCACAGGTAAAGGAAAACCACAATTTTGCTTTCCTCTAGTTGTGGCGGGAGCTGGAGAATCTAGTCCAGCAAAATAGGGGGTGCTTGGGTCATTTCACAGGTGGGTCCCATGGAAAACTTTCTACTATCACTTATGAAACATAAGAAAAAGAAAAAGGGTCTTGCTTCTTTCTTTTTTTTAAAAAAAATTTAAAAAAAAAATATACTGAACAAAAGAACCATGTGAAGAACCTAAAATTTTAAATAAAACAAAGGTCATGAAGCTGCGAAATGAAATACGGTTAATCCATCATACACATGATACACAGTGTCTTCTAACCGGTGCATCTATTACAATATTCAAAACACGTAGAATATACTAAAACGAAATCAAATCAAAACAAAATAAGTAGAGAAATGCTTCAGATCATCAATAACAACTGCTACGTTTTTTGTTAACAATTAGATAAACTGAGACCTAAGAAGAGGAATTTGTGAGGGATAATTATGAAATTAGACACCATAATGTGATAATGATACCATATCCTAATTGAAAATTCTTTTATATTTTAAAGAATATATAATAATCCCTAACCCTTTTGCCTTATTTGTCGAATCTCCATGGCACAAAAAGATTGTTACGTAAACATGTCAGACTATACGTATAGGTGAAAAGCCAAACAAAGAAAAAAACAAAAAAAAAAGGGAGAAATGAGATTGGAGATGAGAACCTCAATATCTGGAATCAATCAAATAACGTCCAAGGATCTCTCCCTCAGTTTAACCCGCAACCCTCCTTTCATCCTCAACGTCAAAGACAGAACATAATCAGGACAAGTGTCCTTCTCAAGCACGTTCATATCGAATCTTTCCAACACTACTGCCGCAATTGATTTCATCTGTATAAAAGCCATATTCATTCCCAAGCAAATTCTCGGTCCCGCATGGAATACCGGATACCGAAACGGACTTTCTTGCCGACACATTCCGTTCTCCAACCACCTTTCCGGCTTGAACTTCCTACAATCCTCCCCCCATATACTCTCCATTCTCCCCATCGCATAAGTGTTATACGACACAAACCATCCTTTTGCAACAAAGGTACCGTCCGGTAAGACATCATCTTTCAGGCACTCTTTCGAGTCGACGGCAACCGGAGGATAAAGCCTCATCGCCTCTGAAATCACCGCTTGTAGATACTGCATCTCCCGTAACTCTTCGAAGCTGTATGGATCGCCGATATTTTTCCCGTTACGTGTCCGAATCGCTTTTAACTCTTCAAGAATGTTAACCTTCACGTCTGGTCGTGACCCTAGGAGCCAGAATAACCACGAGAGTGCCGATGACGTGGTGTCTCGCCCCGCAAGTATGAAGCTTATCACGATATCACGGAGAAACTCGGGCGAGTTAGACTCGTCGGACTCATTCCCGATGAATCGGGAAAGTAGGTCAGCAGCGCTTTCTTGCTTGGCCTCCATCCTTGACCGTATGATCTTATCGGCGAAGCTATGAACGGTCGAGATTGATTCCTTCAACTGTTTCTCTGATCCTATATTGAGAGCTTTCTTTAGTTTCCATAGATGAGGCAGAGCGTACATGAATCGCCCAGCGCTGAGAGTCGCAGCATCTTCAAAGGCTTGCATGAATTCTTTGCCGGCGGTTGCGTCGCCGCCGAGACAACCAGGGTCGATGTTGAAAGCAAGCTTACACACGTTATCGAATGCGAATCGTTCTAACACATCTTGCATATCCACAATTTGATCCAAATCGGCTACTCTTACCAACTGTGGAATCAATCTATTCTGTGTCTCTTCCTTGATGATATCCATGACGAAGTTTCGGAGTGATTTTGTATTGAACTCGAAACTAGCCGTCTTGCGTTGTAACTTCCAGAGCTCGCCGTCGGAATTGAAGATGCCACGACCGAGGAAGTCTTCTAAGAGAGAGATGAAACGATCACCTTTCGGGTAGTTTTCGAAGTTGGTCTTGAGCATGTATTCGATGTTGAGAGGGTTGGCTGTGATGATGCCATGAATTTTTCCTGGTCGGCGGAAGACGGCGGTGTTGTGGGGGGAGTGGCTGAGGACTTGGGTGGTCCATTCCAGGAAGCGGTGGCGATTCTTGAGAAATTCCGGTAGGGTTCCGACGACGGGGTAGGAGGTGAATCCTGGTTTGATGGTGGTGGGTTTTTGCTTTTTGGAGAAGTAGAAATAGAGGCGTAGAGAGACGAAGACGACGAGGAGGGTCTGTAGAGAGAAGAGATCCATTATGTGAAACAGAGAGCGAGAGAGAGAGATAGAGAAGATGATCCGTCTTGTATGAGTGAGAGAAGATATTCCGGATTTTATGTGAGAGAGAGAGTAGGATAAGGTCAGATTTCTTCGAATCCGATTACAGTAAAGACGAATAAGAACCCTTGGGAAATAGGTATCGGAAATCGAATCGGGTTTGGTTTCGGCCGATATCAATCCAAATCGATTGGGAATACCCTGAATTGATCTTGATCGGATGCAATTGCCTCATGGATTTTTTATTTTTTTTTATGTATTAAAATCCTCTGCAGTGTCGGTGGGGCGGTGGTGCACTTTCGGCGACACAGCTGTGCCGTCGAATGTGCACCATTGCCCCGCCAATACTACAAAGGATCCTGATCCTTTTTTTACCCTTAAATCGTATCAGTGGAATGGTATTGGATCGATCACTATTAAGGATCGACCTCAAGTAATACCTATATAATCCGGACGAAGCGATGATTCATCAATCCCGAGATTACAAACCATGCTTGAGAAGGGAAAGGCATGAAATGAAGCAGATCAAACTTCAAAGTCGAGGTTCATGATGTCAAATGCAAAATTTTTTGGGCACCAAAAAAGAACTGGGAATTTTTCTATAATCTTAAAATTTTGAGCCATTAGATTTACATAGATACGATGATGGATTGCGGAAAGGATTTTTTATTTCTTTTTGGGTACGTAAATTACACATGAGATATATGCTCTAAGTTTGTAACATGGATGTTTTGGGTATCCAAAGTTTGAAAATGGATGTTTGAGGTTTCTTCTTAACAAGTGTTGTTCTAAAACATAATTTCTTTCAAATTTTACCCATTTGAGCCAGTGTTTGGGTACTTCAAACACCCACTGATCACAGATCGCCACAAATGAGGAGTGAGTGAGTGAGGGACAGGGGCGGTAGATTGGGAGGATCCGGATTGTAGGGAAAGGAGGAAGAGAAATAAAAAAATAAAAAATGGGTTTACCCACTCGACAGAGATTGATTCACTTATTATGGGCCAAGAACAGGGTTGGTCACAAAATTAGCAAACTGATGACTTGTTTGGTATGCATTCTTGGAATGCATTCTAATGAGGTGAGTAAATTTGTAGAGAGCCTATCTTCACCATGTGGCTTTTATGTATGTACAAGGCCAGCTTTGAGGTTAAATTTTCAATGGTTCATGTACTGAGTCTAGTATCAAATAAAAAGTGATAATTTTAAAAGGTAGTTAGTTATCCATGTAACAATGAAAGATGATGTTTTCGAAAATCACATGATATATCTGAGGTACTCATTTTTACACATTTTTTAATCTATACTGTTTGTTCGCATTCAGAGCTGGGAGAATGCACAGTAATGTCTAGAGTATTGGTACACATGCATTGACATACTCGGGATGTGTGCGAATACAAAAGGGTGTATTTGATTGAAGGGGAAGGGTTCTCTAAGCCTAAGGCATTTCTATGTCAAATAATAGTTAGGCTATTTTATTCCTTTTTTAGGAAAGCGAAAACAATAATAATAACAAATACTTGTGCTAGAAGGCATAGGAAATGCATCATTCTCTTAAACATTTTACCCTTGATATGTGGGTAATCTAGACCACATCCTCTCTATTCAATGGTTAGAGTAAACATATTATTTGTCTGTCTTAGATGTTTTATGACATTTGAAAAAATAATAATCATTTGTGATAATAACAAGGCACACATTCTCTATTGGGGAGTGCATCTGGGCGCAAACTACGCTCAGACACATGGTGCGAGACAGGGACGGGATTTGGGTCATTGGGGGCAAGGGGAGGCTGGTCATTTTGCCCACTACACATATGTCTGGGCGTACCATGCGCTCCCAGTGCAAAGAACTTTATCCCATAATAATAAGGATAAATTACAAATCACCCCCTAATTTTTGAAAAAACTCACATCACCCCTTGGTTTAGATCCCAATATAACAAATTAATCCCTACTGTTAGTTTTATGCTGTTAAGTGATGATATCAACCAGTTAAATAAATTTAAATCCCTAAACTGCCCTTGACTAGTGTAGAATTATTTTTTTTACCTTGGATCTAAAAACCCCTAACAGAGAATATTCTTGTTGGTGACTTGGTGTACTTTGATCTCCGGCGATTCTTGCACTGCACAGCCAAAACCGCCTCCGATTTTTTTGTTTTTTTTCCAGCAGCTGTAAGTGACGGAAACAGGGCTTCAATCTTTTGTGGAGATCTCTCTCGTCTGAAGGTGTTCCATTCTAAAATTCAGGGGGTAGCAACCATACTCCATGGGCTCTCAAAGGCACAATTAATCGGCTGGAATAAACTAGCAGAAGAGGAGTAGGAAAGACCTGAAACTAATTCTGGGCAGTAGCTTGAACCAGTCAAAGTTATAGGTTTCGATTCTCACAGCAGTGAATCAGTGATCCTCTTTGAAGCTGAAACCTAAAGGGTAACTATGCCTACAGATGGAGAACGTATACCCAAAAAATGAGGCGGAAGGAAGAGGAGATGAGAGAGAAGGTCTTGAACTCAGGCACTGTTTGGAACATGAGTTGCAGAGGTGGGGTCTGAATCAAGGTAGTTCAAATCACTGCAGAAGGGTTGACATCTAGGATGCTCGATCGCAATGACCCCTCCATTAATGACCTCCGCCGTGAGCTCCTCCACACGTCCCTCTATCTTTTGCCGGACAATATGCTCAGGAAGCAGAGGCGACGGTGGCGGTGGTGGTGGCGGTGCTGCCAGCAGAGTTGGAGGGAAGGGGTGGGATATTTTAAGTTGAAGATGAAGGAAAGATAGTATTGTAAATTTAATTCTAATGTTTTAATACAAGGATACCACACCAATAACTAACAGTAGACTAACACCGTTACTGTAAAAGGGTTGATTTGAGTTTTTTCAAAAATCAAGGAATGATCTAAGTTTCAATTAAAAACCAGGGGGTGATCTATAATTTACCCTAATAATAATACGTCAACACAAGGCACATCTCAAGGGCTATTCCTTATCTAAGCACAATCTTCTCAAAACACCTGAAAAAACTGGACCAGAAAAAACCGTTTGGTTTGAATTTGTTGTTTTTCAGGTAGGATGCCTCTTTCCATCGACAGCTAAACTTTGGCAAGAACACATCTCAAACTCCCTGATGAAAAAGAGAGGAAATAGAAAGAAAGTAGATTTTTGAAGACAAAAAGTATTTAGTTATCACCCTAGACCAAAAGTTTCATGAGATGTTGGACAAAGAGAAACAAAATTGTAGATTTCATTTTCAACCCGTCCCCTAAAGCAACTAAGAAATATCTGAACCTATGGTACAAAAAGCAAGCACAAAGAAGGAAAACTAATATACTCATTGAGAATGGGATTTTTCTTTTCTTGCCAAGGACTCTCCCTTGAATTCCAAGCTGGCAGTAACAACATAACCTGCACCCACCTGTACCAAAAACGCAAATCCAGAAATGAGATACCGAGAATGTGGGAAATAAGCAAAGTGATTGGGTAAATACCTGACAATCCTTCAAAACTACACGCTCTTGGAGCTGCACGTTACTGCAAATAACGGAACCTTGGATCGAACAACCATCTCCAATAGTAACATGATTCATAACAACTGAATTCACAACCTGTGAAAATAAATAAACATATTCTCCTCACTCTTGATAGGGAAAGAATACAGAAGCATTGCCCGAGAGAGGTAGTAAGTCAAATAATCTCTGTATTGTGACTTACCTAAAGCAAAACAAATGAACAACTTACACACAGTAAACAATTTTTCTTTCTGATTCTCTTAGTAAAGTTACCATATACCTTTACATTGGAGCCAATTCGGCAATGACGACCTATGACAGAACGTTTGACACTACACTTGTCACCCAATTGTGACCCCTCCCCAAGCATGCAATTTGGCCCCACCTACAAACATCAAGACAACCTGGTCAGTCTAAAAAGCATATAAATGACCCTTTGCCATAGAATATCAAGAGCAGTTTCTATGCAGTAAAAGTAATCGTTATCAAGTTATGAAAGGGTTTGGAGAGGAAACTCGATGGCAATTTGAGGAACGAAAGGTCTGGCTGAAACATGAGAGAGTAATCTTACCAAGTTTGGAAATGGTTTGAGAAAGGAAACAGAATGGTAGATTCACCATTACAGGAAGAAGAAGAAAACTGCATGCTATTTGACTGAAAGATGAGGGAAAGGGGCATTAGAAAAATAAGCTGAACTAGATTCAGTGGTAAATCATAGTACCCTAAAATGAAACTTTCAGAAACTAAATAAATCTAAGTAGCTAGACAATTTCTTAATGACTGGAACTATCCTTAACGTTTTGCCAAATCAAATTACAAGTCGCATTCATACAGGTGTAGTTAGACAATTTCTTGATGCCTGGAACTATCCTTAACGTTTTGCCAAATCAAATTACAAGTCACGTTCATATAGGTGATCATATGCACTAGCAATGTGTAGTTTAGAAGTAGAGTTTCAACTCACCGTAGTTTTTGATCCAAGCTCTGCCGATGGATGGATAATGTTATTCTGTATGGAGAATGAATAGCCTGAAAGATGACTTGCCTCTCCTATGACCTGGTTCATATAAAAAATCGATAGATCATGTAGTCCAACCACACATAGACACAAATACAAAAAGAGGTTTGGCAATGCAAAGGTTCTTACATCTCGGTTTATGTCACTAAAAGCTTGAATAGAATTCAAGCGTGCACAGTACTTGTTCTTGCTGGCAATATAAACACAGCATTTATGCACCTTTGGAAGAGGAGCAGAATAATTAGGACCAAAAGCATAGCGTTCATGAAAACTAGGGATGGCGCCACTCGCCAAGTGCTGGATTTTTTGGGTAGCATCTTTCTCATTCCAATTTTCTTCAGCTTGCACAAAACCATTGGATAATGATACCTCTGATCTCTGAAATTTATCATTGGGTAGCCAATAATTGTAAACTTAAGCAATGAAGAAATTTAATGGCAGTTTTTGCATAGAGCATGAAATGGAGCAGGTCAGATCCACAATTTCCTATCTGCAAGCATTTTAACCAATTTTGTAACTTAAAATGAGTCCTGTTATCAAAGTCAGAATGGATTGCAGCCATATGCATCTGGATCTAGCCAAGTTCGGCCTTGATAAGTTAACACTCCCCCCCCCCCCCCCAAAACACACACACACACAAACACAAAACAAAAAAGTCAAAATCCTATGTCTGGATATCCACAACCAACATTAGTTGGATCCCATCTAGGAGATTAGATGGTGAAAGGTACAGCACGGGTGGATGATTCCAGTGTGTTTTTTTTTACATTCATTTTGATGGTCAAGTAGCACTACTAAGGTCTCAAGAGTTCTGACAGGTACATTTAGATGGTTATGTACTTACATTTTATATGTGCATAATCTATAAGGTAGGAACTAATCATGTACAAATCCTGATCATTTGTATGTGTGACACATGGCATGTTATTTGTACCTCACACCAGTGCAAGGGTCTAGTACCCACAGGCCTGAGACTCTTCCCCCCCCCCCCCCAACCAAAAAAAATATAAATAAATAGAAAAAAAAACACATGTATTCAGATTTGACTGACATGTTTCGAAACCACTTGTCGGACACAGATCCAAAACAATCCAGATTGCAGACAGGAAATTTAAACTCAGATCTGACCCAGTTCATTCCATACAAACATGAATTTTGGCCAACTAACCAGTTGTGTCCGTACAAGGTACGGCAAGACATCCTGTTGTATGCTTTGAAATGTATCCTTCTGTTCCAGGACCTCTTGCAGAACAGTTCTGACAAAAAAAACAAAAGAATATAAAACTCCAAATAGAACATAAATCTGAACCCATTGAAAATAAACATCATTTAAAAGACTTTGAGCAAAACCTCAAACCTCTTAAATGCATATAAATGAGCATCCATAAGATCAGCCCGGATTTCCATCTACATAACCAGCACAAAGAAAACCTAAAATGTGAGCAAATAAAGATCTAAAACTGTTAAAAATGTTGATGATGCACTTTGATCAATATCAACAACAATGATAAATATGGAAATACGTAACAGTGGCATAAAGTTCAGAAGTACTCCCTCTCTCTGTCTCCCTGTCATTCTACACCAGTTTTCTGAGACCCGATTCGATCGAGCAGGTCTAACAGGATGACCCACCACCACCCACCAAAATGGCTGGAAAAAACCCCTATGACTCGTTTTTGTTCAAACCCATTGACTTGGCCAATGACCAGGCTGACTGAACCGTTTGTGCCCAGTTAATTGGTATATCATATGCATCTTACATTAAATGTCTAGAAAGAACAAAACCTAGACGCCTCAACTGCTGTTACATGGCTTACCAACACGCTACCACTGGAATTGGCCTTTTAGTTGACTCTTTATTCTTTATTCACATAATCTATACACAATGTTTAAATTCACATTTCATTTGACCCATTTGAACCAGCACTACACTCCTACCCCACTACCTCTCCCCTCTCTCTGCACTCCCCCCCCCCCCTGTGTCACTCTCCTTCTCTCTCTCTTCCTCTCCACCTCCATGTTTCTCATTTCCTGTTTAACCTGACAGGCCAAAAGCCCAAAAAGCTGAAAATGAAACTCCCGAATTTTTTCAGTTTTAAAATTAATTCTTTTGACCAGGATTTCCAGGACATTCAGGATGCCTGGAATCACCCACACCGTCCATTTGACCATGCCACTTCTCAAAACATTGAAAGGAAGTACGGCACTCTTCTAAGGTCTTTTTGGTGTTTGCTGGTCGTCTCATCTAGATATGTCGACTTTGCTTGCTTCAGGAACTCCACCCTTCTTTGTATCAGGGCAAATAAATTATAACTTATGAAGATCCCGTGGAGCAGGAATGAAACAACTGGGTATTTAGGGTGGAAAGGAGAAAGTGAAAACATGCTTGTGTGGTCATTATGGTCAGGCAGGTCATTGAACCACCAACCAAGACAAGCTTCTGGATCATAGCTGTCATGATGCCAAGGTAAGCCACAGCACTTGGCAACCCCCTTGGCAAGGCCAACACACTTTAGGCACCGTATTACATCCCAAACCAAGTGTAAATATATAAAGCATAGGGGTACAAAGATTATAAAACATAAAGGAGGTAAAGGAGATTATAGAATCATAAAAGGGTAGAAACAAGAAATCATTGAAATTTATAACATGTTGATGGCAAGATTGTTAGATTCTGGATACTGGGCACCTTAGCACATAAAGTGAGTGGTCAACTTAGACTCAAAGAGCATCTTGTTGGCTAGATGACACCAAGCCTAGGAAACACCTCGACAATTATGTTTTGCAGAATCCCCTTTGATGAAATTGACAGGGAATGAGGTAATGTGGTGAAATTCACCAATCTAAAGAGAGGGTAGTGAGTGGGTGGATAGCTTTATGTGCATCTTTGGTTAAGTTGAACTTTAATGGGAGTCGCTTTGGAATTTCCGGACTAGCAGGGATTGAAGATACATTCAGAGACTCTATCAGCAACATCCATACAGCTTTTTTAGTCCAATTGGAAGGGCAGATTCTAACACTGCTGGAATTAAATCAGTGATCCAGGGGCTTAGGTTCTTCACATCTCAGCATGGACTCACCTTGTGATTGAGAGAGACTATGATTTAGTCATCCAATGGTTGTCACATGATGGACAGGTTAACTGGAGGCTGTCACATCTGATTAGAAGGGCTAGCCTCCTCTGCAACCAAGGGAATATCTCATTCTCTTGGTGGCCTAGATCAGCTAATTTATCAGCATTCTCTTTAGCCATAGAAGGGGTGCATAGAGAAACTTTTGTATAAAGGGCCATATCCAATTATAAGAACAGAAGCCAGGTTTTTTTTTTTTTTTCCATAATGGCCCCTACCTTGGGATAATATACTTGAGGCACATGGACAGATGTAGTCCCACCTCTCTGTTATGGCCTTCCAAATTAAATAAAATTATGTTATTCTCTCAGAAAAGAAAATTTTACCAGTTTCTCCTCCGGAAAATAACTTCATTGTAATTGTTTAAACATATCATGAAACACAAGAGAACCAATATGCCAATCCTGATAAAAGCTCACGAGATGCCAAAGCTTAATGGATTAAACCCAACACTAACTAGGTCTCAAAATCCTGCCCACAAGCAGAACCATAGAAACTCAAACCAGCAGGACGAGTTTCAAAACTCCCAAAATAAACTTCAGAACAGTCCCAAATTAGTACAGAAACTAGGCCTCCCCTAGTACTCCAATCCCCAAAACTTTGGCTCCAATCTAATGGTTGGATATGAAGATATGATTAGTGAACCCAAATTAGTAACGAGTTACAGAAATAGAAACAAAGCTGTAACTTAGCAACCTCAAAGCAGAATAGCACCACAGTAGGGTCAATTCATTTATTCTTCATTAGGTAGAGCTTAATAGATGAAACTCAAGTTAATCCAATAGGCAGAAACCATAGTTCAGCAACTCAACAGAAATAGCAACTAGACATCAGATTTAGTAACTACCCATGCATTCCGATCTGCAGGACAGATTAAGCTCATATTAGCGTCGAAGGCACAACTTGAATACTAGTTAACAACTTCAGAATATCCCAGCGATCCAAAGGCTAGATGTAGAGATATCAGTACCTCAATGTTGCAGTCCAATAATGGCAGGAAACAGAAACCGTAGGCATGGATGTACAGCACATACCCAGTGCACGAGGCTCCCGCCACTGCAGGGTTTGGGGAGGGTCATAATGTATGCAGCCATACCCCCACTTCATGGAGAGGCTGTTTCCTGACTCAAAACCTGCGACCACTAGGTCACAATGGAGCAACCTTACTGTTGCGCCGAGGTCCGTGCTCACCGTATGCACATAAGTGATCAACAGAAACTTCCGATATAATAGGAACAAGTAGCACAGCAGATTACCTCTTAAGCAGCCTTTATACAGTACTAAATCAAAAGGAACAACCACTCTATTTACTTGGATGTGCAAGATTTAATTTGAAAGGATACAACAAACCAAAAGATGGTAGAATAGGGCAAGAGCTTCTGCATATCACAGGCATTGCCTGTATCTCACAGAATAACAGCACAAAGCCAAGCAAGCAATTGTCAAAAGTGTTGGGTAGCTTTCTCCCTCCCCACCCCCACCCCCTTCTACCTTCTTATTAATAGCTTTAAGAATAGAACAATGTAGAACCTCCCTTGCGTGGCCTTGGAGATTCCTTACAACCTTAGACTTCTTCAAATTTTAAAACTTTTGCAAAATAAAAACAAATAGGTAGTAACTAACCACTAGTTATAGAGAGGGCAAGAAAGATTTTCATATGGTGTTTATAGATCTAGAAAAAAGCCTATGACAGAGTCCCCAGAGAGCTAATCTGGAATATATTATAGAAGAGAAGGGTGTCTTGTAAATACATTGACATAATTAAAGATATGTATGCTGATGTGGTGACTAGCGTTAGAACGGCTGGGGGCCAACGTAGTGAATTCCCAATTTAAATTGGGTTATATCAAGGATCAGCCTTAAGCCCTTATTTGTTTGCGCTCATCATAGACGACTTAACTAGAGGCACACATGAGAGGTTCCATGGTGTATGATCTTTGCAGCCAGTATTGTTTTGGTAAATGAAACAAATGCAAGGATTAACGCCAAAATGGAACTATGGAGAACAGCCTTGGAATCAAAAGATTTGAAGATAAGTAGCAGCTCAGGGGACAGATAAGGAGGTGGTGAATTTTGATAAGGAGATCCTGAAAAGTGATCACTTTAGATATCTGGGATCAATCGTAAACAAGGAGGCCGACATAGATGACAATGTTGCCCAAAGGATTAAAATAGGGGGGATGAAGTGGATAGGTGCGACCAGAGCTCTATGTGATCGGCATATTCCTTTATATCTTACAGGAAAATTTCATAGGATTGTCATTAAACCAGCTATGATGTATGGGGCGGAATGTTGGGTTATGAAGAAGTGTCATTTAAATAAACTTGTTGTTGCAAAGATGAGGATGTTGAGATGGATGTGTGGGAAAGCTAGGAAGGATAAAGTAAGAAATGACCATATCATAGCTAGGTAAAGAGTCGTTTGAGGTGGTATGGACATGTTCAACCGAGGCCTTTAGATGCCCCAGTTCGAAGGAGTGACCTGACCCTGATTGAGGGAACCAAAAGAACTAGGGGCAGGCCTAAGATAACCATAGGAGAAGTGGTGAAGAAAGACATGCTTAGCTTAGGCCTTGTTCCTATTATGACCTCAAATAGAGCTGATTGGAGATGAAAGATCCATGTAGTCGACCCTACTTAGTTGGACTATGATGGCGTGATGTTGTTTTCTATATTACATCCCATTTCGAGGCCTAGAGCAGAATGTTGGGCTGTTAAGAAGCGGTTGGCAGCTATGGTTGATGCCCTAGAGTCTATGACAAGTTTGTGTCGCTGTTGTATGCCCTACTTCTTTGTTATTCTAATGTCTCTTCTAGGATCCATGTAGCCGACCCCATTAAATTGGGATAAGGCTATGATGTTGTTGTTGTGTAGAAAGATTTTAAACAGCATTTGCGCACGCCAAATTAAGTTTGACCGGAACTAAAGCTTTCCAACAAATCCAAGATTGCTTAAATCTAATTTATATTGAAGGAGTTATGTTCCGGTCAAATCTTATTCGTTACCATGTCCAAGAACAATATACACTATCAAACTTGAGTCAAAACCACAAGTATTATTTTGAGTGTTCTCTATGTGAAACTAATACATGGATTGGATTCAAAATGTCAAAAATAGGCAACACAACATAAATAAAGGCAAAAAAAAATCCTAAGCCTCGAAACCAAGGTTTCAAGTTAGCTTGGAGAAATTACCAGGTTTAGACCGAGATATGGTCGAAACCTGGGAAATCTCAGTTTCTGGCTGGTCGAAACCAGTGTCGGCATCGAGTTCTTGAACCTTGCCACGACATAATAACCATGGTTCTAAAACTCACCGAGATCTCAGAAAACTCGAGAATCTCGAGCTACTCGAGACGAGTTTACATATGAAACACAAAATATGCACTAACTCGAATATCTCGACCGAAATTTCGATAAGACTCCAGTACTTTGTACCGCCTCGTCGAAATTTCGGAAAACTACTACATTCCACATTATAAAAAAAAAGCACCAACTCGAGATCACACTTCGAAATTTTGAAATAAATCGACAGAGAAAGGGGAAAACCCTGTTTCTTGACTTTTTGGCCACGTCATCACTCAATACAACTGGGATACACTACTGGGGATTGTCACATCACTATGAAGAGATCGATTGTATTGTTGGCAGTCCAAACATGGAAGACTAGTGAACTAGGGTGTCTATGACTGTATTGTTCACTGTTGGGTGTCTATGTAATATGCATTGTGAACACCTCACGTGGAGGAGTTTGTAGAAGGAACTTCAAGTCTTTAACTATTTCTTAAATAATTATTCAATATTATGTGTCTTCATCCATTATTGCATAATATACCTGTTTTACTTGCCAATTATGTCTCATATAATTCAAACAATGTGTAGAATAGGCAATATTACATTAAGGGTTCGGCCCTTACTGCCAACCAAGGGTGCAAATCCAAAAAAAAAAACAAATTTGATTTTTTTTTTTTTTTTTTTTTTTAAATTGAAGATTTAAATATGTTTATTAAGCCTAAAACAAGCTTCCCTAAAAGTTTTGGAGCCAACTCACTGAAACATCATTCCGAAACCCCAAAAAAAAAATGCACTGTCTCGCTGAGATCTCGACCTGGTCGAGACAAGTTTTCGAACTACAATAATAACATAGCAACTAATGAAAATAGAAACTTCTAAAGTCCTCCAGCCAAGGACTTAACAAGTGATTTATTCATGGGCGCCTAAACCTGGCCCATAAAGTGGACCAAGCTCAACTGCAAGGGTTGGGCAGGCTAGACTCTCCCTTGCGCATATGTGCAAACCTTGATTCAGCATCAAAGCTACAAACTGAATAGTACACAGTAGGGACGTCAATGCCACTAAGTAAAAAAGGTTAAGATACTTCAGATTCATAAATGCCAAACAACAAAGTTAAAACCTTCTACATGACCAGAGAATCATATTTGTCAGGAGCTAAAAGTCATGCTAGTGTGAGCATGAGTAAGCTTCATTTTACAAACAGAAATCCCAAATGCAGATCATAATCCATACCTGGCCAACAGCACGGAGTATGCTCTTTTGAACTCGAATATCCTTTTCAACTTCAGCCCCTACAAGTGGTCACAGAAACATCCATAAGTATGATTATTCAGCTACACAACATGTTGGAAAAATCTACACAGATCAAACCTGTTGCTACAAACAATAAGAATTGTCTCGTTGGGTCCAGCCCTATGATATTGTACCGCCCTGGTTTTTTCGTCTTGTCCTTTCCTCCAGAAGACCCAGACTCTGATGGTCCACTGACAGGGACAGAACACAGTAGAGCAGTAACCATAGCACCATGTCTTCTATGAGAAGCTGCAACAGCTCCAGGAGACACATCACAAACAAGATCACCACTCACAACCTACAAAATGTAAAGGAATTAACAATGTAAAGCAACAAATAGTTCACAAATTCAAAACAAACAAAAGAATTTGATTCTAACCAAGATGTCACTTGCAGTAAGATGGTGAGCAACAGCTCGAAGTGCACCAGCAGATCCAACATCCTCGGGGACAGCTGCTACCTAAAGATAGTTTTGAAAAAATAAATTGTTTTGTACAATTGCAGCATATAAGGCAACAAAATATATTGATAAGGTCACTAAGCTATGCACCAAGTAGTGTGAACACAATCGGAAGCATTAAAAATGACCAATTAGTACCAAGCAGTCGCACTATCACTCTGTTTCCACGCTTATGATAGAAAATAGAAGAAAAGAAGATTTACATTGCATACTTTGAATGTACAGAAGCATGGATAGAATAATCTGAAATAGTAGGCCCCATTTAATTTTAACACTTACACACCCTTTACTGATCAAAATCTCACAAAAACTACAATCAAAATGCAATGGTCAAAACTCAAAAGACTGAAAGAAGAGAGGGCAGTGACAGAATTCTGAACTTCAAGGTCCGAAATGCAATGCCAACCAAACACAAGAAAATTAGAGAACTGAGTTAACTGACTTTTCTTTTCTATAACTCTAGTGCAACCTAATGGTAAAGCTCTTCGCTCCTAATATGATTAGCAGATTTCAAATGCCCACATTATTCACTTTTGCACTATAGGCTCTGTTTGTTTCCAGGTAAAAGCCATGTAAAAGTAAATTTTGCAGGTAAAATAAAAAAATTGGGATTTTACTTGAATTTTTTTGTTTTAAACAGTTTTTACCTGGAAACAGCCACAGAAACTCAATTTAACTCAGCCTTATCCCAACTAAATGGGGTCGCCTACACAGATCTTTGCTACATTCGAAGTCATACTCGTTATCAGTCCTAACTTATGCATGTTTACACGGATCTTTACTATATTCGAAGTCATACTCGTTATCAGTCCTAACTTATGCATGTCTTTCCTCAGCACTTCTCCTAGAGTCGTCATAGGCTCTTTTAGTTCCTCCAATCTGAAGCATGTCACTCCTCCATACCGGAGAATTCGAAGGTCTCCATTGCACATCATACAACCTCAAACGATTTTCTCTCAATTTATCGTATATCAAACTACTCATAAATTAACTCTAATCTGTTTGTTCACTATTAAATCTTTTCTAGTTTTACCACTCATCCATCTCAACATCCACATTTCAGCTACACTAAATTTGTTGTTTCTTCACTGCCCAACATTCGCTCCATACATCACTGCTGATCATATAATTGTCCTATAAAATTTGAGTTTTAATGCAATATGTCAATCATACCAAATTCCAGAGCACCTCTTCACTTCACCCACTCTGCTCTAATTAGTGCTACATCATCCTCTATTTCTCCTTCTATATTTGTGATTGAACCTAGGTACTTAAAATTATCATTCCATGGTATCTCCCTACTGTTACAACCACTTATCCCAAAAGCTCGAGCTGTTGAGTAAGGACCACAACAATGTTTATCCACACAATACAACCCCCCCCGGCATGTTCCGGCACACACACACGCAGCCCTAAACGTGAAACCATCACGTAGCACCAAGGGGGGCACAACAACACAACACAAACCCCTCGCACTTACCACATATCAAACACCTGACTGCTGGCTTTGATACCATGTTACAACCGCATATCCCAAAAGCTCGAGCTGTTGAGTAAGAACCACAACAATATGGGTTCTGAAACAAAAAGCCACAGAAATAAAATGGAAAAACCCAGTGGGTGGCTGTATTGGACCCCAAGGATGGACTCTGAAGAATCTTAGGATCCATTCCCATATGATCAGGGAGGCTATGCTGGTAGAGCTTGACAATGGCTTTGAACATCCCCACGCGATTGACTCCTATAATGTATGGAATGTCCATGTTCCCTAAGATAACTTCATTGCTGAATTTCGATTAATGAAGTAATTTGCAACTCTGCCAATTCTGAAATCATCCTAGTAGTGAACAACACTCACAAAGGTTCCTTACACTAGAAGGGTTGATTTTGTTCTTGATGCCCCGTCTTGACTTTTGCAGCTACACAGTACACCACTTCCCAATCATCAATGGTAGAAATTCATGCGATAAAAGGATATAACTTTGTTTGATATGGACCAATATTATGTTTTCCAAGCTTGTTACTGGGAAGTGAGAAGCATCTCTCGCTTCATGAAACATTCTCAATATATCCTCCACAAGACAGATTTTGGGGTGGAATGGATTAATTGGATGAGGGTGCCTATCCCCACTGCAGTCTTCTCATTGTCAATGAATAAGCCCCTTTAAAGGTTGTTTCAAAACCTCTGGGCAATAATCGAGATGTTCCCTTCTCCTCCCAATAATCCATGTGGCAAGCTCTTACTTAGCCAGTTGTTGTAAACTCTAAAAGTAGCATGTTATTGAAGGGTTTTTTGACTGAACATTTTGACTAACCTGTTTTGCACATCTAGTCTGGAGACAATCTCATATTCTTTGCAGAAATGGAACACAGGAACGTTCATTTTTCTGCTCTCATTGGTAACTTAGAAACACCTAGGTCACCTTGAAGGCTTGAAAAATGGGGAGGGCCTGAGGACTAGGCATTGCCAGGTACTTAGCATACCAAATTGTGGCTAGTCCCTACACACACACACACCATACAATGAGACATGCACACAGCCAACACTTGTACACTACGTGGCTGTTTTTGCTCAACCAGTACAGCACAACTTTTATAACACGGTGTGTGACACGTATGTACTGTACATGTATATAAAAGCAATAAAAACTAATGAAAGAGCATCTTCATAAGTTAGCATTTTCAGATTACAAGTAAAATGATGACAGACATGAGACATGTATGATAAGCATTATATTAAAAAAAATCACATAATATATACTACATATTCATTCTGGACCAGATTGTCACCTAACAAAAATGGTAGCCTATGAGCATGCCTTTAATGCAGGCAGGGATTAACTAATGAATGAGCATCTTCATAAGTTAGCCCTTTTTCAGATTACAAGTAAAATGATGACAGACATGAGACATGTATGATAAGCATTATATAAAAAAAAAATCACATAATATATACTACATATTCATTCTTGACCAGATTGTCACCTAACAAAAATGGTAGCCTATGAGCATGCCTTTACTCCCTTTAGTGCAGGCAGGGATTAACTGACCCTAAATTATGCCTGCAGGTAATGAGCTTTGAGCGAAATTGCTTGTGTGTGTGTGTGCATAGCAAAAATCAGGAAGAAAAAAAACAAACTAACCTAAATTTCAATTTTGTCAAGACCCAAGGATAAGGGATAAGGAAAAATACCAATTGACACCAATTGACAAAATTAAGAAGAAAGGAAAAAAAGCAATTTGTAAGCAAAATAAGCAAACCAGCTACAAGAAACCCAAGGCTCAAGGCCACACAGTACCGCAACAGAAGCCAACACCACGACATCACCGATACATACCCCACTCAATCCATTAGCAAAGTTCACTAAGACATGCTGGTTGTGATGATATATTACTCAAGGCCATAAAGTACTGCAATGGAAGCCAATCTGACGACATCACCGATCTATACCCCACTCAATCCATTAGCAAAGTCCACTAAGACATGCTGGTTGCAATGATATTTTATAGTGAGTACCAGAAGCCTCTGTCCCTTCATGACTTTGGTATTTGACTCCAACTGAAATTCACAAAAACTCAGTAAGGAGTCCTAATATGAACCTTACTACAACCAACGCACATGAGTGCTGAACCCCTTTCTTAAACAAATCAGAATATTCCTAACATAGAATCCTGTCACAAACTAACACCAACCAATAAATTGGTTATAACATTCCCATTTATCAAAAAAAAAAAAGAAAAAGGTTATAACATTCCCAATGAGACTTGGAATCGAAAGATCTTGGTCTTGTTCAAAAGATGATTCAATAAAGTTTCCAACAACACCAAAATCAAGCAAAAGAGAGAAGTTCTGATCGTCAAAATTATACCTAAGGAAAAGTGACGGAATAATCCAATATTCTGTAATGTTATGCTTCCAAGCTCCATTCTAAATCCAGCAGTCCATAATTAACACTTGAACCATAGACATTCTTGACAAAGATGCTCCCACATCACTTTTGCCTTGACACATGCCTATGAACACAAGTTGGACCTTACCCAGGTATGACCTAGCCCCTCCTTGACCAACTCGGTTCCTACGTGATGACTAGACCATCACCTTGACAACCTGAACCACACTCCTTGAGTGTCAAGGCAATAAGCACCTCAAAAATCATCTAACAAAAGAAATAGCATTGGCATGGTGAACTTTGGGTATGGTGAGGAAAGTAGAGAGTTCACCTGTAACTCATTTGGAACTTCCACTAGGTGCAAGTTCTAGAGCCACATCTAATTGAACGAGGCAAGTTCTAGGAAGGTGGTAAACTAACTGCTATTTGTCATGAACTTTAAATTTTTCCAATCTGTTGTAAGTCTTTGTTCCAATCCTGCCACCATAGCACTTTAACTGCTTAAATAGGGATTCCTTTGGAATTACAAGGATAGTGCCTCCAAATACAATTGGATGGATTAGAAGTTGAGTGTGCCTCTAGTTTTTCAAGTGGCTTCAAAATCCCCACCATAATAAATTTCAAGATTGGAAAATTTTTAAAGATTCCATTGAAACTATAGTTTCAAAACTATTCAAAGCCACAAATATGGCCTTCTCACCATCAGAACAATAGACCCATATTTTTTTATTTAACTCCCCTAGAGATGAAATAGAACCAAGGAACATATATTCAACCAGTGGTTGAAGTCATTGGGCAAAATACATCCAACCAGTTCACCTTTACTTAACTTAAAAGCATTTAAACTTTAAAAGATGAAAATAAAAATAAAAAACAGAAGCTTGGATAGAGCTAATATGTATCTAAAGTATCCCTTCTCCTCTAAAAACACTGGATGATCTCGAGCAAAGATTAAGTATGAATATCAGGAAACTTTAGAGAAGTTGAACTTCATAAAACTAAGGTGAAACGATATATCAATAGTTACAACTAAAAACAGCAATACAAGTAGATAAGTAAGGTCAGAAGGAAACCAACCTCAACATGAAGACGATCGACGTAAGCGCTAGATATCCAACCGCCCACACGAAGAGCTGCATCTTTCCCTTCAACCACCTATACAATAGTAAAGTATTCAATAAGCATTTAAGATAAACCGATTGCCCTACCTCAGGACAAAATCAAACAGTTTTGTTTTAGCAATATCAAACAAAATAAATGTCAGATAGGAAGCAAATGAACCTACAATGATGAGATCCTTGAGATTGCTGGCCTCCAAGAGTTCAAGAACGTAAGACAAAACCGGTCGATTGGCCACCGGAAGAAGCGCCTTTGGAACTTCCTGCATTCGGAGGTAGATCAGAAGAAGTTCTCAAAATGCATAAATTCGACGAAAATCTATACGAAATCATACGAGGTAACATTATCACTGAGCGCACCTGAGAAACCAGAGGGACGAGCTTGTTGGAAGTGCCACCGGCGAGAACGACCACTTGAAAGTCCATAGAAGTAAGATGACAGAGAAGACGAAAAGGAAGAGAGGTTTTAAAAGTATATGGTCACAGAGCGCTCCGTTCGAATTAAGATTCAAGAATATTATGGCGCAAAGGAGCAGTCGAAGGGTCGCCTGGTCGGACTTCTATACTTCGATGAATTATGGGAGGTTTTCGAAGGAGAAGAAAAATAATTTTTTTTGCGGGCGCTGTTCTCTGTGCCGCAGGGCAGGCTGCGACCAGGTACATGGGGGTAGGCGCAATGACCACCCTGCCCCCCTAAGTGGCAGGCCCACGTTCTTGGGCGCACCCTGCACTGCGGCACAGATAACAGTCTCCCTTTATTTTTTGGAGGTAAAGGTTGTACATGCTATTAGTGTGTAGAGTCCTTTCACAGATTGTATTGAGCTCCTCTCCATGGAGCCCAGCGGCACAAGCCCTTGATGCCCCCCTAGGCACTCCCTGGAGAGGAGACGGATCTCAAATTGTATACCCACTTGGCTGCCTTGTACAGCCGTTCATCCTTTCGTTATGTCTAGTAGGGGGTCTAAGTTTGGTCCGATGACCATAAGCCTCTCTTAATCTGAATAGGGCTTGGGCTGAGTTTTTCAGCCTGCAGGGCGGGCCTAAGCTGAGATTTTCAGACCCGAGGTTGGGTTTGAACTGAAGTCTTGGGTTAAATCCTGTCCAACCCAATCAAACCCTGAATTTCCAACTAATAGTTTATAACATAACTATATGGGCTCATGTTCCTTGTGCCGCAGCGTAGGCTGCACCCAGACACATGGGGGTGCCACTCAAGGGGCAGGGTGGTCATTGCGCCTACCCCCATGTGTCTGGGTGCAGCCTGCACTCCCGGCACAGAGAACATTCTCCTTAACTGTATATATAACATTATTATGTTTTACTCTTTAGGGTTTTCTTTGATTCTCTTCATTTTCGTTTAGCCCTCTAGGGTTTACGACATTATCTTTGCCTTATAGGAAGACAAGCAAGAAAGAGAGATGAGCGAAAGAGGAGCAAATGCGAAGAAAACAAAGTGGCCACTAGCTAGTGATCAAGCCCGAACGAGATCTCAAGCTTACGCGCCTCAGAGACACCCATCTCTTCAGGGTACCAACTTCTTTTCTTCCATCCATATTTGTTTGGTCTTTTGTTGAGTAGATAATCAATAGATAGTTGTCAAGAATATTAATGCTTCTCGATGGAACTAGTCACTAATGTGGGTGTAGGACTTCAACCACACACTAACAAATAATCTTTACGGATATATAGATGAATACAATCCGGATAAATTCGATGTGAATTGGTACTCTATATATATGGGAGGTGAATCACAACCAGGCATGCCTTCTTTTTCCCCTTTTATATATTGGTGGACTTAATTTGTACCACCATAATAGTCGATTTTTTCATCGTTTTCAGATTTAGAATTTCTTTACACATATATGTTGAACCCAAGGCGTTTATCAATACTACATAGTCCATTGGTTTCATTCACCAAGGAGCTTGGGCTCGTAGAAAGGGGAAGCTTTTAAAGACAACGTTTGTATTTCTATCAATGACCATGTTCTTGCTTAAACTATACGGGAATCAATCCTTCAAATATCTTTTTCGATATTAAAATTTGGAAGAAAGTTGTAGTGGACTTAAATCCAAAATTCAGGTTCTGAAGGTAGATTATATCATTTTATTTGTCAAGTTGCTTCTTTCTTTCACAACCTCAACTAGTGCCAATTAGGATTGGGCTAGGTGGGTTGAGCCCGAAAGGGATGGGCTTGGGTTGAGATACTCTAACCCAACCTAGGTCTGGGCTGAGTTAAGAGAACTCAAGGTTGGGCTGGGATTTTTCAAAATCTGGTCCAACCTAGCCCTTTCAAACCAACCTCGAGTTGTTTATTTCTTTCAAAACCTTAGTCAATTGGGGTCGAGCTAGATGGATTGAGCCCGACAAGGATGGGCTTGAGTTGAGACATTTAACCCCACCTATGCCTGTACTGAGTTAAGAGAACTCAAGGGTGGTTGGGATTTTTCAAAACCTGGCCCTTTCACTCATGGTCTCTATCCCCTCCCCACACTTCTCTAACACTCTCCAGTCTCCTCCTTCTCCTTGCCCTTACTTTACGAATAGTCTTACCCCTTCCCCTAATTGGGTGTGTAGATATATACCAAGGTACATTGACAATGTGTCGATCCTTTGCTCGTTTTTAAATAAAAATGTTACAATTGAACAATTAATACAGTGGTGTAGCCCAAATAGTAGATCATTCCCTTTGCATGCCAACAAAGTATAAGGTTTCCCTGAATCTCCAATCTATGTTTTTAAGGTTTTTTTTTTTTAAGGAGAATACCCAAGTTACTTTTTTTAAGTTCTTTTAAGATGAGTATTTTTTTTAGTTTTGTGACATTGATTTTACCATTTCCCTTTTATAAATATTAAGGAGTCCAATTTGTATATTGTTCAAACTGAATTTAACGCATATAAATCAACTGAAAAATCTTCTTCCCATTATCTCCCGTTGAGTACTAATCATCTTCAGGTCTTTAGCAACCTCATCCAATAGTGTAGTGGTAAAGCTCTTTCCCTCTTGACACTGCCTAGTTTGCTCCCATAACTTATATGCATAACAAAAACATTTACAATCTCCATAGACCCCTACAACGACAACCTTGAAGAGTATACTCTTGTCCTCTTTCCAACTTCAAACTCGAAGGATCCAACTAATCTTGAGGATGAGCTTCATGACAACCTAACTTGTGCCTAGAACCTTGTCCTTATTGGGAAAGTTAACATAAAAATCCCCACACCCTGCAATTGTTAAAGGTTCATTGTAGAATGTTTGGCACCCGATTGCAAGAATTGAGGTAGAAGCTCAATCTAATGTTATCTTCTTAGTCAAATTCTCCCATGAATTTGTTTTGCAACGAATTATTTTTTTATGGTTCATGGAATATCCAAGTATATTGAACTTGCGAAAAAAACTTGTAGAGTGAGTTGGGAAGCCAATTGATGGAATGGTAGGGGTGCAAGTTTGGCCCTGACGACCTGAGCCCATCCTGGCCCACTTGAGTTCAAGCAAGGCCTGGGTTGAGATACCTTGACCCTGAGGGCGAGTCAGGGTTGGGATTTTTTGGCCTTGAGTCAGTGCTGGGTCGGGTCAGGGTTGAGGCCTTGGGCTAAGCCCAACCCGACTCTGTCTTCTCTTATTTTTTGTTCTTCTTCTTCTTCTCAGCCTGGGCAGCCCATGCATCTCCCTTCCCCCTGCGGTTAGGGCCAATCAAGGTTAGCCGACCACCACGAGGACGAGCCAGGTTGGATTTTTCGGCCTTGACTCGGGGTGGTCGGGCCAGCGATTCGTTGGGTTGGGGTTTCAAAGGCCCACCCGACCCTATTGTAACCCTATGGAATGGTCTTGATGGGAAAAGTTCCAGGATTAGATTCGTTCGTACTCAACTCTGGATTGATGCTAATAATTCTCTGTGTGATTGAGCAGTTATTAAGAGGAGTGGGAGTTATACGTTAAAACGGTAGTTCTAAATACAACAACAACAATAGCCTTATCCCAACTAAATAGGGTCGGTTACATGGATCTGAAGAGGCCGTGATAGAATAGAAATAAGAGAAGTAAAAGAGAGTGAACAAAAAAGTACAAGGAAGTAAAAAAAGATAAAATAAAATTACTAAATGAAAAGTCTAAGTAGCATCCAAGAAACATCCCCCTACAAGGGTCTTTGTCCTCCACACAATTCTATCCGCGATCATATTAGGATCGAACCCCACCACATGCATATCCTTTCTTACCACTTCTCCAATAGTCATTTTATGCCTGCCCCTACCTCTTTTAGCTCTTTCAAATTGAATCAGGTCACTCTTCCTTACTAGTGCATCCATGGGTTTCCGTTGGATGTGACCATACCACCTCAAGCGGCTCTCACAAAGCTTGTCTTGGATTGATGCAACTCCCAATTTGGTTCTAATACAATCATTCCATACTCTATCTCTCATGGTCTTGCCTTACATCCTCCTCAACATCCTCATCTCCGCCACACTCATCTTATATATATTATTTTTCTTAACGGCCCAACATTTTTTTCCATATATCATCACTGGTCTTATCACCGTCTTGTATAATTTTTCTCTAAACTTAATAGGCATGTGTTTGTCACATAAAACTCCTGATGCACCTCTCCACTTCAACCATCCTACTTTAATTTTGTGGGAAACATAATCATTTATATCACCTTCTTTGTTAATGGCTGACCCCATATATCTAAAGCATTTGTTTTGTGATAACTCTCGCTCCTCAAGTTTCACTACTTCGTCACCTCTCCTGGTTTGACTGAAGTTACACATCATATATTTGTCTTCGTTCTGTTTAACTTAAAACCTCTCTCCAGCTTCGCAGTAATCCTTTCCACTGTCTTATCTATCAAAACAATATCATCAGTGAAAAACATACACCAAGGGACCTCACCTTGGATGCCTGGTTAAATCATCCATAACTAGTGCAAACAAATAAGGGCTTAGAGCTGATCCTTGGTGTAACCCAATTGTAATTGGGAATTCACTACTTTGGCCCTCTGCAGTTTTGACACTTGTCACCACACCCTCGTACATGTCCTTAATTATATCCACGTAGTCACTTCAACTCCTTTTTTTCCCTAGGACATGCCAAATGAACTCTCTAGGAACTCTGTCATAGGCTTTTTCTAGGTCGATAAAGACCATATAGAGGTTCCAAATATAAAGTGCTTAATGTATCAATTACTTCTATGGTCTGCTTCGCCATACAAACTCTTAATGACTGAAACACCTCATACATGACACCACGGATGTGATTCAACACTACCTTGTGAGGAACATTCATTACAACTATTCACCCCTAAACTGAAAGTGGATAGAAGGCTACTGAAACAGCAACTGAAGGACCAAGATAAAGGAATTTTTATCTTCTCAAGTGTGCAGTGCACCACACTTGAGCATCTGACGATGGCCATGAGATTGAGAGGATGAACTTTAAAGGTGCACTACCCAGCCCAGTGCATCATCGGATGCACAAGTGTGATGCCTCACAATCAAACCTAGAGTAGAAGCCCTCGTCCCACAACATGTTGGATTGAGCTTTTCTCCAAGGAGCCCAGCACGCCTAGGGTGCATCCAGTCGTTGGGCTGTGCCGCACCCATCCCCAGGTGTGCATCGAGATGTGTGCGGCATAGCCCAACCTTTGGATGCCCCCTGGGCACTCCCTAGGCGCTGGGCTCCCTAGAGAGGAGCCGAATCCCAACATGTCTACTGAGATGAGGTTAAGGGCGTCAAATTCAAACCAGAACCGAAAACCGGTCTTCCAAGTTCCACATGGACATGGCACTCTCTCCACGACCAAGAAAAGATTGACCCTGACCCTGATCCGACCCCGACCCTGACGGGTCAAGCCGTCAAGGAGTGCGCAACCTAGAGATCGTAAAGCCTCTCTCTTTTCCTATATTAATCGAACCACAAGCGTTTGAGTTCTGGTTATTTTTGTCTGAAAACTTCTATCGAAAGGGCTAAACCTCACCTTTACCCTCTCTCGTTCGAGAACACAGCGCAGGAAGCCTCAGAGGTATGTTCTTCAATCCATTCCTTCATGTTTTTCTTGTCTTTATTAATTTCTTTTGGTTGAGTTTTCATTTGAGTTCTATAGCTATGGTTCATTTGATTCTTTGTAACTCCTGAATGTTGATAAATGGTGATTCTATTGCAAAACAAAAGGAGATATGAAGAACACTATAAGATGAAACCGTGAAGCAGTTATCTAGACATATTAAGTGGTGAAGTTACAAATCCCTGTGAAAATTAAATTAATCCATGTAATTTCTTTGCAAGTCGTGGGTGCCATTTATGAATTTACAAATCCTGATAAAAATTATATTAATTCATGTAACTGTGTCGTGGTTTGTGTCTGTCATTCTTAAATGGATGTGATTTGGTATGTTTGATCTGTGCTCTGGTCGAATTGTTCCAAGTGAGTATGAATGGAACAGTATATGATGATGTTTGCTTCCAAAGGGCTCTACGGACACTGTTGTAGTCTAAAATGAGGTCCATGTATTCTATACCTACCTCTTCCTGACATCTTCTTGTTAGTCTGCATTTGGTCTGATGAATCTAAATGAATTTTTACCTGCTTATGTACAATCTTCCATGGAGTTCCACTTCTCTCCTGATTGGGAATCGGAACTTCAAGCATCAATACTGTCTATTTCATCTGTGTTCTAAGAAAGCTATTAGTTTGGAAGTAGCTGAAATTGTTTCCAAACCAGAGAATAGTGTGCGTTGACTGAAAAATTGGCTCCCGCTGCTGCAGGGTTTGAGAGGGGCAAATGCAAACAGCCTTGCCCCCTGCTTCGCAGGAGTGTCTGTTTCCAAGTTTTGGACCCACAACCAATAGGTTGCAATAGTGCTACTTAAACTGAACTCCAAGTCATGAGAATTGAATTACTCTCTCGTATTGTTCCTAAGTTATGTATGCATATAAAACATGCATGATGCATGCTTGATGAATTTTGAGATATTTGATCCAATGCGTGTGTGTTTTGTGTCTTGTTTTATTCCTGTTATCTTGTAACGAAATAGATGTAGAGTGTTGATTGGATTGCTCATTATGTTTTCAATTTTTTTTATTACTTTATCATTTTCTGCAGGGTTGAGCCATAATGTCAGGAAGGAGTCGTATGCCACGTCACGTTCCTGAAGGTCCGTATGCTCGTCCTGTTCCGCGACCACCCCATCCTGCATTGTTAGAGGAAGAACTAGAGATGCAGCATATGGACATTCGAAGGCTTTTGGCTGACAACCGTAGGCTTGCTGAAGATCGCTTGGCAATGCAGCAGGAGCTTGGTGTTGCAAAGGAGGAGTTGCATCGCAGGAACATTGCCATTGCAGACATCCATGCTAAGAAAGAAGCACATTCAAGGGAGTTAATTGAGAGGGGCTTGAAGTTGGAAGCTGATCTTCGGGCAACTGAACCTTTGAGGAATGAGGCTATTCAGCTTCATTCAGAGCTTAAAAAATTGAATGCCCTGAGGCAAGATTTGGCTGGACAAGTTCAGACCCTTAAGCAGGACTTGGCAAGGTCGCAAGCTGATAATCAACAAATTCCACACTTGAGAGCAGAGATTGATGGCCTGCACCAGGAGCTTATGCATGCTAGGTATTTGATTGTTTGGCTTGGTGTGTTTGCTGATCTGCTTTTGTGAATCTTTTATGCTATACTAGGTATTATTCAATATGTTTAACTGAGTTTCTTGTATCGTTCCTGTTATTTTATGATTTTTTTTGAATTTTTGCTTCAGAAAATATTTCTGTATTGTTAATCAGTTGCTGTAACTCAGTAAGAGGCTGTTTGCTTACATGGTTATGTTGAATTCTCAAAGTAGAGTTTCTTTTATAGGAGTGCGTTTGAGTATGAGAAGAAGGCAAATGTTGAACTTGTGGAACAGAGACAGGCCATGGAGAACAACTTGGTTTCCATGGCTCGTGAAGTTGAAAAGCTACGTGCAGACCTTGCAAGTGCAGATGTTAGACCTTGGGGTGCTGGTACATCTCATCATACTCCATACATCTTAAAGAAATTTTAGTTTCCTTAGTAGCATATGATTTTTTTTAGTAATTTGATATACGGTATTGATCTGATTTAGATATTCTCTTCCATAATTTTTTAGACCCTTTCTTTCCTTCTTCTTATTCTCTGCCTTTGTAACTTGTACAGACATTCCTTTGTTATGGGTTCTTATCTTGCAAATTGTTTCTTTTGCATTTGGCGTTTTGTTTTGCTTCTAATCTCTAATGATTGTCTTGTTGCTCAAGGTGGTTCTTATGGAATCAAACTTGGTAGTCCTGAAGGGGGCTACCCTGCTTCCTATGGGGATGGATACGGGCTTCAGACGGTATAGATGCTTACCTAACGTTAGAGCTTTGTATTTGCTTGGGGTCAACTATTTGTGGACTTACAATTATATTTATCAGTTTCCTGGTCAGATATGCTTAAGATTATTTACTTATCATGCCATATGTTGATTCACAGGGTGTCACTGACAAGGCCCCTCTCTATGGTGTTGGATCTGGTGCATGGGGAGCATTTGAAAAGCCTCGTCTTGGGCGTCGCTGAGATGTGGATGATTTGCAGTTTGACATGTGAAATGCACACTCTGCCATGCCGTTTGTTTGGAAATATCAAAGGATTAGAAATGTTAGGTTCATCAAAGTTTTATACAATAGTAATCTTTCAAGTTTCAACAACTGATTGTTATTCACCATCATAACCTTACCTTGATGCCTTTTTATTGGAGTAATTATGTAGTATGTAGTATGTACCTATATTTTCGTTTATGGAAGCCAATGAAAAATGATTGAAGACTTAGTATTCTTGTGCTACTGCTATGTGTGGGTAATCACTTTGTTTGGGTGTGTTATGCCAAAAATATGCCTATTTTGAATATTCATTTAAGCAAGGTAATACTTTCCCTCTCTATATTTTATTCCACTGCATTGTATTGAAAACAAAAGGATCTCTTAAAGAAAGTTTCATCAAGCTTCTTGCAAAGTTGCAATGCGGGGGGTGGGGGGTTGTTTAAAGCATATTTTAGATCTCTCATTGAATTATTAATAATACGGTAATTGCTTTCTACATCCTTATATCTCTGGTATAGTTTTGACATTTTTATTCTATTACGTAGTCTGATGTGAGAGTAACTGAGTGTGGTGTGGATACATAGTCTGATGCATGAGTATGGCGTGGGATAATGTTATATCATGACTCATGAGTTTCAGATTTGTGAAATTCTCAGAGTCAATCCTTGGAAGGTGTTTGTTCTAGACTTCTGATATGGTTATTTTTGGAGTTATGATTGGACAGCATACTTGGATGTATTTGATATTGGTGGGTTGTGTCCTGTGCACATGAAGGGAAACTAGATGTTTCTTGGGGCTTGCTGAAGATGAAGTGACATGGTATATTTGGCTTATTGATTATATATTTTTGGTGGCTGAGAATGGTTGGAGATAAATGCCAAGTTTGAATTAGGGAGTGATGCTGTTTCAAAACGTTTTGTGATACACCAGGCTAAACCAGAACATATGTTCTTCAATACCATGAGTGACAATTTTCATTATATTGGTTCACATATTAATAATTAAGGAGATAAAGTGGATTTGGTCTTTAGAATTAGGGCTAGATGAATGAAATGAAGGGGTTTCGGAGAGTTTTCTGATTGATGCATTCTATAAGAACTGAAGGATAAATAAGACAGATATAAGACCGACAGTTCTTTATAGAACTGAATGTTGGGCGACAGAAAATCAACACATACTGATAAACAAAACATGAAGGTAGTTAAATTAGGATGTTGGGATGGATGAGTTGCAAGTCCAGGATGGATGTGAACATAAAATAAGCATTTGGGGAGCTTGGGAGTTGACCAACATCTCTAATGGTTGAAAAGAGTGACTGTGGTGTAAGTTTGAAGTATTCAAAGGACAAGGGAAAGCCAAATGACCTGTTTGAAGTGATGAAATATCACAAGTGCTTGTGAGCTAACAGCAGATAATGGATTTAAGTAAAGTGGAATGAGGAATAGGTCAAGTATTAATGTTTCAGAGGATTTCTTACATGTGCCATTTTATGATGATTGATGATGTCATATGGCTTTGTTCTTCTACATTTATGGTGACCTCTGAAATCTATGAGTTGAAATGGCCTGTTGAGTGCTGAGGTAGCAGTGGGTGCTTGGCCTTTGAAGTCTATGAGGGTCTCTGAGTTCACCTGTATATTTTGGGTTAGTGCTATTTATATGAACTCGTTACTCGGCTAACATCTGAAAAATCAGGGTGTAATAGAGGCTTGGCTCTGTGGAGTGAAGCGGTCTTTTATAAGATCAATGCATATATTTCCATTTTTGCTCTCGTAGTCACATCTCAATTAGGTGGTTTGTTATGTTTATCTTTTCTGTGGATGATATAACCAAGTTCATGCAGCTAAGTTCTTGGTGTCATGCCTGATGGTGCCACTAGCTCTTAAACTGGTATTAGCAGTGGTGATCTAATGTGCATTGCATATGGCTGAATCATGCTCATGTTTAAATAACCATTCTGTCTAAAGTTATTGGTGGAATTTGGAGGAGATGATTATCTACAAAGATATGCTATGGATTGCAAATTTTATGGAAATGGTTTACATTGTGTTGATAATTTTACGTGGTTAACTTATGAGAGATTGGATGATAAGGCATTTATTTGTTACTGCTGATTTTGTGGTCATTATGATAGGTTTTCAATTTATTTAGAGTGGGTTTTCTTTCTGGTTGATGGAAAAAACTAGTAATAACTGCATGGTGGAAGGTTGGAAGAATATGGAAGGAATGCACAAGGCTGATTCGCAGTTGTAGCCATGGTTAATATTAATATATTATCAGTGGGGCTTCAAGATTGAATGGATGACAATTTGATTTGCTGTAATCGGTTGAATTCAAGCTTTCACTGTGACCCTACGAATCAAACTTCTCACCTATTCCTTTGTTCCTTCTGCTGTCACCTGGGTCTCTACTTTGTCTTGAGTTTCTAATCATCATTTGTTTGGTTTGTAATTTTGCCTTATTGTTCAGTGGTCCAAAATAGATTGGCCACCTACAAGGAAAACAAGTTGATCCTGTTTAAGCTGGGGTGCTTCTGGAATATCTGAAGAAAGATGGTAGATATGCCATGGGGCAATGAGTTGGCTATAACTTCATAGGCAAGTAATCTAATACTGTTTCTTGTATTTTCTGTGTCTCATTTAATTTAATCTTATCTAGAAAAGTTAGAATTCGTATATGATGTGCTTTTTTCCACACTGTTTTTCTGCATTACTTGTTTTAGTAAATATGATCACATGACATCCTCTAGAGCTAGGTAGATGCCAATGTTGCCTACCGTTAGTATTGTCAAATCATTAATGGATTCTCTCTTATGTTTCTTGCTGCTATGGTGAAGAGATGTTCCTTATCCCAAATGTGGCTGTATATTTCTCCATATAATTCGTCCCTATATGACTTTTATGGGAAGTCTATGAGAGTTTGGTCCACATTTTAGCTCATGAATTACTTCATGGGTAAATTGTTGATGCAGATTCATCATCGAAATGGGCTTATTTCTTTAGAAATAAGTCTAGGGTTGGGATATATATGTGTTGGGCCTTTGATCCCAAGGGTTTTCTATGTAATAGGCCACTTTAATGGGCCTAAACTAGGGGTATATAGGTTGCATACGGGATTAGCCCAATACTTAGTCAATTTTTATGTTTTTTAATTGAACCGGTTCAAATTGGTTGTATCCAATTGGTTCAATTTAAGTGATTTTAGTTAAGTCTTTTATTTTAAGTTGTTAGGGACAATTAGGTCATTTTACTGTTTTAGGCTAGCTTTTAATTGTAGCCATTCCCTTCCATGATTTATGAAGGAAGGATTTAATTTGTACTAAGATTTGGCCATTGGCCTTATTATAAATAAAGTTAAATTGTGGGAGGCTCCCCCACAGCTGAATATTTGAAAAAAACAGAATTGTGTTGCCGCCATAGTTGCTGCTGCTGCTCCTTGTGAGATTGCATCCTTGTGGTTCTATCAAGGTGGAAAGGGATAGTTGCTGCTGCTGCTCCTTGTGAGATTGCATCCTTGTGGTTCTATCAAGGTGGAAAGGGATTGGTGGAATCCGATTGACTCCTTACGCTGGGAAGGCTGGTAGGATCCTCTACAGCTGGAAGGTGGTTCTATCCTCCTATCACAAAGCTGCTGCCTCCATTGAAGACTTGCTGCAACTTCAAGTTTCTTCTTCTCTCCCTCCAATCTCAACCCCCATCTATCCCATTTGTTTTATTTTATTTTTATCACATCTGTCCTATATTAATTCTCAGTTATCCATCATTAAAAGCCATCTCTGACCCTCCCATTAAATCCCCCCATCGATTCCCGTAAGCGCTAGCATTCTTAATTCCAGCCAGCCTTCATCCTTCATCAGTTTTCATCCAAAAGTCAACCACAGTCCTTTCTCTTTACCCCTCACACTCAGACTGTGAGTTCTGCCCCTAAGTATCATTCAAACCCCAAGATCCCCTCATTCATATAAAATCCGAAAAAACCCTAAATTCTTTTCAGCCATCAGAATTATACCATATTTCAACCGAACATACTTCCCATTGCCCCTAGTACTCGTCAAGAAACCCTGTCCCAAATTCCCACCCCATACCCTAATTTCAACCTAACTTCTAAAACCCAAAACCCGAAACCCTAACCCTAATTTCTGAAATTTCAAATCCTTATCTAAACCTAATCAAACCTAGCTTGTTAAACTTCCTAAACCTGCCTATCATTACCATATAAGAGTTATCTCATTACTCTCACCATAACCCTAGAATTGTCCTAATTACATCAATTCTGGCCATTTGAACCAACAGCCCCTTTTGATCCTGTTGCTTGGCCTCTAGTAGGATTTTTCTCCTATTTAGAGCTACATTAATTGTTCTCTCAGTTATGTGATTTTCCATACAGAGAAATTTTTGTTGTTCCAAAGGCAATGCATTCCAGGGTGGCTGATGGAGACTTCTTGAAAGGACAGTGTACTACTTTGCAATTTCTGTTGGACAAGATTTTGCCATCATTTGTTCTGTTAAAATAGAAATGCTTACACATTTCCTCTTGCAACCACATTGGGGATCTATGTGATGAGGTCTATTGTAATGATAGTGACACTGTCCCATTTATTTTGGGAAATTTGCTAGCATTGGAGAAGTATACAAAAAGGGTGGTCATCAGTATGGTTCAGGTCTTGAGATATTGCAAATTGCGATTATGTAGTTAGTAACAGTTTGTGTTGCATTTTTCATACTTGCTTTTTTGAGAAGCAAATGGTAGAGAGCTCATTCCTGATGGAGTGTTCAAAAGCCGTGGTTGTTAGCTGTGTTGGAGATCAATGGATGTTCTCATGTCCCCAGTGACATTAAGTGATTTACTTTCTGTTATTACTAAATCAGAGACAGTATTCAACAGTAAACAATGAACAAATCCATGAGAAGAGGATCTGCAGGAGAGGAAAAGAGAAGAAAAGGAAGAAAGGAAGAAAAGAAGAAGAAAACAGACCGATAGGGCTCAGAGTTTCCCTACTCGACTTCTCAACCATGTATTTATAAGATATGAAAATTCTGTAATACAAATAATCCCCTGGCTAATTACACATGTATAGCCCCTGACTAACTGTAACTACAAATTTACACCTGCAATAGCATACAATTTGTACATGTTAACACTCCCCCTCAAGCTGGAACGTAGATGTCACCCATTCCTAGCTTGGAACAACTTTGGAGAAAAATATTCTAAACCAAGGCTTTGGTGAACATATCACTAAGTGGATTTTCAGAGCCGATAAAAAAAGTAGATATAACCTTCCTCATTACATCTCTCACAAAGTGAGTCAACTTCAACGTGTTTCGTCCTCTCGTGAAAAATTGGATTGCAAATATTAATTGTTGCTTAATTGTCACAAAATATCTAAGTTTATTACTAGGAAATACTGGTTTTTGCATAAGAAACTTTAACCACATTAACTCACAAGTTGTGTGAGCCATAGCTTGATGCTCAACCTCAACACTTGATCTAGCCATAGCGTATGCTTTTTCACTCGTCCATGCAACCAAGTTACTGCCTTTTGTTGCATAATTAGTTGTAGACCTCTGATCAGCCTTATGACCCATTATCTCCAGTCCAATCTGCATCAGTATACAACATCAAGATGTCGATGGGCCTATAGATCAAACCTTTCTCTGGGGCACCCTTAAGGTTCCGAAGAATGTGAAATATTGCCTCCCAATGCACTTGTTTAGGACTTTCTATAAACTGATTAATAACACCAACAACTAAAGATAGATCAGGTCTGGTTTTAGTCAGCTGTATTAGCCTGCCAACCAATCTCCTATACTAGTGTTATCTTCAAAAGCTTTACCTTCAGATTCTAAACTTTAAATAAGGATCCATCGTTGTATCTGCTGGTTTGGCAGCTAACATCCTAGTCTCTACAAGAATCCATCACATACATCCTCAGACAAATTAATACCTGTTAGAATGTAAATTGTGGGCCAAAAACAGGGTCTCGGGATTAGCATCAGAGCCTAATCCCGAGACTCCCTTTAGGCTCCCCTATTGGGGGGCTATTTTGTCTTTTTACCCTTTCCCTAATCCCTATATGCTGTATCCTTTTTCTCTCCCCCGATTGATGGAATACGATTGACTCTTGTTTGGTTGCAACTCTTCTCTTCCTCCTTCTCTCCTTCCCTTTCTCTGATTTTCGCAGGTACAATAACATGGTGTCAGAGCTGCCTGCCTAGGCCTGGTACAAGTCTGCGCAAGTCTCCCTTCTTCTTTCTTCCTAAGTTTTCTGTTTCTTTCTCTTCTGTCTCTTCTTTCTCTTCTGGTTACTTAAGGAAGGGGGTGATCTTTCACCCCAGCAATTTTGTGGTGTTGGTTGATTGTGGATAGAGTGCATATCATGTAAATCTGCTATTCTTCAACTAAAAGCAGATTTGTGAGTTGTTTATGGTGATATTTATGGTGGTGTGATTGGCAATCGATTGCCGCAAGTGCTTATTAGGTGTTTGTTGAAATACTTATTTGGTGTTTGTTGAAGATTCAAGTCATGGGGGCAGCAATCCCATCGTATTTTCCTGCAGTTGTGATTGATGTTTGATGGTTGATTTCCGGCAGCTGCTATATTGGTGTGTTTCGGTTGGGGGCAGCAGGTGTTTTGGTATTTGTGGAAAGTTTTTTGGTGTAGTGTTTTCTCTTTATATTGGCATTTGTGGAAGTTTTGAGTCCTCCTTCAAAGGGACAGCATGGGTGACGAAGATAAGAGCAGTGCGATGGTCACTGAAGTAGTGTTCTCCTCTTCCAGTCAAATCACGGAGAAGAAACTTGATGGTATTACCAATTTTCAGCAATGGCGGAAAATTGTGAAGCTGGTTCTAACAGGTCGAAATCAGCAACTCCACTTGACAGGACCTACACCACCAGATGATACAATGTGGGACACTGTTGATGCTAGAATTCTTAGGCAGATGTTGAATGCGATGGAGAATCATGTTGTGGATTTGGTTACCCACATCGACACTGTGAAGGATTTATGGGATTATTTGGGGGTACTTTACTCTGGTCAAAACAATTTGTCCAGAATCTATGAATTATCACAGGAGTTCTATAGAACTGACAGAAAGGGTCGCTCTATCACTCAGTACTTTGCTGACTTTAAGCGAATGTATTAAGAATTGAATGCCCTTCTCCCTATTTCGTCAAATGTGAAGCAGATGCAAATTCAAAGAGAACAATTGGCGGTTATGGGATTTTTGGGAGGACTTGCGTAGGAATATGAGTCTGTTAGATCACAAATTTTGAGTAGTTAGAATATTGCCTCTCTCACAGATACGTTTGCTCGGGTTCTTCGTGTATCTCGTGACTCCACATCAGCAGCTAAGAGTTCTGCCCTAGTTTCGCAAACTAGGGCTGGTGGTGGTAACCGTGGGGGAAGTCATGGACGTGGGACTGGTCGTGGAGGTGGACGTGGTACTGGGCGAGGTCCAAATCAGCCAAGTAACAACCACAATTATGGGCAGTCCAATGCCCCTTCCGATGGTTCGGGTGCTGTCCGGACTTGTCATCATTGTGGTCAGCCTTGCCACTTTCAGAGATTTTGTGGGAAGCTTCATGGGAAGCCTGGACAGCAGCAATTTGCAAATGCTGTTGCCAGTAGTGACTCAATCCCTCAGTCTCAACCTCTTGAGGGTAAGGTGATTGTTATGTCAGATGAAGAGTATGCCCAGTACAACCAATTTCAGATTTCACAGCTTACTTCTTCCATTACTACTTTAGTTAAGACAGGTAATGCCACTGCATGCCTTTTTGTTGCTTCCCGTCCCTGGATCATTGATTCAGGAGCATCAAATCACATGTCAGGAATGTCAGGTATTTTTTCTTCTTTGTCTTCGTCATCATTCAGTGTTACCTTAGCTGATGGATCTTTGGTAAAGGTTAAGGGCACTGGTACTGTACATCCTAATTCTTCATTGTCCTTGTCCTCAGTTCTCTACCTTCCAAATTTTCCATTTAATCTCATGTCTGTAAGTAAATTAACTAATATCTTTAATTGTTCTGTGACATTCAATCCTGATTCATGTGTTTTTCAGGATCTTGCTACGATTGGTAGAGGACGTGAGTTAGGGGGGCTGTATTTACTTGAAGGCTCTCAGTTTGTTGCTTGCTCCAGTGTTGCTTCTCACCATTAGATCCATTGTCGGCTTGGTCACCCTTCCTTGGAAAGTCTTAAATTAGATTCTAGTTTTCATTCTCTTTCTAATCTTGAGTGTGAGTCTTGTCAGTTTGGGAAACTTCACCATTTGAGTTATCCCTTTAGAGCATAGTTCGAGAACTCGTTTCGTTTCGGTATTTCGGGCTGACCGAAATATCCGAAATATTCGAAATTTCGGATATTTCGGTCGAAATATTGATAGGTCATTTCGGTGGGTTTTAGGCCAAGTTAAGGCCTGAAACTTCATGGAAACCCTATTTAGGCTATATAAACACATTTAAATGTTCAAATTGCAAAAATAATCACCCAAAATGGTGTTTTGGATGTGCACCATTAATTTGCAACGTACGGTCGAACCCTAATGTATAACTTAGTTAATTACACATTTACACATACACCTTCTACATTAAACAAGTAAATTGACTTGGAACTAAGTTGGAAACATAATGACTCATAAGTTAAGTCATAAATCATAATATTAAGTACATAAGACATCGAGTCAATAACAAGTTAACAAATAACAACTTAAGAGTTAAGATTTAAGAAGATGATATCAAACATTCCAAATCACAATATGTCAATCACCTTAAAAAACCAAGCAAAAGTGCAAAACCAGAGCTGTTTCTCAGTCTCAGTCGAAATTTCGACCGAGACTGACGAAACATGTTCATTTATATAAAGCAATTTCTCAAGAAACTCGAAATCTCGCGAAATTTTGAAAAAATCTCGAGATATCTCGAAATTTCGACAATGTCGGTTGAATTTTTGTATTTTTTTTATTCGAGGTGGTATTTCGTTTCGAGGAGGTCGAAATATCTGAAATTTGATCGAGATTTCGCGGAGATTTTGAACTATGCTCTAGAGTCAATAAGAGATCTATATTTCCTTTCTCTTTGGTCCATTCTGATGTTTGGGGTCCGTGTCCTGTTGAATCAAATTTGGGTTTTAAGTATTTTGTCACTTTTGTTGATGATAATTAAAGGATGACTTGGTTATATTTAATGAAAAATCGATCTGAATTATTTTCAATATTTTGTGCCTTTATTTTTGAAATTCGAACCCAGTTTGGTGTAAATGTGAAAATTCTTCATAATGATAATGTCAAAGAGTATTTTTCGGCTCCTTTTTTTGTTTTTATGATCCAGCATGGTATGGTACATTAATCTTCTTGTTTTGACACACCACAACAAAATGATGTGGCAGAAAGGAAAAATCGTCATCTTATGGAGGTTACTCGTTCCATGTTATTTGAGATGAAGGTTTCCAAAACTTTTTGGGCTGATGCTGTACTTACTGTATGTTATCTTATTAATCGCATGCCTTCATCTGTTTTGCATAGCAAAATTCCTCATTCTTTATTGTTTCCAACTGAGCCTTTGTTTGCTTTGCCCCCTCGTATCTTTGGTTGTGTTTGTTTTATTCGTAATCCTATGCCTGGTTTGTCTAAGTTAGATTCAAGAGCTATTAAATGTATGTTTCTTGGATATTCTTGTACCCAAAAGGGGTACCGTTGTTGTTCACCATCTTTGCGCAAATACTTTATTACTGCAGATGTATCCTTCTTTGAATCTATGCCATATCATGCTGATTCAGTAAATGCTTCAGAGTTGGACGATGGCTTCCTTGTGCATATTGTTCCGTCACCTGATCCACCACCACCACCAGCCCCTACACAGGAATTGCCGCCAATCCAAGTGTATATTCGTCGCCACAAAGTAGCTGCTGCCCCTCCAATTCACACAGACTCAACCACGTCTTCTGTTGCTGCAGATCCTACTATTGATACCCCTCCAGTTAAGCTAGTTACTTCTGATCTTGACATTCCAATTGCTAAATGGAAAGGTTTCCGTGGTTGTACTAAACATTCTATTTCTAACTTTGTTTCTTATTCCGCTTTGTCTTCTTCATTTCGTTCTTTTCTATGTACTATTGAGACTTATCCATTTCCCCATTCTGTGATGGAAGCATTGTCTAGTCCTGGCTGGAGGACAACTATGGAAGAAGAATTAAAGGCGTTAAAGGTGAATGATACTTGGGATATGGTACAGCTTCCCCAAGGAAAAACTGCAATAGGTTGTCGATGGGTATATGCAGTGAAAGTAAATCCGGATGGTTCTCTTGCCCATTTGAAGGCAAGACTTGTTGCTAAAGGATATGCACAGGTGTATGGTGTAGATTATTTAGACACCTTCTCACCTGTTGCCAAGCTTACCTCTGTTCGAATTCTGATTTCTCTTGCAGCAACGTTTCACTAGCCTTTATTTCAGCTTGATGTCAAGAATGCATTCTTAAATGGTGCTTTGCAGAAGAAGGTCTATATGGAGCAACCACCAGGGTTTGTTGCTCAGGGGGAGTCCGGACTGGTGTGTAGACTAAAAAAGTCATTCTATGGACCAAAACAGTCCCCCCGTGCGTGGTTTGGCAGATTTATTGAAGTTCTTGCTTTTGGCCTGTCAAGGTGTGGAAGTGACCTCTCGTTCTTTCATAGACAGTCAGGTGCAGGGAGGATTTATCTGATTGTGTATGTTGATGATATTATCATCTTTGGTGATGATTCTGTTGGTATAGCTGAGTTGAAGTCATATCTTCAACAAAAGTTTCAAACTAAAGACTTGGGGAGGTTGAAATATTTTTTGGGAATTGAAGTAGCTTAGTCCCAGAAGGGAGTGTTTCTGTCACAACGAAAGTATATGCTGGACCTACTCATTGAGCCAGGAATGCTCGGTTCTAAGCCAGTTGACTCACCAATGGATCAAAATGTGAAACTTGTTGCTCAAGAAGGAGATGCTCTCGATGACCCAGAGAGATATAGGAGATTATTGACGGTTACCCGACCCGACATTGCCTTTCCAGTTAGTGTGGTGAGTCCGTTCCTTACCTCTCCTCGGACCTCTCATTGGGATGCAGTTGTTCGTATTCTACGATATCTTAAAAAGGCTTCAGGTAGAGGAATTATGTATCGAGATCATGGCCATAGCAAAATTGAAGGGATTTTAGATGCAGATTGGGTAGGATCTCCAACTGACAGGAGATCGGCTACTTGGTACTACACTTTTGTTGGACTAAATTTGCTGTCATGGAAGATCAAAAAGTAGAGTGTGGTGGCTCGTTCCAACATTGAGTCAGAATATAGAGCTATGGCACATTTGACATGTGAGTTACTGTGGATACAACAACTATTGTTTGAGTTGGGATTCAAGACTCCAGTTCCCATGCTGTATCCTTTTTCTCTCCCCTGATTGATGGAATACGATTGACTCTTGTGTTGCTGAAACTCTTCTCTTCCTTCTTCTTCTTCTCTCCTTTAGGCTAATCCCGAGACTCCCTTTAGGCTCCACTATTGGGGGGCTATTTTGTCTTTTTACCCTTTCCATAATCCCTATATGCTGTATCCTTTTTCTCTCCCCTGATTGATGGAATACGATTGACTCTTGTGTTGCTGCAACTCTTCTTCTTCTCTCCTTCCCTTTCTCTGAATTTCGCAGGTACAACAACAATACCTTTTTGATTTCTAATAACTTTAATACACAGAAAATGACGGAGAGAACCCAAGTCTTTCATCAGAAAATGTTTGTATGAATACACTTAACATTTTCAATACCAGTGAGATCATTTCCAGAAATAATAATATCCTTGTACACAACCAACACCACAACCTTTGATTCTTATTGCTGAACAAAGACAAAGTTATCAGAATGATACTGTTGAAAACCATACCAATTACAACATTACTAAACTTATCGAACCAGGCTTGGGGAGATTGTTTCAGACCATAAATAAAGTTTCAAAGCTTACAAACCTTTCCTACAGAAGGTTGCTCCATATAAACTTCTTCAAGCAAATCACCATAGAGAAAACCATTCTTAATGTCAAGATGAAACAAAGGCCAATCAAGATTAACAACAATGGAGATGAGCACTTAGAGTACTCGGAAAAGGTTTCAAAGTAATCAACATCATATGTCTGAGTATAGTCTTTAACAACCAGCCAAGCTTTCAACCTCTCAACAGTATTGTCGGGATTATTCTTAATGTCATATACCTAGTGTCACTGCACAAGCTCTTTACCTAGATGCAAGTTCACCATATCCCATGTTCCACGATTTGTGAGAGCATCCATCTCCTCATCCATAGTATGTTTTGATCAAGGTTGATAAAGCGCTTCACGATAGGTCTTAAGAATATAAGCAAAATACTTAGACAAAGCAAAGGGACAAATATGAGGAGGATTATGGGAAACATACACAAAATTAGTATTAGGTTTAGTAATTTAGGACTTTCGGGTGCAAGAACGAATACCTTTCCTCATAGCAATAGGAAGATCAATATTAGTAAGAGGAGGTCGATCTCTTGATGAGGTACCAGATTAGATAGGAGGGCAGTAAAGAGGTAGCTTCACTGGGAGCGTTAGGGTGCCCGCTTATACAATTGCACAAGCTTTGAAGACCCACTAGTAGGAGGAACAGCCTTCAAGGGCACATTACTGAGAGGAACTAGAGAAGGCATAGGTGGAGGAGATGCTGAAGGAATAAGACAAGAATCAAATACTGTACTATCTAAAACAACCCTCATCAAAGAAAAACAGTGTATTTTAAAAAATGTAACGTATGCACTCACATACTGTTTATGAGAATTAGGATCATAACACCTGTATCACTTCTGTGTATGAGAATAGCCAAGAAACAACACATATGGTAGCATGAGGTGATCGTTTAATAAGTCTAGAATGCAAATTATGAACAAAACAAACACACGAGGTAGTGAAGACAACAAAGATAACTGAGGAAACACAATAGAAAAAGGCGATTTATTTCCAAGAACGGAAAAAGGCATTTGATTGATGATATAAAAAGCAGTAAGAAGTATAATTGTCACGGCATCTAGGGGACCCAAGGCGTTGGAGGGCGCCTAGATGCAAGGCGAAACCAACAAGGCGCACGAGCACCTAGGTGTCCACCTAGGCTACACCTTGACAACTATTAAGAACTGCACCCCCCAAAAAAATCTTAGGTACACCCATTGAATTAATAAAGAGTGTGCTACTTCTAACAAGTTATGGTTCTTTCTTTCAGCCACAACATTCTATGATGTAGATCACAGGTCCATATGTACCCGTAGGAACAAGCCCCAAAACCAGCCCAGCAAGTTTGTGGGATTCGACTGCTATGAGAGGCAGCCTGGTCTGATGATGTGGCAAGTTTTTGTTGGTTCGATGGAGCATCACCTAAGGCAGCCCCAGCCCAGAGAGAAGCATGAAGAACATAAGAGACCAAGACAGAAAATAAAACAAGTTACTGTTCACGTGAACAGTGATTTAGGGGCACATATGGACAGCTTTGCTCCTATTTTTGTTTAGCTATGTTAGTTTTACCTTGTTTCTTTTTTCCAGTTTGGTTGTAATAGGAGATTGGATAGTTTCTAAATTCAGTTTTAGCAAGTTAGTACTAGTTTCTAATTTCAGATTTAGAAAGTAGGCTTACCTTTTATTTAGAAGTCTCTATTTCTTAAGTTTCTATTTCAGTCCTTCGTTTCTTTTTAGTTAGATTTAATTTCTATTTTCGTTTGGTTTCTATTTTGTGAAGCTTAGGCCAAGCTGTAAATAGGCCCCATCAGGTGTACTTGAATTCAGACTTGATTAGTGGATTTTCTATTGCTTGCTTGCAAGTGTTTGGTTTGAGAAGATTTGTGTTCAACAGCTAAGATAGCTGTGGGTGAGAGACCCAAGGCTGAGATAGCCTATCTCCCCCTATCCTTGTCCCCCCTTCATCTATCTATATCCCCTTCTTCTTCTTTGTATCCTTTTTTTTTTTTTTTATGTTTTTCTTTCATATGTAAACAGAGAAAAAAAAAGCAATAAAAGTTTCAGTTATTCAATTTGTTCATCCTTATTGTCTTGATCCTGGCTGCAATCGATCTCCCGCTGGTTTCCTTGGTTCGCGGTTGACTTGTGCATTATTCTGCTAAGGTGAGTACGGACAAGAGTTTTGATGAATAATACCATGGCCAGATAGAAGCAAGAATTTTTGTTACGAGTATATTCAAGTGCATTATCAAAATGTAAAGGCTTGCAAGCAACACCAAATTGAGTTTTTATTTTTGCGATAATCTGTTTTAAAACTGACAAGAACTCTGAATGATCCTTCAAAAGATACAGCTATGTTGAATGGAAATGATCATCCACACGTTTGCCAAATTGTAAAAGCCATGCCTACTCTTGGCATGACATTGAAACCCAAATATTAGAATGAACTAAAGAAAACGAACTAGAACTTCTAGGCTCCCCAAATATCAGAATGAACTAAAGAAAACAAACTAGGACTTTTAGGCTTGACACAAGAAGGTTTGAATTGCAATGATGTTTTCCAAGTTTGCATGCTTCATATTCAATACTAGAAATGGACTTGCAACCTGGAACAATTTGCTGGAGCTTTGGAAGAGACGGAGACCTAACCGATAATGCCATTGAATAGGTGTATCAACTGGAGAAAGTTGATCAGCAAAATAAATAAGCCATCCTCCTTATCATGGTTTCAGTATCAGTATCGGATTGGCCGTATCGGCCATGACCAATACCAATACCTGACCGATATCATATCGGTGGTATCGGAACAGGGAAGGGTAAAATGGTAAAAAAACTTAGATTTTGGTATTTTGAGGGGCAAAATGGTCCGATCCGCCCCGATATAGACGATCCCTATTGGTATCACTATTGGCCGAGATCGATGCGGGTACCGATACCGATGCCTAAGTCCATGCTCTTTATGCTATGCACCAATCGTCGTTTTTTGTTTGGTGCTCCTGAAAAGTACTAAAAAATATAATAAATGTAACAGAACAATTTAGGGATTTGGTCAACTGATTGACAGAAAGGAAAGTTAACAGTAATATTGGAACATGAAGAAAGAGATAGAGATGAATTAGAGGAAGCAACTCCATGGCTAGAAACTTGAGTGGAGAACCCATCGGCTATGATAAGTTTAGGACTAGAAGATTATTGAAAAGAAGAGAACACATCAGGCTTACCGGTCATGCGAGTAGAGGCACTTGAGTCAACTGACTTAAGAGGAAGATGGGGAGGTTAATAGCGCAGCTGTGCCTGTGTAGGAAACATAGCAGTGCATGATGAAGTAGGTGGTTGAATCTCAAGTTGATACACCCTTTTTAGAAGACTGATAATCGTCATGGGACAGAGAAAGGAATCCTGAATTGGTCCAGATGAAGAGACCAGACCGGTATCACTGGAAGAAAAGAATCGTGAATTGGTTTCTATAGTAGATTTGCCCACTAGGTTTTCCCATATTTGTCGCAGCACCTGTCCACTATATGATTTATCTATGCATAATAAGAACATTGACATGGAATATTATTTTGTTTCCGTCCACCACGACCAATCTAACCTCTGCTATGCTCTCCCCTGAAGCATGACCTCTATCGGGAAAAAATAGCACCTCTGCCACGACCTCCACTATTAATGACTCATGCAAAACTTTTCTTGGAAGCGAGAGGTGATTCAGTTTTTATTGAGGGAAAAATAATACATGAATATGAAAGAAGACTTTATTCGTGGATGGAATACTCTGGCAAACAAGGATTGATTCTGGATAGGTTGAAGTGCAGAAGTAAGATTAGACCAGAACTTAGCTAGTTGAAACTCTGCTCACTGCTGTTTCAAACTTTCAGTTGTTCCAAATCAGTAGTGAGAGGCTGATACACATTGAGTTCCTTCCACATGCCTTTAAGAATACTATTATACTCTTTCACTAACTTGGTACTTTGCTTAGAATTGAAAATCTTCTCATTTAGATCATAAACAGGAGAAATATTCTTATCTTGAGAAGGACTTTCCTTTATATCGTCTCAAACGCCTTTGGCAGTAGTGTGGAGCATAACGTTAGCTGCAATCAAAGGTTCCATACTATTCCACAGCTGCACTAGAATAGTGTCATTCTCAATAGGTTCTGATTTGGAGCCTGGTTTCGACCAGGCTTGAAACCAAAAGTTCAGTCGAAACCTGTACTTTTTCTTCTTCAAATTTTGATTGTTGATTTTGAGGGCCAAATGGCCAAATTAGGTCATGAGACTTCTATGAAACCCTATTTTTGGCCCTCTAAACATAGTGGAACCAGTAGATTTTAAAAAATCACACCCAAATGGTTGTTTGACTTTGGACCCTAGGTTTGTAGTGTATGCTGTATGGATTCTCTAACATGGCCTATTCCACACAATGTTTAGTGCTAGAACACACATAATTCAAGTAAAACAACTTAAGTATGTATTAGGAATGAATAGAAATCAAATTATAAACCATTTCATAAATCATGCATATGGTTTGCTACAAAGAGTCACATATATTAGAGTCAACAATAGTACAATACAAGCAATGAGTCACCCCAATGCCCATCCTAGAGTCCTAGACTCCTAGTACCAAACCGAGTTCCAGGCAGGATCAATTCCACTGGAATGTTGCTGCTGCCGCTGCTAAATCAAGTTATCTTCGGACTGTATCACATAAGCTGATCATGTCATAGTATGAGTGTATGACGGAAGAAACACTTGAAGTCCTCCACAACAAGCCCTATTAATGGAATCATCTTCATACTGGAGGTACCCTAAACTAGGGTATAGATCTTTGAACTGTGAGGAACTCGATCGAGAGCCACTGCTACTAGATGGTGCCTGTGGAACCGTCACCAGCATTAGAATCAGCCCCTGTTGCTTGTGGGTGTCTCTCTAGCGTTGCCTCCTCAAACTCCTTTCTTGCCCTTTGCATTTCGGCCTTCTTTCTCCCTTCAAGAACTTAGCCATGGTCTTCTGTACCTCAAAGGATTCTTGCCGTATTTGGCCACATCCTTGTAGCCATCAGTCAAATGCCACTTCAGTCTAGTGCCCCCCCTGAACATATTATTTTGCCAGGATAATGATACTATGACTTTTTCTTATTATTTCCTATAGGCATGCCATGCCTCCATGCTGTATCTCCACTTGGACCCTCAGCCATTGCGTTATCTTCTAAGTTCTTACACTGTTACATAAAAAAATGCATTCATTATTGGCTATACTACATTATTTATGACTCCTAAAACAATCATATAGCTATTTCCTACTTTTCCTCACTCTTATATTTATTCCAGATAAAAAATACTTTTTATAATTTTTTTTTAGAAATAATAATACCATAGTATATGAAAAATACTAATGGAATGTGATGCAGGTTTATCACCAAACTGGGCTTCTTTCCTTAGAAATAAGTCTAGGGTTGGGTTATAGACATGTTGGGCCTTTGGTCCCATGGGTTTGCAATGTAATATGTCACTTTTATGGACTTAAATAGGGGTACATAAGTTGCATACGAGATTAGCCCTATACTAAGTGTCAATTTGGTCACTTCACTTTTTAATTTTTGTTGGTTTTGGTCACAAGGGCATTTTGGTCATTACACTCCCTAAAACTAACGTCTAACGTCCCAAATTAACGGACTGGACCAAAATGCTACACTTTGTTGAAAATAGGGGGGGAGTTTAGGATTAGAAAAGTTGGAAGGGGGCATTTGGACAAATGGGCATTTTTAGGGGGGCATTTGACAAAAACCCTTTTTTTTAAGCAGTTTTATGTTTTTAAATTGAACCTTCCCAACTTGGTTGAACCAGTGGTTCAATTTAAGTGATTTAAGTCACCTCTTTTATCAATTATGTTTTGTTTTTATTTTTGGGTCCACACCTCTCCATGATTTCTAGAGAGGGTGTGTTTTGTATTTAGACTCAGCTTGAGATTTGGGGTTTCCTATTCCTAGGCTGCATAAGAATTTGGGCCTTTGTCCAATATAAATAAAGGACAACCGTGGGGCTTCTCTTTACCTCACTGTTTTATGAAATCTGTTCTTGCAAGCTGCTGCAACCTTTCTTCTATTGAAGATCTGCTTTTTGTGTGATCAAAGCTGGTGGGATTGGTGTGTGATCCAATTGACACTTTGCGGTGTGAAGCCCGGGTGGTTCGTTGGTGGGATTGGTGTTTGATCCAGTCGACACTCTGCAGTGTGAAGCTCGAGTGGTTCCTCTCAAGTTCTACTTTCAAGTTTCTGTCCAAGATCTGATTTTTATTCAAGTTTCAACTTCCAACAAGCTGCTGCCAGAGAGTTTCTACAACAACAGTCAGTTAGAAGTGATCCCCATCCCCTCCCTTCTAATCCTCTACAGCCCCAACCCGAGTTTTCCCCCTTTTGTTTTTAATTTTCCCATATCCTAAAACCTGCACAGACCAAACTCACCATCATCATCTGCCCCTATTCCCATCGAGTACTCCCCTGTCCCATAGAAGAACTCGATCAACTTTGTGGCCCCAACCTCCCACTCGAACCCTAGAATCTTACTTCCATTAAAACCTCCTAAACCCTAATTTCTGTCCAGCATATTTCAACCATTAGAAAGCCACCATAAGCTGACCGAGTGCTCCTCTCCCCCTTAGGAAAATTCGATCCAAACCCTGCCCTAAATTCTCGCTCTAAACCCTAGTTCCTTCCAATTTTCCACTTTATAAAAATCTGAAATTCGTATTTCTAACCTGCTGCCATTCTAGTTTACATACTTCCGCTCATTAAAACATATCAGGACCTTCTCTGATAGACTCCCCTACATCTGCCTAGCATAACCAACACCTCAAACCCTAACCCTAATTTTGACCTATTCGGATTACCTATTCATATCAGATCCTGGTTTACTGGCTGGCTCCTAGTTGGTGTCCTACCAATCTAGGACTACATTAGAATGAGACATGAATCATCATTTTCAGTTTTAAATACAACTGTAATACTTTCATCAATTTTAAAGAATTTTCAAACCAAAACAGAATTTCCCCTATTTTGTTAAAATAATTAATTTCCTAATATAGAGGGCGGCCTTGGTGCAATGGTAAGGTTGCTCCATTATGATCAAGTGGTCATAGGTTCGAGTTTGGAACTAGCTTCTCTGCGAAAGCAGGGTTAAGGCTGCATACATTATGACCCTTCCCATACCCTGCAATGACGGGAACCTCGTGCATTGGGTATGCCCTTTTAATTTTCTAACAGCAAAAACCCGACTCCTTGAGGCCGTATATCAGCCAACAGTGTCCGACATATATAAACTTGACCTCCAAACACCAAGTATTATCCCTTTTCTTCACAATTTTGTTGCAAGAAATACATTTTTTCCCATAAAAGTAAAAAAATATTTTAAGCACAGAAAATGAATTCTGGCTTTGTGAAGTTATAGATCGTTACATTGTAGAACGTATAATAAATTGAATAACCACCAAGTTTGTATCCTTTTTTTTTTTTTTTTTTGCAAAGGAAAAATTACTTTTCCCATATGGAGATCCTTCTTGCAATCTCTAAATCTTAGGAGATTCTTGGAAGGATCTCTAAATGATCTTTATTGACCTAGAAAAAGCTTATGACAGAATCCCTAGAGAGTTAATCTGGCAAGTAATAGAAAAGAATAGTGTTTCAAGTAAATATGTGGACATAATTAAAGATATGTATGATGGTGTGGTGACTAGTGTAAGAATTGTGGGGGTTTAAGGTAAAGAATTCCCAATTACAATTGGGTTACATCAAGGATCAGCTTTAAGCCCGTATTTGTTTGCGCTTATCATGGATGATTTAACTAGAGACATTCAAGACGATGTTCCTCGGTGTATGTTTTTTGGTGATGATATTGTTTTGGTGGATGAGACAGAAGCAGGGATTAACACCAAGTTGGAGTTATGGAGCTCAACCTTGAATCAAAAGTTTTTTAGATAAGTAGAACAAAGACAGAGTAAGGTTGCGTACATTATGACCCTCTCCAGACCCCGCAGTGGCGGGAGCCTCGTGCACTGGGTATGTCCTTTGTTGTTAGAATGAAGACAAAGTATATGGTGTGTAATTTTAGTTACACTATGACAGATAATGATGTGGTGAAAATTGATGAGAGGAAGATTTTGCAAAGTGGTTGTTTAAGGTATCAAGGCTCAATCATAAATAAAGAAGGTGATATAGAGGATGATGTTTCACAGAGAATTAAAATATGATCGATGAAGTAGAGAGGTACGTCTGGAGTGTTGTGTGATCGGCGTATTACTTTATAACTTGAAAGGAAAATTTTATAGGACACAGTCATATGACCGGGTATGATGTATGTTGCAGAATGTTGGGCAGTTAAGAAGCATCATATAGATAAACTTAGTGTAACGGAGACGAGGATGTTGAGATGGGTGAGTGGAAAAACTAGGAAGGATAAAGTAAGGGATGATCATATTAGAGCTGATTTGGGAGTAGCTCTGATACATGATTAGCTTTGACTTCGAGAAAGTCGTTTGAGGTGGCATGACCATGTTCAACGGAGGCCTTTGGATGCTCTAGTACAGAGGAGTGATTTGATTCAGATTGAAGGAACTGAAAGGAGCTAGGGGTAGACCTAAAATGTGACCCTAGGAGAAGTGGTGAGGAAAGGCATGCATAGCTTAGGCCTTGTATCAAGTATGACCTCGAATAGAGCTTATTGGAGGGCAAGGATCCATGTAGCCAACCCCATTTAATTTTGATAAGACCGAGGAAAGGCTTGCATAGCTTAGGCCTTGTATCTACTATGACCTTCAATAGAGCTGATTGGAGGGCAAGGATCCATGTAGCTGACCCCATTTAGTTGGGATTAGATTGAGTTGTAGTTTTTGGGAAAATTTATATTCCTCCAACTTTGAATCTTGCACAAATCTTCTAACAATGTAGCAAATCATTGCTTCCAGTGTGTTCCTCTACTGCCCAAGCACTGGTTCCAAACTTGTACGACAGTGATTTGGCCTAGAAAGCAAGTAAACAGTGTTTTCCAAGGGGCTGTGGCGAAACAAGTCGAAAGTCGCGAAACATAGTATTTAAAGTATGTGTAATGCATAGGTATTACAGGCTGTTTTGTTTCAACAGCCTGCGAAACCGACACGTTTCGCAAATTTTGGCAAAATTTTGCAAAACTGTGTACCATGCTCATTCACTTATCCATTCTTCGTACTTCTTAGAATCTTGGGTTGGATGATTAGTTGTCAGATATTTTAGTTTTTCTTTTGCATTGATATACACTTTCACAGCTTGCCTATATGATATAATTAGAAGCACGTTGCAGTTTAATGACTTTGATCTGAACATTCATGGTATCAACTGCAGCCTAAGAATCTCCCATTGTAGTCAATACGATATTATTTGCAGCAAGCCACACAAATCCATGTAGTACACTAATACTAGATCACAAAACAGTGGCATACACAAAAAAGGTTCTACCAAATCCCCCCAGTCACATATATCAGTTTCAGGCCACGAAACAGAGTTCTGCAGAGTTTTTAGGTCATGAAACAGAGTCCTGCAGAATATTGAGATAACTCCAGGGAAAAAACAGCAGATTGATCTCAGATCTAAAAGTAACACAACAATCCCTTGCTCTTGATGAATAACAAGGGAGTCTTCAGCACACAAGAACAACAAAAGTAGCGGCAATAGCCATTGCTGCACGGCACACAACTGATTTTTATGTAAGAACCTTCATGATGGGTTTCTAGAAGTTCAGAGCTTCAGTTGAAAACCAGATTCGCAGTGAAGAGGAAAAAACCAAAATTCAATAATAGATGCCCAGATGGGTCCAATATTTTGATCAAAGGTCAGTATTTGATAAGGGAACAACGGTATAAAATCAGGTCTAGATCTATTGGCCTGACTGATGTAATGATAATCCTATTAGCAGTAGGATTCTTAAAAACAGAATTACTGAAATGACTATCGATAGAAGATCTTGATGGGCTCAAATCAGTTATCAAAGTGCATCAGAACATTAGCAGACTTCAGCAATAATATGAGGATACTATTCTGAAACAAAAAATTAAATCTGATCTTAAAATAGTGTAGAAATAGAATCCATCTTGAAGTAGGACACAAAATAAATAATAACAAGATACAATTTTGAAACTGTGAATATGACTTTTAGAATGTAATCCGATTGCCAAATCTGAAGTCTGATTTGAAATCTCAAATGTAAACAATGGAGAAATTGAAATTCCAGCAAATAGGGTATGCGGAAGAATAGAACAGAAACCAGAAAATACTGACCTGATTTGATGGTGGATAAAATGAAGAAGAATGGAAGAAAGGTAGAATAATATGGATCAAGCTTTTCACCTAGGGCTGGAACTAGATTGGAATCGCACCGATCTTACCTTGGCATCTCACCAATGGTTGCTGCATAAAAAGAGCATCCCAGTGCACGAGGCTCGTGCTACTGCAGGGTCTGGGAGGGGCAAATGTACACAGGCTTATCCCCTGCTTCGCAGGAGAGGCTGTTTCCAAGTTTTGAACCTGCAACCACAAGTTGCAATAGCACCACTTAATTGTTGTGCCAAGGCTCACTCATTGGACAAGCAAAAGCCAATGGTTTATTCAACATTAATATCGTGGGGAGGCTTTAGGCTATAATGCTTAAATAGAAACTAATAGGATAGTTGCATACTGGCCATAGGGCAATTTAATAGCCAATAGGAAACCAATCCTTATCAGATAATGAATAAAATAAGAAACAAAACTGGAATAGACCTTCTAAACTGTAAAACAGTAAGATAGTTCTATTTCAACTAAAACCCTATCCAAAGACCTTGAAAAGAGGCCGAGAATTAATAGGGGATTCCAGCCTTTACATGTAAGGAAAGAAACAATAAAAACAATCCTCTTAATAAGCCACTTGGCCCGGTTCTTTTAGGGGGTGTAGGACAGGTTTGGGAAACCTAGAAAATATCCTAACTAGAAGGTAGGAAGGATGGGAAGGATAATCCAACTCATATATCTCAGCATACATGCAGAAATTTTTACAAGTATAGCCATAAATAAAGAAATAAACAAATCATGTGTAGAATTTCATTCTAAATATGCAAAGGAAAATCTAATAAGAGAAACATGATATATCAGTACCTTCCTTTGCTGTCCCACGGGTTAGAAGGCTGTGAATAAGTGCTGAATCACTAGCTAACTCCAAAGATTGTGTTGTCAAGGCCTCCTTGTTGTTGGTAGAAGAATATCCAAGGTATTTGGGGGTTGAATTTTAGATAAAAATTGGAAATTTTTGGGACTGATACAAGAACTGGTAAGAAATTTATCAATAATCAAGTCTAGGCAAGAAGGGGAAATTTGGTTTCTTAGAGATTTGGCTAAGGAGGGTCAAGGGAAATTTGGGATGCCACATCTTCCATCACAATCAGTCCTATTCCAGCCAACAAGTATGATTTATTGGGGTTTATGGGCTGTTTTATTTGAAAGAACAAATGGAACGCTCTTAGGAAATGAAAATGGAGGTTGGGAGGAAAATGATGGAATAAACAACAATGGATTTGGGGTATCAAACAGGGATGGTTTGTTGTAGATATAGAGTTTGAAAGAGAGGCGTTGATGATGCTCAACCGTTGCTTTGTAAGAAACATTGCGTAGGGCTATATGTCGACGGACGTCATCATAAACCTTGGTAATATGGTGTATGAACTGATTTTGTGTTCTGAGGATCAGAGATGAGGTCTGGATTTCAGGGGCTGTTTTTATTTTACCTAAGTGATTCGAATTAGCTCGCCCGATTGCATATTTCTTGGGATGAAAGAAAAGATAGGCAATCTCTCATTTCAGAGTTGTCAACCTACTAAAGAGAACATTCTTGTGATAGGTCCTGTTCCTGGTCAGAGATTAGGTGGAATTACTTTTCTTATTCTTTCCCCAGACCCCGCTATTGAGAAAGATGTTCACTAACTGAAGAGCCTCTATTCTTCAGTCTGCTATATCTCAGAGGTACTTATCCAGTATAAAATATGTGGAGCAAAAGGATGTATACTGATATGCATTGTCTTCACATGTTGGAATTTCTGGTCTTTGGGGAACTTGAAGATCTTGCATCCATTTGTTACAGTATATATTGAATAAGTAAACTTATTTGTTTGTTTCTGCTGGTAGGAAATAATGTAAATAGTTTTCTACTGTTCACTGTTTACATTTTATAATGAAAATTCTTGTTCTCAGACATCTTATGCTAATTTTCTTTTATGAATTTATGGATCTGCATGATTAATGTTTTCACTTGCTTATGTTACTTATCTCATATTTTATGCAGATGGAAGGTGAATCCATGATAAAATTGGGGGAAAAAGTCACTTCTACTTTCCAAAAAGAAGTTGAAAGAGGGCAGAAGAATAATCTGGCGCTAGAATTGAGTTGATGTCAACTTCTTTGGTACTCAAAGCATTTGCAAGATGGTGAACTGGAGTTCGAATTTTGGAGCATGTATTTGAAGAGGTTAGAGAAATATTGGATGACATGTCAAGGGAGGACTGAAAAGAAAGATCATCTTATTGTTTTTAGGTCTTGCAAAGTATGACAAGAATACTGGACAATTGATTTGTGGAATAACATCTGCCTCTGATCTTCCATTTATCTGCTATATCCAGTTCTCTTTGAAGTGTTCAAGGAGGTGAGACGATAGGGAGAACTTTTCATTACAAAACCAATAAACCGGAAAAGGATGGATTGTGGGCCTATCAAATGTGGATTTTATGCTTGTGGGCATTTTTCGAGTAATTGGAGATGAAAATGAAGGCTTGACCTTTTGTGAACAATGTGGAGCTGAGTTTGTCGATTTTCGGGTACAAAGATATAAAATGGGATAAAGCAATTTTTCAATCCTTTATGACCCTAAATATCATGTGAAAAGACAGTGGCATTAATATGATGGTATTTACTTCAACAGAGACGCAGGAGGGATACTAAATAATGAGATCTATAGGTGCTAAATACATGAGAGAACAAGTGAACATGAGCCTTTGCATGGATGCCATCTTCTACAGAGAACTGCAGGTGTGTCAATATGGTTGAATTAGCTTTGAGGTTCTTTGGTTGACATGTCTATTACTTGTTGTTTGAGGCATATTAGCTTTCAGTTTAATGTGCTACTTTTTCAATGTTGTTCAAATTCATGTTGCATATAAATTAACTTGCTGATTAAATGATTAGATTACAAATCCTTTGTTTTTTTGGCCCCGGGAGGGGGGGGGGTTGTATTGCTAGGAATCCCTCATAAACCCCCAATTTAACCCCACCACATAACCACCTCCCTACCCAACAAACCCCTCCCCGCAAGAAGGGGATTGATTCTAGGCCCCCACTATCAACAGCAGAGATTTTACTACCAAGCCAATGATGGTGCCTCAAGTAACCTTGCAGGTTCAAATGCTGTCAACTGGGTGCCATATAAGCATCTCCATTGACATATGCAGCTCAAAGCATAAAGTTGCTTATACATCAATAATGTTGGATATGGTATCTATCTTTTTAGGTAGTGAATGTGAAAAGTTCAGGTGATTTAGTGGGATAAATCTGGTCATTTCCCATTTATGAAGAGATGTGCCATTCCAAATCATATTCCAAACCCTGAAGACTTGTCCGTTTATTGTTTCTTTTTATGGGGTTCTGTGTGATTGTGTGCTTTTAATGCATACATTTACATATATTCAAGTATGTGGACATGTAGATGAATGTTTAGAAGGCTGTGGGCTGTCATAAGCTACCTGCATGTGCAATTTGGTCCAAATTCTGTATCTATAGCCAGTGTTCAGATAAAAACTGAATGACCCATATTCTGTACCATTAGCCAGTGTTTGGATAAAAACCGACCTGCAAATTTCTAATATCAGGGTATACTTTTAATTAGCTATTTATGATAGTAGATGATAGGCCATTTACATTGCTGTGTATGCTCTATAAGTGAATAAAGCCTTTTAGTTGGATTGCAAAAGTACTAACAATTTGGAATGACCTCAATTTGTATTAGATCAGGTGGAGATACTTGGCCATTCCAGGGCTTGCATACTTGATCTCCATGCTACAGCTCCCATGATCGATGATCCAAACAGAGAAGGCTCTGTCAATCCAGTCAGAAGTCAGGTGATAATTTTTCATTGTTCAAGTGAAGTGGGGAAAGAAAAAAGCATAAAGGTTCTTTACATGGCCCATAGAGGAAGGCCCTCGTGTTGTAGTCTGCACCTTAGTGACAGAATCCTTCTCATAGGGATGGTGTTTCTGCTCTTAACCGTGAATCCATGTTCTGAAAGTGAGAATGTGTTTGATCCTTGAATTGAAGTGTTTGAGAACACACACTAAAGAAAATCACTTACATGGGGTTAAGAGTATCCTTGGAGTAAATGCTAGCTAGTGCAGTCGGCAAGGGCCTCAGCTGATTAAAAAAAAGGCTAGATCATCACTATTGATGCCCTTTTCAGTCTCCCTCGTCTCGTTCCATTAATAAAGCTCACACCTAATATTTTCGCGCACCAGACAAATAATAAGTCGTCCTATTGTCAATCAACGTCTTCAGGTTCTTGCAATGGAAAGTCGTTATTCCGAATTGTAGCACCGAGACAGAGAGTGAAATGAATCGTTATCTTCTCCTGTCATAGCACAGTGTTGTAATGCATTGTGCTGTAATACAGAGGCCGTGCGGTAATACAGAGGTCATGTGGCACAGTGGGCTCCATATGGTGCGCATGACTTCTACGTTACCGCACGATGCGTTACAGCACCATGCTGTAACATGTGAGGATAAAAATTCGAGTGAAGCCACCCCATCCTCCACGATCTAAACGTATCTTCTCAAACTTTGTCTCAGTTGAAACACACCAGTCAATAACCAACAGATTCAAAGACCAAATACGACTACAAAGAATCTGATATGAAACATCATGACAAAGTAGTACGGCCTGAAAGTGACTTCTTCAGGGTTCAAAAACCCATGCCTCTACCGTTGAAATCACGAATTTTTATCTACTGTTGTAATTGGAGTGTTGCTATGTGCATCGTGCGGTGCAGTAGTGGTCATGTGTGTATAGCGAGTCCTACTGTATACACATGGTTGCTGTTGTGTTGTACGATGCCCACAGCAGCGCTCCAGTTACAGCAACGGATAAAGGTCCTGAAACCACAATATATGGTTTGTGTCATTGGCTGTATTATTCCAACCACTAAAATGCTCAGAGACCATCTGGTATTTTTTTTGAGTGCTCTGACTGCTACACTCATACAAAGTCATGATGGAGGATGCTTTATGGTGGAATTTTTCAATAGAGTTCGGAGTGCGGCTCTAGAAGGATCTCCAGGGTGGTTTATCAACTAGCTTCTGCAACTTTTAGGCCCCACTTGATATAGCCAAGTTCATCCAGGAAAATGAATGTGTTTTGTCATGCAAATCTAAGTAATATCCAAAATCATTAAGCTATTGGAGTTCATTCTCTGCCATGAAAGGGGAAGATATTTATGGGTCCAAGACCTTTATCTAGGTAGTCACTCCCAAAACAACCATCATATTGAAATCAGCAAGTCTTTGCATTTTGTCACGTTGGTCCTCAAGTGTATTTTTCTCATACACCTGCAACTAAGGGAAAGACCAAAGCGAATGTTCCAAGATATTTATAAATGCTTTTATGTCCAGTTAATGGTTGAAATTATTTGTATTGGTCTTCGACGGTTGTATTGTTTCCATTATTGAAAGTTTGTTATGGGATGTTGTTAAGCTAGTGGGATTTAAATGTAATAAATTCTATCATTCAGGGGTTTACATGTTATTTTCAATTATTGTTGCATTTGTTATTGATTAGTGTTATTTACTTGTTAAATAATATTAAATACTCTTAGTGGGAACATCTAATAGAGTCACGCCACTTGCTTGGCACACTCATCATTGGAGACTATAAGGTAGTTCTATATAAGTACACAGCTAGGGGAGGAGAGATGGATTACTTTACACATGGCCCATGATTTTAGGGTTTTCAGGACCACCCAAAATCACAATTCTCTCTCTCTCTCCTCTTCATTTTTTTGAGACCTAGGGGAGGAGATATGGATTACTTTATACATTACCCACAATTCTAGTGTTTTCAAAGCCCCCCAAATCATGATTATCTCTCTCTGTCTCTCTCCTCTTCCTCTAGTTCTTCTCTCTTCTCTCTCTTCAGTTTTTTAGAGCTTGGGCTTTTGAAACCCTAATACAGGAAGAATGTCTCCACTGCGTTGATCTTTATTGCCCATGTAGAGTAGCCAGTTCAATTGTTGTAATCATTTGGAGAACCTGCATTTGTATAACCATAAACCTTTCTTGTATGTATTGCCTGAACTTGTATTTCACGTTCCACATTCCATGGATACAAAATTTTTGTCGGACTTTCCCCATTGCCAACAAGTTTTCCTTAGCCAATGGAATTGAGAAGTCTTTGGACATTTACAATCATTTAAAATATCCCTTCGCAACTGGTTCCATTATCTTGAATCCCAAGATCCTTGTACAAATACATTGGCCAAGCTAGTTGATACTATCAACAAAGTCAAGTGACTACTTAAAGCTGAGGAAAGTGCTCTCCCCTAATCCTCATCATCCATGGTAGTTAGTATTAATCTATTTTATATTTTGGGATTGTAGGGTAATCCATCTTTTCTACTCTAGCTGCATACTTATAGAAAGCTACCTCACAGTCTTTCATACATAGTGTGTTAACCAAGTGGTATGGCCCTATGGGGTGTTCCCACTAAGGTTGCACTAGGTGAGTCTAACTCGTTTGTAATATTTAGTATTTTATATCCCATAAATAGCACTAATTAATATAAGTGCAACAACAATGGAAAATAACAAGTAAATCCTTGAGTGATAGAAATCATTACATTTAACTTCTTTCACTCTAACAATATCGCATAACGAACTTTCAAGTATGGAAAATGCGATTGTTGAAAACTCTAATTTGTCGAAACAACCGGTACAGAGAATCTTGACAATTGATCAGACATAAAAATATTTATACTTTAAAAAAATATATATATAAGTATTTAATAATATTAATATTTAAATTTATTTACAAACAATTTACAAAACTGTCATTGCACTCAAATTTTTGTTCAATCATTGTTAGTGAATTCTCTCAAGATATTCTCCATATTCGGAAAGTGGATTCTATGTTAAGCATCTCCTCCAATCACAATATATATTGTGAATTTAGCCTACTAATATATAGCCAGTTTAGACATCAACCATTGGTACACTAAGGTGCACAAAATATAACTTCTTTGGTAAGGACCTCTTCGGTATGCGGAGAAAATAAATATTAGAAAGCCTTGTTACATAAACAACTAATGATGATTCATACAAGACTCTCGCCATGATCATATCCAACATACATGTAATATGAGTGACCACATTTATATCTTGGAGTCACAATTTGAAAAAATAAACAATACGACAACCCTATGAATTTTTTTTCCCCCGGTAATATAACCCTATGAACAATATGCCCAATACTGTCCCTAGTTTTGTATATTTTAAGGTATAACCTTTGGAAAACATATCACACATAAAATGTTAATACAAATCAACTTTATTTAACTTGCTTAAATAGGATCTACTGAACACACATCTCCAATAATGAGGACTCACATTTATCCGAAGTCTACAATATGTCAAGTACTTATAGATAAATCTAAAATCATCATTGTTAGCCTTTTCGATTACTATAAACTCCTTTTCTCTCCACATAAATGAAAATAAAAGGGCTCTAGTTTCTTGCATTGCCTACTTAAGGCAGCCTTCTCCATTATCCTAATATCAGGTATCAAAAAATTATCCTAATATCTACTACTAGGGCCAAAATTTTGTAAGAAAAGGAAGGTTGGGGTCCCCTAATGACATGTTAAGATTCAATCAAATCAGAAATCAGAGTTAGAGAAAAAATAACTCTGGAAATCATCTAAAAAATTAAAAATATAGTACTTTTGAAAAATAGTTAGAAGTTCTATTTGGGGGGTGGGGGGGGGGGGGGTAGAAGAAGCTCCGTTTGATTGCATGGCAAATTAAAGGAAAGGGAAATGGGAATTTGCAAATCTAAAAAAGAAACTTTTAAAATAATTATCTAACATGAGTGTATAAAGTACTTATATTTTTTACTATATTTAATAATGATACTTTTTCGATGTAATTTATATTTTACATTTCAAATCCAAGGGAATTAAATGCAAAATAAAGTGAAAATAAACAACCAAATATGGAATGACTTGGAGTTAATGGCATAATCATGTAGGGTAATGATTACAAAATTTTTCTTTTAGGTTTGAAATTTTCACTTCCTTTCCCTTTAGTTTCCTTGCAACCAAACAGATCCTAAAGAAAAATGAAGGATTGAAAGAATTAGGAAAATATTCAAATATATGATGATATATGATTAATTTGACTCTAAAAGTTGACTAGGGTTTATCCAAACTATACCCTAAAGTATCCAATGATTGGAAGTGACAGATCGAATTTAGCTTGTCTCCAGGGAGGCGTGCACCCAGGGTGCTATCAGGGGACATCCAGCGGTTGAGTTGTGCCGTACACATCTCAGCACATGCCTAGAAATGTGTGTGACACAGCCCAACGTCTGGCAGCACCCTGAGCGTTCCCTGCTCCCAGGAGACGATCCTGATCCTGGCAGATCACCTCACACTAGGCATAAAAGACCTTTTGCCAATAAAACTATAATTTTCATAGAAATGATATATGGGTGGGTTGGTTAGTTAGGTTCAAATGGACAGGTGTTTAAAGGGAATAAGTTTAGAGTTAGCTTTTTCTCAACTCCATTATTGAACGGATTAAGTGCAACTAAACCCAACTTAAACCTAAACCATTACCAACCCTTGTCATTAAATCATCAACTAAATTCGAATCCAACGGCTAAAAAAGGAACCACATTCATTCTTTATTCTGAGCAAAAAAACTAAATTCAATTCAATGTGCATGTGAGACGAATTTATTGCAATTGAGGTTATCAGACTACAAGGCCTAACCTCTAATTAATGCACACAACTAATACTTAACTTTCCCAATAAATTTATATTCTTTTATATAATTTCTTTAAATAGAAATTACAATAAAATAAGAACAAAAAAAAAAAAAAAAAACCCTCAGACTCACTGTCTCAGTCACCTAGCGTGAAAGGCCAGTGGAACAAGCTCCGACAGAGGAGTGGCAACCGGCGTAGGAACCACAGACGGAACCGGAGAGTTACGACAGATGGGACACGTGGCACTCATTCGAAGCCACTCATCGATGCAGTCGGCATGGAAGCAATGCTTGCAGTCCGGTAGGTATCGGATGGTTTCCTTTGGAAGGTACTCCGACAAGCATATGGAACATATGTCGTTGTTGGGCCTGGGTAGTCTCTTGCTCTCACCTAATATCAACTTTGGGTAAGACTCTATGATGGGCTTGTCAAGGCCCACCATCACAACCGTCGGCTCCGGCAAGGTTTGGTGGCCATTGGTGGCTGAGTCAATACCACCGTCGCTACCACCATCGCTGCCGCTGGCTTTGACTCTGACGCAGACGTAAGAGGCGAGCATTATGGTGGAGATGAGGACGAGAATTCCAACGGCGATGGCGATTCCGTAGCCTAGGTTGGCACCATTGGTTGTCTCAGGTGGATTTGCAGAGGACATTAGAGGGAGAGAGGGAGAGAGGGAGAGAGAGAGAGAGAGTGTGTGAAAACGTGGTAGAGGTAGAGGTCTAGTGGGTGTGAAGTGAAGAAGAGGTAGGAAAAGTGGGTCTCAAGGGCTGGTGTGATTTAGCGAAGTCCACGGGAGAAATTTAATGGCTTTGGAATTCGGGTTTTAATGTTGACGGTCGGATTCAAATTTACTGTAATGCCCTCCGAAGTGGGTGTAAGATATTGAAGGGAAAAATATTTGGTAATGCATGGACAATGTGGAATTCTTGGGACCGATTTGGAGAAAGGGTTTTGGTGATTTCTAGAATTGGATCTGATGAGAGAAGGGATTTGAATGGTGGGGCAATCACTTGCTGTAGTGTTTTTAGCTTGGCCTCTTTGAAAGGGTTCCAAGTTTACCCCGGCGAGTCCGAGCCCGCCGAAAGCCCAAATGCCCAATAACCAATAGGCATTGGGCTTTTCAGATCCAGGGTTAGGCCAGGTCTGGATTGAGGTCTTAGACTGAGCCAGTTTGGCCTGGCCATGTATGTATAGGTTATTAAAATATGGGAGAATGTTCTCTATGCTGCAGCGCAGCCTGTGCCCAGGCCCATGGGCAGTCTGTGCAGGGGGGCAGGGTGGTCATTACACCCGTCCCCATGTGCCTGGGCGCAAGGCGGGTTGCGGCACAGAGAACAACGCCCCTTAAAATATATAAGGGAACAAGAATGTTGTTTGGTTTATGTTTGATAGTTGTTCTTTCTCTCTTGTTTCTAGGGACGACAATTGTATTGCATATACCCTATAGCTAAGAAGGCTCCGTCTTTGGCATGTAAAACGGTTTAGCCTAATTCCGTTCTTTGGCTTCATGTTTTGTGTGTAAATGAAGCCTTGGCTTTCTCATGCCCTCCTCAATAAATTTTGCTTGTTGTTTGATCACATGCATGGCCCTTGCAACAGAGCGGAGCCAATGCATGGGAGCATGTACTAAGGTATCGACTAGGAGGATTTTTCATATTGTAAAGAGGTGGGTGGTCATTTAAGGTATTTTTTTTTTTTTGGATAAGGCAGGGGAGTTGTGTCTAGGCGCAAGCTGCACACGGCCAAGCATCGTTCTTTTTTCCTATATATAAATATGGGAAAAAAGAATGCTAACCAGTCACGTGGTTTCTACGCTCAAATACAAGAGTGCATGAAAAGACCATTCAACCCCCAGTGAAATCATATATCCAACCAAACCAATGCCTCTATGTGCACTCTCATCTAGCTATACGGCCAATTATCATTCTCTAATCCAATAAAAGTATATATTAAGTGACAGGAATTCACCTTCATTGAAAAAGAGATTTGTTATCCAAAAGGGTAACAAATAAGGTTACAACATATTTTTCAACCACTTTGATTGCCCCAAAAAAATAAAAATCCCATTATATACAATATGTATGTGACTATAAAACATACCATATATTATACATCATACATAAGAACTACTAGGGCCAATCAAAGGCCAACCCGACCCAATCAGGGTCAACCAAGGTTAGGCTGGCTGAACCAGCAAGATTGGCCATGGGCTAAGAGAACCCAACCCAGCCTTAGACTGGGCTTGGCCTTGGCTGCGGTAGGGGAAAATTGCAGGAAGAGGTGCATATGCAGTTACCTTCTTCCCTCTTCAAGCAAATTCAACAACGTATGCAAGCTACAGAAGGCCAGACTACAGCAAGTGCCCGAGGGCTGGCTAGGTTTCTTAGCCTGGCCTGGCCCAGTTGCACCCCCTACTCATTGATATGTCTATTAAAAAGTGGACCAAACGTGGCGGCAAGACTTTGGCAGCATAATTATCTGGTCTTTGTTAACATTTAAAAAACAAAAAGAAGGAAAAAGAAACATAGACTAATTAAGAAATGGGCAAGGGTTTTTGGATTCGACTCCTCTACTTCCAAGACCGGTACTTCCATCCTACTTCTAAGCTTTGTGATGGTGACACCTGGCCTGGCAACCATCTAACGGTTGCAAGGCTGTGATTTTAGAATTAAAGTGAAAAACGGTTGGGAGATGGGATAAGTCACTTAAACCATTGTAAACCCACCCGACTGACCAGTACACTGACTCTCAAACCGGATTTGGCTTACTCTTCTTCCAATCGAGAGTAGTTAGGGTTACCAAAAATCCCAAATCACTTATCCTCTTCTTCTTCTTCCACCGAGCTCAATTCTCCTCTTCTCCATCGAGCTGCCATCTCTGAACTCCATTCCTTCAAATCCCCTGTTGCTCGGCCGACGAAGAAACTTCTCCCTACACCGAGCTACCTGACCCCTGTTGCTCACTCTACTTCCAATCAAGAGTTAGGGTTCCTGAAAATCCCAAATCACTTCTCCTGTTCTTCTTCTAACGAGCTCATTTCTCATATTCTCCACCAAGCTGTTGGCCGACGAATAAACTTCTCCCTTCTCTTCTCCTTTCATCCCTTTTCTATTGTTCCTTCTTTATTTTTTGGTCCATTTCGTTTTTGGGTGGAAGAGACTTGAGACTTTGAAGACTATGAATTTCTTTAATGGTGAATCGAGGGAGAAATGGTAAAGACTAAAAAAAGAAGAAGAAAAAAAATCCATTAAATTATTCAATTTATCATTGGAGGCTGGGACAACAGAAGACCATATCCTCTTCTTCAGAGTTCAGAACTTCAGACTCAGATCTGTTCTATTCGTAGCTATCAATTCCTTTTTGCTTTGCCTCTTCTTCCCTCTCTGTGCTTAATACCTATTGAATGTACATACTATTGGGGCTTTCTCCCTCTTTTCTAAGGAGTCAAAGTGAATAGATATAAAGTGAAACAGTGAAAGCCTACATGGGTTTAGTTTTTGAGAAACATAATCTGATATGAATCTCACAAAAATTTCCCAAATCCAAACCCAAACAAAAGTTATTCAAATTCATATATTTTCTTGTTTTTCGTCTTCTTCTTAGATTGAACCACAAACATTTTAATCGTGATCTGGATAGACCTAAATTTGGATCATGGATTTTGAGTCATTGAGAAGATAAATTGAAGAAAACCGCTGAAATTTGCAATTGATTCTTACCGGCCAATAAAAAGTTTGGAAGAGAAAAGCTTGGTTTTCAATATTTTAGATTTTTACAAAAGATAAAAGAGTGTAATCGAAAATGTGATACGGCTCCCACCTTCAATGTCCGTTGCTTGGACTCGAAGATTGAAAATTTCATTCAATTTTCACCCCAATTTTCTCAGGCATCACTCTTAGTCACATTGATTATTGTTTGAGAATCGAAATATGTTGATTCCTGCAATTTTTTTAGTTTTCTTCCCTCGTGTTATCATTGTACTCCTGTTTCGATCTTGGAACTGATCTCTCTATCTTAAAGGAGATTAGGGTTGACATGGTCGGATCACATTGATTTGCTTCTCTTTCTGTTGTTTTTCCTTGGGCCCTTCTCGGCCGGCTTTCTTGTCTGGTTTCAGTGGTTCTTCCGGCGAGGGAACCTTGTGAAGCTGAAAATCTGGCGGGGGGACGGATTTGAAGGAATGGTTTCAGTCATTTCAGGTGTTTGGTCTCAGTCACCTCTGTGGAAGAAGAAGAGAGCCGAAGTGGGAAAGTTCTCTTAACGAATGAACGAATGAACCCTAACTCTCGGTTTGGGGTTATGATACATTTTGGTTTTGGAAAGAGTGAACCGACCGATTCTGGTTTGGAATGAAACGGGTTTAAGGGAGTCTCTCTCTTCTCCCTCCCTAATTCACTTTAATTTGAATTTAAAAGATTTTCAACCGTTAGATATTTATCAGGCCAGGTGTTACGATCCTAGCTCACGGAAGTGGTTTTTTGAGCCATCAGGATCCTAGGTCTCTTATTTTTTTTTTTTTTTTGGGTGAATGGATCCTAGGTCTCTTACAAAGCATAGTTTGGTGTGATTTCTGATCTTCGGCTCTCCATTTATAATGTTCCTTTTGAAATCCCAATATTATAACTGCTGGAGTATTTGACGGACCATAACCGCTTCAATCAGAACGTGATAGACCTAACAAAACCGCTTCAGTCATGCTGCAACGAACTAACCATAATTACCTTGACCATATCCCTATAGGCCGACCAAGACTTTTGAACTGTTCTTTTATGGTCCAAAGGTCTCTTGAGCCCATAATTAACCGGCCCCGCCTATACACCAAAAAATGGGGTGTAAACAGTATGCAAATGATATATTATCTTCAAGTATGAGCTATAGTTTCCTAGACAGCCCACTTAGGAAGGGCTTTCTGTCTCAAATGGGCCCACACATTGGGGATCGAGAGACCCAAAGGTCCCTTGATCCTTGTAAAAATTCAGCCTAAGATGTTTTAGGAATATTTAGGTGTTTTGAGATGAATGTGTGGTAAAATTAATAAGGATAAAGTAGGGAATGATCATATTAGAATAGATTTGGGAGTAACTTTGATACATGATAAGTTATGAGAAGTCAATTAACGAGATTATTCATTAGACCATGAAAAACATACATTTGCAGGCCAGATGGCTCCTCCAATCATGGAGTGGAATTTGGCCATACTGCTGTACACATTATCAACAAGGCCTTTTTTAGCTAAAGAGTCAACAACAATATCGATTTCCCTAGGAATATTAAAAAACAAGCGAGCTCTAAAGTATGAGCTGAGCTGCTAACAGAATCTTTGATGCTGTTTTTGTCAAGTATAAAATGAGCTCATCAGAATTAGATAATACAAGAGGAGTGATCATGTTCAATTGAGGCCTTTGATGCTTTGATACAAAGGAGTAATTTGATTAAATTTGAAGGAGCTAAAAGAGCCATTGAGAGATCTAAAATAACTCTGGAAGAATTGGTGAGGAAAGACATGCATAGTTTAGTCTTGTATCAAGTATGACTTTGAATAGAGCTGAGTGATGGATAATGATCCATGTAGCCAATCCCATTTAGTTAGGACAAGTCCGAGTTGTTGATCCCAATACATTATTCCACGGCCACGGGTTAGACCATCATCTAGCCACATATTCAGATAGGTGTTTATTATTGAACCAATTCGGTTCTATGCTAGGGGTGATATGGCTGTGAGTCATCCATCACTACCTCACTAGAACCCATTTTTGCCTATTCAAGTTTGCCAGGTGGCAATAGCACTATCTCGTGATGACAACACAAATAACGTGCTGTTTAGATATTCGGATATTTATATAGATTTTTCCCTTAGCAACGCCACTCATTTGATTCTTCCACTGTTCGTGTGTTCCACTCTCTCCTCAGTCCTCATAGGAGTCATAGCCCGAGTCATAAGGTATCGCAGTCAGCAGAGTCGGCCAAAGAGCTGCCTTTCCGACGGTAAGTTTCCTCTCTTTATCTGAGCTTTAGAGCTGAGCGGTTGTTACTTATCATCGTCTTAGGTCTGAATGTTGGATAATTTTATTGTTATTGGTTTATGAAATTAGGTTTTAGTTTTCAAAGAGTAGGATGAACTCATTTTCATTGTTGCTGTGCTTTCTGTTGATTTCAGCTGTTGTTTATGCATTCTTCATCAAGTTTAGGTCAGGGTGATAGTCTGCGAATTCTCTTTTTAAGTATTATTTCAAACCAATTTGCTGATATTGGTCTTATTCATGAGTTTTTCATTGTTTTCTTGCGTATACTTGGATCTGGTTTCTGGAAAATTCAATTATCGTGCTCTAATTTCATTCTTGTCAACTCCTTTCACATTTCAACATTGGTTATATTCTCTTGTATGCCCATCCCACCTTTCCCACGAGGCTTTGTAGGCCCTATTGGCTTATAGGGTACACATTTGAGAACACATCTGATTTGGGTAGGTTGGTCCAATTTTCTTCATTTCTTCCTGTAATTTCTTGTAAGGTTTTGTTTCCCTTAAATCTTGATATAGGTCCTTTTTAAAAAAAAATAATAATTGAGAATTACTGTTATCTATAGTCTATTGCATGACTTGTTGAGGTTGGATGGCATTAATGTCGTAAATTAGTACATGAGTCTTTAATAAGCAGTTGAAGGCGGGAAATTTTTCTCCTTTAATGCTTCTACCTGCATGACATTCAAAAATGTCTTTTGATACTGAGGACATGCACTTGCAACACTCAGAAAAACTAAGCATTGTATGATAAATTTCTCTCACCCTGACACCTAGTGTGTGAAGGTGGCACTTATCCATGGTCAAAATGGAATTGTAAATGTTCCCTTTTATTCATTTGAAGGATTTTAGGCTCTTCCTTTCTCTTACTGTATTGGTGCTGTTCTACTTGTGTTTGTGAAATGTTCTAATAGGAGGTTAACTCTTTGTACCTACGAAATGAAAACTCTGAAAACGTTTTAGCTTCATCTCTCTCTTAAGATGATAGTTCTGTAGTTTTCCTTCCCTATTTTAACTTCTCACATTAGATCTATTCATGGAAACTTCAACACTGTTTTACACCAACATACTTGAATAATCTGTTTTACATCACACCACCATTATTATCCTAGAGACTTGCTTCAAGCCCACAATCACTTCTTACTGGATGTTCTCTTCATTTTCCCGTCAATACTAAAGAACCTCCATTATCTACTAGAGTAGCTACACACTTGTTTGGTTTCTTCCACTCTCTTACAAGACATACCTGTCAACAATTGAATTGTAGGAGGAACATGTGAACCCATAACATGTAGCTTTTGGCTAGAAAGCATCTGGTTATTATTAATTTATTGTTATATTTTTATGTTGTTTTTGTTATTATTTATTTATTGTTTTTGTTTTCATGCTATCTTATTATTGTGTTTGTTCCTCACAGATTGTTGTAGTTGGAACTCATCAAACTGTCAGTGTTCTCAATCTGTCTCACCAGATGTGTTCGTTGAAGAGCTATAATGTTTGTTTAAGAGAGTCAACCTTACAGCTTCCCACTTTCATAAACACTAGTAACCGTAAGAGGTACCTCTCTCTCTCTCTCTATATATATATATATATAAGGGAAATTTACATTTACCCCCCTATAGTTTGAATCTATTACGTCTACCACCCCTAAAAATTTATCTATTTCAAAAACCTCCGCTGTATTTTGAAAAAAGCTTACAACCGTTAGATTAGAACAGTTAAGTGATGATGTCATCGCTCAATTTTAATCTAAATGCCCATAATGCCCTTAATAACACCTCATTCCTTATTTACCCCATTTGGAATGAAATGATATTACTTTTTTACCCCCATTAGGGATGAAGCAAAGCATCATCTTCTCAAAATGAAAAAAAAAAGAAGAAAAAACAGAGGAGAGAAAACCTCCATCGCTGTTGAACAAATGAGAGAACCTCTACCACCATTCCCATCTCTGATCCACCGACACCACCATCGCCGACGTCGCCATCACCATCGCTCATCATTCGTTGAGCACTTAAGCTTGAGACTTGAGTACCAAACGTTGTTGGAACCAAAACCTAGCAAGAGATTCCGGCGGGCGGCAACTGTAGCAAAGGATTCTGGCGGCAAAAGGAATCCAACAACCCATTCTGAGGTAATTATTGGGGTTTTTTCCCCCTTCCCTTTGCTCTTCTTCTTCCTCTATTCTTCTCCGGTTCTTCCTGTTCCTCTTCTCCTCCCTTTTTTTTTTTTTTTTTTTTCTCTTTTTCCCCTTGCTTTTCTTCCATGTTGGGCAGGTTTTTTTTTCTTTCTCTTCTTCGGTTCTTACCTCTTCTTCTTCTCATCTTTGGTTCTTCCACTTCCTCTTCCTCTTCTTTTAGAGTATGGGTTCCTCACTCGTTTTCTCCTTTCACCTTTTCATCTTCTTATTCCATCTCAGCTACAGGGTAACTGGTCAAAAGAGTTGCTGGACTTATACCTGCAGTGACAGTACCAGACGGGTGATCCGATCCCATTTCAGAATAGAAGGGGTTCAACAAGAGACTTGTGGATACCTAGGATTCGACCTTAAGTGCAGTAATCAGAGGAATACGATTTTAGAGCTTCCGTCTTCAGGAAGGTTTTGGTTACAAGAGATCGATTATACCAAACAGGAGATAGGCATTGTCGACCTACATAACTGCCTTTGGGGAAATTACATTCGTTGAATCTCTCTGGTTCACCTTTCAGGGGAGTTTACTACGAGAACTATATGCTGCTCAAGTGTTCGACGAAGTTGACGGTGGTTTCTGCTCCTCCGTTGAAGCATATAGATGTGTGAGTAATTTGAGTTATAAGGTTTGGGCTACGGCTTCAGAGATGGATGCGTTGATGATGTTGTTGATGGGTTGCAAGGTGAGTTCGACAGTGTCAGTTCCGGTTCCGGTTCCTTGGGCAGCGACGGTGAAGATGGTTTCGTCGTACGGAACGGAAGAAGATACCTGTCGCCGGAGCAGTAGGTGCTCCCAAATAGGAAAGGGCAAAACTGTCTTTTCAAATTAAAACTAACAGAGTAGCACTCAGGGGTACAGATGTAATTAGGAATTTTTCAGGGGTGGTAGGCGTAATAGATTCAAACTACAGGGGTGGGAAATGTAAATTTCCATACATATAATATTTCACTTATTTCCTGAAGATTTTTTTGCCTTTATGTTTAAGACTTAAATGTAGTTATTACCTTTTTCCTCTGGAAAATTTCAGATTATATAAACTTGGTAATCTGATATAGAAAGATACTTTGGCCTTTCAATTTCAGTATTATCTATTCTGTTATGATTGAGTTTCGAATTTGATTCATAGATACTGGTACATATTAGGATCCGTAGGAATATCAACTGGTTTTGCAGCAAGCATACCAGTTTCAGTCAAGAGGTCTAACACATACTTTCTTTGGGACAGGCTGGTTCCCTTTTTTACTTCTGATAACCTCAATCCCAAGGAAGTAGTGAAGCTGGTCCAAATCTTTAGTCTGAAAATGCCCCTGCAAATAACTTTTCACCTCCTTGATCCCATTCTCATAATTTCCTGACACAATGATGTCATCAATATAAACAACAAGAACGACCAATTTCTCTCCTTGGCGGCGAACAAATACAAAATGGTCTTTAAGAAGCACTAAGAAAAACCAAAACCAGTCACATTGGAACTAAACTTCTCGAACCATGCTCGGAGAGACTGTTTCAACCCATAAATGGCCTTGTGCAGTCTACACACACGTCCACTATTCTCCCCCTGAGAAACATACCCGGGAGGTTGCTCCAAATAGACCTCTTCGAGTAAGTCACCATAAAGAAAAGCAGTTTTAATGTCCAACTTGTATAAGGGCCAATAATGAGGCGAACAGAATTCAGCCTAGCCACAGGAGAGAAGGTCTCAAAATAGTCAACACCATAGGTTTGGGTGTATCCCTTAGCAACAAGGCGGGCTTTTAGCTTCTCAACAGATCCATTAAAATGATACTTAATAGTGTACACCCACCGACACTTGACCAGGTCTTTACCAGGAGGTAAATCCACCAACTCCCATGTATGGCAAGTTAATAAGGCATCCATTTCCACATCCATGGCTTGGTTCCAAGCAGGGATAGCAAGGGCCTCAGTGTGGGTGCGAGGAATGGTATAAGTGGACAAGGAAGTAGCAAGATGGCAGAATGGAAGATGAGATACAGAAACAAATTGCTCAATGGGATAGGCAACTAAAATTTTTTGAGTACATGAGCGTTTACCTTTCCGAATGGCAATAGGTAAGTCATCAGGATCCGGATCAGTTGGTAAGTCAGGAAGAGCAGGTAAGCTTGGATCTCCATCAAAGGTTGAGGATAGTGCAGGAAGCGATGTAGAGGGACCAGTATTATTTGTATGGAGCTGCCCAATGTGCCTCTTGAGCCGATACACCTGTAGTGGAGATGTGGATATGGGGACAAGAGTAGGAATGGGAGGAGGGTCAGACACAGCTAATGGATCATTAGGCACGGTAGGTTCATCAGAAAAATAAGATGTACTTTGTAAGCATACATGTCATACAAATGAATGATGGAGCTTTAAAATGAACAATAGAAGGGATGAGAGGATAAAAGGAAGAACCAACCATCATTATGCCCTCGATTGTACTATATATTAAAGTAAGAAAAGCATAATAGCTTTACTGACAAGAGCAGAAAACTAACCCTCTCTAGCTGTAACAAAGCAAAATGATCAATACCCTTAACTGTCATTGGCACTGCTGCAAAAACTCGTGAAATAGGGCATTTCCTATTCCTTCCTAACCCTCTTCGATTTTTGTTTTATCTGATCTATTTATTGATATGTCAGCTAATTTAATCAACTCTTCCTCCTTGGTTTTATTAACGATGAAGCTTTTTTATACCTTGCTTAGATTTTTTTGGGACCTTGGGAGGTGGTGATGGATGAAGTTGATTCTACCTTTTTGTTTGATGTGAGAAGTTTTGCTGCAAATTGTGGTCATTGTTTACTGAATATTTTACTATGGTTACTAAACAGGAGGAATGTAAGATGGTGTTCTCCACAAGCAGCCATTCTCCATGGTTTCCATCTTCCAATGCGCAGTCTTGAGGTTAAAAATAGGTAGTTCATTATAGATTTAACAGTGTATTCTCCTATATTGTGGTACATTTTATCACCATCTTTCTCACCAAACTCTTTTCATTACATCTCTTTTTATATTGACTTTGTAATTTTACTTAGTTGTTATGATTCTTGCATTTCTTTCCTATTATTCTATTGTTATTTTGGTCCATATCTTCTATAAATGGGACTGAGATTGAGCCTCTAATTAACCAATTCAGTACAATATGTTTCCGTATCTACAATTTTCTAAGAAGATTTATTACTTCAATTTTGAATGAGTGCTCTTTTTGTCTTTATCAGTTTCTGGATTTCCCCTTAATTTGATTACATGAACTGAATTAACTTTTACATCCAAACTTTTTTTTTATTGTATTTATTCTGGTATATTATTATGTGGAACAGTTCACACATTGTAGAGATTGCAAGTCCAAAAGCAATTGGAACCAAACAACTATTTTATTCTTCTCTTCAAAGTTCTTTGCACAATCTCTGATAAGATGCAATGAGCTTAAGTACAGTTACACCTCAAGACATCAAATAGTCAAAGAGGCTAAATGTTCTTTCTACAAATCAGAGTCCTGGGAGAAAAGACTTGAGAACATGAAACAGGAATATTTGATAAAGCCTTTGGAGAAAGTAGAATTAACTCCAACAACATACTGCTCTGTCATATACAGTGACATGGTCATGGTGTTAGACATGGATACCAGGCGTAAGACATTGACCTCATCAAAACTTAAAACCCAGCAAATTCTTGCAACATCTTACATATTACTGAGACATGTTTATGTCAAAATTTTGGGTACTTTACCTAATGATTAATTATGATAGATTTCTCTGCATGTATTTGACACCTGAGTGAGAGATGGTTAGATGCAGCCAAGTTTGAAAGGACGGAATGCCTTTGTTCATAGACTGATTGATAGTCTCCCTTAATGTCAGTCTAATTCTAAAGGTCACTTTATCTGTGGATACTTGATGAAAAGAAACATAACTAGAAGATGGACAGACTTGCCTATGTTATCTAAGGCCTATTAACAGCTAGAATTCGACATGTTTCAATCCATGCACCAATAATGTATTGCTTTTGGATCTCTGCTAAGTTATATTGCTTTATGTAGATTCAATTCATAGGAAAACATGTCGGTAGTTTAGATGTTCCATATAAACCATGAATTCATTCCTGAAAATATAATTAAAAATCACTTTGTTCACACACCCCAGTGTGTTCACGTAAGTGTTAACTGGGTTGCTTGTAATGCGTTTGATCAGTTGGTGTCTAGTATGTTCTCTTCTAAAATCATATAAGAATAGATATTCTTTGGAAGGGTGATGATGGAATTAAATAGGTTTTACTATAATAAGTGAGAAATGAAAGAAGCAACGCCATGCAAATTAGAATTGACAAGAAATGAAGGAATGGTGAATGTTGTAACAGATAAAAATATATTCATAATTGAATCAACAAAAATACGTGAAACACTGGAGTGCAGGAATCTCACACATTCTGTATACTGCTACTTTTGTTCTTTGGATGAATCAGTGTTGCATGTTTTTACTCATGCTCTATTCTGTTGCAAGATAATATTCCTTTTAACTGCAGGACATCGGTAGAGGAGATAAGGTCACTTCAATTAATCACTGCCATTAAGACCCCATATCTACCTGATGGCAGATTTGACCTTGAAGCTTATGATGCCTTGATGCATATGCAGATTTTAAATGGTGCTCAAGGCGTGATAGTGGGCGGCACAACAGGTGAAGGGCATCTCATGAGCTGGGATGAACACATCATGCTCATTGGACACACAGTTAATTGTTTTGGTGGATCGATAAAGGTGATTGGTAACACTGGAAGCAACTCAACAAGAGAAGCAATCCATGCCACCGAACAGGGTTTTGCTGTTGGGATGCATGCTGCCCTTCACATCAATCCTTATTATGGAAAGACATCCATGGAAGGTATGGTTGCTCATTTTGAGGCCGTTCTTCCTATGGGGCCTACGATTATCTACAATGTTCCATCTAGGACTGGTCAAGATATTCCTCCTCGGGTAATCCACACCATTGCACAAAGTACTAATATGGCTGGTGTTAAGGAATGCATGGGAAACGATAGAATCAAAGAGTACACAGATAATGGCATTGTGACATGGAGTGGCAACGATGATCAGTGTCATGATGCAAGATGGGGCTATTCAGCCACCGGAGTGGTATCTGTTGTTAGCAACTTGGTTCCAGGATTGATGCGAAAGCTAATGTCTGAGGGCCTGAACTCCACGCTGAATGCAAAGCTCATGCCTTTGATTGAGTGGTTGTTTCGTGAAGTTAATCCCATTGGCCTGAATACAACCCTAGCCCAACTTGGCATGATGAGGCCCGTCTTTCGGCTCCCTTATGTACCTCTTCCCCTAGCAAGAAGGGTGGAATTTGTGAATATAGTGAAGGAACTTGGACGTGAGAATTTTGTAGGCGATAAAGACGTACAAGTTCTTGATGATGATCAATTTGTCTTGGTGGGTCGGTATTAATTAGTATGTCCTGTTAATGCTGGTCGATTTACATTGTTTACAGGGATTTTGTTCACTCCAAATTGCCCATTTGTTAGGTACAATTGTGATACTGCACTATCATACTCCCTTTGTGGCATTGGGACTTATTTTGTGATCACAAGTATAGGCTACAATTTCTAAAAGCAACACAGGGCAAACAAGATATGAAAAAGTTGATAATTGCTTTTGTTTTCTTATGGGAGAGGGTTAAGCGGAATACAATTTCTTATGAATTATCATTTTCATTATGAAATGATTTGAGCCATTGATTTATATAAATATGTATTTAAACTATTAATGTGGGATTGTTTTCGCGTAAAACCCCAATAATTTCTCCTTCCACGTTGGAGTACACTTGGGAACTTGAAATCTTCATTCTTGGAGGCATTCTAATGCACAGAAACCGAATCAACCCAACTCCATAAGCACACACCATTTTTAATATTGAAAATCCCTCTAAGGCGAAAGGGAAAAACTATGGGACCTTATCCAGATAAAAATTTTCACTGTAATCAATAATGAGATTACAAATCTTCTCTCTAGTCAATGTTAGATGCTACCAAACTTGAAGAGAAAAATCATCCCCTTCTGATCACAAAGCAACTTACCAAACAAACATGAATTCACAACAATATGAAACTTTCACCTAAAAACTTGACATGACAAGAGAAAAATCATAAGAACTCCCTCTCTTTACTAACAGAGATCACATCGTAACTTAATACGAGGACCACAAGAGAGAGCACCTTCTTTCCTCTTCTTCTCTCCACTCACTCTCACAAAAATAAGAGAGAAAAAAAAAAAGTTTCTTTGCACCTTCATGACTTTCACTCTCCCTCTTTTTATAAACAAAAGAGAAAGAGAATGTTTTTCTTCTCCCCACTCACTCTCATGGAAATAAGAGAGAAAAATGTTTCTGTACTTTACCTACATGCCTCACTCTCCCTCTTTATAAACAAAAGAGAAGAGAAAGAGTGTGAAACAGTGACAGTGAGGTCTCACCGCCTCACCCATGCGGGCTCCACTCATAATTTTAGGAGGATCCCAACACAAATTACCTCAAAATAGTAGCAAAAACAGTAGTAGAACTTCACAGTCAATCACAGATATAGAATAGTGTTAGTTCAAAACTTTATCCTAATCATCATAATAGACAATCGTATGGCCTCATCCCCTTAATTTCAGATACCTTGAGACAGTTGAAACGATTCATCTTCAATCCTAGAACTAAATTTCTTACGTACTATGAGAAAAGCCTTCAAATGCAATCTGTAGATCATTAAGATTATTGAGCGTCGAGTTCCTCTGCAATGAGGCATCTGCCCAATGAGTGCCCAATGAGGTATCCAACGGCTGGGCTGGCTGGCACACATCCCTGAGTGCATTCAGTATGTTATTAACTTCATTGAACTAAACACATTTTCAAGGAATTATTAATTGCAACAAATAGCTCAATTCTTTCTTTAACAAAAATATTCTGAGATCTTTTACCAGAAGTCTCATAATATTTCCTTCAGTAAGGTAATGGCCAACAAGAAGTTACATGAGATGATGAGATAGAACTTGTTGACACATTTATCGAAAGGAAAATACTGTTTCTGTTAGTCAAAAAAATAATCACTTACCTCTAGGTTTAGTTTCCAGTTTCACCTTCCTCAATGGTTGGTTATGAAATCCTTTGCCTCTACCACAACTTGTAACTTCTTTAGTTTGTTTTACCAAAAAGTAAGATTATATATGGTTACTCCATGGTGCCTTCTCTGCTTCTCAGTCTTTGCTCTTTATGCTTTACCTTGAAAAGATCAGTACCATAGCCTGGCCGAGGCTTAAATCATATCACATCATAGCATATACTGTAATTGCTTTTGCTAGGAAGTCTGATCCTGGTCCTCAGCTGCCAACCATAAACCATTCTGTCCAAAAAAAAAAACAAAACCCAGCAGTGGTATATGGCATTGAGAATTCGAACCTAGTGCAGTAAGAGAAAATGAACTACCTAAAACAGAGGAATAATTGGGAATAAAATAATCATATTGAATCCATTGGAGGAATAATAGAAGAATTTGAGTTGACAATATGGCTATTTCCACTCAGAAAATGATAAATCGAATGTCAATATCAAGTTACTTATGTTGCTTCTTAATATACCGGCACAATATGCCTATAGCAGAGAAATTTATGCATGAAAAATGCTTATAGCTAGAAACCTATGCATGTAAAGCAAGCTCCTACGCATAACAGATCTTTGCCAGTAACAAGTAGTGTTTATCAGTCCCATGAGGGTAGGAAAGAGAAAAAAACTGTCTTCTCCATGATAACAGGAGACATACTTGCAGCAGCATTACGTTTTTGAACATATTTCTGTTGTTTAGTTGCCAGTCAGAAAGGTCACAGGCATCAAATTCTTCTCAGTGGTCATTAGAAACAATTTACATGCTCTTATGACTAACTTCCTCTGAATTGAAACATTTTCCTAGAGTAATCCACATGAGACAGATCCACAACACCACAGAGCTCAGAATGGCTCTAAATTAGGCTAAAAATGCATTTTTAAAAGAGGGCTCAGCTGGCCAAACAGACCTTAGTTGGCCTTGGTCTATAAATAGAGGGATCTTGAGCTCATTTAGAGCTCTTATTTCTGCTGGATCCGTGAGGAGAGAAAGAAGGGAGAAAGGAGAGAAAGAAGAGGAAGGAGAAGAAGAAAAATCTCTGAACCACCTTGAATCCTACACCCTGGGTTAAGCATACCATAGAAGCCATCTTCCTCGGATTTTCTTCAAAAGTCCAGGTGCCAGAAAACATTTGCATTGTTGCTCCTTTGCTGGCAAAATAATGTCGAAGCAAGCTGTGTTACTAATGCAAAACCAGCCCCAAACTAGAACTAGAAAGATATGTGCAGAAGCTCAGGATCATTAGAACAGAGAAAATTAGAGAACTTGGGAGAAATTTTATAGCTTGAAACAGAATGGTTAGCTTGACCTGATATTCAGGTAGAGTGGTCCTCTTGCTTATTAGAATCTACCCGCAAAATATCTCAGCAAACTGAGATCTAAACAAGGCTGCACACAGTGATCCTAGAGTAACTAGGAAAACAAAAAAGTTTTTTCTGGAAGTTGAATATTGGCTAATAATCCCCACTACTTTGGACCATAACCATGAGAGCTAATAACCAGAAGCTTGACAGATTAGGGACAATTCTATGCACTATTCAGTAAGTTACGAAACTAGGAAGCAAGCTGAGAATATGGGAGAAAACAGGGTTCCACAGACTACAATTAGATGTTAATAACTGACCTGGGAGGTGAATTATAAGGCAGTAGAATATTAAAGAAATAAAGTAGAACAAGGAATCCACCTGTATACATACATATTTGTAACTTTGATTCTAGACAGACTCAGATACTCATCTGGATTTACCAACACCTATTCCCGAACTGAAATTGAAAACCAGAACTAATACAACTAATCAAACGTGTAACCCAGCTTAAAAGGACTCCTATACCAACTGGTACTCTGCAGAAACAAATCATAGACTAACCCTGAAACAAAACCCAAACAATAGAAACTACTAGGACTCCATAATGAGATTTAAAAAAAAAAAAAAAAAAACTCCTAACTGCATAATCCAATACCAAACCTGTAATTAGATTACTGACAGAAAACCACTCGCAAGCCCAATTTCTCCTCCTTTTTCTTCCTCTTATCTGCATCAATTACTGCAGGCACAACCTGACAAGCTAAGACCTGATATCAAGCTTAAGTAACTATTTACAATGTTCTTTCACTGCTCCTTGGAAAGATTACCAGCAACAGATACAATCTTTCACCCTGTAAAAGGATTTTGCCAAAGAGAGATCTTGGAAACAGTGCGAACTTATATGACAGTAGTAACTCCTTACCCACCAACACACATGCAATAAACAATATATTTAATTAAAAGATAGATTTTAATTACCCAAAAATACCTTTGTTGCTCAACATTTGATGATTGCATGATGTTTATTAGGTAATCATTGTTGTGGCCTAACAGCAATGATGTGTTAGAAACCAAATGACCCTAGTCGATAAAGCTTGAGATACAGAATATTAATGATGGCTTCGAAGTTTCTTTTCCTGCAAGCTTTCTGGTCCTAATCATATCCTCCAAGCACACCAGCTTTGAGTTGAAAATATAATGTTTCTAAAAGCCCATATTTCCAACATCTATTGCTAATGGACCATAACACAACTGATTAGGAATCTTGCCATCCTTGCAAGTGCTAGTCCTCTTAATATTTATTTATTTCGTAACTAGTGAAAATATTCTATAAAGGGAAAATTGCCACTTCACAGTCTGTCAAGATAAGCTTCTCTTGATGGTCCACGTCTTTTGAGTGACGCAGATGGTTCATCTGGTCAAACTGAACAGTGGATGGGAAGCACCTTTCTAAGATTAACCAAATGTCAAATTCAGATCTTATCACCACTGCATGGCCCATCATCATAAGGCTTTATTCTTGCATTTTCAACAATCCAATCTAAATTTCCTGAAGTTGCCAAAGTAGAATTTTCAACCAACTTCCAAAGCTTTAAATCTTCATGTGGTTAAATTAGATTGAATTGAAACTTACAGGTTGATATCTTCTACGTGGCAGATATTTGGAGTGTCAATAGAGTCTAGGTATGCTGACCAGATAACCTTTCAAAGTAGGAAAATAGATAGATCCAGGCTAAGAACAAAAAGTTCTAGTCTAAAAAACAAGAAACAAAAAAAGAAGAAATCTTGAAGGTAAGACCACTCCAGAATAAAGAGAAAGCAGAAGCAGAATGACAATAAAAGAGGCAATTCATGTAGTAGAGGCCCACAATAAAACTGGGCCTAGGTATATCCAGTTTTTGTGAGATATTCAGATATGCTATTAGCCTTCTGCAGCATCTATTGAAACAAGATGGTCAACCTGGCTGATAACAGATGGGCCTCTCTGATGCAATCAGAAGACTGTATTTGCATTCTTTTTCAAATTAACCAACTCTACCATCAAAACGGCAAAAGTTTCATTGAACACAGGTTAAAGTTTCTTAATCAGAAAGAAAGCCTTGCAGATAAACTGAGACATTAGATCATGAATAATAATTAACATACAAGAGCTGTTGCCTTGCTGGGAATGAATTGAAACAGAAGATCAGGTAACAATCATTCATTAATATAAAAAGGCACATTAACCTTTGCAAGCAAAAAACTCGCAACCTGATTTTGATAATAAAAATAAAACTAACAAGGTAGAAAAGCTGGTGGCTATCAAGAGAAAGAGAACATCTGTGATCAACAATTCATTAACCAGTTAAAAAACCAAACATTTCAGTTCTTTTAAGTGCCAAACCAGATGTGAATTGAAGATTTCAACAATCCAACTTTGATTTTGGATATAAAAATAGAAAGATACACTAAGCACAATAACAAAAGTTAGAACCCAAAATATAACAAATTATTAAGTCAAGAGACTTTCATGAATGAAATTTTGAGATAATAATCCCTTCTGGATGCAAGATTAGTTGCCTAAATTTAGAAAGTAGTAAAGCCAGGTGAATCTTTATTTGGTATAATTGTAGCCTCAGAGTTATGAATTCAGACTTGCAGGAAGTTACCAATACTTCAGCATTTCACAAGGTCATACAGCTGATGAGCCTCAACATGCAAACTAAACCAATCTTCCACTGCAGTTTTGAGATTCAGGAGGAAGTTGTGTATGGAGAACAGTTGAATTCTACTCCCTACAGTATTGATAATAAAAATGTACTTACTGCACATACACAAGAGAAGCTTAATGGACACAATAATTCTGTCAATTAAAGGCAATCAGTGACTAAAGTCCAGGGTAAAGGTAATAAAAGAGGTCTTGTTCTCAATGTCACAAATACATCGGGTTTTCCATATTCAAAAACTCAATAAACAGTAAAAACATTGCCATTTGAATAATTACAGTTATAACACACACATGCCAAGACTAAGTAGGTCAAATGTGTTAGACGATATTGTATTCCCCCAAACACATCTGAGTTTTCTTCCACTTGCTAATCAAGGCCAATACATGAACATTCCGAACATTTGAAAATCTCAAGTCAGATCAGCATATACAAGCATGCTGGCCAAGCCATAACTCTTTTATAAATGTAAAATCATCCCCATTTGATCCTTAATTAAAGCTGTCAATTACTATTGAGAATAAACATAAAGAACAGGAAACAGAAGGAGAAGAGAATCCATTTAAATCTAGATAATTAGACGAAGGGGGGCAAAAGGAAAAAGAAAAACAAATAGAGGTGAAAGTGGATCTACATGTAACACTTGTCATATACTTCATGCATTCTCAATTGAAATCCCTCAGTCTTTTCTTCAGCATGTCCATTGACTTCTTCCGAGCATTTTGTTTAGTATTCCGACTTGAAAGGCTTCCAAACAGTCTATCTGGCGAGTCCTTAAATTTCTCACAAATGCTAGCGACCTTTTTATAGTCCAAAGCATTATAGTTTTTCTCCCTTATCACAGGGTTCATAAAGTTCTCAGGCTGGCTGCTCAAAAGAAGGTTAATCAGTTGCCGTGCTTGTATCAAGCAGTCTCTCAAACTACCTTCCTTGTGTATCTCACTCAAGCCAGTGCTTTGGAATCTATCCTCTGCAAAAGATTCTAAAAGTTTTAGATCATTGTCAATGCCCATGACTGCATTCACGTTGAACCTCTTGACACTGTCACTGAGAAAAGCTGACAAAATTGAGTTAGAGATGTGATCCAGGGCCCCACTCCCAACCTTGTACAGGGCATCCAATGGTAAGATTTGCTGAGCTGTGGACATCAGAGTCTCAAGGTAGAACACCACCTCATTTATATACTCATTTACATTCTGCGGAGCCTCCTCTGTTGTCCAATTGATATTGTCAGTAAGTTGCATAAATTCATCCAACTTAGTGTTCACTAGGTTTAACAAAGCATGATAGGCCTCATCCCTTGATGTCTTTAGGACCGACCTGGCATTTAAACTAGCATGAGTCCTCTCAATTGATCGTACAGGAATGCCACAATGTTGTGCTGCCTGTCGCAGAAAAAGATCACAAGCTCGCTCAAGAACAGAAATGTTCGCAGCCATCTGCATTGTTTGGGAAATACCCGTGGTGGGACTGTGGATTGCCTTCAATACAGCCTCATTCAAGACATCAATTAATAGCTTGTCCAGATATTTCTTTACAACATCATAGAAGTTCATGTGGCCCCCATAAGACAAGTAATTGACAGAATCTTCAATAAATGATCGGACAATGCGGCAGCAATCAGGAACAATGGCGGAGAAAGGTGCAATATATGGGAAAGCAGGAATTATATCTGAGGCTTGGAGATGGAATGCTAAAACATTCATATTGTATTCATATTCCTTCTTCATCACCATCTGCTCATAAGTTTCGTTGGCAAACACATCGACCATCTGTTGCCGACACTCTTCTAGAAGAAGCTCGTGGTATTTGTCTCTACTATTATCAAGAACCTCAAGTAGAGGACCTACCTGGTACCCATACCGTGTAAGAGTTGAACCTACAAGAGTGATATAGTCCTTGATCAGAAGTAGATGACTTGCAGTCTCCATACGGGAAAACTGCTCACCCAGCACAGCTGTCATCTTCGCAATAGCTGTATCCCATATTGTCTCCACCTGATTTGCTGATAATAGCCCTCCAGCTGTTCGTAGTATCCGGTCCTCCACTATAAAGTAACCAGCAATTTGAGCAAAAAAAGTTTGATGGGATTCTAGGAATGGTTGAATCGAGGATATTTGCAAGTCTGACTTTAGCTGCAACAACCGATTCTTGTAGTAGTATTCACGGAACTGATCTTGGATTCCAAGGCAAGTGTGGATGTGGTATGCCCGATAGACAGGTGTGAGATCAAACTTCAGAATTGAATCTTCATCAATTTCCTCCACATCTAAAGTGTACACACAATCTCCTAACCCCGATCGGCTCTGTTCCTCAGCTTCCCTTTGGCGAGCCCGCATTTCCTCATCCCTCTGACGGGCAGATGCTGCCTGTCCTATAGCCATCTGGCCGATTTCTCTAGCGGTGCTCCTAATGTGAACCAACCACTCATTAAACTCACTATTTACTCTCTTTTCAATATGCAATTTTATTGCTGGTATTTGCTTCTCAATAACCTTCCGCAGGGCCTTAACAGGAATATTTTGCAAAATGTTTTTCTCAATCAGGTCTAGAGTCTTCAGAGCAGGATAAAACCGACCTTCGGTTACATTTGCATTACACTTCACACACAGCTCTAGGACTTGCACACACACCGTTGACATCTTAATAGCCTCAGTCACATTCTTCTTGATTGAATATGACTCAAGAAGCTCCTCAAGTTTCAACAGAAGTTCACTACCAACCTCCTGGAGCCGGAAATTATCACTTGATAGCTCGCTCTTCAGCTCTTCAGCATCGACCAAGAGACCTCGGAGCTCATCAACAGCTAGAATAAATTCTTCATAGTGGAGCTTGCAAAGCTCCTCAATTTCAACTTCCTTCTTCTTCACAACATTCTTGAGCTGATGTGAGAGGGCCTCCGGTCTTCCCATCTCAAATGCATGCCTGACAATAGGACCTAGATCTTCCCCATTCCCAATTGAAGTTGCAAGTACCAAGTCTTCTCCCCCATCCCCATTCTCTGTAACAGTTCTCTTTTTGGTTTTTGCTTGCATGGTTCTGATCACACTCTGTATAATTGAGAAATTAATGGAACATACATCATTATTGAAGAATAAAATAGCAAGGTAAGTTTGAGCTCGTTCATACGGAAAAAAAAAACAAAAAAAAACTTTCAATTCCAAAATACTCCACTTAATAATGCAAATACAAAGAGAAAAGGAAAACCCAATAACAGAGTTTGGATAGTTTCCTTGAAATAAACTTGATATTCACCAAGAAGCACAATATGAAAGCAAAAGTAAGAAATTATTACTAAGAAAATTTGTAAAGGAAAAACCATTCTTGGGAGGATTTCTGCCATCTTAAATAGAAAAGAAATCAAATCAATCATAACCAGAAAATGAGACTAAATCAATCTAACCCAACAGAAAGTTCAGGGAAAAAAAAAAGAGGATTTTGATTACAATGAGTAGACATATTCAAATGGGTATTATTTCTAAACACCAAAATCCGACAATCCATTTGCAGAAGAGACAGAAAGGATCGAATCAATTCCAGTTAACACTATCCTATAACCTCAAGAACGACTACCCATTAATCAAAAACAATGAGAATGATGCATAGATTCCCTATTCAGAAAACCCATGAAGAAAAAAGGAAACAAATGTAGCGGTTCTACTCATAGGGCTATAAATCAGAGATAGAAAGAGACTTACTGATGAGCAGAGAAGGGCCTATCCTTCCTGGCAAGAACGTCGACAAAACTCAAAGAGGGAGGAGCTGAGAAGGGCTTATCCTTCCTAGCAAGAACGTCGTCAAACCCAAAGAGGAAATCATAAAAGCAGGAAAGAATGCCTGGTTGAACTACTCCAAATCCACAGCAGAGAGAGAAGCGAGAGTTTTTATTTTCTCTTTCGGTTCTTTTATTTAATAATTTCTCCCAACAACAATATCTATTTTCTACTTTTTAAAATGCAGAAAATTTTCTCTTAGATTGCTTAAAATATAACCATAGCGACCTTAACGAGGGTTTCCGATTTTACTGGTGGGGTGTCCACCTAAGTTTAGACCACTTCAGCAACCTCAAAAGTTTAAGAAATGAAATGATGCCTTAAATCATGCTACAGACATTCTTTCTCTATGTTCCATCATGTTCCCATCAGATCATATTTTAGTTCTTTACCAAAAAAAAAAAAATCATAGTTTACCTTGAGTAGAATTTTTCTTCCTCTGTTGGAATAGAGATATCTCTTCTCCAATGATGATGTGATCATCTGATTGAATTTTTGAAAATCTTTAGTTTTTATGGACCGGGTCTTCATTCAGCTATGGTCTTTTTCCTTGACTAAGGCCTTGGGATGGTCTTGAGAAGGTACATCGTAAGGGGTGGGGATCTTTATCTCCCCCAATACTGGGAGGGGGGCTGCTGTGCACATCGTGTGGTTGGGCACCACCCATGTGTGTACAGTGGGGCCCATTGTGCACACATGGGTAGTGCCCAGCCACATGATACGCACTGGACCGCCCCCAGTACTGGGGGCGATAATTTTCCAAGGGGTGGGGTATTATCGCCTTTGCCCAATGGGATGAGTATTAATTACCCTACGATGGTGGCTCTGAACCCCACCCTGTCGGTGAAGGAAAACTTTCCCTTAATTTTTATGTCATAAAAAAGGGCAGCTTTCCAAGATTGGACCAGACTCGAGAGTGATTTCTTGAACCCATTTTACCAAAAAAGAAAAAAGGACTTCTTGAACCCAAGCAAGGAGGGCAAGCTCAAGTTCAAACATAATTCAAAATTAGGTTTATCCGCTCTGCTCGTCTGAATGTAAAAAATGTGAAAAATGGAACTTTTATTGTAAAACAGGATTTTCCATTATTTGTTTTGATATAAAATACATAAATTAGTAAATAACATTTAATTTTGAAGACAAGAAAAAAAATTTCCATAATTTATTATTTAAAAGGAATTACACTAGGCTTGTAAATGGATCGGATTCGGCTCGGATAGTGCTATATCCGCATCCGCATCCGATTAGCTATCGGACAAATTCGGATAGTGCTAAACGGATACGGACACGGATACGGATCGGATATTTTATCCGTTTACATGTAAATATAGTTTTTCGGATAGCTATAACCTATTCGTATCCGCATCCGTTTAACTTTTGGACGGATTTGAATAGTGCTAAACAGATAAGGACACGGATATGGAAACGGATTTTGGCTATTCATTTACACCCCTAAATTACACTAACGAAACAAACATGGCCTAACCCTTTCCCAAATAAAAGATTTCAAATATACAACTAGTTTCGAGTTTTCTTGTGCTAGGTAGATTAACTGGTTAAAGTTTTTTTTTTAAAGCCAAAAACCAATAAATTTTTGAGAAAAGGAATGCCACCTGGTCGTGCAACGCGATGTGTACCTGTGATCAGACACAACTGTGTGTGAAATGACCAGTGGACCCCTAGAAAGGCAGAAAGTCCTAGGGGTAAACCGATCATTTTGCATGCGGCTATCTAGGCGTAGGTACATAATATGTTGTACGACCGGGTGGTGTTCGTTATCCCTAAGTTTTTTTTAAAAGAAAATCAATAAAGGAGCAACTCCCGCCAACCAAAGAAGGGAATACAAAAAAGCGAGGAGGATTAGGCCCCAAATCCTACACTAATTGAACTTGACGGCACCCTTAGCCAAAAAGTGAGCAATCCTATTAGAGGAACTGGGTACATAGAAATAATAATAATAATAATAGAATTATGGGGATAATGTCGTGCATAAGAGTGTAGGTAGTCCAATCTAACATCCAGTTATAACGGGCAAACTATTTGAGCATAGGGATGAAGTTCTCTGCACTAAGGGCACAGGGTGTACCCAGACACATGGGGGTGGGTGAAATGACCGCCCCCCCCCTATGACCCAAACCCTATCCATGTCTCGCCCCATGTGTTTGGCGCATGCAGAAGTGAGAACTCCCATGTGTTTGGCGCATGCAGAAGTGAGAACTATTTATTTTATTAACATAAGCTCGAGAAAGAAAACTACAGCTAGGTCAATGAAAGAAGTGGGTAAGCATTGAGTGAACCAAAGAGCGTCTAGGCATTGCATTGACGCTTCAAACTACATCTGAAAGCTCGCTACCGCGCCAAGTGGAAGGGTTCAAGAATTATTTGTATTTTGGAGATCTAATATCAACCTTATGGATGTATATGTTTCTGTTATATCTTTTAGGCCAAATATTCTTTGTGCCGGGGTATAGGATGTGCCTAGACACATGGGGATGGGCAAAATGACATCCTTACCGCTCTGAATGACATGCCCATGTATCTGGGCACAGACTGCGCTACAAGGATATTTTTTTTTATAGAAATTGAATATGAATGATGTTGTGAAAGTCTGGTTTTTGTTTTTGTGAATCAAACTCCTTATATATGATCTTAAAAGTTTATTTTGATTCAAGTATTGTTGCCTTTCTGGAGGTGTTAAAATCTGAAAATTTGTTCTCGGAATTGGAGCTCTATAGAGATGGACTACAAAATGAAATTTAGTTTGACTCATTTAATGATTGATGATTCTAATATTTGAATGAAATGGTGATTTAAGCACTTATATTGTTAGAACCAATTAGGAACCAAATAGTGAAACTGATTAGAATTCTCTCTCTCTCTCTCTCTCTCTCTCTCTCCCAAAAACTCTGTCCCTTCTCTTCATGATCACCCTCTCTCTCGATTCTGACCGAGAAGAGGGCCAGAATCCAGAACCAGACGAAACCGATTAATTGATTAGAACCAATTAGGAACCTGTTTTGTACCAATTATTAGGGTTTATGTATGGGTTATTGGGTATTTCACTTACTAATCTTTACATTTTATAGTTTTATCAAAGATTGTAGTGTATGGCCCCATATATTGGACCAAAAAAATAATGTCAATTGCAAGATGTTTTGGTCTTGGAATCGATTAAGAATTAGAACCACTTAAGAACTGGTACCGGACCATTCTATTATTAATCGACGAGATTAATTCTAAGGTTTGGAATCGATTAATTAATCAGAACAGTTCCAGTCCTTAGACCCAAAAAGGTGGAACCGATTAGAACCCATCATGATTAACTAAAGCAGTACCGATTGACACCCCTATTACAAATTTAACAGACATATTCAAGGATCGAGTTTTCCTTAAGCCACATTGATTCATTGAATGAGAATCCATTTGTTGCAGATTGAAGGATGGGCACCAAAGGGTATATTACGAGGGTATTTTGAGATTTATACTAAAACCCTATCGGGGTTTATGGTGAACATTCACTGCGGTGAAGGAAAACTCTCTTTTATTCTATTCAATAGTACTAAAACATATAACCATCCAACATGAACTGATACATACAATAAAGCCCGTTCGATCAAACCATTATGGAAGAGTTAATATGTTTCCAATCCAAAGATAAACTGATGATGAAGTGTCCATCAATGAGCCGGAGGAGTACCAGGAGATGGACCGGATCGAGGGATTGAAGTTCGCTTTCCTATAGGACGATAAAGATACCAGTAATTAGGCTTCGGTAGAGGAAACCGAGATGGCTCAGCTGTAGTACCTGAAGTCGACTTACCAAGACCTGAGACATTGATCGGACTCGGAGGAGAACCACGGGATGGTCCAGATGGAGGAATTGGAAATCCCTTTGGAAGAAAAGAAAACGATAACTTGTCAGAACCAACTCTGGCTCCATTAACAACAACACCAATGATGGCCGGTGACAGAAGGACGATAATAAGCATCAAGAACTTCATCGTTAGTGTAGCCATGGTTAGGTATAGCTAACCTTGCAGACCCAACTGATGATGGAATGAATTTGGTCTGGAAAGAGATTGGATTAATATAGAGATTAGAGAGAGAACTCATGAGTAAATATAGAAAATAGTACTGTTTCATTTATGCTAATTACGAAGATCACGGTTGGTTATTCTTCTTTTGGCATTCACTTAGTGGATTACAGAGAGATTTTTTTCATGTATGGAATGTAGTATCTTCTTTTTTTGGGAAAGAAGGGATCCTCTAGAGTAATTGTCCACCAACTACTTCGGTTGGTTTTCAATTTTCCTATAATAAAAACAAGGGGCACTGTTCTCTGTGTCGCAAGCTTCGGTTTTCCTATGATAAAAAACAAGGGGTGTTGTTTTCTATGCCGCAGCGCAGCTTGCGCCCAGGCACATGGGGTGAGCGTAATGATCACCCTGCCCCCATACACAGGCTGCCCATGTGCCTAGGCATAGGGCAACCTGCGGCACAGAGAACATTCTCCCTAAAAACAATTTCGGTTTTATCTCTCCCTGGGTGGCCAAATAGGATTGGTCCAGAACTGGCTGGCTACTTCTTTGGTTTTTCGATTTTATTTTAGAAGTTATGTATGATATCTGAAATTAGGAAAAAAGTTTCCTGTGGGGGACTATACCGCCCATGCCGAGACACAGTTTGGGTGGGATAGGGGGGTAAAATGACCGCCTTGACCCCATGATGCTTTCACGTAGGTTCTCATTGGCCCCACATACATGCAAGGGCCACGCTTCCCATAGAGAACTCGTGTCCAATTAATTAATATTGGCCATGGGGTTGTCTAACTACTTGTCTTGGGAGTAGAGAATCAAATACATAATTTCACTGGTCAAATTTGAGCTTAAACTAAATAGTTGAAGTGTCTTAAAAATGATCTAGTATTTTATATAAGGGAAAAAGAAGGCTGTCCGGTTGCACGACTGCACCCCTAGTGAAATGAAAAATCTCATCCCTGTTGGATGCCCCTGTGCATTCTCATTGCCTCCATATTGGTGCACGGCCACACAGCTTGGCAGAGATGGGCTTCCCTTTTATAAAGTTACATAAATACCCTTACATTTTATTACAGGAAAAATGCATCATAGGGAAGGAAGAAACCTTTCACCATTGATGATGTGATCTTGTGATTGGATTCTTAAATCATCGTCAACTCCCACCCCCTATTGGGTCCAACAAACACCTCCCAAGATCAATGATAGTGGTGAAGGAAAGTGAAACCTATTTGTTACTTGGGGACGGGATTCATGCAAGGGACAGTCTTCCCATTGACTTCGTTTTCTAGGGAGGCGGGGGTCTTTTGTTTATTTTATATGCCCATTTATGCCCATCTCACTGTATTTAATGTACGCTGTGCACATGCACGGCTGCACATGAAAACTTTTACTTGTTATTTTATTAAAATTCACACTTACTTTATAATTTGAAATTGGGTAAGAGATCGCTGCCTAATCACATGGCCCTGCATCAATGCAGAAGCCAATAAGAGCGCACATACGAAAAATCCTCTAAAGTGCGGCCTTGAGAGCTCGACGTATACATGGAAAAAGCTTTATCCAATGGTGCGAGCTCGATGCAAGACAGTTTTTTTTTTTTTTCTTTCTTCTCGAGTTCGACAGCGTTGGATGGAAAAAACTTTGCTGCTACAGTTATAGCAGGAATGTTCCTGCTACAAGTCTAGCAGCCAAGGAAATGGAATAATTCATTTCTCCTTTGGGTTCATAAATACTCTCCTAGGTTTTAGTATTTTCGGATGTCGCATCTTCCATGTGTCGAGCTCTCAGACCCGCATTGCAATGCACCTCCAGATTAGAACATTGCAGAGACAGATAAAGCAGGATCACAAAATCTCAATCGGATATTTCATCTCTACGTTCTTTCTTGCCCCCACCGCTCTTTACTCTGTTTTGGTTTATCTCTCTCCCTCCCTCCACGCAATCTATCTCTTTTGGTTGAAAATGAGACGTAGGTTGAATGGGCTATGGTGGGTATCTTTTAGTTAATTCATTTTTTGAACTCTGTAGCTTTAAGAATTGAAATTTCAGTGAAATGCACATCGAACTTGAGACGGGCTCATCTCTATTTTAAGTCATTGACTTGTTTGAGAAGGAAGAAACGAAAGGAAACCAATGGGAATAACACTGTTACACTTTATTAGATGATTCGTTGCTTCTAATTTACTATGTTAATCCTTGAATGGTGCGTGATTATGGTTTCCGTTTGACTGAGCTTTCATGGACCGGTTTGTTTGTGATGCCACCACTTGCAGGGAATGGCTGATTATTTTGGACTAGAGTGTTTGTGATTAGTAACTCTAATTTCCTAATATCATTGCAATTTAATTTGGTTCTAATGATATCCTTTTATATTTAGTACAGACTGGATTGCGGTGATCGGCACAACCCTTTTGTCCTTTCCTTCGTGTGTTACCGTAGATGGATGTAGTAATCACGGAACAAAGTTTACTTTCAAAGATGCATTTGACGTGCAATAACAAATTATTTTTCTCCTCAAACTTTTTTATATTTTTAGTTTTTCAATTTTGGTTGGTACCACTTCTCTCATATACTATGTTACAAAAGATTTGGCTGTAAATTTTTAAGGTCCGTTTAGGAATGCTAACTTAAGAACATGCCTTAAAATAATCCTAACTTATGAGGGTGGTGATGTTCCTACTTATTAATTAATACCAAATAAGAGGTAATGTAGACTAGTTATGTGATTTGAGAAAATAAATAAATAAATCATATCTCAAGTGATTGAAATTAGTGTCTTATTATAATATTATTAAATATATATAACATGTGTTAGGGAATAGTTTTTTAAAATTTTTGATTGGACTGCTTTGAACCAGTTTAAGAATCAGAACCGGCCCACCCATTAGTTAATGGTCCTGGATCTCAAGTTTAGAACCGATTAACTTATTGGTCCGGTTCTAGTCCTAGTTCTAGTCTTAGCCCCTAGGACTAGAACCATTAAGGAACCAGACCAATTGGCACCCCTAATATATACTAGTAAATATGCACGTGTGGACAAGAATTTGTGTGTGTGTGTGTGTGTGTGTGTGTGTGTGTGTGTGTGTGTGTGAGAGAGAGAGAGAGAGAGAGAGAGAGGAAAATAGCCACTGGTCAATATTTGTGCATCCTAACAGTTTATTCACCAATGCATACTAAAATTTATATGTTGAATGAAGAATCAGTTGTAATACATAAGCACAGTTTCTTGCATATTTTTTCGAAGCTTCAGTTAAAACAAATTTATCATTACCATGTTCAGATCAAGAAAATAAGAATCAGTAAAAGGCCATTTATCTTGTTGGAGATCGATCAACTAATCAGATCATTTTTTAAACCCATGTAACCTTTTGAGTATGAAATTTATTGGTACTTTATATGTTTAAATAAAGGTTCTATACAAGTTAGTATAATAATTTAAAAGTTGTACGAGCATAACTCAATCTGATAAAGAGAAGGAGAAAAAGAAGAAGAAGAAGAAGAAAGTGTTTGTACGTATTCAATAGATGGATTAACAGAGCAATCAAAATGGTAGATTTCTATTATTTTGAAACAACAAAAGATGAAATTCAAGTCCCTTGCATATGCAAACATTGTATATTCATCAATGTTGTAGAATGAATAATATCTAAAAGATAAATGTCTTAAGATAACCAAAAGAAAATTAGACATACTATGCTTTGACACATTTCTTTCAAGTTCATCTCTAGGTGTTAATACATCTTTCAAGGCGCAGAGTTGTTCCTCACCTTATGAGGAGACAACTTAAGTATCTTAAACTATTTTAGCATAAACAGTTGATAGATTGCGTCAAGCGATCATTTACAAGTGGTATAATATTTTTATTATCTGAAAAAGAATTAATAAACAAATAAAATACTCATGAAAACTATTAAAAACGGGTGTACCACAAAAATGTTAAGCCATGTGATTTTACAAATGAAGTTAAGAAAACCTTATTGCACAAAAAAATTCTCTTATCTAAGTTGTTAAGAAATCGAGACAGATAAAGCTATTAAAACATGAGCAGAAGAACAATGCATTAATTGTACTCTTACTGTCTTACAGTCATTTTTCTATTTCTAAAATGCATTCATAACGAATTAGAAACCAAATAGTGAAACTGACCCTTCACAAGTTCCTTTTCTCTCTCTCTCTCTCTCCGAAAACTGCCCCTTCTTTTCACGATCACCCTCTCTGCCCTAACGTATGGCCACCGGACAACCAGACCAAACCGATTAATTGATTAGTACCAATTAGGAACCTATGTCGTACCAATCATGAGGGTTTCCATTTTATAGTTTTATCAAAGATTGTAGTGTATGGCCCCATATATTGGACCAAAAAAATACTTTCAATTGCAAGATGTTTTGGTCTTCGAATCGATTAAGAATTAGGACCATTCTATTATTAATAGACGAGATTAATTCAATTAATCAGAACAGTTCCAATCTTTAGACCCATAAAGGTAGAATCGATTAGAACCCATCATGATTAACTAACATTGTGTTTGATTACGTAAATCTGTGGGTGTTACATCTGTAAATGCATGAATCTCAATTTTTTTAACCATTTAGTTGGAAAAACGGATTTACATCTTCAGATTCACCAATCTTAAGATTCAATATTTTAGCCTAAAAGACTGAATCTCAAGAATTTACCTCATGAGGTAAAATCTTGAGATTCATGTTTTTTCGTTTCTTAAGATTCACATATTATCGAGAGAGGGAAGGCTAAATCGTGGAGCTCCATCAAAAAACCGTCATTGCCGTTTCAAGTATCTGCAATATCGTTGACGCTCCTTTGCAAATCGCCATTACCGCTTGATTTCTAGAGGCTTTCTCGAAAAGCCTCTCATCTCCATTTCCCTTTTTTTTATTCGTCACTTTCTAATCCACTCACCGAATACTCTCTTTCCACTTTCTTCCCAAAATCAAATCCATTTGTTACACAAAACCCATTTCTCTTGCTGATTTCTAAATCCCTTCCTGCAAGAACTATCCCCATCGATTGAAATCTTTCCTATTTTCTCATGTCCACGCACTATTGAATCATTCATCAGTGTGGCCAGGAGATTCCTACAATTTGAATTTGAATTGGAATTTTCGTATTTATTTTCTTTTTCTTTACTGAATACTTTGTAAATGCAATTCTACGTCAGGAGACCCACTAGGAAACAGAAAAGTATCGAGAGTGATATGAAAATCTTTACCATTGCAGCTTCAGGTTTCAGAATCAGGGTATCCAAACATGTTATTCTGACATAACTTCAAATCTACAGATACTCTCTTCTATTGATGTTATATCTAAATCAATGCAGACATCCAGATAAAATTTACGCGACCAAACGCAATGTAAAGCAATTCCGATTGACACTCACAGATTTAACGTATATATATATATCGATGAGCTTTCCATAAAGCCACATTGAATGAGAATCCATTTGTTGCAGGTTGAAGGATGGGCACTAAAGGGAATATAACGAGGGTACGTATTTTGAGATTTATATTAAAACCCTGTTGGGGGTGTATGGTGAAGGAAAACTCTCTCTTTTATTATTAGATTCAATAGTACTAAAACATATAACCATCCAGCATGAACTGATTTCGATCAAAACCAAGTATTATTCAATAGAAGATGAGGATGGTGATGGAATCATATGTTTCCAATCCAAAGATTAACTGATGATGATGATGATGGAAGTGTCCATCAATGAGCCGGAGATGCACCGGACCGAGGGAATGGAAATCGTTTTCTTCCTTTAGGACGATAACGGAACCAATAATTAGGCTTCAAAGGAGGAACCCGAGATGGCCCAGATGGAGTACCTGGAGTCGATTCACCAGCACCTGAGAGAGTGATCGGAATCTGCTGATGAGAACCAACTCTGCCAGCTCCATTAGCAACAACAACACCAAGGATGGCCGGTGACACAAGGACGACGATAAGCACTAACAACTTCATTGTTAGTGTAGCCATGTTTAGGTATAGCTAGCCCTGTAGACCCAACTGATGCTGGAATGAATTTGGTCTGGAAAGAGATTAATTGGATTAATATATATATATATATAGAGAGAGAGAGAGAGAGAACTCATGAGTAAATATAGAAACTACTACTGTTAATTTCATTTACAGTTACGAAGATCACGGTTGGTTATTCTTCTTTTGGTATTCACTAACAGGATCACACGTATTCTACCCAAAAAAAGACTGGATTACAGGGAACAGATTTTCTTCTCTTCTATGTATGGAATCTAATATGCATTGCTTGTTTTTTGGGGGAGGGGATCCTCTACAATAATCGTCCACCAACTACTTCGGTTTTCAGTTTTCCTATAATAAAAACAACAACAACTACTTCGGTTTTATCTCTCCCTGGGTGGTCAAATCGGATTGGTCCAGAACTGGCTGGCTACTTCTCTGGTTTTCCCATTTTATTTTACAAGTCATGTATGATAGTCCAGGGTGTCAATTTCAGGCCCGCACCTGCAGGACTGAACTAGCCCAAACCGACCTGAAATTCAGATCGTCTACGGCCCAGATGTCTGTAGCGGCCTATGCAGCTCAAACTGGGCCACGCACGTAATGACCGCCTGACCCCCGCTCGGGCAAGGAGTTTGGGCAGGGGTAAGGCAGTCTTTGCACGCACGGCTCAGTTTGCGCCTCACAGGCCACTACGGGCAACGCGCCATAGGGGATCTGGATCCACTGACCTGTCCTGTTTAATAAACATGTGAGGCTCAAGCCTGAACCGATTATAATCGGTCGTTCCTTATGTGAGGCCTTTACCCGTCGGTCGTCCAATCGGCCCGACTGATTACTAGCCTACTTAAGCCTGATCCCTTTAACCCGACTAAACCCTACCCTTTAGGCCCGTTTGAAATACCTATTCTAACCCCAAAACCATCCCCGGCTCCATTTTCCTTTAAGGCCCCAAATCAAAATTGACTAAAAAGCCTGACCCTCTCTAGGGCTCAATAAGCCAATGTCATGGCCCGTTTTGAACCCGTTTATAGTTAAAATATTCACTAGCCCGTCTAAGATCCGTTTAGTTCGATTATACGTAGCTTGATTAAAGCTCAAACATTGACCGACCAAAATAAGCCCAATTACTTAAACGGTTGGATACGATTGCAGGGGTGAAAACTGGTGAGCCTGGCTAGGCCCGACCAGTGCAGGGGCCAACAAGAGCGTAAATAAGAACATCAACATAGATGAGATTTTTTATTTCACAAGCTAGGTAGCTACACTGATGAGTTTGGCCTTTGGACTGGGATTAAAGAGGTGAGCAGTTGGGTTTATAGCCGCCCATGCCAGAGCCGGGGCTTGAACTATTTAATAATGGGGCAATCAGGCCAGCCACGAGTAGCTTAGTTGAAAATTTCGTTTCAGTTGCCATTCTACTCAAGGAACGAAAATAAAATTTTCAGATAAATCAGGCATTTTGTTTGGAAATTTCAGTTTAACTTTTCGGGTAGATATATACTTATATTTATGTGTATGTAAACTGTCTCACTTGGGACATTATTTTGGGGGAAAAATAAGTGGTGGGATTCGAATTCGTCGCTTACAAAATTTTTTTAAGGGGGTAGTTCTCTATGAAGGAGCGTGATCCCTACATGTGTGCGGGAGTCAATGAGAACACACACAAAAGCATCTTGAGAGATTTTCACCTTTCATAGGGGTAGGGTGATCATTTTGCTCCCATCTCCGGGATTTCCACCTTTTGTTTGATGTAGATGGGTATCATGTTCAAATCCCCGGAGACGAAATTTTTTTTTTTTTTTTTTTACTAATGAAAGGAGATGGAATTTTATATAGCCAAGTTTTTTTTTAAAACTTTCATTTATAAAGTAAAGGCTAAACGATCTACGCATGGTGCATTATCTTTTCTCTCTTTCACAAGAGGGGGTCAAAATGACAAAAATAAAAAATAAAAATCCTTCTATTGGACAAATTCTTAACCCTTTCCCCTCATGCAACCGTGCATGAAAACCTCCCCCAAGTAAAACTATAAAAAGGCACTTTCCAAGCTAAGTTTGGACGGTACCTTTTTATAGTTTTACTTGGGGGAGGTTTTCATGCACGGTTGAGATTTGATTTCATGCTTTTATTTGTTATATAGGTGCCTAGAGTTGGAGTATGATTCTGTTTTGTCTGAACAGAATTTAATTATTGCAATTCTCCAATTCTGAAAATTGGAATTAGAATTTCATCAATTCTGAGAATTGTCTAGACTTGGCATGATTGTGAATTAGAATCGGATCCAAATGTATAGCTATAACAAAGTTCTCTGCAGTTAAGAACAATGTCCTTTAGAGCACAACAATTGAGGCCATATCGTTATCGTGTGAGTGAGCTTATCGACATCAACTGAGCATGGAACAAATTTGGTTCTCCTTTGCTCTCTTCCTATTAGCTCTCCTTTTCTCCACTAACTTCTTGTTGCATAAAAAATCACATAAACACCTAAACCTTCCACCCAGTCCATCCTCCCGTCCAATCATAGGTCATCTCCATCTCATCAAACAGCCATTACATCGAACACTTCACAGCCATTGATCCTTTTGGTGAAGCCTGATATCAACCCAGAAAGCGCGTGAGGATCTTCGGAGGGCTGTTTCGGTCTCAAAACGAGCTCGGATGGCCTAAAAAGCAGATACATCACTGTCAGAGGCGATGAGTTGTGTAGAGCCCGTCGAGACCTTTGAAACGATATATATTTCGACATATGTTTAGTTTTGGTCCGACCCTGACTAGTTAGTCATTTTTGAGTTCTAGGGGTATTTTTGTACTTTACTAGGTTAAGGCTTTTCTATAAAGTGTCCTTATTTCGTTGAGAAAAGTGTGGTGAGTTTTGAAAGTGTATAACTTGCTTTAGAGAAATAGTGAAACTGTTCCGGCCGTGGACATAGCCTACCTTCTTGGGAGTGAACCATGTAAGTCCTTGGTGTTGTTTGCTTGTTTTTTTTCTTTTTGTGTTTTCTTCTGCAATATCCCATTTCTGCGTGTTGTTTTCTTAATACAAGACAAGAGATGGACAGAAGATAGGGTGACCATTGTGAGACTACTCTCCCAACAACTTGATGAACTAGTTTGTTACAGTAAAAAACTTTATGCTTCTGTAGAGGCTTTGGACCTTTTTGTGCACTATTCTGACGCTAATCTTCTCTTTAATGAAATGAACGTTTTCAACACATTTTTTAAACATTTGATTGGCGTATGCAAATGGAAGGCACATTACAAGATATGGGGAGCTCTTCTAGGCTCATGATGAAGCTCTTCTAAGACTTCAACATATTGAACTCAAGGTTCAAGAAAGAAACTTTCTAGGTTTCTATAAGAACAATTCTTCTCAATATGAAAATTCCACCACAATAACCATCATTGATCAGCAACCATTACAATGCTTTTATAGCTAATATAAGAATCCTAACACAGAACCTATTCTGAACCCTACATTCTAATAAAATCTTAACCCAATGTCAGTTTTCAATGCCTTATAGCTCATCACAAAGCTCTTCAATGCTCTGCAACTTTTATTAGCGAATTTCTTAAATTTCCATTGTTTGTGGTTAAAAATAGATCAAAACACAAGACATGATTCCAATCTTTATTATGTAAGATTGGTTTTCTTAATCTAGAAGTTTCCTCTTCCTCTCTTTCTTCGCTTGGATGAAGCTCGATCTTCGTGAAATTACTTCAATTATTAAGAAGATTGTATTTTTCTTCTCACTTTAAACATCCAAAAATGAACAAAATTGAATGATGAATTTTGTTACATGATTTTGATATCTTCATCTGATAAGAAAAAAAAGTACTTTATTCCATTTTAATTGTGACAACTCCTATTCACATTAAGCATTTCCCTCAGGCACCCATTATAACAAAAGCATTATTTACACACATTAATGAACTCAAGCATATAGAAACAAACAAAAATGGAGGAAGCTTAATGAGTTAATAAATCTCTTGCTATCCTACCTACCGTTCATTACTGAAATAGTTACATCATTAACAGATTCTTGGCCAGTTGACAAGGAAGACTCAACACCAATATTACTTTTGCCTATAGTAAAAGCAGGTTGTTTTGGAGATGGCAAAGATGTAGTCTCATTGCTAAGCATAGAAACAACCTCGGACATAGTTGGTCTATCTGCTGCACTCTGTTGCACACACAAGAAGCCCACATGCACATACCTTATAAATTCAAATTCATTCGTCGAACATGAATCAACTAAAGTACTATCCATCAACTCCAATATTTTTTCTTGATTCCGCAAATCCCAAGCCTGAAATGGAAGTTAAATTTCGTGGATGCTTAACATTCAGATCAAACCAAAGAAGATTATATGAATACAGCAGAGAAAGGGAACGCAGGGGGGGGGGGGGAGATGGAAAATGAAAACTGAGATTGAGTATGGGTGACTTACATATCCAAGTAGATTTAAATCACTATCTGTCTGATAGAAACCATTGTTCTTTCTACCACTCACAATCTCTAACATCATCACTCCAAAACTAAATACATCGGATTTTTCGGAGAAAAGGCCGTCCATTGCATATTCCGGTGACATATAACCACTGGAATCCAAGAATCAGAAAATTTTATTAAGATATATAAAGAAAGGATGTGCTGTTTTAATTTGTGTTTATGGTGGGTGTGTGTATGAGAGAGAGAGAGAGAGAGAGAGAGAGTTTTTGGTATATAAACATTCTGTAAAGGTAAATTTTACTCACAATGTCCCAATGATTCTACTTGTATTGGCTTGGGATTCATTCTGGCCAAAAACTCTTGCTGTCCCAAAATCTGATATTTTAGGGTTCATGTCACAATCCAATAAAACGTTGCTAGTCTTCAAATCTCTATGAATGATTTTCAATCTAGAATACTTGTGAAGGTACAAAAGCCCTTGTGCTATCCCTTCAATTATGCTAACGCGAGTTCTCCAATCCAATAATGCCCGTTTCATCGGATCTACCTCAAAGTTGCATTGAAATAAGAGAAGATAAACAAACCATCACAGTCAAAAACTGTTGAAACATTGAGTAATAACAAAAGGTTAATTTAAGGGTTAAATAACAAACCAAAAAGGAAAGAATCCAAGCCTTTGTTAGGCATGTACTCGTAGATTAGTATCAGCTCATCTCCTTCAATGCAACAACCCAAAAGCCTAACAAGGTTTCTGTGTTGTAGTTTACAAATCAATGTGAATTCATTTTTAAACTGCTCCAATCCTTGCCTTGACATTTTAGAAAGCCTTTTCACTGCAATTTCTTGTCCTCCTACCAACTTACCCTGCAATAATAATAATCTGATAGTTTAAACTACCGGAAAAATATGAATAGAAAAGTTTTGGGCCTACATATCATATTATAACATGTAATGTAGTTAGCCCTCACTCTATTGTGCTATGAAATTTAAATTTCTCTTCAAGCTGCATTAATGAGGTAGATATTACCTTATAAACTGGCCCAAAGCCACCTTCTCCAAGCTTATTAGTAGTAGAGAAATTATTTGTAGCAGATTCTATGCTAGAAAAACTGAATAATGGCAATTCAGAGTCCTTGTTCCCACATAATTTCTGCTCACTTGCATTGTTATTTTTGTATGCAGCTTCTATGTCACTAAATTTATTTAATTGCAACCTTGAACTTGCAGTATCATTCTCTTCGTTCTTCTCATTGTTTCCTGGTTAATGATTACATAGAAAGAATGTTAAAACCATAGCTCCAAGATGAAATCAGTGAATCCCAGAAAGCAGTTTTGACTATATATAGATGGTTGATGGATAGTTTATTACCTCCACTATCACAATATCTACTCTTTAGTCTACAGATTATGAAGGCTATTAGAAAGGCCGACATAATGATTAAGACTAACACGGTGATTTGTAACCACAGCTTCCTCTTGGCTGAATGACCTGAAAACAAAATTAACCATATTCATAATTAATAATATTAATCAAGCAACACAACCTTCTATATTTATCTGCTCAGACTTGTAAATGTAGCCACAAGTCCAACTAAAGAAACCATCTTTTTTGAAAAGACCCAGGTATTAACCTAATATTATTTGTAGCTGTAACTAAGCCCAAAATATCTTCCAGGGACACCAAATTTTCAATCGGGCTTGTGAGACCAATTTTTCAAAGTGAATTGAAGCCCCAGGAAAGCAATTGATCTACAAAGACATGAAGAGATTTACCTCAGTCACCTAATCAATACTCACAGTAGTGATTTTGACATTGTGATTCTCATCTTAGAATTCTTGGGTCATTACGCCATACTAAATCACAAGCTCTATATCTTAGGTATCTACTTTTATTTCATTAATGGGTAGTCTTAAAAACCGAATTTGAAAAACAAAAAAAAAAACAAAAAAAAAAAACAAAAATCTTATTGATTCGTGTTCGTTTCATCACAAGGTGTTCCCTAAATTGTTATACAAATTATTTCATGATCGAGTTGTACTTTACCAGGGGAAATATCTTCCTTCACCTAAGAATTGGTTGTAGAGTTGAGGGGAATTACACATTGCGAAAGCTTGATATGAAATGCTCAGCGATTGTAAGATTTTAGTTCTCATGAATTGTGTTTGGTGGATATTTTGAATCTTACATACAGGTTTACATCAAAGTGGTGTCTTGCTGTCACCAACCTTTCAGGATTCCACGTGAAAGCAATTATTTCACATCGGATGAGAGCAACCAGATGCAAAGAGTTATAAGGATTTGGGCTCCCTCTTCTTAATGATTAATTTTTATAAATGAATTTTACCTAAGTTCCAACAAGTGGTATTAAAGCGGGTACGACAATTCCAATCTACTTGCAACCTTTGTTCACACCTTGTTGGGGTGAATTTGTATTGGTAACAGCTTATAGGCAATCTTAGGGAGACGTGCACACCTGTTTGTTTCGTTTAAATACATAAATAATTGGGAAGGCGTCAGATGATTCCCAAACATGGTTCAATGAGCTTTTGAAGAGACGTGAAGTGGGGAACACTACTCCACTCGTTTCTTTCTAAAGTTACTTTACCACATAACTGAGAACACACCTTTTGTAGGGCACTACTAGGGCTACCAGTTTGAACTTTTAGATTAGAAACTGGTCTATGTAGTTACAAGGACTGGTAGTATAAGTTTGAACAACAGAGACTAACTGAAAGAAAAAGGTAAATGGCATGACAGTAGTTGAGAGTTTGAGACTTGAGAGCACAATCAGCTCGCCTAATGCGACTTTAGGGATAGATATACGGTTTGGACCACAGGCCTGTGATAGAAGGTTCTTCTATGTACACTACCATTCTATCTGAAAATGATGGATTTTCAAATCCTTCAATAGACGTGTTTGACTCAACAATCTGATTTTTTTTTTTTTGTTTTGGGTCGAATTTATTCAGTTTCTTCTAGCTAGCTAATAATGCAACCAAAAATCTCTGAAACCCAAAACTTGTTTTTCTGAAATATGAATTTGAAAGTTCAAAAAATGGAAACTCACCAAAATCTAATAACTGTCGGCCTTTCTCCCTGGTCGTTTCAGTCCCTAAAAGAATATCAAAGGAGGCGAATGAGAAGTACAGAACTAATAACTGATAATCATTTGAATGAGTTTTCAAAAAAGAGTTTGAGATGATCACCTAACGTGGTATCATTCTGAAGGTAAAGTGTGTAATCAGAAAGATAATCAGAACTCTGCCACAAGATCCGCTCTCCATCTCTAAGGATTAAATTACCAGAATCAAGGATTGTTGCACTTGTGTTGCCACCCATGGCGGGTTCTTCAGAGTTGATAATGGTTGAATTGCCTTTGCCACTGGTTAGCACCAAATTTCCTTTACGATTAATGCTTAGTACTCCAGAGGAATCCATAAGGGGGTTATCTCTGTTGGCTATCCATACTGCCCTTCCATCATAGCCAAACAAGTACAGAATTGCCAAGTAACGGTTCTGTGAATTCTCAAGGTTTATGAACTTTACTTCAAACAGCTTGTGTGCAGAAACCAAGTTCTCCCCATCTCTGAGTTTCTCTCCTGCTAGCAGTGTGTCCTTCGCTTCAGATCCTCTGTTTCCTAAGCTCCAAGCAGAGAATATCAAGAAAAACAAAACTTCTAATGTATTACAGATGCTTCTGAATCTAGCCATTGCAGACAGCTCCAAAAGCTTGGAATTTTTGAGTGAGAGCAGAAAGGAGGAGTGAACAACACCACCACCTAATAATTAATGTAGTAGCTAGTTAACCTGTTCTAATGGAAAAGGAAATGGGTCCCCCATATTATAATGAAACTGCCATGAACATGCTCTGTACAATAAAGAAGGTTCCTTGAAACTGGAAAGTGCAAGTGGGTAAGCTCTCTCTCCTCTCTTTCTTGCTGTGGTGGCCGGTGGCATTACCTCGTGTGAGGCATGTTTTGTTATGTGAATGAGAGGTTAAGAAATCGAGGTGGTTTGATGATAAGGTTTGACAAAAGGGTTCTGCAGCTTTAAAGTTAAGACTTAACACTTGACAGCAAGGCTATCCTGAGAAATGTAATATGTTAAGTCCTAATGGGTTATGATGAGGAGGGAGACAATGGGAAAATTGAAAAATTGCCAATATTTAGGGGACCAGGATCCTCTACACGACCGTCGGGCAGCGGAGCACATCTAACGGCATAACAGAGGCCAGGATGACACACATTTTAATATATATTTAGGAGATAAGAAAATTAATTATAAAATACATAGATTTGATTTTATTCACTTGTTTTGTCTTGTAAATCTACTTGTTTTGTAATTCTTTTTCTTTTTTTTTATTTTAAATATATTAAATCAAAATTTGTTGAATCGAAATCGGCCAACTCGATTCTATCACATATTTTTTAAATTGATTATGAATTATGGGTGTTAATTTAGAATCAAATCAAATGTTTAAAATCAAACTGGGAAAAAAATTGAAATTTGAAATTTCATTGGGTTCAATTTCAATTTTGGTTTTTTTTTTTTCCTGGTAAACATGGTTTTCGTTTATGTTTTAGGCTAAAATCTGTCGATTTGGACCAAACCGAATTGAAGTGAATGAAATGTAACTTTGTATAACTGAATTCAATCAAACCAAAATCATACTAAACTCCAAAATGTCAATTTCATATTTTGGACTATAGTTCCATGGAATAATATGTTATTACTTAAACATGAAAAAATTGAAATCTTAGATCAAAACACTGTGTATGGTAAAACTCGAATTCTAAAATTTCAGTTTTCATTTTATCTTTTTCATCTCCATCTTTGACCATCGAGTGCACGAGTTCTAAGATTTCAATTTTCACTTTGTCTTTTCTGCCTCTGTCTTTGAGTATCGACTCTCCTCATTTGTCTTCTATAATACTAAAATTCTACTAATTTCTCTTTCATGTCTTGTTACTTCACAATTAGTACGTCGCATTCCCAAGTCTAATACAAATTGAAGTGAATTAAACAAAATTAAAAAATTAAACTGAATTATCAAGACAGTATACGAATCAAATGAAATCGAATTAAAAAAAAAAACCAAATAAGAACAATATAAAATCGAATCTACAAGTCTTTTGAATAAATAAAAAAAAAAACTGCAAAATATTACAAATTGTTTCCTTATTTTTTTCCTGATTCCAATTTCTAGGGTTGTGGGAGATTCTGAAAGATCTCAGTCTGATTCCAAACGATTTCGAACCAATTTGACAGAGACCAATCCCAGTGTCTTATTAGAGGTTTAAAAATCTTGACAAGGAATGACTGTTTATTGTATTGTTTGGATACGCTTGGCTGATGCTCAACCATATCCCAAATATTCCAATAAGGAATTGTTTATATTCTTCCATGAAAAATGGAATTATATTCTATACTATTCTTTATTTCTTTAATAAATCTGCAATATTTATGAAACGTTTAGAGTCTAGTGGCTTCCAACAAACTTTCAACAAAACATTGGCCTTACAAAAATTGTGGGACCCGCAGTTGGTAGAAGGCGTTCAAATAATGGTTTCTCACTTCTAAGTCCAGCCAAGAACATGGTACACGAGTATAGACCATGAGAGACCACAGACTACCCTATGCCCCTCGGATTGTGATCTTCTATGGTGCGTTGCTCGTAATGGTTTATGTGGTTCAGACAAAGTGCCGCGCACAATATTTGCCTTATCCTTACTGGAGCGCCACTGTCCCTCTTACTCTGTTGGAGTGTTGAACGGTGGCATGACCTCGTGACTCATGTGAGGCATGTCAATGTGTTACGTAATGAAAGGTTCAGAAATGAAGGTGGTTTGATGCTAAGGATTGACAAAAGGAAGGGTTTTTCTATTTAAGCTAAGATTTGACAGCAAAGTTATCCCCAACTCTATTTATAGTTTTTTCACCCAAAAAAGAAGTGAAAACTCTATTTATAGTTTTATACTATATGAGGCTCTATTGATGGGTTACATTTTAGACATAGTTTTAGTGCATGGTATTGGTAATGGTTACTTTCAAAACTAATATGATATTGATATGGATTGGTCTGTCTCAAACAAATTTGCCTCTGGGTTTTTAAAAAATCAGGATTTATGACTGCTTTTATCCTTAGTCTATACTATTTCATCGATATGGTATCGGAATTGGTGGCTAGCAATACTGATACGGGCTATCCAATATTGGTACATCAAACCATGCTTCTAGAGGCATGAAATGGTGTTAAATTGGAATTGAACTCGAAATCCAAAATCGAAACCAGACCAAATAAGTCAAATCGAACTAAACCGAATTAATTCATATCCAATTTGGCTATGAAATGTAGTATATCAATTTGGTTAGGTACCGATTCCAACATAGGATCCGTATGTTCGAACCAAACCGAATTGGGATACTAATATATTATAGTGTAAATTTTTTTTTTTTGGTAGAAGTATATTACGGATATTAATATTAGATTTTTTAATATTACTATGAGAAAAAGAATGTTGCTTAGTGTGTGGTTCCTACGTCTAGTCACTTGAGCATGTGAAATTACCGCCTAGCCCCTCCTAAAATTAAAAATTTCATCCGTGTTAATACCCATGTGCATGCTTTCACTAACCCCCACGCTAGTGCAGGGGTTAGACGATCAAACAGTGATATCTTGCCCTATTGCTATTATTATATTATAATATAATATAATATATCATACCATACATAGTATATTGATATTTTATAATACTACTATATTATAGTATATGAAGTATATATAGGAACTAGAACCAGAATCAAATTGAACTGATCAATGGAATTGATTCTTAATATTCAAAAAAATCTTCAGAAAAAATGAATGAAGTAGTTTGAAGCATTGGAGCAAGAGTCCATATTTATAGGAATAGAATACTCTGATTATGTTAACTGGATATATTTCCAACTTTTACCAGTGATATCTTGCCCTATTGCTATTATTATAGTATAATATAATATATCATACCATACATAGTATATTGATATTTTATAATATTACTATATTATAGTATATGAAGTATATATAGGAACTAGAACCAGAATCAAATTGAACTGATCAATGGAATTGATTCTTAATATTCAAAAAAATCATTAGAAAAAATGAATGAAGTAGTTTGAAGCATTGGAGCAAGAGTCTGTATTTATAGGAATAGAATATTCTGATTATGTTAACTGGATATATTTCCAACTTTTATCTTGAATATTAGATTTATAAATCCACTTGATAATGACAGAAACTATAAGGAGGATTAGGTTTGGACCCATAGAAAAGATAATTATTTCGAGATAACCAGATAAAGTAAGACATGAGAGCAAATACCGATAGCACCCTTACGACATCACTAAAAATAAAAGATTTACTTAGAAGAAAGTAGAAAATTAAATATCAATCAGTTTCAATTTCCTTCTTATAGAAAAATCAAAAAATTATCAATTTATTACAATAATCATCTATTATCAATTCATTAACAATAGATAGCAAAAAAACATAAACGTAACGAAGAATCATATAATTATCTAAGAATGGAATCCATGGATCATTCCAAATGAAAATACTCTTGTGATTCCCATTCTCAAACAAAGACTATTTCATATTGGGAAACATCTGTTGTTGTGTTGATGCAATAAAGGTTTGTGACGAAAAGGGTCAAATTTGATAGAATTTATAAGACCTTTTAAATTTTTTAAACCTGGCATCCTTTTCTTCTTTTTGACTTAATGGAGCTCTATGATTATGATTGAATGAATTGAATAGAGATCAAATTGGAATCTCAATTCCTGTCCAATTTAGATTTAGGGTTGTAAGAACACTACACCATGGTACGTGAAAGATAATTTTCATGTCATACCAACGTCACCACTTACGTCAACTGGGCCTATACTACAACTTTTAAACATGAAATGTTAGGTGTGATGTGTGAACGGTTGGTGTGAAATATTGACTATCGAGTATGAGGGTGGGATGTCAGCATGGCCTTACTTTTTCTAGTGCCATCTCTGCTTTTGTTGAAAATTTTTAATTGTAATTAACAATTAGATTTGTAATCATGGTGATCTCATTCTGCCGTCTTAGAAGAATAATGTGATGATTTGATCGTTGGATAATTAAGAAATGGTTATTTAATTTAATCACATGACAAATTTCATTTTCACTCTTAGATATAGTAATTTATTTTGGGATGAACGCATGGTCATGTATCTATCAGTACAACGTTCTTTGAGATACAATATGTACAAACTGAAATTCAACCATGATCCTAAAAGTTAGTTAACCTTTTGGGATTGGTGTGTGGTTTGTGTGATTACACTTTCATAAAAATAAAAAAAACTACAGTGTATGTGGGTTTAGTCCCACATCGAGTGTGTGTTATGTATAATTATCATTCTACGATCTTAAAAGTCAGTTAACCTTTTGGGATTACTGTGTGGTTTGTGTGATTACACTTTCATAAAAATAAAAAAATTGAACCAAGATTTAATAATATTTATAACTTCAAAATTGAAGCCGAACCAAATCGGTTCCTATTCGCTTTCTGTATTCATTTTCTTTTAGTGCATGCACTGGTCTCGGTTATTTGATTTAAATAGATTGGTGCAACGGTACGGTTGTTCTATTGTGACCAAGTGATCACGAGTTCGAGTCTAAAAATAACCTCTTTGCGAAAGCAAGGGTAAGGATGCATACATTATGACCCTCCCCATACACCACAATGGTGGGAGCCTCATGCATTGATTATGTCTTTTTTTAATATAAATAATCTACTAAAACAACTAGAGTTTGGAAAGAAAATTACAATCTCATGAAAATAATGTCCCCATAATATCAAATAAGATACCTTTCAACCCATTTTACACAATTAAATAAAAAAAACCCGGAGTAGATAATTTCACACAACTCAACATACACACATGATTGTAAGGAAACTTTGATTCCAATTCTATTTTGACACTAATCTTGTATCCTGTTTTGCTACCTAGCTAACTAAAATTTACTTGTGAATAGGAAACTTTGGGATCTATATATTCACAAAAATACTGCCCTAGTGAAATGAAGGCCATGAATAGAGAATAACTTGTAATATTTCAATTACTAGAAGCTCCCCTTACTTTAACCTTCGGCCTTTTTGTTTCATAATTGACATCTCTTTCTCTCTCTCTCCCTCCCAATTCTTTGCCTTTCATCTACCCTTTTTTTATCCCAAACAGAGAAAATCAAACGCCGTGTGTTATGGCCGACCAATTAATTCATCCATTTGGATGTGACACCTTTCGTCTTTCATCAAGCAATGATTATCGTTGGACTCTTCCTATTGAACCCCTTCAGTGGTTTTTTTTATACATATTTTCTTATCCCTAAAAATACAAACTTAAAAATATAGTCGTTAGTGGTAAAAGGATTTGTGGCGTTTTGGAAAGTCACAAAACAGATTTGAATTGTCCCATTTCATGGGTTTTCCTAGTATCTAATTCATCTGTTCCAACACAATGTTCGAAGAGTGTATAATAGAAATGGCTTAATTATTGAAATACATGTAATGCATTATAGGTATTTGATTGATTTAGACTTTGAAATCTGATACATGGTTAATTAAGACTATGATCTCTTTATTCGATGGATGGAATTGACACATCATATTCTATCTTCATGGTTGAATAAGTGTCTTGTGATGTTTGGAAAAGTAATTAATACAAGATTCAAGATAGGTTTTTGAATTCGGATTGGGAAAGTGTTAGAAATAAGTTCTAATATATTTGAATTTGGATTCATGATTTTTTTTAAAACGTGCAAACTTAAGAAAATTGACATATCTCTCTGGATATAACTCAGAATTAGTTGATTCTAATGCCAAATAAAATAAGACTCGTTGCGCTACAACTTTGGTGAATATAAGTTTTCTCTGATTCTGACTGTAGATTGGTGAAAATTGACTATGAAGATAGAGCTTGTATAAGGAAGATTTTGCAAATGAAAAACAACAAAACAATTTTGTAGTTTTTGTAATAGGGACAAGTATGGGATCGAAACATCTCTCTTTTAGAATGTATTTCAGCACCAAGAGTATTGTTGCAACTCTTCTAAAAAGCAAGTAACACAAAGAAAGCACCAACTCTTCAAGGATGATGAATAATTCTTCTAGGTTTCAATGAGAACTCCTTAAGGTTTAAGGGAATGCGACATCAAACACTTTGTATTATCAAAACTCAATGCCTTACAAGTAGCAGCATAGCTAGGCCTTTTATAGAAAAATAAAGAAAACCCTAAAAAGTATTATAACATCTCAACCTTTGATTTTAATGATATACCAATGGTTGAGAATAAAAAAAGAGAGAGAGAAAGAGAAAAAAAAAAAAACTCAAAAGATAACATAAGGGGTTGCACTTATCATAGATGCTTTTAGCTTTTATAGTCTTCAAGAAAAAATCTTGGGAGGAGTAATTGAAGGAGCTTGAACCAATAGAATCTTTGGGATAAAGGCTACCACATCATCAAACACTTGAACAGTTGAAACAATCACCAATGAGACTATATTTTGAGGTTAGACCTGATCCTTGGGTCGTAGTGCATAACTTGATTTGTCCTTGAACCATGTTTTGGGGTTGGGCCTTGCCTTGAGCCTTTTGGGCTTGAATCCGCACTGATTTCCTTAGATGTTTTGGATAGTCCAAATACTCATAAATCTGATTGAATCCGCCTGCATTAGTAATAGATCCTTATGATAATAATATTTTTAGTTTGAGGCCTAGAAAATAAAGGACCCTTGCCCAAGAAAAATAATTTAATATCCTATGTGATGGTGGCCGAGGTATCAAATATTAATTTTTTTTATGAAAAACTAAAAATCATTAAAATAGGAAATCAACTAAGTCATCCTCAACAAAACCAGATAACTTACCTTCCCTATCTACATGCGCTACCCTTCGTGCCATTGATATTATATGGTTAATTTGGGCTCATGTTTTCTGGCCGCTGTACAGGCTGCACCCAGACACATGAGCCTGCCACTTAGGGGGCAGGGTGGTCATTGCACCCACCCCCATGTGTCTGGCACAGCCTATGCCCCCAGCACAGAGAACATTCTCCCTTAAGGTTATAAGTAAAACTTACAACGATTACCAAGGGTAACTATTAACGTAACAAGGGTCTATTATTTATCCAAACATACTAAGACAGCTACTACCCTCTTCAAACTTCAGTTTAGGATGCAGTTGAAAATAATTTTATAAGGATCCTGGCGTAAAATCACATTTATTGCTGAAAAATCCAGAAAACCCAAGAATATTAGATTAATTTTTTAATAAAGGGTTAAAATGTAATTCTGCACTACCCATCTTCCCCAACCCAAAATCAATACCCAAATGTCTCGTCCCCTACGATGAACCAACCTCTTTCTTTCTTTTTCCGGTGAGCTAAAAATCCCTGAAAAAGTTGCAATCTCCAAAATCATCGCCCTCTTCGTCAGTCTCTCCTGCCATTGAAATGAGTTTCAAGCTTCCCGAAATTTTTTATTTCGGAAGATGAAGAAAGGACAAACCCATGCAAGTAAAGGTCCCGAGAGACAAACCCAGCACCTGTTTTTCCCATAGAAAACCAGAAAAAGAAAAGCACTAAAATATGAGAGGGGGTGGAAGAAGAAGAAGTGAAGAAACAGGGGAATAGAGCAGAACTGTGTAAAAACAAAGAAATGGAAGAGACCTGATCTTTCATTTAGTGAGATATAAACCGTTTTTCCATCTTTTAATATCATGAGATTATTATCCCCAAACAAATGAGAATACCCTTCATCGAATGACAAGATGGGTAGATTCTGATTCTGAGGAGTTGCAGAAGCCAGAACCATCACAGACAAAATCATAAAAAAATCCCAAACGAAAACCCATCATTTTTTTTTCTTTCCTCCTTACAGTGCTATCTTTCTACTCTCTGTTTTCCTATATAATTAATCTCTCCCACTTTCGTCTTTTTTTCTTTTCTTCTTCACAAGGAGCTTGACCTCTACAGTAATGGCAATCAGCCCAGAAAAGGGAGTGACACCGTGAGAGAGAGAGAGAGAGGTGGGAAGTGAGAAATTGTCCTTATATTCTATAGTGGTGCCAGCAATTTGAGTGTCCGCGTTCGTCTTTCACCCCAAATCCCTCTGGAATTCGATAGTTTCTCGCCTAAAAACGCACTCGAAAGAGCAGCACGAATTTGTTCTTCTTCCTGTTCTTCTTCTTTGATCATGTACGTAGTGAAGGAAGAAATCCCACATTCTAAACTGAAGACTCATTTTCCCCTTTGACCGGAATTGGAGTCTTCATTCCCAGAGAGTTGGTGGGAGTAGGAGGTTATTTTGGAAAGGACAAAAACGGAGGATTTAAACCAAGGGAGTGGGGCGGTTGGAGTGAGAGTGAAGGAGGAGTTGCAAGTGTGACAGTGGTGTTTACCGGAGAAGATAAAAAAGAAGGAAAAAAGAAAGAGAAACGAGGGATGGGGAGGAGTGAGAGAGGAGAGAGAATGTTAAGTTAGGTTAGGATTGAGTTGGGTTAAGCTTGAAAACTCTCATCCGTTAGATCAGCTAGGGAGAGAGAAATTGCAATCGTGTATTAAGGAGGCAGTATATGTTGTTAAATGATAAAAATATTCTTTTAAAATATCATTTTACATTATAAATATGAGATTTTAATAAAATAATGAAATGTCCAAATTGTCCTACTTAATGATACTTATTTGTTTTATTTTTTATTATATAATAGTCTTTTCACATTTTTATTACATTTGGAAAAATAACCCACCATTGTTACGCTAATAACAACCCTAAAATGCCATAACTTAAAGAAATAGAATGGAACTTTGCGTTATAAGAAACAATAGAAAACTAAACAACCGTCACAAATAAGAATTGGATGATCTAAGATGAACAAACTAAGGGATCAAACAAACCAAGCTGGGAGTTAGCTTGGAGAAACTCTGTAACGAAAAAGAATACTAATTGAGGATATAATTTTAAGGATCGAGTTTTCTTCCACCCATGGTGAATGGGAGAGGCGGGAGAGGGCAGAAAAGAGTATCGGGTGGGTATTTTGAAACATATAAAAACCCTAGGAGGGATTTGTGTACCCTAAAATGGTGGATGAAATATTCTCCTTGGGTGGAGGAAAACTGTCTTAATTTTAATTTTTAAACATACTTCAAAATTTTCTTTCTTCAAAGATGATAAAATCTACCCAAACCAATCTTAACAAGAGATTTAGCAACCAAGCAGGTAGCTACCATAACTTAACATACCATATATCATCAGACAACAACAATGCAACAATGAGTTAATGGGTATATTACCAATGGAGTTTGCAACATTTAATGGAAAAACTGAAATATCAATCTAATATCCCACCAAGCACCATTCATTAACTCATTCACAAAACAAAATCTGTTAGATAACTAACATTGAGAAGGGATTGGAAAGTCTCTTAGCCTAGGAACCCATGGTTCATTGCAAATAGAAACATGTGATTGGCAACTAAACCTACGGCACATAAGCTGTCTGAGGATTGGGAGGACTTGACAAATGTTACTATTCCAAATGAGAGAACAAAGGTAAAATAGTCCTTTCACACCAATAACTAACAGCAGACTAACACAGTTACTATAGAGGGGGTGTTTTGAGTTTTTTAAAAAATCAAGAGGTGATCTGAGTTTCGTTTGAAAACCAAAGGGTGATGTGTAATTTACCCCGAAAACAAAAGGATACATGTCATCACATAAACGTCGATGAAACATACACTTTCTGGGTTGGTGATTTGGATTCAGAAAAATCTTTTCATAGGAAACTTATATCTCTGGGTTCAAAAAAATACCCTTTCATAGGAAACTTATATTTTCCCACCCCCTCTCTCCAATTCTTTGTTGTCTTGTCTCTCTACAGGTATTACCTGATTATGCATATAGAACCTACAGAATACATCACTCTCTCCCTGGTTTGTGTTTTTCAGTACATTGCTCGGCTAGGATTGGGATTTATCATTATAGGCGCTGGGTTGGGTTGGGTCATCCCACCCTGAGCCCAACAGGGCCTGGGCTGAGATATCCCAGTCCAACGTTGAGTAGCACCAAGCCGGGGCCGGGAGCCTGGGCCTTATCGACCCCTGAAAAATCCAACGCAGCCCACCCGATTATACCCCCTAATTGGGATGGTTACGATAGTTCGCATTAACGAGCATTTAACATTTTAATAATGTCTGGATCGACGGCTTGGTTTCAATTCGTTAAATATTTACCAACCACCGGTTCATTCGGAATCCTCCAATCTCCAATTATGCTTATCAAATGGTTCATATTGATCACAATCTACCGTAATCCACAAGCGCACATCGGCTTCTTCACCACAGCTCAGGCAATTTAACACGTGGCAAAAAGAAAAGGCTTCCAGAAATATGAAGTTTTTGCCACCATCCCCACCAGTTCACCACATCTTTCCCTGCTTCGAATTGTGGAATTAGTCGCATTCAGTTACCAAGCCTGCGTAGTATATAAGAAACTACTTTGCCTTCTAATTACGCTATCGCCCCACACTAGCCAATCCATGCGTTCACTTCAAAGTTACGCCATAAAAAGGAACAATTAAGCAAAAATAATAATATTTCATCTACCATGTGTCGCATGTACACGCTGGCAGTTTCTGCGAAGCTTACCAGCTGGGCTGACCAGATCCTGCCCTGTCTGTTTCCTTGAAGTTGCCTTATCGAGTTCACGTTTAGTCGTCCTTGCTTGGCCAAACTGCCAAAGTGAAGGTTTTCAGAGTATTCCTTCACAAAGTTACAACACCTGCGTACATTAGCTACTAGCACTCCACACAGACGCAAGCGGCGCGTCGGATAACCTCCGGCAGATCAACGCCTCTGCTCCACTCTCCCATATCATTATCATACACCAACACCAACCCTTCTTTGAACCCTCTACAGCTCCTCCGGCTCCTCCTCAACAAGTCATCAATTGACCCCAACACCTGCACGAGCACCACCTTATCCCCAACTCCAACGCAGCTGAACCTAACGGTACTGTCCAGTCTAACCAGCGTCGGGAGGGGCGGGGTCCTCACCCGACACCACTCCCCAAACCCACCACTCTTCCTCCTCCCATCATACCTCCAAAACGAGAGCTCCACGGCATGGCTCGCGAGGACGAAAATGTGTCCTCCCGCCGCACATGCTGCCACCACGCAACCCCCTCCCGGCACCGCACGGCTCCTCAACCACGCCTTCGCCTCCACATCGTACAAGTCCATCGTGCTTGCGTACACGTGGGCCTCCGTCCCCGCACCACGTGTCGCCTCTATATGTGGCCCACCGATCTTCAACCCTCCGATGGCGTAGAACACCCCATCTACGGTGGCACCGATGCAACCATACCGCCTCCTCGGCGCTTCCGCAGCGATACGCCACGTGTCGCTCTCCGGATCGTATTCCTCCACCGCTGAGGTCCGAGCGGCTCCGCCAGATACGTAAATCTTTCCGGCAACGGCAGCAGCAGCAAACTTCTTCCTTGGAAATATCATCGGCGATCTTGGCGTAACAGTTCCGGTCCATGCGTCATATCGGATCGTCGCGTTTCGGCCGAGAATGTATATCCGCCGTCCGATCGACGTTAGACGAGCGTGTGAGAAAGATCCATCGAACGTTTCGGGCGCTACAACCTCAACCGCAGGAAACAATGTCGTCCTCCATGCCGTGTCGATATCGATACGGTGGCTCGCTCCATAGACTCCAAAATCTGTAAAAGCGACAGCGAAGAGAGTTCTGTGGAGATGGCCGTGACTGCGGCGGAGATCGTAGAAATCGGAGGAGTCGAGTATTTGAGACCATCGGCGGCAGACGAGAGAAGCGGAGGGGAGAGAACATGGAGAGACTCTGGAGAGGCACTCGAGAAGGAGATCATCAGGGAGAGAAGCGAACGTGGTTTGGTGGTGGCCGTTTTCGGGTGGAGACTTATCGGAGACTTTAGTGATGAGAGTTGTTCCGCGGCGAGTTTCTTGTGGATTGGGAAAGCAGGATTTCACAAGCCATGAGAACCCTCGAGAGTTGCAACTCTCGGCCATGGCCTACTGAGAAAGCGAGAGAGAAAAACTGAAAAAAAGCAAGAGTGGGAATGTGATTTACGGATTTACCGGGATTTATAGTTTTCACCCCGGATGTTTTTGTCCGCACCAGGTGTTGGTGCTCCTTAGGGTTTTCACAATTGGATCAGAATCATAAATCATTGATGAGCATCGAACAGTTGAGAGTTGGAGCGTTTGGATTATTCACGTGGGTATTGGGTGGTCAATAAGATTCTATTTCTAGTCAACTGGTTGGAGCGTTTGGATTACCAATGCGTCCTGATGTCCTACAGCATGCAAACGAAGACTGCCCATTCCATTATTTACGGAGATTATTATTCGGGGTCCCAAAAATCTGAGCTCCCAACCTATGAAAAAAGTGGCAGGAAATTCTACTGTGTATCGCCAACAACTAGTTTTGTTGTTACAGAAAATATACGAATCAGACGGTCGAAATATTCTGTATTACTCCACTCAACACAAAATTTGAGATTCTAACTGTCAACCTGGGGTTCTAGACCGTCCATTCTGTTTGATGGGCCCCATGAAAGGATCATTTCCTAAAATTCAGTTTCATCATGATTCTTATAAATCATAGTCATTTATACAAGTTGGCTTGTTTTTTTTTTTTTTTTTTCCGGTAAAGATACAAGTTGGCTTGTTGATAGGTCCCACAAATTAGACAATTTGGATTCACACGGCATTATAAAATGTAGTAGTAAGACCAGGCGGTCCAATCCGGTCAGACCAAATTTAGACCCAACAGACCAAACATATAAAAGGATTAGATTAGGATTTGGCTGTTGAAATTGAACGGACGGACCATATGGATGGGATTGATTGGTTGACTGGACAGGGTGGGCCCACATCATCCGGAGAATCCTCCAATGAGAAAACACGTGACCGTATAATGCAAACTAGACCATGCATGTGAGCTGGTAAGGGGACAAAAGAAAACGCCAAAAATAAAAAACAGATAATAATACCCTCACGCCGTTCCCATGTGACCTTTTCCCCCTTGAGAAACTACAAAAGGCCAACTGTTTTGTTCCTTTTTCAATCTTTTTCTTACCCGATATGATTCGGCGCACATATACTATGGCCTTTTATTTCTTGTTTTTATCCTTTCCATCCGGTTTTCTTCCATTTTCATGGTTGGAAAATGATGACAAGTTCTACCAAGAATCCAATGAGAGATTTCCCTTGTCATGTTGTATTATCTTTTTAAGAGAAAGGATAAGCTGCTTCTCATCCTTAGTTCTTTATATGTATTACATATCATCTTTCTCATCTCAGTGTACGAGGCTCTCGCTACTATGGGGTCTGAAAAGAATCATAATGTATATAACTTTATCCCTACTTTTATAGAGAAATTGTTTCCAACTCAAACATATGACCACTTGATCACAATAAAGCAACTCCGTTGCACCAAGGCGTACCGCCCACCCTCTCATTATGTTCACCATGAATTACCAAAAATGATTATGTTACTCAAGTGACAAAGTAGAATTTTGAATATCCAAAATTATTACATGGGATGTTTGATGGACTCAAATTTTGTGGACAAATATATCTCTAAGTCTCTTAGTTATATGTTAAAGTATTAGTTCAAAAATAATTTGTCAAGTGGCAAAGTAATGATCTGAGTATCATACGTGTACATGGACTTAACATGAGATGCATGCGTATCTATGGGGTATATTGTTGAATTTAAGACTGAAATTTGACAAATAATTAACCTATCCAAAATGTATACTTCTTATCTAATGATCAGAATAGTCACATGTTATTGTATGGTAGAATTTAGTAGACCACTAAGATAAACTTATCTACACTAAGGTTGTGAAATAGCATTTTTTCAAATTTTCCTAAAATTTAAATTTTGGGAAAAGGGTGGGCATGTTGCCGGGGTGCCCACCCTATGTCTATATCTCTCCCACTCCGTGGAAAAGGACCACCCCATCCCTCCCATCCCACTCCATTCATTGGGTGAAGGTCACTCGCATGCTTGGAGCGAGCGACATGCCCAACCTCAACCCTTAAATTTTAAACTCTTTGCAAATAAATTGTTTAACTTTAAATAAGAAATGCTAGATTCGGCACAAGAGAGGCATGTGGATTTTTTTTCATCAATGGAGGCAGCATAGCCACCCAAAAATTTCATTAAGCAAAATCAGAGGTCCTGCTGAAGAGAGGCATGTAGATTTATAACCTATTAATTAGTCAGAAAAATTACATAATATGCCATTGTAATTTTTAAGGATAATCTACATACTTCAGTTTTTTTTTTTTTTGTTATGTTTTCTTTCTCCTAGAAAAATGAATAATAAAATCAATGTGTGTAGGTGTTTCCTACATCTCATGTTCATAGTTTCCATTTCCTAATTAGTAGGTGTAAGTACCTTAGTAAGTTCGAGAACGGCAATTAATCTGGAAAGGAGACGTTCGGCAATTAAACGGACTAGACGACAATAATATTTTTCAAAAATCCTGTGTAATAAAATGCATATGGAAATAATACGATACGTATTAAATATGACCGCTCTATAAGCAAAAATACGGACATATATTTACTATGTAATAGACATGCACCACCTAATAAACAAAATAATAGCATATAGACAATGATTTTATCAAAAAGAAACCTCACAACTAAAATAAACACAATATAATATCTCCTATTACATCTCATAAGATTATCATTTAACAAATCAAAATATCAATAAAAGTATCTCATCCGACATAAGAAAAAAAAATAAGACATAATGTGTTCTATAACCCATCTCTAAGATGAACTAACATCACCAATGGAAGTTCATTTGCCTCAACAATCACCAATTTACCCAGCTGTAATTAACCGGTTACCTGAACTAAATGAGAACAGAGATGAAGAAGATGAATGGAATGGAGACAGTCGACGGCTAGGGTTCGAACTTCGAAGAGAAGAAGACCAAAATCGTATTATGCGAAGGTTTTGTTTTGCATTTTGTTTTAAACAAAACAAAACTTAAATTAAAAAGTATTAAAAGCGTTTAATTTGTATTTAATTCGTGTATAATATGAACGCACTTAAAAATGAGTATTTTACCATATATATGGAAATATACGATAAAATATATATTTTTTGAATTAAACATTCGAATACACGTATTATACGCGAACATACTAATTAAGGGTGTAACCTACGCTTCATGTTCAGAGAGAGTGCCCAAAAAAACTATCATAGGTAAAATTATAAAAAAATATTTCCCAAATATATGATAACTATAAGATTACATAGAAAAACATGGGTTAATTGCATAATTTTAAATAGAGGATGAATAAATGCAATTAAATCTATTTATGAGATGGGTGAATTAACTAAAAAATATTTACAATTATAAAATATTAATAAAAATATAAATACAAAATAAAGAAAAATAAAGCTTATAAAATGGCAATTTCATAATGTACGAACAAAACATAAATGAATCAGTTTGCTTTTGAGTATAGTAGAATGATATGGCTAAGGAATTTTTTTTGAAGAAATTCAATGTCCAAATTATAGAATTGTAATTAGCTATAAAAAAAAAATATGATTACGGAAGTTCACAACTTCACATTCTCTTTTTTTAATTAATTCCATTTCTTTTTATTTATAATTAGATTGAGATGAAACAGAAAATGTTTGATTCTCTTAGCCCAGCTGGGCTTAAAGAATGTATACAAGCAAAACTTCAGATGGCTATTACATGATTGTAGATTCCCAAAAGAATTAAGATCCCAAATATATAGACAAAATATTGGCTAGTTCATTCCCGGTAACAGAAAAACAGAGAAATAGAGAAACTGAAATGTTATCATGTAAGGCCTTTGCTTCCAATACGCCTAACCACCAATGCTTTATTACTTTGTCAAGTTTGCTCAATCATTACGCCCTACAGTGAAAAATCACATTCAAGTAGAGATTCAAAATGAACAAAAAAGATGAATGATAAGCATGGAACCTAGCACATCTATGGTGTTTGATTTAGGCTTTAAAAAAAAAAATCGAGACCATTTTGATCCGATTTTGTTAACGATCTGCCTAAATTAGTCTACTTTTTGAATCGCTTGTCAATTGATTAATAAAAGATTCAAAAAATATGCAAAACAATTACAAGTCTTGAAAATACACACACATATACAAGAAAAGGGCCAGTTGATTTAAGTATCATAATTTTCATTTTATTATACACCATTAATTTAAATGTATACATATTTAGGTCAATATCTTTTTTTTTTCTTCTCTATTTTCTTTTTTTTTTTTTTTCTGTGTAGAAATGAATATGGAATGAAAGGAGAAAAAAAAAATGGGGGTAGGGGAGGATAAACTTTGGCACTGTTCGAGGCGGTAGGTTTGGCCTGCATTGAGATGCCTAAGCTGAGACATGAGGACTAGGGTTGTCAAAAGCTGGCCCGTACCTATGGTTTAACCATAGTTAGCAAAAATGGGAACGGCAAAAAACGGAGTCTTACGGTATGGGTTTTAAATGGTAAAAAATTGCAAATGGACAAATAAAACGGTCAAACAAACAGAGAACAGTAAAAAATGAAAAACGGGCAGTATGAAATACATGCTTCTAATTTTGGTGCCCGTGCATTGACATTGAGTTGAAAGTGGTATCATGAGAAATGTAGCCCTTCGAGTCATCTTTAAGTCGATGAAAGAATCATATCGATCGGAGTTCGAGAGAGAGAGATATGGTGAATTAAATAAGTCATTGTTCAAGACAATGATAGTTTTTAATAATGAAATAATGATAAGTCACTTTTAAATTACTTTTGAAAACCAAATTTTGCCACTTCTTGGAGAATAAGATAAAGGACAACGAAATAACATGGCCAGTTCTAAATACACTTACAGAGGTGTCATTTAGTCCCTAAGAAAATCTTAGATGTCCTTGTTAATTGAATATCCTAACAAGTATTATTTCAAGAGTTTCTAAAATGAACATATTCAAATGGGGCTTATTGCTATTGATGATTCATACAAATGGGACTTATTGATATTGATTAGATTATTCATATAGGATGCACTTCGAGAGAGTTAATAATTAGGAAAAAGGAATGCTAATTGGTCGTTGGGTGCGGCGTGTACTTGTGCCTAGATACAGCCCAAAGCGGAAATGACCGGTGCACGCGTTTCAAAGGTGGAAATGACGCAGAGGCACAATACCAATTAACATTCTCTCCTAATAATTATTACCAAAAATATAAAAGAGAGAGTTAATTATGTTGGAATATTTAATGTTTTAAAATTAAAGATTCAAAATACATTTGTTTTTTGTTGGGTGTGTGTCTATTGGAGGCGCTTGTGTTAGGATTGAAGCGCTTGTCAATCCCCAAAAAGACGCCTTGTGAGGGAAGGTGCAATTTTAATACCATAATCCTTGCGCACCATACGCCACAAATACAACGTTTCGAGCTGGGATCTAGGCAGGATATTTTGGGTACATTACACCCCCAACAATCCTCCCCAAATGCACACCCAATAACAGAGCACCCATGACACCGGGGAGACTCGAACACGCAACCTGCTTTGATACCAATTGTTAGGATTGAAGCGTTTGCCAATCCCCCAAAAGACGCCTTGTGAGGGAATGTGCAACTTTATTACCATAACCTTTGCATACCATACACCACAAACACCACGTTTCGAGCTGGGATCTGGGTAGGACATTTTGAATACATTACACCTCCAACAACCTATTTTTGTGTCTCTTCCTCCCCTATATAAAGAGACGAGGTCTTGCCTTTTTAAAAACATATTTTTAGATATTGTTTTCATCTCTATCATAGTCTATTAGTGTCAGTGAGTTAGTGGATATAACCTTCGATTTTTCCTATGTAATCACATTTGGTACTGCAACATATGTGATTTGAGAGTTGTTTTATCTTGGAGGTATAAATGCGTGGTCAACTCGGATTGTAGAATTGGGGCATCTAAAAAGCTAAAGGAGAGTATCGTTTGATGCGACTCAACTCTATCGGTTACTGTTACGGGTATCACAAGAGAACGTGTATTGGTAGTGTACTTTTTTCTACAAGGATATTACGATGTCATACTAATCAGATAAGTCTCATTCCTACTACTTGTTATTTTGTGTTTCCAGTCTTATATTTTTTGCCCGTCTTTTATATTCCAACAAATTATTGAGGAAAGATATACGAATAATAAGGCAGGGAAGTAGAAAGATTGTCAAAAGTAGACAAGCATCCAACTCATACAATTTGTTTTGTTATTGTACATAGAACATCAGTGATGCCATGATGAAATGCCAAATACTATGTATAGGGCAAGAGTTCCCTATGGGGGAGCATGCATGATGGCATCAACAGGATGGTCATTACTGCCTTTCATGGGGTGGGGCGGTCATTTTGCCCCCCTATGTGTTTGGGCATAGGACGCACACTTCCCCATAGAGAATTGTCTCCCATCAATATATATGCTAAAAATCTTTTGGGAGAGGGTTCCCCGTTCCCTACATTGTCTGACAAAAGGAGTAGGGGCATTAATGGTATAGCACCCCCTCACATAAGCGATATGTGAGGGGGTGTGCAATTTCATTTTAATTGAGCTGGTGTTGTACATAATCTTTTCCCAAATCTTTTATCTCAATTGCATTTGTATAGCAAATTTGTTGTTAGGGAAAGGATTCTCTAAATCGTTAAGGGAGGATACATGTTCTCTGAATTGTTAAGGGAGGGATCTCTCTCTCTCTTTCTCTTTCTTCACATGTAATGACCTTGTGACCTTATGTTCAAACTTGAGATACACCACAAAATTGAGAGATAAATAACAAATACTTTTTTTTTTTTAATGGAGAAATAGCAAGCACTTGGAAAGATACAAGATTACCTCACACTTTAACAAAAATGCTATCAACTAACCTTTAAAGCCACAAAAAATTTCTTTCAAAATTTAGAGAACTCAAACCGAATCTGGCAAACTGCAACTTGGATCACCCGGCTGATGTAGAGAGTGAGATATAGTAAACAGCCTCAATATGACCCAATTTGACTCGGCGGAGAATGTCAATTCGGTCCTCCGATTGTTCTCATCCAACCCGGATAAGGCCATAATGGCGGGAGTGTAAACCAGCCTTTAAACCTCGTTCTCTCTCTCTCTCTCCTCAGTCCTCCCTAATGGCGACGGCCTACGTAACTCCGCTATCCCATATCTTCTCCACCTTAAACACTTCAAAAATTTCGTCATTTCACTCCATTTCTATCAATCCAACCAAAAGCTCCGGTGAATTTCTTCATTACCAGAAGCTTGCTTTACATAGAAGGGAATTCCTCAAAGGAATCATTTTAGTTCCGATTCTGTGGAAAGAACCTCCAATTTCAGAAGCCCGAGAGGTCGAAGTCGGTTCCTATCTCCCACCTTCGCCTTCTGATCCTTCCTTCGTCCTCTTCAAGGCCACTTCCAAAGATACTCCTGCTCTTCGTGCAGGTATGGAACTTCTGGATGCTTTACAGACTTTTATAGGTTTTTTTCCTCACTTGATTCACTAATATCTTTGATGTTATTTTGGTCCTCTTTTAATGGGTTTATGGGTTTTTTTTTTCTTCTCAAAATCGTTTCAGAGTTCAAGAATTATAGTTTTTGTTTGATGAAGATGGTGGGATTCATCTTTATTGAGTATAATTGCATTGAAATGCCAATGGGAATTAAATTTCAGAAGTTTCACATGTGGAAACTGACCTGAAAAGCTGTTCTGATACTATGAGGTTTTGGGTTCAGTCCCAATTTATGGAGCAAGAAGAGGTTACTATTTGCGCAATAATGAACTAGAAAACTCAAATTTGTTAGACATGGAAGACCAACGGACAAGACCGAGGCAGCTAATATGACCTGATTTTATGTATCTGACCTAAAATATTTATATCAAATTGAGTGGGAATATTTATGTAGAAAGCCATAAATAGCCAAATATGACTAGTACAAACTAAGAACTAAGAAGATTACGAGAGTCATGACCTGGAACTAATTTTGTGACATTTTGTGTGTGTGGGGGGGCGCAGGGAGAATGAAAAAATGCGAGCAATGAAGAGAATTTTAAGGCCTTATGGAGAATGGTTTGGGAAGCGACGAATCCCTTCAGAATAGAAATAGATTGGAAGGCCAAACAGCCCTAGGACTCTTGAGACAAAGTGGTGATTCATACATTCTCTGTTTTCATTTTTTTTTTTAATATAAAGAACAGAAAAAGAAAAATTTTATTAGAACTATCCACAAAACATATGCATCTCATACACTATTCCTTGTGCAATATCATCCTCCAGCCTTTGCACTCTTGAAGAGAATTCCCATAGCACCGAAAATCCTCCCCAAACCTCTCCTTGGGCATATTCTTAACTTGGGGTTTAGATATATACTATTCTATCAACTAGGAACCTGCATGTTTATGTAGTATCTATAAGATTTCTTCTTGTCCTCAGAGGCCTCCCTGTTCCTCTCTTTCCAGATAGCCCATGTAGCTGCAAATGACACCATTCTCCATACTAGTTTCCTTTTTGGCCCAAGTTTAGAAGCAGGCCATTTAAGAAATAACCCTTTAATCTCCACAGGCATTTCGCTGGACCTGAAAGAGAATCTGCAGTACAAAAATAAATAGTTTTGTGGTTCTCTATCTGCTTCACAAATCACATTATCTGCTAGCTAAATGATACCCTCTATGCTGAAGACCTTCATAATATAAAGCACCTTATAATGTTAGAAGCCCCATTTTTGTCAAAGTCCATCTTCTCTTGTGCACCCTATCTGCCACCACTGACAATTCCTCAAGAAACTGGTTCAAGGCGATTGATATTCTTCCATTTCAGTCAGATTCCCTAAAGTTTTGGTAAAAAACAAATTCCTCTTACCTCCTGCTCTGCTCCCCTCCTTCATCCATACACTTCTCTAACTGACCTACCCTTACTCAAAGAGATTGAATAAAGAGTGGGGACAGATTTTGCATAGAGTTCCCTCCCCACTCCAATTGTTTTCCCATAATCCCACTCTCTCCCCATTCCCAACTACCAGCCTGACTTCTCTAAATACTTATCATGTTCTCTCATAATTCCCTTCCAAATACCACTCCATGTGACATTCTCACTCTCTTCCAGAATCGCAGCCTCCAAGCCCCAAGCCCCAACCCGTATTTACCCCCACGATAACCCTCCGTAAGGCTTCATTCTTGTCTTCAGACCTCCAAAGCCATTTACATACAAAAGACTCATTCATTACTTAATTCCTTAAACCCCCCCCCCCCCCAATCTCAACCTTTTTAGACTTACAAATAAAAGAATTCCATGCCACTGAGTGTATCTTTTTTCTACCACTATTTCTATCCGGACAAAAATCTTTTTCCATTTTTCCAAATCTCTTCACCACCATCTCCAGTAGTCTCACGATAGACATTAAATATATTACACTGTAGTCATTGCACTTTTGATCAAGCCAAACTATCTCCCAATAAAAGTATCTTGTTTTCACTCTACCCTCTGTTTTCTCACCAAACAATTAGAGTGGTAGTCAGTCTCATAGTATCACTTAAATTTCCTCTTTAATTGATTCAACCCAAACATGACCAAACCCAACTTGATTTATCCACTAGAACATAGCCTAAAGATGAACTAATCCATGTTGATGGTGGCTTCACGTGAACCATTGGGGCCATTAATGCTAATCAAATTTGTTCATCACAGCACCAGATAGTGTACTCAAAAGCAAAGACGCAGAAGCTTAGGAGGACTGACTAATGAAAAAGAATTATATGTTGATTTTGATGAATTGAAGAGGTGTATACACAGGGTTCCTCAATGATGATGTGATAATGTAGACAAATTCGATGCTGCTAATGATGATCAATTTGTCATTGGCATTGTGAAGTTTGGAAGTATGAAGTAGGGCAAGGATTTAATTATCGGTATCGGGTATATTGGAGGGGTGATTTTAAGAGACGTATCGTATCGTATTGGAGACACGCAAGATACGCATGGAAATGGTCAATAAATGTATGGATGTGCTTATAATACATATAAAATACAGTTTTAAAGCATAAAACTCTTTATTATGCAGTATGTAAATATATATCAGCTTGATGCAAGGATTTGAGTCTTTTTTACCTTTCTAGTGATGCACAAAAACAAAAACAAAAGTAAGAAAAAAAAAGAGAACCTGGCCTCTCTAATCTTTCTTCTTGTCTCCCCTTCATATGTCAATGAATGATTGGTTATGTCTACAAGAAAACACAGTGAAGGAGGGTAGGAAATTTTAAGAAGAGGAGCAAATTTAAAAAAAAAAAAAGAAAAGAGATGAAAAGCGCTCTGGGATGTGATCAGAGCTCAGATCCATTTAAATTATTGTGAATCTCATCCATTATGGATCAGCTGATATACTGTAATATATCTTGGATCAGTCCAACTGACCCTCGAAGATCATGAAGATGAGATAACTTTAACCTGGATCGCTCACAAGCATTAGTATTGGCTATTGCATGAAACTATCATACTGTCATTAATCAAGGGAATAATCATATGCTCAAAGAATCATATCTGGTTGTCCAACCCAATGTTTAAAGGGGCATCCCAAATGCGAGTTGTCGGCCCAAACCATCCCACCTACCTATTATCCCAGTGTAAGATTTTGAAAGTTCTATTTTTGTTTTCTTATTTTATTTGGTGGGATCGTGTTCAACACGTTCAGGATGTTGGGTGCGTGCCCTGACCCATTCTGTCCCGCTTTAAAAACACTGCTCCAGCTTTTTTCTTTCTCAGAAAACCCTTTCATTCCTATTCTGTTTTTGAAGTAATCCTCTTAACTTTCTCATGGCTTTTAATTCTTCCTCTTTCAGGAAATGTGCAGCCTTATGAATTCCTCCTCCCACCCACTTGGAAACAGATGCGTGTGGCCAACATACTATCTGGAAATTACTGCCAACCCAAGTGTGCAGAACCTTGGGTGGAGGTGAAATTTGAAGATGAGAGGCAGGGGAAAATCCAGGTTGTGGCTTCTCCATTGATACGCTTGACTAACAAACCCAGTGCTACCATTGAAGAAATTGGGAGCCCCGAAAAGTTGATTGCATCACTTGGTCCCTTTGTCACTGGAAGCACATATGATCCTGATGAACTTATTGAAACTTCTGTTCAAAAGCGCGGCAAACAGACGGTATCTTCCTATTACTCATTGTAGGTTTTGGTATTCTATTTAGTTTTTGGACTGGTGTCATAACTTTATCATACCATTACTCTTCCTGGAGGTTTTAGTACACAAATTTCTTGTTTTCTTTGAGAGAAAATGCAAAAATTCACCACTCGCACGGCTCACTGACTTAGCCAAGTAATCTACTCAAATTGAGAGGGTGTGAATATATGTTCCTCAGTAGGAGACATTCTAAGCCAAATTTTGATCCACCTCATTGATATTTGATGTAAATCACAGCTGTTGACAATTAGGATTTTGGTTTTTGAGAGTTGAGAAATAAATCTACATGTTGGTTTTTGCAATCTTGTTTTTTGGAAACAAGAACAATATAACGTATATAGAATTCCTGTCTGGGTCTGAATCCAGAAACTATTTGCTGCAAACTTTCTGCTTCATTTTCATGTAATGAGATGATTGCTATTTTGGTAAGGCTCAGTTTTCAGGTAATGTAGAGTTACCTGAGTATCATGGTAATTCATTCCTTCATTTTAGTGCTTCAATTCCCTCATCAAGTAGGAATTGAGACTCCACCAAAGTTGTGTAGTATGATTTCTATTTAGATGTTGAAATAAGTTGCTTTAATGGCGATGTGATTTTCTGGCTGGACTGCTAACCACTTACCAATTCCTGGTTGCTTACACTCCCACAATCCAAATTGAACCTAAAGCAATTCCTTAAATGGCTGCTTGGAAAACTAATGACAGCTTTAGATAAACAAAAAGGACTCCGTGAGTTATCAGCAAGCCAAGGTAAACTCTTCAACACAAATGAACTGCCACGGTGACTATTGACTAACACTGCTTGGTTCTATTCCAACCTCAATTATGCCATATAAATCACATAAATCCCTGCTCAATTTATCCCTTTGGATCATTGAAGTAACCATACCCAAACAGTTCACTTTTTGCTCATCCTCACGAATCTCTTTTAGGATGTTCATGTTTCTTTATAAACGAATTTGCAGGCCCCCAAACTTTAGTTTGATCATAGATTTTTTTTGTTTGGAACTACTTATGATCAATAAGTGCTCCCCCCCTGAATTGAAGAAGAAAGTAAAAATCATACCTTAATGGCTTTGTAGTGACTGATAATATTTTTCCTTTGTTGCATGCAGTACTACACATATGTGCTGGAGACTCCATTTGCCTTGACAGGTTCACACAATCTTGCAAAGGCTACTGCCAAGGGAAACACAGTCATCTTATTTGTTGCAAGTGCCAATGATAAACAGTGGCAGACATCTCAGAAAACTCTTAAAGCTATGCTTGATTCCTTCCAAGTGTAGTTTTTCTGTCGGAAAAAAAAAAGTAGTTATATTCATTTATTTTATTCTTTTAATTTGTCATTTCACTCACTTAGATATGGTCTTCCGAGCCAGTCTTGGAGTTATCATCCCATCCACGGCCAAGCTTGGAATCATTGGAAAGTGATTAAGAATTGTGTTTTGTGGATGAGATATTATGGATGAGCTAAGTGGGGCACAGGTAGGCTTCAAGACTGATGACAACATAAAAATGGTCTGTGCATTGTATTGTTCTGATGTTTAGATGATTGACCAAATTTCAAAATACAAAAGTTCAGTGGTTCATGTACTATATGTGACAAACCCAGAACCCTATAATCAGTGCCTGCAATAGAAGAGAGAGAGAGAGAGAGAGAGAGAGAGAGAGAGAGAGAGAGAATGGAAGAAGCGAAGGATGAGGAAGGAGATAAGATTGAAAGAGAGCAGAATCCTTATTCTCACAGTCCCCCTCTACCGCTATTTATATTAACCAAAAGATTTAGAACGGCAAGAGAATAGAAAAGTAGAAGTATACTCTAAATAGGAAACAGAGTTCTAGCCTAACTCTAAAAACAACAGACAAAACACAAAGCTAAGAGATATAGTTAACCCACGATAGAGACAATCCCTCTATCGTGGTACATATCTTACACAGTATACTCTAAATAGGAAACAGTAGCCTAACTCTAGAAGTAATAGAAAAAACAGAAAACCAAGAGATAAAGTCAACCCGCAATAGAGACAATCTCTCTATCATGGTGCATATCTTAACACTCTCCAACAAGTTGGAGTATATATATAAAGGGCTCTAGCTTGGAACAACAAGAATATATCTTAAAGACAGCATCAGTCTTGTAGCAGTCATAGACACTAGTGAGCACAAGGAGAACTTCAATCAATCATCATAAATCCAGTAGCAATATTAGTTCAAGCACATCAACCATCAGCGACAATAGTAGATAAATTTTTTTGTGACAAATAAATTCAATTAACAACGAGAAAAATAAGCGATAATGAATACTAACCGCAGTCTTCAACATCATAATTGTAACAACAATGTTAAAAACACTTCTCTAAGGAGGTTAGTAGTAGGTTGTCATCTTCTCAAAGAAATATAAACGTACAACATCCAATGGTTACACCATAAATCTTTTTCAATTAAGGCAGGTAGTAAGTAGTAGCTTGTTCAAACAAAGATAGATAAAAGTGTAGCATCCAACAGTTAAACATAAACCCTTCTCAACAAAGGCGCACTCCAACAACATTGTAACAATGATGTGATTAGTAAATAACATATGATTAGAGATCTGATTAGTAAAGAACTGACTCACTCTTGAGCTCCAAACAAAGGTCTAAAATAAAATTCCACTAATAAACATGTAGTATTAGGTTACTACGAACTAAGTATCAACATCAGGTTGTTGGAGACCAGACAATATCAAATTGTTGTGAACCATAAAACATAAGGTTGTTGTAAATCAAATTACTCAACATCATGTTGCTGGGAACCAAATAGCATCATGTTGTCTTGTAGACCAAATAAATATGAACTGTTGTTGAATACCATCTTCATAGATAAAATTATCGTTGAAGATACAAACAAACAAACAAACAAATAATAATAATAATAATCTCCAACTGATGATTATGAGCAAATAAGAATCTCCAATCTTCCCCTCACGTATAGTATGACACATGGACAAATAAGGCATAGGTTGCAATAAATAATATGCAACCATCATATAATAATCACCAATAAGGCAGTCGTAAATAATCTCCAATAAAATAATCTCAAGCACCCTCTCAAGGTAGCAAATAAAATCCTAATAATAATTTTTAACCTGCCCCTCATAGTAGAAGGTACTTTCCATGCAAATACCAATCTTTCAAAAATTGCAAATCCCAAACTGATGCGATCTAGAGCCCACCAAAGCAAGAAAATTTGTAAATATTCAAGCCTAATGACAATTCTATAAATAATCCATGTAGTCCCCAGTTGAACTCAATTATTGGTCACATTTATGGGACCTCACAAGCACATTTAAAGATAATGCAATCTGGGGTTCGAAACACCCGACTCAGATCATTTATGTGTCCACTCAATCAACATGACTTCAAGTATTAAAAAGACAATGGCAATTTGGTAAATAATCAGAAATTTTCAAGGGGTTATTGGCATAAAAAGAAGCAATGGGACATGTAGGGTATTTGCAATTATTGTTTGGGGATAGACTGGACATGGCTCTTGTGTAGCCGTGGCGGGAGCTGCACAAGTGCAGTACGAAAACCACCCCAAATACAAGGGGGAGGTGGTCATTTCACATGTGGGGCCCAGGTAGGACCCACCTATGAAATGACTATCTTACCCCTGTTTTTACTGCCGTTTAGCGATGCTTCACCTGTGCAACTCTCACCACGGCTGCACAAGATCTTTTTTCGGATAGACTTTGCAATAACTCTAAATATAGATATTGATTGAAAAGGGGCGTGGACGGGTCGCTTGGGAAGACTCCATGAATAATAAAGAAACAACAAATCATGGGGATGGGTAATTGGGTATATCTAGAAAAAGGTTAATGGATGAGCAATCGAGAAGATGGGAAGAACAGGTTACTTGTTTTCAACCTTGGGCAAAAACAGAGGCGGTAAACCACAGGGGGAGTCTTCGATTCTTCTTTAACCTTCGACTGACAACCAACGATGGGAGGAAAGGAGCAACGATATGTTAGGTACTTGATCGATACACCAAAAGCTCTGAAGTTGATGGAACGCGTTAAATCAAACCCTTTAACCTAGCCCATACTAGGCTAACCCAATCTAGCGCCCATACGTACACTAGAATGGGTTCCACTAGGCACACAACAGACCACCAGGCTTCTGCACCCGTCGTCCTCGGTGGCTCTCACTCTAGGAAGCTTTCACTCAGGTGGTAGGTAGTTCTTTCTAAGCGGCTCCACTCCGCTCTAGGGTTTTTGTCTGGAGGCATGTAGCCTTTTCTTGATGGCTTTCACTCTACTCTAGATAACCCTTTTTGTGACTCGAACCCATGACGTGGTGTCCAACTCTGATACCAAATGTTAGGTACTTGACTGATACACCAAAAGCTCTGAAGTGGCCCCCAATAGACACATAACACGATAACACAACAATAGCCAATCGAAAACCAATAAATGATCCATATGGAACCCTAATTCTTCTTCTTTGTCTATGGACTAGGGTTTCATCACAAATTAGTGAACCTTGAAATGACTCTCAAACCGGTTAAAATCAAGAAGATTCAGGTACTAATTTAGCTCTAATACCATGTGACAAACCCAAGATCTGTAACCAATAGAAGAGATAGAGAAGAGGGAATGGACGAAAGGAAGAATGAGGAAGGAGATTAAACTGCAAGAGAGCATAATCATTATTCTTACAGTTCCCCCCAGTCTATCGTTATATACATGGTTCTAAATTCTAAGTATTGGTATCAGATCGTAGTTTTGATCCTTGTTGATCCCGATACTGTGTCGATACTATATCAGTGATATGGTACGGACAAGTGGTAAAATGGTCAAAATATCAATTTTCAAGGAGATTCGGAGTCAAATTTGTCCAATACTACTGATCTGTGCCGATACCAATACCGTATCAATTTCTAGGTTGACTGATACACGTTCCGATACCGTGCACTAAAACCATGACTATATATATTAATCGAAAGAGTTACAACCAAATAAGGTAAATAGATATTGTTTTGGTAAAAAGGTAAATAGTACATTGTACAACTATTTTTTTATTTTATAAGAAAGTATAATAGAAGCATAGATCTAGTCTAACTATAGGAAAAAGTTTTCATAAAAAAAAAAAAAAACCTATAGGAAAAACAAAACCCAGAACTAAGAGATAACGTTAACCATGATAAAGACAATCCCTCTATCGTGGTATAAATATATATTTTTATTTAACACTATACATATGTGCACTATGTTAGTGACGTCGTCATCCTAACTATGAAATCAATTCATCTTTTTTATCCCAAAATGGCCCAATTCTTGGTTCTTGTAGAAAATTTTGGAATCTTTTGATATGTAGAAATATTGTAAAAATAATGGAGTAAAAAAACTATTTTAAAATATTGAATCCAACAGATACCCTCATACCCTTTGAAAACTTGCAAATTGTTGGGGGGGTTTTCACATTCCTACTTCCTGAGCTCCGCTCTCCTTACCCCACATTTGATCGACTTCAAATTTGGAGGGTCTTATCATTTTTTGTTGCTTTTAATACATTTATCGATGAAAACTTTTCATCCACTCGTCGGAATCACCGGATGAAATGGCTTTGACGGCAATAAGGGTTCGGGACTCAGATGACGAACTTAGCTCCCCAATCTAAAGAGGAGACGTCACCCCTTAAACCACAAACAACAGAAAGACAATCCGAAAAAACCTACAAAGGAACGAAGGCCCAAAAAAGACAAGCGAACTCTTCTATTTCCGCCTGCCCCTACTGCGGTGCGTCTCACACGCAAGCGAAGCAGAATGTACCGCTTTATCCTCGGTACATTCTTCTTCGTTTGTGTGTAGGGCACACACGGTAGTACCGGACAAACAGAAATAGAGGAGTCGGATCCCAAAAAAGAAGCCATAAGCACCCCATCACGAACACTCTCCGCTTTAGCAACAGCAGCCAATATGGCGATGCCCGCCTTGCATTGAGCAGCCACAAACCATAAAATACCCTACATTTGACCATATTTAAAACTAGCTTACTTGAAGAATAAGCACATAACAAAAACCTGTTTTTAAACCCTGATATATTATTATTATTTTTGAGATACATGTATTTGTTACCAGATTTCTTCGACATAGTTTTTCTAACAATTTAAGGGAGAGGGTTGGCATGCTCCCAACTTTTGGTAAACTAGCGACATGCACCAATTATAGAACTGAACACATGAGGGAAACAGGTATTTTCCAAAAGGGAAGGAGAGAGGATGACACATGGTGAGCTATGAACACCTTGCAATCAAACAAAATTTTTTGTTTTTGGATGATTAAAATGGTTTTTTGTATCAGTTACGTTATCGAGCTAATTTTTTAGCTATGCTTGAAAAACAAGAAAAAAAATTTGAAATTAAGAAGAGATAAAGACACATAATCTAATCATTACCTCCATCATGATTTTTATTTTATTATATTATTACAGATCAAGTTCTCCTTAAGCCATTGAAGGGAATCCCTTGACTGCAACTTTCGAATAAGAGAGAGGATATCAATAATATCATGCAAGTTCAATCAATTGTAAATAGGAGGATGTTTTAAGACCCAAGGATAGTGGTTGAAACATTCTCACCTGGTGGAAGAAAATTTTCTCTTATTTTTATTATGGGAAGACGTTCTCTATTCAAGAGCATGGCCCCATGTAGGGGCCAATGCGCATGGAAGCATCTGTCCGGATGACATTTCCTTCTTTCACAGGGCAAGGTGGTCATTTCACCCCTCTATGCTGGATGTAGGGCGCATACACTCCCTTAAAGTAGTTTTTCCCATCTTTTCTATTATTATAGAGAAAAGGCGGCTAGCCTGTGCCCCGTGGCTCTCATCATCGCCCCTCTCATGCATGAGCTCCCAGTGGTCCAGCCGCTGGCATGCAAAGTAAGCGACGGCCTGCCGGCTGCCCATCCCTTTCTTATATTTTTCGTTCTTTTATACTTGAGACTTTCAAACATATAATCTAGTTTGATGCGAATTGGGTTCTATTCCATGACGATCTTTTCAGAGCCCAGCACACCTTGTCTAATCCATTCCATCACGAACCGAATCTGATGATTCGAATAACCGACGCTCCATGAACGCAACGTCGCCACAGTAGGCACACACAATTTAAAGCTGCAATGCATTGAATGTCACTGACAACGAGGTTGGTTCCTTTCCATGAGGACAGGGTGAATATATAGGATTCCTTAAAAAAGATTCTGCAACAATAGCTATTTGTCTGTTCCCTCTCTCTCTCTCACACCTCCACTGCCACATCTCACTCTTCAGGAGGTTCCAACCCACCGATTCACCCACGGCGTGTCGACGCTTCCCTTACCTAGATTCGACACCGGCAATACATGAATGGTTCCGTATCAATATTAGCTTTCGGTTCATAGAGGTGAGAAGCCATTTGATCTGTATTCGATTCAAGAATAGGTGAAGGTATCTGGATTCGGAATCTTCATTTTATTGGTTCTTCCCTCGATTAGGGCTTCTTTCTATGGTTTTCCTTCTCATTCTTTTTTTTATGCGTTTCTTTAATTTGTTGGGCTGTCTTAGCTTGTTTATTTGGATATCAGATTTAAACATAAACTAATGCCTCTCTGCAAGTTTTTCTCCATTTCCTGTTGCTGAATGATTTGGTTTGTCCTGGTGTTGTATGTTTTTCTCTGTTGTATGATCTTCAAGTATTCAATATTAAAAAAAAATAAGGTTAATATACTAGGAATTGGTAATTAATTACGTAAGTATTGTTGAGTAAAGGTAACCAAAACAATGGCAACAAACTAACAGTAATAGATAATGCAAATACTGGTGCATAATAAGTGAATTGTTTTTTTTTTTTCGGTCAAATATCTATTAATGAATTTCCAAGGGCAATCCGAGGGCCCTCCAGCTCATAGCTTGTTGAAAATAATTAAAAAGAAATAGTGAATTGGTTGTGATGTCGATTTGTTCGACAAATTGTCTATGTAGACCACCATAACTTAAACTGGATTTTCTGCCTTTTTTCGGGGATTATATCCAGGGGATGCTACTTTATTCTGTCCAGAGGGAGATGGTGTTCTGATCCTGACTATATTGTATGGGCATGAACTCCATCCACATGACTTGTTTGCTTGCCTCTGTTTGTAATTCTTCCTTGTTTAATGGTGTATTCAAAGATCTTCATTCCACATTGACAATGCCTCAAATGATTTTCTCTCAATTTATCAATGACTTAGAGCTGCTCCGATGTAGGCAAGGGATTGAAAAATGCTGTTACGCTTATGGGAATTGAGCTGAAGGGAATTCGAAGAAGAAAATCCCACTGACAAGGCAGGATAAATTGTCAACAATGCTTACTCTGCACCAAAACCAATACCTTGTGGCACAATTTTATTACTTAATCCACCAAATAAATTTTTAAAATTTACCAGCCTTGAGCATCCAAATTAAGCACTAAGAAAAGTGATGGTAATTACCTAATTTCCTGCAATGCTAGGTTCCTAATCACCAAAAAGCTGATCCCAATCTTTGTCGAGCATATCTGTACCACTTGATAATTCCATTATGCTTCTGCACTTGTTGGCGAATGACTTGGCTGTCTTATTGGCCAAATGAGGGGTTGTGTGACCCAATTGCTTTTTATGACATTCCCATCCACTGTGAGAGGTTGTAGCTTCGAGATGTAGTTTTCCCCCCCTCCCTATTGCTTGGGTTGTTTTAGCCTACTCCTTTTCAGTTGTTTACCTCTTCTTGTCTTTTATAATAAGGTTCTTACCTGTAAAGAATTTTAAATAGTTTGTAGGGTCATGAGTAGCCATTTAGTCCTACTTCTTAATAAGACCATCTTAGAAATCCCATTACAGATTACCTTGCCAATATTTTGAGAATAACTCTCCAAAACAGTGGGATTTCTTCAGAATGAAACTGAATAGCCTTTTAATGCAACAAAATATATGCTAGAGGGATAAGTTTTTTCTCCCAAGAAGTGGCCTAAAGGAAAGTGATAGAAATGGATCCAAAGATAATTTCAATTTCTAGGAGACAATAAAAATGAAACAAGTTAATCATAACAGTACTGGATTGACAATCAAACTCTAATGGGGATTCTTCCTAATGTCCCTTCTCTGCATAAATATGTAGACATCAAACTGTAGAAGATAGCTCCGATTTTCATCCTAAAGCTATTGCAGTTTAACAAATTTTGTATGCTAAATGTGTACTTCTTCAAACTTCACTGGTAATTCTGAGTCATTAGTCACCTACTCAATACATCTTGGCTGAGGAAAGGATCAAACTTTGGGCATTGAGCTTCAAAACCAGTAATAGAAGAAAAGCTTACTTTGAGCTTTTGCCATCATTGTCAAGAATAGTTAGCAGCTAATCGAAGAGGAGAAAGTGGATGCTGAATCTACAAATAAGTAACCCAGGTTGATCTATTATAAGAGTAGTTGAATATGCCTCTTGATGGTAAGAAGTTAGGGTTGGTTCTATCCAATTGTGTGTGCCTATGCTGTTGGTAGGAGACTAGGCTTGGTATTCTCTAGAGCTGCAGTTTATGGCATTTAGTTTCCTAAAAGACTTAAAAAGAAAGAAGCAACTTGCAGCATGTGGTGGAAAAGGGGTTGGAGAATCAAAATATGCTTGCATTTGGCTGTCTGTCTAGCTATGGAAAATTGACAATGAAAATAGCCACCATGAGTTTGACTTTGCTGCTTAGGCTCAGTATGGTTTTGGATGCCAAGCCGGTGAGGGCCGTGGCTGGGGTCAGGGCTGAAAGAGAAAGGACCCTGCTTGTTCTAAGACTGCTATCTTACATTTTTTTCTTGTCTTTTCTTGTTCTTTACCTTGGATGGGACTGTTTTAGGGGGTGGACTGAGTTCTTGAAATCTTTTGAAGAGTTATCTTTTTGGTGTTGGGTGATATGTAGGTGAGGGTGCACCTTTACCAATTTCTCTCTCTGCTCTTACTTTTCCTTTTTCTGTTCTTCAACAGTCTTTGAGGCCCCTGGATCTTTATAATCCTTGTATGCGTCAAGATTTTTCGATATTCTTCTTCTTACTGATCAGGGGAAAAGGGAGAAAAGAGTAAGACTAAAAAAGTGGAAATTTTCCAGAGCTGCATTTACATTGGTATTAATTTCATTTTAATCTTGACAGGACATCTGTAGAATATAATGATACAAGTGAAGAAGATTATGATAAAATACCAGGAGATAGTTAACCAACTTTGTAATCCTATGCATCACCATTCACTTGCAGCCATGTAACTGATATTTCCATTTGCTTTGTTTATATGTGCTTCTAAATCTATCAAATTCCTAGATTGCAAGTGTGTAAATCACTAATGGAAAAAGAGTATAATATTTAAACCAAGTGGAAAATATACTTATTCACCTTGCCTTATTCCCCTCTTCAGAAAGATTTAGGCAGGGAGGTTTTGATCTGCAGATATTTCAATTACATTCATTCCAAAAATTGAGATATTTAATAGCTTGTGGTTACATGTTCATTTGAAAGTACCATCCATTTGAAAATAGAATTTAAATCTTTTAAATCAATGTATTTCCTGCTCTCTAACTCCTCCCAATATTTCTGAAAACATATGTAGTGCATATTTTTCGGATAGGATGTATATGATTGAATTTGTTTTCTGAGCTTTGTAAGCATGGAACAATTGTTTTCCTTTTCAATATTCCCTGCAGATCAATTGTCGCTGTGTTAAGAGTTCTTTTGATTCTCTGAGGAAGTCTTCACCTACATATGTTCGGAGACCTGGTGGACCTTTAAAGATGGGTGTGGTAGATGATATGGATAAGAATAGAGAAGATCCTCTCCCTGGTGAAGCAAAGAGTATTTTACAGTCATTGGCTTCTAGTTGGGATGATATCATTGATTCAAATGCATTACAGGTGATCCCGCTAAAGGGTGCATTCACCAATAAGGTCTACCAGATCAAGTGGCCAACAAGAATTGGAGAACCCAGCCGAAAGGTTTTGGTTCGGATTTATGGGGAAGGTGTGGACATATTCTTTGACCGGAATGATGAGATCCAAACTTTTGAGTTCATCTCAAAGCAGGGGCAGGGACCTCGTCTGCTAGGTCGTTTCCCTAGTGGGCGGATTGAGGAGTTCATTCATGCACGGGTATGTGATGTTTGCTATTGTGGTTGTTGAACTCTCTCTCTCTCTCTCTCTCTCTCTCTCATGTTGTGTGTGTGTGCGTTTGTGCATACGTGCGTGTTGTGCTTGCTTGCATTTGCACGCCTTTCAATATTTTTATTTTTTGTTCTTCATTACCCCCCTTTTTTTGCTAAAAGCCTATTTTATTTTTGGAAAAAAGAACCCTGACAGGTGGAAATCCCGGAAAATGACCGCTCCACCCCCATGGAAGGTGGAAATCCCGCCCTTGTTTATGCTTCCGCGCAGGGGGGGGCACATTACCTTCAGGGAACCCTCTCCCTTTATTTTTATTTTGAGAATATAACAATTTTTTTCCTTTCTTTTGTCATGTATTTCCACACATTAGATTATAGAGTGCTGGATCCTAGATGGTCGAACTTACCAATTTTAGAATCTAAATATACAAAACTACTGTATGAGAACAATGATATAAGATGGTAGCAATTGTTTCTGTCCCTTGGGGAGCTAATTTGTGAGATCTAAAATACTTGAGTCAAAAGACTTAAAAGTTAGTAGTTTTATGTAATAAACTACGAGTTTGGGAGTCACGCCAACAAGAAAAGATTATTTCAGGTTTAGGTTTTAGGTGATACAGAAGTAAAGCTTGAAACTATAGCATGGAAAGGTTCTGTTTGCTGTCTCCTTCCAAGCCCTCATGGGCCTTCCTATGGCTCTAATTGTGGTCCTAAACTTATGGTCAAAGGAAGGCCTTTCATAGGGCTGCATGTGGGTTTCTTAGGCTGATGGTAGCTCTTACTCACGTCCCGAAAGCCCATGTTTCTGTACATATTGCATTTGTATCCTCATTACTTAAATGTCTTCGGATAGTGTTTTAGTTCTGTACTTGTTTATATTTAGGAGACTCCACCAGTGTGTACTAAAATCTCAAACCCAGAATAAAGGAGGAGGGTTAGTGCATCATGTAGATAGCCTGCTTCGTAAAAATACATTTGCCAAACAATGGATTCTAAAAATAAGAACCTGAGCGCATCAGTTAGGGGGAGTGATGTGATGCAGATTAGAGGTACAAAAAGACTTTTGCGACGACGTGGTGAGAAAGGATATGAATTGTTTTGGGTTGACTACGAACACGGCTTTAGTTGGTAAAAGGTGATGTAGATCGAAGCATGAAAAAGAGAAGAGTCAGGAATTACTGTTCACGTGAACAATGTCACAGCCCATATTGCCTTGATGGAATCCTTCTAGAAGACCCAAGTTGAAGATTAAAACACTGTTCACGTGAACAGTGTTTGAAATTGATTTTTTAGAAGATCTTGTGGGCCCATCAAGTGGAGAAAGATACCCTCCTAATGCTGCCATAGTTTAGTTTCTATTTTCAGTTTTAGAAAGTATATTAGGTAGCTTCTAATTTTAGTTAGTTTCTATTTTTGTTTCCTTATTTGTTTAGAACGCTGGATCCTATAAAACCTTAGTAGTTTCAATTTTCCTACTTCCTATTTTATTTTAGGGAGTTTCTATTTTCTTACTTTCTATTTTGTAAGCTTGCCATCGATTATGGGAGTAATTCCTTGTTTCAACAGCTGGGATAGCTGTGGGTGAGAGACCCAGAGCTGAGAAAGCCCATCCTGCTACCCCACTCTTCTTCTCTTACTCGATTCCTTACTGTTCCTGCTTTTGTGTGACTGCAACCAAGTGCTGCTTCTACATCTGTGACGACCTAGAAATTATCCTAAACATTAACTGAATCTGCTGTTGCTGTAGGCAAAGAAGACCACTTCTCACCTGCGGCTGCATCAGTTTCTTAGTCTCTTCTGCTGTTTCGAAGACCCTAATCTCAGCACCCTTCCTCCCAACCAGGGTGAGATTTGAAGGACTGTTTCAGGCACTCAAGAGCCCCACCTCGACCAGCCTTTGAAGGTTACCTGACTGCAGATCTGAGGGATACAATAAATCTCCCAAACCAGTAGTCGATTGTCTTAACAACCAGTCTATTCCTGCTGCAACTTGTGAAGATCATAACTCTGCAACCAGCCATTAGAATTGGCTGATATTTGGAGCATACAACCCCCTCAATACCTTCTTCACTCGATCCAAATTTGGTGAAGTTCTGCCGGCTGGTTTGGTCTCTACACACTAAGCTTTTATTTTTTATTCCAGTTTCTATTTTGCTTCACACTCCAACTTCTAATAGAACTTAAGTATTCAGCTGAATGAACCTTGCACTAAAGAGACTGATAAATCCTCTCTATAGATATCATGAGAATGTACAATGGAGCTTGAATGATTCACATACTTTTTGGTAGGGCTGTGAGGTTAGAATAATACACAGAAAGGAAAAGGGAACAAATAGTAGTGTCCACTAAGCTTCACTCTGTTCTTCTAAATTCTTCGATCTTTTCCCAGTGCCAGTGGTATGTAAGTTTATCATTGATTCAGAGGACTTTAATGTTCTAGATTTATAATTCTTAGTAGCAATTTAATAGGGTTTCTGGTGAGCGTGTTTAAAATAGAAAATGTGTTCATTTTTGGTTTTTAAGTTACATTAAATTTACTAAGAAAGTTTAAGTCGGATTAAGTTGTGTAAGAGACAATTTATGCCATTACATCATCAGAATAGATGCTGGGTCTTTCTCCATGGTTCTATTTGTAGCTGAAAATTAAGGATTTTCTATATTTGTCATGTAACCTTTTGTTGTTTAGTGGAGGATTTCCCTTTTTCCTGTCCATTTCTTCCTCTATTCTTAGTCACTGGAGCCATTAAGCTTTATCTTGCTGCCTTAAAGTCTTTCATTCATGGACTTCTTTTTTTCCCTTTTCTCTTTAATAAATATGGTTACTGAAGCTGAAAGCCATGGATTTTCTCAATGTTCATGTGTTTTTCTATTGTTTGACTTGGAGTTTCTTGATTTCATCCATGACCTTTTCATCTTTTTTCACCAGAGATTTGAGATTTATATGTGCTTCTGACTGATATTACCTTCTCGTTCCTGTTATGTGGTCTCAGACACTATCGGCACCTGACTTCCGCAACCCAGAAATATCAGCTCTAATAGCAGCTAAATTAAAGGAGTTCCATGATCTTGACATGCCCGGTTCAAAGAATGTAATCCTCTGGGATAGAATGAAGTATGTATAATTCTGAACCAATTTTCTGTGTTTTTCCATTTATTGCTAGATCTAAGCTTAGTGCTTCTTTTTTTCTTTTTTTCTTTTCCCTCCCAGAAACTGGCTTAGCGCAGCCAAACATTTGAGTACCCCTGAAGAAGCTAACTCTTTCTGTTTGGATACCATGGATGAGGAAATCTCGGATTTAGAAAAGAAGTTGTCAGGAAACGATCAACATATAGGGTTTTGCCACAATGATTTGCAGTATGGAAACATAATGATCGAGGAAAAGACCATGTCAGTAACTATAATTGTAAGTTTCACATACTATGTTGCTTAATTATGTATAAAGTTTCCCACACATGGCTATTATTTGTTAATGAAAATTGCTATCCTGTTGACTTTATCTGAAAGACGGAATATAGCTTTACCTCTATGATATATAGGAGGAATTTAGCTATAATGGAGAAATGGTTGCAAGGAAAAAATAATATATACACGAGAATCCAAGATAGTGATATCATCACGGAAACACAATGATTAATAAGGAGAACAGGCTGGTTACTATTATTCCAACCTCTTACCTTCCATGTACTTAGTTGTATGTGGCTTCCATTTATCACCCACTAAATATTGGTACTTGATAGCTGTGAAGGTGCTACTCCAACTGAGCACAAAAAGATACCCAATATATCACCACAACCAAATGGATCACCATTTTAGTGGATAAAACAACCAAAGAAGCTTCATTCAACAACTAAGCAATTTGACGCCTTCTACTTTATTTTTTAAAGATTCCTGAAAGAAATTCACAAAAAAATTGCATATGACATCTGATTAACGTGATACCTGATTATAGATTTATGTAAAATTAAGAGCTATGCATCCACCTTATATTTGGAAAGCTGCCCACACAGCTGCCAGTCAGGTGATTCACTGAATGCTCTAAGCTCCTCAACCTTCAAATTAGGAGAACCAAAGTCTCTTAGTTTATTCTAAGTTCTAACACAATCTGGCTGTTTAGGCAAGGTTTTAAGTATCGGTATCAGGTATCGTATCGGAGGGGTGATTTTAGGAGATGTATCGTATTGTATAGGAGAGATGCAAGATACGCATAGAAATGTTTAGGATATCTGTAAAATGCAGTTTTGAAGTATAAATCACTATAACTTATTTATGGTCCGATCATAGGACGTTAGGTGGTCAGCCTTAGTCGCTTGGGAGTTGCCTAGGTGACGCGCCCTAAAAGCTTCTTCTCCACATGATCAACAGGCCAATTGATGAGTTTTTCAACAATGCTCACCTTAGGCCAGTGAAATTGCTCCAAGACTTGCATTATATAGAGATAGAAATCTTGAATACAGCAAAATAGTCATTAAAGAGACCCTTAGAATTCCAAAAATCTTTTGGAATTCCCCATACATAGAGAAAAATTCCTAAACATAGAAACTATTCCCAAGACCTAGAAAGCTATTCCCAAGATATAGGAACTACAAACAAGACTTTGAAAACTGATAATGGAAGGCACTTAATGCTTCCTTGGAATATGAAAAGACAACTAACTACCTCGATATTTGAAAGACAAAAGAAAAAAAAAACAAGAGACTAAATAAAAAAACTGGGCCACACATTGGCCCTTACAGAAACTGCACGCAGGCTAGGCCTGGCCAGACCATGCTAGGTCTGGGCTTGGCTGGTTGGGCTGGGCCGCAGGCTTAGCCAGGGGGTTGATAAGGCCTGGGCCTGGGCCTAAGCTGGTACCTCATCTGGGCTGGGGCTGGTAGGGCTGCCGATGGCCCTGCATCAAGCCATATGTGGGGAGATGAAGGCATTTGAGAAGAATGGTGCTTGGGAGATGATTGATCTTTTAGAAGGACGTGTTCCTGAGATGCAGGTCGGTCTTCTCTGTTAAACATCATTTGGATGACATTTTTTTAAGAGAGATAAATGGCTAGACTGGTGGCTGATGGATACAATCAGGTGTATGGAGCATAGTTGTCAAGGCGTCGCCTAGGCATCCAGGCAGATTTCTAGGTGCCTAGGCAGCTGCCGCCTTATTGTAGGATGCCTTGCACTGGTTTAATTGGTATCGAACCAGGTTCTGATACTTATTTATGCCAAATACCAGTTAAGTAAATGTTTTTATATTTGGTATTTCATTTACTTAAGATATTATTCATAAATAAGCAAATACCTCCTATTTGAATTCAAAAAAAATAGTTAAAAAATCAAATTTGAAAAGGATAAAAAGTCAACTCCCCAGTTCAAGAACAAAAACTAGATTTTCGATGGTAGGTAAAATTTTCAACTTTCTAATTCTGGGGTTTTTCTCAAATCTAAAAATTCTATAAATCTTAATATAGTAAAACATTATTAAAAACCAAAAGTGCAGTAAAATATTCATTTGTTTTGATATCTAAATTTTTTTTTTCCATTCTGAGCGATTTTGACAACATTCGCGCATACCAAATAAGGTTTGACCTGAACGTAACTTCTTTAATATAAATCAGATTTAAGCAATTCTTGATTTGTTGGAAAGCTGGTTTTGTGCTCTACCTAATACTAAAAGTCTCATGTAAAAATAAAATCATTTGACTAGTCAAACTTCGTAGAGAACAAAACATTTCTCTAAATCGAGAGCAATTTAATTACTAATAGAGAAGATCATATCTTCTAAGAACAGTATAAACCAAATGTATGTTTGATTGTTTCATACATCCAATAGCTTGCTTCTTCAGTTCTGTTGTCTTCTAGTTCTATGTTGATTTTTTATGACTTAATGTGGCTTAATATTGATTTTTGATGACTTCATGTGACTTAATGTTGATTTTTTATGACTTGATGTGGCTTAATGTGGATTTTTGATTACTTGAGGAGGCTTAATGTTGATTTTTGTTGATATAAGGTATATATTGTAGCATACTAAATAATGTTAGAAAAGGGGGAAATAAAAAATAACACCTGGGAGCGCCTTGGTCACCTAGGCGGGTGCCTTGTCGCCTAAGCGCTTAGACGCCCCTCCAGCGCTTTGGGTTGCCTTGCTGCCTTGACAACTATGGTATGGAGTTGATTATCAAGAAACATATGCTAAAATTAACTCCATAATAGTTCTCTTATCCTTAGCAGTGAATCAGGATTGGCACTTGTACCATTTAGATGTAAAAAATGCTTTTCTTCATGGTGACTTGCAAGAGGGAGTGTATATACAAGTACCTCTTGGTTTCAAATTTCCCATAACAAAAGTGAAGGTGGGCAGGTTGAAGAAGGCTCTCCATTGTCTCAAATAGTCTCCAAAAGCTTGGTTTGAGAGATTCAAACAAGTAGTAAGAAATGGATACACTCAAAGCCAAGCTGGCCACACTTTGTCCACCAAACAAGGCAGTGGTAAAATCGCAGCCTTAATTGTCTATGTGGATGACATTGTAGAAATTGGAAATGATCAAGAAGAAGTGGGGAGGCTCAAAACTTACCTAGCCCAACAATTTGAGATCAAAGACCTTAGTACTTTAAAGTATTTCTTCGGAATTGAATTGTCTAGGTGAAGAAAGGGTGTTCATATTGTCAAATGAAGTATGTGTTAGATCTCTTGAAAGAGATAGGGATGTTGGGTTGCAAATGTGCTAAGTCTTCTATTGATCCAAATCACAAACTAGGGGATGACAGCGGTCATCCATTAATTGGTGCAGGAGTATCAAAGACTGGTGGGAAAATTTCTTAGCAGAAAAAGAGGCAAAGCCATAAACTTCATTCATCAATTCGTTGGCAACAGCCTACAAGCAGTCTTTTTGAAAGAGAAAGGTCCCTACCCATATAAGTGACTTGTCTACACACTTACATAGCAAATAGGAAACTTAAAAGCAAACCCTCTACGCGAGACAGAGGTCTTTAGACTGAATTAAACAACTTAAAAAACTTAAATAAAAAAACTTGCTGCTAGTTAATTTTCGTAGGCGTAGCTTCTACCCATATTATAGGTCCATTAAAGTGGCCGATTACAATGAAAAAAGATTGGTTCAAAATCCCAACACGTATATAACCCAACCCAAAGCTTATTTCTATTTAAAATAAGCCCAATTGTGTTTTATCTGCATCAATAGGTTTGTCGATTATATTAATCGTTGCTATAAGTACAATAAAATGTAGTGTCAATATTATGAGGAAAGATACATTTTTAACCTTATTGTCCTAATCTAACATATGGTTGCAATAATTTTAAAATTGTATAATTATAATGCAAAAGTCGACCTTGAACCAGGGAAACCAGCGAGAGATCGATTACAGCAGGATTAATACAATAAAAGGAACAAAATTAAATAACTGAAACTCTTTTTCTATTGCTATTTTACTGTTTACATATGAAGGAGAACATAAAGGATAAGGAAAAGAAGAAGAAAGGGATATAGAAGGGGGAATAGGATCAGCTCTCTCAACCCATCATCCTCTCACCCAGGGTCTCTCACACACGGCCTCTCACTGTTTCCGCGTCTCACAGCTTTAACCATAACTCTTTTCTCTTCAATCTCTATCCTCTTCTGCTTGGCCTCATAATCTTATTTATAATAACCCAGTTACAAGGAACCCAGTCCCAATCTAATTAAGAAACCAAAGAATCCTTAAAAGGAAACTACTAATTCATAAAACCCATAAAATAGAAACTTCCTATAAAATCTAGCTGCCATACATCAAAATAGAAACTTCTATTTTAGAGAACAAAATAAAAATAGTAACAAACTGAAATTAGAAACTTAAGGAAATAGAAACTTAATCCTACTTTCTAAATATGAAAATAGAATCTAAACTTTGGCAGCATTAGGATAGAAGCTTTCTCCACTTGATGGGCCCACAAGATCTTCTGAAAAAGCATCCCCACATAAGGTAAATATAGGCTGTGACACTGTTCACGTGGACAGTATCATGAACAATGTTTGGTCATCAAATTAATAATCAAAATATAAAAAATTCTAAATGTATAGCACTCCCAAAAAAAAAATGCAGTGCCTAATGAAAACCAATCTTCAATGTTAAGATCAACTTATAATGCATAAGGTTAGGGCTTTTGGTCAAAGTATCCTTGTTTCATCGAATTTCATTGAAATTTGCTGAAATTTAGTAGAAAGATCATTCAAAGTATTTTCAACCAAAATGAGCCAGATTGTGGCGAAATATATTCCGAATTTCAATTTGAAAGTCTGGTAAGGTAATAAAAATCTAGACATGGTTTCTGGTTTCAAGTTATCTAGAAGGTTAACTAAGGATGACGGTTTTTTAAAATTTGGAACCAAAGTGTATGAAAATTGTTAGTTGTCGAGGCATAGGAAGGAGAAATGCTGGGATCTCTCTGGTTGTCATGGCTATGGTCCACCACTGGTGGGAAGTCGGAAGAGAGGTCATCCAAGGGCTTTGGAGGCTCAAGTTCACACTTAATTACTCTTTCTGTTGCTTCATCAATTGCATGTCATTCTTCCCAAACTTCATAGTTTGGTATAAAGTTGGACTTTTTGATGGGAGTCTCTTCTATTTCAGGAAAGGGTAGTGCATTTCACTCTTTCACCACTTGTCTCTATTTCACATGTGCCAAATTTTACAACTAGTCTTCTTTTAGTTAGTTGTATCAATGTACTATCTGCCTAGTGGTATTAGAACTCTTGTTGGATTAATCTTACACCTTGATAAGTGAAGCAATAAGTTGTATGAGGTTCAATACAGTTTCAGGATTCAAGGCAATGGCATATTACTTATTAGCAATACTTCTGCAAGTAGTTGAGATTGTGATTCCTGCTTCGATGAGCTTACATTGTTACGAGAAGCCTGCCATTAGTATTGCTTACAGCTCCATGCTGGATGACAGAACTAAGCACCAGTAGATTGACAGACGTTATTGAAGAGAAGATTAACTATTGATATGCTTGTAGTCTATGTGTGAAGACCAAGGAATAATTAACAAACATTTACAAAGGGGCTCAGTAGTGCATGAGTTAATATTATAATAAGCATAGTTTCATGGATGTTATGGTATTTATATTGTATGTGATATTTTGTTTTGGTCATACTATTGTATTTGCAAGGGATATTTTGGCCAACCCCTCGTATAAATAAAGGATGTAACTAGGGAAAACATACTAGCTGTCTTTCTCTTATTCTTTTTCTTTTCTTCTCTATCTTTCTTCACTCTTTTTATCAAGTGATTATTGTAAGAGTTTTTATGCTCTCTCTCTCTCTCTCTCTCACTGATGATTTCATCGAGAGATCTATGAGCTGAGTTGAGTTGTATCTATTAGCTCAACTGGAATATCCTCCTCGACATACCTAATATCCCTACATCTGCCCAGTTTTCCAAAACATCCTCAATCAAGTTGGCACATATAGGAACCCTGTTGAATCTGGGAGTCATTGCGAATGGCAACAACTGAAATAAAAGGGCATACCCAGTGCACGAGGCTCCCGCCATTGCGGGGTCTGGGGAGGGTCCTAACTCATAATGTACACAGCTGAAACCAGTTAATTAACTATATCCTATTTGTTTTCTGTCATCTACCCCTGAATGCTCAGGAATAAACGTATAGGGAATTTGTGATTCTGAAGAAACATATGGGAGACTTTATGATACTGAAAGTGTAGTACATATCTAAATTCTCCCTCTTTTGTAGGACTATGAGTACACAAGTTACAACCCTGTGGCCTATGATATAGCAAATCACTTTTGTGAGATGGCTGCTGACTATCATACAGAAACGCCTCATATTATGGACTTCGATAAATACCCAGGTGCACATCTTTCCAGATTCAATTCTTTATGTGGTTCAGTGCTTCCATTTTGTTCAAGGAAATGCTACACTAGTTGAGCTTGGATTCCATGCCAGATCTAAATTAACTAAAATTTTTATTTGGCCTTCATGGCAACAGGTTTGGAGGAACGCAAAAGATTTGTGCATATATACCTGAGTTCTTCTGGTAAGTCGTTTGTTGGTTTATTCGATGTTGCATCGAATTGTATGAGATGATTAACATGTTAGACTATGTTTATGTTAGGTGTCTAAAGTTCAGTATAAATTAAGGTGTTGGTTGATTCATTGCTGATGAATTTCTTTTCTTTTTCTTTCTGTTTTGTTTTATTTTTTTAATGTTGGCTGACAACCAGTCAGTCAATTTTGCACATTGGATTCTGAAACTAGTTAAGTTATGAGCAAGTGGGTCATTCCCCATTATCAGTTAATCATTTGAACTCTACAGTTTACTGCCTCTTGATGTTTTTTTGGATTCTAGAAACTGGAGTGGAGAATGACCACTGATTGTTGAATATAAAAGGCTTGCAGTTTTTTACATCTTTATTAGGAAGTATTTAGTTGATAAGGTATATTTGTCATGGTGTTTTGTTCTCGTAAAGATAAAGCAGTTGTATCCCCTTTCTTTTGTTCAATGGATGAAAACCCTCAGAACAATGTGATGGATGCAACTGTCTTTATTTCAAAAATCTACTATCATGGCCTTAAAGCCCAGCCCTGTTATGAGATTACGGTGATATCTGTTTGTAGGGGGTCATCCCAGTGAGCTTGAGGTGGAACGGCTAGTCCAAGATATAGAAAAGTATGGTCTTGCAAGCCATCTAGTCTGGGGCTTATGGGGAATTATTTCGGTACGTGCTTTCATTATTTACTGCATTTTTTAAGTTGGTTCCATGACTACATTCTCTGTCCTTTCTCCTACATACTTCAAGTTTTAGGGATATTATGGCAGTTGAGTTAAGATTTAGGTTGGATTGACTCAGATTTATTTCTATTTTGTATATTGAGTTCACTTTTGCCTTGGTTTTAGATTATTCTTCATTAGAGATGGTGTTAGTTTATTACTTGTAGCCCAGAATTACATTTGTTACTAAAAGTTATACTTTTGAAGCTTTGTGATGCGATTATGGGTCCAAAAACCTTCAAATTTGGATCGCTATGGGCCCACGGTTAACTGATAAATCTATTTCAAAGGAGCAGTGGCAATCTCATAAAATAAATGGAAGTTCAAGACTCGTTTGGGCAAGATAAATAGATATTGAGACTAATTGGTAATTAAGTTGAAAGAGATGGGTTTTCTGCCACTTAAAATAGAAGGGAGAAACAACAGAAATAACTTAAAGAAATGAGGGCTTTTATGGGAGTTTGATAAACAACAGTCCTTATTTATAAAAAAACTAAGGCTTATCATTCCCTACCTCCCGACTTCAGAATCCAGTGGAAAGGGGAACCAACTCGTGGTAGCAATAACCTCTCTCCCAAGGATCCAATTTGTTGATGGATTTGATGTTAAAGTCTCAACTTCCAACCTCCTCAACTGCGCCCAACACCAGACCAAGTAATCTCCCGGAAAAATAATTAAATTTTCTGTAATGAACCCAGACAGAAGTTCAAACCCTTTGATTGCAGGTTATGTTCTTCACAGTACTGGTGTTCTTTGGAAACGACACCCTAAGAGTAGAATAATCTACAGATGTGAAGCTTATACCTAGAATTTCAAGCCCAATAGAATAGAGATGAAGGAATCAAAGAACTCTTTCCCAGCAATTTGCCCAGCAGAAGTTGACAATCTAAACTTGGAATTCTCAACAGAGAGATCAAGGGATTCGATAAGACAGCAACAGAGAAAGAGGAAGAAAATATTAGTTGAAGTTTGACCTGAGATGGAGGACTGGAATCGAGTCAAAGAGAGAAGATGAGTGAGAATAAGGAAAACACGACAGAGCTCTTAGCAGTGTGCCAACAGTTTCATTCAACCCATTCCAACCAAGAATCGTTGGCTTACATAGTGTTTATATAGAATTAAACAAAGGGGGAATTGCCTAGATCTACTAGATAGCAAAAAGATTTACAAAATTGGTAAGTATAAATTATATTTTACAATCACAAGTTACAATCATGAGAAGATTTACCAAATCCCCATATGAGAAAATAAAAAACGTAAATGAAAAAAACCTAGAATACCTCCAACATCCTTATCTCTCTCTTCTTCTTTCCTCTTCTTCTTCCTCTGGAGCAACTACTCTCTCCTCCCTCCCCAGCAACCCCACCTCACCCTCCTTGCAAACCCGCCTGCACCACCATCACCCCATTGACACATTTCTATGTGTCAACCGTGGAGAGCCACAGCCAGACCTAAGGCCTCATTTACATTAGAAAAAAAAAAAGAAGAAGGGTGCTTCCCCTAAGACCGCCTCAGCTCTTTCGTCTGCAAATAAGTGGAGTTGGTGGTGTTGACATGCGTCCTTCCTGTGTGGTTTGGGCAGCCATGTGTGAATGATTCACGAAACATTTGTCTTTGTTTCCTTTTACCTCTTTTCTTAAATTTATAATGCAAGAAAATCTATTCGAAATTGAAACTGACTATATAATGCCTAATGGGATGGAATAAATACAACAACAACAAACTCAGCCTTATCCCAACTTAATGGGGTCGGCTACATGGATCCAAATAGACAAAGTAGGGAAACTGCGGTCTAAACAAAAGGAAAATGAGATTAAAAAAATTAAAATGGAAAATGAGATCAAAAAAGAAAAAAGAAAACAACAAAGGAAGATGGAAAATGAAAGAAAAATGAGAGGTGAAACATTAAAGTAAGAGGAAAGAGGCACAACCCAGTCAGTCAGGAGAATCTTAGCTAGATGGGGTTTACAACATGGATCCTTGCCCTCCAATAGGCTCTATCTGAGGTCATACTTGGTACAAGACCTAGACTATTCATGTCCTTCCTCACAACTTCTCCTATGGTCATTTTTGGCCTGCCCCTAGCTCTTTTAGCTCCTTCAATTGGGATCATATCACTCCTCCTTACTGGGGCGTCCCTAGGCCTCTGTTGCACATGACCATACCACCTCAAACGACTCTCTCTGAGCTTGTCATTGATCGGGGCAACTCCCAAGTTCACTCTAAAACGTTCGTTCCTTACTTTATCCTTCCTAGTTTTTTCATACATCCATCTTAACATCCTCATCTCTGCTACACAAAGCTTCTCAATATGACATTTTTTAACTGCCCAACATTCGGCCCCATACATCATAGTAGGTCGAACAACAGTCCTATAGAACTTCGTCTAAGCTTTAAAGGAATACGTCCGTCATACAACACTCCGGACACACTTCTCCACTTCATCCATCCCACTTTAATTCTCTGCGAAACATCACCATCTATGACACTCTCTGTACTTATGATTGACCCCAGGTGTCTAAAATAGTCACTTTGCAGTATCTCTTTTTCTTCAATTCGCACCATGTCAGAATCCAATATAGTAAGACTAAAATTACACCTCATATACTCAATCTTCGTTCTACTAATCTTAAAGCCTCTTGTTTCCAAGGTTGATCTCCACAGCTCTAACTTGGCGTTAATCCCTGCTTTAGTCTCATCCACCAAAACGATATCATCGGCGAAGAGCATATACCACGGGACCTCGTCTTGGATGCTCTTGGTTAGATCGTCCATGATAAGTGTAAATAGATAAGGGCTTAAGGCTGACCCCTGATGTAACCCAATCGTGATTGGGTATTCCTTGCCCTGACCTCCCACAGATCTCACACTAGTCACCATGCCCTCATACATATCTTTAATTACCTCCACAAATTTACTCGTCACCCCTCTCTTCACTAGAACATGTTGGATTAGATCTCTGGGGACTCGGTCATAAGCTTTTTCCAAGTCAATAAAGACCATATGGAGATCCTTCTTGTTATCTCTATATCTTTCCATGAGCCTCCTCAGTAAGTAGATAGCATCTGTTGTGGATCTACCAGGCATAAAGCCAAATAAGTGTGCCCTCTTCAGAGTGATTAGGGAGAGGAGGAGCAATTTGGAAGTATGGTCAGCTTAGGCACTCCTTCGAACCTCTTTGATATTCTGTAAGTCTTTGTTTTTTTTATCTGCATATATAGTGAATGCTGAAAATTAAATTGTCTTAATTAGAATTCTTAATTTGATCTACTAGAAGTTAAACAACACATAGAAGCAAAATTGGTTTGGGATGGATGAGATCCATAGAGCGCAATGCCATCTATGACATTTTGTTGAGGAGTGTATGAACAGCTTGTTTGGTAAATCATCTCATTAGTTAAACAAAACTGAGAGATTTCCCATTGCGTGTATGATCAGATCTGAAAACCTTAATAGAAGTACCAAATTGAGTCTTTATTTCTTGATAAAAAAGCTGAAAAATAGTAAGAAATTCAGAACGATCTTTAAACAAATAAACCTATGTCAAGCGGGAATAATCATCTACAAATGTAACAAAATAAGAAAATCCTAATCGATTACTGACATGACATGGTCCCCAAATATCTGAATAAACTAAAGAAAACAAAGACAGACTCTTAGGACCACTGTGAGGAGGAAACAACGAATGATGATGTTTGCTTAGTTTACATGCTTCACACTCGAGCCTGGAAATGGCTTTGCAATATGGAATAAGCAACTGAAATTTGGACAGAGTTAAATGACCCAGACGAAATGCCACTGAAGTGGAGAAGTGCCACCAGTAGAGGTAGTAACTGTAGTAGATGGGCCGTTGCCATCCATGTAGTACAGTCCAGCCTGCTCAAGATCGCCACCAATCGTCCTCCTGGTCTGAAGGTCCTGAAAAACACAATAAGAAGGATAGAAGGTAAAGAACAATTAAGAGATTTAGTAAGTTGGCTAACAGATAAAAGACTAAGGGGTAATTTAGGAACATGAAGAACAGAAGAAAGGGTCATAGATGCCGTAAGAGATACTGTACCATGACCAGCAATATGAGTAGAAGAACCATCAACAAAAATAACAGGAGCAGGATGAGAAGTGGAGGATATCGAAGTAAATAAGTGAGATTTACTTGTCATATGAGAGGATGCTCCAGAGTCAATAATCCAAGGAGTGGTGGTAAAGGAGGAGGAATTACCTGTATGTGCTAAGGTAGCAGTAGAGGTAGAAGCTGATGACTCAAGAAGTTGAAGCCGTTTCAGTAATTGATTGTAATCATCACGAGAAACAGGTGTAGTGGTAGATGCCCCAGGAGGAGTTGTGGTGTCACTGATGTGTACGTGGTCAGTAGAAGTATCAGTGATGGCTGAATTAGCTAATTCATTAGCCTAGTCAGGTCGACCATGTTTGGCCCAACATGTGTCAACGATATGATTTTGTTTGTTGCAATAAGAACAGTAACGAGAAGACTTGTCAGTTTGCTGCCCATTGGAATTACAACCATGACCATGGCCTCTACCTTTAATAAGAATTACCTGATCCTCTGTTAGCTGTAAAAACTGAACTTTCCGAGAAGTAGGGGAAGGATAAACTTTGGGAGTAGTTACCAATTGTTGAAGACGAGAGAAGGTTTCATTCAGGGAAGGTACCTTTTCACCAGTAAGAAGTTGGCCTTTGACAGCCTGATAGTCAGGATGAAGTCCTGCTAGAAACTTCGCAATATAGTACTTAGCACATTGGACTTTTAACTTCTTCAAATCAGTAGTAAGTGGTTGATGATCCTGGAGCTCCTCAATAATTCCCTTATAGGTGCTGAAATACTCAGTAAGTACTTATCACCTTGCTTGAAGTTGAACATCTTCTCATAGAGATCATAGGTTTGGGATATATTCTTGTCTTGAGAAAAGGTCTCTTTCAGATCATCCCAAACTCCCTTTGCAGTAGTATGAAACATAAAGTTTGCTACGATGGTAGGTTCCATGCTATTCCACAACCAGATCTTTAGAGTAGAATTTTCACGCATGCATTCTTCATAGGCAGCAATTACATTGGGTTCCTTGGAATCAGCAGGTGGCGGATCAGAGGTGAGATATTTCATCTTATCTTTTGCATGGATGTAGACCTGAACAGCTTGGGCCCATAATAAATAATTAGACACACCATTAAGTTTGATACTTGTAATCTGAATGTGAATATTGTCAGCTAGAGCCTTGGGATCTGCCATCATGCAAACTGGTAGAATAGGTATCGAAGGCAGCATGTAACACAGTAGAACAATAGATAAGAACCAAGCAGACTAGCTCGGCAGCAGTAGTGATACTCAAACCGAGACCTGTATCTTCAAGATTTGAGAATGTACAGTACCAGGATGTGAATACTCCTGAAGGGCAGATCATAGTCTCCTCTAGGAACGGAGAATCCAGTCCCAAAATATTGGGATAAACAGATCAGTAAATAAAATATCAACGTCTGGATTAATTCCAGAAAACAGAGTATAGCAGAAGGCAGTAGGTAACCTTTGATTGCAGTAGATCAAACCACCAGATTGTTCTCAGACTTGGATCGGGTCTGGTATAGTGAAGAGGAACTGATTCTTCAAGATTGATGCAAATCAGCAGGTGTAGTAACAAGTAATTGAAGATCCCCAAATTGCAGAGAAAAAAAAAAAATCCAGAAGTAGTAACCACAGACCAGAATGCTTGTAGTAAACCAGACTGAAGCAGGAGAATCTTCAACACTTCATAGGCAGTAGTAGAAGACCCTTGTTGAATTGTTATATCATCACAAACTAGGGTATAATGCAGCAGATAGGCAGCATAGGTGCTGCACCCAGTAGTTGATGAAAAACCCTAAATGAAACTCAAAATACCAATAGAAGTGATATTGATTAATGGTATTCAAGCTCTAATACCATATAACATTATCAGTGTTTGAATACCAGTAACCACAGAGAGGAAAGAGAGAGAAGAAATCGAGACTGCTGAGAAAGAGAGCAGATCGAAAGATATCTGCCCCCCCCCCCCCCACTAGTTGTATTTATATAACCAGAAATAGAAGAAGATTACAAAAGTAGGACTCCAATCTCAGACCCCAACTAGGAGTCCTAGAGTCCTAGGAATAAACACAAAAATAGAAACCTAACTAAACTATTTAAGCTAAGACTCCAACTAGGAATCATAGTCCTAGGAATAAACACAAAAATAGAAAGCTAACTCTAACTAGGAAAGCTAATAGGAACAAATTTAATAGTCTAGCCACGATAGGGACTCCCCCTATCATGGTGAACTTGAGCCATTCTTAACAGCTTTGAATAGAGCCGATTGGAGAAAAAGGACCTATGTAGCCGACCTTATTTAGTTGGGATAACGCAGAGTTGAGTTGAGTGCGTCAGGTTGGCAGCCGGCACCAAAAAAAACTTTAGCCAAACCCTTTTTACGTGGATTCTAGAACCTTATATTCTCGACCTTATGCTAGGGTGTCCCCCGTAAGCGACGCGCTACACTTAGACCCTGGTGTACTGAATAGTGTGCAGGGGTCGCCCGGATGTGATGATAAGTAGGCAAGGGTTCTCTAACCATGGATGAGTGCTGGTAAAGAAGCTAGTCTAAAAGCGTAGGATTAGATTAGCATCTTGGAACATAGGTCTTTAATGAGTAAGAGTCTAGAATCGATAGAAGTTATGAACTTATAGGAGAAGAAGGATTAACATAACTTGTATTAAAAAGATTAGATGGAGGGGTAAAAAAACTAAGGAGTTCAATGATTTTAAAATTTAGTATACAGAGGATAAAAGTAATAGAAGTGGAGCGGTCATAGTAGTGGATAAAGATTTAAAGAATAATGTGGTGGATGTTAAAAAATTTGGTGATAGGATTATATCCATTAGGATTATGTTGGAGAAAGAGGTTGTCAATATAATTAACCCCAAGTAAGATTGGATGAAAGTGGTAAATTACAATTTTGGGAACACATGGGTAGTTTTGTGCAAGGTATTAGTCAAGGACAGAAGATTATTATGGAGGGTGATCTGATGGACATGTTGGGAGAGATCGTAGAAGTTATGAAGGGGTACATAGAGCTAGAGGATATGGTTTTGGAGAGAGGAATGAGGAGAGGACTTCAGTTTTAGATTTTGTTATGGCTTATGATTCCATTGTGAACACATACTTTGAAAAGAGAGGAGCATTTAGTTACCTTCAAAAGTGGGCTTCATAGCAGCCAAATAGATTTCTTTCTAACTAGAAGGTCTGATAGGTTGGATGTGTATCTCATTATGCCGAATCATAAGAAAGGTGAGCTTGCTTGCCCTAAGATAAGGTGGTGGAGCTTAAAAGGAGATATCTTTTTTTTTTTTTTTGATGAATAAAAGGAGATATCATGAAATCATTTGCTGATAAATTACTCAAACAAGGAGGATGATTGATGCAGGATTTTTGGGGGCTGCTCCTACTAGCCCTAGCCCAGGCTCAATTAAATACTCCAAGGGATACCAGCTCAAGCCCAAGCCCAAGCCCTACCAGCCCTGCATTTAGTTTATTTATATTTTAACTTTTACTTTTAGAGTTATTTGGCAGTTATTGGTGTAGAAGTAGTTGTTAGGGTGTTATTTTCTTCATTATATTTTTTAATTTTGAGTTTTTAAAAGACTATATTTTGAGAAGGAATGTGGAACAGATTGAATAATGAAAGAATGAATTGAGTTTCTGGCTGTGTGTGTGTGCACTCTCCTTCTTCCCCCCCCCCTCCTCCTCCTTCTCTTTTCCCCCCTCTTCTTCTTCTCACGGTTTCTTCTCTTTCCCATGCAATTCTGATTTCCTTTATGGATTCTATTTTCTCCTTTCTGGTCCCCCATTAATGAGACTTTGATGGTGACACTAATACAATGTGAAACGAGACGACTGCTTGTATTAAAAAGGTTGTGAAAGATGTCCTAGGAGAGTAGAAAAGAAAATGCCATTCCTCTAAGGAGAGTTGGTGGTGGAATGAGGAGGTTTAAGCAACCATTAAGGCTAAGAAAGCTAGTTTTAAGATATAGAAAAGGACTAAGGATGTAGAGAATCTAAAAGATATAAATTTTCTAGAAATAAAGCTAAGAAGATTGTGGAAAATCAAGAGCAAAGAAATATGATGATCTTCATAACAATCTGAGCACAAAAGAAGTGGAAAAAGTTATCTATAAGATAGCTAAAATGAGTGAAAGGAAGAATAGAGGTTCCGACCATGTTAGATGTATTAAAAGTTAAGATGGTAAAGTACTAATAAGGGATGAGGACATTAAGGAGAGATGGAAATATTATTTCTACAACCTACTAAATGAAGACATTTTGAGTAAGTGTCCCGGAAGGCTGCATTACCCACCAAGACACCACATGTCGTAGATATATGCGAAAAATTAGGATGCCTGAAGTAAAAGAAGCTTTAAGGAGGATGAAAATAGACACGGCACAAGGTCCAGATGGGTTCCCAATAGAAGTGTGGAAGAGCTTAGGAAACTGTGGTTTATCTTGGCTAACCAAGTTCAAGGAAAATGCTAGATGAATGGAGGAGAAGCATTGTGGTTCTGATATATAAAAATAAGGATGATATTTAGATCTGTAATAACTATAGAGGCATAAAACTAATGAATCATGCTATGAAATTATGGGAGAGAGTTATTGAAACTTGCTTGAGACAAAAAAAAAAAAAAAAACTACTATTACGTAGAACATATTTGGTTTATGCCAGGAAGATCCACGCTAGAAGCTATTTACTCAGGAGATTCATGGAAAGATTTAGATATTGCAAGAAGGATCTCCATATGGTCTTTATTGACCTAGAATAAACTTATGACAGAGTCCCTAGAGAGTTAATATGCTAAGCACTAGAGAAAACAAGTGATTCAAGTAAATATGTGGACATAGTTAAAGATATGCATAATGGTGGGGTCATTGGGGTGACTAGTGTAAGAACTGTGGGGGGTCAACTGGTCAAGGTAGTGAATTCCTATTTACAATGAGGTTACATCAACGATCAACTTTAAGACATTATTTGTTTGCGCTTATCATAGAATGTGTTGAATAATGTACACCAGAATACCGTGGGGGTATTCTGGTCCTTTTAGGTTGTTTACTTATTATTTCATTTTGTACTGCCTACTCTTCTAATTGAGTCGGCTAGATTAGATTAGGGGCAATTCTGTCCTATTTTATCTTTCTCAGTTATTATAAATAGAGGGCTTGTCTGATTAATAAGATAACTCAAGCATCACAATCTATTCGTCTTCCATCTTCTCTTCTCTCTTTTCTCCTCTCTAAAGTTACTGGTTACAGGTCCTAGGTTTTCTACAGAATGCTATTACCAGAGACATTCAAGATCAGGTTCCTTGGTGTATGCTTTTTATTGATGATATTGTTTTGGTGGATGAGACAAAAGCAAGGATTAATGCCAAGTTGGAGTTATGTGGATCATCTTTTATAAGATAAGTAGAACAGAAACAGAGTATATCGTTTTTAACTTTGGTTACAAGGATAGATAATGAGGTGGTGGAAATTGATGAGATGGAGATTCCATAAAGTGATTATTTTAGGTATCTGGTCTCAATCATAAATAAGATAGGTGATATAGAGGATGATGTTTCACAGAGAATTAAAATAGGATGGATGAAGTGGAGAGGTGCGTTTGGAGTATTGTATGATCGATGTATTCCTTTAAAACTTAAAAGGAAGATTTTATAGGATAATCATACGACCAACTATGATGTATGTTGCAGAATGTTTGGTAGTTAAGAAGCATCATAGTGATAAACTCAGTGTAGCTGAGATGAGGATGTTGAGATGGATGTGTGGAAAAAGTAGGAAGGATAAAGTAAGGAATGATCAAAATAGAGCTAATTTGGGAGTAGCTTCAATACATGATAAGCTACAAGAAAGTTGTTTGAGGTAGCATGGCCATGTTCAATGGAGGCCTTTAGATGCTCCAGTGCAGAGGAGTGATTTGATTCAATATTGAAGGAGCTAAAAGAGCCAAGGGTAGACCTAAAATGACTCTGGGAGAAGTAGTGAGGAAAGACATGCATAGCTTAGGCCTTGTATCAAGTATGATCTTGAATAGAGCTGATTGGAGGGTAAGGATCCATTTAGCCTACTCAGTTGGGATGAGGCTGAGTTGTTGTTGTTGATAAAAAGAACTTGTCGATGCTTATTTTGGTATTTGTGAATGATGTTACATTTTCTTCCCTTCAATTGGTAATGTTCTGCTGATCAGTGATTCGATGAAGACACCGACAGCATTTTACTTTTCATGAGCATTGTTGATTTCGTTTCTGAGTCTCATCGTCTTTGACTTCTGATTTTAGCAATGAGATTTTCATTTTTTTTTGGAGAGATTGTCTCCTTCATTTGTGACTTAATTGATGAATTTGTTTAATGAAATAGATTGGTGTAATGAATTTTCTGATTCATTCTAGGTCTTGTGAATAGAATGCAGACAGATAGGAAAGGTGACTGCCATTGAGGTGTCTGAAGTTGAGATGTTTACAGACCCTGTGGTGAGAGGCCACCGTATGGTGGGGATGGGTGCGGCCGTGTGGGGTAGGAAGGCAGGGGCTGGGTCAGGGTCCGGAGGCAGAGGTGGGGGTGGGTGCGGATGGGGAGGCAGGGGCAGACAGGGGGGGAGATGTAAAGGGCGGAGGGCAAGGGATTGGAGGTGGGTCGTGGGGGTCGTGGACCCATGGTGGGGTGAAGGTGGAGTGCCGGAGGGTGCTACGGGAGGGGGCCAATGGTAATTGAAGGATTTTAAATTATCAGGGGAGGAAGAGAAGTGGAAGTTTGTTTTTCTTGGGGATTCAGAAATAAGTTTAGGTAGGGGAGATAGAGTAAATACAGGGTAAGTATATGGGAGTGATAGTAATTTGCGCTGTTTAATTCTTCCGTTAGGTATAGAGTTATAGAGTCCCATCCATTCTCGTCTTCCATTGATGAAGAAGATCATTAGATATTAGAGTTCCACTTTCAAGTTTCAACAAGAATCAGGTGGAGCTCTGAGTTTCTTGGCAAGTTCCCTAACTCCATATGATGATGGCTGAAGAGCTCAGCTTAACTGATGTAATTGATGGGCATTTTTGTAAACTTACCCTCAGGTTAACCTATTTTGGTTAAGGTTAATGGTTTTGGGTATGTGGGTTCAAAATCGAGAAACAAAGTACCTCGGATGACAAATTGTCAAATTTAAGGTTCCTGGGATGCAAATTACCTATATATTTATAAATAGGTACCGCAATGCTTCTTCTCTGTTCATCTAGCATTTTTCTTGTGTTCATAATTTTATTAATTAACTTTGTTAACCAAGTTAATTTACTAACTGTTAATCCCTTCCAAACCTTTACGGGAATTCCATTGGGTCCTTTATCCGGTTAATGTTCTGCGTTTGCCATGTTATCTCTCATGGTAGAGAGTACATTTATTACTGGCATTTGCAATGGCCAAAAATAATGCTTTGTCCGTCAAATGAACACACAACATGGAGAAGGTTGTTAGGCAGGTAATGTAGCCAACTGTATTTGGATGATTGGAGTTTTCTTGGTGATAGCTGTACTGGCATAGGAAAAAGTGACATCTTTTTTGCTCATTTTCAGTGGCTTTCTCATAAGATCTCTTTCTCTCTCTCTCTCTCTCTCACATATATATACATCCACGTTATTTTGATGTCCTACGTCAGACATCTACAATCACAGTAAAAAGTAAAGAGGAGCTAATGAAATCCACTTGTTTCTCCCCATCAGACTGGATATATTATTATTTGAATTCAGCAAATCCACAGCATGTTGCACAATGATATTTATCAATTAAATTTCTTTTTTTTTTACAACTTAATTTTAGAAACTGCATAATCTGCATGGCTTAGCCGATTCTATTTTCATCACTCAAAAGGGTTGCCTCCCAGTAGGGGTGATGCACAAAAAATCAAACTCTTTTAACGTCTACACATCATTATTGGAACTTGTTTGCTTTCTGACTTTTGCCATGCTTATTGTTTGTTACTTGCGTCTTGATTAAAGAGATGGAGCACGTGTATTGATTGGCATGCGCATATGCTAGGAAGAAGAAACTAAATCCTCGTTTGATTATTTGCAGTTTTGTCTTGACCCCCCTGTTTTACCTTCCTTGTTTGCAGGGACATGTTAACAAAATTGACTTTGATTACATGGAATATGCAAGGCAGAGGTTTCGACAGTACTGGTTAATGAAGCCATCACTTTTGGGTTCATCTGCGGTGCAGCCCCCATGAAGGTGCCAATCAAATGTTTAACACCACTTAGTACTTCTGTTGTTTTATTTGGTAGTGCATTTTCTTTTTCTTTTTCTTTTTTTTGTGTGTGCGTGTTGGGGGTGGGGGAATTAGACTCATACTGTGGTGCACCCAAATTGTTTTTGGGTTAACAGAATTTTGAAAACCCAGATGTATAGGTGTGCTCTCTCTCTCTCTCCCCACCACCACCATCCATCTTACTTAAGGCAGAGCAGGTGATAGTTAGTTAAGCTCCGAAGAGTTGGCTCAAACCCAACTGGTTGCTGGTCCAAGTAAAAAATGGATGTGGAATTTTTCCCTAGATTCATATGACACTTCTACCATGATTGATTTGCTCCCAGTCAACATGAGCAGGAAAGCATTGCAAGGTCATTCGCTGCACTAATTTGACTTGCGATGACTACTCCCAGTTGCCTTTGCACAAGATGGTGCTGGACTTAAGGACTTGGGTGTGAAATTCTTAGTAACCAGCTGTTTGAGTGTTTGCAGATTTTGCATATCCCTCTAGGTTGAGTTGTCTCTTCATATCAAGGGATGATGAATTCTTTCATTACAAAACTCTCATCTTAGAACAGGTGCCACTTGGAGAGAATATATCAGTAAATAGTTGGTGCTGAGGACTGTGTAAATATATGCATATATATATATATGGAACTGGCTTTCAACTCTAGAGAGTTGTTGGCCAATAGTACTGAAATAAGAGAGGATCGAATACTACAATTGTGCGGTCTGTGTGTGATGTAAAATAGAAAACTATGTAAACTTGCAAATAAACACTTGTGTGAGTGCTAGCAGGTGCTGATGATCCAGTATGGATCCTTTATCACACTCAGAGGGGGTAACCGTTTTGCAGGTAGTCTTCTGCTGTGATCAAGTAGGCGGCTGTGCCGACCAAGTATAAAAATATGTAAGGAAAACTTGATAAAACTATGCAAAGTTAAAGGCGGCAGAGCCGGCCAAATAAACTTGAAATATGCAAAAAACTTGATAAAACTTAAATTAAATCTTCAGAGAACTTGTTACAGGCATAGGACTTGAAGCATACAAGGTTATGCAAAGAACTTTAAGGACTTGGATACAAGTAAGGATACCAGGAGGGTTAACTTACAGGTATAGGGACGAACACTTGAAAGCTTGGGATAAAAGCTTATGGAACTTGGAGATCTACCGTAGGATGTTCCCCTTGGAAGAGTGTTACAAATTGATAATTTAAAAGTACAAAAAGAAAATTAAACTTGTTGAGGATCTACTTAGATCCTGTTGATGTAGAAGAACTTGGAAGAGATGAGTTGCAGAGGTGCTGCACTATTTTTTCTCCCAAATTTTCCTCCTCCTGTCTGGAAGACGAAGTGGTCCTTTTATAGAAGGCTTGCTGACATGCCATTGAAAATGAGCCTTATCCGAAAGGAATCTAGGGATCACATGTGCTGCAGTGGAGTGTCGGAATCTTTTGATTTTCGAGGCAAAAGGCACCGAAAGTAATTTTGTCGTGGTCTTGAGATGCTTCTGGAAGCGGGTCGACAAGTCGGCAAAATCCAACGGCCCGAAGAGACTTGGAACTATTCAAAAAGTCAATTTTACTATTCATGAATAGTATATTTGACAGAGAAAAGTGAGAGGAATGGACATCAGGGCATTCCAAGCATCCAGAAGGATACAGTTTTTCCCATATGAACCAAACACTGGTTATACCATATTTAAATGGGCATGGTAGTGGCTTGACTATCCAAACTTGAGATAGTAACAAGGACACGTCTTTTTGCCATGTGTCACTTGCAATGCCATTTATTTGATGATGTCATGGTTGACGTTTTTCCAACATCAAGGTCTGGAAAATAACCTTATTTTGAATGCTTCTTGGTTTTTGCTTTGTTATGACTAAGCTGCTGAGTAGCTTAGCGTTGTTGGGCCCGGATGACTTGATTTCTGGTGCGAGGTGAGACTATAACAAAGCAGGTTTCGCCTTCAGAGACTTCTTCTTCGGAATTAGGAACTTCAGGGTCTTGGGCAAATTGGCCAGTGTGAAGATGATGGGCCAAAGAACTCATGCTAATGTGGTCTGGTATGTCCCGTTCAGGCTCTGAATCACTGTCAAGGCCAAGGGCTGCAAGCTGGGCCTTAAGGGCCTGGCATTCGGACTTAATAGACGTGGAACTTTTGCTGCTGCCAGTAATCTTGGGAACTGGTTGGAGGCCAGTTAGGTTCTTGATTAAGGACTCTTTGCTACATTTGCTAATGTCGCAGTTGTCCCACCATTTAACAAAGAAAATTCTTGATAAGACTGGAATACTCCAGCCTACTTCAGTTTGCTGGGAAATCTCATAATCCCAGTACATAATCTAGGCAAGACGGCAATGAAGGAAAAATCTTAAAAGATCTGGTTGTTCAAGGACTGATGGGGAGCGCTTGCAAAAAATATCAAAGGCTTCTTGAATTTGTGGAGGTAAGATGTCTTGAATTGGGCCATAGGTAGCCCACCATTGGGTGAACCAAAAGGGGAGGTGGCTGGTGAACTTATAATTGAAACAGAAAAACCAAGAATGGCGGTTCTTGCTATTTTGGTATAGAAAAGCATGACGTCAGGCATCAATATAATCAAAATAATGATAATCTTGGGGTTGATAGGTTTGGGTAAACTGCCGAATGGCCAAAGGATGGGTTCCCCAATCTTTTAACGACAGAACCTTGTTGATGGTAACGGATGTATGGGTTACCAAGCTGGGACCTTGTTTACCAAAATTTTGTTTGATTCTGATCAACCAGTATCGACCAAGATAAACTCAAAAAATTCTTGACTTTTGAGGGGATGGGATTGGTAAAATTGCCATCCAGAATAAAAGATTTTCTTTGCAACCTCATGAGGAGAATTGTAATAATTGAGAGACTGTTGGTCGAGCACAAATATATCTTGGTAGCATTTCTTTTGGATGTACTGGCTCTTATAACTGGACTGAGCAGTTTGATTAGTAGGTTGGGTTCGAGTAATGGACTTGGTAGAAGAGGATCCTAATACTACTGTATGAGCATAGGATGAACTGGGTTGGACTTGCTTAGAAACGTTTGTTAGAGCCATTTGATTGAAAGGAGTGATCTTGGTTTTAGCATAGCTAGCACTTGATTTTGTCAGGGAATTTGAAGAAATGGACTCCTTAGGTGGAGTCATCCTAATGGTACTGATAGTTTTCTGACTTTGGCCCTGTAAGAATTCACGGGTGAGGAAGTCAGGAATGGAATTTAGTTCTCCTTTGATATATGTAATGTCAAAATCAAAACTTGATAAAAGAGCTTGCCATCGTGCAAAAATCTATTTGGATGCAATGTTTTGAACATCATTTTTCAAAACGTGTTTAGCAGCACTACAATCTACTCGTACTAAAAACTTTTTGTTTAATAAATCACCTTGAAATTTGGATATGCATAAAACAATGGATAAAACTTCTTTTTTGATAGTGTTGTAGTTCTTTTTTGCGTGATTCCAATTGCCAGAGGTAAATTGAACTAATTGCTCCTTATGATCAGAAACTTGTTTAAGGATGCCACCATAACCTAAGTCAGAGGCATCGGTTTCAACAATCTTGGGTGCCTCAGGGTTTGCAAGGGTAAGGCAAGGGATATCCTTGACAATTCTTTTAATTTGTTTGACCGCTTGGGTCTGGGCATCAGACCAGGCAGGAGGAGTTTTCTTAAGCCTTAGATACAAAGGCTCACAAATCTTGCTGATGTAAGGAAGAAAGTCACAAACATAGTTTAGGCTTCCTAAGAACCTTTGGAGTTGTTTTTTCTCCAAAATTTGATCAGGAAATCTGTCAGCAAAAGCAATGGCTCTATCAATGGGGGATGATACTGCCCTGATAAATGTTATGTCCTAAGAAGCGGACTTTGGTCTGGAATAAGTCCATCTTTTTCTGAGATAAGACTAATCCATTATTTTTGATAATTTGAAAAAATTGTTTGAGGTACTTGAAGTGTTGTTCAATGGAACTGGAATAGATGAGAACGTCATCTATATAAACAATTGCAAAGTGACCTACTGGGTTCAAAATATCATTCATGATATTCTGGAATTCACTTGGTGCGTTTTTTAGGCCGAATGGCATGACATTCCATTCATAGTGGCCAAAAGGTGTAGTAAAAGCTGTCTTATACCTATCTTGTTCGGTAATTTGGATCTGCCAAAATCCAGACTTCATGTCGAATTTTGAGAAGATAGTGGACTTATAAATCTTCTGGAGGAGATCTTTTTTGTTTGGAATGGGGTATCTAATCCATTGTAGAACCTCATTCAAGGGTTTATAATTGATAACAAGGCGAGGGGTGCCTCGTTCAATTTCAACATTCTTGTTAACATAGAACGCAACACAACTCTTAGGAGATTTACTGTGTCTGATCAGATTCTTTTTTAAGAGGTCTGTTATTTCTTGTTTGCAAGTTTCAACTAATGCAGCATTCATTTGAATGGGTTTGGCTTTGGTTGGAATATTCTGTTCAGAAAAATCCTGTTCGTAAGGGAGTCGGACAGAATGCTTATGTCGATGCCAAAATGCATTAGGGAATTCAGAACAAAGGTGTTGTTCGAATTGTTTGCGAAGTTGGCAAATTTGATGTTGTATGTGATTGTCTTTTAACATTTCAGCAGTTCTTGTATGAGAAACTTCATTTTTTAAGAATTTTATTTGTTGCTCTTTGCGTGCAATCTTATTGACCTTCTTGTCCTAAAAAATTGCTAAGGATTTGAGTTTATTGATTTGCTTGGTATGGGCAGGTTCAATAAAGTCAAAGAGGATCTTTTTTCCTAGGGCTTTTGTGGAGATTCCTTGGTCTGAGGTTTTGAAAGGTTTTATTAATTCTAGGAATGGTTGTCCTAGGATAACATTTTGATCTAAGTCTTGTACAAGTATGAAGGCTTGTTTAAGGCAGATGTGGGCATCTGAAAGCTTGTAATTGACCTTGAGGCCTGACCCATTGGCTGCGGTCAGTTTTTGTTTAGTCTTTTCATAATACTGAGTGGGAATCAGTCCTTCATTTATACAGTTTAGCTGGGCTCCTGAGTCAACTAATGCCATAGTAGTGATCTTAAAAGAGGATGAGACTACTATAGTGATGTTGATGAACCAATTTTGGCACTTGATGTTTTGGATTAAATCAACATAGCTTTGTTGGTCATTTGTTTGTTCATTAGTATGTGTAGGGACAGGTTCAGGTTGTCTAGGCTTTTGAATTTCTCTTTTTAAAATTGCTAATTCTGTTTTAATGGTTTTGATTTCTTGCTTAAGATCAGCAGTTGTGACCTCAAGGTTGCGGACTTTCATCGAAGTGTCGACTTGTGGAATTGTCTTTGGTTTGCTAAACTTTTGAAATATTTTGTTTAAGTCATAAGTTTGGGTATGACTAGAGTGGGTTTTGAGAGTTTCTCTCATTTGCTCAAGGTATTCTTTTTGTAAAATCGGATCGTCTAACTTATCAATATAATCCAACATAGGATTAATAGAAGGGTTGGTATGATTTGTACTGATCATGTTTATACTTTTAGTTTCATCACAAGATTTGCCAATAATGCAGTTTAAGCACTGGCAAGGGGTGAAATCAGAGTTTGCTTCAGAAAATTCTTCTGAAGAGGAAGACTTCTGGATTTGGTTTACTTGGTCATCGTCTGATGTTTGTTCAGAATCTGTTTGGGCCAACAAGTTGTAAATTTGGGTTTTTTGTTCTTCACTAATGTGGAGAGAATTGACCTTGTCAGCGAAGCGGCAAAACTTGGCAATGTGGCCTGGTTTGCCACATTTAAAACATCCTTTTGTAGGGTTTTGTTTGTTTGATTGATAAGGTTTCTTGAAAGGTCTTTTAGTGAATTTGGTCTTGTTGGGCTGCTTATAGAACATATGTCCTGTAGGTTTTTCTTTGAACTTCTTGTATTTCTTATATTTGTGGATTTTTCGACTCTTGTGTTTATGTGTTGAAGAAGGAGGTTTAAGGGTGCTAAACCCAAATTGTTCGCAGAAACTTCCTAATTCATTTTTGAATTTTTTGTTATCTTTCTTGATCTGTTTACTGAGTCTGATATCAGTGCAGATGGCTAGACCTTCTTCATGCACAGTGTTGATTAACTGACCATAAGTTAGTTGGTCATACGGGATTTGATTGTTGTGTTCTTTTCTAAGTCTTTGTTTTATCTTTTCAGATAGGAGGATGGGAAGGCCAGTTAAGAACTTTTCTTTCCAAAAAGGAAGATTTGCATCTTCTCTGGTTAGAACTTTGGTTAAAAATGTGTCTTTATACCACTTAAAGTCCTGCAGTTTTCTGTACTTTAAGTTAGTGAGCTGTTAAGAGGTTCTGTCTTTAAGTCGTGATGGATCTCCTAGGAAGTAATGGGCTATGCTGAAGATAAGTGTAGAAACAGCATCTTCAACAGGTTGCTGGTCTTGATCAAGGATAAGAATTCCATCTTCAGTAGTCTGTATTGAAGAGAGAATATCATCTTTCTGGTTATTGGTGAGGACATTGTCCCACCATCCTTTTAATTGGCCGGTGAAGCCAGAGATAATCAACTCTGCAACTGCACGGTCAGAAACAGTCTTAATGCAGTAGGCATTGCTTACCATTGTCATTTCCTGGAGTTTGTTAACAATGTTGTATTCAGATATACCATCTATGTTCCATTCATAGATGATGCCACTCTGGTAAGAGGCTTGGGTGAATTGTCCTCGAGCCTCAATTTGGAGGTCAGGGAAGGTAGGTCGTGGGTAGTAGTTGGATACTTGTTGGTAGTTATTGATGGCATGTACTTGTTCAAGGGTATTTTGATGAAGGTCATCGCTGGAGTCTAATAAGGACTTAGAATCATAACTGTCTTTTATCGTACCAATTTGTTTGGAGACTAAAGCCTGTGAAGACTTCTGTGGTGTCTCAGGTATAACTAAGGATTGGAGTCTTGATTCAATTTCTTGTAACATTGACTTGTTTAATTCTCTTGAGTGTGTAGGCTTTATAGTAAATGGTTTGAAGATTGGTGGTGGTTTAGTTTTACTGGACTCTGGTTTGCTTGAAGAGGTAACTTCAGGTGGTTTTGGTTGGACAAGGCATTCAACTCTAGAGAGTTGTTGGCCAATAGTTGCATATATATATATATATTGGTACTGAGGACTCTGTAAATAATTGGTCTTCTGTATATTTGGAACTTCCCCGTTCAGCTGTTGCAGCTTGTACAGGATTTTTTCTTGACGTTCTATCGGTTTGTCAATTTGTTATCTTTTAGGAACCTTGGGTGCTTTCATCATGCAGGCCTCCTTTCCTTGATCTATTTCAGGTTTGAAGTAACGTTTCATGGATTCTGTTGGACTGAAGAGTCTGCTCCTTCCCTGGCATCATGCAGGCCTCCTTTTTTTTTTTTTCTCTTTTTGGAACTTGGCAACTTTAAGTCAAGCTCTAGGGGTTGGTCCTGTAATGGTTGAGGAATTGACTATCTTGAATGGCTGGCTTGTTCTATGATTAGATGTTGAAGGCATATGACTGTCTTGAATGGTCCTTAAATTATTTCGGTCATGAACGCTGTGGTTATTTTTTTTCCCCTCTGTAAATGGTGTGTCTTCTTGACTCATTCCTATGTTATTTTCAGTGAAAATAAATGGTTCAGTTTTAGGTAATCCGTGGAATAAGTGGCCTGAAAAGAACCAGCCATCTCTCATCTTGCAGATAATTGTTTCATTTTTTTATAGAGCTGAAGCTAATGACTTTTTTTTTTTATATGGGAACTGAAGCTAATGACTTTGAACACCTTAAAATCATTCTCAATGATTTTTCTTTACTTTGCAACAACGGTGGAGAAAGGGTGAAGAAATGGATTTATGGGTTTCTTGGCCTAGACAAAATCCTAAATTAAGGAAGTCATCAAGAAGTCCTCAATACGCAAATTGGAAATAGTTATCTTTGTATGTCTACCTAAAAAATTAGCACAAAAACATGGTAATTGGAAAATGGACTGCTTGTTTTTAGCGAGGAGAAATACACTAATCTCAGAGTATCTTCCATCTCACTATATACACTGTTGGCTTTTGCTCTCCCTCTCATAACCCTAAACAAATTAGATTCCATCCAATCTAAATTCTGGAGAGCAGAAATACCATCAGAATGTAAGTGTTCTCCAATATGTTGGAAGAAGATTTTTGTACCCTTAAATTACTTGCCCATCTCCCAAAAATTACTAGCTCAAATTTTCGAATATAGAAATTTCCCCAGCGATCATTGGTTTTTTGGACATGAGATAAGAAGTACATTAAACTATAGGACTACACCATTAGAGGACTACAAAGCAGAGGGACACAGAACTAGGGATGTAAATGAATATAGTCAAAATCCGTTTCCGAATTCGTGTCTGTATCCGTTTAACACTAATCGAATCCGTCCGAAAGCTAAATGGATACGGATATGGATAGGCTATAGCTATCCGAAAAGCTATATTTACATGTAAACGGATAAAATATCCGATCCGTATCCGTGTCCGTATCTGTTTAGCACTATCCGAATCCGTCCGTAAGCTAATCGGATGCGGATGCGGATATAGCACTATCCAAGCCGAATCCAATCCGTTTACATCCTTACATAGAACTGTAGAGAACAGTGGAAACCACCTCCACGTACTTGTGAGAGGCAACCACCTGTCTTATTTTTGCCATTTAAAAGGGGAGGATGGGTACTTATGGAAACAAAATAAACATGTGATTATATTTACCTACACGTACGTGCAAATGATCCATTCTCAACTCCATTAAATCAACCACTGGCTTGCAACTTCCATCACTGTGTTAGAGTAAGGAGCCCAGTGATCATTATTTGAATCCAAACGTCCCTCCACATACAAATGGAAGGGGAATTCATAATATTCTCCCTTGGTTGAAAGATATGGGGTTATGTGTTCGAGTCGGGGTTGTGGTGTACCAGGATCAACATTTGAACGGATCCTTGTATACCTACCCTCCCTAAGTACACAATTTCCTCGGTCAAAACCCTCCCAAATACACAATACCAAGAAGTTTTGCAACTCATAACCCGATTGGACTCTGCATATGGAATGCCAGCCTAGTAGCAGAAGTCTTTCCACCATATATTTGTGATGAAACTAAGAAAATTCTATTGGAAATATTGTCAAATAAATTGAGAATATAGAACTTAGCTCAATCACTTAACAATTGAATGAAACAACCACATTCAATAGGAGAGATACACGAACACTTGATGTGGTTGAGTCGTGCCATTGATTATTCTCCTTAAGATGGTAGTTGCCTTTTATGGTGCAATACGGTTTCTAATGAATCGACCTCCAAGATGAAATAACTTTAGGTCTTCCAATAGTTATTGTACTCACTTACTGGGCCACGTCGATACACACTTCGGTTGTGTTCAATCAACCAAAGGAATGGAATAAAAAGGACTGCCAAAACAGTAATGGAAAGCAAAACTAGGGATGTAAACGGATCGAATTCGGTCGGATAGTGGCATTATCATATTCGTATCCGATTAAATTTAGACGGATTCGGATAATATCCTATCGGTTTTCGGACGGATTCGGATAATTTTCGGATAGTGATTTTTTGAATACAGGTTCTCCTAAATGGATATGGATACGGATCAAATACGATTTTTTGACTATCCGTTGACATATTTATCGTTTTTATGATGAAGGTTAGGGTTGAGACTTGAGAGTTCAGTAACTATCCTTTCTTCTACTCTTCTTAGTCTTTTATTCTCTTACGTTTTTTACTTTTGATTTTTTAATAGATATGTAATTCCATGTATCACATTACATAAAACAATATATATAAACCAATAGCAAAACTAGAAAAAGAATCACATTATCTGAATTTATAAATTTATAAAAATAAGATAACAAAATCCAATAAGGTAACTTAAAAGGATAGACAAACACAGAGTTATATTTTAGATATTTTATTACCATCGGACTACTAAAAGAATCGGATAATAATTGGTCGGATAGGGGGATTATCATATTCGTATCTGATTAGTTTCGGACGGATTTGGATTTTCCTAAACAGATACAAACGCAGATCGAATACGAATTTACGAATATCCATTTACATCCCTAGACAAGACCCACACAAAGAGAGAGAGAGAGAGAGAGAGAGAGAGAGAGAGAGAGAGAGAGAGAAGATTATGGGAGAGGGAATAAAACATTTAAAATAATCATCTAAATTGTCTAAGACGTCCTCAATTTATAAAGGAATGATGCCCCTGGAAACAACTTTCCAAAAGGCTCGAAAAGTTGTTTCTCTTAGAAAGAAGACGCAGAAGCTAGCCATTACCGACATCCAACACATTTTGGATTGCGTGTAATGTGAAATCTTGCTTTCACTTGTTAACATTAGAACTTTTTGAATGGCTCTATTTTGTCAAAATCAGAAACCATTCACAAATTTTTATAGCCGGAATAGCAATAGCACTTGAAGAACTTTTTGTTAGTAATTGTTGCATTCATTTTCTGGGTCACATTAGGACATACTTAGGTTGTGCTCAGTCAACCAAAGAAATGGAATAAAAGCTCTCAAAATAGTAAGCAAGAGGCAAAACACAGAGAGAGAGAGAGAGAGAGAGAGAGAGAGCACTTAGAATAATTAACTAAAGTGTCTAGGACGGCCTCTATTTATTAAAGAGAGATGCCCATTGGAAACATCTGTTCCGGTTCAGGTGAGAAGAAGGAGGGTGGGCCGGTGGGGGGAGAGAACCTGTAGGGCGGTCAAAAGATACGGGAAGATCAGATCCGATTGAACGAACAAGATGGAAATACGTGTACGAATATGATTGGTCAATAATGGCGACAGGTGTTATTCTACGATTTCTTATTTTTAGGGAGCACAATTGAAAATCGTGTCCTTTTTGCCTGCCATTATCAATATCAGCATATAAATATCTCTAAACCATTTGAGAGAGAGAAGAGAGAGACACACACAGAAAAATCTCTGATGCAGAGAAGGAAAATCTTCTTCCTAATCCTAACGTGACGGGAGGAGAAGAGAAGAGGAAGAGGCACACGCGAAAGAAGCTCTTGTTGGAGAGAGACAAAGCAGAAAGCTAAAAGCTCCTTCTTCTCCTTCTCACCCAATATGGAATCTCCTTCCCTAACGCAGGACAACTCCAACAACCAGAACGAGGGGAATGTATCCGGGGCTCCTCAGGTGGATGCCTTCTTGATGGAGGCTCTTCAGAATCCTCGCCACCGTCTTACCGGTGAGCTTTCTTCGCGTATTTGTTGAATTTTCAGATTTTTCCCTCTTTTCCTGACAAGTTTTTGCCATTTTCTTGTATAATGTTGGGTATCTGTTGACGGGTTTTGGTTTATGCGTGATGGGTTCTATTCTTCTATTTGATTGTATGTTTTGGCGTGATTTTGTGGGACGTTGAAAAATATCTTTAGCTTGGATTTGTTTATTTGGTTCAAACTACGGCGTAATTCAGACAGTGCAAGTGGTTTCGTGATCTTTTTCTTTTTTAGGGTTTAATTTGATTCGTTTATTGATTTTGGTTCCTTTTAGGGTGGGTTTTGGGGGAGGGGGTTGGCTTTTTGGTGTTTTTATTTAGATTGGATCTGAAGTTGTTTACTCTTTTTTATTTTTTTTGTTTTAATAATTCTTGGCTTTCCATTTTCTTGCTCTGGGCTGGTATTTTTGTTCTTTTGGCCACTCAATTTAGTGGAAATCTGAAGGGTCCAAAAAGGAATGAGAATTGTGATCGTCAAGTCAAGTGTTTATGTATACCTGCAATGCATAATTTTGGGCTATTCGTGGCCTAATTTTCAACCTTCTGAGCTTCCTCTATAAGGAAATCGAAGGAAGAAGATTTACATTTCTTATCCTTTATGGTGTCGCAGATTGAATTATAAGGCAATATTTCTATTTCTTCTTTCTACCTGCTCTGGTAAAATCATCTATTTTTATGGCTCAGGATTCACTCCTGGAAGCTTAGTGGTGTACTTTGAATGCGTAGATAAATAAGACTTCGCTTCTGCAATTAATTTTGTCTTAGCTTTGTCCCCTGTCTCTATGTACAAAAGAAAGGAAATGTGCTTATTGGGTGAAGAATTTTGATTGAGAGTATTTCAACTCTTCCAGGGAACGTTTTGACACAAAGTCGTCATTGTCTTATTACCTCATGTTTATAATTTGAGGGTGGCTCCTGGATGAAATTGTTTCAATTTTGTACTTTATTACCAGCTGCCCACTGCATTTTTCTAATGGTTTTCATGGTTAACAAAATGAACCTAGTGGAGTAGCAGCTCAAAGCAGAGGCCATTGCGTCACAGATAACCTGAGGAGGACTATTGTTGACACTGTTGAAAGCCATTACATTTCTAACATACTGTAGGAATGTAGGAAGCAAGCAGGTAGGAGATCATTTGAGTTTAAAGGCTGCAGTTGATATCTAATCTGAAGAAGATCCAATGGTTGATGGAATCTAATCCACCTGCATGAGCCATCTAGTTGGAGGAAATGAGTTGGAGCACTTGACAGAAAGGGATGGACATATCTAAATTATTCTCTTTATTATGGAGGACAGCTTGAATCAAGAGTGTTTCTTGAAAGCTAGCCCTCAAAAACTTTCCTCCCTTGTGGGGCAGGGAGCTTTTTCAGGTCCAGATCCTAGCCTGCGGGAGTTGAGGTGCCACTGTTGCCTGATGCAGAGGGCAGGCATTCAGTAAGCATAGGATGCTGAAAAATATACTATATTAATATACATGCAAGCCATTGTATTTTTGAGCAGTTTATAGAATTGGGATCAATCATGTTCTTTTTTTTTTTTTTTGGTAAAGATAAGTCTATTGATTAACCCGTGTCGGACACGTGGTAGGAGAATTACATAAATCCACCAACCATGGAGTGGAATTTAGCCACACTGTTGTACATGGAATGGACAGGGCCTTCCTGGCCAGAGAATCTGCTACATAGTTAGCAACTTAGCATCTCTAGGAATGTGGGAAAAATTACATGATTTAGAAAAAGTAGATAAGTAAGCTCTGTCAGCTAACATAGGCACCAAAACCATCGGGGGGGGGGGGGGAGAATCTAGAAGCAGAGTTGGTAAGAGACACTACAGCTTCACAATCTGACACCATAATAAGGTCTTCGACACAATGGGTGATCGCTTATAGCAGGCCATTTCGGATCACGATGGCTTCCCCAGCTGCAATGACATCAAAGCTAATAACCTGAGATTTAGCAAGAATGAGTTGTCCAAAGTGATCACGAATAGAGATTCCAATTCCTCCTATCTGCTGACCAGGGATAAGCGAAGCATCAAAATTAAGCTTCATATATCGAGAAGGAGGTGGGAGCCAGACCGGAGTGGTGGAAATACTGGGGTGGGATCAGGACTGAGGGTTATTCGTCTGAAAATGAACCTCCATACTGAGAGAATGCCAATTGCGCAGCCACAACAACCTTCTCAGGAGTCTAATGTTTACGCCCAAAGCAAAGGTCATTTCTCGCCTTCCATAAACGAAGCTACATAAACTTTGGAATTCCTTGCGATCCGATTTGGAGGGGAATTTCAGTTTGTTCCAGTCATCAATCCAAGAAGCCAGCAACCGAGACGGAGATAGGGGAACCTTAAGGGAGATAGCTGATCCAAACCACACTGCCTGTGCGAAAGGACAGTATATTAGGATATGCTCAGGAGTCTCCAAAACAGAGGAGCATCAAGGGCGGTCGGGATTAATGGGCACCTTGCACTGATGAAGACCTTGACCAGAGGCAATGGCATCTGAGCATGCACCCCACAAGAAGGATTTAATTTTCAGCAGAGTCGGGCAGTTCCAGATTGATTTCCAAACAACAGGAAGAGTAGAGGCCCAGGCACTGGTTCTGAAGGGTGATGCTCGAGCCTGAAATTTACTTCTACAAATGTTGCATTGAAGATGGTAGGCTGACTTAACTGAGAATCTACCATTAGAGGCTGCACCCCAGATCAATCATGTTCTTTCGATCACCAGGAATGGAAGGAGAAGATCAATAGATGATAAACACCAACAGCTGAGGGATAAATAAATGAAATGTGAAACTGTGACATCGAAGATGAATTAACTGTTAGACGAGGATATGCCACACTTAATTTGCTTATAGTGAACCGTAAATTTTTGTAGGAATATTAATGTTTAAATCAGCACTTTCACACTCAAGCATATGTGCCTCCACCGCTGAAAATTTAGAGTCTCCCGTATTTGTTTATAATAGCCGCTGGCACTTGATTGGCTCAGGTTACTCAATTCAAGCAATCATCAAAGTTCAGTTTGATGTCTTCCACCAGCCTTTGTATGTGTGTGTTTTGGGGGCCGCGGGGGGAGGGGGGAAGAAGGGTGGCATTTGAAGGAATTGAATCTATCTAGGTGCATAGTCAGAGGGAAGTCTTAGAGAGGAGCTAATATTGTTCCTGTACTCATGCTCCTACCAAATGCTCCAAATCCTGTCTAGCAAGGCATAACTACACCACAGTTTTGAGGTAAAAAGTCGACTAGAAACTTCCACACCTGTGTTTGCTACCAGACCCATGGCACACCTGGAAGTTGCAGTTGAACAAAGTCAGCCAATCAAAAGATTTGCACTCTTGGTTCGTTTTTTGAAAAACTCCAGAGCTGGGCTGATTCTGACAGCTTTTCAAAATTCGATTTGTAGTTGCCTAGTTAGTGCTGCATGATCAGATTGACTCTTCTGATTTTCAAGTTACTGGAATTCAGTAAAGTTGGATTCTAATAGTCACTTTATATTTTTATGATGTTCTTCAATTTGTGAACCTGTAAAGAAAACTTGCTGGCTGAGAATGCTTGTACAAATATTGGATTTGTCTACTAGTTATTATTATTATTATTATTATTGATAGGTCCTCTATTCTATTCTAAGGGGGAGGGAAGGTGTGAACCAGGAGGCTTGAACCCAAGGCCTCCTGGTAGCAATGGGCTTTTATGCACCACAAGCTACCAAGTGCGCTAGGCACTTGTTCACTAGTTATTAATGCTTAGCAACTGTAAATTCCATTCATCCCGGCTTTTTGATCCATCAATTTGTAAAACAAGGCTTTAGATATATGGTATGGTGAATGTGTAATACAATTACTCTTTATATTTTCTCTAATATTCCCCCTATGTGATAAAGATTAAAATGGTATGGTGAATGTGTAATATAAGTAGATTGTGATAAAGATTATAATGGTATGGTGAATGTGTAATACAAGTTCTCTTTATATTTTCTCTAATATTCCCCCTATGTTTGTTTATGTTAGTTCTGCGAATGGAGTTGGACATCCAGAGGTGTATGCAAAACCCTGATCAACTACAGTTTGAGTTCCATCATTTCCCAACTTCCTACCTGAGGCTTGCAGCACATCGTATTGCTCAATACTATGGTTTGCAATCAATGGTGTTGGACAATGTTGTGGATGGGTTAGGAACAAGAATAGTGGTCAGAAAAACATCTGAAAGCAGATATCCTACAGTCTGTCTATCTGAAGTTCCTCCGAAACAGTCAGAAAATGATAAACCTGAAAAGGTTAAGATTGCTGTCAGGCCAAGGCCAAATAAAGCATCCCAAAATGATGTGAGTGAACTGGGAGTTGAACGCAGTCCTGTGAGAACTGTTGAAGAGAGAAAAGAGGAATATGACAGAGCACGGGCCCGTATTTTCAGTAACCCTAGCAGTTCCGACTCAGAAGGTGCATCTTCTGCCTCAAGTGAGGGAAGAAGTTTGTGTTCAACTAAGGATGAGGGTGAAGGTTCCAGGAGTGTTAATAATGAAACTGCAAAGGCCCCTAGCGCTCGAGATAGTGGTTCTAGAGTTGCCATCTTCAGAGACATGGAGAAGGATCGTTCTGATCCTGATTATGACCGAAGCTATGAGAGGTATGTCTCACTGCCTTTTTGCGATAAATGAAGGTTGTAAATAGACCAGACTAATTCATTGTTTCATCTGTTTCAGGTATGTTAGGGGCCTCACATGTAATCAGGGCTTTAGTTTGGGACATTTCAACATTCAGGGCTTTCAGCCTTCATTCATGCAATATGAATCCGGTTTTCCTCACTTGCCACGGACTCAAACATCCTCCAGCTATGGGCCTTCAAGTCCAGTTATGAACCCTTTTTGTGCCATGGGATTGAATAAGATTCCTGGAGATGGTGTCTATATGCAGTGGCCAAATCCTGCAATGATTTATGCAGAATCTTATGAGCAACTTAGGCATGCTTGTTTCCAGGTAGGTTACAGTTCCTTACGTTTAAGATGTCCCATATAGTATCACCAAAAAGAAAGTGGGTCGTGGAAATACAGGTAGTCATTTATTTGTTCCAGTTGTGAGGTTTTCCGAGTGAAATAGATTGATTACTAATTTGGTAATCCACTGGTATTCTGACTTTTAGCACTTATCCTTCCTGACCTGTCCCAAAAATTGAGATAGATCACATGGCCAAATAAGGTTTTTGGAGCGACCTAATGAAGGTAGTCTCCCTGCTTCTGCAGGTTTGTACTTAATGAGAATTCACCGAAGTTGGATCCTACATGATTGGATGATTGTAACAATCTGATCTAGAGAATTTTCTGTTTGTTTATGTATATCTCATATCTATCCAAGGTAATGAGATAGCAAATGTTTTAGCTGTTGTGGTTTAGTAAATCTTTCCATTGAAAAATCTCCAAGTAAGTTGCTATGGTAAGTACTCGAAGTATGAGCCAGTGAAGCATGCTATTCTCTACTGGAATGTGATTCTGTGAAGTGAAGTAGCTGTCAATAGGAATTTATACAAGGGGACTAGACTGGTAATATGTCACATTCTATGGGTATAACATTTAGTCTGGTATATCGGGAAAAGTAAATTTTTTTGGTGTCTCTTCCCTCTCCCATTATCTTGCTTATACAAGGTAAATTTTTTTCTTAGAAAGTTCCCCAAAAGGGACTCCACTTTCCATGGGGTTGAGACTTTTTCAGGTTTGTGAGGTATTTCAAATGCCATTCAAATCATAATGTCCTTGAGACGATGTGTGAATTTCCAGGCAATGCAATTATGACAACAGTCCAGCAAGGACTCTGGAATATGCATTGCGGAGATTCATCTTCAGGATGATCAGCATCTAGTATCTTTTAAGGTTTAGTGTCTCACCTTATGGGGTCCATGGAGACCTTCAGGCTGAGCATAGAGAAAAAAAAAAGGGGGGGGGGGTTACACATTTAATGTTGAAGATAAATATTGCCGCTTTTAATTTTTTTCTTGTATCTTGAAGTATGTCTGATGATTTCGTACCTTTAAACTGTATTGCAGGCTGCATTCTATCCGCAACCCTTGAGCTTTGATTATTCACAAAACCATTAGAAGACCGGGTGGGGGGGGAGAGGGAATGTCTTTAACAATTTACATGTGATTATTTTCCTTTCTAGGTCGTGTTATAATTATTGTTGAAGAATTGTTTTGTTATATTTCAATATTAATTTCAATCTTAGTTTGACTATTTGTACACTTTTTTTCTATTAGGACCACAATCTAGAACATATATATGTCTTTTTATTTTTAGTTTTGTACTTAGATATTTAGATATTTTTGTTGGTGGTATAATTCTAAATCATTTCTGTAATGTGTGATGGATGTGGTTCTTACTCGGCCTATGTTCTCATTTATTTAACCTCTGTCATATAATTTTGTAGCTGTTTGGAGTGGCGCTGATTCGTTGCATATTTGGGATTTGCATTAGCGCTAGATGCATTAAGTTGGGTTTTCTGCTGCCTCCTCCCCTCTTTTGGTCTTCCTTTACGTGTTGGTAGTTACAAAACGTTATGTTTTGTACTTTGGGGTCGAATACGTAAGGCTGAATTATCATGGGTCATCTTGTTCAGTATTTGTTACATTACTTGTAGGAAGAGTTTGGTGAGGCTGGCAGGAGTCCCAGCCTCCTGCAAGACTGTAGGTTTACTACATGAGCAGGGTTTTGTTTAAAAACCAGGAATCGGTCACTGACGATTCCTGATTCAGCCTGAAACGGTAGAAATTTCTGGATTTAAGGCTTGAATATTTCGATTCAGAATGGTAAAAATCAGAATTGAATTGGCTGATTTTGTTTTGAAACCGGCGGGTACATGAGGCCCTCCAGTGGTTCAGCCTAGCGACCTAGAACTTCCTAAATGGATATGTTACAGCTGAAGTTAAAAGGGTTATTAAATGTTGGAGACTTCTTTCCAGGTTATCACTAATATTTTCAGTAACTTTTTCAGAGCCCAAACACAGGGAACAGAGGAATGGTGTACCAGGGCACACCATTCTGGTACTAGGCAAGGATCTGCTCGTCTCTCTTCGTCACAAGCCCCTCCCCTTCTTCTTCCCCATCTCGATCCTTACCTCCTCTGTATTAGGGTTTCTCCTCTTTATATTACATTTTTTGCAAATTCTTTGCCATTCCCAATTATCATTGGAATTAGGACTCTCTCTCGGCAGTATATAGTGGAACGAGCTCTGCAGTTTCTTGGATCAAGATGACCGAGTAAAGACATGAGCTGAAGAATGAGAATATGGAATGGGAAAATGGCATTCCAGAATGGGTTGCTTTCTAAGTTGCATGCCAAGGAATTGAGAATGGAATGTTTACCAAACAACCTATTTTACAATGGAGAACACGTTCTTGATCTAGACCGCATTATGAGAATGCATATCAAACAAAAGCTATGAATTTGGGATATATAAAATTGGGTAAATACTCTTCCAAGTTTCAGAAAGGAAAAACTCCAAATTCAATTCATTTACTCCATCTTAAATGTTCTCCCATTACATACTTATAAGAAAATAAAACTTAAAACTCTAATCAATCTCAACCCCCCTGATAATCCCATGACTAAGATTCAATAATAGAAAAGAAATAAACTAAACAAGAAATATTGGTAATCACAAAATATATCATATCTAGAAATAAAGAAAGTAGGAAAACATCAATGAAAACTGGGGAAATTATCTTCGCAAACGGGCAATTGATGAGGGGTTGTGGGATGCAATCACATGGTGGAATTGAAATAAATTAGGGAAAATTATGCGTACACTGCCTATACTTTGTTTAAAATAGATAAAATCTCGATACTTCAAAAACTTTAGAGTACACCCTTCAATGTTCATTAAAACTATGATTTTATAAGTTCGTTAGTAAGAGACGGTTAAGTGATGATGTCAGAGTTAAATTTCATTTGAAATAACACATTTATCCTTTAGTGATTAAAACCAATCTTGAGGTGTCTTTGTCCTCCCCATGTATCATTCCCATCCCTGTCTCCGTGTGAAGAAGAGGAGAACCAACGGACATTCCAGATGAGAGAGAGAACACTTTGACAACGCTCTGGCAACTAGAAGACCAGCAAACACTCCCAAGGACTAGCTGGGTTTGGTATGCATTCTGGACAAATAATGCGTTCTGGATTGTAATATACAATATTTGGTATACATTCCATTCTTGAATCCTTTGAATGGGATCAAGAATGCAGTCCATTTTGGCCATTTTGGAATGGGATTTTTTTTCCCATTCCGCGTTCTCATTCTCCATCTTGAGATGCAAGTCACCCCTCCCGAGCTTGACATCAACGCCCATTTTCATTTTCCTGCAACTGGTAAAAAGGACAAACGATTGGAGAATAGATTCTCTCTCTCTCACACACACACACACATACACACACATGTGTGTGTGAAAAGCGGAGAGACAGGAGTGGGGAGGAATGGAGTCGAAGGAGGCCTGGGCCAGGAGGGTGCAAACGAGGGCTGTATCAACGAGTTGTTTTTTTTTTGGGGGAGGGGGGGAAGCATTTGACTAGTAGGCTTTAGAGGGTATTTCTATACTCTATAGCAGCACAAGTTTTGCGATATGAAAGGGGGATATGGGGATTTCAACCATATAGATGCTTAGAAAACAGTCCATAGTTGGCCACATGTCAAATTTAGACTCATATTCAAGCATACAACCTCCCATGTATTGATATTCAATTGTATATGGAGTTGTCCCTTTATTTTTTTTAAATGTATTTTCACTGGATTCTCAAAGCTTTATTTTGCCACTTGACCAACTCCATTTTGGCTAGAACTTGACATGCAAGTAGGGGCATGAGCTCTTCTTGTCCAAAAATTGCAGCTCTAATCTAATGTGCCACATGGTAGGTATTTGTGACAGTCTAAGATACCATTGGACTAAAAAACTTCTCTCAAAGTTTATAGGCATGCATGACGAAAAAGAGATTTTTTTTTTTACACTCATCTTCTTTTCTACCCCGCAATACTTCAATTTAGTGTCAATTCCAACTCAAATGATTACAAGTAGCCTCGATATCCGTTCGACCATCTTGTTCCAACAAAATGTTTTCATACTCAAAATAGCAATGCACTTCAGTCTAATGCAGCCTGCTTAATTACATTTGAACATTCAAAAACTCACTTATTTAAAATAAAAAAAAATAAAAAATAAAAAAAAACTAGGAACTACATCTTTGAGTATACTCCTTAACAAGCTTTGAAAATGATGAGGACTTGATCTCTAACAATTTGTTGGGGGAATCATATTCCAATACAAGGCCTGTTTAAGACAAGAAATCATGTTAATTTGATTTGGCAAGCACTGAAAAAGGATGAGAAGGTGTATTACCAAGCTCAAGTAAACACATTTAATTGTGGTGTACTAATTACAAGTTACTAACCATTGTCAAGAAAGAGGACCATATCGGTATCAAGAACTGATGTTATCCTATGTGCAACGGTGATGACAGTAGATCCCGAGAAGTATTGTCTAAGTGTTTGTTGAATTAGATAATCAGTCGCAGTGTCCACCGATGCAGTAGCTTCATCAAGTACTAACACTTTTCTATTCTCGAGTAATACCCGCCCTAAACAAACTAGCTGCTTTTGACCCATGCTCCAATTCTCTCCATTCTCAGTGACTGTGATCCATTTTTATGAAAATAGGTTAGCAATTTAAGATATTATTTTCATTAACTTTTTTCCACTACTTTTCTAGGATAAGGGTTGGGGAACTGGGAAGTTTGATTGTGCATAGAAGATAGATATAATCATAAAACAAGAATGTTAGAAGGATTGTACATTTGTGCATGGAAAAATGGATGTTGAACAACTTTGGTATAGAGTGAATATGAGAAGAAAACAACCTGTAGAATCAAGCTTTCCTTCCTTCTTTCTAACTTCATCACCCAACTGGCATCTATCTAAAGCCTATGACAACAAAAAGTATGTGTCAACTTACCTTAATCATTCAAGATGAGCTAAACAAAAAACATGAAATGGACAAGCAAGGGGGTGTCAAGTGCAAAAGGAAAACTGGGGTAGTAAAAACAATGCAATTCCTAGACCCCAACTAAGAGAATCTCTTAAGAAAATAAAAAGAAGACCATGAGAAAAGAGTTCATAGAGATGCATATCCCAACCAAATGCAATGTGTTTGTCTTGTGTGAAAATAATTAGTAAGTAGATGTATGTCCATTCTATCTTTGTCAATTATTAAAACTTATTCATCACTTGGAAAAATCTGCACCTCCCAAATTTGTTCGTCGGTGTACTCTTCAAGCGGATCAAGATTGTTTCTTAGAGTCCCCTCAAACATTGTGGGGTCTTGCGGGATAATGGTCAATCTTGATCGCAAGTCATGGAGGCCAATCTTGGAGATGTTGATTCCATCTATCCAAATCTGACCAGTTGTAGGATCAAGCATGCGGAAGAGAGCCTGTACGAGAGTTGATTTACCACTTCCAGTTCTCCCAACAATGCCAATGTTCATCCCTCCATGAAAAGTACATGTGATACCTCGCAAGATAAGAGGAAGGTGTGGGGCATACCGGACCTACATACAAATTAAATAATCCGATCATGAAGCTTAGTAGAATTTCATAAGAGCAAGAAAATTGTTTATGATTCAGATGGTCTATTCCATAAATGAGGAAATTAGTAAGGAGATAAAAGCTTGAAGAATCTCGATTGGGATTACCTACAGATCAACGATATCAACTTTCCCTTGTGATGGCCATTCATGATTTGGCCTATTTTCTTCTACCAACAGAAGAGGTTCACTAGGGATGCAGCTGTATTGCAACATTCTCTCAACGGATATCATTTTATTCTCAAGAATACTAAGAAACCATATGACCCCATGCATACTGAAACTAAGCCCATATGTGACTGCTAAACCCATAACACCTTCAAGAGAGAAGAAAACAAAAGAAATTTAAAATTATAATCAACCATGAATGCCCTAAATGATGATTTTATAAGATCTTAAGTTCAATTTTTTACCAGTACTGAGTACTCCCTCCGGCATTGAGATCAAGAAAATAAAAAAGATGGCATATGTGATGGATGCCAACATATCCATACGGAAGCATAGCCACTCCATTGCACTAGAGAAATGAAATCTGAGTTGAGAATACCCATCCACTAGCTTGAGGTTAATGTCCATAAATCTATCTTCTTGATCGAAACACCTGATTGTGGTTGAACCTGAACTAGATTCAGCAAAATGTTGTATAATTGGAGCATGGCATACTCCGGTTAGCCGTGATAGTTCTCGTGCTGTAGATATATAATATTGCTGCAAGACGAGATTCATAAAAAAGGAAACTCGGTACCCAAAAAAAAAAAAAAAAATCTATCCGAGTGTAAAGTTAGTGAGAAAAAAACTTAGGCTTTTTATTATGAAGGTTTCTTATTAATGTGAGTTGCTTACATTTAAATGATTGATAGTGACACCATCATTATTTCATTCTATTTTATTTACTTCAACTGTTCTGTTTTGAATGGTTACTGATTTCTATTTTTATTAGTCGTTGATTATATTGTATACATTACTTGTATGATGACTATATCTCAAAATTGTTGAATCATGGGTTTATGCATCTTGTTTTGCTGATGAAAATAGTTGGACGATGGTTTATGGGATTTCTAATATGTTTATGACCCATGCGAGGACTAAGCAATCCCAAAGCTAGCTATGATGAAATCTAAAAGAGATTCATCAAATGTTCAACAAGTACTTCACCTGAGCAAAGTCATGGATGCTTGAAGATTTACAGTGGAAAACTTCATTAAACCTTATTGCATTCCTATGTTTGTATATTTCTCGTATCTGAAAATCCCTAAATAAGTCACTACAGACCTAAAGGAACAAGCCCCTAAATTTAGGTGGTTCAACTTTGTGACTTAGCTCAGTCTAGACACAAATATTTTCAGACATCCACTATTCAAGGTAGATGTCTACACACTTGCACAGGTAGATGTCTACACACTTGCACATACGTCTGAGATGAAAGGGAACTTTTTGAGTGCTTCTCAGGTGAGGTATCTGTTGATGTCCATACGACAACATAGACATCCACACTAGGGAGATGTCCAGCTTAACCCCATCCAAGCACTTGATGGATGTAATGATTCATTGTAGAATGAGTTATTCATGGAGTCATCAACATGAGACTTGTAGGAATTTAAGTCTTCTTTCATTAGATTTTGGGATCAAGTGGAGAAGTTATTGGTGATACAGTGGGACTCGTCCATACTGTTCAGAACTCTTTGCATCTACTCATATAGTACCTTCATAAGAATTTTGGAACATCCTGTATTCACTTTTGGTTGAAGCTCAAGACATGAAAATTGTAGCTCTCTGAGTCTATGTTCCAATGGTTTAAAAATCAAGTTAATCATCTGGGCTTAGAGAAAATAGTTATGGCAAATTACCAAGCACTATTCAGAGGCATCTAAGTGTAGACAACCAAGCTTTTTGTTCCCCCAAATTCTTAGATAAAAAGTTCACTGAACATGAACAGAACTGTATATGCAATTTCATGATATCAATGTATTATTTCCTTAATAAAAATTCACATTATCAAATTCATAATTCAAATAATAACCACATGTGTTTATATCCATATCCAAGTTTGCCAAATCTAAATTTGCTAATGATGGACCGGATAGTATGGCATTATTCATTGTTGCCAAAAGCACAAAAATGTGCAGTTTAGTGTAAACATGCAGCATACTGCTGTTTAGGTACTTCACTTAGGCTAAGTGCAATGTTGTTGAATGCCCAGAAAGCATAACCACACACTTTACTTAGGAAAGAAAAAGGGAGGTGAAGGAAAGATGGAGAAAAGAAGGGAAGTGGAAAAGAAAGATGGAAAGGAAACAAGGCAGAAGAAAATTTTTCCGCTAAAAATTATCCATTAAATAATAATGCAACACATAGTTCCTAGGAGGTCACCCTAGATATTCTTATCTAATTGCCCAAATATCTAACACATGACAGTTCCATAGAGGCTCATATTTTGTCAATGTGGGTTTTTCAAATCACAACCCATCCATCTATCGAATTTGAGTCCTGATTAATTGATAATTCAACTGTAGTAACTTTGGGCAACTTCAATTCAGCCATTGAAAATTCAAGGGTAAAAGTTCAAACATGGTGGCTCATACAATGGAGATTGGGTCCAAAACTTGACACATAACTAATCCAAAAATGCGAGAGCGAAACCCCCAAAAATATAAATAAAAATTGTAGAACACAAGGCTGTATTCACAACAGAGAGTGGCAATGTCGGCTCTCAAAAAGTTGAAACACGAGCTGCCAAGAGGACGAAGCAAGGAGGCTCAAGAGATTTTGGATAAGAGACCGATGAAGAAAGCATTGCCACCAAAGATAAACAAACCAAATTCAAAATTCACCGGTTAAACCAAGCTTGAACTAACTTGTATTATGACCTATTAACCATGGAAAAAATATGATGAGATTGATTTGAAATTTTAATTAATAATAGTTGAAGTGCCTAAAGAATTACCTGATACCACATGCATGCCAGAGTCATTGGAATAAAAACTATTAGCATTTGCCATGCAACCTGTGACATTACTGCAATAGTTCCCAGGATTTCTATGATTGAGATAATAAGTTCTTCAATTTGATGTGGAATAGTAGTATCAACTGCACTTTGATCTGTGGATACCTACATACAAAAATAAAGTTTATTTAAAATTATATTAATTTAATGATAGTGAAACAAAATCGTTTTTTTTTTTATCTCAAAAGTAATTAGGCATATTTACTAACCCGATTTAAAATCCTTCCACTTGGGGTAGAATCAAAAAATGACAGGGGAGCACGAAAAATACACATGCATTTTGTTAAAGAGCAAAGTGGCTGTCTTGTATCCCGCAGTTACAATGAGTATGGACCTTATAAGTACACAAAGAGAGCATCCAATGGTCAAAGCAACATAAACAAAGATAAGAGTAGAACCTTTAACATGAGGTATCACATCCTTTGAAGCGGGAGTAGCCAAGACCATCCAATAACTACTGACAATTAAGAGAAGCTGAAAAAGAACTTGAGCCAATAGTATCAACGGTATAAAAGCCCCTTTATATGCAATGGTGACATACTTCCAATAAACAGAAAGACTTATTGCACCTTTTTCTCTCTTTTCTTCTTGGACAAGCTGCCCTTTTGGGCTAACCAATTTTTCTGCTTTGTAGTTTTTGGGTTCCTTTTCCTCATCATCTTGAATAGAATTCTTACTACACAATATATTACCATCTTCATCATCATTAATTAAATTATCCAAATTAGCCTCATGTTCGACATAATTAAGGTCTTCCAAAGCTTTCGTATGTGCACCCACTAAGTCCATAAAATCAGTTGTTGAACTAAGAATTTCTTCATACTTTCCTGCTTGAACAATCTTTCCGTCTCTCATAACCTACTAAACAAGAAAAGATAAATAATTACTCTTACACTAGGTTAGGGACTTGAAGTTAGGGAAGATGCATATTCTCACCAAGATAAGATCAGCATAAGGTAAAAACTCGACTTGGTGGGTAACATAAATTATTGTTTTCGAACCTAAAATTCCCTGCAAACACTCCTGCCACAAGAGTTCAGATGTTAACATTTAGGCAATCAAAAAGATTTCTGGTTACTTAAAAGAGCAAAATTGTTATACATTAATATTATTTATATTTCATAATGATAAATAACATCAAGCCATGGGTTTTATGCAAGTACATGAATCATTCAATATCATGTGTTTGTATGTCTTGTTTGTTTAGGAAACTATAATTTCATTATTCTTAGATCAATTTTTAGATCAAACACAGTTTTTGGAGAGAAAATTTGTTATGTAAGAAATGAGATGTATAAAGTTTCAAGCCAATTTTATAAAAGAAAATTTTAGAAGTAGAGATCAAAGAACAATTACCTTAAATAGATGAGTTCCCGTGTGAGCATCCACAGCACTAAAAGGATCATCAAGCAAGTAAATATCAGCATCATGGTATAAAGCACGTGCAATCTGGATTCTTTGCTTCTGCCCACCACTCAGGTTGATTCCCCTCTCCCCGATAATAGTTTGGTCCCCAAAAGCACACAATTCTAGGTCCTTCTTTAATGAACATGCTTTAAGGATGATCTCATACCTTTCCTTATCCATCTCTTTACCAAATAATATATTGTCTACTATCTTACCACTTTGTATCCAAGTTGATTGTCCAACATAGGCCTTTGTCCCGTTCAACTTAATAGTTCCAGATACCTTTGGAACTTCCCCCAATATACATGAAAGTAGGCTTGACTTGCCTGACCCAACAGAACCACAAACAGCCACTCTCATGCCACAACATACTCGAAAATCAAGATCTTTTAACGTGAGATTAGGAGAATGAAGGTCCCAAGAGAAATTTCCCTTGCCTATCTCAACTGCAACCTCGACGTTATCTATAGGAAGCTTCTGTACTATATTTAGATCTTCATCGAGACAAAGGAATGAGACTATCCTGTCGAGGGAAACTTTAGTCTGAACTATCATTGAGATTAGGTCTGGGAGACTATAAATGGGCCCTTGTAGTACCTCAAATGTAGCAAGTGCAGATAAAATTTTCCCTGACTCTAAAGAAATTCCTATAAGCACACAGAACCCAAAAGTAACCATAGATACAAACATGGGAGCAGACAAGTAGATATATGCAGTCATTGCTGATGTATAAAGTAACTTTTTTAACCTTATTGTTTCAAAGTTCCTGAGCTCAATTATCTTAGCCAAGAACTTCATCTCCCAACCATGGAGCTTGAGAATCCTCATATTCCTCAAAGCCTCAGATGTCACCTTCATCCTTTGATCCTTTGAATACATCAATTCTCCTTGAAATGTCTCCTGTAGTTTTCCAAGTGGGACATTTGCAAACATTAAAATCATTGTGGCAAAAAAAGCTACAAGTGAAGCAAGGCCAAGGCTCTTGTACAAGATCAACAATGCTAGAACAATCTGAACAGGCACCCTCCATATATCATGTAGGTACCAACTGAATAAGCAAACCCTCTCAACATCCACACTCATCAAGTTAATGTTTTCTCCACTAGTATGACCCTGCTTTGATTGGCTTGAAAGCCTGAGACCCTTCTTGTAGATAATAGCAAACAAGGCAGCACGAACCATAATTGACATCTTTCGCAATTGAAAGAATAAGTGCCTCTCTGAGAGGCACCTTATGAGCTTTGAAAAAAAGAAAATACACACTAGCACATAGCCTTTATAGTTTAGTTGGCGAGGACTATTGAGATTCTGAACAAAGGCATCAATAAGGTATGGTCCAACATAAGAAAACAGTGTGCATATGATGGAGAATAGAGCTGTCCATAGAATTTGTTTCCATGTTGAGAGAATCAATGCCTTTACTAGTTTGAGTGTGTTTACCTGACAACCATTACCACTTCCATTTCCATCAGATTCAATATTATTTCTAAAACGAGCAAAGACCACATTGGCGCTATCACAATTAGCAAGTTGAGGGACATCTTCAGGGTCCAGTGTTTTTTTGTACCCAAGTGCAAGCAAAGGGCCCATCCAAGCAAAAGTGAAAAGACTAAGAAGATTGGCATTTGCATAAGGAGTTATACCCTCTCCACTAACACTTGATTCTTGTCCACTGTCATCATTGTTTTGACTAGAATTAATTTTCAAAAGAGGTTCCAAAAGATGGAAATCTTCATCTTCTCGCCCTTTGCAAAATAACCCAGCATAACAAAAGAACAAACCAGCAATAAGAGATACAACATCGGAGACCCATAGCAGGAATGGTAAGGACGAATGTTTCCAATACAAATCAAGATGTATAACAAGAAATGAACAAGACATTAGGAAGTAGAAGGCCCACCAAATTCTTAGTAGAATGGGGAACTTTCGCACACTTGACTGAGAAAATTGGTTGTACAAGTAAGCAGAGATCACAAACCAATTTAGTGATCTAAATGCTAAATCCAATTGGGCAAAAAACTTTAGATCAGGCCAACCATGTCTATGCTCAAAGAGGTGGTTTAAAACCCATAGGAGAAGATCACAAAAAGACAAACCCATGCAAGATATAAGAGCTAACCAATAGTATGAAAAATATGTATTCTTCAACGTTGGTTTTGAATTTTCAAGGGTAGGCAACATGTGTCTCTTGCAAGCCCAGGAAATAGATAAAACTAATAACAAAGTTAGGTGTGAAGAAGCAGAAAACCCGTGCAAGAAAATGGTTGTAGAGGATTGTGAAAAAAAAATCCAGATATCCATTTCATTCTTTGATCCATTAATCGCATCCATATTTGTAAATTTTCTTTCTTCTATTTGTAATTTGGTGGCTTAGCTCAACAAAGTCCAATGTAGATACTGTCGTCTTTGTCACATTTTGAATTGATGCGGGGCATTTGCAAAAATGTTATGGAAGCTCTGGCTTCTAAATATCAAACATTTCCTCCTTATGTGTTCTAGAAAGAGACAAATTTTGGAGTCTCAATATCACCCGTAGATGTAGTTGAACCTGTTAATGAACAAAAAGAACAAAAATTATTTGAAAATATACAAAAGGGCAAGAGAATTAGTAGAATTTTCATAGGACAAAACAAGAATGGAAGAAGCTACATTTATATGTGATTTAGTCCATGTTCAATTAAGAACATAAATAGAGAGAATCGAAACTTAGCAATATGAGAACAATAAATATTTTAGGATTAACATATTGGAGCTAAATGCAAGCAAAGGAGAACTTCATATCATAAGTGAATTGCAGTAGATTTCTATAACAAAATAAGAAGAAAAAAATTGAACTTCCAAAATATCAGATCCATATACGAAGTTCCAAATAATGTAACTATATAAACAACATTAGCATCATGATTAGCCTGTGAATAAAATTGTCAAATATTCACATACAATTGCCTACTTGCAAGAAACCTTACAAAACCATTGATGGAAACTTGAAGATCATCTAATGCGAGGGGGAGGGGGTACTAGCTACACTCAACATGATTTTATCTATAAATCCATAAATAGATGGATTCATACACTAAGTTAAGTTACTCATTCAAACCCATTTCATATGATCAACATAATTTATTTGGTCTATACACTAATCGCATCCAAATAACCACAATCAACCTAGTTTTGTGTATAAATCAAACACTGGTTGACTAATTCACCAAGTTAAGTGATTCGTTAAATATTTCTCACATGACCAATTAAAACTCATTTATTATGTATAGTAATCATATTTTTGAGGCACCAATTATGCTTCAACACTCCTAAATTATGACATAGATTACTCTACTGCACATGTATTTGTTCGTTAACCCTTGAAACAATTCTAGTTTGAAGTAAAAGTTAATTTAGTCTATGGATAAGCCGCCTAGAGTCTTTAGAGTGTTGGCCCAAAATTGTCCAAATGTTTTCTAATAGCCACCACAAATTAGATGTTAATTTGAAAAACAAACATGAGCACCAGTGCACAAGGCTCCCGCTACTACAGGGTTTGAGAGGGTTAAATGTACGCATCCTTACCCCCACTTCGCAGAGAGGTTATTTCCATGTTTTGAACCCGCAATAGCACAACTTAACCATTGCTCCAAGGCTCGATCACTTTAAAAACCAAACATGCAACAATCAATAATGCAACAAAATTCAATACAATAAATCCATCAAACTTTACAACCACTAAATATGGTATGTCTAAATTCTTAGGCACTTAACAAATCAACTCCTGTGATAAATATTCATTAGAAACTATGAAAGAAAAATGGATAGTTTCTCATATTTCTCCAGTGTTGATAAAAAAGTGAAAGAAGTAAACAAGTTAACCACGCTCGCTCCTTGTAGTTTTAATGCTGATTTAATATGGTGTTCAACATTTGAGTCAAGGGTTCAAGGTTGAGAGAGAGAGAGAGAGAGAGATGCACCTTGAAAAAAATTCAAATGATTCTATATTTCTTGGGCAAATGTTCAACTTTCTTCCTGAACTTCTTTAAGGAACCAAGATTTTCCACTGCACTTCTTGCTGGGTTGCATAACTCAATATGGGAAGCGCCTATGTGAATTGCCGGTGAGCAGAGGGAGCATTTCATAGTTACGAAGGAAACGGATGTGTTTCACTTGGCCTCATAATTCCTGACTCTCCTGAGAAATAGGAAAGCGGCGGTCCGTATCCTCCTCTGGAAAGCGTGTACTTCAGGAGAAATGGAAAAGTGGTGGGTCCGTATCATCTTCAACGCGCGTTGTAGGGATTGCGCTGGAATAGGTATCATTCACCCTATATTTGTTTTTATTTTTATTTTTGGTAAAGGTCATTCACCCTATATTTGGAAGTTAAGAAAAAAAATATATATATAATGATGGGATGACAATTGATTTATGTGTTTTTTTTTTCCCCTAATTTTAAATTTTTTTTTGAATATCTTTTTCTTTTTTCTTGGGTTTCGAACATAGCCACAGACACGAAACCCATAAACAACAAAATTATGAAAATGATGTATTTTGCCAACTTATTAGGTTGCCCATGAAAAGCCCAACCCATGGAATACACTTAGCCAATAGGTAGCCTACCAAACACCCGTTCAGATCCTCTACTGCTGAGCTGTCCGGCAGGATCCTACTGTCAAGACACAACAAGGCGATGAATGATCATCTTATCCTTGCCCGAGCGCCTTGCCCGAGTAGGGGTAAGGCGGTCATTTACCGTCTTACTGTGTCTTGGTAGTATGGTCCTGTCGAACACAACTCGGCAGTAGAGGATCCAAATTGATCAAACACGTGACAACCATCATTTTAGGCTTAATGCTGAAAAGGAGTAAGGTTTGGCGGTTGGGGACTCCAAACCGTTAAGAATGCAGAGAGGAAGTCCACAGTACATTTGAGCTTGGATCACATCCGCGTACGAGAATGGGATCTCGTACGCCCAACACCAGCCAAGTGGAATCCACTCCTCCTCGGCTGAGAAGTGGATCCCATTCGGCTGGCGTTGGGCATACGAGATCCATTCTCGTACGATCCAGCCTCAATACATGTATTTTTGTCTCACCAATTCCACCTTCGAGGATGTCTTACATCAAGGTTTTGAGGAGAGGGTACCATAGGGAGTATTTCTTAATTACGAAGGAAATGTTTTTTTTTTTTTTTTCTTTCTCTTATTTCATTTTAAGGAAATAAAACTCTGTACAGGAGTGTGGCCTACGCCAGCCCTACCATGAATATATCTCTCTCCTCTTTGCATGAAAAGACACCTCTGTACCTTGCTTTGAGAAGGAAAAAGATAAACACATGAGAATGTTGATGTAAGCCACACTCTTGGATCCGGATCCTCTATTTTCGCTTGCCTGGTATTGCCGTGCACCCTACACATAACAAGGCGAAAAATTCTGCCTTACCCCTGCTCGGGCAAGGCACTCGGATAGTATTTTCGCCACCCTGCTGGGGCGCACACGACAGTACAAGCAGACGACAATAGAGGATCTCGATTGCAGAAAAACTACTTTCCTTTATTTTATTTTAGGAAATTTCTTGTTGTGGTCAAAGGTGGTGAAAAAGATATTGTAATCTTACTTTTTAACTCTTAAAATAACACATTCTTCCTTCAATGAGAATGAGCAATTAAAATACATTTTGGTCCTTTCTAGAAATATCCATTTCAACTACAATGCGCCGTTATACTGCCGGATTTTGTCCAAAATCCTATTTCAACACAAGGTCTTCCAAATGTTTTCAAACCCTTATAACGGTTTCTTGAAGGGTGAGGATGGACCCTGCCGACCAATCAGTCAATCACCGAGTTTCCAGACATTTGCACACACGTGACACACTTTGCAATTACAATCTTCTATTGTTGATATATTGAAAGGCATACACACACATGGTTTAGGAAGACTAGACTTGGCCCGGCGAACTGGGAACGCAAAACCTTCTCAGCCGGTAATTTGATACCTACTCTCGTCTATTGGAACTTATTTTTGCTCTCCCTCAGATGGGGGAGACGTTTGTGGGTTCTAGACTCTTATTTAGGTGGTGCTTACAAACAGAACCTTGTAAACCTATTTCTCTCCTTTTGTCAAACTCGACGAAAGAACACATCAAAAGACGGACCCAAGAATGTAAATTTCCCCTTCTGCATCCACCATATGCTAGACAATTGAAGAAAAATTATATTGAAATTTGAAAGAAAAATAAGCAAGTCAAAATGCCTTTATTATACTTCAAATAGTTTTATGGAGTATCATGTAACACAAATTAGAGAACTAGAAGATAATCTTCAAGTGTCTCCACCTTGATTCTTTGTCCAGACCACTCCATTCTCGCTTATCCAATGACATACTTCAATTAGGCCTGGGCCAAAACCCAACAACATAAAAGCAAGATGATTTTGATTCCAGTTTGATGTGTCATAATGACATGCCATGATCGCGTGATTCAATTTCTTCTGAGCATGTATATCAACTGCATATATTTTTACTTTTTGAAGAACATGGCAATAATAGACTTGAAATGATAATGGTTTACTATGACATAAGGCTGGTGGTTCGAACAGATTTCCATATATAAGTTTCACAGCTCCAATTGTGACATTCTCATGAGATCCTTCAGCATTCTCAGTACTCCATACGCGTACATGGTGCCCTAATTTTTCAACAATAAAATCGATGAGATCCTCGGCGGAGGTCACACAGGTGCACTGCTCACCTCTAATAGGATTCTTCTCGCATATTTGGAGGGTGTCTTGAATGTACTCATCCATGTTTGATTCATCCACTACACCAAAAAGCTTCTTCAATTCCTTGATCCGGGCAGAGGAGAATGGAATTTTTGATGCCAAAGATCGTGGCAAAAACGATTTATATGACATTGGATCCCTTAGATCAGGGACATCCATGAAACCTCCCTCTTTCACCATTGATTCTCGGAAATATGGCAATCCCCCTTGGCTGGCAACCCACAAGGGGTTTTCACTTGGAATTGGAAGTTCATATTTCAGTATGCCATCAGTCCAGTGAACTTTTGGTGGTAGAGTTGTCAGTGCATTTGTAGAACAAGCAACATTAGCCTGCTTACAAAATGATGGCAAGTGGGAAGCCAACTTATTTTCCTCCATAAGTTTCATAAACATTGACACCTGATGGGGATTTAATGGAGAAACCTTGGCAATAAACCAATATGGGGGTTGTGGAAGATCAATATGCTCTTTCCAATACTGTGAGAAAGTATTTTCAGCTAGAGAACCCTGGAATTTCATGAGGGAAGATAAGAACCAAATAAGAAAAGATAAAATAGAAACACAATAACAAACTTGAAATGAATGGATAATGGAAAAGCATCATTTTTCTTACACTTAAGTGTGCTATTATCAGAATTCCAAGCAACAGATAAGGATACCTCATGGTGGAACTTAGATGGAGATCGATCAGAATGAGTTGGGTTTGTTGCATGGAAAGGGGGTATTTGAATTCATATAGAAGGAAAATATGAGGTGTGGAAATTAGATTCACTTTGGTCATAGTTCAACCCCCTCTACGATCAGTTACTCTTCAATTTGGATTTGAAAATTTGGAGTTGGAACTTCCTTTAGGCTCTGTTTGGTTGCAAGGGGAAGGGAAGGGAAGTGAAATTTTTATACTTAAAAAAAAAAAATTGTAATCATTACCTCATGTGACAATATCACTAATTCCAAATCATTTCATATTTGGTTATTAAATTCTATTTTACTTGGCATACAATTCCCTTTGGTTTAAATTATAAAATAATTATTACATGTAAAATGTATTATTACTAAATATGGTAAGAAATTTAAGTAGTTTATACAATCACATGGGGTAATGATTACAAAAATTTCTTTTTTAGGTTTGAATAATTTCCATTCCCTTCCCTTCCCTTCCCTTTGATTCCCTTTGAAACCAAACAGAGTCTTAAGGAAAATTGGGTGTAAACCCATTGGACTTGCACTTGTTTTTATATGATCTTTTCAATAATTTTTATGATAGGTAAGCCTAGCTACACAAGTAGGATAAGGCTGGGTATTGGTGTTATCATTCCCCATGGCATCTTAACTTTGTGTTCAACTCTACCCATAACATAATTCATATTTTACTCCAACTACTGGAGCCCTTATGCACCCAAGAAAGGGCAATTATTGTCTGAAAAAGATTGCTGAGGAAGATATAAATAAAAACCTATTCAATTTTGCAATTACACCTATTAATACAGTAAAGTATGACATATACAACTCCAAATGCTGTGAACTCAACTGAACAAGTATTTCCCGACCAAAAAGGTAATTGAAAACAAAAATAAGAAAATACAACTAAGAAAAGCACATTCAATGAAAGGGACCCAAACCTTCCCTTTTTAAAGATTTTATATATCTTAAGTTCTCTCACATTCTAAACTTACAAAAAAATTGGGATGTTAGAAATTTTCTAAAACAAAAGCACATCAATCATAAAGTCGATATCCTAATGCTTTGTTTAATTAAGAAGATTTTTTTTTTGGTGTGTGAAGAACATAAGCCATACATTTTTTGAGGTTAGAATTACCTCCCATATGGTTTGCTCTAGGAACAATTCAAATTGCCACTCTAGGAACGAACTTTGAGACTTTTGGGTCGAAATGCATGACCATAGAAGGAAAGCTCTGAGAGAAAACGAAACTTAAAAATTTAACCATAGCAAGAATTGGTAAGAATAATTTAGGTATAGAAAATTCATTTATCTCGATTATTTCACAAGAAAAAGAAAAAAAAGAAGAAAACAGAGGATCTGTTGAATTTCAAATATTCAATTTCCCCAATAAGATACGGAGGCTTACTTCACATTTGGAATTGCACAGAAAAGACTATTTATCTCAACGAGGTCTACGGAAAATTTTGGGAAAACGTCAACGGCTGTTGGCTTATTTGTCAAAGAAAAATGGCGTCCGTTATAAACAATTAATTAGTCAGTTGGATATTCGAGAGGCAAAAACTCGTTAATTTGAGGATTCGTTTTGAATTATTTGATTTATTAGATCTTGAATTTTTATGAATTTCGTTTCGTTTTCAGCAATTGATGGAATAAGGCAGAATTGAGAGTAGATAAACTAAGATATATCTAATGCTAGCATGTCCAATTTTCTATTTTAGAAGCATTTCGGAAAAAGTATTTTTTTTGGGGGGATAAACTAAGATATATCTAATACTGCCACCCCCTGAGGTTTGTATTAAATACAGAGCGACCCTCTGCGTTTCTAAATTATATAGCCACACCCCCTGAGTGGACGGTGTTAAATTATACATTTTAAATACCAACTTTGCCTTCTTCTAATATCCTGTTAATACTCAATGGAAAATTCCAACTTTACCCTTTTACCCTTATATACAAAACCCTAATGAGGTGTGAGCTTACCATTTTGCCCTTAGAGCCCAAACTTCACACCCCTTCCCTTCCCTTCCCTTCCCTTCCCCTGCTACTCGAACTTACCCGCTTTGCTACGCTACAAGGCTTCTTCTAAAACCCTTCTTCTAGGGTTTTTGAAGAAATAATTGCTGTCTTGAGAAGAGCTATCAATTTCATGAACAGATTCAATAATCGCCTCTTAGGCAACAGCATTTCTGAAATCTCTCCTAAAAAAAAATAAAAAGAAAAATAAAAACTTCGTAGAGAGAAAATCTCTCAATCTCTCACAGTTACTGTGTCAAGTTAAAACCCCTTTGAAGAGATATATAAAACGCTTTATATGAAAAGCCCCAAACATTTGATTCCAGAATGATTCTTGCAAAACACAGGATCTCTGGATTTTTACTTGGATTTTCACGGAGGTTAAGGTTTCTACTTCCCCCTCCCCCCTGTATTCTCTTTTCGTGCTTTTTTGTCTGGGATCTCTGGATTTTTACTTGGGTTTCTCGCATTTTCGTCTCCTCCTGATTCTTCTTCTTCTTCTCTTTTGCTTTTGTTAATTGAAAGTACGGTTTTTTCTTCTCTATGCATTTTGCCCCTTCTTACAGTTTCAGCTTTTCCTGCTTTTTTCTTCCTTCTGTTTCGTATCACTACATCTTTTTGCAGAGCTTCTTTAGTTTTACTGGGTTTCTGTGTTAGCTTAGCATTTAATAAGATATTTTTACCTCACTAAACCAGAAGAGACAACAAACTTTTTCAATTCTCCCTTTCCTTTCTAGGGCAAATCTTCTTGACCAAATAAAATTTGTGAAATCACAGAGTACATCAAACCAGCAAACCCTCCACGTCTCCAATGTTGGAAGGAATTGTGTAAGACACATGGGGATTAGTAGGAAATAAGGCTTGCTCTGCAATAGCCTCAGCTCTCTCTGTTCCATCTGCAATCGATCTCTTTACATCATGTATACCCTCTCTCTCTCTCTCTCTCTCTCTCTCTCTCTCTGTGTGTGCATGTGTTTGTTCTTCAAGAGTTGAGCTCTAGCACTTATGCATAACCCATGGGAGGCTGTAATTTCATCTTTTTTGTTCAAGCAAATTCAAGCCGGGAGGGGAGGATGGGGTGTGGTGGTGGTAGTGGTGGTGGTGGTGGTGTTAGGTTGCAGGGGGTAGGGGCAGATGGGTTGGGTTGCAGCAGGTGGTGGGGCCAGTGGGATTGCAGAGAAGAAGAAGAAGGGATGGTGATGGGTCCCATTAAGTCAATTTCAAAGATAAAATTAGAAAAAAGGAAAAAATTAAACAATTAAGGGTATATTAGTCATTTTAAATCATGAATTACCAACACTGTACCACTTAACGGGAATGATATAATGGAGTGGGGCTGTCTATAACAACTAACCAAACCTCAGGGGGTGACAGTGTAATTTTCCCTTTTTTTTTTTAATGGTAGGTTCTAGAGGTTATCTCTATACCAGCACCAAGTTTTGTCACATGGAAGGATGATGTGGCAAATTTGACCATATGAATATTTAGAAAATGTTTTAGGCTGGGTTTGCTACATGTCAATTTTTAGACAAAGATAAAAGGGTAAATTACATATACCTCCCCTGTACTTTGGCCTAATTACACGTTCCTCCCCTTGATTTTCTCACCTTACATTTTGACCCCTTATGGCTGACGGTGTTAGGGTGCTGTTAGTTAATGGTTTAAAAAGACTATTTTACCCTTTACTAACAAATAAAAATTGCATTTCCAATTCTACCCTTTTCATCATCTCTAAAATCGACTAGGTTTTCATTTTCACCCACCTCCAACCTTATCCAGCGACAGCCACCTCCAAGCAACTCCGGCGACAGTCACCTCCAAGCATCTCCATCTCCGACGAAGGTTAGTTGCTTCTTCGGCGACAACAACCTTCAAGCAACTCCGGCGACAGTCACCTCCAAGCATCTCCATCTCCGACGAAGGTTAGTTGCTTCTTCGGCGACAACAACCTTCAAGCAACTCCGGCGACAGTCACCTCCAAGCATCTCCATCTCCGACGAAGGTTAGTTGCTTCTTCTTTTTTCATTTCATCCTCTCAGTGTGTAATACCATATGCTCATTTAGCGAAATAGCTTTCAATCCCACCCCTATGTTCAAAAAATTAGAGCAAAATCATTTTCAAACGAATTAGGGTAGAATGTATGTAGGTTGTAATTCGAATTAGGGAAAAATCATGTTCAAACGAATTAGGGCAGAATGTATGTAGATTGTAATACCATATGTTGATTTAGCAAAATAGACTTGGCTGATCCAGTTTATTTATAAATTGTGCTTTTATATCCATGTTAATTAAACTCAGTTTGGATAAGATTAATAGATTTTCTAATACCAACTAATCTAGTTTCTTGTTTGCAGAGCCAATGTCTACATCCAGTGTGAATGGCAGCAACTATCCTGGATTGAAGTTCAAAAACATGAAGTGTTACTGTGGGTTTAGAGCGAGTAAAGATATCCGAGTCTAAGCGAATCCGGACAAACTTTATTGTGTTTGTGGAGCAAAGAATAAACAGGACAAGTGCAGGTTTTTCTCCTGGTGTGATCCATATAATGAAGAGATAATTGGTGATAGGATGGTGTTGAATGAAGAGATGCAAAGTGTACCAAACCCCAGTCCTCCAGATGTGGTGGAAGAGATGTCCAATTTGAAACTCAGATTCGGGCAGATGGAGCTTAGACAAGCGCAGATGGAGGTTAGACTAGGTCGGTGGGAGCTTGTTGGGCAAGTTTTATTTTGCTTTGTTGTTGTAGTTGTTTTAGCCTGTATTGTTAAAAAATTGTAAAAGATAAGTTGATGAAGTATTGTAATCAAGTACTATTTAGCAATGAAATGAACAACTTTTTTTAACTGTTGTGTTTGTTATGATTTGTTATAATCTTCAAAGTGGCAACATTTCCCATATTTTAGTAGGTAAAAGGGACTGATAATCTGTAAAGTTGTCCTAGTTCCAAATGGGCAGCATCTCCATTAAAACATGAGAAAAATTGACAACATGTATGGACCTTGATCATATGTGAAGTTGTCCTAGTTCCAAATGGGCAGCATCTCCACTAAAACATGACACAAATTTACAACCTATATGGACCTGATCATATGTGAAGTGTCCTAGTTCCAAATGGACAACATCTCCCCTAAATCAGGACAAAATTTACAACCTGTATGCAAGGATAATATGTAAACATGTAATAAAAATCATATGGACAGCATCTCCTCTAAAACAGGACAAAATTTACAACCTGTAAGCAAGGATAATAGTAAACATCTAATAAAACCCATATGGGGATCCATAATAAGTCACATCAAATCAACCACACAACATTACATATGTTCCACATAATTCAACCATCCAACACTTAAACTTTCAAACATCCCTAAATTGTTCCAATCAACCTACTTCCACAAAGTACAAAAACTTCAAAACACATGACATTGTTTGAAGACCCATATACAACCTGGGTCAATATTACAAAACAAGTTCATAACACTCATAAAAGATCCAAAAAAATCCAAGTCTGCAGCCAACACCATCTGACACTTGCTTCCCTTTAAAGTTTCCAAGCTGCTCAGCTACTTTTTGTTGCTTGTTCCCTTTTGTTTTGCCCGTTTAACTGCCAATTGGGATCTAATCCTCTCTTGTGGAGTCTCAGCTGTAGTAGTAGTAGAAGCTTGTGATCTAGTTACAATCTGTGACATGCGCACCTCATCTTCTTCCTCATTTTTTTTCTTCTGTTTCATAAACATAAAACAAAAAAAAAGTTAGAATGAGCTTACAATATAGTTACACTACATATAACAGATGAAAAAATTTGATGGAATTACCTTTCTAGGCCTTGAAGTATTAGAAGAAGATGTCCCCTTCTCCTTAACTGGAGCTCTCTCGCACCTCCTCTTGTTATGTCCAAGTTCTTTACACTTTTCACATCTCACGAGTCCTACTTCTCTTTCTAAAATCTGCTGGAGCTCCCTCACCAGGTTCCCTCCTCCTGTTTTTATGAGGTCTACCTGGTAATCTCTTCAGTTTTGGAGGCTGCACAACACCTTGTGGACCTTCTTTACTCAAATCTTGTATATCTGGGAGGGGATGAATCATATTCGCATATGTCACCAAGTACCTCTCTTCGTAACATCCATCACGTAATCTTCAACAATGTCTCTTGTATGAGATTGCTGCAGCTGCATGCTTACATGGCACCCCAATACACTCCCATACTCTACATGTACAACTTCTCTTTTCCAAATCAACCACAAACTTTCTCACAAACTTTTCTGCAACTTCAAATTCATATGGAGAAGATGCATAGACATGGCAATGTCCGGATCGTTTCTTTAACAGTTGCTATTTTTGTGCAACACCTTAGGGGTGATCATACTTTCATATGTGCAACCCTTTTGGTACCTATTGTATAACCTCTCCATCACCTTAATCCCGATGGAGTCAAGTAAACTCAATATTGGCTTGCTTCTCAAAGATCCAACCCAAGCTGTTAAAACTCTCAGTGACATTGTTTGTAATAGAATCATTCTTACATCTCAAATCAAATGCATGCCTAGACCACAATGTATGTGGTTTCCTATTCAACCACTCATAGGCTGCATTGTCAATGGATTTAATGGTATCCATTGCCTTTTGAAATAGAACCAAAGTAGATGCTTCAGAAGCTGCCCAATAATATCTTCTCAATATAGATCCAGGGAACTTTGCCTTGAAGTTCGGTATAGATGTCTACTACAACATCTAATATTAGAATACGGGAAGAGGTCACCAATAATCTCTGCCAATCCCTACATAAATCAAATGCAAAACATAGAAATTAAGTACCACTTAAACTATATCAATTCAAAACTTATAAATTTTCAAAAAATAATTATAGCATACTAAATCGGACATACCTTCGGTTATCGACATAAAAGTTAATGTGTTGTCATCACTTGCATCCCTTAGAGCATCATGTAAACAATCCAAAAAACCTCCAACTGGATTTTTTCAATTTCCACCACTCCAAATGCAAGTGGGAATATAGAGTTATTCCCATCAACTCTCAGTGATAACAACACCCCTCCAAATCTACCCTTAAGATGGCAGCCATCAAGTCCAACAAACTTTCTACAACCATTCACAAAACCATCTCTACATGCTTTGTAACATACAAAACATCTCTTGAAGATGGATTAGTTGACATATCCACTGGTCTGTCCTCATATTGAAGTATGAACATGCTACCAGGATTTGTTTGCACAACCAACCTTGCATAGCTAGGTAACATTGCATAAGAATCTGCATGATTACCTTCATTCCATTCATGGGCAACCTTGCGTGCCCTCCACGGCTTCATGTATGAAACTTGAAGTCCAAATCTTTTTAGCAAAATAGTGACATGGCTTCTCTTGACATTCTGGGTCAGCCTTGAGCTCTTCACGAGTTTCTGGAACCCACTTGTATGAAACATTGATTTCGTTTGAATCTCGACACATGTATGTTGTGGGTTAAGAGTCTTTATCATATATGCCTTACCATCACCATCCTGAGAAGCATGAATTCTCCAAGTACAACCATTACCTGCACATCTTGCTGTGACTCTTGACTTTTCATTTTTCTGTTTTAAAAGCTGGAAACCCTCTTGAACCACATATTCATACAGTACTTTTCTGAAATGATTCACATCATCATACACCAAACCAACCTCTAAAGTTATTCTTTGTCTTTCATCAAAACCATCATCACCTTGAAGTTTGTATCCATGGGACTCATCGGGATCATAGTCGACAACTCATCCTTCTCATCCATAATCGTATCCTCATTTGTCTGTCCTTCCACATCAAGCACATCAGCTTCTTCTTCATACTCACTATCACTTCCACTGTTATCACTCACATCAACTCTCTCATCCTCACTTTTATAGACCCATTCATCATCAGTACTGTCTTCATCAGTTCTGTCTTCATCAGTTGCATTTTCTATTGGTTTACATCCTCCATAACTCTTGCTAGTTGCCCTGGTTCTTGTACCAATGGGTGTCTCCCTCTGGTTGCAATGCCCAAGCTTCTAGTTTTTGCAATGGGTGAAGTGTTACCGAAAATGCCTTGGCTTGCGATGCATCCGATCTCTACTACTCTCTCTCTCTAGCGGAGGCATCGAATTTGCCTTGGCTTTCTCACCAATTGATTTGCCACTGGATCTTGTAGTAGCGATTGTTCCAGTAGCCTTTCCCATGGCTGAACTTCTAGTATCCCTTTCTCTTTCACCACCATTAGCATTAGCATTAGAAGCGGCATGTGCAACAAGCGTACCGTGCCATACCTAGAGATGTACATTTTGAATTACAACCCACACCACCTCTTCTAGGAGTGTGCTTTACCACTTTTGCCGAGTAAAATGACCTACAATTGGAACATCTCTATCAATTCGAGAATAAACCTCACTCTCTTCAACATTTTCTTCTCTGCTCACTACTGAGTTGCTGTAGCCATTGACTGTATAATTCTCATTAACTTCTTCATTCACAACAAGACTATGGACATGAACATTCACTGAAGCAGATTTTTTACATAGTGAAAACATCTTGTACACTGTGTAATCATCATTCACTTCAATCACTTGTCTATTTGGGGTTACACAGTTAGTCTTGAAGTTCAGCGAGCGACCCACGGGGACTTCTTTAAGCCTCGTATTGTATATGTCACGGAGCATGTCCAGGTAGCCATACCTATCTGGATCAACCTTCTTCTGTGCCCATTTATCTTGCCAAGTAAATTCAATATTGCATATTACATCCATTACTAGGGCTGTGCATAAACAAAAAAATTCAACATTGATGATATGGGTCAACGGATATTTAAAAACTTGCTAAAAGAATTATCTAAATAAATAGCATCCAAGTGTAAAATTAAGAGACTAATAAACTTAAGGATTTCTGCTAAACAAAATATCAAATAAATCTGATGACAATTCTTAGATTTATAGCATGTAAAACTTGGGTCTATGCCTCAGCCTATTGCATAGTTATTCATATGTATGTATGGATTTACAAACACAAGTTCTGGTTGTATTACATCAACAAAAGTATAACAAAGGAATTAGGGCTATACCTCAAATCGATTGAAGGAGAGGAATTAGGGCAAGTGAGCTGTCGGTATGGTACACCTCAAATCGATTGAAGGAGAGGAATTAGGGCAAGGTTGTCGATGAATGGAAGAAGAGGAATTAACTTCCCATCTCATTCTCCAAACCAGCATTAGCCATAGCTACCTGTGTATGGAAGAAATTTTAGGTCATGTAGGAAGAAGATTGAGTTTGAAAGCAAAAATGGTTGAAATCAAAAGAGGAAATTAGGGTTTCACACATACCTTCTCCGCGCCTTTCTTCTCTAGCCACGGATCATCAAACGAGTGCGAGATGGTTTGGTGTATCGTCGCCGGAGAGTTCATGGGTCAGAGGTTGAAGACGAAGTTTGGAATTGGAAGTGTCTTTCTCCCTTTCCCTTGTTATTGTCATCAAAAGGGTAAATGGGTCATCTCACAATGGCCAAGGGGTAATTTGGGTATTTAAAAAAATCTAACTACGCCATGTCAGCACATAACAAACAGATGCTAACGGCAGGGGAGGAATTAGTAATTTTTGGAAAACTTTAGGGGGATCGAATGTAAGGTGAGAAAACCAAGGGGAGGAACGTGTAATTAGGCCAAAGTACAAGGGAGGTATATGTAATTTACCCAAGATAAAAGCGTATACCTCCCTGTATTTGCATATTCATTTCTATTTTTCAGCTGTTTGTTTCAGTTTTAAAAAATTACAAATTTTCATTGGACTTCTAAAACATGCCCAACTTTATTGTGGCTAAAAATTGACATGTGAGCAGGGCCTTGAGTATTTGCCCACAAAATTTCAGTTCTACCCAATATGCCACGTGATAGATATTTGTGACAGCAAAGATACTGCTTGACAACTAAAACTTCTCCCAAAGGTTTGTAAGAATTTATTAAAAAAAAAAAAAAAAATTTCCTTTTTTTTTTCCCTCTTCCCCATATTCTTTCTTTACCTCCAATATTTCATTTGAATGTCAGTGCCAATTCAAATGATTGCAGTCATCCTCAATATCTATTCTACCGTCTTCTTATAATCAATTCTTGTCATATTCAAAATAGAAATCTCTAACGTAGACTTCTTACATTTGTACATTCAGAACTTACTTAATGGCCTTTTCAATAACTTGGAACTACATCTCCCAGTGTACTCCTCAATAAGATTTGCAAATACTGAGGATTTGATCTCTAACATTTGTACATTCAAAACTTACTAATTAGTTGCATAACTAATTAATTATACATTTGACAGGCCCCAAATTTAGGGGCTACTTGTATGATGCTCAATCCCTTGCCCCCATTGGTGCTGCCCTCTAGCATACAAATTTTAAATTTTCCTAATATCTGCTGTATAAAATCTTAAACATAAAACACATTTTTCAGAGAAAGAAGGGAAGTGAAATTAATTTTTTTTAAGAGATTTTTTTGTAATTATTAACTAATATGGTTGTATAATTTAATTTTCAGGTTGAACTTTTATTTATTTATTTTTAGATAAAAAAAAAAAAAGGAAGATACAAAAGGAAAATCCGTCAACCTAGAAGGATGAGAGAGAAACTCGAGTAGGTGAGGCCACCAATCCTAAGAGGCTCTATGCTTCAAAACGAGGGTAGCGAGAAAATGGGCCTTGGTGTTTATTTTTAAAAGCCAAAGGATTTGGATGCAAAATAAAGTAACATTTTTAACCAAATTTGTAATGATTTAGAGTTAATAACACAAGTCATGTTAGATAATAATTACGAATGGCAAATGTTTTCTTTTTAAGATTGAAAATAATCACTTTCTTTTCCTTTACACCTAATAAATGATAATTGATTCAATTAAATTTTTTTATTGTCCATCATATACGTGTGGTAATTAGTTTCAGGTTTAGTAAGTAAGATTTATATATCTCTCGTTTTAAGTTAGTTTGAGTCCAAATATTGATTTCTGCCCAAGACTTTGACACATAATTGGTATATCTCTAGTATAAGATATAACGTAATAAATGTTTTTCCCAAAATTTTGACACAAAAAGGCAGGGAAGTAGTTTTTTGTCATGGAGTGTGACCTACGTCAGCACTTCCATGTGTCTATCTCTCTCCTCCTCAAAACAAAAGGGTAGAGATGTCTTTTTATATGAGAAGAAGAGAGAAAGAGAAGTAGACTCACGAGAATACTGACATAGGTCACACTACCGGACAGAGGTTTTTTTCCCTAAATAGGTATATCTCTCTGCCATATCTGGCATAATATAACAGACATAATAAATGCTTTTTTCCAAAACTAGGACTGATAAATGGTATAAGAAATGGGCGTAATAAATGTTTTATTAACACATCCTTAGTATAAATACAAGTCATAAGCATGAAGGTTAAGGTACCGACAAAGAGAGAGAAAGAGAGACAGAGAGAGAGAGAGAGAGAGAGAGAGATGGGTCGCTGCTGTTGGTCTAAGTTGTGGGTTATAGCAGTGGCTTTCGTTGTTAGTAGTGTAGGTTTGAATGCTTCTGCTGTGACCCAAAGTGATGGGTGGGAAGCTGCACATGCGACGTTCTACGGTGATATGAACGGCGGTGAAACCATGCGTAAGTCATGCGTTGGAGACTTTTTGGAGCTCCTTGTCACCTTTTCACCTTTTCACCATTTTACCTTCTGAAACCTCTAGAACTTCCGCTTGTGCAAAATATACATTTACCATCGCCCAAATAAAATTTTGGGCGGGATTGAATTTCTTATTGGGTTGCATAACGAATGTTCGCGTCTCCTTATGTCTATCTCTCACATAGAGAGGTGTTAGAGCTTTGAAAGAGATAGATAGATACAGGGAGACGCACATTAACATATGTTATGATAACGTTTTTTTTTAAAATTTTATTTTATGTTGACAAGAAATTTACTGCAGCCTTTTCTTCTTTATTTTCTGGGTAGATTTTTGCTGAAAATTTAATTTAAACATATTTTGTTAATAGATCATGTTAACTAGCTATTATTAGCGTAAATGTAAATAGATCAAGTGAGTTCATTTTATGGCTATTATATCTTTTTTCCTTTGTTTTTTGGTTGATGTGCTCTTCTTTGCATTACATGCTTCAACTGTTAAGCTCAAATTTCCATTGTTTTCCCATTAAATCAACCATTATACAAACGTTCGATCTTTGGACAGGCAATCTTTATTAAGGTTAATTTTTCTTAATGAGAAATTTTATATTTTCTTGAGATTTGGATCCTGTGCGGCCTAGGGTTGAGTGGTCATTGTGTTGCGCTCAACTCTCAAGTCGCCACATTAGATTCCATGCTGATCCAACCATTTGAATTTTGAGTGGTAATTTTGAATTTTGAATTGAACTCATCTATCAACTATTGGATCGCATGGAATCCGATGCGGTGACCTGAGAGTTGAGCACAGCATGGTGACCTCTCAACCCCAGGCCGCAGAGGATCTGAATCCATTTTCCTGTTCCATATATGGAGTTAATCTAGTACTGCTTTGTTTAACCATAGGACATTAGGTGGTCGGATCTAAAACACTTGAGCCCTATCCAATCTAAGGCTTAAATTTTATGTACATGTAGGTCCATGTATGATACCCTAACAAACTGCTCATATTTAAATTCAATCAAGCGTTAGTCATGTGGCAAAAATTCGAAAGATTCATTAGTAATTAAAAACAAATGGGTAGCAGAAACTGAAAGGAAAAGATGCAAATACATGGAAGTAATTTGATTGTGTTTTTTTTGTTGGTAACAGAAGGAGCTTGTGGGTATGGCAATCTGATAGAGGAAGGATATGGCCTACAGACAACAGCTCTAAGCACAGCACTCTTTAACAATGGCCTCACTTGTGGTGCTTGTTTTGAAATACAGTGTGACAAGTCCTCATCGAATTGGTGCCTTGATGGCTCCGTCCTTGTAACTGCTACAAATTTCTGCCCACCCAACTATAGCAAGCCTGATGGGAACTGGTGCAACCCTCCATTGAAGCACTTTGATCTCTCCATGCCCATGTTTGTCAAGATAGCTCAGTACAAGGCTGGCATTGTTCCGGTTCTCTACCGGCGTGTACCGTGCGTCAAAACCGGAGGTATAAAGTTCGAGATGTCGGCAAAGGGAAATCCTAACTGGATAATGGTGTTGGTGTACAATGTTGCCGGTGCCGGCGACGTTAACGATGTGAAGATTAAAGGTCCGAATACGAATTGGATTCAAATGTCAAGAAATTGGGGACAAAACTGGCAAACTAATGAACAATTTTTAGGTCAAGCCTTGTCATTCCAAGTGACTACCAGTGATGGCAAGATGGTGCAGTCTGATAATGTTGCACCAAATGGTTGGAAATTTGGGCAAACCTTTGAGGGCAAGCAGTTCTGAAAAATAAATAAATGAGGGGTTTTTTTTTTCCATGATTTTGAGAAGTTAGCATATTATGAATTAGTTGTAATGCAAAGCAGCCGTTTGAATGAAATAATTTAAAAAACCTTACAAAACCATTTAAAACTGAAATCGGATATAAATTGTTTCGATTTCAACATGTGAAATCGTTTATTAAACGGTTTGGTTTTGATTTTACCTAAAAAAACTTGCACTAAACCGTTTTAACACCCTTAGTTGGGCACACCTCTGGCTTTCTGGAGCTGGTGGTTGTATCCAATGGAGAGGATGTGATGGGAAAGGCAAGAGAGATCATTTCCATAGGGGGTGGGAGAAAGGTAGACTGAGGCTCAAATCAAATATGAATTAATCAATTTGTTATAAATTCCCAATTGACTCCTCAAGTCATATCTTCAAAGTACTTCTTTATTGTCCTAGCTACGGGTAGTAACGGGGTCCCAGCCCAGCCCAGCCCACCCACTTTGATAAGCTTATATATGGAAGCAATTCATGCTCATTATTAAAAAACAAGAGTAAATGCAATTTCAATTTCAAAATTGAAAGAGCTTCTCACTTATTTCAGAATTTCAGTGAAATTTAATTTCAATCTCACTAAAATAAAGTACAGAAATCAAAACAAACAGCTTCTGAAATGGAAATCACTCCATTCTCATGGATGCCTCTATGCTGGTTGCATTTTTTCGCTATGGTCCGCGGTGTCTTGTGGATTCGACCTATTATGGTTCTGAATCAAATTGGTAAGCAGCTCGGTAAGGTGTTGCATTTGAACTCTCATCTGCTCTATGGTTGATAGAGAGTTCTCACTATTGTTCATGATGGAGGGCTAAGCTTGAACTAACTCAGTTAGGCCGTTCAGAATTTGATTAGGCCAAACCGGGCTTGAAAAAGATAGATGTGGGTTAAAGCCCAATTTAACTTTTGAAATTCAGTGAGGCCCATGAAGATTGGGACCCAACTTAGGGTGGATGGTATGTACCCTTGAACAACAAAATCTGAGAGCGAAAGAGAGAGAAGAAGTAGAGATGGATAGGTCGCTGGTTTTGCTGGAACAATGCCACCGGGAAGGAAAGAATAAAAGAAGAAGAAAATATTAGAGGAAGGGAGAAGGTCACAACACCATTGCTACATACCATCCGGCACCATAAACAACTCAATCAAATTCCATTCTCAAGTCTACTTCAATCGTTAGTTACACTTCTAGTTATAAACCCCCCCCCCCCAAAAAAAAAGAAGACCCCAACTCCTAGGGCTGCAACAGTGTCGGGTTGGGTCAGGCTTGTTAAAACCCCAACGCAATCCTGAGTGTTCTTAGCTGGGCCCAAGCCCTGCCTGACCTGACTCAAGGCTAGAAAAGTCCAACCCTTAGGGCCGGGCCGAGCTGACCCTAATTTGTCCGAATTATGGTGCCACAGGTGATGATGGAAGTGGCTTTGGTGGTGGAAATGTTGTTGGGTATGGAGGGAGCGCCAGTTGTGGAAGCTATGATGTTGTAGGCAGTGGCGGTGGTAGTGATAATTTTGTTAGTGGTGCTTCCTCTATGAGTGCAGATGGTAGGCTGGTAGCTATGCAAACGGCTCTTATAGTGGCAGCATGGGTTGACATCAGTATGATTGCAATCAAAGCTACAATGGAAGTGCAGCCAAAGGTTATGGCCAGGACGATCTAGAATGGAATTACATGGACAACAATGAACCTATCGCTATACTAACAACAAGAAGAAGAATACAGGATCGGGCTGGGCTGGGCTAGACAGGGCCAGACTCCACTTGAGGCTTCAACCCTGGCCCTACCCGGCGCTAACTCAAGGTCAGAAATTCTTAATCCTAACCCGTCTTTAATCCAAACTTTTGATGCCAAAGATCGAGGCAAGCATGATTTATATGATATTGGGTCCATTAGATAAGGAACAGGAATGAAACCTCACTTGTTTTTAACCATTGACTCCCGGAATATGGCAATCCACTCCTTGGCTAGCAATCGACACGGGGCCAGCCAAGCATCCCTCGTGGAATGGAATACAAAGGGGTATGGTGATTGGTGACTGCCATGGGACCATGACCATATGAAGTACGTTACGAACGACTACGGCCAATGCGATGAAACTTCACAACAATATCTTGCAATGGCTGACCTCCATAGTCAATGGTGGTGGTGGACGAGGTAAGGGAGTACAAGCGAAGGGGAAATTGCGTGTTAGTGGTGAATGGGAAAGGGGAGCAAGAGGAAAGTGAGGTTCAAATGGGAAAACCGTATGTAAGTGAGGGAGGGACACTTTTTTGGGTAACTTAGGAATACCCAACTTTGTTTTGAGCAATTTGGTAAAAAGAAAGATTGAAGGGGTAATTTGTAATATCAAACTTTATTTTGAGCAAGGATGTTCCTCTCGTTCAGCATGCGTGCGTTGACGCTAGGAAGTTAAGTGCTTGGACGAGGAGAAGTTGAATTTTTTTTTTGGTACGGTTCCCTGACCAGTGCGGTTCCTTAGTTCCTCTCACAAGAGGAGGGTGGACCCTACCTGGGCAGAATGTTAGGTCAGGTGCCCCGGGTGGGTCCCACCCCCCTCTTGTGAGAGGAACTAGGAAACCGCACCAGTCAGGAACCGTAGACGATAATTGTCCAAAGAAGTTAGGTCCTGAGCTAACCTGCTCCATGTTCGCTTTCTAGTTTCCTCCATTTCTTGGCGGGGAGATGCCATCACTAAGCTTGATTTTAGGCTCAATGAATAACATATATGATGCATATATGATACATATGAAATATGCTCACCAATACACCATGGGAACACGTATAGAGAGGTTGAACCAGGAAACGGTCCAAGAAATAAAAACCCATAACCCGGTCGAACCCGAGCTACAGTCTCACACTTAAGGCATACACAAGGAGCTTTACACATGGCCGACCAAAGGGAGAATCACTGACATCACTAGCAAATTCGGTTAATGGTCCCCACTGAGATCTCCCGCCTAATTTGAAGAATACACAACCCTAATGGAAAGAGGACAACGTCATATATAAGGACCAGAGGAAGAGAAGCAGGTAAGTCCCTACAAAACATTCTTGAGAAATTGAGGTTTGGAGGCTCCGAAATAGAACTTCATTTCACGGGTCCGTTAACTATTACTTTGAGATCTGACTTAGGCATCGGAGAATCCTCTCCCAAAACCCACTCTAAGGTATTCAACCTGCTCTACCTTTTGATTCTATTGTATGCAGTATCAAACCAGACTAGAGAAGGAAGTTCTCGACAGCAACACCCCTAATTATTTTTTTTTGGTAAACACCCCTTATTATATTAATTGGCCGAAATACTCTTTTCCTAGCTATCCATTCAGAAAGTGACATTCTCTCTACACCATGGGTGGAGAGAAAACTGAATCTTTTCTATTTAATAATTTTATCATGAAGAGATGGTGGAATTAATCCATTTTATATTGATTATCTAGCCAACGTCACGGTTTTTATACGTTTCAGCTTAAAAATAATACTGGATAATCGTCACCCCAATTAAAAGAAAATAATAATAATAATAATAATAATAATATCTCATACCAAACTATCTTTGTCAAAAGGGAAATATATTTGTTTGCAACCATTCATATTTCTGACAATTATTATTTGTTAGGAGGACATGATGTGATATTTGTTTCCTAAATACAGCTGTCTTTTTTGTTTGGATTTGAGATTGATCCATCCACTCATAAAAATAGCAACCTTATCCCATTACCTCTAAACTGTTAAATTACTTATTTTTTGGTAAAATAAAAACTTCATCAAAAAAATAATAATAATAAATAAATAAATAAAATAAACATTACATTGTCCTTCAGATTGTTGGACCTGATGTTAGAAGTTCTAGCTAGAGTTTGCAGATTATGGGCTGGGTGGATGAAACATCTATCCTTTTGATAATAAATACATGAGGGAGTAAAGAGAAGATAAATTTAATTATCAAAAAGAAAATGGAAGTGTTCCCATGGTTAGGGGTAGATGTCCGCATCTTGAAACCAATGTGATATTTCTAACGAATCTGTCCAGATAGCTAATATCCTATATCCCAGTAAAAGTGCTTCTGCAATTCTTTGTTTGAGTCCTCTGACTTTCGTTTCCTGTGTAATTCCTACATGTTCGAGATTCATAGAACCTGCAATGAAATTTTGATTAGCAATGATAATTGTTCCTCACCCTCCTAATGTTGTTTTTTGGTCGAAACTTCCATAGAAAAAAAATGAGATTAGGGATATCTGCCTGATGTGTCAAGCCCCCAGAAGAAAGATGATGGAAGTGATGGCATTTGTGGTATAGGTAGAGGAGGTGGTGATTCCAAGAAAGGGGGGGGGGGGAGCAACATCAGTTCGATGTCTCATCTAGAAATTTGTTTCATGATTGTTGGGAGAGACACCAAAATACTAAACTGTTACGTATATGTTACTTTTACTACTTAGATTTTAGGTTTATATTTTAACAATTCATCATTTTATTGTTAACAATAGTATCAGTTATAATTTTATAGGGCTCATGTTCTTTGTGCCGCAGCACAGGCTGTGCCCAGACACAATGGGTCTGCCACCCAGGGGTAGGATGGTCACTGCACCCACCCCCATGTGTCTGGGCACAGCGCACCCCCGACACAGAAAACATTCTCCCAATTCTAAAATCAAATTTCATCCCAAAACAGAATTGGAGCTTAGATCCACAAATATTAATTAATAATTAGAGTGAAAACACCAACTTCTCAATTCATATTTGATCACTATTATTTATATTCAACATATGATTATGCAGATAAACGAATATGAGTATAAACTGAATCATAAAATAAATTTTAGAATCTCTTTTTCAAGGATTAAATTTGATCAACAAAAAGAAAACAAAATCCTCTATCACATGAGTCCATTCATACCTATCTAGTTCTACTAATTGTGACATTTAGTTCTAAAATATGCCAACTCCATAGATCTGTGCCTCAAGTGCCATCAGCCCATCACATCTCTAGAAAAAATAACTTGTAATTTTTTTCAAACCAAACCAACCCCACCCCCCACCCCCCACCCCCCACCCTCTTTTTTTTTTTTTAATTGGGTTTCTTATGCCTATGACCCCAACATGATGTGTTCAGATGGGACCACACGCAACTAATGAGGTTAGTTAAATCCCTTTAGTTTTACCCTTTAATTAAATGTTTAGCTAGATGACGTTAACCAAAATAATATAATACTTTTTTTTTGGGTAGAAAATATATAATACATATACTTATAAATACATAGTCCAAACAAAAATTGTAATAGAGGAGGCTCTTATAGACACAAATGATGTTATAGTATAGTTTCTTTGTATAAGTAGATGGGATTGTGTTATAATCAGACAAGGGAAGAACTGTGATCATAATTAATTTACAAAGTCGACTTCGAAGTCAATCTCCAAAAGAAGATCAAGGTAGGTTGGAAAATTCTTTGAGAGAGAGAGAGAGAGTCACTTTCCGTCAAGCAAGAAGGAACCCACATCCCTATACGTTTGTGGCAACCATTGTTTGTTTCCCATTCCACGTTATCCAATTCCTTTCTTTCCAAATAAGCAATTGTCCATTGAAGGGGGATCACTATGGACCACATCCCACGAGTACATGAATTGAATCCAAGACCTCATGTATGAGTCAACCCATATCAAACTTGGGTTTTTACAACTTAACTCAACTAAACCTTATCCTAACTAATCGGGGTCGGGTAAATGGATCCTTACCCTTCAATTAGCTGTATTGATCAAAGTCATACTTGTAACAAAGCCTAAGCTATGCATGTTTTTCCTCACTTCTCCCAGAGTCATTTTAGGTCTACCCCTGACTCTTTTAGCTCCTATAACTTGAAACAAATCACTCCTCCATACTAGATCATCTAAAAGACTCTAGTATACATGGTCATACCACCTCAAAGGACTTTCTCATAGCATATCATGTATCACAGTTACTCTCACATTAGACCCGGGTGAAAAATTAAAATTTGAGCATGAGATCGTTGTCTGCTCATATAACACATGCACCAATGCAAGGGCCAATGAAAACGCACGCAGGGGCATCAACATAGATACAATTTTTAATTATTCCCTTAAAATTTTTCCCCAACTCCAATGTTTAATGAAATTTTTGCAAAAAATAATTTTGAATGGCAATGCTCATTCAAGCTGAATTGAAGTGGAAGACATCAGGGATGTATCTTGCCCCTGCATTTTGGCGGGTGGGATCTTCAAGTCCCATTCTGGTTCCTCAAGGACACTGAACTTCATTTTCTCTGCATTGTACTTTTTTTTTTTTTTTTGATAAGGTTTTCTCTGCATTGTACTTTTTTTTTTTTTTGGATAAGTTTTTCTCTGCATTGTACTTGTAACAACCAGAGATTCATGGATAATCCACACACACATCTGCTGCCCAATGTACCTTTTTGGTGAAAATAAGGTCAAAAGGTTTAAATCCTACTTCCTAAAGTATGTCATAGGGATCTACAACCCCAGCATCATTTTACAAGCACAATGAAACAGATTCAGATTAGTCAAGATTTAGAACCAAGTTTCATGGTTTGAACATGGATCTACTAGCTAAAAATATAAGAATTTCTCCGATGAATTGTTTCAATAGGCACAGAAATTTCCAAATGGACCTGGTGGAATCAAACCTAGTTCTGGAATCTTGATTTTTGAAAAGAGAAATTTAAAAGACAAAATTTCATGGAGCAATACTATTACCCTCAAAGTGCACTATGGGATCTTCAAAGTCAACAAGGATTTCATAGCAGACCTGTGGGTTACTTCGACGAACTAAATAGCTAGTGGGACTGGTGGCCCCCTTGGATATGGAGGGTAATTTATTTGTTCTCTGCAGTAACTTCTGCTTACCACTCAGGTACTCAACTTCTGGTTCATCAATGGCTGCAGAACTTCACAAGTAGAAGTAAATCCTAATAAGCTTTTAGCTTTGTAACACCCAAAATGAATTCTGTCCAAGAAGCTCTTCCTCACTGCTTGTGCAAATCCAAAAATACACAAATCCACGGATAATTACATAAAAAAGATATTCCATCCAACACATTGCTCCTTAAAAGGTATAGCTGGTGCATTAGAGCCTTGACCATTTTAGGAAGTTTATTATAAGCTTCTCTATACATTTGTATTCCCTTTCTTTGTAGAACTTCCATTTTCCCTTTCATCATCTTTTTTCTCTTCAAGCCCCATTTGTTTCCACGTAAAGGGCATGTAAAATGAAGATTTTTATATAAAATCACACTTATTTGTACTGATTTTACTTGAAGATTTTTCCTTTTACGCAGAATTTACCTTGAAACAAAGAGGGCCTCAGTGATTGTTACAAAAACAATAAACTGTCCAAAAGTATATACATTCACTTTTTATTGGTGTCAATAAAGACCAGAGAACCAATAAACCAGCCCACTCTTGCTATATAAGGAAAAAGAGTAAGTTGGAGTCATGGATCACACAACCAGAAAGTAGTTTAAACTATACAAAGTAATCTTATAGTTTGGCTTTCCATAAGCATGAGAGTGTAGATGCCTAGAAAGTTTCCTCTTCCTTTTTTTTTTTCAAAAAGGAAATCAACATGATTTCAGTAATTAGTCCCTCACGCGCCTAGGAAATGGCGAGATAGGAATTCCTACATTTCAAAGCATTGTAACCTATATGGAGGCAAAGGGGCAGCAAATCTAAGTAATTAGATTATTGTTTTATTTCTCCACTTTGCTGCTCTTGTAATTGGTGTCCTTGCTGTCTACATCATCTAGTCACTCTAGATTTACTTTCTCTTAAAAGGATATCTTGTCCCAAACCCAAAAATGCCATATCCATCTTATTGCATTCCTACAAAATAAAACTGCTAACCAAACTTCCCTAATTAACCTCCAACTCTAGATATTATGTCTAGCATCCCAAGCTTAAAATTGTGGTTTTGTAGAATAAGAACCATTGCTACCAAACTAATCACTGATTAAATAAAATACAAACTCTTCAAGTGTGACTTTTTCAACCTTGCAACTGCTGGAAAAATTCCAGCCTTTCACACTTTCCTAATAGCTAAGATTAAGTATTATCAATACTTTGGCAAGCCTTGAATATTGACATCAATACTACCAATGCACCAGTAGGTCTGGGAGAGATCAGCATGCTACTTCAGTAAAAGCTCATGTCTCACGAGTACTCAACCAAGATTCCATAGTTCCAAGATGAAAGATCTATCAGGAATTCTCGAAGAAAATGTGCTGGTCTAGTGGCCCACTCTCAGGCTCAATTCCATAATGCAAACTGCAGTTTCACCCCCTCTTTCAACTGATGGATAAATAATTTGGCTAATAGCTCTCCTACAAAATGAAATCTGAATTCAACTCTTCCAGTCATGGGATCTTTTCACAAATGCAGAACCGAAAACCTCAGAAATCCTTTGTGCAAAATAGACACCTTTCCTCTCTGCGTAAAACGACTGAGTAAATGTTTAATCAGATAATGTCTGGATCACAAAATATGTTCTCACAAAGAAAGAAGGCACTACATAGGTAGATTTTGTTTCTCTTTCTTTTTTCCATTTCCAAGAAAGAAACAACTCTATATCAAGATTCATCTTGCATTCCCTTGACAGCTAGAACTTATCAAATGATCTTCAGTTAAAGGTATACAGAATATCGTAAGCTGTCTCCTAAAAGAACTCCAAAGGATCGAAAAACAGAACATAGAACATGGGCATCCAGTTAAGAAAGCCTACTGTAAGTCAGAGTTCAGATATTTCTGTTTTGGTCATATATTAGACAATAAATAGCCCCACTAGTTATATTGCAACAATTTGAGGATGAAACTGAACCGCTTGGCCTGTTAGGGGCTTCATGCCCAGCTTAATTACATTAGATTTCACATTATTGCCAACCAACTTAACTGTTACACTGCTAATTATAAGCCCTCCCAAGTTTTCAATGAGATCAGAACAAAGATGATCAGGAATAATTTTACAACACCACCTAAGTTGAAACTTGGAACAAGAAAATCACATTCATCCTCAGAAGTTACAAATCAGTGATTTGATGGTAGCTTGCTTGGGAACCCTTGCACAGATGGAAGCTCTAGAGATTGTCAAACAACACCCTGCCTACCTACTTAAGGCAATAGGAGGAGAGCTATTTAATTCACAATTCTCAGTCCTCCTTCAGGGTTTTAGTCATCAGCTGGACTTAAACCGTAGATAGCTCCCTTAAAGACAATGCAATATTATAGAAAGGCTGGGGTCTTGTTTTCAGGATTAATAACTAATTCTTCAGTGAAGGGTAACCTACCTATTGAATTTTCTTTAACAGTTTCATCATCATCCATTTGGTTTGCTTATGGATGGAGCAATTTTCCATTTCCTGCTGCTCCCCTTAATAAATAAGTAATAATTGTGTTCTTAATTCCAAATAATATTTGAAGGAAATTTAGTTGCACTTCAAGCATAACAGAAGCAACAGGACTCTATACTCACTCAAGAGATCAAAGATTATTCACTTAAATGGCTTATTTTTATGATTCCTGCAAGAACGTATGCATAAATAAACAAGATCTTCAAAGAGATAGTGAATGAGCTGATCAATTTAGAAAATTCACATTACAACTGAAATTCTTAGAGCATTGAATTACACTTAATATTTAAATAGCATCAGAATTCTCTGACAAGTTCCCCCTAATATAGGGGGTCTCCTAATCACACAATTTACATCAACTGGAAAGAATGCCATGGTTCAAATCCCTCTCCTCTACCAATAACAAATTAAATCAAGGTATAAGAATGAGATTACACAGTTATGAGGGAACTTCCCCGAAACTTAGTAGCTTATGATTATGACATGGACACCAACACGCTCCGAAGCATTCTCAAAACTGAATTGCACCCTCTAACACCATCTGCATACCCACAAGCTCAAATTCTAGGAAAATTGTTGGCACTTAATAATGAAAAAAGCAGCTATAAATTAATCCCCAAGAGATAAAGATAGGCCCCAACACAACACTGTTATTATGGTCTTTACAAGCTTAAAACCACTCACCCCCATACGTGACATCATGAGTAAAATTATCAGTCACCCAAAAATGATTAGCAGAACGCAAACCATGACAGACACTGCAAATAAATCTCTGGAATGACATTACCCACCAACTGTAATCACTTAAGGCACCCAGAATCTGAACCAGCAGTCAACAACCGAAGCAGAAGTGTAGAGCATAGGCAATTCTAGGATCTGGAAAGGAAATTTTGACTTCCACGGCATCCTTATTCTTACCTCTGTAACCAACATTAACAACAACAACAACAGCAGCAACTACTACTACTACTACTAATACTACTATCACTACTACTACAACTACTACTACCACCACCACTACAACAAATAACTAGAACCCTAGATTGAACCAAACCCAATTAGCCCCCAATTCTCCAGACTCCAACTAAATTCCACAAGACCCAACAAGTAACCAAAAGAGAAAGGCGATAATTACCAAAGGCTTTCAATCATCCCCAGTAGGAAACAGAGTAAGAACCGTCCTCCCACCTCCTCCACCTGTAGCAGACTCCAAATCCTCTACATACGCTGGCGGTTGCGCCGGCATTGCCGCTCCCATCCTATTCACAGCCGGCCGTGAAAAAAACCCGTGATCGAATTGCCCTCCCGGCGGCGACCCAAAATGCCCCATCTGCCTCTGATGAAATTGCTGTTGCTGTGCCGCTAGCGCCGCTGCTGCCATCTGGTGCTGGTGTTGCTGCTGCAACGCCACCAAGAAGTGATCTGATCCCGGAGGGCCGGGATGCAAGAGCTGTCTTGGAACCGGAGAGCTCGCAAACAAATGATCCGTTGCAGCGTCAGTGGGGGACAATCCCCCGGCACCACCACCACCACCACCGTTACCCGCAGACAGCCCCTGCATCCGCTTGAGGTAAAGTCTGTACTTCTGCAAGTGACTCGCAACGTTCTCCCGAGTCAACCCATCAACACTCATCAACTGCATTATCGTCTTGGGGACTGCGTTCTTGATCCCGAGATGGGCAACTGCATCAACGAAGCGCTTATGCAGCTGAGGTGTCCATACCAAGCGAGGCCGCTTAAGGGTCCGAGCTGGCTCGTCTCCGGCGGTGGCGGACCCTAACTCGGCCGAGTCGAACTCGGCAGAAAGGGGTTGGGAGGAAGGAGGAGGTGGTGGTGGTGGTGGTGGTGGACCTTGACCTTGAGGGCTATTAGAGTTTCGAATGTCAAAGGCAAGAGCGAGGTCTGGGGTGATTAGGGTTTGGGAAAGAGGCGTAAGCTCGTCTGGGGAAGGGAGCTCCTCTTCCCATCGAGAGAACCAATTGGGTTCTTCTTCTTTCATTATTTGGGTATTGGGTTTTATAATCTGATCATGGATACGAAATGGGTAATCTTGAATCCTACAGCGCTTGGCTTTTATTGATCTTCTTCAGCTGTCGCTGCTCCTGCTGTTATCGTTGAGGGAGGACGAGTAGGAGACAAGACAGAGAAGGAAGAGAGAGAAGAGGGGGGAGAGGTGTTCGAGGTGGATCTTGTTTTTAGCTTTTCTTTTCAGGTTTTTTATATTTGGAACTGTTTATGCTGATTCCTTTCTTTTCATTTTCTTTTTCAATGTTTTCCGGGTTTTAAGGGATGCTGGGGTGTCCACAGTGAAAGTGTGTGTGTGTGTGTGTGTTTGGAAATTACAGATTAGGCATTGAGTTTGTGAAAAATCCTTTTGGGGATTTTCAGCCATTACTCTGATTCCTTGTGGGATGATGGACTGTTTAATTGGTTCTAACTTCTCAGATCTATAATGCATTTCATTATAAATTAGGAAATAAACTTGAATAGTGATAATAGTTGATTCTGTTGAATTGACAAATATGGTGTTGGGCTTTGCAAAAATTTCATTTTTTGGGCTTGCCTGGGTATGGACTATGAAGTCATTATTAGGGTGGTCTTTCTAGGAAGGATCATCAAAGAATCAAATGAATTTCTTCTCAGGTTGTGTTTTGGTTTTTCATTTACATTACAAATTAGGTAAGAAGATTGTTGGTGTCAATGGTGATGTTTGTGGAATTGACAGATATATAGTGTGTTAAATGGTTTGTGAAAATTTCTTTGTTGGGTTGAGGGAGTTAGATGAATTATGAAGGCATGAGAGCTCTCTTTCTTGGAAGGATCTCTATTAGTTGTCTGAAAATGCATTTACATGACAAATTAGGAAGGAATCTTGGATGATGTCAATTGTTAGGTTTGTGGAATTGACAAATATGGTACTAGGGTTTGGGGTAACTTCCATTTTGGGACTAGGGTATTTATTCCTAGAAAGTCTAATAAGATGTGAGTCTCTTACTTGATTCTCTTTGTTTTAGGGTTTTCACATTTGGGAGTCTTGGAGATGCTCTGAATGTGAGAGTCTTCGAGTTGATTCTCTCACGAATCAAATCAAATTTTGACCATTTTACCCTCTATCTGTATCATATCATCGATCCGATATCGATTAGGTAGGAAGGTGGAGTATTGGAGTTTATGTAAAATTCCTTGTTTGGTGAGGGCCCATCCTTTTTGAAATGATCAATGAATTAAGACTATTCAAATGATTCTCTGATAATCATTTATACTTTCCCAATCAGAGAATAAGTTTCAAATAAAAAGAAAGAATATAATTGGTAAATTGATATGCTCAAAAAGAATTGACAATATAGGGATAAGCTTAAAATCAAGATGAAATTCATTTGATGTCTGATATTGTTGTACCTTTCTTTTAGAGTGTTTAAACCTGTTTGAAAGAAAGTTTCAAGACTCTAAAAAGATTGGCTTTAAGGTATATATATATCTTCAATAGTATAACAAAAAAATCCACAAAGAATATGGAATCACTGTCTTTTTTTTTTGGGTAAGGGGAAGAAAATTCGAACAATTGATTATAATATTATATAGTGGAGGGTCCCACATATTATTCCAATCCAACAATTGCCAAGTTACCGAGCAGCTAAGGATGGTCTATGGAATCAGGACTGTTTGAAAAAACAACTGAAGTTGACCAATTATTCCCCTCCTTAATGCATCTTTAGAGGAAGAGAGCCAACAGGAATATAGCTTTTCGACAAATCAAATCTGACTAGACTAATGACCTTGACAAAAACCAAGTTATACTTTTGCATTAAACTTTTTTTTTTTTTTTTTTTTGGTAAATGAGAATCTTATTGAGGGCGGGGGGCATGAGGCTTCCTGATTACAGCAATCATGGAACCAAAGACTGGAAAGTGGTCATTCTGTCTAATACGAAAAAGTTACAAAATTCAAATGATGACGCCAACAGGTCTATATCCGAAACAATTCCAGAAATAAGAGAAGGGGGGGCTGATCAGACGTGTTTAACAAAATCCTAACAAGGGACTCGCGCTGTCCGATTCAACAACCAGATTAGGGATACCTCTATCCAACGCCTAAAGCAAACTCGCTCTAACCGCACAAGCTTCCCCTTCGAGAGCCTCTGAAAGAGCCATAGGTTCAGGTATTGCGCTAATCGGCTCTCCAAGGTAATTACGAATGAAGATGTCAATTCCACCTCCTCCACCATTAGTAGGCACAGCAGCATCGCAACTAACTTTTGCGGCATTCGTACTATAGGAACTGATGAAGGGGTGGGGGAAATCTTGCCACGTGTCAATATCACGGAAATTATTAAGACTAAACTGGCAAAGTCAGCTAAATTGATGGTTTTATCCATTCATTGGGAGAAATTTTTTTTTTTCACCACGCCGTTATGGGGTGAATAGAATCCTAGAATTATTCTATTCTCCCCTTATTTATGAAGTTGATAATACCCCCATTCCTGTGTGCGATACCCTCAACATCCATTCAATCCCCTCACTATGTGGATGCTCCATTGATCTTGAGTAGGGCTGTAAATGGATAATCGAAAATCCAAATTCGATCCGCATCTGTATCCGTTTAAAGGCATCCGTATTCGATTAGAGATATCCCAAAAAAAATCTGAATACTCTGATAAAAATCCGAATCCGAATACTTAATTTTTAAAAATTATAGAAATGACGATTTTGAGGGTTTTTGAAAATTCATCAGATTCTAGAATATGAGGAGAAGATAATCATGATCTAAAACTATGTATTGAGAGTGAATTGTATCCACTAGGGGGAGGAAGGTTCAGGTTACACAAGGCAGAGATGTAAACGGATGGTCGAAAATCCGAATTCGATCCGCATGCGAATCCATCCGAATCCGTTTAGAGGTATCAGTATTCGACCAAGAAATATCCAAATCCGATTACATCCGATTTGTATCCGAGCCAAATCCGAACTGTTTACAGGCCTAATCTTGAGTATAATCTTACAAAAAAAATTTGATCTTAAGTTTAAGAAAATTCGATCATTTACTTTATAGCTTATGGGTTGATGTTCTCTATGTTGCAGCACAGGCTGTCAAACACATGGATTGACATTTCTATCATTCAAGGGTCGAGACAATCATTTTACCCACTCCAATGTGTCTGAGTGCAGCCTCCACCCACGTCACAAAGAACATATTTCCATAGCTTATATAGAATCCCAAAAAACTAAGGGATCAATCTTAAAGTTGGTCTTCCAAGAATTACCACCTTAAGCCCTCAGGTGTCTTGACTCGTCAACGGGGTTGGTAGCCTAGTGGAAGCAAGCCATCGTCCCATCACCGCTCGAGTCGACTGGTTGTGGGTCCGATTCTTGGCAAGCCCCACTATCGCTCGTTGGTTCATACGGCAGCGCTGCCGTCGTATGGGGGCTTTGCTGGGGGCTATGATCACTACCAAGGAGCACCCTTTTTTTCTTACAAAAACAAAAGGTGTCTTGACTCTTGACAGCAATCCAAGCCAGGTCATCGAGCGACCCATTCTAGGGAGTGGTTCATTTAGTGTCACTCTATGCTAAACTTCCTATGATCTACCACGATCTATTGAATTTGGATATTTTCTTCTACTAAACTTAAGGTTAGCTTTAGACTATGTTTCTTTCGTTGATGTCAAAACAATTCTAGATGTGGTTTTCTTGGGTCGGAGTCTTCAGGTCACCTCACTAGTGATCAAGGAAGAAGAACTCAATCAAAACCTGTTGAAACCATTGAGTTAACTCGGTTTCACAGGTTTCTGAGACAAGTTGAAGGGTGATTTTTAAAAATCCAGGGTTTCGATCGGAATTTGATGGTTTCGATTAGTTTCGATTGAGATGTTGGTAATTTCGCAAGTTTTGACACTTATGTCCATCGAAACTTGGGGAAACCTGACTCGAAATCAGTATAGATACCTAAGTATGCCAGTAACTAGGCCAGAAACTAGGACAAACACTTATTTAGCCTAATATCATTTAAGTAAATTCATTTACTTAAGATATTATTCATAAATAAGCAAATACCCCCTATTTGAATCCAATAAAAATAGTTAGAAAATCAAATTCCAAAAGAAAAAAAAGTTAACCCCCAGGTCAATAACAAAAACTGGATTTTCGGTAGTAGGTGCAATTTTTAACTTTCTAATGCTGAGGTTTTTCTCAAATCTAAAAATTCCATAAATCTTAATATGGTAAAACATTGCTAAAACCCAAAAGTGCGATAAAATATTAATTTGTTTTGATGTCCAAAAAAATATTTTCATTCAGAACAATTTTAACAGCATTTGCGCACACCAAATTAATTTTGACTGGTACATAACTCCTTTAATATAAACCAGATTTATGCAATCTTGAACTTGTTGAAAAATAAAGCTTTCTAACAAATCCAAGATTACTTAAATCTGATTTCTATTGAAGGTGTTATGTTTCGGTCAAACCTTATCCAATACCATATCCAAGAATAATATACAGTATCAAACTTGGATCAAAACCACAAGTATTATTTTTAGTATTCTCTATGTGAAACTAATGTATTAATTGGATTTAAAATGTCAAAAATAGACAGCACAACAAGAATCGGGCAAAATAACAACTTCTGGGTCTCGAAACAAAGGTTCGAGTTAGCCTAGAGAAAGTTTCAGGTTTTGACTGAGATATAGTCGAAACCAAGGCGAACTCGGTTTCTGGCTGATCGAAATCTAATCAAAACCCGAGTTTTAGAACCTTGCTAGTGATATCTTATGAGTTCTTGTTATTGATCATGGTTTTCCATGGGCTTGTTTCGACCCTTGGCTGGGCCTTGAGGATTATTATGGATGATATAGTGTAGCTTTATAGTTTCTTTTGCTTAGTATACTTTTCTCATGTATCTCAAGACTCTATTAGGGAGGCCTACGGTTTGGCAAAAGGTGCCTCTAGATTTTTTTTTTTTTTTTATCTCACGTTTGATGGCTCAAATCACCCTCTTTTCTTGTACATCTTCCCTCTCTCAGTGGATGTTTTTCTAGAGCCAATATTGTATAGGGGAAGAGTTCTCTGTTGGGAAGCGTAGTCTCTATGCACGCCAATGAGAGTATGCACGGAAGCATCAACAAGGCCGATATTTTTGCCTTTTATGGAGGTCATTTTACCCTCTCTATGTCTAAGCGTAGGGAACACATTCCCCCCCCCCCCCCACAGACTTTTTTTTTTTTTTTTTTTTTGTTTGATAGGTTCCCCACTGACTTTTTTTTCCTTTATTTTGATAAAATTTGGGGACAATTTTCATACACGGCTGTGTAAACCGTGCATATGAGAGGGTGAGAGTTTCAAGGCATTAAAATAGGAGTGGGGTTTTATGACTTTTCTAACTCCTTGTGAGGGGGGACACGATCGTACATGCTTAGACGACCGTGTATGAAATCTTTGACCATAAGATTTTTACATCTTGGCCACAAAAAAAAGAAATAGAACCAAAGATTTTGCCTTTTGTTTTATCTTCAATTTATAAAATGAGAAAATATTTCGAGCTCTGCTGAGTGAATGGTTTATGGCATTGCACCTATTTCACTCACATGGACTAGTGATTTGGCTATTTTGTTTGTTGGATAAATGGGAGCTTTTTGTAAACTAGTTATACGTTGAATTTAACTTCCATCATGTGATGGGTTTTGAATCTTTTGACTTCAATAGTCCATAAACATATTTGAGTTTTTAAATTACTTTTAGAATACTATATTGACATGTGGCAAAATCAAAGTGGACTAGAAATCAACTGCTAATTACGTGATGAATTCGATAAAGATTTTTACGTAATTTGATTGCTTGTTTAATTGGTCGGTGCCTTGCTAGTAGAGTGTCTGTGGAACAGGAGATCACAGGTTTGATTCTCTTATGTTCATCTTGTACGTGCACTTCTTGTCCTTCTTACTCAATCTTTAGTATCAGGCTCTCTCAACTTAGTCTTCAGATTTTTCTTGTTGTTCGATTACATGGTTCCTAGGTTCCTACACCAACGCAAAATCAATGAAGACTGTGTAGAGACATCCAATAGGAGGGGTGGCGTGGTCATTTTACCTCCCCTTCTGTATGGGGCGCAGGAAAACCTAACTAGTGAACTTTGTTTTCCCCATAAAAAGTTGGGTCAAACAAGTTATAATTAGAAAAATATAGGTATGTAGATCTAAACAAATTTTTTTATGCACTAAGCTTAGATACGTGCATTACCACTAAATTATATATTACTTGTTAATGAAATTTTCATTAGATAACGAGAGAGAATTGAATTTTTATACAACTATGAGGCCGCAATGTGCAAGAGAATCTTATAGATTAAACTATATAAAATTCCATTTTAATTAGACATTCTATATAATTATAAAAGTCCACTTTTGTTTCTTACAAGATAACACTCCCTAACACACGCGGCTAGTCTGAATAAAAGTAGGGTGGATCTATATAATTGATGGTGTACCTCCATAACATTTTTTCTGGTTACCTTTAAGCAAAAAAAAACAAACATGGGAAGTAAGAAAAATGACATTTCATAATTAATAGAATTTGGTGGCATTCTTGGTAAATTTCTATTAATTTGGATTCATTTCTGAAAACTTCTCCCTTGCTGTTGGTTCTTCTATCATGATAAATCACCAATGTGTGGCCCATTGGCAAGTTGTGACAAAGATAGAAGTTCTTAACCTTATGTGACATGTAACAACCTAAATATCACACACCACCACCTTAAGAAAATATAGAGGGCTATAGGGTTTGTCATGTATCATTTATATGGGCCCCACATATTCAGCATAGGAGAGAGAATAAATAAATAAAAATCTATGTGAGAAAATTTCACTTTTGGTGGAGAAGTTTTTCCTTAAAATAAAATAAGGGAGACGATTGGATATGCTGCTATCTTTAAACAAAATAAGGGAGCGAGTTCAATATATTGAAAACTAGCGGTATACACCAATCACAGGATTGGACACAGGAAGACAAGAGGGTTTTTCCAAAAGGGCAGAAGACAGAGACACATAGAAATTGCCAAGGATCAACCGTGTCCTGAATCATTTCAGTTGATGGCCCAGTTTACCATGGCTTGAAGGTGTTGAACTACTGTAGTTGCTCATAATGTGACCGGATGAGGAGGCACTTCGAGTTCGAAGACACAAGCCCAGAGAGGCAGAGAGAGAGGCATGACACTGTATAGAGAAAAAATGTCTCATGTAACCTAGTGAGTCCCATCATTTTCATCACTCTGCTAGTTTGGTTTATTAAAGTTCGACACTCTTGAATAACAGCAGTTGGTGACCAATTAACTGTGGCTTGAAGGTGTAGTACTTCTGTAGTTTCTCATAACGTGACCAGATAAATAGGCACTTCTACTGAGAAAACACAATCCCAGAAGGCCAGTAGAGCAGAGAGAGAGAAGTATCACTCACTGGATAGAGCATAAGTGCCTCAGGTTGCTCCAAGTGTTGGGGCAGGAACCTCTAGGGTCCTCCACAAGAACCAAGCATGAAAGCCTTATTGCATGTCATCTTTCCTAGGAAACATCTAGGTATAATGTCTGTAACTCACATTACCAGTTCAGTCATTCTCTAACAATTCCCAACTGATTTTAAGTTTTAGGATGATGACCACATTTGCTATATTCTGCACAACCATGCCAACAAATAGAGTGCACTTCATGCTTGAGGTTATCTCTAAGAAAACAGCACATTACAACCAAGCTACATGAGCCTGCATGCAGTGAAATGCAGGCTGTGCAGCTCCTGACGACCTGAATACATTACCACAGTGGCAACCCCACTCCCCTTCCAACAGAGAAAACCATAGCACACACAGATAACAGATCAAATTAACACTAAAATTTAAGGCAAGTAAGATGTAGTTCTTCTCATTGCCAACATGAATCAATTTGGGTATAAGCAAACAAGAATGAATTCGGTCAATGTTGGATTCCTGGTCTAACCAATAACTTTATTAGTGCTAAGAATTACATCCAAAAGATTGATTTACCATAGGAAACCCAATTTTCAAGCAGAAAAGTCAGTCTGTGTACGTACTGCACTATGCTAAGATATACATTCTGCATTCTCCGATAACTACACAATATTTACATTGGCAAGCTTCTCCTTTTAAGAAAGGAGTCTGTAATGCTTTTAGAGAGTCAACATATCATTGCGGCAAATCATGTATATTCTCATATAAAGAGGCATGTGTTAATGGTATACAAAATCCCTGAATGATACAAACCTAACCAAGTCTCATTTTTACTTGTTCAAGACACATTGCTTACATCCAAAGTGGGAGACTCTGGCTGACCATTTGATTCAACATCAACTTGAGGAACTTCAGGCGCAGAACTTTCTACTACAGCTGGAGAATTTTCAGGCTGGGCTGGGATTGAAGCTTGAATGATTTCTGCTGACTTAAACTTGTTGACAAAATAACTAAGAGATGGGCCAGAATATTCCGAGGTTTGCATTTGAGGGGGGTTTTTACCAACTTGTATCAGTATCGAAGAAGCAGCAGCAACAAAGATGAGAGCCAAGCCGGCAGCAATTGCTGCTGTATTCTCGGATCCTTCAGAAGAAGTGCCTGCAGTCCCTGAGCTGATTCCACTTTCTGCTACATAGACTACTGGCTGGCAAATGGTGTACAAATTAAAAGTATTAGGTGCAGTATACAAGTGCTAAAAGAAATAGGATACCCATGGCCACGGTTTAGACTTAAGGACAGAAAACCCATGGCAAACTGGTTTTTACAAGTGCCTCTTACCCCTCTCCCCAGCGCCGCTCTCCCAAAAAAGGAACTGCTCAATTACATGACCATAATAATTGTATCCATCTTCTAGCACAGAAAAACTTTATGTATAAATATGGGAAAATCTTATTGTAATCAATATATGAGAAAAAGAAAGCTGCTTGGTCAAGTGGTTCCTGTGCCCAGACACAGGAGCATGCAAAATGACCGTTCAGTCTCCAGTGAAATAAAAAATCCCATTCAGACAGATGCCCCTGCACACACTTTCATTGGCCGTGCTGGTGCAGGGGCTACACGACCAAGCAGTGATCTCTTGTCGCCAATATGTATGTAAACTAGGGGTTTGTGGAGGAAAAATAACACCAACAGTTATTTTTTTTCACTTCTAACACCTAACAGTTAAAGCAGGAAAAATAAAATTGCCTGGGGGGGGGGATGTTAAATGAGTGAAGAAATAAAAATTGTTTTCTTCACTTCTAACACCTGCTTGTTTGTTTCAACCTTCTGTATCACACATTCATACTGCTGCTCAGCTCATAGAAGCAAGCATCTTCACAGTCTAGCCCATTGGAGATTTATAAAACAATTTTTTGCTTGGTTAATTTCAAGCATTTCTGAGATGTACAATAAACCTGGGTTTGTACTGAACACAAACCACTGAGAAATTTCGGTATTCACCAGATGAGAAAAGAAAAATTGGAAAAGGAAGAAAAAGAGTAGACCAAGGAAGCTCATTCCCCACTCCATTCCAACCATGTGTAACATGTTAGCTCTCTGGCTGCAGGAAGCATCCTCATTGTAGAACCAAAAGGAGGTGTACATGAAAGGAAAAGAAGTCTGTGACTCTGTGTACACTTAATCTTAGGTAGACTGAGACAAAAAAATCTGCATGTGAAATGTCAATAAATATTTGTAGTTACATAGACATATGTGTAAGACTGTGACACTTGTGTACCATTAATCGTAGGTAGACTGAGACAAACATATGAATGTAAAATGTCAGAAAATATTTGCAGTTACATAGACATACATTTATTCAGTTCTGTTTGTATTATGACATAATTATGTTACTAATTCATCATCTGCATGCATAATCAAATTATCATCTTCATGCATAAGGACTAGTTTACCGAAAAGTTGAAACTTACTAACCATCTCTCCTTCTCTTGATGACTTCTGAACATAAGTTAATTACTCGAGGGTGTAAATTTCATTTTACCCCCGAACTATATGATCTGAATGGCCTCAGGTGATTTTTTTTTTTTTTGGGTAGTTCAAGGTTTACCATATGGTAGAAAAATCAGGCAAGAAACTTATGTGACGGTTTAGTACTGATAAACAACTAGAACAAGGTTACCTCAGATGAGTAAACACAACTTGCATAAGTGTCAAACTCTGATCACCGAACACTAGATTAAGAAGTAGAATAGTTACTGACAATAAGCAAATCAGATTTTGACAGAGGTTAATGAAAGAAGTATATAATTTGTGCGCGACTAACAGCATTCAGTCATGGTTCTGAAGGGGCCCTTTGAATCATCTATTTAGTAAAATTCACCCTACAAGGATCTTACTTGGCATTTTCTAAATTATTCATTGTTCTTTTTTGTTATCCTTTAAGACCCACCAAACTGGTTACCTGAGGAACAACTTAATTTTTGCTGCTCTTCCATTTGGTATAATATTGTGTATAAAACTGCAAGATCAATCTTTCGACATAAAAATAAATAAATAAACAAACAATACAAAGACATCTTGGTCTTCAGCTTTCTAAGCAAAGATAGGCATCCCTCCTTGTCAATTTTTGGCTACTTATGTCAATCATTTGATAAAAACATTCCTTTCTGGCATGCTGGATACAGGCTGTATCATATCTGGTGGAGATTTTGAGATGACATCAAAATTTATTTTATTCATTTTATTGTTCACTACCAATCCAAAAGTGTTACATGGTCTACTAGGTCTCACAACCTTTGAAACTGCTTAACTCCTTCCCTTAACATGCTGCTGAACACAGAAAAAAGAAGGTATGGGAACTGAAACTTTCATGATTAGAAAACCAGAAACACCTTACCTCCACCGAATATATGTTAGTCTGTCCTGCAGTGTCCTTCTCGACGTAGCCGGTCCAACCCTTTTTACGAGGTGGGTATGTGCCAACCACTTTAGTCTTCTCAACTGCTACCCATTCCATGCTGACCTTCCCAACCTACATTTGCCACTCTTAAATCAAATACCTAAAACCACATAGTGCAGAACCAAGTTGATAAATTTAAAATCAAACCCTATGGTGGCCTGAATTAATTTAAGTTCCAAGCCACTCAAATGATTAATGTTGAATCATAGCTTAAGAATTTACTGACCCAAATCCACAATCAGTTGAATCAACCAGAAATTCAATCATAACAACTCAAACACTAGACAATCATTAAGAAACTCTAAATCTCTTCCATATTTTAATAACCCCCAAACAGTAGTCCATTAAAGCACCCATCCGCCCATTATAGATATACAAACACAACCAATCCATAAAAATTTCTTCCCAACAATCCGGGAGAAGGGGATTGACACATTAAATTAACCCAGAAAACATTGACACCAGTAAATCTTGCAATCTGGTTAGTCCTCCTCTTTCTTCTAAACCAATAAACACAACCCAGTACACATTTTACACTTAGACTCAAGGAATGAATTGAAACCGAGACACAAACATTAAAGATACTTAGAATTCAAAGACAAAATCTGGAACAAAAGGAGAAATTTTACTTTACCTCCTTATCAGGGGCACATTCTTCAGCATTGCAGTCAGATTCTTCAGTATTAGAAGCGGATGAAGCTCGGATTGTGAACAGGACATCCTTACCCTTCCCTTTGTGTAATTTCTTCAAGAACCTGGAAGATGGAAAAGCGCAAGTATTTGCAGAAATCAGAGCTTGAGAAGCGCAAGCCATTGAAGTTAATCAGCGAAACAGAGGTCAAGATGGAGTTGCCAAGTTTTGGTTCTTCCACAATTTTGCTTCAGGGAGAGGGGTCGTTGGTGGGATTTTTGGGTTGATTTCGAATGGATTTTGGGGTGGCTACGTGGCAGTAGGAAAATAGAGAATGAGATTACGAGAGAATATCTGGTGTTGAAACTCTGTACCACCATAGTGTCAATCTTGGCCTTAGAACAAGAATCATAATAGAAAACCCAACCCTTTTTTTTTATTTTGGGTAAATAGAAAACCCGACCCTAAGATCCACCTGTAATGTGAAAACTTTTAATTGTTTTTTTTATCAAAAGGAAATGCAAACTTTATTTATGAGAATAGAAAGGAGGAAACCTCCTTCCTAGGGGTGTCAATACCCAACCTGAATCGATGAAACCGGTCCGAACCAGCCCGGATCACATCGGATTGAACTTTTAATGGTTCGGGTTCGGTTTGTGGATCCAGAGAGGTAAACGGTTTGGTTTGGTTTGGGCTAGCCCGACGGTGCACCGGTAGCCCAAACCGTTAGGCCCGAACCCAAACCGAACCGACCTATCCCGATAAATAAGTAAATCAATAAATGCCTAATGCCCCATTGCCCCCTAAATGTATTGTGATAGTTTCTCACTTTATCTCATATCCTTTGTTAGTGATTACCCAACCAGTTGTATCCATAGGCCATAGGACATAGGATACTAGGATACAAAGATGCATTGTATTTGAAATATTTTATGTACTTAAAAGAGAAAGAGAAGAAAAATTAGCATTAACCGGATCTTACTAGTTATATAAAACCGGTACCAAACCGAATCCAAACCGATATCAACCCATTATCATAAACTGAAACCGACACGAAACCAAACCGCACCGAAACCGAACATTTCTTAATGGTTTGGTTTCAGTTTCTATAAAAGTCACACCGAAATCGAAAAGCCCGAACCGAAACTGGCCCGAACCGGCCCATTGACACCCCTACTCCTTCCCGTCAGCTTTCTATAAACTAAGCGAGAAGGGGTTCTTTTTCAAAAGAGTTAAATACGCATACCCCCCCTAAAATGCATGGAAGATTTTTCATGCCCCCTTAAGGTTCTGACAAGTCCACACACACCCCTTGAAAATTCCACGTACCACCCCTATTTTACCTCCCTAAAGCCATTTAAGCCCACACCAGGCGTTAAATACTTGAAAATGACCAAACTACCCTTTTGTTTATCTTTTCTAAAATTTTAAAAGACCTAATTGCCCTGACCTATTTGCTAAAATTTGAAAAGACCAAAATGCCCTCATCTTTCCCAAATCATCATCTTCTTTTACAATGTAGATACCCAATACTACCACCACTATCGTCACCACCACCGCCACCCACCATTAATACCATCACCACCGTGAAGCCCACCTCCAACTCCTCCACTGTTACCAATTCCACCACCGAGTCCCCCTCCCTTGTCTATTTCTCCACCAACCCTTCCACTGTGCATCGATGACTGGCAGTAGTTTGGAATGTGTGCCAGGTGCGCACAACTGTCAGATGCACGTACGCTAGAGGATCCAGATCGATAAATCTTTATAAAGAAGATTCATATCCTATTCGGCGTGCCAACCCTTCCATTGCACATCAACGACTGACAGTATGTTGGAGTTGGAATCTATGCCAGGTGCATCAGCTGTCAGATGCACGTATGTAGGAGAGGATCCAGATCGATAAATCTTTTTAAATAAGAGGATTTAGAACCTCTCCAGCGCGCCAGTGTGCCTAGCATGCATCGAAAAGCTGAGGGAAGCATGCATCCCAAGGATAGAGCCCAACTATCCAATGTGCATTGGATGCGCTGACGGTGTTGGAGAGGATCGGATTCCACGCATACGGAAGACTGTTAATTATGAACATCCTAATCTGGTACTGTTCATGAGAGATGAGCTACTAAAAAAGAATCCCCCAAATTATTATTTATTTATTTTTTTGGTAAATAATCCCCCCAATTAATTGCAATTTATTTTTTGGACAGAGTTTCCATCCACCCACGGATCCCATTCACTGCAGGGCGGGATATCTAGGGCAAGTAAAGGTATTGAAAGGATATTTTGAAACATACGAAAACCTAAGAGGGGTTTATGATTCCTAGAATGGTGGGTGAACCGATTTCTATAAATGGAGGGAAACTTAGTCTCTATTTTTTTTTTTGTGGTAAAAGTGTAAAACCAATTAATTGCACTTATGGTTTTTCCAATTTGGACTTCAGACTGTTTTCGTAATCTCTCCGCTTTAAGAATGTAGAGATACGCACGACGAAAATAGTAAGCGTTTTTTTTTTTTGATAACGACGAAAATAGTAAGTTCGAAGGAAGTGAAAAGAACATTGGGTTGGGTTTTGATCTACAATTTTGAAGGTGGAAGAAGAAAAGACGACAAGCGAAGAAATGAGACCGATGGCTGAGTTGAAGTGGTTTAAGCCTCTTCTCTTCTTTGCTTTACTGTTTGTTATTTGCTTCGTCTTCTATCTTCCTGCAAACCTCATGATGAGGACCACATTACAGTTTCTCGGACCTCAATCTGTAAGTCTCTCTCTCTCTCTCTCTCTCTCTCTCTCATGAGTTGTGGGATTCAGCTGGTTATGTAACAAACGTCGCCTGCGGAATGAATTAATTTTAGGTCACAATTGTGGTAGGAGTTTAGCACTTCAGTACTTTAAGTCCGCATTGGACATCGATTTCCAGTTTTTTGGTTTTCCAAAAGCAACGATGAATGATACTTTCACTCTCAACCCGGGGTTTTAGAGGCGCAGGGGAAGGTATTTTGGACGGATTCGGCTCCTCTCTCTCCTGTGACCCCAGCGCCCAGGGAGTGCCCATGGAAGCATCCAATGACGCTGGACTGCTGAGCGCACTGGGATGTGCACTTGATCCCACACAGGCTCGCATCCCCACTCCCCAGCATTGGGCTCGCAGGAGAGGAGCCGAATGCATGGAGTTGTGGCAGTCATTTTGTGTGACTGTTGCTCTCTAGGATTCCTCCTTTCCATGGAGGTGTGGCGGTCATTTCGCATGACCCTATGTCTGGGTGTAGGAACTGTGCGTCGCACACGACCAAGTAGCGTTTTTTTCCCCGTAAACTAATAAAAGGAAATCTATGACCCCAATTAGAAAAACCTGGTGGAGATGGAGTTCAAGTTCTCAATAGAAGATTTTGGGCCATGAACTGATGATGTTTTTCATTAGAGTTGTTCACATTATAAATTCATTTTTTCTTGCTTTATGTTATTACAGAATGGAGATCAATGCAATGAGCTAGCCACTGTGTTGAAGAGAGCTTCCATGGTGAACAAGACTGTCATAATCACCACCATGAATAAAGCATGGGCAGCTCCTGGTTCTGTTATAGATCTCTTCCTTGAGAGCTTCCGAATCGGAGAAGGAACCAAAGTTCTCTTAAACCACATTGTGATTGTTGCAGTAGATCACAAGGCATTTAATCGGTGCAAGTCCATACACCCCCACTGTTACTACCTCGTTACCCCAGGAGTCGACTTTGCTGATGAGAAAAGGTTCATGAGTGAAGACTACCTCAAGCTTATCTGGAGAAGGATTGATTTCTTGAGGACAGTTCTTGAATTGGGCTATAATTTCGCATTCACGGTATGAAATTGTGTTTCATATGATCAGTGAATTGGTTCCATCTCTTATCTTGTTTTATTGGGCTGAATATTGCAGGATGCAGATGTGATGTGGCTCAGGGACCCATTTCCCCATTTCCATTTCACTGCTGAAACTGAAATTACAATTGCCTGTGATTATTATAAAGGTAATCCAACAGACAAAAACAACAAAGCCAATGGAGGATTCATCTTTGTTAAATCAAATTTGAAATCAATTGGGTTCTACAAGTACTGGTACAAGTCTAGGGTTTGGTATCCCAATTCTCATGATCAATCTGTCTTTGAAATGATAAAAAATGATAAGAATGTTACCACAACAGGGTTGCAGATAAGGTATTTGGACACTAACTGCTTTGGGGGATTTTGTCAGCCAAGTAAGGATATGAACAAAGTGTGTACAATGCATGCAAACTGTTGTGTTGGCATTGAGAATAAGGTCCATGACCTTAGACTTGTTCTTGAAGACTGGAAGAACTTCATTGCACTGCCAACTGAGAAGAGAAGGTTAGTAGGGTCTTCTTCTCTTTGGAGGGCTCCAAGGGAATGCAAGATTAGGAGAAAAGTTCTTTCAAGGACAACTCTGTTATAATAAGATAACCCTTTTTTTTTTTTTTTTTTAAATTTCAAAAAGGATTATAAACAATATGGGTTTTCCTTGCTTGGACCACACAACATGAAAATATACTTTTTGTTATAGCTCACAAATTGGATGGTTTCGGTCTTAATTGGTTATGTTTGTTTCCCCTAGCTATACCAAATGCTTTGTGTTTCTTGGTACCCATCCTCTGCATTTTAAGATAGAATTTTTCTGGGCAGATGTTGAATTGTAGGTTCCCTTTCATGGTTTTTTTATTCATGTTTAAAAGAACCTGCAACCACAATAACATCCCATCAGCAAAAGAAAAATAACAATCTAAGTTAAGAGTATGTGGTAAGTTCCATGATTAATCCCACGGATCTTTATCCCTTCAATTTATCTGCCACTCAATTTCCTCAATTCCATCTAATAGGGGAGCGGAAATGACCACCCTACCCCCTGCCTGAACACACTACCCGAGTGAGGTCCACGTCCCTCCATTAAAAGGAATTGAGGAAACTGACAGACAAGCAAATTGAGATATTGAGGTGATAATTTTCCGGATAATCTGGCAATTTAGATCTTGGATATATATATTGAGGGAATTGAGGCAAATATTATGGATTAACATTTATGTCAAATTTCACTTAAACTCAATCACTTATCCTAATACCTAGTCAGTTTTGCTTTTCCTCCAAACTCCATAATGTCTTTTCAACCTCCTCGTCAAAACACTCTTGCAAGAAAAAAAAACATGGAAATTAAACAACAAATGTCGCAATGAATAGTTAATTGGGTGTCGCCATGGGAATGAACTGCTACAGTTTTATGACATAACAAATCAACTGGAAACTTGGATTAGGCGATTCAACTGATTCAGTTTTGACCATAGTTAGAAAGATACAGGTTTTAAAAGATAAAAGATTATAAACAGATGGTCAAATAAAACGGTTAAAAAAAAACAGAGAAATAGTAAAAAACAAAAAATGAGTGAAATGATTTTTAAACGTGTATATTTTTAAAAAAAAACACTATTTTCATACAAATCAAGGAATTTTTACTTGAATACCTGCTTCTAATTTTGAAAACGATTGTAAGATCCAAATAATCTATATATATTTCACAACTCATTGTAAATTTCAAGACATATCATCTAATATCATCCAATATCAATTTTCAATTCATACACAATAATGTCCAAAGTCTTGTTGCGCAATGTGGTTTGATTATGGTGTTACTCATTATTGTCAACACAGCAAACAAACTCATGGAGTGATGCATGTTCAATTGGAGTTAAAAGTCATCGCTCTAGAAATCCTTTTCAGTAGATGCATCAGTTTGTATTTAAATTTCAAGGTCCGTGCATTGATCTTGAGTTAAAAATAATATCATGAGAAATGTAGCCTTTCAAGTCATCTTTATGTTGACGAAAAATCTGCTCAATCAGAGTTTGGGAGAGAGAAATAAGATTGATTAAGCGAGTCAATGTGGGCGCAAAACCATTCTGTATAAAAAATCAAAAATCAAAAATAAAAAAAAGAAGAAGAAGAAGAAGAAATGAGTTTAAAACGGAAAAGGATGCCGATTGCCATTTTTTTACCGTATATTTGAGAAACAAACTAGAACACACGTTTAAAATCATAAAAAACGACAAAGCTGTTTTAAACGCGATTTTTTGCTAACTAGGGTTTTGACTTGAATCACTTTGAGTTTACAGATTAGAATAAATGTGGCAACAGGGGATCACCTGACTTCGATTGATGGAGTAGTCACCACTTGTCACAATTATTGTGTCAACTTGCTAAGTTAATAACCATTCATCATCAGAGAGAAGGATGGAAATAAGTAAACGAACCCAACAAGAGTTAAAAGCAAATTACCATTTTGATGGTTTTATTGGAGCTTGACCATCAGATCAAGTTTATCATCTCTTACATTAAATAATATTGGATAATTGGGCATATCTTAAAATAAAAAAATAAAAAAAAAAAAGGGGGAGGGAGGGGGGGGGGGGGGGGGGGGGGGGGGGGGGGGGGGGGGGGGGGGGGGGGGGGGGGGGGGGGGGGGGGGGGGGGGGGGGGGGGGGGGGGGGGGGGGGGGGGGGGGGGGGGGGGGGGGGGGGGGAGGGGGGGAGGGGGGGAGAAGGGGGGGGGGGGGGGGGGGGGGGGGGGGGGGGGGGGGGGGGGGGGGGGGGGGGGGGGGGGGGGGGGGGGAGGGGGGGGGGGGGGGGGGGAGGGGGAGAGGGGGGGGGGGGGGGGGGGGGGGGGGGGGGGGGGGGGGGGGGGGGGGGGGGGGGGGGGGGGGGGGGGGGGGGGGGGGGGGGGGGGGGGCAAAAACCTTTGGGAAAAATTAAGAGCACATTCATGAATGGAAGAAAGAAGTAGATATTAGACTATGAATTAAAGGGTTAGGTGAGAAACTTGAGAGTTGAGGGCTTCTCTTCCTGGTAAGAGAGCTAATTAATAGTGTTATTGTTATTGATGGTCTATTGTTTGAACCTATTTGTTGTCAATTTTTGGGAAAGCATTTATTAGTGTTAAAAAGGAATTGATTCTTGAGATAAGCCTGTTGAAGAAAAACCATAATGTGCATGTATATATACATATATATAGAATTAGCATAAAAATTCTCACTTAATTTGAGTTTCGTTTGAAAATCAGGGGGTGACGTATAATTTACCCTAAATTTTAAGGCAAAATAGCCAACTTTACATTTTTTATGAGTTCGTGAAAGATTTCCTAAACTTATCACAATATTTCACAATATTATCAGAAATTTGACGACCAAAAATGAAGGTTAGTGATGTTTTATGGGATTACATAAGCTTTTAGCAATACCGAACCAACATATACCCCTAATAGGTGTTAAATAGTGATGTTGACATGAGTAGGTGGAAGGAATACAATTAGTAGAACTACAAATGAATTCATTTGAGGGAACTACAAAATATACCAATAAAAGGGCAGGATGAGGAAAGGTCAATTGAGATTGTGTCATGCAACACACAAGCCAAATGACTTGGCTGAAAGAATAGATATAGCCATGTAGGTCCTTTTACTTTGGGTTCTTTCTTATTGGTTATCCTTTTTCGTTTGTTTTAAGTTTAGGATCCAATTTCTCTTCACCCATGGTTATGAGAGAATTTCTTCAATCTTTGGATTTGACCTTCTGATTGAACTGAAAAAGTATTTTTTTTATCTGATACAATCAGGGACTGTAACTAGTATCGGGATTTTGTATAAGTCTCTACAGATATCGATATGGATCAGTCATATCAATCCGTGTCGGATCGATTCCAAATAAAAATCCCACTTTTTTCACCCAAAATCTTCGCATTTCAACTGATTCACCAATATTGTATTGGTCTAGTATTGGTATCGGATGTGGTCTATATAAATATGTATCAGACGATACGATATATATATATATTTTTTGATGAAATACGATATTGATACCTAAATCTATGCATACAATAGGGTGTGAGTTAATGATAAACCCATGCATACGAACTGTGCACCACCACATTAGCTTGTTGTGGGAGATTCCATTTCAAGCGAGCAACATAGTATTATCTCTGCATAAGTTTTTTGTTTTCAAATAATTAGTTGGAATTGTTACACTCTTTTTTAAGGTTTCTTGTGACATTAGGTTTTGTACCATAGGCAAGGGATGCCACTATTTAATGTATGAAAAAAAATGTGAGAGGCGTGCAACTTTCTTATTGGGGTTTTGCTATTTCTTTTAGGTTACGGAGGGTTTGCTAAGTTCATATAACAAGTATAAGGACACTCGATCATACTTCTTGTCAATTTTTGGGAAAGCATTTATTAGTGTTAAAAAGGAATTGATTCTTGAGCTAACTACTGTTGAAGAAAAACCATAATGTGCATGCATATATTTATATATAGAGAGAGAGAATTAGCATAAAAATTCTCACTTAATTTGGATGTGCTAAGAAACAGGTGGGGGCTTCACTTTAATTTATAATATAATTAAGCTTTTGAAGCTTAAACCAAAAATAAACTCAATGGGCATTGGTCAGTTTTTTCTAAAAGCACGTAATCAAGAAAACTGGGGGTTTATTTATTGAATTTGACTTGATATGAATTTGATTCGTCAATCATTAAGGGGGAGGAGGAAGAGGGACAGATCGATCAGTAGTGGGTATGGTTTAGTATATACGACCTATAAATATCACCAAAAAAAATTTGCAGATCGAACTATAGAAACTTGAACAGGTTTATTTTTTTCTTTATAGAATAGTAATTATAATACTACATTGAGATGCTCAAGAAGGTAAGAAGATAATTAGGGTTTAATTTATGAGAGGTTGAGAAGAGGAAAGTGCATGGGTTTTTATAGGGAGAAAGAACGCTACCTGGATCAGGATGCGTGTGGTGTGATGCCGACACAGGTGTGTGTCAAATGATTATCGTGCTCCCATGGAAAGGTGAAAATTATCAGGGGTGTAGCGGTCATTTCACGTGCCCCTGTGTCTGAGCACAAGGACAGCGCACCGCACATGCACAGATAACGTTCTATTTCCATTATTATTATTATTATTATTATTATTATTATTATTAAAGATGAGAATTCATCAAGTTGTGATGAGAAATGTTAGTGAGGACTTAATTTGAACCGGGGATCAAACAACATGCAACCTAATCCAATTTGAATGTTAGTTTCCTTAACCAACTATGGTTACCATTACCACCCACAATGCCTCTACTTCTATGACTACCCTTAATTACCCACTAACTCTACTCACTCAATCTCTCCTTCCACAAATCAAACTCTCACTCTCTTGCACCCTTATCCATTTCTACCCTCTGGCTGGAAATCTTTCATGGCCTCATTGATTCCTATAAACCCATAATCCGTTACGTCGACGGTGACTCGGTATCTTTAATAATCTCTGAGTCTGATATGGATTTCAATTCTCTCTCTAGCTAGCAACCATCAACCATGCAAGAGATGCAAATGAATCTCACCCCGGCCTTGTTCCACAGTTGCCAGCATCTGGACCAGTTGTTCCTGTGCTAACAATACAAATCACCCTTTTCCCAAATTCCGGTCTCTCCATTGGAATTACAAATAACCATTCAACCATTGATGGTAGAGAGAGGAATTGCCCACTTCATGAACACATGGGCTTTGATTACCAAATTAGGAGATACCAATAAATCGGTATCAACTCAGTTACTCCCATTCTTGAACAGGACTGTGATCGATCAAGGACCCTATTGGGATCGAAAAGATATACTTGAATGAGTCAGAGAGATTCTTCATGGGCACTGAATTTGGGTCCAAGAACTCGATCGAAGCAGATATGTTTCCAGCTACGTTTGAACTGAATCCAACCGATCTTCGGAGACTCAAGGATTCGGCAGCTCGACACAACAAAGAAGAACCAATTCATATATGAGACTTGTGCTAGCTTTCACATGTGGTGACTACGTATGGATCCTCCTTTTTGTTTTAAGCATATAATTCCTCCTCCCCTTCCACACAACTTCCCAATAACCCTTGTTAGATATAAGTTTAATATTTTAATTTTATTAATTTGTATAAATTAAGAGATAAAAGTGAGAAGCTTCCGAGATGTATAATTCAATCTCTTTGAAGTCAAAAAAAGCGATTGCTTTCTTAAAGGATAAAATAAACCCAATAATCGCACGATTTTATTTAGTTGATCTGTTCATATTTTAGATGACCAGTACCTAGTTACCTACTGCCACCAGGCCCACCACTATCCATTTAATTTGAACAATTCAAGAGCTGTCACTTTAGTTTCCTATGAATGAAGATATTTGATCACTAAATGGAAATCTTCTAATGTGATCTGCTCTCTGTTAGATATATAATATAATCCAGGAACTCGATCTGTATACATTAATTATTTGCATGGAGATTTTGGTGTTAAGGCAGTGGATGCGAGGTAGAAAATCATCAGATTGAAAAGGAGTTAGGAGTGGGATTATAAAAAATTTCATCTCTCTCTTCTGTAGAGGAGGAGGCTCTGTTGGTTCGTGTGGCTCTTGATCGCCTTGGTTTATATGCTGAAATCCCCCGATGATCAAATAGGATAAGGACCCCCTTAGTGCGCCTCACAGATCCTCTGTAGCCTAATTTTATTATTTCTCTTGGGTGAGCGAGTGGTTTGTTGTCCTCGCCAATTTGTTTTAGGATTGACTCCCTCTTTTTAAGTTTTAGCTTTGTTTGCCTTTAGTCTGTCTTTAGGGAAATAAAATCCTCCGCAATACATGGTGGGGAGGCGGTGCACATCGGACGGCACAGCAGAGACCATGTGGGCCATGTGTGCCATGTGGCCTCTGCTGTACCGTCGGATGTGCATTGCCACCCCGCCGGTACTGCAGAGGATCTCGGTCCGTCTTTAGGCTTGTTTGCCTCCTTCTTAATGTTCAATAAAAATTTTATTAAAAAAAAAAACCATTAATTATCTTCATGACCTAGCAAATTGGCATTGTAATTGTGTAAGGAATTCTTCATTTGGTCGGGGGCAGTTTCTCTTCAGTTTTTTTTATTTTTTTTTTGGGTCTACTTTTGGATGAATGGAGAATAAATTAAAAAGAAAGGGAAAAGTACAAAAGGCAATAACAAGTTTTCTTTTATGGGGGACATTTAGCCTCACTAAAGGATAAGCAAAAAAGTACACGGAAATTCCAGCCCCATAAAATAAAGGGAAAAATTTTGAAATAAAATTAAAATCTTGTTATAACAAAAGTTTGTATAGAAAGAAATTGGAATCTTTAGGCAATGTTTGGTATACATTCTAAATTGATTTCGTATTATCGGATGATAAAAATAGTTGTTTTTATCACCTGATAATGCAAAATTGACTTGAAATGCATTCTAATTTTTATTGTTTTAGTATAACACATTTTTTTTTCCAATAAAGATAAAATCCAATCATTTAACATGTATACTAAAAAAAAAAAAATAACAACATATATGCAAAACAAATATAACTCTTAAAAATAATAAAATGGAAACATTTTCAAATATTTCAAAAATCCTTTGTTACGAATCGTTATCCTCTTCAATTTGCTGCCTGCTCCAATTCCTCCAATTCCTCATATAAGGGGAGAAAATCATCCTACCCCCTATCCAAACACATTGCCCAAGGTGGGGTTCACTCCCCTTATTAGAGGAATTGGAGCAGACAGCAAATTGGAGAAGATAATTATTCCTCTTTTTTTTTTTTTTTTTAATAGAATGAAAAAAGTGTTGTTAAAACTCCTCATGACCTCATTCCACTAGTTCCAAAAAGGGAAAAACAAAAAAGATGCCCCACATGTACAAATAAATTAAATTTTAATTTAATTAGTTTCTTCTGAGGAACCATTCCAATGTAAACATAAGTTGTTAAAGTCTCTATTCCCATTGGTGATCGAGTTGTTGACCTACCAAACACTTTGTGACGGCTTTGGCACCATTTTGGATTGCAATGGTTTTCCAAACAATCCCCTTCAATTCATGAATTATTGTATTATTATTATGGAAAAGTCTCTCTCAACCATTCATGCTCCCATAAAAGAAATTTTTTTTTTCCTCCTTAAAAACGAATAAAAAATCTTCTAAAGTTAGGTTTATTTTGAATTTGGGCCTTGATGAGTTGGGTGATATGGCACTTATCCGGCCAACCTGCAAATTCACATGTGTGTTTTTTAATCAATGTGAACCTGATGGTTGTGTTTATTTATAAGAGACAAATTTTCCAATCCCTGAAATTTCAGGCACTACTACTTGATATTGCTGCTCCTTAAATTTCCTTCAGTTTATTACTTTCATGGCGCCATACAAAGCAGTGAAGGTGCTCGAGCAATGCCAAGTCGCTCCACCGCCGGGTTCTGTTCCTTCAGGGCTCACCCATATCCCTCTCACCTTCTTCGATCAACTCTGGTTACCATTACCACCTCCCCAAATCCTTTTCTTCTATGACTACCCTTACCCAACAACTCACTTCACCCAATTTCTCCTTCCCCATATCAAACTCTCACTCTCTTCCACTCTTATCCACTTTTACCCTCTTGCAGGCAAACTCTCATGGCCTCATGATTCCTACAGACCCATAATCCGTTTTATCTCCGGCGACTCATTATCATTAACTATAGCCGAGTCCGACGCCGATTTCAACTCTCTCTCCGGCGACCATGCAAGACATGCAAATGAATCCCACCCCCTTGTCCCTCACTTGCCATCATCTGGACCAGTTGTTCCATTGCTAGCAATACAAGTCACTCTATTCCCAAATTCAGGTTTCTCAATTGGAACCACAACTAATCATTCCTTCATTGATGGCAGAGCATATGCCCACTTTATGCTCACATGGGCTTTGATTTCCAAGTTAGGAGATCCAAATCAGCCACTTCCATTCTTGGACAGGACTGTAATCAAGGACCCTAATGGCATTGAGAAGGAGTACTTGAACGAGTTAGACCGATTTATTGGGTCAGAATCGGTGTCTGGAAATAGATGCTTAAGAGTGATGGACATCAAGCTCCAACCGGACATGTTTCGAGCTACGTTTGAGCTGAATCCAAACAACCTTAAGACACTTAAGGATTGGATCCTGACTCGACGTAACCAAATGTTGGGGTTCCACGTGGGAGCTTTTAAGGATGAGTTCTACCCTGTAAAATCTCTACCAGCAGATCGACCAATTCATGTATCCACATACATGGCAACTTGCGCTTTCGTTTGGGTTTGCGTGCTTAAAGCAGAAGCCGCAGCGGCAATTGACGAGTCTATGCCTAACAACAACATGACTCATTCCAATCGGACTCAGTTTGTGATGAATGTAGATTGCAGGGGTAGGGTGGAGCCTCAAATCCCAGCAACATACTTTGGAAATTGTATAAGGCCTTTTGTGGTTATTGGAGAGAGAAGTGATTTGTTAAGAGAAGATGGAATTGTTGTGGCAACACAGTTGATAGAAGAGGCGATTAGGGAATTAGACAAAGGAGTTTTGAGAGGTCTAGAGAATGGAATTTCAGACTTGTTAAGGGTGGAGACAGGGCGAGTTATTGCAGCAGCTGGGTCACCAAGGTTTGGACTTTATAGGTTGGATTTTGGGTGGGGAAAGCCAAAGAAGATGGAATTTGTATCAAATGACATAACGGGATCTATATTTATGAAAGAGAGTCGTAATTTAGATGGTGGAGTTGAGATTGATTTGGCTCTCAATAAGAAGGAAATGGATGTCTTTGCTTCAGTGGTTGTCAATGAGTTGAAGGGCCTTAAGGCTCTTTGATTGATATATCTAAAGTTCCATTTTTTTTTAAAATTTCTGTTCTTAAAGATGATGTATTGAGTACCAAAAGCATAGCTTGCATGTCAACAATTAATTAATGTTGTTTATTCATCCCTTCAATTGAACTGTTTCAGACATTATCGATATATTAATACTATATAATATATATATATATATAGTATTATCATAATATCGCGAGATCACGCCCGCCGGTGACTACCCGCTGGCGGGCTGTTGTCACTATGAATGTAGAGCACATAGCTCAACAATTAATTAATGTTGTTTATTCAAATTTTTTTTCCATTAGTTTTTCCATATATATTACGTTGGCACCTTATAAAATGTATTCCCATGGAATTTTCATGTCTTTCTAAAATGCACTTAAATAGTTGGCTACAGCTGTCAAGCTATCTTCGATTAGGCCACATTATCCTAATATAACGAGCAGTAAGAATGAGACTTAATTATCGTATCCTAATATAACGAGTCTGAGTACTCCATATTCACACATAAGCTCACCTTTTTTCTTTCCCCCTCAATCGGATCAGCTAGCATGCTGTCTTTCTCAGATTATAGGCAGTTGAGGGGTTTGTGATCAAAGCACCAACGGAAAATGTTTTGTAATTCAAGGCATCCATTCTAATATGAATAGGGAATTGAAGAAAGGAGACGGAGGCAGAGCTTGTAATTTTATTCTTGATTTTACTTTACTTCTTGTTTGAATGTTCCAGTGCCCAAGCCTCTTCCATCATGAATGTTCCGCAAAACCAGAATGGATACCGGTGGTGGCAGTGAGGTCAATGATGTCGTCGATGATGGGACGGGATTGCAAAGGCGTTGGGTGAGTGGGGTTGCAAGAAGAAGAAAATAGTGTAAGGGTAAAATAGTCTTTTTTTAACTATAACTAACAACAGGCTAACACCGTTAAGAATGTAAATAGATTGAATTCGATTGGATAGTGAATATTCGTATCCGATGGATTCGGATAATATTCTATCTGTTTTGTTGATGAGGATTAGGGTTGAGAATTGAGAGTTCAACAATTACCCTTTCTTCTACTCTTCTTAGTTTTTTATTTTCTTACGTTTATTACTTTTTATTTTAGTAGATATGTGATTCCATGTATTATAATGCATAAAACAATATATATAAACCAATAGAAAATCTAGAAAAAGAATCACATTGTCTACTTATAAAATTATAAAAATAAGAAACAAAATCCAATAAGGTAATTTAGTTGGATAGATGGACACAGATATATTTCAAACATTTTAATACCGTCGGATTGCTAAACGATGGATAATAATCGGTATACTCGTATTCAATTAGTTTTTGAGCAAATTTGGATTTTCCTAAACGGATATGAATGAGGATCAAATGCACATTTTCGAATATCCATTGACATCAGAATCAGCAAACGGCCCGGCCAGCTTGACTTCATGATTCATTCGCTCTGCATTTCCGATTTTCGAATGGCCTTAAATACCATCAGCCAAAGAGGGTCCGGGTGTAATTGGACAAAGTCGAAGGAAGGAATGTTTAATTAGGCCATTAATGTACAGGGGAGAAGGATGTAATTTTCACTTAAAAAATATTATTAAACCGAATGAAAAAGAAGAGTGATGCATGAGTCCCCGCATGTACAGCATCTTCCAAACTAATAATTATTAATGTTGGATGTTAACTTGAAATGAGTGTGTAAATTGAATCGTTATCCTCTCCTGTTACAGTACAGTGTAATAACGCATCGTGCGGTACTGCAGAGACCATGTGACACAACGGATCCCATATGGTGTACATGGTCTCTGCAGTCGTTGTACGATGCGTTACAACACCGTGCTGTACAGGAAAAAATAAAAATTCGTGTAAATTGTAATACAAAATACGTCCAAAAGTGAAGTGGGATCCTATTCCTAACACACGGAGTCACTCGAGCTGGGTCCCAAGGGTGTGAGCCGACCAGAGGGAATCCACCATGTTGTCCGGTCGGTTCAGATCCATGTGAACAACATTATGGACTGGTAATATGACAATGAACAGTTGAAGTGTGGTGGAAGACTGTCATAATTCATGTTGTACACTTGTACTAGAGAAAAACTTTAAAACAGTTGAAGATGTTTAATTTTTAGGACCACTGAAATTAGAGAACCAAGTGTGTAGCCAATATTATGGACCCACTCATGATGGATGCCATCTGAGTGGTTTACATCCATTATCGTACGTTCTCGTATCACTCACCCTCAGATAAAGCTGAACAGTGTTTTGGAATGGTATATGACAATGAACCCAATAATGTGGTGGGAGACAGTCATCATTATTGTTTGCCACGGTAAACTATAAGTCACCCCTTGGTTTTTAAATGAAACTCAGACAATCCCTTGGTTTTTGAAACAACTCAAATCACCAAGTGTTGTGTGTGGTCAACATTATGGATTGGTATATAACATTGAAAATTACAATGGATGATTGATTTTTGGGAAAATTTCTATCATTCTTCTATACTTACTGTCTATTTGTCTATTTGTTTATTCAAACGTTTTTACTCCAACTTTCTTTTTTAATTATTCAAAAAAAACAAAAAAAAAGTAAAAAAACTTTTACCTCTTCTAGGGGTGTCAAACGGTCGATTTAACCTAGTTTTGATCTCAGAATGATTGAGACTTAAATGAAACCGTTAAAAAACTTTGGTTTTCGGTTGGTTTCAATTTCAGTCTAGTGCAATTTTGTTTTATCTCTGTTTTTTAATATCAGTTTGATCGATTTGTTTTCTGGTTTGAACCATAATAAAATCTTACATTCATAACTTATTAGTGAGGAAAGATTCTATAAAAACATTTTATTTCTCTTTCCCCATGTCAAACAAGTAAACAACAATAAATAGAAAAATTAATTTGATGTGTTCATGTTGTAATCCGAACAAAAAAGAATAAATTGTAAGGGAAAGATAATTAATATTAAAATCAATGGATAAATAGAATTTATAGCGAAATCATTATTACAAATCATATTATTATTTATCATTAATTGTAAAGGAAAGATAACTAATATTGAAATCAATGAATAACTAATTTTGGAATCACAAAATGAAGCATACCATCAAATCAAATCATTCATTTGAGTATCCAATTAATTTTTTTTCCCGGTTTCATTCAGTTTGGTTTTCAGTTTTGATATTGTTCGATTCAGTGCAGTCCGATTTTCAATCGATCCCTTCATACCCCAGTCCAAAATCAATCCAATAAGAATCAGTTCAGTTCGATCCAAGTTTTTTCGATGGGTTTTATCGGTTCAAGCTAGGTTTTGACACCCTTAACCTCTTCTTCTTCCTTGATACTTTAAAATACTCAAATCACCCTTTGTATCAAACCCCAATATGCCAAATTAGTCTCTACCGTTAGTTTTATGCTGTTAAGTGACGATGTTAGCCAATTAAATAAATAAAAATCCCTAAACTACCCTTGACATCCAAACATAGATTTTGAAAGGTAGTATTGTAAATTTAATTTTAATATTTTAGTATAAGGATAAAATAGTCCTTTCACACCAATAAGTAACAATAGACTAACACCATTATTGTAGAGATGGACGAATGAGTATTTTAAAAAAATCAGGGAGTGATTTGAGTTTTGTTTTAAAATCAAGAAAATCAGGGAGTGATTTGAGTTTCGTTTGAAAATCAAGAGGTGACGTGTAATTTATTCAAATAAAATACCATCTTTAGGATCTATATTTTATATCTTTACTGATTTACTCTTCCTCTCCTAAGAGGTAGAGTCAAGCGTAACTGCAACCATCAGGTACAACTGCAGGCATGGTGTTTTACTGTTTTTTAATCTACAGATGGAATTTTTCTCTTCTCAGGTTTCTGCTCCGATAGATGCGCAAGTTCCTCTCATAAGAGGGGCAGAAATGGCGACCTCACCCCACCCAGATCGATCACACTCTTGATTCTCTGGGATTCTAAAACAGTGATGTGACGCTCACCGCTCACCTATTAGCTTCTTATGTTCCAGGAAATAATACTTGTCCGGTATACCAGTGGTTAGTGGCCAGAAATGACTGTTGCCTTCAGTACCAGTTTTTTAATCAAACATTTGTGCGAAGTTCTTGCTTTTCCCCCTCCTCTCCATGACTCTCACCGACAGAGTGTCTAACCTTCAGATCATCTTCACACTCTTTTAGCAGCACTAAGTAGCAACTAGTGATCATCCAGCAATAATGGCACCAAGCAAGCCGGTGAAGGTGATCGAGTCATGCAGAATAGGCCCTCCAAAAGGCTCAATCACCTCTACCTTCACCACTCTCCCTCTCACTTTCTTTGATCTACTTTGGTTATCATTGCCAACCCCTCAATTGCTCTACTACTATGATTTTCCCCAACCACTCGCTCAATTCACTCACTCTTTCCTTCCTCACATCAAACAAACTCTCTCTCTCGCCCTTATTAATTGCTACCCATCTTGCAGGAAATCTCTCCTGGCCCCTTGACTCCTCGAAACCCATGGTCAAGTATGTCGATGGTGACTCCATCTCCTTCATCGTAGCCGAATCTGATGCCAACTTCCACCATCTCTCCAGCAACGATCCAAAAGATGCAGAAGAATTACATCCTCTCGTCCCTCATTTGCCTGTATCAGCATCAGTTGTCCCTGTATCTGCAACCCAAGTCACTGTTTTCCCTAATTCCGGAATCTCCATCGGAATCACGATTCACCACTCAATCGTTGACGGAAGAGCACTCACCCATTTCATGAAGATATGGGCTTTGATTTCCAGGTTAGGAGAAGCATCGCTATCGAATGAGTTCCATCCATTCTTGGACAGGACTGTGATTAAGGACCCCAACGACATCGAGAAGACATACTTGGAGGAGTTAGTGAGATTCATGGGTTCTGAATCAGAATATGCAGGGAATCGAAGATTAAGAATGATGGATATCAAATTACAACCTGATATGGTTCGAGCTACGTTTCAGGTTAATCCAGCCAATGTTGGGAAGATAAAGGAGTTGATGATCTTGGATCAGCGCAAGGTGTATGAGAAAAAGACACAACTCCCAATTCGTCTATCAACATTTGTGGCAACTTGTGCTTATGCTTGGGTCTGTTTGATTAAAGCAGAAGGTAAAGTGATCAAGTCCGACGACATGGGCATGGCACGTCTTGCCATAAATGTGGATTGTAGGGCTCGGCTTGACACACCTATACCGGGAACATACTTTGGGAATTGTGTTAGAGGTTGTATTGTGACTTCAGAGAGAGCTGATTTGATGAGAGGAGATGGAGTTGGTGTGGCAGCAGAGTTGATAAGGGAGGCGATGAAGGGACTGCGAAAAGAAGTTTTGAGAGGTATGGAGAATGTTCTTTCAAACTTGTTAAAACTAGAGTCCAGGAGAGGTTTTGCAGCTGCTGGAGTGATGGGTTTTGGGATTTATGAGACAGATTTTGGGTGGGGGAGACCAAAGAAGGTGGAGTTGGTATCCAACGATAGAACGGGAGCATTGTTTATGAGAGAGAGCCGTGATATGGATGGTGGAGTTGAGTTTGATTTGGTTCTTGAAAAGCAGGTAATGGATGCCTTTGCCAAGGAGTTCTTTCATGGGCTTCACCGCTCAAGCTTGTAACTTAATTTGAAAGGGAATGAACAACCTTTGTGTGAATTGTACCACTTTTTAATATCAGTTTCAGTTTCAGATTACATGTACAAGTTATTTAGAATGCTTATTCATTATATCAATTAGTTGGTTGATCCTGATAGAATAATCCATGCGGAACATTCATGGAAATCAATGACCATACAAATAAATCTAGGGGTGTGATTGGCGTACTTGGATCCATAGTTATAGAAGTCGAAACCGAATACATTTTACGATTCCTGTCGCACACGAACGTTGGTCTGGTCTCCCATCTTCCACTTTTTCACTTTAGGTTTTCATTTTTGGTTAGTCACTTAATGGGCCAGTGACAACTATTTATAGTGGTGAGGATAGGGATCAACCTTACAAAGAAACTAGGGTTTCCTTCCCATTAAGGAAACAATACCTTAGGTCCACACATAGTAACTGGACTCGCACCATTAATGTATGTCCCATCAACACAACTAAATCGATTTTGTTAAAATAAAATGGGACTATGCCAGTCCACCTTATGAAAATCTTACAGATCCATCCCTATACATATCTCGCAAGATCAATACTGGGGATTTGATATCGATACCTCAAACCATGGTCTCAACCCAAGCACAACATAAGTCTACTTTACTAAAGGGTAAAGGCTGGGCTCCCACCCCCCTCTGAAAAAAAGATTTTCTTGCATTCTTGTTTTCAACCCTTTGATTGGTGCATGTTGCTAGCTTACCAAAAACTGGTGGCATGTCCAACCCTCTCCCTTAAATATTTTTGGGAGCCAAGTTGATTAACAAGACTGGTTGAACTGCAAATCATTAGTTTACTCTTTTGATCAAAACATGCTTCACTAGCCAGTTGGTTTTCATTATTTTCCAAATGTTCATCCATTATCTGTCCAGGCTCCAAACAAACCCATGCATGACTTCTGTAGAAAGTAGAAACTACAGATTCAGATCTAATGAAATTTCCTTGTGTGCCATTATCATCACCCTCTGTCCCCAAGTTATCCCTAGAAAATATCCACCTGCCTCTTTGACTTTCTCACTAAAAAGTCCACAACATCCTCCCACTCACTACTACTCTAGAATAAAAAAAAAGAAGGTAAAATTACACTGCCACCCCTTGAGGTTTGTATTAAATACAGAGCGACCCTTTGTGTTTCTAAATTATATAGCCACACCCCTTGAGTTTTGGTTAGTTGTTACAGTCAGCCCCACTCCGTTTATATCATTTCGGTTAAGTGGTAAGGTGTTGATAATTCATGACATAAAATGACTAATAAACCCCTATTAGGGGTGTGAGCTTATCACCCCCTTCCTATCCTCTCATTACTCCATCTCCGTCGCTAACATTCTGCAGTTTTGATTCTCCATCTCCATTAGTTTCTCGCCCATTCTCTCTTTCTTTCTCTCGTTCACACCCTTTGCTATTGAAGCATAGTGTCTCTTGCAATTTTTTTATTCAACATTCTGCAGAACAGAGATGTATAAATGAATACCTGCAACTCCATCGCTGACCTGCAACTCCTCGCAGAACAGAGGAGTCCCACACCACTTCTCTCCCCTTCCCATCCTCTCATTACTCCATCTCCGTCGCTCACATTCTGTAGTTTTGATTCTCCATCTCCATCAGTTTCTCACCCATTCCCTGTTTCTTTCTCTCGGTCACACCCTTTGCTATAGAAGCATAGTGTCTATTGTTGAGACTTAGGAGAAAAGCATAGTGTCCATTGCAATTTTTTTATTCAAATTCATTCTCCTCTTTGATGAATCTGACCAAAAACCTTACCCTTCAAATGACTGATATCCTTGGGCGAAGTCTTCGGGGTTTTCAGATGGGAAATCTCAACTGGAATTAGCCAGAAGACAAGTGATTGTTTACTCATCAAATGCTCCGAAAGTTAAAAGCGTCATGGAGTTGGAGAAGAACTAAATCTCTTCCGGTAATTTGTAGCAATCGATACTGCTCTTACGACTTCATTCCCTTACCCTGCCTGTCGTCAAAAACTTTACCCCATGAATCATGATAAGACGAGTTTCTCAAATTAAGATTTTGGTTAGTAGAAGGGAAGAGGTGAGGTCTGGTGGGGATGTTCTCATGTAGTGGAAGGAAAATGGAAGAAATAAAAAAAGAGAAGGAGAGGGTTCGGTGGTGAGGTTCTTGTTAGTGGAAGAAAAGAGAAGAAGAATATAAGAAGGGGATGGATTAAAGGGTTCAATTAGTGGAAGGAAAGAGATGAAGTGGGTCGGTCTAGAGGCAAAAGGAAAATAAGAGGTTTCGGTTTGGACTGTGAAATAGAGAATGGGATTGGATGATTTCAGTTATGAAATGGAGATGGTGAATGACCGATTAAGTTTCAGAGGATGGATGGAGAAGTGAGATTGGAAGAAGATTTGGCTGGGATTTCAATTAGGTTCAGGTAATTGAATTTTACGATCGTAGTTTGACCTGAAGATCAGGGCATCTAGACGGGTGAAAGTAGACGGAATAGCAGATTGGGTTTGCAGATTTTTTAGGCCTAATAGCGAATGAATGAGAGCGGGAAAAAAAATCCAAGAGAGAATAGAGGGAGAAGAGATGAGGGAGAGATGACATATGCAGTGGAGTTGTAGGTCAGCCATGGAGGCAACTTCAAATTTGGGGAAGAAGACAACAGTAAAAAGGGTTTTTTTATTTTAAAAGAGGGCAAAGTTGGTATTTAAAATGTATTATTTAACATCGTCCACTCAGGGGGTGTGGCTGTATAATTTAGAAACATAGGGGGTCGCTCTGTATTTAATACAAACCTCAGGGGGTGGCAGTGTAATTTACCCAAAAAAATAGGGTAATTTACACATACCACCTCTGAGGTTTGACGAAAGGATAATTTTACCCCCCAGTTTTGAAAAATTCTGTGTACCCCCTGAGGTTTGCAAACGGTAACAAATAAACCCATTCCGTCAGTTCATGACTAACAGTGTTAAAATCAAAGGATAAAGTTACAAAAATACCCCTCCAAGAGGGGGGAAAAAAAAAACTGGGGAAGATGAGTTGCAGGTATCTTGAAACAAATCTTCCTTCCTGTAGAACTAAAGCTACTGCTAGATATACTCAACAGAGATTCAGATTCCGAGCCTCTGCTTCTGAGCACAGATATTGAAAAACCCTAACCTCCAAACCCATAAAGGATCCTGCCTTGCCTCTTACGAGCATAAACCACATCCATGGCGGTCACGGTCTTCCTGCGAGCGTGCTCTGTATCAGTAACCGCATCACGAAGCAACCCTCGTTGCCCATCAATTCATTCAATGTTCATCGATTACTCATCACCAGTGTCATGGTTGCTGCCAAATTCATGGATGACATGTGAGTTACCTCCCAGGAAGGGCTTTGAGAGCTCTCTCCTAAATCACAACTCTTTTCTTGAATGGCGCTTTGCTCCGAGCGATGAGATACCTCCACCATAGTTTCAAGCTGAACGGATTCCTTACTATCTCTTCTTCGTAGAGCAAATCATGCATCCTGACTAGGGTAGAGCTCCTTAGGAATGGACATTGACGGTGAAGTTGTAGGTTTCAAACACTATGAGAAAACCTATCTGTGATTTGCTGAGTTCTGCTGAGGATGAGGATGGTGTATAATGATAGTGTATGGTGAAGTTGCAAGTTTCAGACACTTATGAAAACCCTATTTTGCGATTTGCAGAAGACGAAGAGATGGATAACACTTCCAAAAATAAAAGAGATACTAAAGATTTCCACCGATGTCCAAATTTTGGAGATTGCTTCTCTTCCACCACCCTCTCGCCGGATTCCGGCCGAAGAATGACATACAGCCTTTGTACATCGTCGGATCTGTGAGCTTCTTCTTTGTCCACCTTTTATAACTTTTGCTTTCAATTTTTACCAATTTAATAGGTTACAGAGGGATTGGTGGAAGTAGGATTGAAACTGTTAGCGGATTTTTGAGGAACGGAGGAACTGTAGCTATTAGGAAGAATAGGGTTTGTACGGTTCTAAGTCTTCAATGCTTCTTTGATGTTCTATGAACCTGGTAAAAAATGGGTTTGGTGAGGTTATCTGCTTTCAAACCAAACGATTTGGGGCACCATTGCGATTCGTGAAATTGAAATGAAGGCATCATCTTCTTTGGCTGCCACCGTATCATTCGTCCAACCTCGTCACCGCTGCGACTTGGAAAGTCCCCGCCGGTGTGCTGCTACTGCTGCAATCTCAAGAGCCTCCCTTCTCTTTGCTCGATTAGTTCTCCTCCTCTACCTTCTTCACACCTGCACAGCCCACAACCACCATCTTCTTCCTCACACTAATCGTTGCAACCCTTCTTGTCGCCTCTATGTGTCCACCTACAAAACCTGCAAACATTTCTCTAACTTTTGACATTCGAATCCACAGAGACTTTTGAGGATACCTGCAACTCATCTTCCCCAATCGATTGGGGAAGATGAGTTGCAGGTTTTTTTTTTGTTTGTTTTCTTACAAGGGCAATTTTGTCAGTTCACTTTAAATTTTTAACGTTGTTAGTCATGAACTGACAGAATGGGCTTATTTGTTATCGTTTGCAAACCTCAGGAGGGTACGTAGAATTTTTCAAAACTGAGGGGTTAAAATTATCCTTTCGTCAAACCTCAAGGGTGGTATGTGTAAATTACCCAAAAAAATATTATCTTGGATTCTTGGTCATTTACATCTGTAAACCAAACAAGAATGGCCCCACATCCCATCTACTAATCTTGTTTTAAACATTGGATCTCCTTGCTGTTTCTGTAGTAGGCCTGGTCCTAGTATACCAAACTTCTTTCACTTATCAAAAAGAAATGGTAGAGGCAGGGTATTGGATTGCGTGCCTGAGCATATAGGGTCGTTGGATGTGTGCTACACACTATCGTGTTATAGAAGAACCCAACCCGCATAATATGCCACTTTGGTGTTTAAACTAATGAAAAATAAGGAGTGTTCTAGAGCAAGTTGAATTTATGTATGTAGTTATCAGAAATTAGCATAAATTATTATTTTTGGGTAATAATTAAAAGGGGCACTGTTCTTGGTGCCACAGCGCAGGCTATGCTTAGGCAACATGGGGGTGGGTGAAATGACCACCCTGCCCCCCTCACAGGCTGCCCTTGTGCCTGGGCGCAGCCTGCGCTGCGGCACAGAGAACATTCTCCCTAATTAAAATATATAATTCTCAAGGATTGTAAACTCCTTTTGGAGGAGGATATGCAAGCAACACCTCCACAACCGACCTTAAGCCCAACACCCAGCATTGATAATGAAAGGAAAGCACATCAAAGGCCCATTAGATCATATGAAAACTAAGAAACAGAAGATGTAAAGAAATAATATGTAACACAATACAAAAAACAAAAAAAAAACAAAACAAAACAAAAAAAAAACAAAACAAAACCAAAAATGGCGTATGTAGTGAACGAGGCTCCCCACTGCAGAGTCTAACCCTAGCTCAAACAATTAAGCTAACCAAAACCAGGAATTGGATTCGTTGAATCGTTTGATTCTTAATGGAATCGGCATTGACCGATCCAAACAATTGCAACCGATTCCCATCAATTATTTTCCATTTTCAGCAGAACCCCGTTCCGTTTTTTGAAACCTTTACCAAGCCTATGTGTGAGATTCATATATAACCGACATGGTTAGTTGTATAATCCATTACATACATTGTCTAGACTGGGCCAACGGCAAAAGCCCATGGCTTTAAGCCCTCATTTTTAAGCCCTTAAAAGAAAAAAGCCATGCTTTTTTGAAAGATCAGAAATCATGGTATGGGTCCCGCATTTTGGCTTTTTTAGGGCTCCATCCATTTTGGCCATTGTGACACGCTTTGGGGATTTTAGGATTAGTTTGGATAGGGACTTCAGGTGACTATGTTCTCAAGTCCATCATGAATTCACATCGGATCTGGTTCTTTGGTCTTGGCTGTGTGGCCTTAGGCTCTCTTATTTTATCAACAGTGAAGTGACTGACCAATGAGTCAAGCAAACACAGTTGTACCAATTTCCTACTCTGAATGATTTATTCATGAATTCTTAACAAGATGCAACTACTAATCAAACATCTCTCTCTCTCTCTCTCTCTCTGTACTCTGTAGTGAAAGACTGATACCATGAACTTCCATTTATCGGTGGTCATTGCTGTAGTTGTTGCAGCTTTCCTGCAACTATTCATATCAGCTGAGATCCTAGAAACTTCTTCCTCAGAGACTGATAGAATCAGTGAGTTGCCAGGACAACCAAAGGTCAGCTTCCAACAGTTCTCAGGATACATCACTGTGGATGAAAAGCAAGAGAGAGCACTGTTCTACTACTTTGTTGAGGCAGAAACAAACCCAGCTTCAAAACCTCTTGTTGTTTGGTTCAATGGAGGTATGATAGAGTTTCCTTCTCCACTTGATCATATCTGATTATCACAGATTTAATAACTTATATATGTGAAATCATGTACGGTTTCTGGGTTTAATTTTCTTTTTAGGGCCTGGTTGTTCTTCTGTTGGAATAGGGGCATTCTCTGAGCATGGACCTTTTAGACCAAGTGGTGACATATTAATCAGAAATGAGTATAGCTGGAACAGAGGTATCAAATCCAATTTTTTTTTTTTTTTTTTCTCTTTTGGGTTTCTTGTTAGGTTTGATTTATAGGCAGATAAAGGATCTACCCAAAGAATTGACTTGATTTTATCTCACTTTTATTTACAGAAGCAAACATGTTATACATTGAGTCACCAGCAGGTGTTGGGTTTTCATATTCTACCAATGCCTCCTACTATAAAATGGTGGACGACGAGATGACTGGTATGACAGAGAATTCAGAAATTGTGAATTTATGAAATTTTCCAAAACCATTGAAATATATGTTTGGGCTAAACATATAATAATGGATGATGATTCAATAAAATTTCTTTTGTTTCATGTTATTTGTTTACTATGATTCAGTCATTCAAAAGCATATAGTATCAATTGTGATGTGGTGTCTACTGATGTCTTCTTTACTAAAATGTATGTATGAATCTCATAGGTTCTAAATTCTAATACATTGTTTTCTTTCTGTTCTTAAGCCAAAGACAATCTCATGTTCCTTAAGCGCTGGTTTCTCAAGTTTCCAGAATATAAGAATAGAGATCTCTTCATCACTGGAGAAAGCTATGCTGGTACTGTTTAACTAATCACTCTTCTAGTCATCAAACAGAGAATAGTAGAGATAACCTTCTGAATTTGTTTCTATAACCAGGCCATTATGTTCCACAACTCGCACTTCTCATTGTTCAGTTAAACAAGGAGGAGAAGTTGTTCAATCTGAAGGGCATATCTGTGAGCTCCATAAAGAAACTCTAAACAAAAAGCTTAGATGATTACTTGGTTATTCCTTTCTTTAATATTTTCCCCCAATTATATATTGCTTGAGCTGAATAGTAGGATTAATTTCTCCATTTCAGCTGGGTAATCCTCTTTTGGAATATAATACTGACTTCAATTCAGTGGCTATATATTTCTGGTCACATGGGTTGATATCAGACTCAACATACACAGCCTTCACTACAATTTGTAACTACTCTCGCTACCAAAGTGAGTATTTCAGAGGCACTGTTTCCCCTGTTTGTGCCGGAATTGCAAACCAGGTGTATGGAGAAATTACTCGTGACTACATTGATTTATATGATGTCACACTTGATATCTGTCTATCATCTATTCAATCACAATCGAAGGCTCTCACTCGCTCGGTGAGTTTAATCAATTAATGTTTCTTCTTTAAAGATTTATTTACTTCTTTTCTCTCCTTTTCGCATTATATTTTGACTCTGGCCATTTGATATTCCATTCCAGCAATATGAAGATAAAATAGATGTCTGTGTAGATGATGAAACACATAACTATTTAAACCAGAACGACGTACAAAAGGCTCTTCATGCTCACCTTGTGGGTATCACCAGATGGAATTCTTGCAGTGAGTATGTATCTCTTCTCTCATATAAAAGAGTTTGCTACAAATTCACATTAGATGATTTCTGCAATTTAATAGCTACAGTTAGTAGTTTCTAAAACCAGTTGTTTCTAGTGTTGTCCACTATCAGATGCTTAACTTAGAGATACCAACAATTCATATCTTGGGGTCACTTGTCAGATCTGGGATTCGAGTAATGGTTTACAGGTAAATTCTTAAGCCAAATACACTGGATTTATGTCTTTACCTTATGAGTATCTTGTTTGGTTTCAACATCAGTTCTACCTGCAAGCAGTTTAGCTAGCATGAGGTGAACTAAAATGTTGGAAATGAATCTCTGTACATTTGAATGAAGAGTATCCAAAACAGTCTACTGAAGGGATGTAGAAACACTCCTTGATATCACTCTACTATAGAGAGTGATTTTGTTTGAACTTCAACAATTGCATCACATTAATTTCATTCATGATCTCCTTTGATGTTATAATAAAGGCTTTCTTGTAGCTAATTATACATATTTAATGTCCTTTATAGTGGAGATCAAGACTCTGTTATACCATTAACGGGGAGTCGGACTTTGGTCCACAGATTGGCAGATGAATTGGGACTCAACACAACTGTGACTTATAGAGCTTGGTTCTCACAAAAACAGGTTACGCTACTGGGCATAACTTTTAAGAACTTTCAAAGACTTCCTCTGATTTTCTTGCCTGGGTTTCATTGATTTCTTTCATTCACTTGTTTAAATAGAAAATTTTCTTGTCATTGAAATTATATAGAGCCAAAGCCCAAGAATTCCAATGTATTGTTTCAATTCAAGTATGGCTGCACTGCAAATCTGCAATCAAGGTTGATTTAGAACATCTAATCTAATGCATTTTCGAATAATTGGGAGAGAAAAAGGGTGGTAAAAAAATGAAGTTTTTGTAGTCTAGATTTCTATGCTATTTGTTACAGAATATTGTTGGCTTTTTTTTTCAGGTTGGTGGATGGACACAAGTGTATGGTGATATCCTATCCTTTGCCACCATTAGAGGTGCTTCTCATAAAGCTCCATTCTCACAACCAGAGAGATCGTTTGTACTGTTCAATGCATTTCTTGAAGGCAAGCCATTACCAGAAGCATTCTGAATATAGAATAAATCCATTGATAGAAATGGGAAAATAATTTAATTATGATGCTTTATAATAAACAGGGGGAAACTAATGCTCCTAGTTGCCCTTTTAGGAACATAACTGGAAATCTGTACATCAGGATGGTAATTTTGGATTTTTACAATTCTTTTAATCGACACAAGAACAGGGGAAAAAAAATCACAGAGCTTGATGATGATTATGTTTATCTATGTTGCTTCCCATCAGTCTAATGTCTACAAGAGGCTTTCTCATTTTGTCTACCTCCTTTTCTTTCTTCAATAATATTGTTTGTAATTAAATTTAAGGGAAAAAGATGTATACGCACGTGCACATTGCTCTCACACTTTATCTTTTGTCAATACTTTCTCTCCTCTTTGACCATGTGGGTTCCTCTACATACGAATCGTGTGGCATCACCTTCCATGCGTTCACATGATCCCAACATCGACAATAGAACTCAATTGGGATAACATCAGGGCCAATAGCTTTATTAGTTGGTAGACAGAAGACTATGGACTTAATTTCTTCACATGTGATTGGAGATTGAAGGTGGGCAATGCCATTAGCACTTAATTAATTAAAAAAAGGTCTAAACTAAACCCTATAGAATATTAGAGAGAGAAGGATGAGGAGTGAAGAAGTGTGTGAAATAGGAAGTACAAGAATGCAAAAAGTGAGATGGTAATATGTTACCTGTAGAGCCTCTGATGGGGAGAAAACCATAATAGTTCAATAAGAATAGGAAATAAAAGATGGTCTAACCAGTGGCGTTCAAATCAAAATGGTTTAGACGGAAAATCCATAGAAACTGGGTCCGTGAGCTATAGAATAAGGCAATGATCTAACACAACAAAGAAGTTGAATGATTTTAAAATTGGAAAAATTACATTGCCAATGAGCATTAGCCACTTCGCTCGTCTTTATTGCATGTGGCTCCCACATTGACTGACTAGTTGTCCAAGTGAAAGGTACCCCCAATATGTGGGAGATCTTCCAATTTACATGATAATAAATATGAATTAAACAACAAAATTTGGTGAAAAAGAATGGTGTTACCTCCTCAACGCTCATGAGGATAAGGAATAGCATTAAAGTCACCCATAGCCACCCAGACGTTATCATGCACGTCAGCCATCGATTCCAAATCATTGTAGACTTGACCTAATTTCAGTTAATGCGAGCAATCACACCATTGGTGTTATTGCAAGAAACCACAAGCACCATTCCTCCATCACTGGAGAAGTCCCGAGACAAACAAAATGTTGTCCGCATTTCTCCTCCTTTATTATATGATATGAACAATTTCTCATTATTCAATCATGTGAGGACACGTCGAAAGAAGGAATCAAGAAAAGAATGATAAACAGAAGAAAGGGGTAAAAGATCTACTACAACGAAGGTTAGGTAAGCCCAAGAGTAGGGAATCAAGATTCTGGAAAGGGCATTCTTGGAAATGCACTATGAAAATTGGAATAAGGGAGAAGGCTATAAATAAGAGGAAAGGGGACAGCGAAGGAGGAATTGGAATGAAAAATTCTCCCACTCCTCCAAAGGATTCAGATCTGTTTTTTCTCTCCCACTCACTCTCACACTTCCATGAATGTCTGGATCTTAATTCTCTTCATTCACCTTTGTATGTTCCAATTATGATTCGAACGAATTAATTTGATTGAGATCTCTAGATCTTTGATCCTTGAATTGAAGTATTATCAAAGGATTCTTGCAATTTACTTTGTACAACACTATATATCCTTCACTCTCAACTTGCAGGAAGGTAAGATTGAGAGATGAAGGGTGAAAGGAGGGACTGATTGTTGAGATGAGCATAGTGTGTTGAATATGACCGTTATGTGTTGGGGATGATAAAGATGTATCACAAAAATTAAATGTTATCTATATGTAGGATAAGACCATGGATAATGTGTCGCTGATCACAAAAACTGCTCTTTTATTATCAATTTTAAAATTCCTTAATTACGTGACTCCCTGGGCTGAGCGTTAGATTCCTAAAACTACTCGATTCCTCTAGGTCCCGAGTTAGCAAAGAATCTTGGATTCATTGCTTTTGTTTTTCTTTGTAAAGTGGGTACTCGACTTGATAGCATATTGCCATATTGAGTTTAGGCGAGTCGAGACAAGTTCGGCAGATTCTGGCAGAGTCGGACTGATTCCGAGATGATTTGACTCATAATAGAAACAGAGTCGACGAAAAACCTTGTTACAAGGGAGATGTTTTTGCCTTACATAAATATATGGAGTTGGAAAAATCTGTAATAGCTAGAACAAGATTTTCTCTCCTGTTTCAGTCAATTACTTATCATCCTAAATGTCGGTTTCTGCAACAAAGAAGTAATTTCAGCTCACTTTGATGAGTTTCCAATTAGAGCCATTTGAGTTTTGATCTAAAAATTATGAGTTTCATTGCAGATTGGCAGTTGTTACAGGAGCCAACAAAGGGATTGGTTTGGAGATATGCCGACAGTTAGCCTCTAATGGCGTAGCAGTGATCTTGACAGCCAAAGATGAGAAAAAGGGTGTTGAAGTTGTTGAGACGCTCAAAGCGTCTGGACTGTCTGATCTGGTTTTTCATCAGCTTGATGTGATAGACCCTGCTAGTATTGATTCCCTGGCTGATTTCATCAAAACCCAGTTTAGAAAACTTGATATCTTGGTAGTCTTCTGGAACCCATCAGCTCAATCAGTTTAATTTTGATTCAGCACCGAATTTTCCTCAGAACCCATTTGCAGAAATTCCTGATGGATAAGTTGGAACTCACTAATTGCAGGTTAACAATGCAGCAATTTCCGGAATCATGCTAGATGATGATGCTCAGAAGGCACTGATGACAGTTGCTGTAAAGTCTTTGCTCTGAAATTTTATCCATTACCTCTGCAATATTCACAGAAAGCAGCAGCTTGTTAAGGATTTTGGTTTCTGATCTGCTTAAATTCACTGATACAGCCCGAGGCAAAGCCTGCAAAATTCTGGGAATTAGCGAGGCAAACCTGAGTCTGTAGTGGAATGTCTGCAAGCAAACTACTATGGAGCCAAAAGAGTGACTGAAGCACTTCTTCCCTTCCTTAAGCTATCTGATTCACCTCGAATTGTTAATGTTTCCTCTGGCTTGTCTAGGCTAAAGTTATAGAGTCTAATAGATTACAAATACCAGGTTTTTATTCTGTGAAAATTTTGATCTGCTAAAAGTTTCATTAAGAATCCGAACTCAACTCCATAGCATCATTTCCATTTTTGACATCTACGCATTAATGCTTTTCCCTAACTTAATTTGTATTGATTTCTTTCTTCTTCATTTTGGTATTGAGTTTATATTGCAGAACATATCTGATACTTGGGCGAAAGCAGTGCTAAGTGATGTAGATGGTCTCACAGAAAAGAGGGTGGATGAGGTTCTGAAGAAGTTTCAGAAGGATTTGAAGGAGGGTTTATTGGAAACTCAAGGCTTAACTGCCTATATAATGTCCAAAGCAGCCTTGGATGCCTACACAAGATTTCTAGCAAATAAGTTACCAAAATTCCGCATAAATTGTGTAACCCCTGGATTTGTCAAAACTGACATTAACTACAACATTGGGCACTTAACTGTTGAAGAAGGTGCAGAAGGTCCTGTAAAGTTGGCTTTGTTGCCTGATGATGGCCCTTCTGGCCTATTCTTTATCCAAAAGGAAGTATCAACCTTTTGATTGAATTTTAGTTAAATGTAATGTTCTTGAGAGAGAATAAATTTGGAACTGCCATTATGTTTCTATACATCTTTATTGAAGCTTCTTTTGGCACTTAATTATTAATGCTCCTTTATCCATATACAATCCTAGAAAAGACACATGGCAAAGAAATACTAAATGATCTGCTGGTATAATGTTTCTTTGTTTTTTTCTCCAAGTCCAAAGCATGCCCAATGCTCCTCACTCTAGATAGTTTCAAGTCCTGAATCATGTCTCAAATCAACTAATGAAGCATGATCAATGCTCTCTCTTCTCTTACATTCTCTCTCCTCCTGACTACTTTGTCTTGAATACGTATCGTCAACACTTGTGCTTATTATAAATATATGAATATCTGCATTCCAAAAAGACTCCGACCTAAAGCTTGCTCAGCTTATCTCAAGTCCTCACTCCATTCAAAATGGCAGAAATCAACACAAATTTTGCAACAAAAAGGTAATAAATCTCAAGTTCTTCTGATTGATGGGTATCTAATGAGACTCATTTAAGGTTTTAAACCAAGATCTAAACACTCTCTCCCTGTTTTATACATCGCAGATTGGCAGTTGTAACAGGAGCCTATAAAGGGATTGGATTGGAGATATGTCGACAGTTAGCCTCTAATGGTGTAACAGTGGTGTTGACAGCCAGAGATGAGAAGAAGGGTGTTGAAGCTGTTGAGAAGCTCCAAAAGTCTGGAATGTCTGATATGGTTTTTCATCAACTTGATGTGATGGACCCTGCTAGTATTTCTTCCCTGGCTGATTTCATCAAAATCCAATTTGGAAAGCTTGATATCTTGGTATGTTTTACAACCATATCTGGATTTCTGTTTTTTTTATTATTTTACTTCTGTGATTGAGGATTTCATCAAAAACCAGTTTGTAGAAATCCTGAAATCTGGATTAAATGGATTGATTGGTTTAAGTTAAAAACTAATTACAGGTGAACAACGCAGCAATTGCTGGAGCCACATTAGATGATGATGGTTATAAAACCCTGAAGTCAGTGAATGATGATCCTGTAAGTCTCTGCTTTGTATTTAAAACTTACTTAATCTATAGTTTCTTAAAAGATAGATTATACCCTGATAATCACTCTAATGGTTAGTATCAGAACTGGAACATTAACAATCGGTTCTGATTGGCTCCTATTTTTAATCAATCGGTCCCTATCCCAGATTGACATCCTTGAAGAAAACTTAAAGGTTTGCCAATTCTACAAATTCTTGGAACAAAAACTCAAAACATCTAAGAACTAAAGAGTTTTATCCTCTTTGATTCTATTTTTCTCTTGTCCAACCAATTTTGACCATTGAAATTGATGGAGACTAACTGGATGTCCGATTCCAAGTTTTATAACCTTGATTTGAGTCAATGGGGAAGTGGGCTGAAGGATCTGCTCTGAGCCCAAGAGATTGTATTAGCCCATCAAGTTTTTGGGCCATGATCAAGTCTATTCCCTTTAGTAATCGGGCTATCCTCTAATGTATGAAATATATATCAATTCAACTCAACTATAGATTTTTCCAACTAATGAGTTATAGGCTACATGGATCCTCCCATGTCTGAGACCAGCCCATATTTTTTAAAAAAAAAACAATTCGCAATTTTGGATGCATTTTTGGATTGAAATTTGATCTTGAGCTGGGCATGGATGCTTTGTAACATGGCAAACCAAGGTCTCAAATGTGATAATTGGTTACCTTTGCAACATTCAACAACCTGCACCGAAAAAAAAAAACTAAACTGCTTTTAATTATCAATGCAGCCGCTAGTTAGGCTAGCCAAATGCAAGGAGTTAGTGAGGCAAACTCCTGAGCTGGCAAAAGAATGTCTGCAAGCGAACTACTATGGTGCCAAAAGTGTGACTGAAGCACTTCTTCCGCTTCTTCACCTGTCTGATTCGCCAAGAATTGTCAATGTTTCTTCTTCTGCAGGAAAATTACAGGTATGGACTATAATTACTGTATTTGCACATGAATTAGTTTGCCTTTCTTCTTCTTTTTTTTTTTTTTTTTTTTTTTTTTGGGGGGGGGGTTATCCTTATCTCTCAAGCAACCAATGAAGACAATAAATAGGGAATTAGAAGAGTTCAAGGCTTCTTCTTTTTTTTTTGAAAATTCTTGTTTTGGTGTAAAGCCCTTTTGAGCAAACTGGTTAAATAGATTACTTAATTTCTAAAGTAAACCTTTAACATTTTATAAATAGATTCAGAAATTTCATCCTCTTGTGGGTCATGGTATTTTTTTTATTTTTCTAAAATATAAGTTGAATGAAAACAAAAAGAAGGTGATAGGGAATATCAAGACTGCAGAGCTAAGTTTCTAATAACCTATATCATGGTTTCAATGGACTACAAATTAGATCTGGATTTGATAAGTCTGCTCGTGTACATGCTTTACATATATACATGCCCATGGAGAGACACTGAAACAGATGTTTTTATGTTAATTTTGAAGCTTTTCTGAAAAACTAAAAAGTGCTTTTTTTGCAGAATGCCCCTCATGAATTGGCTAAAGAAATGCTAGGTGATGTAAATGCCCTCACTGAGGAGAAAGTGGATGAGGCGTTGAACTTGTTTCTAAAGGATTTCAAATATGAAAGCCAAGGCTGGCCTGCCTATAATATGTCCAAAGCAGCCATGAATGCCTACACAAGGATTCTGGCAAAGAAGTTTCCCCAGTTCCGTATAAATTGTGTCTGCCCTGGTTTTGTCAAAACTGAGATTAACTTCAACACTGGTCACTTCACTGTTGAAGAAGGTGCAGCAGGTCCTGTAAAGTTGGCTTTGTTGCCCGATGATGGCCCTTCTGGCCTGTTCTTTTTCCAGAAGGAAGTGTCCACCTTTTGATTAAAAATTACATGAACATCATTATACTCAGAGAGAACAAAACTGGAGCTATATAGACTGCTTACTACTCCTCTATGTATTCAAAATATTTGAAATAAAGTAAGCTATAATTGTTGCTAGAACCATAAAATTTTTACTATATTCGGTTATTGAAACTGGATTAGGTTGCTTGCAAAGTTAATTTCAAGTTGTGATTAAATGTACGGAGATTGTAGTGGATTAATCCTAATCCATGTCTGATGTTAAGATTTCTTCAATGTGTACTAAAAACTTTTTCATGGTGCTGTCTGTCAATTAGAGTGAGACAAGTGGACACACAATGATTCTTTGGTTCTTACCAAAAAAACAAATTGATTCTTTGGTTGCAATACTCAAGTAGGAGAGACAAAGGATAATAGAAAGAATTCATGGAAAGTTAAAATGGTTTGTTATTGAGTGTTGGAATTTAATTGTTTATAAAATATGACAAATTAACCCAAAATACCTCCAACTATCCAGCAAGCTTAACGAACTTGGAGCAAATTCATGATTCATGAGAAACTCAGCTCGACTTAGGTAAGTCATGGCACAATTTATTCCAGACAAGTTCCTGTGACTCCAATTTCTCCCAAAATTGAATAAGTTAAACCCAGTAATCCAACAATTTTTATCCAGAAAAACAAAAAGATATGGATGTATAAAAGAAATTCATTTCTTAATTTTGGGGAATGGGCCAAAGGAGAGATTAGACAAGGAGAACACAACTAAGATATCACACTTGGAATTAGCAGATGACACCATTGATCTGAAAAACCCTGCCAAAAACTTTTTATGCAGTTCAGGACTAGAAGTTGACTTCGAAAGAAGGAGGGGAAGGTAAACTGGCAGGAATCACCTATGAAGAGATGGAGTAGGAACATTGTACTGTTATGTTAAGCTGTGGGAGAGAGGATTGGCCCTTGAAATACTTAGGGCTACCTTGGGAGGCAACCCAGAAGACACTTGTTTCTGGGAATCCATCAGTGGAAGGTTCTCTGTAGGACTAGCTGGGGTGGATAAGAAATTACAAGTCTATTGGTGGTGCAATCACTGTGCTTATGTCAATCCTATCAAACCTCCCAGTGTACTACGGGTCAAGGTATAAAGTACAGGTGAAGGCATGCAGCACTCTTGAAAGGTTCGAGAGGTACCTTTGATCAGTTCTAACAACAGTCAAGATTCCCCCCTCCCCCAACACACAAAAAAAGGGGGAAAAAAACTTACAGGATGGTTATAGTTCAATAAAGATACACATATGATTATATTACAATAGATGAATTGCTCCAGTAATACTGCACTCGAAGCTATAGCACAAGCTGCAAGAGTTAATGCTTTGATTGCTTTCAATAGTCAATACTTGTGTTCATCAAAGAAGATATAAATTATATCCTGCTGATTAAGATTTCATTACAAGGAACAACGGAGTCTGTCAGTTTTGTATGGTTGTAGTTCAGGATATTCCTCTGTAGTTTTTTTTTCTTGATGATGTTAAATTATCCAAAAAAAAAAAAACAGAAAAACATAAAGAATTCACTTTGCTCGTTTGACTTGGTATCCTACTCATCAGAACGACCAATCTCTGCGAGGCCATTTATGGAAAAGTCTGACTCCCAACTCTTGCAATTGGACAGGGCAGGGCAAGAGTTTGGAACCTAGTCAGGGATTAGTCATTCAAGGATCAGTTTCAGAGTGTCCGAGCTACAGCCCTGGTCTCCTCCCACTGCTTAGGAGCCTATTTCACTTCCCGGCTGCCAAAAATCAGATCTACTGTGTTTTTTAGAAAAAGATGAGACTGGTACAGATAACCGTTCTCACCCACTTGTAGATTTTTTTTTGATAACATCTACTTGTAGACTTAAGAGAAGAGAGAGGAGGCCTTCATCAGTGTAGGAAGGCCAACCGAGCAAAGCTCTTTCTTTTTTTTGTTTTTTTTGTTTGCCATGCCGTGAAGTGAAATTGTATTGTATGTTAGAAAGGTCAAAGGTTGGCTGCCAATAAAGTAGCCTACCAGTGCATTTTGCCATTAGGAAGCCTTATGGGCAAGAAGACCAACTGGGCAGGGAGCAGTTTTGGAGGACCCAATGATGGTGGCTGAGACAAAACGGAGGGAGAGACTCTGCTTCCAATAAAGTGGCCTACCAGTGCATTTTGCCATTTGGAAGCCTTATGGGCAGGGAGCAGTTTTGGAGGACCCAATGATGGTGGCTGGGACAAAATGGAGGGAGAGACCCTCTCTGGAAGATGAAGGCGCCTGGCTAAAGAGAGAGCTCTAAGTCACACCTGCCTAGGAAGAAGGGGAGGGGGCAGAAGTTTCAGGGAGAGGAGGGGATAGGATGGGAGGGGGAAGTCTGGTTGGTGGCACACAAAGCCAGGGGGGCAGCCATGGAGGCAGGCACCCACAGAAGGGTACTCTCAGGCGGGGGAAGGTTGCAGAGGGAACTTACAGGTGGGAAATGAGAGAGCCTGTCCTCTTCTTAACGCTTTAGGATTAAATACTGCCACAATGGAAAATGAATAACTTAAGGAGCATTTGAGCACTTCTTATGCAGCCAAAAAATGGATCAGTGATTGTTTGTTAGTAGCATACTAATCAAATTCAGAATAGCAATCGACCCATTATTGCAGCCAGTTCCTAGGAGAGGTGTCCAAAACTGATTACTATTGTTACTAGGTGATACAGGTTTTTGTAGAGCCTATGATAGGAATTCCCCTGCTTTTTATCTTAAAATATTTTTTGAGAATATCTGAATAAAATAATTTTGGCATGAGTGATCTCAAAGAAGTGGTCCAGGTCCTCTACAACAAGTGTTAAGTGAAAACCAGTGTTATACTAACCACAAGATAAGGAAAGCATATAATGCTGTTTTTATAATTTTGTGGCCAACAGTTGAAGTGGCAAAAAAGTTCATTCAGAACTCCAAATGTTAACCATTCAAGGTATATATGAATACTCCATGCACATTAAATCGCAATACCTTTAAAAGAAAACTACAGAAGGTTTTCCTTTCAAATCACAGCATTGAGACACAGAAATGATTGAAGGTAACCAGACACAATAGCAGATTCAGTATACCCAACAATTGTTTCCCTCCGTATTTCTTGTAAGTTTCTTGTTTCAATGCTCATGTGTGTGCACTTAGAACCACTATTCCTAACATGCCCAACCCTTCCCCCCCAGGTGGAGGCTGGATTCCATACTAAGATCTGGCTACAACCAGCGAGGCCGGATTGTGTCCTCGTACAAGTACCTCCAATGCCCTCCAGGGCCAATCACATGGAATCCACTGTGGGACCCATAGGAGGAGTGGATTCTATGTGATTGGCCCTGGAGGGCAATGGATGGTACTTGTACAAAGACACGATCCGTGCTCACAACCAGCCTTGGCCCTTAACATCTGTGCTGATGGAAACCTTCATCCAATTAGGCCCAACTGTCACTCGAAACACCTAAATCATAAAATAAGAAAAAGGCTTTTCTCACTTGTTCAACCCATCTATGAGAATAATTAATGAACTTGCAAGGGGGATCTACAAGGAGCTCAGATTAATAGATAAAGTAAATCTTTTTATAACCAACTAGATTTTCATCCTTGTAATAATCATCATAATACTTTAAAAATCAGGGGGGAAGAGGACAGAGACCAAAAGTCTGCATTTAAATTCAGGAGAATAAATCATTGAAGCACCCAAAAAGAAAAGGCGAAGGCACAGCCTCAGAAGAAAAATTACCTAGAACCACAACCCCTCCCCTATCCAAAGCAAAGGTCTTCTTACTACCTGCTAGGCTCATTCATGAAAATCATCAGTGAACTCAAAAGCAAGATGTTGGAGTAATTCCAATTTCTGGAAGGAAAAAAAAAAACCAGAAAGGCTATACATCTACAAAAGATTAAATATAGATCACTCTTTGCATCAGTCAAAAGCCACCATGGAGAGAGACCACTGGTAGCTAGAGGTCAGCCTATTGACTACCTATCAGAATAATGGGACTTTCCTGAAGGTTGATAGGTTAGGGGTGTCAACAAAGAGACAATAGATTTGATAATTGAGGTTTAAGACCTAAATGAGGTGGGGCCCTAGAAGTTCATTTTCCAATTTTCGAATGTATTTCAAGTTTGATCAATTCCTCCACGTTTCAAACACCACAGAAGGCAATTTTTTTAAATGCAATTCTGAGAGACAAAGTAGATCTTGGAGGATAAAACCTGTACTATAACCACAGGATTACAGCACAGATTGGAGGAAACAAAGAGAGTAAGCCATTAAATTCCAAGCTTCTAGAAATTCTCTAGTTGATTGTTTTAAGGCTCTAAAAGAAATACTCGGAACGCAAAATAATGAGAAGATGGTAAACACCATCAGTTACATAGTACATGTTCTTATTGATGAAACCTCTATCCAAGCCTAAGAAATACTGAGCTTTCTGGCTAATTCAAATTTAAACTTTTACGGGAACATTAAAAGATGATCCAAATTTATCTTCCAAATCCTGGTGAAATTCAAAATTCCACTGCAAAAAGGTCCATCAATTTATCATATTCCATAATTTAGATTTTATAGACAGAGCTCAGGTTCCCGAACTAGGTAGTTAAAAGATATGGCAATTCAGCGGGGGGGGGGGGGGGGATCAGACTTGAAAAAGAACTTGGTGTGAGAAATATTAGACACATACAGAAACACAAAGTGAACAACATGAAAGACAATAAGAAAAAATTCTTACTATCGCAAATTACCTCCGAATTCCGGCGAATTTTTAAGTTAAACTCAAGCAAGGACATCAAATTTATCTTCTTCCAGAATTTGCTCTCTATGGACAGACCTTAAGCTTCAGAACTACGTGCTTAGGGCTTATAGAAATGCCAATTCAAAGGGGAACAAACTTGAAAAGAATCTGGTAAGAGTTATAATAGACGGACCGAAACACAGAATAACATGAAAGACGAAAAAGAAAATTTCTCTATAACTAGAACTCAATATAATCAAAATTAAAACTCACTTACAGTTTATTCAACATTGATGAAACGATTCGAAGCTCTGAAAATACCTAAAATCTAGAGAAAGGGAAATGCCAAACACCAACGATTAATCAATCTCAACAATAACCGCCAAACTCTAAAGTTCGCAGGGATTTGGGAAAATTAAAGGTGAAAAGAAATTGGAAAAAAAAATTTGGACCATTTCTCGATTTGTGCGTGTCATCCTTGCGCAGGGGCCATGCTAATCTTCTCTGTATCGTTCCAATTTTATCGGATGTCTCCGAAGAGACACCACTCTCTTGCTTCTGTTATTTGATAAACTAAAGCACGCCATTAAGAAGTTAGCGGTGTGGGACTCTCTTCCTGTAAGTAGTCTTTGGCCTGAGAAGCCAAATCCACTATTGGGAACTCTGTTTTGTGGGCTGGTTCTGGCTGAGCAGTGGGGGAGTCTTAACAGAGGATCTACGACTAAGCCTAAAATTCTCTCTCTTAAAAGTGGGCAAACTTGGGCTTTAGATCCGTTGAAATAGGGTATCCCAGGCTATATATATGCACAGCCCACAGCATGCCTAAGCCTACAAAAATATGGGTTTGGGCTGAGGCAAGTAATGGGCCATGCCCAAATCAGGGCTGATCTCTTGTCTGAGACCAGTCCATATAGTAGGTGGGGCAGGTCAAGACAAAGTGGTGCAACCATTTCTAAGGGGTAAAGAAGTCATTTCAAAGGAAGGGAGGAGAGATATAGACACAGCCACACAGGGGATAGAGAACATTATCCCAAGACAAAGTATTAAATATATGCTTTTGTATGTTTATACGCATTTTTGCAAAGGGTAGAGAGGTCATTTCAGTACAAATGACTTTTCAGGTAAAAGTTTTGTACAACACTAGCTCAAAAATGAAATTACACATCTCCTCACATATCAATTCGTGAGGCACTGCAACAATTTGAATACAACGGAATTTAATTGAAGTTGATTGACTGATTGGTGAAGGTGAAATGAGGGATGCAGAGTTGGAGTGAAGAGCTAACTCATATCTTATCAAATATATTATATCCTTAATTAGGATCAAAACCATATAGGATCAACAATCCATCCTTTTATTTAAGATCCACACATATAAATGCATACATATAGCAAGTCCATATGATCATCTCTCTGATTATTACGCTATCTCCCCATCCCAAAGCTCATTCAGGGACTTGTAAGGGCCTTCTTCTGAGCTCAATTCTAACAACTGGGACCCTCTTTTTTGTGTAATACCATCAATCTTCTGCAACTCCCCTTGACTTAGCACCCAATCAAAGATCTCAAGATTCTCCTTCAACCTTTCCTTGTTGAAGCTCTTCACTAGTACGCTCACCCCTTGCTCGTACACCCATCTCAAGCAAACCTATACCATGAATTAGTAAGCTATTAGTTTATATTTTTTGGAGAAGAGAATGCTACCTGGTCATGTGCGGTGTGTGGTTCTTATGCCTAGATACGGGGTTGTGCAAAATAACAGTCACGCCTTCTGGGATTTCTGCATTTCTATGGGACATTCATTTCGTGTGGCTTTATGCCTAGGCATAGAAGCTGCATGCCACACGCAACCAGGTAGCGTCTTTTCCACACATTTTTTAATGGAGAGATTAAAAACTACATAATTCATTTAATTCTATCTTTCTTCTTAACACAGAAAATTTGAAAATTAAACCCCGACCGACGGGGAAGTCAAATTCCTAATTTATAGTTTAATGGAAGAAGGGAGAATATCAAGATAAAAAAGATAAGGTGTAGGGGCACACGCAATCACTCTTCTCCATTAATTTTCATTCATGCGATTAGAAAGAGAGAGGCAAAGGGCGTAAGGCCAAGGGTCACTTACATGTCTTCATCATTAATTATTACTCTATATATAATCCTCTCTCCTTCTTTTCTATGCAGGTACCTCATTTATTCGCTTCATATATAGTACTTTTGTTATCTAAACATTACTTTTCAACCAAAGACGCAAATACGCAAATACTATATGAGCATATGCTGCCAATTTAGTTGATCGATCGTGGGATTAAATGACAATTATAGGACACAAACTAACACCTACACCATGACCAAACACCCTCTCTTACCTTAGGAGTGAAGAGAAACTGTGGGTGAAGGAAAACTCTCCACTTACGTTTATGCTTTGATTATATTTGTGTTTAATAACCTATGGGAGAGTTTCACATTCACTTTTGATAAGTCGTGCATAACTGCTTAACATCATGATCAAACACCCAATATGGAGGTAGGTGATGCAGTTAATGGAGTTTGACCCAAAGGAGGAGAAAGGGAGATTATGGGAGAGAATCTATCTTAATTAGGAGAGGGAGAGGGAGAGGGAGAATATATATAAATATAGGAGAGATAATCTATCTTAATTGTTAATAGATTTAATTATTTTTGATAAATCTAAACAATTACCCTATTCAACCATTATTTAAATAAAATAAAAAAATCTAATTAATTTAATAATCAAGTAATTTTAAATGCCTAAAATTCATCAATGATCATTAATGCATCCATGAGGATGACTGTGTGGAATATACACTACCTATACAAGAACAATCAGCCTTCTATCTCCCTAAAGAGTGGGATCTATACTGACATTTTTCTCTCCTAAACTTCTGATCATGGCCCCCATGTGAGCCCCATATAGATGATACCATTTTCCAATTCCTCATTGACTGTAGTGTAGTAGATTCCTTCTTACACTGCCCTTGTAGAAAAACCCTCTCCTATTACTTAATTTGTCCAAAGATTAGGCGGCAGTAATACTTAAAATTAATCATATATATTCTGTACATCTTGTACAAAGCAAAGCGAGTCTAGCCTTGATTCTCACCTGAGCAATTGTCTTTCTTCTTGCCTCTGCTATCTCTTGTAGAGCCTCACACTCCATAACTCTGTTAGTGCCCCAAGGTGTTCCTTTGGCTCCTAAGGGAGAGTAAGCAGTAACATGTATTCCCTTTTCCTTGCAGAACTCCCTCAGCTTCTTCTGCTGCCAAAGTGGGTTCATCTCCACCTTATAAAAAGAAAAAAAGAATACATAACCTTCTCTTATCCTTAATTATAAACTTCAATAATTGGTTGTATTGTTTCTTCACAACAGAAAATAATCAATTAAGAAAAGATCCAAACAAACTCACTTGATTGATAGCTGGAGGGATGTTCGCGACAAGAAGTAAATCTTGGAGCTTCTTGCAAGAGAAGTTGCTGACTCCGATTAATCTCGAGAGGCCGAGCTTTTGACACTGCTCCATTGATTCCCAAACAGACTTGAAATCCATAGGGAGAAGGTCTTCCTTCTTAAAGGGCAGTTCATTTTTCCCTGGCTTCAGACTTACAGGACAATGGATGAGGTAGAGATCAAGGTATTCCAATTGAAGGTTCCTACACAGATCGAAACAGCTAATTAGAAAGGAAGATTTTTTTGAGGTACAAAAAATTTAATTAAAAGATTTGAGTTTTGTTTATAAGTAAGTACTGGAGAGTGTTTTTGAGAGCTGGAAGGACAAGGTCATGGTGGGCATCAACAGGAGCTAGTTTGGAAGTGATGAAAAGCTCATCTCTTGATTTGATGAAGCCCAAGGTTTGGGCTTCTTTGATGGCTTCACCAAGAGGCTGCTCTGATTGATAGATAGAGGCGGTGTCGAAGTGCCTGTAACCTAGTTGGATTGCATGGAGAACGGCTGACTTCATGGTTTCAGAAGCAGCGAAGGGATAGACTGCCGTGCCCATGCCAAGGGAGGGGATGATGCCTCTGCCTCTGGAGTCATCCATTGATACCACTGGAATGCTTGCCATATCTTCTTCGATCTGCTGTGGGCTGCTTTGTTTGCCATTATTTATATCGCTATACCCAGTCCGTCCGGATCCTCTTCCCATGTCGTGACCTTTCCACATGGGGTCTCACACTCTGATCACGAAGAGGGTATGATCACTAGGAGGGTTGGCTCACAAGCTTAGGGGCTAAAAATGGAGTGACATCACAGAGGCGGGCTCCCATTACGTGTACGAAATGAGTTCTAATCATCCACATGGCATTCACTATGTGTGGATCCCACCATGTGGATGTCATCATCTGAATGGTTGGAATGAAAACGGGTGCCATGATATTCTCTCTCTCAGCTAGCACAAATGATACAATTGTCTAATGAAAAGATTCTGGATTCAGATCCTCTGTTGTCGAGTTGCCTGGTAGGATCGTGTTGCGTGCAATGATCGCCTTATCCTTACTTGGGCAAGGCGTTTGGACAGGGGTAAGGCGGATATTGCGTGCAACACTATGTTTGGGCAACACGGTCCTGTCGTGCAGCTCGACAGTAAAAGATCCAAATTGAAAGATTCCAATATTGGGTGGATCCTACCTCAGAAAAACAGAAAAAAGAAAGAGTCACATTATCAGGTGGCCAAACGGTGTAAAACATGTAGGGAAAATTACAAGATTATTTACAAATAGGTTTGACTTTACAAAATTATCCATCCAATCTTTATTTTAACCAAAATAACTAGAATAAAAATGGTATTACAAAACTAGTCAAAAGAGTACCTTTACTTCACACAGTTGCTTTTTTTACATTTTTAACCTTCTCTATCTTCTTCACCCTCTTCCACGTTCGTCTTCCAGTGTTGCTGGTTCTACTACCCTCACAAGGAGAGTAATAAAGCACCGCTGGAGAGGAGAAAAGCAGAGGGTTGTGGAGAATCACTGTTGATGCAATCAGATCTCCATAGCTGACGACATCATTGCCAAGTCATATGCCCTTGTCCTGTGTCCTGAATCGCAAAGGAGAAGGGTAGAAAAAAAAATTTGGGAGGAAGAGAAGGGACATTTCTGTAAAATCATTGTAAACCCTTGAACCCCATATGTACCTTTTGAGCATTTATGCAATAAGCATCTTTTTTTTGGCTAGTTTAGTAATCCAAACTAGTTGACTTTTACTTTTGTAAAGGAAAACTTAATTACGGATAATCTAATAATTTGAGAAACTTAATTGAGGATAATCTAGTAGTTTTATGACTTTTATCACTTTACTCTAGGTTTAACCAAGACACGAGAGATTTGGAGGGTGTACAATGGGTTTTTTATTTTTTTTATCGGTCCCATTTCAAAAAAACGAAAAAGAAGAGGAGAGACGAGAGAGAACCCGAAGGGACACTTCTAAGTTCTAACCTTTTAACTCTTTGGACCAGAGGAACCCACATGTGTCTTGTGTATTTTGTCTCACCCGGAAGGGGTACCCAAGGGTTTGTTTTTTCCAATGTTGGGTCAAACACTCAAACCTCGAAAGATTTATGGGACGATTTTTTGGATGGAAATTTTAATTGAATGACGTATGAGATGTGTCATTAATGGGGTTCATTGCATAGTCTTACTCGATCACCAAATATCGGGTTCAGATTACAAAATTACATACAAAAAAAGGTTATACCCACCCAGTGCACAAGCCACAAAGCTCCGCGTCTAGCAGGATTTGGGAAAGGTCCACATGTAACCTAACATACGTTGACGTATTGTTTGTGTCCATCAACCCGCCGCCTCTTTCAAACATTTTGAAATTTCGATCTTCTTAGCCTGCGCCCAGGCACAGGCCACGCTGCGGTATTGAGAACAGCACCCCTAATTGTTTTTATTTTACTTTTCTCTATAAAATCCATAAGCCGACAATACTTAGTGGAATCCAAAATCCCAAATCAATGATGATCACTCATCGTGAAAGAAATGTAAGCAGATTTCACTACACGATCAGTTCATACTTTTAGCAACCTCTGTTTAACGGATAAAAATCATTTATGGTCTTGTGAGCTTGATACGTGGATGTGGACGTGAACATCCAACGATGTCAAGCTTGAGAAAGAATAAAAGAAGTACAATCAAACGAGCACTATTGAATATTGCCACATCTTCATATTGCGCTCACAAGGTCACACCGCAGTGCAATAGATCCAGCTTTTTAGTGTCGATCAGAGTGGCAATTCACAAAATACATAGAAATTGGTATAAGATCACTGCTTTGACCAATGTTTGTGTTGAGTGATTTTGTTGAGGTGAACATTCACTAGGTTATCTGCTAAACTGATTTTATCTAATATGCTTCCATTATGTCATGATAGAATTATACCTTTTCAAGTATTCAAACGAGAACTCTAGGACGTGGTAGGTAAAGAGCTCAGATAAGAATTCTATACCTCATCAAAATATTGAAGGATGAATGGTCAAAGAGCGCGTGCGCGCAAGTTACTTAGTGCGTTGAATGAATGAGAACAGTTCCTCTTACCAGCGCTTGAAATGGGAGCAGCGCCTTTTTCCAGCACTTCTTATGATGATTCCGTTGCTTGCTTGGTTATTTTTTGCTCCTAACCCGCTTTTCGCTTCTCTTCGCTTCCTTGGAGGGCCGCTTTACCCACATTCATTCTGCCATTGTGCAATCAGTCCATTATGTTTGGTCCACCCCTTTTGTGTTGATACGCTAAAAGCGATCAAGGCTGACCTTGACTTCTTTATAAGCGTCAGCGTAGATTACAATACTTTCGTAAGAAGATGAGGACGCCCAAACATTGGATACCTCGGATGTCATTTACTAACTGTTTTTTCAAGGGGGAAGTTTTCCTTCACCTCAGTGATAGAACTGTTGATGGCTGTACTCTACTGGTCTTACCCCTCTATTTACAAATAGTCGACCATAACCAAGGGAAGGAAAACTCTGGTCCTTTCTCAAAAGTGTAGAAGCTTTACCAAACACAATGAACCATAGGGTTAACTGTCCAACTGAGACCCAGCCAGGATTAAGATCCAAAATCTTATCTAGTCACGGATTTCCAGATTAGACTAAGAAGGAGGAGAAGCTCACGCCTTTAATCCGAATCAGAATACAGTCTTTTTCTTTTCCTCCTTTTGTTTTAACAACATACAAGCTTTAGTCAATACATCAAGACCACAAGGGCCCAGTTTTCTCTCAACTGTTACACAGATGAGTTTTTCCAGTTTCAAACTGGTTGGAATGTCCGGTTTACTGATCCGTCAACAATGACATAAGAGCACTCGAAAGCATGCACAAATTCCCAACTCGGGCAGCATCAAAGTTCTAACATATATATGTATTCATTCCTCTTTAAGATCTTTAAGTACACTCGAAAGCATGCACAAATTCCCAACTCGGGCAGCATCAAAGTTCTAACATATATATGTATTCATTCCTCTTTAAGATCTTTAAGTAATTTTTCGCCTCATTTCTTACATAGGCTCCATAGCCTAAGTACATCTGCATAGTGAACAAATGGAACATTCTGTCCATACCTTTGTGCTCATCTCTATCACTTCTAATCACCGAACATGCCAGATTTCAAAACAAATTCCGTATCAAAGAGTTAACTGATTCAGCTCTTTTGACAGATTTCTAACCAAACCCAGTGAAGGATTGCACCAGTTATTCAAAGCATCCACTATTTTACAATAGGTTGGCTTCTACAGGAGCCAACAAGGGAATTGGATAGGAGATATGTTGCTTGGTAGCACCCCTAATGGTGCAATGGTATTGAAAGCCTGAGATGAGAAGTTGTTGAAGCAATTGACATGCTCAAACGGTGTGGACTACCTGATGCGGTTTTTCATCAGCAGGATGTGATGGACCCTGCCAGCATTGTTTCCCTGGCTGATTTTATCAAAACACAGTCCATAGAGCTTGATATTTTGGTATCTTTCAGAATCCTTCTTGACCTATAGCACTTCGTATAGCAGTATATAGGCAGTCTTGACCTATAGCACTTTGTATTTGAGCATTTCTCACAAGATGGTTACGTTAAAACAAGAGACCCTATTCCTACATATTTATCTCACTATTTATAAGTTCAATGATTTTAGGTTATCTAAAAGAGTGGCAACTGCCAATGATGCAAGTTCCGGAGGCTTGGGTTAGGATGGTTTCAGGCCTAGATGCCTAGTCCAGCATGTGCAAGCCCACAAAAATATTAGGAAGGCAATTGGATGGGCTGGGTGGGTTTAGTCTGGCCTAGTAATTAATCCATCGAGCAATGCCCCCATGCCCCAGCCCACCCTGTCTAACCATCGGGCTGGCCTCTCATGTTTGAGACCAGCCCTATATTATGTGTTGCAGGTCAAGAGTAGAGAGTGGGTTATTCTCTTGATTGAGTGATTCAGTTTCTATATTGATCCAAATCACTTAAACAGCCGGACTAAATCAATCCCTTCCGCCTTCCGAGGTTCTGTGCCACGGTACTGTATTAGCCGACAGAAGGACAAAAATGCACTTGTTAAGAAGGAAGGGGGGAAAACAAAAGAAAAGACTGACCTATTACAGATGCAGCCAGAAGTAAGAGCAACCAATGATGTTATTCAGAATTCTAGAGTTGCATCTAGAAGCAAATTAATGCTGGAACCACAATCAAGGGCCGCGATCCATTCAAAATTAATAGAATCAATATGGAAAGAATTGACAGAAAATACAAGAAATCAAATAGCTCACGAAATAGTGGTCACATAAAGCTGAAATTTTGGTCAGAGCGTAGAGGATTAACAGATCTACTATCAATTGATGTGTAAATCTTGGAAATCAGAAATCTGATAATAGATGAAAATCATGAAACCCAACTTGCTTAATTTTAAAGCTCTAAGCAAGAACTAAATGCTGCAGAAACTTATAATCAGCACTGACAAACTGATTTATAATGATGTCAATGAAACAAATATGATCAGATTCTAAGATTAAACTCAGAATCAGAAAGCACTATTAAGTTTACCAGATCAATATGCTCAAAAAGAGAGATTAAGAAGAAAACAGTAGATAGAAGAACATACTCGGGAAGAATAAGAAGGGATGAGGATTAATAGCAGATGATAAGAACTAGAAGAAGAAGATCTCAGAATCAGCCAGCAGAAAAGCCTTCAAGACACTCATGTATTCTCAGAACAAAGCTTAAAAAACTGAAATTCTATTACTCAAATCAACCTGTTCAAAGGGGGGCGGGTGATTACATATATAACTTCTACAAATTTATAACTTTGACTCATGGATTCCATCACAATCTGAAACTGAATAAAATAATCTAACTTAAAAGAAAAGCCTTCAAGACACTCATGCATGCTCGGCACTAAGCTTAAAAAACTGCTTCAATGGGGGAGGGAGGCGGTTGATTACATAAATAACTTCTAAAAATTTATAACTTGACTCCTGGACTCCATCACAATCTGAAACCGAATAAAATAATCTAACTTAAAGAAGATCTCCTACTTACCTGCTGCCAGCCTTTATAGACTCCTAATCTAACTCAAAGATTTAATTACTGAAACTAAAACTTCTAATCAGAACTGATGGACAGCCACTAAAAACCAATTTATATTAACAATTATTTACAATATTAACACCCAAATTACCACCTAACGACTATTCTACCCTTTCTGGACTCAATGACCCGATTTAAGCCTGGATTTCTTCAGCCTAGGCTTCCAAACTGGATATTTTGTTTATCCAGCCAGGCTATTGAACCTACGTCAACCAAATATAATGAAGTAACAAAACAGACCAATGAGTTGGCCAAAGAATGTATGCAAGCAAACTACAATGGTGCCAAAAGAGTGAGTCAAGCACTTCTTCCCCTTCTTCAGCTATCTGATTCAGCAAGAATTGTTGACGTTTCATCATCTGTCGGGCAACTACAGTTATAAACTGAACATTGCAAAAAAATTTCTATGCAATCTGCCAGGTACTTGACCAATGTACCAAAAGCTCCAGAGCTGATGGAACGGGTTAAATCAAGCCCTTTAACATATTCCATACTAGGTTGGCCTAATCTAATGCCCATACACTAGATCGAGCCCCATTAGGCACATAACACAATCCTACGAGCTCATTTAATTTGGGTTATCGTATTGGTAATTGGTAAACTGTATTTAGTGACCCTCATTGTTTCCGCTCTTCCATTCCTTTAATTGGAAAACTTTGCTTTCTTTAGTCCATGTTCTTCTCAATATTCAATTTTTCTAGTCCAATTGACTTGACTAGAAAAGATAGAAAGAGAAGCTTTTCTAACATAACGAAATGGGAGAAAGAATTATCATTATTCCTCTGCCTTTAAACAACACTGAACAAAAAATGAATCTAATTAAAACTTTTGATGTACATCACGGTGCTCAAACTGGTTACAACAGTTTCCAAGACACACATGTCAACATTTTGTCAAAAGGGAGGATGGAAATTCATCTTACTGTGAGGCAAGATATATTTTTCCAAACAGATAAATGGATTGAGAACAGAAGGCAAGGATGGTAGGGACATGAAGATAGCAGCTAGATTGGCTGGTTAAATGTTCATGCCACAGAGCTGGGTTCAGAACCATTAGATGGTTTCAATTATCTGATCAGAAATAGAATCAGTTTGATCAAGTCAAAATCCAGAGGGTGATCATACTGGGCCTTGAACAGGCCAATACTGGTTCAAACAACAAGCTTTAGGCTAGAGTTCAGTGTGATTTTCACATTCAACTGTCTGATCCTGTTAGTGGATAGCTTTCACATATAACAATCTGGGTTAAGATTGGCCACGACAAATCTGATCCAAGTTATTGGAACGATGATCATTTTCATCGGCTAAAAATATTAACACTAACTCTCTTCCCTGCTGAAAAATTAACGAAGTTAATAATGCATATAGATGCATTTTTGTAGAAAAGCTGTTCTGTTGCACTTTGTCACTGATGCATGGCTGTGATGTAGATGGCTTCACTGAAGAGAGAGTGGACAAGAGTTGAACAAGTTTCTACAGGATTTCAAGGAGAGCCAAGGCTGGCCTGCTTAAATAATGTCCAAAGCAGTTTTGAACACAAGGATTCAGGCAAGGAATGGTCTGTTTAGTAACGTTCTTCTGGAGTATTTCTGTTTTTTTTTTTTTTTTTTTTTTTTTTTGGTTCCTTAGGAACAGTATTAGAACAGAAACATGTTTGGAACGGTGGTTCTCTATCAATCCCTCCATCAATTTTGAATATTCTTGTAATTCCTCCATCAATCCCTTTCGAACCCACCCTCTGTTCAATGAAAATTCAAGACCCACTACCCAGGAAATGCAACACAGCTCTGAAACACAACCATTAGAATGAGTTTATATGAAAAATCCAAGGCACTTTCAAAGCAATCGTTGCCCAACAAAATTTCCAAATTGGTATCAATTGAGGAAATTCAGAACTCAATTGGCTATTGGCAAGGAATGGTGCAAAGCTGTGGCAAAATGACCAAATTGATAGCGAACAGAAGTTAGAGGCTTGGGTTTCTCAAGAAGGGATTCTCACTGCAATTTATGGTAAGGTTACCTCTCAATTGTCTCTCTCATCTCCCCAACTATGAAGAAGGATATTAGAATTCAATGTTCAGTTAATCAGAACACCCTATTCGGTGATCTGGTTTGGTTTCTGTGTACAACACATGATGCAGATTCATCACCCAAATAAGCTTGTTTTATTAAAAATAAGTCTAGGGTTGGGTTATATACATGTTGGGCCTTAGATTCCATGGGTTTTCTATGTAATAAGCCACTTTTATGGGATCAGACCATTGCCATCTTCATCTAATCATAATTTTGGTTTGAATATTCTTCTGCTGCTCACAGTTCTGCTGCTAACCCGTGCAGACTTCACTTTCGTTCCCTAATGGAGAGGCGGTCTCAACAACCCAACAATGTGTTGGTCTCCCAACAACCATGGCTTCCCTGGTGGTATCAGAAGCTTGGCTCCTCAAGACATTGTTCACTCATCGTCTTTTTCTGACTGTGTCGAGCTTCTTGGTTGAAGTTGCAACCCCTCATTTTCTTAATACCACAATTGGAAATTCAACTACGATGCCGATCTGAAACCAAAGGTGAGATTCCAATAGGAATTTGATTGGATTTGGTTGATGGGTTTTGGTTATTGATCTTCGTTTCCTAATTGTGTCTTTGCTGTTGTTCTGGGTTGATCATTGGTGGGTTGGACCTATTCGGTGATCTAGTTTGGAGAGAAAAGAGGAGAAGTAGGAAAGAGAGAAGTGTTTCCATGTCATCAAATGCATTTCTAGCTTGCAGAAATACTCCATAAGAATAGAAATCCAAAAAACAAAATCTTAGAAATATTCATTTGGTATAGAAATGTTACCAAACGGAGCTGAAGTTCCCCAAATTCCACATAAATTGTGTCTGATCTGTTTATGTCAAAACTGAAACTTAATTGCAATACTGGGGACTATACTTTTGAAGAAGGAACCTTTAATCGAAATTGGTCATAGATAGTCTTCATGAGAGAGAAATAAAGTTGGAGTTATCTTGCCGTTGATCCACAGCTCTTTGCTCCCATGTATTGAGCATCTTTCTTCATCCAAGGGAATAAATAAAACCTAGAATTGGAAATCGAACAAAATAAGTTTGATTTGGACTTGTTGAAATTCAAACAGGTTTCTTAGCTATAGTAGTTTCAAGTTGCATCCTCTCTATGTAAACCCTACATGAGGGTCATTGGACTTATCTTTTATTCACTCAAATATACTCAAGTCTCAATTAGCTTCCATGGGTTTAGAAACTCAAAAGCAGAACATGAGTTTGACCATGCAACTATGCAAGTACTTTTTTTCCACATGTAAAGAAAAGTAGCTCAAAGGATGTACTGTATTATCAAAGGAGAAAGAAACACAGTATGAGGTTGAGCCTTTTATTTATTATTATTTTTTGCCCTTTCTTTTCTTTTATAAATAGAAACTTTATTAATGAAAATGTAGGGGGGGGGGGGGAAGAGGAGAGGGACAAGCAAAAGCAAACAACAATATAAGATACTAACCACAAAACACAGACTGCGCTTCTTGCATCTCCTTGGTGCAATATATCAGCAAAAGAATTGTCAGATCTCAGACCCTCTATAATGAAATACTCCACCAGGTAGAAATGTGTCAAGCTCTCCTAATTAGACTATGTAGCCTTGACGATTCACTAGAACTGGTATAGATCCAAGTTGTAGCCAAAGAGGTGAACCAAGCTAACCCAACAAAGGAGTCCTACCATTATTGAATTTGAAGCCTAGGGTCCTGAGTAGAATAGCAGCACGTCTTCATGATGGTTTTGAAAAGGTCCCCCAGCGATACCTGTCACAAAATTACGCTCCAGAAATTGTTAACTAGGAATAACAGAATAAGGATGCCTATAACACGGACAGAATACTAACCTTGGAACAGTAAACAACGGGGAAATGATGGGAGTTAGTTTCTACTAGTCTGTTACATAGACTTGTGTGACAGGTATCCTACTGATTTTTTTTTAGATATATTGAGAAAAATTCTAACCATCTCAAATTTTCCCCAGATTTAAATTATTCTATTTGATATAAAAAATTTCAATCTAGGAGGAAGAAAATTTTGGCATGGGCTATATAATCATGGAAATAGAAGACATTGTCAGGTGGGCCTTAAAAAATTAGGTGATTAACTCACTAAAACTCATTTTCAGAAGACAATTCTTAATCATGTTTCTTTGATAAAGAAAACAAATTCAGCAAAGTATTTTCTAAAAGTATCACAGGCTTTAAGGTTTTAAATGAAGGGGTGTATTGCGACATGGAAGCTAATGTGTAACATTTAGATCGTTGAGATCATGCGAGCCTAGCCACATGTACAATTGTGAATATTAGTTTTATGGTTCTCTTAGTACTACGATTTCCTGTTGCAATTAAGTATTGAATATTCTTAAAAATTATTAGTTAAATAAGACTTAAATTAGTGAGGGTTTTTTTCACCAGATGGCAAAATGATTTAGGATTAAATACTGCTACTATGGAAATGAATGACCTAAGAAGCATTTGAGAACTTTTTGGGCGGCCAATGGATCAGTGATTGTTTGTCAGTAGCATACTTATCAAATTCAGAATAGCAATCAATCCATTATTGTGGTCAGTTCCAACAACGAAGGATAGGTGTCCAAAACAAATAATTATTGTTACTAGGTGAGACAGGTTTTGTACATGAGCCTATGATAGGAATTTTCCTGCACTTTATCTTAAAGTACTTTTTGAGATTACCTAAATAAAATAATTTTGGCATGGGTGATCTCATAAAAGTGAGTGCAGGTCCTCTACGACAAGTAGTTAGTGAAAACCAGTGTCATACTAACCACAAGATAGGAAAGCATATAATGGTGTTTTTATAATTTTGTGGCCAAAAGTTGAAGTGGTAACAAAGTTCAATACCATGAAAAGAAAACTAGAGAAGGTTTTCCATTCAAATCACAGCATTGAGACACAGAACTGACGGAAGGTAAGCAGACACAATAGCAGACAGTATACCCAACAACTGTTTCTCTTCATATTTTCGGTAAGTTTCTTGTTTTAAAGCTCATGTGTGTGCATTTAGAACCCTATTCTGTTTCCACGCACTCTATAATTGTTTCTCCATATAAAACCAAGATATATACAAATCTATTCAGGATCACTTGTTTTATGAGTTTAACAGTAACATGACAGCAATTTCGACAGAACAAAAAATATATAGAACATTGCTTACAAGTAGTTAGACTAGAATCAATAGAACATTACATGAACTTACAGTTTAAGAACTATGACCTTACGACTTATAGAGATGCCAATTCAAAGGATAACAGACTTGAAAAGAATCTGGTGGGAGTTTTAATAGACACAAATTAAACTTTTTTTGGGTAAAAAGTTGATAGACACAAACGGAAACAGAATAATATGGAAGACGATAACGAAAATTGTCTACAATTAGAACTCAACATAATCAAAATTCAAACTCATTTACAGTTTATTAAACATAGTTGAAACGATTCGAAGCTCTGAAAATACCTCAAGACGAGAGAAAGGGGATGGCTAGATCACCGACAATCAAGGGGGTTTGAATTCCTGAAGAAGATTAACGGAAAAAAACGAGGCAAATGCTAAACTTCGCAGGGAATTTCAATAAAATTGAAAAAAAAAAAAAATTTGGACCATTTCTCGATTTGTGCGTGTCATCCTTGCGCAGGGGCCATGCTAATCTTCTCTGTATCGTTCCAATTTTATCGGATGTCTCCGAAGAGACAATAATACTTTGCAATTGTTATTTGATTAAGCCAAGCAATCTTTGTTGTTTTGCGATATGGGGCTATCTTACCTGAGATACCTAAACCACTTGGAAACTGTGCTTTATGGGCTGGACCAGGGTTCAATAATGGGCTTGTTAATGGTGATTTTACATAAGGTTCTCTGGGTTTGTGGATGGCTTGCTGATGCAATGGTGATTTTACATAAGTATCTCTAGGTTTCACAACATAGAGGGTATTCTTAGGTTGTGGACCTAATAGTTTCATAGAAGGGTAATGTGATCTTTTTAACCATTAGATACCTTGGGAATGATTTGACTTAGCCATGTAAACAATTTTCAAACTTTAATTTAATCATAAATTATTTACCAAAAAAAAAATTAATCATACATCATCTCATTTGTTGCATTTATATTTTATACTTTCAATTGTCTATTTCTTTTCAAAGAGTATTTCCTCTCTATAGTTCTATGGATTATTTAATATTTTGTTGGGAGAGGGATACGCACGCCACCCATGTATGATTTAGTTAGTGGCAACACCAATGGGGGGTGCAGACAGGGGGTCATTTCAAAGGAGGTAAGAAAGGGATGGGCATAGTGGGCACTAGCTTGTTGTATGTCGGTGTTGTGCTCAGTCTTTTTTTTAGTTTGATTTTGGAAAAAAGGCTCTCTAAATATATGGCATACTACGCCTTCTCACTTCTTTTTTTTTTTTTTTTTTTTTTGGGGAGGGGTGGGTGTGGAGAAAGATCCCTACTTGGTGGTGCTCCCTATACCCTCTCACAAGGCATTGTGAAATAATGACCCTGCCCCCTAAGTGGATACTAGACGCCCTTTCCATTGGTCCAAACGATGTTGTAGAGACCATGCAACCAATCATCGATCTCATACCCTTTTTTTTCTCTACCTTTCAATAAATGATGGGAAAAGGAAGACGTGGCTCCAACACCTATACACATAACCGCCTTGCTCCATTAGATTTCCGCCTTTTCATGGGGGCAAGGCGGTTAGGTAGTTACAATGACTAGGCGTTGGAGCCATGCATAGAGCATGACCGATTAGCGTGCTTAAACCCATAAATAATATTTGGGAGAAAGAACGCTACCATTGCTTCCGCGGGCTGACCCCTATGCCTGGACAAAGGATTGCACGTAATGACTGTCATGCTCTCATGAAAAAGCAAAAATCTCTAAGGACACGGTTGTTTCACATGATCTTGTGTCTTGGCCTAAGGCTGCGCACCACACGCGACCAGGTAACCGACTGCCTAATTAACATCTCATTATACCAGTCACGTCATGCCTGGAGTCCTCCCACTTCTGTTCTTTGAATTGATCAAATTTTTTTCAACTCACGTCATGCCAGGCGTTCTACTTAACTTCATTCCGGGCATTCCTTTCCTTCATAATATAAATAGTATGAACTCCTTAACTGAGCTACATCAGTGAATGTTTTAGTACACACAGTTCAACACAGCACATATCATCCAAAATGGCAGAAACCAACACAGATTCTGCAACAAAAAAGTAATAATTTCACCTCTCTTCTTTGGTTTTTTTTTTTTTTGTCCTTTTATTTCTTGTGAAATCCATACAAGGCTTCACCCAATTGATCTAAATTCTAATGCTCTGTTGCAGATTGGCAGTTGTTACTGGATCCAATAAGGGGATTGGATTAGAGATATGTCGGCAGTTAGCCACTATTGGCAGCATTATAGTGGTGTTGACAGCTAGAGATGAGAAGAAGGGTGTTGAAGCTGTGGAGAAGCTCAAAGGGTCTGGACTCTCTGATGTGGTTTTTCATCAGCTTGATGTGATGGACCCTGCTAGTATTGCTTCCCTGGCTGATTTCATCAAAACCCAGTTTGGAAAACTTGATATCTGGGTAAAATTTTGAACTTTAATCAATATAATTTGATCAATAGAACTCACAGTGGTGGAGGTTGAAACTCATTGCAGGTGAACAATGCAGGAATTTCTGGAATTATATTAAATGACGATGATTACAAGTTCTTGATGGCATTAGATGCTCCTGTAAGTCTCTACTTTACAATCAAAACACTTGGGTATTCATATCTTGATCTTCTGCTCTTCAAATTTCTTAAATTATCTTACAAATTAAGACTAAAAACTGTTTTTACCGATGCATTCAGACCGAAGTTTGGGTAGCGAAATGCAAGGAACTAGGAAGACAAACCCATGAAACAGCTGAAGAATGTTTGCAAGCAAACTACTACGGCACCAAAAGAGTGACTGAAGCACTTCTTCCCCTCCTTCAGCTATCTAATTCTCCAAGAATTGTTAATGTTTCATCATCTCTAGGGAAGCTACAGGTATAGCCTACAAACTCAACTTTGTTGAAAATTTTGAATGCATTCCTTAGAAATTCCTTAAAAGGAATGTTTTGTTGCAGCATGTCACCGACCCATGGGCCAAAGAAGTGCTAAACAATGAGGATGGTCTCACAGAAGAAAGAGTGGATGATGTGTTGAACAAGTCTCTTAAGGAATTCAATGAAAGCCATGGCTGGCCTGCTTACAAAATGTCCAAGGCAGCTATGAATGCCTACACAAGGATTCTAGCAAGGAAGTTCCCCAAATTTCGTGTAAATTGTGTTGGCCCTGGTTATTGCAAAACTGACTTTACCTACAAGACTGGAATCTATACTGTTGAAGAAGGTGCAGCTGGTCCTGTGAAGTTGGCTTTGTTGCCTGATGATGGCCCTTCTGGATTTTTCTTTTCTCAGAAGGAAGAATCCACCTTTTAATCACATTGCTACATGGCCATGGTTCGTCTTCCCCAGTGAGAGAGAAAAGAGCTGGAGTTACCTTGTTGTCGATGTACACCTCTTTGTTACTTCTACGTATTGAGCATATCTTTCTTCTAATAAGGAAAATAAAGTAACCTACAATTGGTAATAAAATAATATAATTTGAGTTTCATTTGTTATTGAAATTAGATTAAGTTGATTATAAAACAAAAAAAAACAAGAAATAAGATTAGGTTTCTTAGCTAGATTAGTTTCAAAAGTTGAGAATCTCCGTGTAGATCCTACATAATCGTCACTCAAATCATCTTTATTTTCTTGAAAAATGCTCTTATATCAATTAAGGTTGCAACAGGGTCAAGTTGGGTCGGACTTTTTAAAACCCCAGCTTAACCCTGAGTCCCCTTAACTAGGCCTAGGCTAAACCCAGCCTGGCCCTCACTTAGGGACAAAAAAATCCAACCCTAACTTGCCCTCAGGGCTAGACCGAGCTAACCCTGATTGGTCCTAACCCTAGGAAGGGGGAAGGAAGATGCAAGGACTAGGCCAGACAGGAGAGTAGAAGAAGAAGAAATTTAAAAAAGAAATAAAGTAGAAGAAGACGAAGATAAGGTCGGGCTGGGCCGGGCCAAGCTCAATTCAAGGTCTCAACCCTAGTCCGGCCAGGCCTTGATGTAGGGTTAGAAATTCTCAGCCCTAACCGGCCCTTAAGGTCAAGGTATCTCAGCCTAGACCTTGTTTGGGTTCAGGGTGGGCCAAAGTAGGCTCGAGTTTCAGGGCCAAACTTGCACCCATAACATCAATTATCTTCCCTTGATTTAGAAACTCAAAACATGAACGTGTCTGGTCTTCCATTTGACTACACTAAGGCTTTTTTTTTTCTAATGTATATAAAGAAATTAATTAAACTCAAAATTTATCCAATTATCACAGAAGAATATATGGTAACAATGCTAGTGGCAATGTTAGGTAAACCTATTTCTTCATTTCCTACGTCTCTTTTCTTTAGGTTTATGAATTCCAAACATTATTGATTTTAGTGTAGAAAAGAAGCACACAACATGCAAAGAAGGTGTAATATAACAATTGATAACAAAAAATATATATATATTAAATACACCAGAATAAATAGTCTCCCTTCTGGCAAGGATCCAAGCCATAGTCGAAGAGTCATAGTAGATAATGATGAAATGTTGTGAAAATAGGTGAACCAAGCTCAATCAAATAGCATGGAATTTGGTATGACCATTTTTCAGTTCATGAAGTATTTTTCCATGAGTCTTGGAAAGCTCCCACTATACCCACCGGACTTGGTTTACTAGAATAATATCTCTAAAAGAAATTTGTCGTTGGTCGTTGAAGGCAATTATGATGTGATATTGGGAGTTTAAAATGCATATATATATATATATATATATATATATATATATATATATATATATATATATATATATATATATATATATAATTTGGTATAAAAATACAATAGATTTAAGAACCTCCTTACCAACATGTGATAAAAGTTTGGTGGTATTTCCAAATGTTTTTTTCAGTTCAGAAACTTAAAGAACTTTCAATATCCGAGAAAATCATCTCCTATGTAACCATTGATAACACTTTTTCACTTTTTCCCCAAGAAAAATGTGTGGCTGGTTTTTTTTTTCTTTTTCTTTTTCTTTTTCACAATTTTTAACAGCAATGTAAGGACAAACCTCCCATCCAGAATTCCAGATGGTTCCTAACGACTTCCGAATCAACATCTCAATATCGCATTTGCGTCATGCATGGCGTCCACTTCCGTTCTTTAATCAAACTATTCATTCCATTCCTTCATAATATAAATACTGTTCACCGGATCGAGCACTTATTCATCAGCCACCAAAATGTCAGAAACCAACACAGATTCTGCAACAAAGAAGTAATAATTTCAGCTCTCTCATTTTTATTTTTATTTTTTTGAATCTTTCTTGTGAAACCCATATAAGGCTTCAACCAATTGATCTAAATTATACTGCTCTGTTGCAGATTGGTAGTTGTTACAGGATCCAATAAGGGGAGATATGTCGCCAGTTAGCCACGTACTATTGGCAGCTTTATAGTGGTGTTGACAGCTAGAGATGAGAAGAGGGGTGTTGAAGCTGTGGAGAAACTCAAAGGCTCTGGACTCTCTCATGTGGTTTTTCATCAGCTTGATGTGATGGACCCTGCTAGTATTGCTTCCTTGGCTGATTTCATCAAAACCCAGTTTGGGAAACTTGATATCTTGGTAACATTTGGAACTTTAATCAATAGAACTCACTTGCTGAAATCCTGCACCATAATTAAATTTCTCAGACTGATGTAGGTTGGTTGAGACTCATTGCAGGTGAACAATGCAGGAATTACTGGAATTAAATTAGATGATGATGATGCTAACAGGGCCTTGATGGCAGTAGATGGTCCTGTAAGTCTCTACTTCACAATCAGAACACTGGCACTTCAGATTTCTGAAGTTATTTCACAAACTGTGATCCTAAAACATACTCTTAGTTTTCTATCAAATTTAATCAATTAACTATGTATATGCTTGATGATTTTAGATTCTAAACCAAACTCATGATTTGTAAAAAATTGTTCATAGAATGATCATGGCATTTTAGAGTTCAACGTGATTAAGAGAGAGAGACTAATGAAATTTTCCACCTATGTCATGACTCATGAATTAAGGGTGTCAATTTGAGTCCAGAATCAGAACCGTCCCACAAAAACCAGGAACCAACCCGTCCCATTACTAAATGGGATGGTTTTGGGAGCTAGCTTATTTCCCAACGGTTTTAGAGCCGAAAGCCCAATAAGGAATCGATTAGAACCAAAACTACTAAGACCTATTTAACATGGCTAAATTATTTATTTAAGATTAGTTGACACTTAATAGTTATAACTTATATAAGAGTTATATTGTAATTACAAAAAAAAACTATGGATTATCATTTAGTTTGGGCTTAGTTGAGTGTGTATTCTTAAGATTTTTTATTTTTTATTTTTTATTTATTATTATTATTTTTTTTAAGTATTATTAAGAATCGATGTTTGATTATTTTATGTTTAGGAATATATTCAACTTTTTGTGTACTTAGGAATTGTATGCATATTTGATGGTTTGAGACTTCCAAGTGCTTAGAGCCATAACTGGACCGTCCCATTATTAAACGAACCAGATCCTAGTTTTAGGATCGTTTGGTAAACGAGATGGTTTTGGGTTAAACCTAAGGGTGTCAATTGGGACGGTTCCCGGTATTTGGGACGGGACGGTACCGGTACCGGTATTAAAAGTGTCAATCCCAATACCCATTTAGTTAACGGGACCAAACCTAGATCCCAATCCCGATTACTAGCGGGACGAGACGAGACGGTACCGGTTCTTAAACGATTCTAGGCATCGTAAAAAAGGAGAAGAAGTTTAATTGTTTCTAACAAGGCGGGTTTATTAGTGCTTGTGGAATTTTTCACTATCATGAAATCTAAGTTGTCTACTGCTTTTTATAAAGCAACTTAAATTATGAAATCATAGTTTTACTTCTTCAAACTCCCTAAGATCATATGTAATAAGCTTCTCATTTTTAAATCTCTACAAAATGAAAGAATCCCGTTGTGTTTTCTGTTTGATTTTTCCAAACAAAACTCTATTTATCACACATGGTAGTATGGTATGCAAGTCGAAGTGAAAAAGGAAGAACCTGGTAGATGTAGTTGGTCGAGGGAGGAGGGAGTAGCACTGTAATAGGTTACGTGAGGAGAGACTTCAAACTACGGCTGTTGACATGTTGTTCCTCTTCGTATTCAAAAGGCAATTAGTGAAACCTTAATGAGTCGTAATTCTTATACCCTTTCTTTTTTTCTTTTTTAAAAAAAAAAGATCTTATATACTCTTTCTTTTTAAACAGTATTAGGAGTTTCGGTACCATCCGGTCACCTAATTGGTATTTCGATCTGGTACCGTTAGAAATCCCGTCCCGAACCTTCCCATCCCATTTATCATTCGGTATCAAAATCAGTTACCAGTACATGGGACGGTCTGGTACAGGGTTTTAGCGGGACGGTATTGGGACGGTTCCCGGTTCCAATCCCAAATTAACACCCTTAGTTAAACCCCTTATGAGCGGAACCGATAAGGATCTTTCCGTCTGACACCCTTAGTCATGATAGTGTCTTTAACTATCAGAAGACTAAACAAATGAAAATGAACTGTTTTTCCTGATGCAGGTGGAAGTTTGGGTAGCCAAATATACTGAACTAGCAAGACAGACCCATGAAACGGCTGAAGAATGTGTGCAAACAAACTACTACGGCACCAAAAGAGTGACTGAAGCAGTTCTTCCCCTCCTTCAGTTATCTGATTCGCCAAGAATTGTTAATGTTTCATCATCTCTAGGGCAGCTACAGGTATAGAGCACAAACTCAACTTAAATTTGTTGAGAAATTTGATTGCATTTCTTAAAAGAATGTTCTACTGTTTCAGAATGTCAGCGACACAAGGGCCAAAAAAGTGCTAAGCGATGATGGCAGAAGAAAGAGTGGATGATGTGTTAGAACAAGTTTCTAAAGGATTTCAGGGAAGCTATAGGCTGGCCTGCCTACACAATGTCCAAAGCAGCCATAAATGCTTACACAAGCTAGGATTCTGGCAAGGAAGTTCCCTAAATTTCACATAAATTGTGTCTGCCCTGGTTATGTTAAAACTGATATTAACTACAACACTGGGATCTTTACTGTTGAAGAAGGAGCAGCAGGTCCTGTGAAGTTGGCTTTGTTGCCTGATGATGGCCCTTCTGGCCTTTTCTTTTCGCAAAAGGAAGTATCAACATTTTAATCATACATGATCATATATTGTTCCTCTTCCTGCTAGAGAGAAGAGAGCTGGAGTTACCTAGATGTCTATGTATTGAGCATCTTTCTTCTAATAAGGAAATAAAGTAAGCCACAATTGGTAATAGAATTATATAATTTTGAGTTCCATTGTTATTGAAATTAGATTATGTTGAGTATGAAAAAACAAGAAATAAGATTAGGTTTCCTAGCTAGATTAGTTTCAGAAGTTGAGAATCTCCGATCCATGTAGACTCTATATAATCATCATTCAAAGCATCTTTTTTTCCCTTGAATATGTTCTAATTTTAGTTACCCCCATGGTTTTAGTGCACAGTATCGGAACGGGTATCAGCAACCCGTAAAACCGATACGATATCGGTATGGTATCTGCCTAGATTGGTTGTATTGGACAAAATTACCCCTGAATTTTCTTTAAAATGAGTTTTCTAACCAGTTTACCTCTTATCTGTACCGTGTTACCGATATAATATCGATAGAATCGATATCGATCACTAGCAAAACTGGTGCGTATCACCCAATACGGACAATACGATACCAATACTTAAAACCATGGTTACCATCCTTGATTTAGAAACACATCACATGAATTTGCTCAGTCTTCGATTTGACTAAACAGTGGCTTTTTTCTTTCTAACGTATATAAAGAAATGAGAAATACCTCCCCTGAGATATCACGTAATTACAAAAATACTCATCAATTTTGGAAAATTATGCATGCCCTCTAATTTTGTAAAAAATTAATAAATGCATTCATTCCGTTAAATTGGGACTAACACCGTTAGAATTAAAAAGTAAATTGATCAAATTGCCCTTGTGAGTTGGATTTAAAATAAGAGAAAAAACCAACTCATCTTCCCCATATCGGTTTTTTGGGGAAAATTACACTTGTCACCCCCGAGGTTTGTATTAAATATAGAGCAACCCCTGTGTTTCTAAATTATACAACCACACCCCGAGTTTTGGTTAGTTGTTATAGTCAGCCACTCCGTTATATCATTCCCGTTAAGTGTTAAGGTGTTGATAATTCATGACATAAAATGGCTAATAAACCCCTATTAGGGGTGTGAGCTTATCACCCCCTTCCTATCCTCTCATTACTCCATCTCCGTCGCTAACATTCTGCAGTTTTGATTCTCCATCTCCATTAGTTTCTCGCCCATTCCCTCTTTCTTTCTCTCGTTCACACCCTTTGCTATTGAAGCATAGTGTCTCTTGCAAATTTTTTATTCAACATTCTGCAAAAGCAGAGATGTATAAATGAATACCTGCAACTCCATCGTTGACCCGCAACTCCTCGCGAGCAGGAGGAGTCCCTCACCACTTCTCTCCCCTTCCCATCCTCTCATTACTCCCTCTCCATGGCTCACATTCTGTAGTTTTGATTCTTCACCTCCATCAATGTCTCGCCCATTCCCTGTTTCTTTCTCTCGGTCACACCCTTTGCTATAAAAGCATAGTGTCTGTTGTTGAGACTTAGGAGAAAAGCATAGTGTCCGTTGCAATATTTTTTTTCAAATTCATTCTCCTCTTTGATGAATCTGACCAAAATCCTTACCCTTCAAATGACTGATATCCTTGGGCGAAGTCTTCGGGGTTTTCATATGGGAAATCTCACTGGAATTAGCCGGAAGACAAGCGATTGTTTACTCATCAAATGCTCACGAAAGGTAAAAGCGTCATGGAGTTGGAGAAGAACTAAATCTCTTTCGGTAATTGAATCTGCTCTTACGACTTCATTCCCTTACCACCTTTGTCGTCAAAAACTTTACCCCATGAATCATGATAAGACGAGTTTCTCGAGTAAGATTTTGGTTAGTAGAAGGGAAGAGGTGAGGTCTGGTGGGGGTGTTCTCATGTAGTGGAAGGAAAATGGAAGAAATAGAAAGAGAGAAGGAGAGGGTTCGGTGGTGATGATTGTTGGGAGTTAAAGTGGAAAAGCAAAATCAGAGAGACAGTGAGTGAGGTTCTTGTTAGTGGAAGGAAAGAGAAGAAGAATATAAGAAGGGGATGGATTAAAGGGTTCAATTAGTGGAAGGAAAGAGATGAAGTGGGTCGGCCCAGGAGGCAAAAGGAAAATAAGAGGTTTCGGTTTGGACTGTGAAAAGAGAATGGGATTGGATGATTTCAGTTATGAAATGGAGATGGTGAATGACCAATTAAGTTTCGAGAGGATGGATGGAGAAGTGAGATTGGAAGAAGATTTGGTGGGATTTCAATTAGGTTCGGTAATTGAATTTCATGGTCGTAGTTTGACACGAAGATCGGGGCATCTAGACGGGTGTAAGCGAGAGGGAATAGAAAATTGGGTTTGCAGATTTTTTAGGGCTAATAGCGAATGAATGAGAGCGGGAAAAAAAATCCGAGAGAGAATAGAGAGAGAAGAGATGAGGGAGAGATGACATATGCAGTGGAGTTGTAGGTCAGCCATGGAGGCACCTTCAAATTTGGGGAAGAAGACAACAGTAAAAAGGGTTTTTCTATTTTAGAAGAGGGCAGAATTGGTATTTAAAATGTATTATTTAACACCGTCCACTAAGGGGGTGTGGTTGTATAATTTAGAAACACATGGGGTTGTTCTGTATTTAATACAAACCTCAGGGGATGACAGTATAATTTACCCTAATTAAAATCTGAAAGCAGGGATGAAAGAACAAAGCGAAATAAGAATCGAGCGGAATTTCCACCCAACCGGCTCCTTTTAACCCTTTTTCATGCAAGCAAGGTAGTGTGATAGTGTCGGAGTCCTCTGCGCTTATTTATCTCTCATCTGAGAGCTCTTGGCTTGTGGAGAACTAAAAGAAGAGATAATTAATTAATAAGGATCTGACCGCCTCGCTCTTCTTGGCTATGGTGTTTGTTACACGATACCTCCGACACCCTGTCCCTATGGAGTTCTGTAATCGATGCACCAAATCAGGAGTTGATCCGAATCAAGAATCCCTATATTTCATGATCATAGACCAATCATTAATTCTTGGTTCCTGTCATTGCTCACATCATACTATATCCCTTTCGTATTGCAGAATAGGTAGAAAACCAAAAATGCATATCAAATAAAGGGTGTAGGAGTGTATCGGCTTAGAATTAGGGGTTTTCACTTACAGAGAGGTTTCAATTGAAGAGTTGCAGGTTGATCTGAAAGGCGTTGGCGCTAAATCGTCAATCCGTCTGCTCCAAGTTGCAGTCAAAGAGGGTGGAAGAGTGTACCAACTAACGACGAGATAGAGGATTACTGGCTTCTCCAAACTAGCCTACCACTAAGTCATGATTTGGGGAAGATGAGTTGTAGACTTGCAGATATGATTTCCTTTTTTTTTTCAAATCCTAAACGATTTGGGAAAGATGGTGTTGGGTTTTATCTCTTTTTTAAATTCATCTCACAAGGATAATTTGGTCAATTTATCTTTTAATTCTAATCTCAATTTAATAAAATGTGTGCATTTGTTAACTTTTTACAAAAGTAAAGGGCATGTGTAATTTTTCAAAATTGACAAGTGTTTTTATAATTACGTACCTCGATCATTGGAGGTTTGATGGAGGTACATGAAAATTATATATGATGACAAAGCTATGGGCAATGTTAGGTAACCGTTTTCTTTTTCTTTTTCTACTTGTCTTTTTTATCATTTATGAATTACAACATTAGTGATTAAAGTATTGAAAGGAAGCACAATGTGAAAAGAAAATAAAAATCCTCTGTCGAAACTCGAAGGTGTGCGGTACATTAATACATATCCTACAGCACAGCAAAAGCCATGCGTTAAACTGACCATGTTTTAACGATTGGATTCTTAAGTGTGCACTCGAGTCTCGAGTGGATGAAAATCCCCCTATCATCACCTCTATTCATTGAAGTCGCCCTGCTTTATGTGGTGTGGGCTCACCTCAATGACACGAGGAAACCAACCCCAATGTCAACATCTCATTATCTCACTGGCATCATGCCTGGCGTGCCACTTCCGCTCTTAATCAGGTTTCTTTCCATTCCTTCATAATATAAATAGCATGAACTCCTTACCCGGGGTACATCAGTGAATGTGTTAACACACACAGTACATCTAGAGCACTTATTCATCATCCACCAAAATGGCAGAAATCAACACAGATTCTGCAACAAAGAAGTAATGATTTCAGCTCTTCTTCTTGTTTTTTTTTTTAATTCTTTCTTGTGAAACCCATATAAGGCTTCAACCAATTGATCTAAATTCTACTGCTCTGTTACAGATTGGTAGTTGTTACAGGATCCAATAAGGGGATTGGATTGGAGATATGTCGCCAGTTAGCCACTATTGGCTTTATAGTGGTGTTAACAGCTAGAGATGAGAAGAGGGGTGTTGAAGCTGTGGAGAAACTCAAAGGGTCTGGACTCTCTCATGTGGTTTTTCATCAGCTTGATGTGATGGACCCTGCTAGTATTGCTTCCCTGGCTGATTTCATCAAAACCCAGTTTGGAAAACTTGATATCTTGGTAAAATTTGGGACTTTAATCAATTTTGTTTGATCAATAGAACTCACATGTTGAAATCCTGCATCTTGATTAAATTTCTCAGACTGATGTAGGTTGAAACTCATTGCAGGTGAACAATGATGGAATTACTGGATTTGTATTAAATGATGAAGCTAAAAGGGTCGTGAAGGCAGTAGAAGGTCATGTAAGTCTCTACTTACAATCAAAACAGTTTGGCATTTATTTCTTGACCTTCTGCGCTTCAGATTTCTGAAGTTATTTAACAGAGTTCCTAGAATGAGATTTCCATCTGTGACATGTTTGTGTCTTTACCTAACTGAGGACTAAACTTCACTTGCCCAAAAATAAATCAAAATGAACTGTTTTTACTGATGCAGGTCGAAGTTTGTCTAGCCAAACAAAGTGAACTAGCAATACAGACCCATGAAACCACTAATGAATGTGTGCAAACAAACTACTACGGCACCAAAAGAGTGACTGAAGCACTTCTTTCCCTCCTTCAGCTATCTGATTCGCCAAGAATTGTTAATGTTTCATCATCTCTAGGGCAGCTACAGGTATAGATTGAGTACAAACTCAACTTTGTTGAGAAATTTGAATGCATTCCTTAGAAATTGCTTAAAAAAGGAATGTTTTGTTGCAGCTTGTCACTGACCCATGGGCCAAAGAAGTGCTAAGCAATGAGGATGGCCTCACAGAAGAAAGAGTGGATGATGTGTTGAACAAGTTTCTAAAGGATTTCTCCCAGGATAGCAAAGGCTGGCCTGCCTACACAATATCCAAAGCAGCCATAAATGCCTACACAAGGTTTCTGGCAAGGAAGTTCCCCAAATTTCGCATAAATTGTGTCTGCCCTGGTTATGTTAAAACTGACATTAACTACAACACTGGGATCTTTACTGTTGAAGAAGGTGCAGCAGGCCCTGTGAAGCTAGCTTTGTTGCCTGATGATGGCCCTTCTGGATTTTTCTTTTTTAGAAAGGAAGTATCGACCGTTTAATCATACATGACCATAGTTCATCATCCTGTTAGAGAAAAAAGAGCTAGAATTACCTTCTTGTTGATGTACATCTCTTTGTTCCTTCTATGAATTGAGCATTCCGATCACACTCGATTCATATTCGATTCGGTTACGTCTCTACTCATAATTAGCCCATTTGTCTAGTTTGATGACTTATCATAACTATATATGACCTACTTAGATTTTTTTTTCCAGTGATTTTCAAGGATTTCCTATTGAAGTTTTTTTTTTAGGCATTTCAAACTTATTTTAATGTAGCTTGAAAATAAAACATGAGCTAATTAAGCTCAAAGATAGCATTTTTAGCTCAAATATTGGACCACATAAAAAAAAAGCTGTACCCAGTACACAAGGCTCTCCCGTTTAGCACGGTCAGGGGAAGATCATGCTTGGCGCGTTGATCAAGTGCTCACTTACTACAATCTATCATAAATAAAGTCCCCATAATTGATTCTGAATCGATCAGTCCTAATTGGTTGATCGGTTGACGTTATTCTATTCCAAATACTAATCACTCTATTGGCCGGCTAAGACTAGAACTAACAAATCTGTCTAGTTAATTGGTTTTGGTCCATTTAGTAAAAAGTAATTCACCAAGGGAGTATATGAATTATCTCTTATGTAGCAACTTCCACCAATTGAAGGAGAGTGTATCAACTTTGTTTGATTTAAAAAGGACACTTATACCCCTTGTTTTGAGGAGGAGAGAGATAGACACATGGGAATGTTGGCGTAAGCCACACTCCTTGACAGAAAACTACTTCTCATAGAAATAAATTAAAGTATGAAGATTGTCAATTACAACTCCACTAATTTTTCCAACTCTAGTCCAAGATGCTAAGTCATGCACCCTAGATGTATGGTCTCTATCCTGTTTTAAAACACAGACCTTAGATAACAACTTAATTATATACTTTATGAATAATAATAATGTGAAAATCTATCACGGCCAGTTAAACGTACTATGCTCCATCCACTTTACAAGTTCTTGACAATCAATTCAAATGTCTATGGTTGTGGCTCCCAATGATTTTGCTTTTTGCAATAATTGGAGCATTGCTTGATTCTGAATATTGAGCGCTTCTTGCATGACTAAAATCCAAATAAGAAGTAACAATTTTTTTATCAAAAATAATGGTGGACACCCAACATGCCTCATTGGAGTCCTTCATAAAACTCCCATCACAAATAATGACACAAGAACCAGGTTGAGAAAGCTCATGATATGACTCTCTAAGTAGGATAAAGAAAGGGTTGGAGGTGGTGGTTCAACAAGGTTAAAGGAAAAACGAGAGAAGATTGAGATCGGTTTCCCATCTATTTATATTATTTATAAACAAAAACAAACCAATGGGAATTGTCTCCAAAAGACATGTCTAAATGCATCTTTCTCACAAGATATGTCTATTGACCATTCAAACATGTCTTCGAATAATTATACATATTCAAGTTCTATTAAGAAAAAATATAATCATCTAACAAACAATTTACAAAATAGAACATTATTTTGGACCATTAATTTAAAAATATTTAAAATTCCAGCATTACTGTATAATCCTATTATTGATGCCATTACAATAATGGGCACATGGACTATTTGGGGAACCAAACATCGACAATAAACAGATTCCATGACGTATGTGCCAAGACACATGGGGATAAAATGATTGCTCCAACCCATAAAATGCAAAATGACACCTTTGTTGATGCTTTCATATACGTTCCCATTGGCCCTTATATGCGCGCAAGGATCACACTTGCCCATAGATTAAACACTTTTATAACCTACCCAAGTGAGAATTAGCATTTACCCAAAACAGACAGAAAAAAAAAAAAAGTGGAGCTTTTCCCTTGAATTTTAACTGTGGTCAATGTTGTAGCATTCTACCTTTAATCGTCTGGTTACGATATGATATTAAGATCCAACGTCTCATATTGCAGCAAATTCATTGACTCAAAAACATCGCCCAAAATGGATGATGAGTAGCAATCTGAGGTGGATTAAGCTCAACCGTATGATGTTGAACCTACCGTTGGTCTGACCAATGGTCAAAACTTCTACTTTCATTCAAAAAACCTCGGGAAATACGATGCTCTCTCTTATACTTTGAACCACCCAAGAAGTAGGGCACCACCACCACCTGAAACCCGACAGCCCTCTTTAGCTTCCGCCCCAAAATGCAAAAGAGAGAATGGAGAGCACTTAACGCTTCAACTTCTCCCGCTATTCTCTCCTTTAACTTCTTATTCACTCCGATTCTCAAAATGAAGATATCAATAGAATTCCGAATATCATCCACATTAGTCACAATAGATTGTTCTTGAGTCTTGATCTTGATTGCTTGCAATTTACCTCTAAATACTGTGTTCAGGCGACCCTCTCTTTATTTTTCTATCAGGTAATCTTCTATAGATTAATCTTGAAACCCCTTTTTTCTGATTTTTGTCGTGGTAAATCATAGATTAATACAATTATTGTGTTAATTTGTGCTTTGGTTTCTGATTTACTCAAGTTCATTGTAGAACTATAATCTCATGCTTTCTTGTTGCCTCTATAATTTGTCATTGCGTTCTATTTTATTGGGTTCTTGAAGGAAAAATCGTAGATAGATCCAGTTATAGGTTTCAGATTAATAATTTCTACACCTTGCCAAATATTATTAGCTTTTCTTATTCTTTTAGATCCTTCTTTTATGCAATTGTATCGGCATTTATTTATAGTTATTAATCGCAGGAAACAGAATAATTTGTACAAATAACAATACATAAATTGCTGCAGGGTTCTTTCCCCCCCCCCCCCCCCCCCACCCCCCACCCCAAATGAGGATTGACAGTCATAGGCAATCTTATTGGAATTGTGTTTCGAGAGCAATAAAAATCATAAAAACATTGTCGATTTGATTAGAAAGTTTTCCAATATATGGCCCTCGTGATGCCAATATTGCTATAATCCTTTATAAATTAAGGAAGGTTTAAGTATATCTGGGGGGTGGTGCTTCTGGATTCAGCAGTTCAAGATCTTTCTAAAAGGATAAAAAGTTGTGGGCACTTTTTCTAGGTTGTTTTAAAGAGGGTCAGCTTCTTTAAACATTTGCATCTGTTTTTGTTTTGGGTATAGCAATCACATAATCTAAAAGTTAATGAGTTTTGAGTTCGGGAGTATATGAGCCTATGTAGAGGATTCAACAATCACCTCTCTTTGTAAGAATCTTTTGGCTCCACTTTTCTTCACCCAGCTGTAAAGCTTTATTCCCTATATCTCTTAGTGTTGATGCTATGTTTTTCTCTCCTTCTACCCCTATTTATTTTTCTTGTTCGAGTATTGAAAAAATTCTTTCGAATTTCCTATTTTGTGGGATTTTGCCACTCAAAGGTGTAAACACAGTGAATCATCCATCAAATATACAGCTTATTATATTAAGTACACTGTTAGAATCTGGTACATATGCATCAGACAGGAAGTTGGGCAGTGAACAGAAAATTGAACTTGCAGCATGTGATGTTTCAGATCTTTTTTCTGAATCTTTTTTGGGTTGAAGGATGGACATGTTGACGATAGCATTGCTGTTCTTACAATGTTAGGGACAGGCTGCACTTATTGCAAGTTGGTTGAGGTCAAACTCGTGATTATTTAAAATCTCCCTAGCAACAACTTGACTATTTAAAGAATGTGGTACCTCTTTGGCATAATGCTTGGTATTACACTGTTGACTTCATGTTTGGTTTTTTATTATTAGCTGGCAGTTTCCAAGTAGCAGTCTTTGTGTTTCAGCATACAATTGTTTGTCCTTTTAAGTTTTTCATGTTTAAACTTCATGCTAACAAGGGGTGGGATATATCATAACCATTTCTTCAAATGCTAGCCAGATATCTCTTTCTAATCCGATTACAGCATATGTTTATTTCTTATCTAGTGAAGAGAATCATCTTGTTGTCCTCAAGAAATGTTAAATTGTATCTTAAATGCTGCTCCTTATTATGTAGATGGTGAGCCATTGGACCAGCACTCCTGCGATAAGTCTTGGTATTGAAGAGAAAGAGTGGTTGCTTAGCCTTGGGGAGAGAATGAAGACAAGAGTAGTGGGACAAGATTTAGCTGTTGATGCCGTTGCAGATGCAATATTGAGGTCTAGGGTTGGATTGTGTCAAACTCGGCAGGTGATTGGATTATTCCTCTTCGTGGGCTTGACAGGTGTAGGTAAGTCAGAACTAGCAAGAGCCCTTGCCGAGCAACTTTTCGGCAATGAAAACTTGTTAATACAAATTAATATGTCTGACTATGTTGAACGGGAGTCAGTTTCACAACTTGTTGGTTCAATTCCAAGGTGAGTAGTGCAAGTTCTAGTTATCCAGTATATGGTAGAGGGATTTTCATTTTAATACTCTCATTTTGTTGTTCTTGAGTATTTGGAAATTGTTAGGTATGCTGGCCACATACATGGTGATAATCTTATAGAAGCTTTGCGAACAATGCCACATGGTGTTGTCCTATTTGACAAGGTTGAGAAGGTCAGCAGTTCTGTTCTCCAAGCTCTCATTCAGGTTTTTTATCGTGGTTATCTAATCGATGGGCAAGGAAGGATGGTTGACTTCACCAACATGGTCATTATTATGACTTCATATGTGGGAGCCAAACACATCCTAGCCCCATTAAATTTTCAAACTACTATGCAGAGGGCTCAAGAACGAGTGATGGTAGAGGTAAGTAGGGGGGAGCTCCTTTTATTAGATTTATCAATGGACTTTCCAACTTGATTTTCTCATATGTTAACTAATTTTTCAATATTTAATTGTTGCATTTTATTTAAAAGGATTCAAACTTTCATATTTTGATTGAGAATAGTTATATTGCAAGGAATTAAGCAAAAACCTCAAATGAATATAATTTAACTAAGAACATCAATGTTCAATTTGTAGTGTTCTTTTCTTTATCAATCCTTCTATTTCATGAAGAATCACATGGTGTAATTTCAAGCAATGATCATTTGAATGAAATGTGAGTTGATGTGTGAAGGCTGTATCAAGACTCTTATGTTTTTCTAATTTTTAAAGTTTTTCAGGTGAGGAGGCATTTTAGGCCTGAGTTGCTAGATCGTTTGGATGATGTCATAATTTTCAATTTCCTCTCACCCAAGCGGTTGGGGAAAGTTGCTAGGCTTCACCTGAGGGATGTAGCCAGTCATCTGGCAGAGAGAGGTGTGGCTTTATCTGTTTCTGAAGATGCATTGGACTTAGTAGCAGCTATGGCCTATCATCCAGTGAGTGCATTATATTCCCCTCAAGATTAAGATAATCATATAAATAAGATTGTTACTGGGAATAAAAATATTTTTTTAATATTCATTATCTTTTTATCTTCCTCTCTTGGTAAAGGGGAATGAGTTCTATGTGATGGATGGAAACTGATTATTCCTTTGGTCTAAAGGAGTTTGGCGCCAAGCCAGTAAAGTTTTGGCTGCAGAAGAATGTGGTCACTAAGCTGTCGAAGATGCTAATAAGGGATGAGATAGATGAGAATTCCACAATTTACATTGATGTTATGCCAGTGCCAGAGAATGAGGATCTCTCTTGCAACGTAAGGGTGAAATTGAGTCAGAAAGAGGATCAAGACCTATTAAAGGTGTGGCCTCAGTCTCCAGTTGTGTATACCTGATTTCAGAAATCTATAGGATATATGCTTGGACTGAATTTGATTTAGATGGTGCAGTTGGCTGTTATAATTTTTATAGGTATCTGGAGGGTGTTGGTTGGTCAGCCACTGGCTAGGAAATCTGGGAACACGTATGTGTAAAATGTTTGCAGGGCATCAAGTCAAAGGGAAATTTGTTTACACTGATGCTCCATCTGCAAGACAGAAGGAGTTGACATATAGGGTGGAGAGGAATGGAGGCCTTGTGAATGCCAGTATACGGCGAGAACTGGATATCATTCCATTCAAAGGCATTGACTCAATCTCTTAGGTTCCTCTATTGCTTGGTTATGTCTAGTTATACTCCTATGAACTGCAAGTTGCTGCCATATGGCTGAAGAAGGTGGATCTTTTGTGCACGGCGGCTGATTAGCATGAATGAGAGGTTGGTAATTTGATGTAGTCTGAGCATGTTGAAGACTGGTATGTCTTCAAAATCCTTTTTCTTGTAATTGTTATGCTTCTTTTTTTTTTTTGGGGGGGGGGGGGGGGGAGGGTTGTTGAAACTAATGTCATTGTCTTCAACCTTATTAGCATTGTTGATGTCATAACTTTGTTTTTTCTGGATTCATGTTTTGGTATTCATATGCAGGCATGGACGACTTCCTACACCATCTTCATTTCCATACGGTGTTCTTCATCAAGGATTTAAGTATCGGTATCAGGTATCGTATCGGAGGGGTGATTTTAAGAGACGTATCGTATTGGAGAGACACAATATAAGCTAAAGATACACATGGAAATGGTCAAGAAATGCATGGATGTCCTTATAATACATAGAACATATAGTTTTGAAACATAATTATGCAATATGTAAATGCATACCAGCTTGATGCAGGGATTTGAGTCATTTTTACTTTTTACCTAATCTAGCGATGCATAACAAAAAAAAAGTTAAGAAGAAAAGAGATTTGAGCACCAAAAAAAAGAGATCTGCAACTTTACCACTTTTGCGCCCAAATCTATTTTGATCCATCTCACCAAAACTTGTTGGAATGGTGAAGGTTAGAGTCGTTTTTTATGTTAGATGATTTCCTCCAACACATATCAAAGAGAAAAACATGTTTCCAAGGCCTTCGGTTGCTCTCAGCTTCGTATATCACTCACAGTTTCTGTTTTGCAGGTTTAAAGGATGCGTATCTTACCTGTATTAGACCGTTTCGGACTGTATCAGTACCATATCGGCCCCATATCGGTTGATACAAACATTTTTTGAAAAATAAGTATCAATACCGATACATATTGGCTGATACGATACAATATGATACGATAACTACCAATACTTAAAACCCTGCTCTTCATGGTATGGCTCTTTATCTAAGAAGCAGAGTCAGCCTAAAAGTCTATTTTTGCTGATTTTTGCCAATTAGTTTTGATTCCAGTAAATCCAGCGGGTTGGTTGATATATATTATTCATAGTGTTCCATGTTGCTGGTATCAGGATTTTATGAAAAAAATTTCCTCTCATAAAAGTCCTCCAGAGCAGGCTTCTAGTATTTTATAGTGTTAATGCATGGATGCCTCTCCTTTTAAAATCTCAAATTTAAATAAGTTGTATAACTTATGGATTGAATGTTGAGTACCATTTATTAGTGGTATAATTTGGTTCCATGGAGGCAATTGTACTCATACTTTGATACTACATTCCTTTGAAATAATCTTGGGGTGGTTGTGCTTAATAAATGGAATACTGCCACTGAAGCAGAAATACAATTTAGACAAAGGATCAGCAACAGTAGGAACTAATAATGCCAAGATCTTGTGGTGTTTTCTATTAGGACATGCATCAACTTGTGAGATTCAATACTCACAACGACTGCAGATAGTGCAACTCATTGAATGTCTTATTGCTAGAGGTAAGGATATCTGGACCATGACCTTGTATGAGTGTTTCACTGTTAAACCATATAGGTGGTTCTATGTAGTATTACAATGCTTTGGAGAAAAATCCGATTTCACATTTTGATTTCCATGGCATGATGGTCCTTTTGTTAGTTCTTTCATTGTTCAAGTAGATGGAGATATCGTAATATTTTGTTTAATCTCAAGTATTATGATTAATGAAATTGTGAGATTTGGTGTGAAAGAATTTGGCTATGTCAAAAACTGGTTTGCAGCTACGTCTCTTTCTCTTTCTCCTCTTTATGGTAAGATCTTTTCTCTCTCTTTCCCCTACCATCCATTCTCTTCTTCTTGGTTCTTTTCTCTAATATTGTTCTGCTCCTTAATGCTCATTCTCATTTATGGTATGCACTATTCAGCTCTTCAATTCTTCAATCTGCTGCAGCCCCCAAAAAATCCTAAATCTGCATGTGTTCTTGTTTCCCCCCCACCCCCCACCCCCTCGGATACCTTATTTTCTATTCATCCTGTGTTCACCAAGCCTAATTGATATCGTGACTTAATTTAAACCCCTTGCTCTATAGGTTTTGATTATGCCCCTATTCAAATTGCACCCTCTAGCATTAAGTTTCAATATTAATCGATATCCAATTTTAAGGCTACTGCTTCCAGCGGTGCTAAAAAATGATCATCTACTTACTGGGGATCTGTTAAGTTCTTTTATTCCTAGTTCGGTAATTTTTTTTCCTAATGATGAGTTTATTTGAATTTTTCTGTCTTCAATTGGTCTGTCTCATATTAGCCCCATCTTCTAGACTAGTTTCTTGAACTATTACGGAAACCAACTTGTATATACTCTAGGTGCCCCCAATTAAGCATTTTCTTTAATCCTCATAAGTCATATTTGAGCCTAAATTTCTAGGTTTTTTTAGACCAGTAACCAATTTTTTTTTTTAAAATAATAATAATAATGTTCAAAATTTCAGTCGAAATGACCAAAATTTTATGAAATTTTTCGATTTCAACAAACTAGATGCGATACCTGGGTCTTACAAAGATTCGTGAAATTTCAACCATGTTTTGGGTTTTGGTATCGTTTTGGCCCAAACGGTACAAACCCTTTGAATAAAATGGATGGCATCGATGACATGGGTTCGAAAGTTTGTCCCATTTCGCTAGTTTCGATAGTTTTGACTCCAAAGAGGGAAACTTTGTAGAAAGCCACTTTTTTTTGTGGTTTTTTTAGTCAAATCACTCTCATATATTTATGGAACAAAGTGTTGGGTGTGTAACACGGTGGGTTGTCATTTGTGCATAACATCTTCTCACACCCGGCCCGCCAACCATATATGTTGATGTTGGCTCCGCATCCACCATCTAATTATGGTGGCTCTCGATCGAGTTCTTTACGATTCAAAGATCTATACCCTAGGTTAGGGTACCTCCAATGTGTTGACGATGTCATTTATAGGGTTGTTATAGAGGATTTTGAGCATTTCATCTGAGTTCTAGCGTAACGATGATGAGGTCAATATATGTGATACAATTGGAAGATACTTGCTTCGGCAGCAACAACAATCTGCTAATGGTTTTGATTCTTCCCAAAACTCTTGATGTGGTACTAGGAGTGTAAGATGAGTAGCGGGGTCCAATGTAATTTGCTTGTATTCTTCACCGTTCAAAAAGTTTGTAATGGACCATGTAACACATTTGAAAATTATGAAATGGTTTCTAATTTTATGTATTCATTTCTAATGCATATTTTAATTGTTTTAATTGAATTATGTACGTTCTAGATTTCTAGTACTAAATTCTGAATAGAATAGGTTATATTAGTAAAAGTATATAACAGTGTATAACATACACTACCAACCTAGGGTATGAAGCCAAACTACCATTTTGGGTGTGCTTTTTACAATTTAAGGGTTCCAATATGTTTGGAGGGCCTAAAATTGGATTTTCCAAAAGTTTCGGGATGGTAATTTGGTCATTTGGACCTTGATACCTGCAGTCGAAACTTACTAGGTTTTGGCAAGGTTTTGATTGAATAGCTTCCACTTTATGTGGGTACCATGGTTTTGAGGTCAGAATTGGCGATCTGATTGCAGTCGTTTTGTCCTTGATTTTTTTGGTTCAGATTGATTCAGGCCGATTCTGACCGACGCTACTAATAATCCCTTGAGATGGATTTGCCAATCCAAGTTCATGGCCGATTTTACACAGATATTAGTTAAAGCAGTGAGGATTTGGAAGATAAGCATCATCCGATCTTGAGAGGGATTGGCCAATCCCCCAACCAACCTGATCCCAAGTTTTAAAACCTTTGATTGCTACCCAAAACTTCATGAATTGGGGAAAACTCTCCAGATTTATATATAATAGGTTTTTCGATTGCAAATTATAGTAGTTTTTTTTTTTTTCGATCTCCCCCCCCCCCCTCTACTCCTGGCATAAATGCTGATACAATTGGTAGAACTCTTGGATTGTTAGCATGACTATTATTGGTTTGATTTGCTAGTTTCTAGGATTGGAAGTCAACCAGCCATTCCAGTTTTGTAAAAGCATTGAACTGAATGCTGAAGGACATAGACAACCTCATCTGTGATTTGCAGTAATCCCTGTTTTGATATTGGTAGCTACTAGATTCCGCAGTAGTATTAGTAAGTATAGAATCTACCAATACCAGGGAACCAATTTAGATCCAACAGTAGTTCCAAAACTTACAATTTTATTTCAGTCAGAAGTTGCTAAACATAGGAGGATACCAATACGACAGTCCTCTTACTGATTATGTCCGACTGTCTAGTAACCCAAGCACCCATTGAAGAAGTAAAAGAATTAGAGTTTGGAAGCAATAAAAACAGGGAGGAAACAAATTTCCTAGTAAAATTCTGGTTCAGAGGGAAGCCACCAAACATTCATGTTCATAGCTTCTTCTGTCAAGATTGCAATTGAACCTTTGATGTTCCCCAGAAATCTATATATTTAGCACATCAAAGGTTGGTGATTCAAATTTCTATGGTATAAATAGTTCCTGAAAAAATTTGAAATTGCAGTGAAAACTCACACTATCCCACAAGCAGTAAGGATTAGCGGAAAGAGGATGATGCTTTCCCCCACCATCCCCATCTTTTATCTCAAATCAGATCATTTTCATGTACACTTTCAGTTAACTACTTAATTATTACACAGGAGATCTACAAATGTCCACATCTAGTCATGAACCAACAGATGGGAAAAACAACAATCGGAAAAATAGAAACAATCATGAAATAATTTCATCTCAACAAAATTAATACACCTAAATACAAACATATTAGAAGTAGCTTGATTGCACCTGCAAGAGCTCAAGATGCGCCAAAATCTTAGCAATTGTGGATTTTAAGGTTGGAGATCCCTTTTGTGCAAGCTCAATGAGCAACACTTGAGCAGCTTCACCATACTGTACTTTATGAGCCTCGATTCTAAAAGTCATTTCCAAAATCCAAAGTGCTTTCTCTTGGACCTTTACAGTTCCTAATTCAAGAACTCTCATGATGGCACGAACACCAGATGCTTTGGCAATAGCCTTACTTCCATTTTCCCAGATCTCATCTTGCAAGATAGTTGAAAGGGCACTAAGGACAGCTTCATCTGCTTCTCTATCTTCACCTTCCAAAATTTGGATTAGTGGTGAGAGAGCACCAGCCTTGACAAGACAAAACGTGCTTTTGACAAAACAGTAGCCATCATGGAGTTCACAAAATGCATCTAGAGAGGGAGGCATACAAAGCCATTTTGATGCTCTGGATTTGCTTAAAGAAAGAGTATTCTGTGACAGCTGAGCTAATGAAGTTGCAGCTCTACATTTGACAGTGGGTGACCCCATCGAGAGCAACTTCACAAGCCAGGGGATCACACCATGTTCTGCAGCTAGTTGCTGAAGTTTCTTATCTGAAGGAACCGTAAACCGAATCAATATAGCTGCACTGCTCTCGACTAACCACCTCCTTGTGGGTGTTGAAGTTGGCATGCATACGTCCAGAAATGAGAGCAGAATGGGAAGCAAATGTGTCCTTTTGAGAACTTCTGTTGCCCTTTTGTTGCCAATGGGGATAATACTCAATAATCCAAGAGCAGCAGCTTTTTCTTCCTCAGACACTGATTCTGATATAATATTTATTATAACATTGAGGTGAATCTTTTCAAGTTGTTCAGAGAACTCTCTTGGAGAATCTTTATAAAGATTGTACAGTAAATTTAAGGCAACTATTTTGCTTTCTGTGTTTCCGTCAGTTAAGAATGGTAGGATAAGATCAAATGCACCATTTTCTTTCATTTTGGATTTAACCTTCGATGTATTGGAATGGCCAGTAATACTGTTGAGTGCTCTTAAGAGGTGACACTGAATTACTGGGCTGAACAAGTGTAGAAGTGAAAGCATCTGTTGTGCTATGTCTGGGTTTACAAGAATAGATTCGGACTGGGCAATGCTAGCAAGAATGGCTGAAGCTGGTTCTCGGAGGGTCATAAGCACAGAAGTGACTGAGAAAAGGAGCTGGAGCAGAGTCATTACAATGCCTGAATTAATCAAACGCTGAGCATTTTCAGTCAAACTGGAGAGATTCTGTAAGGCACCCAAAGCAGAGAGCTTGGCTTCAAATTTTCCATAACTGAACATTTTGACAAGGGATTCAATTGCTCCTTCTTCACCAAGAGCAGCACTACTCTGCTCGGTGAGTTCCATTCTTGAAAGTGCTGTTGCCATAAGAATCTTACTCATATCAGAACCTGAAAATAAACGGTATAGAGTTTAATCAGACGAATGAATAATTTTGCAATACTTAGGTGATTATTAGCAAGATGACTTCATATCCAATTCTGATAATTAACTATCAAGATAAAGGGAACACACAAATTACAGTATCGGGACCTCACAGTAAACTAAGTAAAATGAGGATACAGTGCCATACATACACTTTAATTCCCTATAGCTCAACATCCAACAGGTGATGAAAGGAGGAACATGATTTTTGTCAATTTTAACACATTCAATGCTTTCAGAATGCCCTTAGAAACAGGAGACTTAAAGATTTTTTAGCCATTAACCCAAGAGAAGTAAATTGTAGGTTTATGGAGTCAAGTCTCTGTTACGGTGCTTCCATTAGGCTTGAACGCATAGCTAAACTAGCTGGCTTGTATCATTGAAACCTCGATGTGGCAATTTTAACCTAAGGTTAAAGGGTACATTCATAGTTGTAAGAAGGAAGAGACACATGCCAGGTGCAACATTAAAATATCAGACTGCAGAGGCACCTAAGGCAAAGTGCTCTTTGTTATTCACGTTCATTGAGCTGAAAATTTTATGAGATATTTATCCTACCCTAAGCTAGAATTGGTCTTGTATAAATTGTGAAATCTATAACTATAAAATTACAAATCTGCCCCTTTCTCCATCTTATCTTTTATTCCTGTGAAGCTAAAAGTCAACAGAACAGGAATAGCAAGAATTTAAGGTCACAATAATGTCACTAACAAATACCTACGTATATAAGCAGTTGTATCTTAAGTACACATCTTAAGTACACAGTGAGACACGGCACAAAATCCATTGGTCAGAATCATATCCAAGGAGTAGTGCACCTTTTACACATTCCAGAAAATATGGTCACAATAAGGGTATACCCAGTGCGCGAGGCTCCCGTCACTGCAGGGTGTGGGGAGGGTCATAATGTACGCAACCTTATCCCTGCTTCGCAGAGAGGCTGTTTTCAATGCACAAGGCTCCCGCCACTGCGGGGTCTGAGAAAATGTGGTCACGATGATATTTTAAATAAAAAAGTTACAACAGAACCAAGAAAAAATTAGATGCAAGAGCTGAAAAACAGCTCTATAAGTACCTTGCTTCAGGTATTCTACAAGAGGCTTGAAGTAACCTGCCTCTGCCATAAGAAGAACATTCTGATTGTTGCTTGACAAAGCATTCAACAATTTCCCTGCATCGTGTGAAGAATTTGGGTCGTCACTATTGTGCACGGAAACCAACATAAGGATACAACCTTGTATTCTGCCGAGCCTTCGGCGGACTGCTGGGACCTCTGAGAGAGCCAGCAAGATCCCAACAGCTTCCCTACGCTCTTCAACATCCCGAGTCAAAGAACGCACCAATGTCAACAAGGAACTGATATCCACCATTTTCTCCTTTACATAAAGAAGCAATCTTAGATGCTGACAAATTAGTAAAAATCAATCATAAATTAAGAAAAAAAGTGCTTAAGTAAAATTTACTTCTATCTACCTTGTTTTCATCATTCACCACTAGAAGGCTTTTCAATATTGCCATTATATTCAACCGAACATTCCGGTTACTAGAAGCCAATCGATTCAACAGAATTGGAATAATACCTTCACCGTTTACCCATTCATTCTGAATAATCTTATCAATAATTAGTGATCTTAGTCCAGAAAGTGCAAGCCTGAATTCTTCGTCATTTCCATATTTGAGCTGCAATGCAATATTGTCAATATCAAGAACAGCTATTGCCTTCTCCTGCCCTTTCACTTCCAAGTCATTGACAAACTCCAATTCCTGCTCAACACTTGCATTGAATCTCACACTCATCATTTCTTTATGTAAAGCTCCATACTTTTCTTCAATCTCAACTGACACATCAAGGCTTGCCAAGATCACGACACCTAGACATCTACCCAGGTGATGAGTAATGTCTTCAACCTGTTTAGCCGATGCTCTTGAATGGGAAGACTCAATAACAGTCCTAGCACGCGTAAGCTCATTCTCTAGTGACTCAACGGCCTTTTGGATGGGCAGTGTGTCCATGACTGTGCTATTATCCCTTAAATCGTCAAGAATGAATGATAATTTTTCTACAAAAACAGCGAATTCATTGAAAATCTCTGGTTCAGTTTCAGAATCCATGGCAAGTGAAACAACCTCATCAGCTGATTGAAGTGACTCTGAAAGGAGTTCAGCAAAGTTTCTAGATTTTATTTGATGCATCTCTGATCTTGATGTCTATCCTAAGCTTCTGGAAATAAACAGAATAGGTGTGTTAGTACAAAAGGAAGTCAAAAGGCAAGATGGAATATGAAGAAATTACCTTCTTTTTTTTTTTTGGCGGAGAGGGGGGGGTGTTGAGAACCACAGATAAATTTTCATGCTTTTGCATATTCCAAAGAGCTATTTAAAGAATCATATTGTTGCACATCAACCTTGAAACTTCTGGTGGTAGGGGAGAAAGCAAACTTAGCCTACCAAAGAAAGCTAACTATGCTAGGGTTTCTATCCCTTTGTTCCCCAAAGAAGGTTCGATCCTAATTATATTGTCGTCTGTGGAAAGTGAATTTATTGAATGAATCTCTACTTATTTTGTTGTTTCAACCATTGTATATACTTCCAGCCTTGTACTATCACAACCTGAAAACAAAGGAAAATTATATTTATAATGTGATGACAATCCTACGACTCGTTATATTTGAACTGTACTGGATCGATGCTTTTATTGATATTTGTCAGTAGACCATTACTTAATATTCAATTGTAAAGAAAGAGTTAAAGAAAAAGAACTCTTCTACCAAAAATGGGGAAACACTACAATCAACTTTGTTTACAAAGGAAATCAAAATTTCCTACACCACCTTCATTTTTCATAGGTAGACCCTTAACCAATTACCGGGAGGCCCACTCATGAACAACTAATTTATTAGCAATCAACACCAACTTAAGAATTTAATTTCTAGATGTGCTTTCTCCTATATCTATATAACATGCAGATTAATCAGATCACTCTATCTCAAAATGGGCAAACAAAATCAGAGAATCCTCTGAAAAAACTTAGCAATAAGAGGAAAGTAAGAAACACCACAAACCTGACTAAGTTGGAATACAAGCAACATCCATTGGCTGGCGTAGAAAATTTGTAATTGAACCAAAGGGCTTCTCTATTTTTTTCTCTTTTTATTACGCGTTATGTGGAACCAAGTTAGTTAAACTGCTTTCCCATGAATGGACACTAAGTTAATTTCCTAAATATTTCTCCCAAATTTAGTAATTACATCATCCAGTACACCCTTGGCCATTGAACAGTTGTAGCTATCTATGTAGGTCCAGAACATAGCGCGCTCATTATGTTCAATATGATGACTGACTTGAATTGTCAGCCAAGCCACTTCTTTTTATTACTCGTATTTCTATAATGGAGTCTCTCACATGGATTACTTCCCCAAATTGCAGGTAACAGATCAAATTCACGAATATGTACATTCACTCAATTTAAACTAGTAGTAGTTTCAGCCTTTCAGGATCACCCAATGTATCTCTCAGGCATGGTCCAAGATCTGCCAAGACTTTTGACATCTTAAAATAGAATTACAAAAGATGATTAGGAGGGAATATTTATTTCTGAGAGCAATAGAGAATTTAAAACTATACAATATGATTCACTAACTATATCTTATAAAGATGTGTAACCATATCTTGTAAAGATGTGGTAAGGATGGGATCAATTCAGGCAGGATGACCATTCAAACCCATGCTTACACAAACCTAGATACTATTATACCCTCGAATAATTCAGCTTTAGGTCAGGTAAGCTTGGGTTAAGACTAATATTGCTGCAAAGTGTGAGGTACACCATAAAGAGTCCCATTTGACTCACATTGCCAACGAAAAAGGCTAAAAATAGGACTATCTAAACAAAGTAGCTACCCAGATGACAGAATCCCATCGGCAAAGGTCATCCGTAGTCAGAGAATCCACTCAAAAAAGCAGGTTGGACATGGTTATCACTATTGAGTGTATAATCACTGTTAATTTTAATTCTTCCAAACACGCAATCTCCTAATATGGAAATATTTGCAAAGTAGACATGCTGCAAACTTTATCAGGAAGTTTGATTAGATAAAAAGTCCTAGATATAATATATCGCAGGAGGGGATAAAAGAAAATTGATTAAAAAAAATTGGAAAAAATGAAGACGATTACAACCAAGACTCGTACAAGACACTTCCACTATATACGATGTTATTGAAGTATTGTCCTTGGCCAATTCAGATGCAAATATATACTAACCAGTATAGATGTAAATGGATTGGGAAACCCAATGCATACCAAAGAACTGGTTAGCTCTGCAAAATTCAAGCACAAACTGAAATCCAAGCATCATTGGTCAACCCAAGCTAAGGTTCTCGTTGAGCTCAAACCCAATCCACAACCTAGAACTAACCCCCATCAAAGTATAACTTCATTTGGTTTACTATTCTAATTTGGGTAACAATGAGGTTACACTTACAGTTGTGCATCTTGTACTCACCTAATTATCTTAGCCATAGAACATATAGGACGCCATAAGGGCTACAAGTATGATGACCTAACAGTACGCATGGTGGTGGGTACAAAAGAAGCTAAGGACTCACCAGCATTCTCATTTTTTGGTTTAAAATATTCATGGAGAAGTCACTAGAATCAACTAAAGAAATCAAACCCTAAAGTTCACTAAGATGGTAAGACTATAGCAGATACAACCATCTTTGTAATTTTCTACTTGAGATCACACTTGTTATGAGATGAGATTCAATAGCTTCTCATTGAGGTCATATTTGTCGTGAGAGCCATTTCAGTGGCAGCAACCTTACAATTAAATCATTCAGAATAAACCTGGAACTGCAGTAAAGACTCCTAAAATTTCTATGTTGTTTAATAGGAATAGAACAGCACCTAACTCTTGTGAGATGAGAATGCATGATTTTCCACAAAGAACTTGATTTACCTTGCCCAACCATTTATATTAAGTCACTACCAAACACCTCGAACTCTTAGATATTCAAGAAAGGCATAAGCTAAACAACATCAACAGTCCTAGATGGAACAAAATGAAATGGCCTTGCCTCCTTACCAAATAGAAAGACAATATGAAGAGAGCCATAACTGGGGACACATCACTTACCGCAGTGTGAAAACTGCAACTCCAAATGCAAGTGATGTAGGACCAAAGTATATTGATTATTAAGAATGAATAGTACTTTTACGTGTTAGAGAGGAAACTGTTAATTCCAATAAAGGAAGCAAAGACAGTAGAATGAAGCTTACGACTAGTAAGATGTTCATGAGATAAGAAGATCAATATTTGCAAATTAAGACGTGAAAACCAATGCCGTTATAGGACTGTAATACCATCCAGAGGGAAGTTAAAAGAAATAATAGGACAGGGTCCAAGCAACTTACCATTCACATATAGAAAAGAACCCAAGTAATAGTCTAACCAGAAGCAATTGACCAAGGCACAGAAATAATACAAGCAAAGAAAATTCCACAAGATAAGGGAAATAATAGAGGAGTCTTATACCCTCAGACCTAGGAATCAGATCAGCAACAATCTCTAGCATCAGAGGCAATTCATCAGCACCACTGAAAGTTGTGAAAAAGAATAGTCCACAAGATCAGATTTTTTTATATTAGACTTTGGATAGTATGAAATAGAAAGTCTCTCACATATGCATTAATTATTGAAGGGCATGGCTCCAACTTAGACCAAGAATTCTCCAAATCAGACTAGGACTTTGATTTGCCAAACAAGTTAATGAAAAGAAACTCAACGCAACCCAACTCATTAATCCTTATCCAATAAAAATTAATAAAAGAAATATATACAAAGGATTATATAAATTGGACACAAGAAATGATAAAAATTAAACTTTTAAAATAAAAAAATAAAAAAACCATCAAAATTATGATTCTGCCCTTGCATTTGTGCTTGGCTGATTTGAAAACACTTCAATTCCCATCTACAAGTCTTCCACATGGAACAAACTCCACAGGAGAATGCATGTCAAAGCAAGCTCCACCAAACATATAGTTTTTAAGTTTAACTAAAAAAACACTCTGAGAGAATGGCAGTGGTATGGTTTGTGTCTCCCAAGCTTGCTTAACTAAATAAGAAACTACCAAAGATGATGACAAAATGGAGAAGGTAAAGGAAAATAAAACTGCAATGCCAATTGGATAGAGAGTAAATGCATAGGAATGTTATGCAAATTGAAGTTAGATTTTTCATCATAGAAGTAATCCCTTTCTGCATTCACTTGTTCTATCTTCACATGCGTAGTTCTATGCTTTTCTCCTTTAGTATGAAGTATCATTCATCAATGACAAAGGAATTTGATAGGACCGATATTGATCTTAAGACAACATAAATGCAAAAGCCTAATTTGCATACAAGGTCTCAAAAATCTTCCCCTAAAGAGAAACTATGGTGAATCTTGGGTTACAAGGTCGTGCCAACATATTACAAAAGCTTACATTCCAAATCTTTTCAGCTACTTGTGACCATTTACTGTATCAATCAATACATGTGAACATTCCAATTAATTATCAGAGCCTAATTAGTTCATATTCCAAATCTTGTTCGACTAATTGGAAGCACTTTGATGTACTGACCAATACGTGTGATTTCAAATCAAAACCAAAGATACCAACTCCTAACTAATATCTAGACTAAGCTTAATTGAAGTAGGCTAATGGCACTTGGACCAAAAGATATTTACCCTAAATGACTGCAGTATCCTAGATGGATCTATTTAATCTCAAGGGAAACATTCAGATGCAGGAACACACACAGCCCAAGTTGCATTTTTATCATAGACAGAACCAACTCTATAAGGTAAAGCTAGAAGTCATTAATATGTTAATGTAAGAAATCTGAGTACCATACATGATCCGGAAAAAAAATTTATAATCAACACTAAAAAGTACCTTAAATATCCGGTTGTAAGTGTTGGAGTACCCTTCCCAGATGAACTGGTTCTGTTTCACAAGAACTCTAGCTTTCTCAGAGAACTCTATAGCTTACTCAAAGCCAGCAGCATACTGCCTACTCTCTACATCAAATAGAAACCCTTTTTAAGCAAATTGTAGCAGAAAAGATCAAAGAGAACTGCCTTGTAACACGCAATATAAGTACAAAGGTGTAATCTATTCAGGAAGATATATTTATACTAAAGATTAAGAGTTTCAAGAGTCAATTTTGGTAAGATTGTCATTAGCTGCATCAGTAGAGCTAAGTAACTGAAACTAACCAACATAAGCAATCTTTGAGTCTATCAATTTCACTGAACCTGAATTTGGAGCAAATGCTGCACAAAATGACTATATTTCTTAAAATAGAAAAGTGAATATAGAAGGTTAAACCTTACCATTTCAAGTTTGCTCATCATGACCACAGAAGACCTGAACAGTCTCCTAACTGAAACTCCAAAGCCTCTCCCAAGTCTCAAGTCGCGAGTCTCAAGAGAGCCTACTTAGCCCATGAACTCATATGGGTCCCCAATCCACATGCCTTACCAATCAAAAGTCCAATCTTTGACCAAAACTCATTCTCCCTTCAGAAACCCAGGAACCAATTAAGCCAAGAGATAAGGAGCGATGGAGAAAAGTGGTTTTCTCTTTGATTATTTGTTCTTCTTGCCCTCTTCTGTTTTCCAGTTGCTTTTGTTTAGTGGGTTTGTTCTTGTGACCTTCGAAGATTGATGGGTTTTGTTTCTTCTGCCTGCACAAAATGGCGTTTTGCTGTTGTAAGGTTATGGAGGATGACATATTCTTCTTCTATTCTTTGCTGTATCAGTCGTCCACTCGTCTTTTACCCATGGGACCTTCTATCTTCCATTTGAAGACCTCTCTCTCTCTGTCTCTCTCTCTGTCTCTCTCTCTCTCTCTCATTCACCCTCACCCAGATTGCAAGTCGTCTTCTTCTTCTCTCTCTTACTTTAACCCGCGAAACACATTTTAACCAAGCTGGACTGTCAATAAGCCCAAAATGTGGGTTCAACCCTTCAAACTTCAACAACCACCCCCACCCCCCCCCCCCCCAAAAAAACCCTAACCCTTCCAAACACTTCTCTTCTTATCATACCATAAAAATAAGCTGAGGTGAAAGTCCATCCTCCAGAAGTTATAAATTTCTGTGTTCTTGAAACTTTTATAAATCTGTCTTATACAAAAGTTGTCGTGAATCGTCGAAACCGAACCAATCGACCGAAACCAAAATGACCTTATCGGATCATGTTTCGGATTGGTTTTTCAACACCGAACCCAAATCATACCGATAAGACATCAACCGATCTGAGAAAATCAGACCAAAACCAAACCTAAATTGATATAACACGATAAAAAACCCGATACCAATCTAAAATTCATAATAAAAAAAAGGGAAACATATTTTTTAAGACTTGTGAATACATTTGCATGGTAAACTGAACCAATAATATCCATATCCTCTACTTCCGCTTGCCCCTACTTTCATGTGCGCCCTACACACAACGGGGTGCACAAAGACCGCCTTACCCCCACTCGGGCAAGGCGTTCGGGCAGGGGTAAGCCAGTCTTTGTGCACCCCATTGTGTGTAGGGCGCACATAGAAGTACGGGTAGATGGAAGTAGAGGATCCGGACTTGAACCAATAACGTACCCATAGCAAACTGATAAGAGAAACCAATATGAAACTGAAATCAAATTGAAATCACTCATTCTCACATCGAAACCAGTGAAATCAAATAGAAACCAGTCCAAATCGACCAATTGACACCCCTAGTCCTCAAACACAAAGAAAAATATTAATATGGGAAAATTATTTACACATCATTTGCCCTCTCATACTATTTTTCTTTCTTGACATGTGAGTCCCTTTGTATATGAACCGCTTGGAACTCTCTCCTGTGCTCTCATTGGCTGGGCATGGGAGATTCCACACATCATACAGGCAGTGTGTCGATCCCCTAATCTAGTAATATTCACCATGGTAAGTGAATTTTGTAAAGTTCACCATTTGCCACGTGACAAGAAATGGTGACATTGGTAAATTCAACTTGTAGACAATCCTCCACCAATCTCACTGGTAAATGTTTTGTCGAATAGGAATATATATTTATATAATGAGATCAAATAATGGTTCAAAGTCATGAAAAGTTAAAAGGATGTCATAAATCTCTAATATAGAATAACGAAGGTTAATGTTATTTTCATATTTTTCTATAACTTTAGAGACATTTTTAACTCATATAGTATTTGCTCATTTTCTCTTAAAATTTGACCAATAAGTATAAGTGAGGAGTCCCTCCAACATTTCAATAGCTTGCCAAGTGTAAACTTGCAAAGTTCACAACCCTTTTCATTTTCGATTCCATTTAAAAAAAAAAAAAGATTCCTAACATGTGGTTGCATAATTTACCACAAAAAAAAATTCGAACGTGTGGTTGCATATTTGATACCATTTCACTAGCTCATTGGTGCCTCGGATCATGTACCATTGTTTCGAATCTAACAGGCTATAGAAGAGTTGAGGATGGGTGAGGTTAAAATGGCTCAAGTAATGCTGACGGTGGAGAATACCCAAAAAAAAATTTGCACCTCCGCAATGTAGAACCTGTAATACATGTTTGAATAAATAAATACAAGATTGGCTTAGGATTATCACAAAACCCAGAAGTGTACTTTTTTGAAAGATTGCAACACTCGAATTGACTACACTGCATAGGCAACGGAGATCAAATGCAGCGGATATACTCTTCCAAAATTAGGGTTTCACAAACCCTAACTCTCAAAGCCTGGAGAGAGACGAGAGAGAGAGGCAATTTTGGGAACTTCAAAAAAACCTTATTCATAGGCTAAAAATTATGTAGTGTTTCTCTCTCCTCCCTAGCGAATACTATTTAGCAATCTCTCATACTGAGTGTCATCTTTACCAAAAATAAAAATACTGAGTGTCATCTAAATGGTATGATCCTATAATGTGTTCTCATAGGCATACCAAGAAGCACAAAATACATATCATGAATTTAGCCTACCTATATATAGCCAGTGCAGGCATCAACCATTAGCATACCAAGAAGCACAAAATATAAATATAGCAGTAGGGTATGTGGGCATAGAAATAACTATGCATTAATAATTGAAGGTGATCCATAAAAGACCCTCACTTCGATCGTGTATAATACAAATACAATATGAATACTCACATCAATATTCTTGAATCACATTCCGAGAAATATACAACGTGATAATCCTATAAATAATATACCCAATAATATCCCTAGTTGTGGAAACTTTAACATATAACCTTAGAACAACACATAACACATAAAATAATAATGCAACTAAAATGGAGTTTGATGGACACACATATCCAACATGTATGATAGTAGATATTTGGATTATCGGCCATGCTTCCAGCTAACGTCGAGTCTTCCATTTTTGCTATCTCTTATGTGAACTTACTTTCCAACGATAGACTAATAATTTTAGCCTCATTTGAATAAGTAAAAACTGATTCTACCAACAAAAAAAAAAAAAACAAATAGGTAAACGAATAAAGAGAACATGTCGTTTCATGACAATCAAATTGGCTTCCTTATAATGTGTTGGTAGATCAAACTAGTACTTACCACCCTAACTTGTCGAAGATCATGAAAAAGGCAATCAAATCATCGCAAGGTGGAAGGTTCTCTCTAATGACATTAGCTTTCAAAGAAGTTGTTCATCCATGAATGAAGGGAATTTCTCGGAATTAAATACGTTGAAACAAGCAGCTTCTTCAATTATCTCGAACTAATAAGCAATCCAACCAACCACAACATCCACAAACTGAAATCTCTCTCCTCCAAAGAATCTCTTCCCCACATTCTATCTTTCAAGTGCTTCTGAAGCCTCTGCTGCTGATGCTACCGCTTTCATCTGATCATATCCAGTGGAACTGAAAGCCATCTGAATCTCCGGCAACAACTACCCAAGAACAAGTACTACTTAACGATTAGTCATATGATTTGGAGAGGAGAAAAAGAATGATATTTAAACCTAGTTCTAAGTAGTGAACCTCACCTCCTCATCTGCAAATTTAGCCCATAAACGGTAATGTGCTCTCCCATACAGCTCAATAGGGAATATGGGATACTTTATCCACGTCTCCTACATATACATGAGAATGGTTATTGACTTGAGTAAGGCTTTGCCGGCTTGAATGAGTACTGGAACCTTCTTATGAAATGGGTTCGTATGTTCATGTTGGTCAAATTTAGATTCTTTTCCAAAATTTTCCATTTTTAGGTCCCATCTTTAGTTGTTCAATTGCTTCTATTCCAGCTAAATCCCAAACTCCAAAATTTCCCGGGTTTGTCTGTTTCTGACATTGATGGATTAGACAAGGACAGGAAGGAATTTGTACAACCAAATTGCCTGGCCACTTATGACAACATGCCAGCTGAAGTCCTTAATGTTTGAAGAAAGGCGGGAGGGAGGGGGGAGCCAATGAGTAACTTTTCTTTCTGGCCCTTGGCCGGGGAGGTTGGCTTAGGAATAACCAATATGCCTCACAAGATGGTACAAGGCATGCTGTCACTTGATGGAGAAATTTTGAGATTATGCCCTCACAATTGAAAGCAAATCCAATGGTATATGGCATGCTGGCACTTGATGGAGAAATTTTGCGATTATGCCCTCACAATTGAAACCAAATCCAAGTGCCAAAGGATGCGGTTTTATTATATTGTCACAGTTGCACTTCATCAAAATTGTTAGATCATTGTTGGGTTATATGCATTGATCTCCACAAAATCATAGCCTCAAAAGGACCTTCATGGAACATTTTCTGCTGTTGGAAAATAATTCAGCGAGAAGAATTTATGGGTTTAAGAAACGTTTCTGAAGGGCTGCAGAAGAATCAAAAGCATTCCACCCTATAGTAATCCAATAGCAATCGCCCTCAAAAAAGGTCCTGCCCTGTAGTGTTCTTAAAATGAAGATGCAAAATGAAAACCATTTGGTGTATGTTGAGCTAGTATTAACTATATAATCTCCAGAAGACAGGTAGTGTAAAGATAATTGACAATAAAGCAAAATGTTAACATCCATCATAATATTGATTAAGAATCCAATGAAAATGTGACATGGAAAAAGGAGAAATAAATTCTACGGAGTAATCCTCAGTGGATCACGAGGGAAAAGCGATGTTTTGCGGATGTTGTTAAGAGCACAGAAGAGCATCACGACACGCTCCAACCCAACTCCAAATCCTCCATGCGGGGGCGCACCATACCTGTTGCAGACCGTGTTAGAAAATCATGTTCAAAGTACAAATAACACCATTGAATTTGTCAACCTGGAATTTAAGTAACAAGGAATTTCAATGAAACAACAAATTTAATTGGGCTGTGTTTATTGCAGGGGAGTATAGGATGGGATAGTTAAGGGAATGGTCCCATGCATAGTGGGGTGGAATAACAGAGTAAGGGCAGGAAAGGAGAACCACTGTAGTATTTCACCCCAAATTCGTTTGGTTGGGAGGGATGGGAATGTGTGCCTGTGTGTGTGTGTGCGTGTGTGTTACGTGCCAATTGTAGTAGTAGTAGTAGTAGTAGTAGTAGTAGTGTAGTACTTATTATGAGTTATGGACATTAGTTACATATTGTGGTTATTATGGTTAGATGTGGTCGAGTCAAGTATAGGGGAAGCGAATGCATGTAGAGTAGTGTGTGAGTGGGATAAGTTGTAACTAAGCATTAGTGGTGATGTGCCAGTTATGTAACGGTTGCATTCCTATTTATTACATGGCTTCCTCCGTAGATCCAAAATCCCTATATTCTTTTATGAGAAGTGAGGTTCAGCTACCTCCTAACTAAGCCAAATTATCTCCCTAGTCTACCGTTCTTATCTCTTCCAAGATAGGTAAGCCAATCACGTAACAGCTTGGTATCAGAGCCAGACATGGCAGAGGAGCAAAAGCTTAGTAGGTTAAAAGGCAAAGGTGGCATCCCTTGTCATCGGACAAGAGAAACTATGGGCGATGCTTACCCGCCTTGAGCAGTTGGTAGCCGGCTTCAACGGTCAAAATGAGTCTACTTAGACCGGACATTCCATTCTAGTGCTACCCAAACAGGACAAGCTTGAACTTCCTCATTCCAACAGCATTAATGGTGAATCGAGATCTCTTCCTACAGATGCGTGAAGTGGTGGATCACTTGTAACCCCAGGCGTTTAAGAAGGCCCTTGGTGAAGCTACTGCAAATTTTGTTGTTGGGATTTCAAGACTCTGTGGATTGTTAACTTTTATTGGCAAGAAAGGTGAGCGTGAATACATGCTTTTCCACCATCCTAGTGCACATATGCTTTTTCAAGAACAATTCAAGGGGAAGAGATAACTTTCCCATTTCATCCATGACGCTGGGCCCAATAATAGTCTAAATGGACCCAAGACTGGACCAGCACTTAAAAGATATTTGACCTCGAATTTCCCATATGATCCATGATGTGGGTCCCATATGCTGATCCATAGCCTTTAAATAATGTAAGACTATATACTGAAGGTAACAGTCCTAATAATAGTCCTAAAATTCCAATAAACTCAGACTTAGTCGGAAAGATAAGCAGTCAAATCTGAGAATAAACTTCAAATCAGGAAGGCAAATTAGACTACTCACAGTATGGCTTCAAATAGCAGCAACAACAGAACAAAAGGGGGTCTCAAATCTGGTGTAAGGTTTGCACAGGCAGCAATAGGAGCAGCAGATAGGGGTCCCAGCAGGGATCGAGTGGCCCTCTTAGAGAATAGAACAAACTCCCAAAACCTGCTGTGATTGAATCCCAGAATTAGAAATCACAGGGGATCGAATTCAGTAAGCAAGGCCCAGGTTCAGTAAGGTTCGAGTAGCCTAAATAATCTTGAAAATTGATCTTCAACAGCAATTATACGGAGCCTTCTTGCACAGCAACAGGAGCTTGCAGCAGTCATAATTGCAGGGGGCAGAAATCTTCAAACAGCAACAGAGAACAGAAGATAGAAAAGAGAAGGGAAGTCGAGATAGAGGAGGGTGATAGAAGATAGGAGAAAGGGGGTAGGGATGGTGATGCAGAATGATCACCAAATAGGGCTTATTTCTTTAGAAATAGGCCTAGGGTTGGGTTATATACATGTTGGGCCTTTGTTCCCAAGGGTTTTTTATGTATTAGGCCACTTTAATGAGCCTAAACTAGGGGCATATAGGTTGCATACGGGATTAGCCCAATACTTAGTTTATTTTCCTATTTTTAGATTGAACCGGTTTAAATTGGTTGCATCCAATTGGTTCAATTGGTCTAATTTAAGTGAAGTGATCCTATTGGCTAAGAGGTTCTTATATCCTATTGGCTAGTAGAGAATCTTCTTTATTTTAAGTAGTTTAAGTTGTTTTTAAGTCATTAGGACTCTATTTTGAGTCTATTTTAGTTTCCTAGTCAGTTTAAGTTACCTAATAGGTTAGGAATTGGGTTAGGGCTTTCCTTTTTAGAGTAAAAGTCTATTTTTGAGTCTTTTATATAAGGTTGTAAGGGGGCAAAGCCTTGAACACGAATTTGATTAATGAAAAGCTTTTTGTTTGCTGCCATAGCTGCTACCCTGCTCTGTTGAGTTTTGCTCTGTTGAGTGTGCATCCTTGTGGTTCTATCAAGGTGGAAAGGGACTGGTGGAATCCGGTTGACTCCTTACGCCGTGACGGCTGGGAGGATCTTTCTTCGAAGGTGGCTTCATCCTTCAACCATTCAAACTGCTGTTAGAGGATTCGAGAGTGAGTTTGAATTTATTATTTTCTGTTTATCCTTTCTTCCCTTCCCCAATCAATTCCTTTTCTCTTCTGTCCTATTTTCATAAACCCTAGAAGACTCTAAACTCTGATTCAGATCTGCTCCTCCATTGGAATCTGATCAGATTTGGACCATAACTTCCCCTCATCACCATCTCCACTCGACCCTAGCTGCTGCCCATTCTGTCCAGCCAAACCCTAAGATCCCTCTTCTCCATTGAACCCTAAAAACCCTAATTTTCTGCTGGGACACATTCAGCCATCAGAAACCTTCCATATTGCAACCGAATCTTCCCCCTAGCCCCTCTAACAGTCGACCTTAACCCCTGCCCCTAAATCCTACTTTAGACCATAATTTTAGTTGTTTACCTTATTTACGAAACCCGAAACCTAACCCTAATTTCTGCAGGAAATTAAAACTTGTTCAAATCCAGATATTTTTATACCATAATGACCCTCTAAACCTGCAGATTAAAACCCTATAAACCCCATTCCCAAATTCCCATCGTAAACCCTAATTTTGCCCTAAAACAGCCCCTAATCAGCCCTAAACAGCAGGCTTACCCTAAGCTTGGTTCTACTTGGTTCCTAGTGGGATTAATTTCTATTCTAGGACTACATTAGATGGGCATTCTCAGCCCTGGGTCTCTCACCCACAGCTATCCCAGCTGTTGAACAAGGAATGTTCTCCCATAACCGATGGCAAGCATGGCTTGAAAATTTGATTTATTAAATTGTGATCCTTCCTTACAATAGGGGCCTATTGATAGCTTAGGCAAACTTACACAATGGAAGGTAGAAAAATAGAAACTAACTGAAAGTAGAAAGTAGGGAAATAGAAACTAACTGAATTTAGAAACTACTAAAGGCTTTATAATCCAACCTTCTAAAGAAGGACGGACACTAAAATATAAACTAAATAAATTAGAAACTAGGCAGCTAGGAGTTTGACTGGTCTTTGACCAGTCTTGTCAAAATCGTGAGCACACTCTTGGGTCTTCTAGAAGGCCAGCTGGGCTGACTCTATCTGGTCCAGCTAGGCTGGTTCGAGCTGGTCCAGTTCTGGTCCATTAGAGACTGGTTCGATGGGCCGGCTTTGGTGATGCTAAGCAGTCTTGGGATCTAAATCAATTCAGGCCCTAGAAGTTCTAACAACGGTTAGTCTTGGGATCTACATCAATCCAGGCCCTAGAAGTTCTAACAACGGCCACTTTGGTTTGTCCTTGAGGACAAGGATAATTTCAAGGGGGAAGGAATGTTACGTGCCAATTGTAGTAGTAGCAATTATTGTGAGTTATGGACATTAGTTACATATTGTGGTTATGGATAGATGTGGTTGAGTCAAGTATAGGGTAAGTCAATGCATGTAGAGTAGTGTGTGAGTGGGATAAGTTGTAACTAAGCATTAGTGGTGATGTATCAGTTATGTAACAATTGCATTCTTTTGCAACCTATGTATTAGCAACTTGCATTCTTTTGCAACCTATGTATTAGCAACTTGAATGAATGAAGAATATCTTGGATTTCCTAAAATTTCTCTGATTAGAGGGCGAGGCAAGGCTTCCTCCGTAGAGCCCAAAATTCCTATATTTTATCTTGTGAGAAGTGAGGTTTGGCTACTTCCTAATTAAGCCAAATTATCTCCTAAATTATCTCCCTAGTCTACCGTTCTTATCTCATACAAGATAGGTAAGCCAATCACGTAACAGTGAGAGAGAGAGAGGCAATTTATCTAGAGAACATGGAAGAGCTTGAGAGGGTCTTCAAGCGATTCGACACGATCACCTTCCTCAGCTGTGTAGTGGTTCTGAATTTGGGAAATGGAGGCGGCACCATTTGTTTCTGCAAAAGCTCATCCCTTTGGATCATATTCCCCTGCTCTTCTCCTCAGCCACGATGAAGAAACTTTTCAGTTTGCGCTACCACCAATGACGGAGGCTCCAGTGATGATCTGTCCTTCACTAGTTTTACTTCTCTTCTCCGGTCAGCTCCCTCGCTTCACGGTGCCTCCACCGTACCACCGTTCATTGGGTGTCAAGCAGCCTATGAGGTGGAAGTCGCCAGACTGGCTTTATCTGGACATCATTCCCTTTTGAGGAGGGATAAGCAGATGGATCAACCAACGAATTTGCAGATAGATCATCGGGAGGCGGGTGATCTAACCATGTCAGGCGGTGGTCAAGCCCTTCCCAAATAGGTGTGCCCTTGCTCGTGGCGTCGATACTTGCGTTGTTACATACACTGTCGATGGGCTAAGTACATTAAATGCAATTGCAGGTGCCTACAGTGGGACCAACCAGATTCTCCATCATACTGCCACTTGTGCTTAGGCAAATAACAGCAACATCTCTACTACTGTTTATTTAGATTAAAATAAATTTTACAGTTGCTGATGGGTGGTTTGTTTGTGTTAGCGCAGGCAGTGGTCAACAACCGCAACAATGTTTGAAATTATAATTGGTAATTGTTGGGTGCACAAATTTCTTTGTGGGTAATTAGGGATCTGTATGGTAACCTTCCAAAAAATGGATTTTGGTGTTTATCCTGATTCTGGGGGCAGAATTGAAACAGATTATGTATGGGTTGTCCGGTCCGTTTCTGTGATTATTTGAAACGGACCGGGTGATATAATGGATTCTGGCAAGCTTTTGAGAAACACCATTTAGAATTGATTCTACCAATTTTTCGGTGAAAAAACATGGACTTAAGTAAATCAGGGGCATTGATGGAATTTACCATCAAAACATAACAAAACCTAAAACCGAGCCCATCTTCTCAACTCGACCTCTGCAACTCTCAAGTTGAAGCTCCAACTCGCCACCGAGAAGAGAAGAGAAGCTTCCTTTCGCGGATAAAGTTTAATTTGGAAAAAAACATATAAAAAAAGAAAGATAGACAAGCTCTCTCTCTCTCTCTCTCTCGTGCGAGCATCGAGAAGCCCTTCACATCCAACCCATCAAAACCCTAGAAGACCTAGGGTTTCTACCGATTTGCGCACTGGAATTCTACTCAAGCAGTTCCGAATTTTCTATCCAAATGGGTCTTATTAGCTTCGCCTCGTGAAGTTCTCTTTTGTTATATTTTTGTGAGCAAGCCGAGCCGTTTGAGTCGTCGAGCCTATGTGAGTGATCATTTCTCTTGATAATTTAGACTTTCGTAACTTCTGATTCTTCTCTCTAATCCCTTTTTGATCTTCTTGTTGAGTAGCTAATAAGATCCGTAATATGATGATCGATCCAAGCTGCGGTTGAGCTCACTTCCATTTCTCCTCCGTTTTTGGGTTTTCTTGCATATCATCTGCATGTCTATCGCTTCCGTCACTTCAGGTTTCTTTGCTTTAAATCTCATCTTATTGTTGGTTAGGGTTCCAAGTGTTTCTAATACCATCTGAAGTACTGCTTGCTTTAGTTTTCATATGGAGATCGACTGCCCTTAATCTGTTTTCAATTTCATGATTTATGTTCGCGATCGGACTTTATAGAAGTGCACTTTAAAGAACTAACCCCTCTTTTGCTTTGATTCCTTCAAACCTCAACCCAAACCCTTTTCTCTGTAATAGCAGTATTAATTTTTTTACTAGGTTTACCATACAATATTTGTTGGTACAGAATTACTCCAAAGTCCAAAATTCCAGAAATAGAAAAAATCAATTCTGACTCGGAACCAATTTTTTGATACAGAATGGTTGCCATACATACCCTAGGTGCCCCGATGCCAATTTTTTTTTTTGGGCACACCAGAGATAATTGATGAAGTAACATGCCAGGTAATTCATCTCTTCCCTTTACGGTGATTTAGGATCAATCGTTTCCGGTCTTCTTCCATTAATTGAGTTAGCAATTGTTTCTGGTAATGAGGGCAGGTTCTATCTCTTCCTTTTAGGGTGATTCATCTTTCTTCCATTTATGGTCTCCAGCAATCGTTTGCTGCTGCTCCTCAGCATTCATCTCCTTCAGCTCCACACAAACCACACAAGGCCAGCGAATCTGAACCCTCCATCTCCTGAAATAGTCTATATCGCCCCATTCCAACATTCCGGAAAGTCGCTGTCTATGCTCTGTTTGATGTTCCCTTAACTTCTGAAACCTGACGTGCTCTGGGTGTTTGAGAGAGAGAGTTTGTGTGACCGTTGTAACTCTCCCAGTGAATTCCACAAAGTCCCACAAATTTTGGTGGGATTTTGAAGAGGGGTGGGAGAACAGAGTGCCATCAAGGGCAAGACAGGAAAAGTATTGGGAATCCAACTTTCCCCCCATTGCAACCAAACAACTTAATTTTGGTACTAACAGTCATAAGTATCACATAATCTTCAAAACAAATACCACTTTAATATCAACATTCCAAAATTCACTCAATCATCAACAGGAAAATTAACACAACTTCTCACCCAATGAAATTCAATACTTCAACAAAATACTTGTTAAGGAAAATTTATTGAACAAAAATAAGACGGCATTATGCATACTGCTTGATGCAGCAAAATTTTAGAAAGCAATAAGGATATTTAACAGTCTCTTGCTTTGCTAAATAAGATGCAGATTTTTGCCAAACCAAGGTAGTGGAGCTTGCAGCAATGTTACAAAAAAGAATGACAAATTAAGCCATTAGTTAGAAAATATACGAGGAAGCAGAACCGAAGCAGAAAGTATCCACAGCAGGAGCTAGAGGAGAGCCTCCAGCAGAATAAAATAGATGACTATGTGATATACATGTTAACCGATCGAGTCAAATACATACTAGTTAGGGACTGGAGTAGGTACTATACAAGAGTCCATAAAACTACCTTAGAAAAGGAGTATATAAAAGATTAGATATGCATTTCTGAATTCTCCAGAAAACTAGTTTGTTTTGACTGGTGGACATCATGGAAAATCAATAAATGAATGTGTCATAGCCAAGCATACCGGAATGAATCAATGTATGTTGTTATCGTCTTGACATCAATGCCACGTGCCTCTGCACGAGTAGTCAAAAGCTCCGGTATGTGAACACGCTGAGCACCAGAAATGATCTCCTCACCTGCAGGTTCATGACAAGAAAAATCAACCCAAAATATTAATCAGTGGAAGTGTAAAAGGAGCAGATAGCTTTCCTTATTATTTCAAAAGAACATTAACAAAGTTCGCAATTGCTTTGGCATGAGTACAACAGCAGACAGTCAGACACATTTCTATGTTATAGAATGCCATAGGAATATATAATCCATACTATTATATTAAGGGAAGGGGCGTAATTTTAAGGATGAAGCCAGACCCCTTTTTATTGATTTCCCATTATGCACTTTAAGACAATATTTTTTTTTTTTTGGATGAATACTTTAAGACAATATTAATTAATGTTAATGATAAGAATAGTTTGATAATTTAGAGAAAAAAAACTATCCCTTTTCATTACCACTTCCCTCTCCTTGCACACCTCTCCCTTACCCAGGAAAATGGGTTCATCAATTCCACACCCAACCCCAAGCCCCCAGGAAAAGAAAGGGGGGGTGGAGAAGTCAGGGGGAGCTTGATCCCAAGTTCCACTATCACCGGCTGGAGACTTCACCACCGGGCTAAAGGGCAAGGAAAGAAACACAGTGGAGTGATGCAGACACATCACCAAAAGAAGCTTAGTTTAATGGAAATAAGCTTAGGGGTTGGGGTTATATATGTTTCTGGCCTTTAGTCCAATGGGTTTTCAATGTAATAGGCTACTTTAATGGGCCTAAACTATAGGTATTAAGGCTGCATACGGGATTACTATTATTAACACTTAGTTTCTTCTACTTAGGCCATTTTTAAGTTGTTTTGGATTAGTTCAATTGTTGAACCGGTTCTATGTGATTCAATTTAAGTTGCAAGTAATTGTTATTAAGTATTTTAGTTGACTGGATTAGGATTCTATAAGCCCAGCCATGTTTTGAGTCTGTTTCCTTACTATTTACTTTCCTAGTCAATTTAGGATTCCTACTTGGTTAAGGATTGGGTTAGGCCTTTCCTTTTTAGTGTCTATTTTTGAGTTTTTTATATAAGGTTGTAAAGGGGAAAGCATGATACTTCTTGTTTGCTGCTCCTCCTCCATTGAAGAAATCCCTTGAGTTTTATCAAGGAACCCCTTGTGTGCGATCAAGGTAGGTTGGTGTTTGATCCATCGAACCACCTTGCGGTGTGAAGCCCGAGTGTTATTTTCTGTTGTTCTTATTATTATATCCTCTTCTTCATCCATTAACAAGCAAGTCAAGACCTTCAAACCTGCAACTTGAACCTTCCTTTCTAGAAGATCACATAATAGGTGTTTTTCGGGATTAAGCAAACCAGCCACCCGATTGACCTTAGATTTTCATCATACCTTCATCAACCCTAGTTTGGAGAATGATTCAAATTTGACCTAATTCCAGTGGCCTGATTTGAATATATTCTCATATTTCCCATTCTGCACCTGTCCTCGTTAAAGCACAATTTCAGACCTTCAACCATAGCCGATTCTGGTTTCATCCCCAAGTAAGCTATTTATTTCAGCCTACATTATTTCTGAGATCGATAGATTATTGTTTCCTTCTCAACCCTTGCTTCAGTATCCTAATTACCATAATACCCCCACTCCTATCCCAACTAGGAATCAACCAATAAACTTATTTTATGTCCCCTTATTAGGCTGCAACTTTCAGCAGGCTATCCAATCCCAACTTTTGAATCATCCTTTGATTAAAGATCTTTTTTGGCTACTGGTTTGAGCAATCAAATCCAGTAATACATTATGGAGGCTGAATTTTTAAAAACTACTTTTCTATGTTTACTTTATACACGTTACGTCTTAAACCGTAGGGCTATTAAAAAAATGAAATGAATAGGGTGCATGCAGCAATAATGAGTAGAGGAAAGGAAAGGACGGCAAGAGGAATCTTATCATCTGTTGGACAGATTTCATAACACCTTTTAGGAGTCTGTTGTTTTCTCTTTCCTTGATTTGGAAGAAATATTTCCCTTAGGTTCTGGAGTTGTCTGGATTCTGTTTGGTGGTTTTGCTTCATTAAGTAAACAGATCCTTCCTGTGCTGTTGATCAGTTGTTGGCAAGGATAAAGAACTCGGTGTAGACCTAGGTTTTGACCAGACAGAGACCGAAATTTGGTCAAAACTGGTCGAAACCTGGTACTTTTTCGATAAAACTCGACATGTGATGGGCTGATCGAAACTACCGAAACTGGATTGTTGAAATTGGTCGAAACTTGGTATTTTTTGGTCGAAACTGGTCCAAACTAGGTATTTTTTTAAACTCCCCTAAGGTTCCGTCTTGGTCAGCTGTGAAACCAAGTTGTCTCGCTCGAAACCGGTGACAAGGAGATCCAAGGCGATGGCTGAGGGGAAAATAACCAAGGCACCACTTCCACCAAAAGATGCTGGTGACAAGGAGATCCAAGGTGATGGCTGAGGGGAAAATAACCAAGGCGCCCCTTCCAGCAAAAGACGCCTGGGTGCCTGGACGCCTAGGACACACCTTGACAACTATGTGGGTCACAAAAAGAAATACTTTATGAAAAATAAAACCTGTCATATCTATATAATCTCTTGATGGAACAAGAAAGCAGCAGGTTAAAAAATGGTCGAAGTTTTTTAAAGGATGAGACTACAATCAATATCAGAGATCTAGAATAATAAAAGCATTTAAAACTTTTTAGTGAAATTCCCAATACCTCGAATAAAGACATCAAACGAATTACTGTATGCCGGATCATCATAGCATGGCATGGTGTAAAATGGTCGAACAGCCAAAGGATACCGATGAAGAATATAGAACTCGGTGCCATACCTATGTTAATAAGCAAAATCTGGTTAACCATAACATGTAGTTAAAAGGACAATAGGTAGACACAGATAGATTAGATACATAGATAGAGAGAGGGAATCACTTACTTATCACATACTAACTGACCCAGTTTTCTCTCAGCCTCGGTGCTTAGATCACCTAGAGGATCAATTACTACACCAGCTTCCTGCGCAAAACAGCACAACCATATTACTATTATAGAGAAGAAATCATTGGAGCACAAAAAAGGGAAGTTGGTTGAGGAATTCAAACCAACACTTGGCATATGAGTTTGGCTGGTCTGACAATCCAGCAAAGAGAGTATGAATAATGAGAGAAATTTTGGTTTCGAGGAATTAGGACTACAGTAGATGGAATGTGCAAGGGACTAAACAAAGAGTAACCACAAATAGTACCTGTTTTTAAGGTGTTGGGTTTCATTTTTAAAAAAAAAAGGTGCTGGGTTGGATTTGAAAGAAGAAAATCATGAATTGGCAGAATAAATAAAGTGATTAAACAAAGCATGACATAATATTAAAACTTCCACAATTTGTTTTTGGTAATACTCGCAGAAAATTTGGAAGCAGCACATATATGACAACCCTGATCAGCAAAATATTTAAGAGTTTCCCTTTCTTAAATCAGAGGAGTCCAGACATTCTAACATCCCTTTGAGCCAAAAGGCTCATATTCAGGAGGTCAACCTCAATTCATATTAAAAAAAAACAAATTCTATCTCCATACCTTGAGCATCTGAACTCCTTCCTGGAAAGTAAGGCGCAAAGTCTTTCTCAAGTACTGTTACATCAAAAAGGAAATCAGTACCATAAGTATGTAATAACAACAAAGAAACCTTTCACAACCTAGGTATGAAGCTTCAGATGTTAAAAAATGTATAAACCTTTAGAGGCTCAAACGGGTATTGCCTTCCAATAGCCTCAAGCTCCTTTTTGCAGTTCTCATTCAAATTGTCGAACATTGCAACAAATAAGCAGCCCACAATGTCCATTACCTACACAAACAAGTTCAGTTCCTTAATTCCTTAATTACATATACATGAAGTCCAACAGCCTAAAATGGACAGTTAGACAAAAATTAAGCCAACTTTACCACTTAGGGTTAACAGAAGTATTTGAATTTCAACCAGGTAAGGACCTTTGTTTATAAGATAAACATCCCAAGTGGAACATAATATATCATCACTTGACAAAGTACTGTTCCAAGGACTTTTGAATCCAGGTTTACTGGCCCTAACACAGTTTCTTACAAAGGTGGATGGTGCCAGTTTCTTATTCCAGATCCACAAATAAGAATCTCAGTTCCAACCTTACCTCAAAATAGTGCTCCTTGATCTCCATTTCAACATCAAGACCTGTAAACTCACACAAATGTCTGTGTGTAAAAGAGTCCTCTGCCCTGAAAACAGGACCAATTTCAAAAACACGCCCAAAGTCGCCACAAATTGCCATTTGCTTGTGAAGCTGAGGTGACTGCGCAAGGCAAGCAGGTTGACCTTTATAGTCCAGTTTAAAAACAGCCGAACCACCTTCACTTGAACCTGCTATTAACTTCGGTGTGTGAATTCCAACAAACCCTTCAGATAACAAAAACTGCCGGAATATCTGCAACATGACGCATCTGGATTCAGCCAATAAGTTTTTATTTACAAGACAAAACAAAGAGTATAATACAAAGAAAATTTTGAGGGATTGGGATACAGGATGAGTCTAAAATAAGAACTTGGTAGTTAAAAAAGACAGTCTCAGACAAAGGAAACCCTCCAAATAAATACATCCAGCCATGCATATAATGCAAAATCCATAATATCCATTTGCCCCCCTTTTGACACTTAAAAAAGAACATCACCCTACTAAAAGTGGAAGTGGATAAAAATGAATTATGACATCAAGGAAAAGGTACCAACCATTAGACCAACAAAATAAGCTAATTGCAATTTCCCTCTTTACACTAAAACAAAAGAATTAATCACTATACTTCAAACCATCAGAAAGGGTCACTTTAAAGAACTTCAAAATTACTTACCAGATATCAACATGCCAATCCTTCCAAACTCCAAAGAATCAACTTAAAAACATGCTAAGAAGCACCCTAGGGCATCAGGGGAATCCAACATGTAAGCTAGATGATCCTAGATTTCCATCCAGAAATCTAGGCAGCTAGTTCATCCACAACAAATATATGATTCAAGAAACCATGCTCCACAGTTGGAAACCCCATTTGTGAATAGGAAATTGTCCTCTCCACCTTAAAGGATAAAGCAATTATATTTTCAACCCACCCACTCCACAACCCAAAACATACAAAAACGCAACCACACATTAATGTAGTCCTAGATACGTAGAAGACCTACTAGGAACCAGGTAGATCAGACCCTCACAAAGGTGCTGGCCGATTGGGACAGATTGGGGTATTTTAGATCAAACCTAGGGTTAGATTTATGAGAATGGGGATATTATATGGTTTTAGTGGGCAGGTCTAGGAGAAGCTAATAGTGTAGGTTTGAACAAGGTTTAAACAAAATTTAAAATTTTCAGAAATAAGGGTTAGGGTTTCGGGTTTTGGAAATTAGGAAAAGTGGAGAATTTAGGGTTTAGGATGATAATTTGGAGAAGGGCTTTGGATAGAGTGTCCAGGGCAGTGAGGGGGTGGTTCGACCGAAGTTTGGTTAGGTTTTGATGGCTGGAAGTATAGGATCTGTATTTTAGGGTTTTGGGGTTTTACAGAGATGAGGAGGAATTAGGGTTTTGAGTGTTATGATAGGGCTGCAAGCTAGGTCGATTGGAGGAGGAGATTAGAGGGGACTGTGATTGAAATTTGGTTGAAGTTGGATGGAGGAATAAGGCTTGACAGATTCTAGAACAATTAGGGTTTATGGGCATCGATGGGTTTTTAATGGAGGAGACAATATGGATCGATTAGGGCAGGTGAGGCTTGGGTTGGAGGATTAAGAAGAAGAGGGGAATGCTGAAACAGTAAATAACTTACTGATTTAAGAAGATCTTCAATGGCAGCAACCATGAAGACAGCTTTGAAGAAGAACCTCCCTATCTACAAGATGCAAGGAGTCTGGAGATCCACCAGCCCTTCACCTTGATGTTACTCACAAGGCAAACTCATGTAGAGTTCAACAGCAGCAGCAATGGCAGCAGCAAACGAAATATACTTTTTTTTAAAACTGAATTATGTAAGGGGAGCCTCCCACGTTTTCTATTAATAAGGACCTAAGGGCCAAAATCCTAATATAATTTAAACTTCCCTTCATAAAGCGTGTAAGAGAGTAGCTAAACTTAAAACAACTTAAACTTTAAAAGGTAAAAAGACCTATTTGTCCCTAGTAACTTAAAATAAAAGAGACTTAATTAAATCACTTAAACTAGACCAACTTAAATTGAACCAATTGGATGCAACCAATTTGAACCGGTTCAATTAAAAACTTAAAAATAAAACTAAGTATAGAACTATTCTAAGGCTCCTACTATGACCCTATGCTTAGAGTGGTTTCTTCAAATTGAGGGGGCTTGGATCTACATCACACATAGGGCTCAACAGGTCAGATTCGAGTTGGATCATAGTTGTCACAATGTCTAGGTGACCCAAGGCGTTGGAGGGGGTCCAATTGCAAGGCCGACACCAACAAGGTGTCCAAGGAGCCCGCCTAGGCGACCAAGGCACCTGAACGCCTAGGAGATGCCTTGACAATTATGAGTTGGATCCTCCTATTATAAACCCAAACCAATCAGTAAGGAGCTGATCCAATAATCCAATGGATCAAGCACATGGCGGTCCAAATTTGAATCCAATATGGATCCGAATATTCAATTTGAACCCATTCCACTATAATTATGTAACATCTTACAATTGGACTCCCCCCCCCCCCCCAAAAAAAAAAAGAAAATCACAAGACAATGGTATTCTTTGACCAAAAAAAAGGAAAAATTACTAAAAGGTGTCTCCAAACTAGCAAGGTATATCCAGATTCGATATATTCACTAATAGAATCAGACCCTTATCGGTAAGCCCTCATCAAATCAGAATACTACATCCGGATCAAATCCAATCCATTGACAGTCCTGATCACACACCTATCCATAATAAATCAAGCAGATATGGGGTCCAACTTCTATGCTTTACCACCATGGAACTCCATACAGGTTTCTAAGAGGCTAGGTCACCTATGACCTATATGTAATCCAAGAAACCAAGGTTTAAAATTTCACGAAATATTGGCGAAATTTCGCCATATTTCGGTAATTTCGACCTGTCCGAGACGAGATGTCCAACCGAAATGAAAAAATTACATATTTCGGTCGATATTTCGTGAGATATCGAGATATCTCGGTAAATTCTCGATATATCGCGAGATATTGAAAAAAACTCCATTTTCACTTAACAGATCACGTGACACTTAGTGATAAGAACCATATTTCGTTATCGACCGAGACCTCTACAGAACTCATTTTTCCTCCTCTTCTCCTCATTTCTTCTCTTCTTCTTGATTTTCTTCCACTCTCCAAGCATTGATCTTCATAGTTTCGACGCATTATCGCCAGAAACTCATCGGAGGGTCATCTAAGCTCATCATCCAAGCATTTTTCTACTATTTAAGGTAAATTCTATTTCTCTAAAACTATTTTTTTTTTTAAATACTTTGTACAAATGTTGTTGGATGTTGATGATATTAATATATGTTAGACACCGGAGGCCAATCTACAGCCTCACGGTGTCGGAATTTTTTTTCCATATGTATTTTTTTTTTTCTGGTTTTAAAAATTCATTTTCCTACAACTAAAATAGGAAATAATTAGGGGTAATATGACTTAGATGGTAATGAATTAAATATATGTTAGACACAAATGGCCGATCTACAGCTTCACGGTATCGGATTTATTTTTCTGCTCTTAAATAATTATTTTAATTTTCGAAAATTAAGAAAAATAATTAATTAATTTAAAAAAACAGAAATAAATAAAGAAAAATATGAGTTTTAAGTTTAAAAAATATGAAAGTTATTTCTACATGTTTTGAAATGCATTACATGTATATTATGTTTACTAATTTTCGGTTTTGTTGTGTTAGGTCAATACTTATATTAACATTATATATAAAAAATTATTTTTAATTATGTGAAAAAGATAAGGGTTAGGGGAAAAATATTAAATAACTATACAAGTGTATTAGTAATCTAAAAGTGTCAATTGAAGTGCATCTACATTAAGTTTTTTAATTATTTGTGTTACTTACATTGCAGTAAACAAGTATCATTATGGTGGATCGTGATAGACAACGTGCGAAGGGCAAGCAAAAGGTGGGGGAAAGTAGTCAACAAAGGGGGCAGAGGGAACGAAGAGAACAGAGGGAACAAGAGAGACCAGCCAGCCAGCATAGGGGTGACATTGCATGGTTACATGGCACTCCCATTGATGGGGATAAGAGAAAATCTATATGTAACTATTGTCACATGCAATTTATGGGAGGTGGGTTCAGTAGACTTAAACAACATCTGACTGAAGGATCTAAAGATGTTGTAGGTTGTCATATGGTCCCTACTGAAGTAGCTAGGGAGATTGGTGATAGTTTGAGGGGAAAGAATAAGAGGAAGGCTGACAAGCAAAGGATAAGAGAATAACTTGAGGATATAATGAGAAGTTCGATGGGAGGAGGAAGACGATGCCATGATGATGATGATGATAACTCCTCTGATGATGATGAGGAGGAGGACATTGCAGTACCTGATTACATACAAATAGCAGAGGAGGCTAGGGATTTTAGGCGGACTGTTTCAAGGAGTAGAGTAAGTTTTCAAGATGATCAGCAGAGACAGAGAGTAGGGGGTAGTGGAGGAGCTGGCAGTTCTGGAGGTTCTAGATCTTTTAATCCTTTTAGAAGATCACAAAGTGTGAGGGCAACCCCAACACCTCTACCAGCATAGCATCAGTACCACCATCGAGCATCTCATCCTAAATTGCATAAGAAGAAAGGAAGCAATCAACCCGAGAATCAAAGGATCATGGAAGGGGATGAAGAGATTGGTTAAAGAATCAATAGCTAAGTGGATGCTATACCATACCATCCCAGCAAACACTGCACAAGGCCCCCATTATGATACCATGATAGATACCATTGCAGAGGCTGGCCCAGGATTCAAGGGGCCCACCCCATATGAGGTAATGAATGTTTATCTACCTCAACAAAAGAGTGAGATTGATGAGTACATTAGTGAGATGAGGAGTATGTGGGAGATATATGGGGTAACTATAATGGCAGATGGATGGACTAGGCCTACAAGAAAGTCCATCATCAATTTCATGGTTTATTGTGATGGGAGGACAGTGTTCCTCAAATCTATGGATGCATCCAAAGAGATAAAGGATGGAAAATATATTTATAGATTGTTAAAGGAAGTAGTGGAAAAAGATGTGGGTATTGAGAATGTTGTCCAAATTGTAACGGACAATGGAAGCAGCTTCAAGCTAGTCGGTGAGAAGATGATGAACAATAGTAAGTACCGGCTCTTCTGGACTCCTTGTGCAGCCCATTGCATTGACTTAATACTAAAGGATATGGGAAAGTTAAAGTTGGTGAAGACTGTGGTTGAAAGTGCAAGACAAGTCACCAACTTTGTATACAACCACTCCTATGCACTCAATCTATCGAGGGAAAAATGTGGGGGTGACTTGGTTAGGCCTGGCATCACAAGATTTGCCACCAACTACATTGCTCTCAAAAGCATTGAGACAAAGAAGGCCGGGCTGAGAAGTATGTTTGCTTTTGAGGAGTAGTTTGGATGGAAGGGTTCCAAGACTGCAAGTGGGAGGGAAGCACAAACAACGATGTCATCTGAGGACTTCTGGACCAAACTAAGCAAAGTGGTGAAAGTTTTGGAGCCAGTAGTTAAAGTTCTACATGTTGCTGACTCCACTCTGAAGGGCCCAACCATGCCAATCCTATATGCTGCAATAGACTTGATGAAAGATAGTATCTACAGTGTGGCTCCTCGCAGTAGCCAACACTTCTTAGATATCATCAATGCTCGCTGGGAGAATCGACTTATGCATCCACTGCATAAGGCTGGTGAGTAAATTTGTTTTATGTTTACTAATTCATAGTATTATTATTTACTAATTACCTATGCATTTGACAATATTTCTATTCTATATGTCATATTTCAGCATACTACTTGAACCTAAGTATCAATATAACAATAGGCTTGGGTTGGAAACTCAACTTATTGATGTTGTGAAACAAGTAGTGAAGAAGTTGGAGCCAGATGGTGCACTACAAGCAATTTGCAACAATGAGGTGAGTCTTACAATTCATTTGGAAACTCAACTTATTGATGCTTTCAAACAAGTAGTGAAGAAGTACTTACTAATTTTCCACATGGGTATAGATCAAGGTATTTAGGGATGCATTGGGAAGTTTTGGAACTGAGGCTGCGATACAAGGCAGAGCACGTGGTGATGCTGGTAATTCTTTTAAGTTTTAAATTACATATGTATTGAAATTTGAAAGTTGAAACAACATTTGACACACGTCTTTTTTGTTGTAAACTTGTAATGCAGCTGAATGGTGGGTGTTGTATGGGGAATCGACTGAGAACTTAAGAAGAATAGCAATTAAAGTCCTTGCCCAAACATGTTCTGCATCTGGTTGTGAGAGGAACTGGAGTACCTTTGCACTCATCCACTCCAAGAGGCGCAACAGATTGGGGTCTCAATGTTTATCTGACATGGTGTATGTGCACTACAACTTGAGGCTGAAACTGCAACACATACGCATGGGACATGAGGGACAGAGGGGCACTATTGATCTCGCTGACATCTTTCAAGTTGACTCAGACGATGAGGACCCTATTGTGGATTGGGTGAGGGATAAAGGTGAGCCAGTGTTGGATGAGGAGGGAGGTAGGCCCGACCCCATGAAAGCTTCTGAGATTGGTGCTGATGTGGATGAGTATATAGCTGACGAGGGTCAGATACATGCACGGGAAGCCTTACCCATACCATTCCAGCCCACTGGTGGCAATGTTGCTGATGATGAAGACTGGTCTAAGTCCTCAAATGATGATGATGGTGGTGATGGTGATGCTAGTGGTGGTGATGGTGATGCTGGTGGTGGTGATGCTGGTGGTGGTAATGCTGGTGAAGAATTTGATGGCATGCGAGAGCATTATGTGGTAAGCCAGGATACGGCGCCTGTAGAGCCACTCCGATTCACTGGAGAGACAGTTTGATCATGCCACACAAGATACGGACCACGGAGCACGTGCCCCCGCACCCCCACCCTCAGGACGCCCCCTACAACCATACAGCAAGAAGCGTAGGGGTCGACAAACACAGTTGCAACCTGATCACATGGACATTGATGACCTATCTAGCTCTGTTGGTGGTTTGAGTATGGGTGATAGGGAGGGAGGACCGACTGGACATTGGCGTGCCCCATCTTTTGACGCACATACCACTCCATATGGATAATGGATCATCATCATATGGGCAGTTTACTGGGGTAGGGGATTATGACTATCAGTCCCAGTCCCAGGGACATACTGGATCATCTTTTGTAGATGACATCTTTGCATACCCTAGCGGGACTAGCTACCAACCTCACAAGCCATACATGCACCAATGCCAACGCCTCTTGCGGGCAAGAACATCATATCACAAAGTGGATCATCTTCTTCACTGACTGGATCGATTGGTAACCCTAGTTTATATCCTAGGATTGGATACCTACAGTATGTTGATGACTCCATTTACATGACACTTGTGGATGACTACACTCGTTTCTTCTCCAATTCTATACAGTGGTCCACATATGTCCTTCAAACAGAGAACAATGGACGTCGACTCCAGTGGGGTATGAGTGAGATTGATCCAGGAAGGCACAGCAACTATTATTAGCACTTGTAACTTATAAGTTGTAATTTGTGAACTTGTAAAGTTGTGACTTTGACACTTTCTGTATTGCCTTTAAGGCTTTAAGCATTTGAGCTATTGAGTTTTAACTTTTGAGTTATTGACAATTAATGTATTATGGAGTTTATGAGAATATGATTATGAATTATGTCTTATTAGTTTTAATTAGTTTGTTTACATTTCTTTTATGTCTTTAAGAATTTAACTGCCTAACCAATGTGTATTTAACCAAGGTTTATACATTAGGGTCGGCGACCGTATGTCAATCAAGGGTGCAAGCCCAAAACACCAATTTCAATTCATGTTTTTGAAATTTTATGGTTTAAATGTGTTTATTTATCTTAAATAAGGGTGTCCATGAAGTTTCAGGCCTAGATATGGCCAAATAACCCCCGAGGTGGACCCCCAAAATATTGCAAAAAAAATGCAATATTTTGGGAATATTTCACGATATTTCGGATATTTCGGATATCTCGTTAGGCCTGAGTTACCGATATATCGCGAAATATTAAACCTTGCAAGAAACCACGACCTATTGCGGGAAATAAAATTCATAGAGGAAAGACTAAACCCCAAGCAATATATGTTAGCACCCTTCCCCCCTTAAACTTGTGAGTTTTAGCATCATACACCTCAATAATGGTTTCTAAGAGGCTAGGTCATCTATGACCATGTACACCAAGGAACAACAAACCACTACAGGAAAGGGCAATTCGTAAAGGAAAGAGGTCTATTATCCTCTAATAACTCCAAGAAATATATTTTCACAGCCTAACCCCCAATGATGCAGATTTATCACCAAACTGGGCTTCTTTCATTAGGAATAAGTCTAGGGTTAGATAATCTACATGTTGGACCTTTGATCTAATCAACACTTAGCGGTGCGAAGCCCGGGTGGTTCGAACAAGCTCTCTCTCAAGTATCCTGCTGCAAGATTTGATTTTTCTTCAAGTCGCTGCTGCTGCCTACATTCCCCTGCATCTTCAAGTAAGTCCAAGGTAACCCCATCCCCAATCCTCTACTTCTAAACCCTCGACAGCCTAACCCTAACATTCCCTTTTTTATTTTCTCCAATACCTGAACCCTAATTCACTCACAGATCAATTCCACCATCGAAATCAACCATATTTGAACCACAGAACCCTCTCGACCTTCCCTCCACTCGTCTTAACTTCAGGCCCATCCCATCATTGAAACCTAATTCCACTCATCTCCATTAATTACCAAAAACCCTAAAATCCTACCCAGCCACTTCCAGCCATCATTAACCCACCATACCCTGGCCGAGTGACTCTCTCAAAGAGAACTCGACCTTAAGCCCCTGCCTTAAATCCATCTCTAAACCCTAGATCCCCTCACCCTCATCTTTTCAAAAACCCGAACCCTAATTTGTTGCAACTTGAATTATCACACTTCCATTCATTAATCTATCACTAGACCTTCACTGTTAACTTCCCCTACACCTGCCTATCAAAACCAACCATTCAAATCCTAACCCTAACCCAACCCTAACCCTAATTTGGACTAAAATCCCATTTTCTGCCCAATCGGATTGCCTGTTCATAGCAGATCCTTTTGCTTGGCTCCTAGCTGGTCTCCTTGCCACCTAGGACTACATTACCCAAATAGCACACCAAGTCACTCCAGAATTACAAAAATTGTTAACAATGTCAGTTAAGACTTCATAAACTTCATGACCAACCTAAATCCATATGTTAAAACTTAATAACCAACCATGGGAGAGGCCATTCATAAAGAGACAGTGTCTACTCCAACATAAAAAACACTTTATACCCCCCAGGAACAATCGACAAGCATGCAAACAACGGACACAATCTATGAAGCACTGTGGAATTCAACCATCAGTTATCTCATAAGGAATAAGAATATCAGGTATGACAATGTACCATCTCGAGGCATTTTCTCTACCCTTTCTTACCCTGAAAAAGATAGGTTACCCTGGGTCCTTGAACCAATAAACAACTTTCCGCTAACCTAGCCTCCTCTATCCTTCAGGACCAACAAGGAGTAGGAATCTTCACTTGTTGAACCCAACTTACTAATTTTGCAAACTCTGTCATCATATAAACTGCATGAAGGTTCATAAATTCAACTACGACCTACCTGCTACATTACAATTTTTTAAGTTTGTAGCAGCCTGGAACATACACATAAACACTCAGAATACCTACACTTTGGCAGGAAACCCACAAGGTGTTATAAATTCATCGTGTAACCTTTAGCATGATAGCATCTTCAATTTCTGTCATATTTCTATGTGAAGTGGCCAGGTCACCTATGTGACCAACCTATAATCCAAACCACCATGATTAATTGCAGGTAATTCCTGGAACCTTGAGTTGCTATTGGGTTCAACATGAAAGCTAGAATTTTTCAGAATCACACACAGTTTGTAGCAAGGTCAACAATGATGTGACTTCAATTCAACAAAAAGTGATCCACAACAGAATGAAGATTTATTCTACCTCAAAGCATAGTTGTCAAGGCGGCAGCGCCTCAGCGTCCAGGCAGTTTTGTTGGGGTCTAGGCGATCTCCACCTTATTGCAAGGTGCCTTGCACTGGCTTTTATTGGTATCGAACCCGGTATTAGCCCTTATTTATGCCAAATATCATTTAAGTAAATGCTTTTATATTTGGTATTTCATTTACTTAAGATATTATTCATAAATAAACAATACCCCCTATTTGAATCCAATAAAAATAGTTTAAAAAATCATATCATATTCCAAAAGGATAAAGAGTCAACACGTTCAAAAACAAAAACTGGATTTTCGACAGCAGGTAAAATTTTCAACTTTCTAATGTTGGGGTTTTTCTCAGAGCTAAAAATTTTATAAATTTTAATATGGTAAAACAATGCTAAAAACCAAAAGTGTGGTAAAATATTCATTTGTTTTGATATTTAAAAAAATATTTTCATTTAGAGCGATTTTGACAACATTCGCGCATACCAAATAAGGTTTGCCTGGAACATAACTTCTTCAATATAAATCAGATTTAAACAATTTTGGATTTGTTGGAAAGTTGGTTTTGTGCTCTACCTAATACTAAAAGTCTCATGTAAAAATAAAATCATCTCACTAGCCAAACTCCTTAGAGAACAAGAACATCTCTCTAAATCGAGAACAATTTAACTACTTATAGATAAGATCATATTTTCTAAAAACAGTATAAACAAACTGTATGTTTGATTGTTTCAAACTTTCAATAGCATGCTTCTTCATTTCTGTTGTCTTCTAGTTCTATGCTGATTTTTTATGACTTGATGTGGCTTAATATTGATTTTTTATGACTTGATGTGACTTAATGTTGATTTTTTATGACTTGAGGAGGCTTAATGTTGATTTTTGATGATATAAGGTATATATTGTAGCATACTAAATAATGTTAGAAAAGGGGAAAATAAAAAATAACACTTGGGGGCGCCTTTGTCGCCTAAGCGACTTGTTGCCTAAGTGCCTAGACACCCCTCCAGCGCCTTGGATTGCTTAACCGCCTTGACAACTATGCCTCAAAGCTTGAAGCCTTGAAGCAAAATAACATTCTGATGCTTAACCCCCCCCCTCCGGCGTTCCCTGAATAGTAGGATTGAAGACATGCATAGATGAAGAAAAAAAAATTGGAGCCCTTCTGGGAAGTACAATTCAACCACCATGTGTAAGAAGATTTCCAAGTCAAGCATCTGTAAAAATTTTCAATTGACTCAAATTTTACCCCAGGAGCTGTCAACAAACCGATTGTCGAGACCCAGGAAGAAGAAAAAGATGATGAACAGAGGACACCATACAAAAGCCGATTGGATGTTGAGACTTCTAAAGGCCACAAGGGAATCATGTTTTGTTTGTTTAATCAAGTAGCCAATGTGACCCATGTAGTGGCACAGTTTCATACAACTAATTAAAAGGAACAATCATTTGAAGCACACATTAAGAAAAACTCTTCACATATTTTAGTTTGAGTAATGTTTCACAGACTTTTTTAATCTTAGATTATTCATGCAGTAAGCAATTACCTCTACAAACCCAACTTACTCCAGTTTTAAAACCATCCTACTTCACGACCAGTACACAGGTTAATATTGCACTTTCTTTCCACTTACCAATCTTCATTCTTCGATTCATAACCACTAGTAATAATCGAACTCCTGAGATGCAGGGATCGTGTTTCGATGAAGGCACTGTTCTTCAGAACCATGTCATTCCATGGAAAACTTATTCTAGTGCAACGGACCAGGCAGATTAGCACATTCCTGTGGCAGGAACTAACTCCAGTTTTAAAAACCATCCTACTTCACGATCAGTACAGAGGTTAATATTGCACTACCCTCCCACTTCCCAAACTTCATTCTTTGATTCATAACCACTAGTAATGATCGGACTCCTCAGATGCCGGGGACCTGTTTCGATGAAGGGACTGTTCTTCAGAAGCTCGTCATTCTGTGGAGAACTTATCCAAGTTCCGCGGACCAGGTGGATTAGCACATTCTTGTGGCTGGGACGGTGGCCAGCAAGACCAATCCAAACATGTTCAAGAACAGGAAAAGATCCCACACACATTCAAAAACAGCTCTGGATATACCACATCCGGTCTAATTTGTCACTCAATACTCTCTGTGTAACCAGTAGAAACCGCAAAAAAGAAGAAAAAAAATTCAAGTAAAATCTTTTTCTTTTAGAAATATTTTAGCTGAACTTTTATTTTTACATGGTTTATACTGGAAAAAAATGAAGCTTAAATGAATTTACATGCAGTAGTGATCCACCTTACCTGGTCGCACTATAGATTATTAGCATACTAGCAGTGGGAGTACCTTCCTCAAACATACAAGTATTTTAATAACAAACCACGTAATCTTTGCTTTCAAAAAAAATGTATATTCCTTTTCATTGACATATTTAACAATGCTCCCCCCCCCCCTCCCCATCATATATTTTGCATATTTGTTCACCAAAAAACAAAAAACCAAGAATCAGGCATCAAAAGTAAATACATACTCACTTAATTCAATTTTCATGTCAAAGAGGTTTCAATTATGTGGACAAGCAAGACTACTAACTTGCAAAAATTGAAAGATTACAAGAAGATCAACTGGTCTAGAAGACATGCACTTACATTTTCAACCTGACATTGAATACGAAAAATCGCTTGATTGGCAGGTGTACGCAAGTCAAGAACTCTATAGTTTAAGCGTGTGTCCTGATTAACACGAACAAGTTGTTCTCCATCCTGCACCATTCAGTTGAAGATTCATTAATAAGGGGAAAAAGACCCCAACAAATGTAACAACTGTTGTGAACTCATACACTAAGGTACAGCTTGGTGATGTTCGGAAGAAGCATTCTGAATGTTCTTGGTGTTCACAGCAATGGAACTTTCCACTGCCAGAAACATTGGAAACATTTGCTGCGCTTCTGGGATATTTCCCAAACATCGACACCGAAAATATCAGGATGATGGTTAGTAAATTCAGAGACAATAGAACTACCAGTGTTGGAAACATTGCACTACAGTTCAGCCTAAATATTGAAGAATAAATTACAGCATGCAATACTACACATTATTACATGAAAATATGCAAAATACATGGGTAAGGTATAAAATACAACATATGGTGTGTGCTTATTACAAATGCATCAAGCATGTTATCTGCAAACTACAGCAAATTTACTAGATATGATCACAATATAAATCAAACAAAAGTACCTGTAAAGCTTTCTCAATTTCTGCTTCACTTCGGGCAGCATCCTCAATGTTGATAGGTAGATTTGGGATAGCTTTGCCAACGCAATAAAGTTTTCTCACTTGAACTTCCACCTGTAAAAAGAAGAGTCACTTGTCCTGTGTTCTCAAAAATAGATACTAAATCCCTTGAACTAAACGGATTGAAAATTACCTGCTGTGATGTACTCTTAATTGCAGATTCAGGCACTGAGACAATTCCTTCAATGTCAACGTAAGATTCCCTGCTCAAGCTCGTCGCAAACTTTACCATTTGTTTACTAACGAGTTCCGGAGCGACAGTCACGACACACTGCACCGTAAAACCTCTCTCTCTCAACACCACAAACCCTATACTTTTTGCAACAGCACGGGTGGTCTGCACTCGCCCACGAATCAAAACCTCCTTATCCTTCAAATCTTCGTTCAGCAATTCAATTGGCGTCCATTTTCGACCACTCACAGCCTTCGATTGCAGGTCCACGAGAGGAACATCTCCGTAATTTCCCGCAAGAGGATCAGATTCAGAAGCATTCGCAGCGGCGGCGGCAGCTGCTTGTTCTTGTTGACGCTTTAGTTTTTCCTGTTTCATGGCTTCCTTCTTGGCCGCCTTTTTGCTCAGAGTCTTCCCTTCTTCCTCCACAACGGTGGTTTCAGTGTCATTACTGTCATTCTGAGAAGGGGTCTTAGGTGGGTCTACTGATTCTGATGATGCCATTTTGGTTAGCGCTCAAAGGGTTTTCTGCAAAGACAAATTGGCGCGGATCAGTGCATTCAGGAAGAATGAAATCAAAACACAAAGAAGTAATAGAAGGTGTAGTTTTCTGGCCGAACCGAGAGAGACTCCTGCCGCTGCAATTGCTTTCGAGTTTCGATGGAGTTTTCAACAATCAATCAAGATTTGGGAAGATAACGGAGAAGAGGACGGGAGCAGGGTGGGTTTGAGACAATAGCTTCAGTCACCGGAAGTTAGGGTTTAGGTGGGTTTTTTTTTTGGGTTTTTGTCAAATGCCCCATCAAAATGTCCATTTGTCCAAATGCCTACCTAAAACTTTTCTAATTGTAAACTCCCTTTTACTTTCAAAACTTTGTAGCACTTTGGTCCCTGCTATTAATTTGAAACGTTAAATGTTAGTTTTAAGGTATCTAATGACCAAAATGCCCTTCTGAAAAAAATCCACCAAAATTTAAAAATAAAATAACCAAAATGCCGTCATCTTCTCCAAATGGTTTAAGGTTTGAAATTGAAAATCAAACCCTAAACCATTTGGGAAAAATGAACCCTAAAATCAAATCTCCAAAATGAATATGGCCCTTTTCAAATCTCCCCGAGAATTCAACTTCGATCGAGCGGGTCTCTCTGTTCTATAAACTCAAAGTCTCAAATATAAAATGAAGGACAACCAAGAAAGTTAAATCTAATAAAGTCAGCATTTTCCCCTCTTAAGTCTTTGGTTGCAAACCTACAATGGTTTTTGAGAGACTGCTATCCATAGACGTCTTTGCAACTAGGTTCGTATTAATTATCCCAAGGTTCTCAAATTCTGACTCGCCAGCCCGAACCAGATAGTACTTTTTGTTTTTTTGTTTTTTTTTTTTCAGAATTAGAGATGAACTTCATGTGAATTAATTAGCCAAACGATATAACTCCCCTAATTCGCAATTACTTGCAGAGATTGGGCATGATCGATGGATTGATAGAGGAAAGAGTCTAGATAGTGTCTTAGATTACCGATTGTTGAGTCGAACTAGGGGCATTTGGAAAAGGCCTCAGGCATTTGCGACCAATGGAGATTCAAGCAGGGAACTAGCAAGGAAGAAATGAGTGGTGGAGAAGGCGAGGGCGATTGAGCAGAGAATGATGGTTGATGGGTTTTAGTTTCTTTAGAGAATGGTTTTTTAAGTTTCTAGAATTTGCAAGAGTAGTAGTAGTAGTGGGTGACGGAAATGGAGGGATTGCAGTGGATGTTGAGGTGCTTAGCACGTTCATACTTCTTTGGATTAACAATCTTTGCAGTTACTTGTAGAGATTGGGCTGGCGAGTCTGAATTTTGGAGGTTTGATTTTCAATTTTGGAGTTTTGATTTGAGGGTTCATCTTCCCCAAATGGTTTAGGGCTTGATTTTCAGTTTCAAACCCTAAACCATCTGGAGAAGATGAGGGCATTTTGGTCGTTTTATTTTTAAATCCTAGTAGATTTTTATCGTAAGGGCATTTTGATCATTAAATACCTTCAAACTAACATTTAACGTTTCAAATTAACGATAGGAACCAAAGTGCTACAAAGTTTTAAAAGTAAAGGAAAGTTTACAATTAAAAAATTTATAAGGAGACATTTGGACAAATAAGCATTTTTAGGGGGCATTTGACAAAAACCTTTTTATTTTATTTTATAAGGGTCGGTGAAAAACTGCACCGCCTTTGGGAGGATAAAAATAAAAAAGTTACACCTAACTTGATTAGTATGCATAAATATTCAAAACTCATGGGTAGATTTATAATTAAAGTACCGCAGGGAAAGTACTTGTAAATTTCTCAAAATATTATTCTTTTAGAAAGCTTTTAAAAGTCTCTCAACTTTTGCTTCCCTCAGATCGGTAGAAAATCTCACAATCCTGGCAATATAATATGAAATAAATACTTGGAATCGATTTTAGCGGCTTGTTTTTCTTTTTGCAAGATCAAGGTGGACTTATTGCTTAAGTTTCACGCTAGTCCATTAAAACATTCACTTGCATCATAAAGGATATCAAAACAGACCCATGAGAAACCCCCGTTTGAACAAATGGGTCTAAATCATGGTAATTCAACATTGAAATTAGGTGTTTGTTTTAAATTGGCCCAAGGCCCATATATAGTTTTAGTGGTAGTAGGTGAAGAAATGCCCCCATCACCCATCTTCTTTGCCAAATTAAATCAAAACCACCAAAAGATGGGATTCTTCTTCTTCAACCTCTATTGTTGCAAGTCTCCCTTCTATTTTTTTTTTCTTCCTAAAATACAACATCAATTTGTGTTCTAGGAATCAACTGGGAGGGCCTACAATTTGTTATAATAATTAAAGTCAATTAACTCAATCAATTCGTTTCAACACAAAGCAATTAATCCATTCCCAAGAGAGAAACCCTTGACAAAACTGTAACCGGCCTGCACCTCTTCTTTTTTAATCCTCCAAAGGCAGGTTTGGCCATTCGGGGGTAGACGCTAGGACAGAGACAATGCATCTGGAGGATTAAAAAGAAAATTGCAGGCCGGTAATGGTTTTATCAAGGGTTTCTCTATTGGGGATGGAATAATTGCCTTGTGTTGTAACAATTTGCTTGGGTTAATTGACTTTATAATAACAAATTGCAGTCCCTCCTAGTGATTCATAGAGCGCAAATTGATGTTGTATTTCGGGGGGGGGGGGGGCGGGGGGATGAAAAATTAGAACTAGACTTGTAGTTTTGAGTTGAATTGGAAAAGAAGATGGGTGATAGGAGAATTTCTTCACCTACCACTAAAACTATCTATGGGCTTTGGGCCAATTTCTTTAACCACAAAAACAAACTAATTTCAATGCTGAATTTTCATGATTTGGGCCATTTGTCAAAAATATTATGAAATTTATTTATGCATAGGTGGTTATCAAACGATTTCTCATTCTATACGTTGTTATGTCTAATAGCTATTACATGGTTTCTCCTCCAACATTGACGACACATTCATTGAAAGGGTGATAACATTGAGTGGAAACGGAATAGCTGGGAGTGGAGGGGCAAAAACATTGATGGGAGGGATCGAAGAGAATAGCAAACGGACTGTAGGTGTAGAGGTAGTAGTGGTGATAGAAGCTTGCAAAGAATGATTTTTTACTAGTCTGGTGGATTTACCTTATTACCCCTAAAGTACAGTTAAGGATGCGCTTTCGTTTATACATTCGAAGTAAATGAAGGTTCAACCTACGTTGTGGCATAAGACAACCATAGTTTGACATGGGTAGAGAAGAGAGGTTACGAACATGTTTATAAAGTAAGTTAATTAAGCATGTAGAAACCATCAAGTCTTAGTCAATAGTTTATACTAGAAGTCTTAGAAGGGTTTACATATCAAAGTAATCCAACTAGATACAAGTGGAGGAAAATTGATTATTCAATTGTTGGTGTCTTGTTTTTTGAGTGTAGGCTCCGAATAGGTCACAAATTCAACTTTCCCTCTTCCTCTTGTGGTTGTACTTAAAAGTCTCATTAGACTTGTACCCAAAAAAAAAAAATTCTCATTGGACAGTACCCAAAAAAAAAGAAGGTATTGGCGTCTAGTAAAATAAACATCTAGTTCAAAATTCATGATTTTTTCACCAAATGATAATGGTATCATTACTATTAATATTATTAGCAAGCATGGAGGACTATGTGTCACATGTAGTCAACGCAAAACAATCAAATTAGCATTTACAATGAAACTTATGCCAAAAAACTGTCAACTGGTGAAAAAATAATAAAAGTTATATATAATCAAGAAAAAAATAACCCTAAAAAGTAGTGTGGCCCTTGCGCCCAAACATAAAGGACACGAAATGACCACCCTGCCCCCATGAAAGGTGAAAATTTCACCTTATTGATACTTTCGTGCACACTCCCATTTGCCTCTATGATGGTGCTTTTCCAGGAGCCCTCTCCCTTTATTTAATTAGTCTTTTTGTAAAATATTTAATAACGAATAAAATGCAGCCTAAGTGATCACATATGGTCAACACAAAGCAATCAAATTGCCAAACATATGACCAGGTGAGAGTACCTTTCATGTTTTCTCTTTTCCCATTCTTCTCATGTCCCTTGCCAACTCATTTAACTTTCCTTGCCCTCCCCCCAACCGAGTTAACCCTCAATGGGTCATATTATGGTCACTAAACCTAATAATAGGATTGGTCATTCGATTTGAAGCTGACCTGAAACCAAACTTAAGCCTTTTAATTACCATTTTGAACTTAATTGGAGTAATGAGTAAGAGTTGTGTAAAGACTAATTCACCTAACCAATCTAGATTGGCCACTCGTCAAATTCCATATTTAATCAACCATATACACTTCCATTTATTACCGTTTATCTTTTTACTAGTCTAAGCATTGTCATGGACCTTCTTTGTATTCATGAATTTTTTATAAATTTTTTATATACCACTTCATTAGTTGGCCAACTTCAATGAAGCCAAAACTTGATATATGAAAAAGGGATTTCTAGATCAACCTTTGAACAAACTTTGCAAGGGAAATTACATTATTACACATTTTTAGGTTTGCATTACAAAATTATATAATTAAGGTTTTACTTAAAAAAATTACCCAAAATGGAGTTTGAGTTTACAAAACTAGACAAAACATTGTTCTTCCCCAACCAAATATACTTTTTGATGATTTTACCCTTTCACCTCCCCTTCTCCAATCACCATTTGCAACCCCTCCCACCCCCACAATCATGTCGACCCAAGAGCCCACCCTCCCCTCCCTTTCTCTTCTTCTTCTTATGCAATCCCACCCCACCCGCTAGCCACCCCAGCATTGGGCTGTCAAAAAAGCCCGTCTGGCCCGAACCTGCCCTGAGCCCGGCCCGGTCCGGACCTTGATTTTTCAGCCCGAAGGGCGGGTTTGGGTTTAGAAATAGTCTGGCCCTGGCAAGGTCGGGTCGGGTTTGGGTTTAATCCCCGAGTTCAGCTTGGCCCGGCCCGGCCCGGCCCTGTATTATTTAGAAATATATAATATATATATTATATATAATTTAATATATAAATATATAGATATTAATATTATTATTCTTCTTTACCCTAAACAAAAAAAAAAAAAAAAGTCAAAAATCAAAAGACCAAAACAACCCTATCATCCATGTTTGATGATTCCATTCATCCTAATCGTTTAAGGTAAAGGCAAATACGGCAGTTAGGGTCTTAGGGCTTAGGGCTTGTAAAGCCAAACCCTAAAGGCCATCAGCTTAATCTTTAATTTTTAAACTTTTCTTTCAACTGAGAAGGGAGTAACGAGTAAGCTGCCGCCGCTGCTCAACTGCTGGAGGGGAGGCTAAAGTACTGAAGCCTGAACTCTGAAGCGTCCCTCCCACCTCTTGATAGTTCTTTGCTAGAAAAGCATTTCAGTTTTTTCCCCCTTTTCTTATGATTTTTTATTGATCTAATTTGTGAATTGGGTTTCAGTGTTTGTGCGTTGTGTGTTCTTTGTTTAAATGGCTAACTTCTTTATTTTGTTGTGGGATCATTTCTTTAAATGAAAATCCCCAACTTCACTCTTATTTTGCCATCTCGTTCAATCCTCCACGATTGTTTTTCTGTTTCTGCAGTCTTAGTTTATTTGAGGCTGTTTCTTGATTCCTCCGCTAACTTTGAATGTATCTCTCCATTCAAGTTTTTCACTCTAATTTGGTCTAATTTTTTCATCTAAACTCAAGTTTTGAACCTTTTCATTGTATAGTTTTGAACTATCTTAATTTTCATTGAAACCAAGTCCATCGAAAGGAGGGATCCCATCTTCTGAGTTTTTTGTGGAATTTTCTTTCATTAACAATGAAACCAAGTCCACCAAGAGGAGAGATCCCATCTGCTGAGTTTTTTGTGGTTTTTTCTCAACGATTCATAGAGCATTATTTATTTAACATCAGGGGCTCAGGGCCAAGACAGGTCAGGGTCAATCAGGGTCGGGTCGGGATAGGGAAAACCCTGGCAGGGTCGGGTAGGGTTGAGGGTATCTTAAGCCCTGGTAGGGTTGGGTTGGGCTTGGGTTTAGGTTAAGGCCCCTAGGGTTGGGTTAGGGTTTAGGACAAGCCAGCCCAACCCGACCCATTGACACCCCTACCCTAAGGGCCCCCACCCCTTGTTGGAACCCACCCCACCCACCCACCCACCCACCCACCCATATTCTCTCTTCTCCGTAAGCACTCCACACCCCTATCCTCGCTTCTCCGCATACCCCACTGTTGCTGCAACTCTGACCCCTCTCACGTTGCACCCTGAACCATGCCCCGCCTCTATTCTCCCTTCTTCGCAAGCGTCCCCTTGTTATACCGCCACCTGCAACTTGCCCCTACCATCGCCCACTGCTCTTTGCAAATACAAAAAAGACGCAATACATTCATTGACAACAAAAAAACAATGGCGAAGGTGCAGAGCACTCAGAGAGAGAGAGAGAGAGATGTCAAGGATAGAACTTGCGAGCTCAAGGAGTAGGGTTGCACAAAGTTTAACAATGGCTTTTATTTGATCGAAACAAAACTTACGATCCCTGGAAGACCAGCCGTAGCAACAGTGAAACTTGGAGATGAAGCTGGGATCACCGGTGGTGGTGATGGTGAATAGGTTGATGAGGGAGAGGACCAACCGTAGCAACAACGGCCCTCTAAATATCCTTAGCCACAACAGACTTTGCAACCACAAGCGCCGAGCGGAATTGAAAAAAATTGAGACAAGCGAACGACCCCTTGAGTGCCATTGGTGTGACATCTCGAGTCATTTGCAACCAATTTCATAGTCGAGACTATACTGAGCCATGTCTTGGTTCTCTTACCTCGCAGACCCACTTTATCAGAGTTCATCCATCATACTCAATTGCATATTTGAGTCGGATCTCAAGGAACTTCTTCTACCCATCATGTCATTTTGGGCGATGAAAAGCTAACAATTCCACTTGTGAGAGATGGTGGTGGCACCAGCCAATTTGAGAGTGAGAATATGCGGGGACAAGGGTGGGAACGGTTGAAGAAGAAGGAAAGCATGGTGGTCATGGGGACAGAGTAGGGCTGGGGCTGCAGGGAAAGGGTGGGTGAGGGCAGTTGAAGAAGAAGTTTCAGGAGCAGGAGAGTGGGGATGGTCGCGGGGATGCGGTGTTGAAGTAGGGGTGAGAGGGGCAAGAAGGCAGGGGAAAGGTGGGTGAAAAGGCGGGGAAGAAGAAGAAGTGGCGGTGAAGCATCGTTGGGGTTGGATTGCAGGGAAGGGTGAAGAATATTAGACATGTAGATAGGAGGCGGATGGTGGAGTTCAGGAGTATAAATGTCCAAAAGCATACATGGTAGAGAAAATCACACTTCTGTATAAATGTCAAGAAGCATACATGGGTAGAGAGAATCACTATTTTGAATCTATTTAACCAACATAGTGAATATGTAGTTTTGCAAGGAGGAAGTACTAGGGGTGCAAGTTTGGCCTGTCCACCCAAACCCTGTTTTATGTTATATTATAAAATATATATTTTTATATATAAATATAATATACATATTATAAATTTTAAAAGTCACCCATATTTTGTTATATAATATATATATATGAAGACAATAAGTGATATAATATATTTTATTACAGTGTTATTTTACGTAAAATTGATAATTTTCTCCTTGGCCCATTTCAGCCCATGTGTTTCCTTTTCCTTTCCCATGATCAGGGCCAATCAGGGTCAGCCCTACCAGACCTTGAGAGCGAGTCAGGGTTGGATTTTTCTGGCCCTAAGTCAGGGTTGGGTCGAGCTTAGGCCCAGCTAAGGGGATTTAGGGTTCTATAAAGCCCGGCCCAATCCGACCCTATTGTAGCCCTAGGAAAACCCAAATGTAGTTTTCCCAAATTTCAAAATTTCAATCTCTCTAAAACTAGGGAAGCAGTTTTTTGTACGGGAGTGTAGACTACGCCAGCATTCTCATGTGTCTATCTCTCTCCTCCTTAAAATGAGGGAGGCAGAGGTGTCTTTTCACATGGAGAGGAGAGAGATAGATTCATGGGAATTCTAGCGTAGGTCACTCTCCCGGACAGAGAACTTTTTCCCCTAAAACTATTATGTGTTACAAATAGGTGGGCCGTCCTTACGTACCCATGGACAGGCCCGCCCATTAAACCTGCTCCCTTTCTTTTCCGTTCTTTTTGAAAAGCGAACACCTTTCACTGCTATATTGCTATTTTAGGACACTTTCCCTTGCTTCTCAACCGAAAAGGAGAAAACACAGTCTTCTTCTAACTTCTCAGCCTCTTTGCAGAAGAAAGATCGACTAATCGAGAGCTCTTCATCGGATCCAAGTCATACTACAACGAAAAACTGTTTTTTTCTTAAACGATTTGTTAGATTACTTCATGATCTGTGAGTGTTTGTCTCCCCCCCCCCCCCTGCTTTGTTGAACTTATTCATCTGTTTTTGTTGCTGTTTTTTTGGGTTTTGTTTCTTTATCTCTCTCGCACGAATCCATGAGATAGGGATTTTAGGGACTTTTTGCAGAGCTGACTTTCAAGGTCAGAGAACTTTCTCATCTGTTTTTGTTGCTGTTTTTTTTGGGTTTTGTTTCTTTCTCTCCCGCACACGAATCCATGAGATAGGGGTTTTAGTGAGTTTCTGTAGAGCTGAATTTCAAGCTCTGCCTGTTTTTGGTTAAATTTTCTGTTTGTACTGGAACCATACTTGCGAGGACGCCTTCGCCCCCCACCGTTGTTCTGTCTTAATCATGTTGGGTTTTGTATGATCAAGCTTCAAAGGTAGCGTGAGGGTTCCATTTGTTTTGTTTTTTTTTTTCTGGGTGGGGATTTTACTGTGAATATTTGGATGTACGGTTCGCCGGGGGAAACAGAGTAACTAGTTGACAGTAGGAAAATGTACGTCATAAGTTGGTTTTTTGGAAAGTGCTACACTTGTCTTTGATAATTCATGTTTCTGGAATCTGGAAGACAGTTGAACTTTGATCCTTCAGTTGCATCTCATGGAAATTTGCTTGCTAAGAATCTTTGATTAGCTGTGTAAATAGTATTTTGAGGTCTTTTTGTCCATTCAAGGTATGTTGATTATATTGAAACTCTCTGATAAGAATTCAGATGAATAAGTTGGATGTTCCTTCCTTATTGATGATGGGATGTTTTATTTGGTGGTTTAGAGGACTGCTGACAGACCTTTTGATTCTATGCTATGAGGTTGCAGCTTGTCATGAAGTTGTGTTTGGTTTGGTATTTATTTATTGGTAGGCTGTGACGTTTACTATTGTTGTTGCTTTTGGAGAAGAGCAGAGAATTATAGTGAAACAATGACGAGGATAAGTCGTGATTTTGGAGATACAATGCAGAAGGACGCGATTCCGTCAGTCGCGGCCGATGTGACCTTTCCTTCTAATCGGTTTCCAAATTATAAAATTGGCGCTAACAATCAGATTTTAGAGCCAAAGGAAGGTCCGGAAATACCATCCATGAAAGAAGTTGTTGCACGGGAGACTGCCCAGCTGATAGAGCAGCAAAAACGTTTGTCGGTCCGTGACCTTGCTACTAAATTTGAGAAGGGTTTGGCTGCTGCTGCTAAATTATCTGATGAGGTTTGTGCCTGTTAAGTCTGAATTACTCTTTTTGGGTCCTTTTTTTGGCTTTTGAAATATCGATTGAACTTGGAAACAATGAGTATAAACTATAGAATTAGGTCTTCTTGGAATTTGGGCTAGAGTCAGAATCTGGAATACTTGGATCTTTCATGGAATTTCAGGCTAGACGCAGAGAGGCAGCTTCATTGCAGAAACATGTCCTTCTGAAGAAGCTTAGAGATGCTTTGGAATCCTTGAGAGGGCGTGTGGCAGGTCGAAACAAAGATGATGTTGAGGAGGCTATCTCTATGGTACACTTTTGCAATTCTTTGTTCCTATATGATAGTTGGTTCCTTCTTATCTCTTCTATACCTAATGAAACATATGTAAGTGGGTTTTACAGTTCCTTGATTTTGAAAGATCAGTAATAAGATTAGGGTCGGCGTTCTCTGTGGGGGAGCATGGCCCCTGTGTGCCAATGAGAGCACGCGCATTGGCATCGTGGGGGTGGGATTTCTGTCTGTTGTTGGGAACGGGGTGGTCATTTTGCCCCCCACTATGTCTGGGCGTGGGCGGTACACTCCCCCACAGAACTTTTCTACATAAGATTATGATTCTCTTTTTTTTTCTTTCTCAGAATGAATTATTTTATTTCAAATTCTAAGCCGTATCTAGTTCAATGCAAGTATTTGACTGTTGAAATCTTAAGGCCCTAGTCAACTTGTTCAACTTCGATGGGATAAAAATTCACGGTGAAGGAAGGAGGTTGTTGATGCTTATTATGGTTCTCTATTCTGATTTTTCATATATTAATAATTTAATATTATATTACATTAAAAATTTGGAAGTTTCTCGAGGCCATCAAGTGGGAAAAGCCTTGATTCATTTCCTTGGAACCATAAACAGTAGAAACTGCAGTTTGGCTACTAAGAGTGGTTCTGCTTAATACGTTCAGTTTACAGTCAATTGCAAATACAATTCAAATATCTTTGTTGAGATGTGTTACCCGATATTATAAGGGTATTTTTGGTTTTTTATTTATGCTTTATTTATGTACTTTGAACAAGGGTAGGATTGTAATTTGGGCTGTGACACTGTTCACGTGAACAATGTCGTGAATAGTGTTGTGAACAGTGTTTTTCTTTGTAATGTCTTTTATTATTATTATTATAAATAGAGAGCTTGACTGATCTCATTGATCAGTCAAGCCATTCACGAAATTCCTATTTTGTTAACATGGCATCAGAGCCAAATACACTCTGATCTAGGTTTTCAAAACCCACCTCCCTCCCTTCGATTTTTTTCTCCTTCCGTCCATCGAGCTTCTTCCCTTCTTCTTTCTTCCTTTCTTTTGGTTCTTCTTCTCCCATTAGGGTAGCACTACTGAGGTGATCGTAATGATCTAGCTGCTGCCCCAATATACCTCCTTTTTTATGCCTCTTTTTTGGATCGAGTGGAGTTGAAGCACGTCTCACGATTTGAAGAGTCCTATTTTTTTGGAGATCGAGGCCTCTACATCTGTTTGGCTGCATCTTCTATTGTGGGATCTTTATTTGATATTGTTCTCACCCTATTCACTTCATCGATTGGTTGAAGACCCCAGGTCCCTTATCAATCTCTCTTCTCGGGGTTTTTTCAAAACCTTGACATTAATCGATCTTTGGGTTGGGCTCTTGGTTCTGCTTGCATTTGATTGGCACCCTTCTGCCTTCATTCGACATCATTCCCACCTACATATCCGAGATTTTTGCTCCAATACAGACCCTTTTCTATTGGGGTTCGATTCCAGAATTTTTTTGGATATTTTTTGGCTGTTTGCTGCTTCATTGAAGATTGGTTACTTGCTGCAATGACTGGTTTAGATTCTTCTTCGGCCTCTTCTGGCATTGATGGCCAGCCCCGGACTGATTTTCTTCCCCTTGCTGCCCCAATCAAACTTGATGGCTCTAACTACCTGAAGTGGTCTCGGTCTACCTATTTGACAGTAGCTGGCCGTGGCCTTACTGGCCATCTTCTTGGGACAACAACTAAACTAGTGGAAGAGGGTTCTCAGCTCAACAAGTGGTTATCGAATGATGCGATGGTGATGTCCTACTTGATCCATTCTATGCAAGGGGATATCTCAGACAATTTTCTTCTACTGGACACTGCCCATACTATCTGGAATGGTGCCAAAGAGACTTATGGTCACACGGGGAATGATGCACAGGTCTGTGAGATTAGAAAGAAGGCTAATGCCACTACCCAACAGGAGCTCTCTGTCTCCAAATACTATGCTGCCCTCAAGAACATGTGGCAGCAATTGGATCATTACTCCGACTATCAGCTCTCTACTGCTACACTGCTACTGATGTGGCTGCCTATCGCAAACACGTTGACAAAATACGTGTCTATGATTTTTTGGCCGGACTAAATATGGGGTTTGATCCTATTCGGGTGCAAGTACTTGGGCAGTCCCCTTTTCCATCCCTAGAGCAGGCCTTTGCCTTGGTTCATAATGAGGAATCTCGTCGGGCTGCTATGCTGCATTCCTCTACTGTTGATCGCTCTGCCTTGCAAGTTGCTTCCAGTACTCCTTCTCTTACCACTACTGATGGTGGTACTGCTATCCCTAAAGGTCCTGTCAAGTGTGAACATTGCAATAGGCTCTATCATACTAAGGCTCAATGCTGGAAGCTCCATGGGAAGCCTGCTGATTTTGGGGAAAAGAAATCCCGTGGGAGGTTTAAGCCCAAGGCTCATATGGCTGATTCTCCTACTACTGCTGCTGCTGCCCCTTCATCTGACATTGGGCTTACTCAGGATGAGCTCCTAGCTTTCCGTCGCATGCTACAGGCTTCTTTCGTTGCCTCCACTACGGCATCTACACCTGCTGCTCCTCCTGGTTCTAATTTTGCCTCAGGTACTCCAGTTAGTAGTCTGTGTGCATCAGCTGTATCCAGTCCTTGGATTATAGATTCCGGTGCCACTGACCACATGACTGGCTCCTCCTATGTGTTTCATCTTTATTCTCCATCTTCCGGCAAAGACAGTGTTCGAGTAGCTAATGGTTCCCTTTCTCTTATTAATGGGAAGGGTTCCATACGCTGCTCACCTACCCTTTCATTAAAATCTGTTTTGCACGTTCCGTCCTTTTCTACCAACCTTCTCTCTATTAGTAGTCTAACTTGAGATCTGAACTGCAAACTGACTTTTTTCCCTTCTCATTGTGTCATACAGGATCTGGAGACGGGGCGCACGATTGGGGGGTGGTAAGATGCAGGGTGGTCTCTACTTACTTGATCCAGGTCAGCCTTCTACTTTGCATTCGGCTTCCTCTACAGCTCATCATTTACAGTCCACCTCGTCCCCTGACCTTCATCTCTGGCACTGCCGACTTGGTCATCCATCCCTTAGTACTTTGTCTCTTTTGTTTCCGAGCTTGATTAAGCATTGTAATAGGAATGAGTTTTTATGTGAGGCTTGTGTTTTGGCCAAACAGACTCGTTCCAGTTATTCTTCCTTAAATAAAAGAAGTGAGTTTCCTTTTGCTTTGGTTCATTCTGATGTGTGGGGCCCTACCCGTTGTACTTCCCTTTCTGGTCATTGATGGTTTGTCTTGTTTATTGATTGTTATTCTCTTGCCACTTGGGTGTACATGATGAGCCATAAAAGTGAGGTCTTTCGCTGTTTTCAGTTATTTCATCGTATGGTTCAGACCCAATTCAATGCCATCTTGCGCATTTTACGCAGTGATAATGGCAGAGAGTACATGGAGGGTGAGTTCCAACTTTATTTGGTTGCACATGGTATTGTCCATCAGACCAGCTGTGTTGACACACTTGCCTAGAATGGGGTTGCTGAAAGGAAATATAGATATCTCCTTGAGGTAGCCCGAGCCATTATGTTTGCACGGCAGGTTCCTTCTCGCTACTGGGGTGATGCCATTTTTTCCGCTGCTTATCTCATCAACCGTGTGCCTACCCGTGTCCTTGATGGTCGTTCCCCCGTTGATCTCCTCCAGGGTTCTTCCTCCTTTGTGGTTCCCCCCAAAGTTTTTGGTTGTGGTTGCTATGTACGCAATCATCATCCTCATGGGAAATTTGATCCACGGAGCATTTGGTGTATTTTTCTGGGCTATTCTGCGACCCAGAAAGGATACAAGTGTTACCATCCACCTTCTCGTCGTACTTTTGTCTCCATGGATATTATGTTCCATAAGTGCTTGTCATATTACTCCCAGACACCTCTTCAGGGGGAGCAAGATCAGGGTGTTGAAGATGTGTCTGCTATTCTTCCGGCTTCTATTCAGGGGGAGCCCTCTGTAACTTCAGCTCCTATAGTGGCTCCTATTCAGGGGGAGCGTAGACCAGTCAGTCAATCCCTGTTGATAAGGTATATACCCGGGAGCGCACAGGACAAGTTGAGACTACCACCACCACCATACCACCTCCACAATCGTCTGCACTTGATCCAGATCCAGACCCTACTACATCATCTGGTAAGGATCCTTTCCTTAACTTACCTATCGCTGTTCGTAAAGGCGTTAGGTCATGCACCCACCACCCCATCTCCAATGTTGTTTCCTATGATGCTTTATCTCCTTCCTATCGTGCATTTGTTTCTTCTCTTTCCTCTGTTTCTATTCCTCAGAAATGGTAGGAGGTGATTGCAGATCCAAAGTGGAAAGCAGCCATGATGGAAGAAATGACGGCCTTGCTTAAAAATGAGACATGGGAGCTAGTTGTTCTTCCTTCGGGTAAGAAACCAGTCGGGTGAAAATGGGTATTTGTTGTCAAGCAAAAGCCAGATGGAACAGTGGATAGATATAAAGCTAGGCTTGTGGCCAGAGGCTTCACTTAGACTTATGGGATCGACTACTAGGAGACATTTGCCCCTGTTGCAAAGTTGAACACTGTCCGGGTCTTACTGTCTTGTGCTGTCAACTTTGGCTGGGACCTACAACAGTTGGATGTAAAAAATTTCATTTCTTCATGGGGAGTTGGAAGAGGAGGTTTATATGGATGTTCCTTCGGGTTTTTCCTTTGACAAGACCCATGGGAAAGTTTGTAGGCTCAAAAGGGCACTGTATGAGTTGAAGCAATCTCCACGGGCATGGTTTGGTAGGTTTCATAAAGCCATGGTCTCCTGTGGATATAAACAGAGTCATGTTGATCACACTCTGTTCATCAAGCGAAAGGGAGAAAAGGTCACTCTTCTCATAGTTTATGTTGATGACATAGTTGTGATTGGTAATGATACAGATGAAGTTTCTCACCTGAAGGCTTTCTTGGGACGGGAAGTTGACATAAAAGATCTAGGACAGCTAAAATATTTTCTTGGGATTGAAGTTACCCGTTTTCCAAAAGGCATCTTTCTCTCCTAGAGAAAGTATGTTCTAGATTTACTATTAGAGACTGGTTTGCTTGGTTGTCATCCTTGTGATACTCCCTTGGAAGCTACTACCCGTCTGCAAGAGAAGGATGGTGAACCTGTTGATAAGGGCAGATATCAACGATTGGTGGGCAAGCTGATTTATCTCTCCCACACCAGACCAGATATTGCCATTGCTGTGAGTCTTGTGAGCCAGTTCATGCATGATCCTTATTCCACTCACATGGCTGCTGTTCTTTGTATTCTCCATTACTTGAAGTCAGCTCTAGGAAAGGGGATCCTTTTGTCTCCTCATGACCATCTTCACATTGAGGCTTACACAGATGCTGACTGGGGTGGTAACCCTGACAGGAAATCTACCTCCGGCTATTGTACTTTTGTTGGAGGAAATCTAGTCATATGGCGGAGAAAAAGCAAAATGTTGTGGCAATATCTAGTGCTGAAGCTGAATTCCATGCTATGGCCCAGGGCATATGTGAGTTACTATGGCTTCAGAGTTTACTCCTTGATATCCGTGGTTCTGTTCATCTTCCAATGATGTTGTACTGTGACAACAAAGCAACAATTAGCATTGCCCACAATCCAATGCAGCATGACCGTACCAAACATGTGGAGATTGACAGATACTTCATCATGGAGAAGTTAGAGAGTGGGTAGATTTGTATTCCTTTTGTGAAGTTAGGAGATCAACTGGCTGATGTCTTCACCAAAGGGTTGAGTGGGAAGTTGTTTTATCCTAGTCTAGTCAAGTTGGGCATGTGTGATATCTATGCCCCAACTTGAGGGGGAGTGTTGAGATGTGTTATCCGATATTATAAGGGTATTTTTGGTTTTTTATTTATGCTTTATTTATGTACTTTTGAATAAGGGTAGGATTGTAATTTGGGATGTGGCACTGTTCACGTGAACAGTGTCATGAACAGTGTCATGAATAATATCGTGAACAGTGTTTCCCTTTGTAATCTCTTTTATTATTATTAGTATAAATAGAGAGCTTGATTGATCCCATTGATCATTCAAGCCATTCACGAAATTCCTGTTTTGTTAACAATCTTTTTATATTGTTCTTGAACTCAGAAGCATGCTCTTATGAGGGGCTAAGCTCTGGTCCATTCTGTGAACATATTGTTACCTTATAGAACATCAGGTTATGTTGTGAATTGTTTATTGCTGGATTTCTAGTAAATTTTGTTTCACAATCAATATTTGTGTCATAGTATTGAAGACATTTCGAGTAAAAGTGTCCCGGAAGATTGCATTACCCATTAAAACTCGTTATAGATATATACAAAAAATTAGGGTGTTTGAAATAAAAGAAACTTTAAGGAGGATGAAAGTAGGCAGGCACTAGGCATAGATGAAGAAAATGGCAGATGAATGGAGGAGAAGCATTGTGGCTCGATTTACAAAAATAAAGGTGATATTTAGAGCTACAATAACCATAGAGGCATAAAACTAATTAGTCATTTTATGAAATTATGGGAGAGTTTATTGGAACCCAGCCGAGACAAGAAACTACTATTACAGAGAATGAATTTGGTATTATGTCAGGAAGATCCATGACAGAAGCTATTTGCTTAGGAGACTCGTGGAAAGATTTAGAGATTGCAAAAAGGATCTTCATAGTCCATATGGTCTTTATTGACTCAGAAAAAGCTTATGACATAGTTCCTAGAGAGTTAGTTTGGCAAGTACTAAAGAAGTGTTTCAAGTAAATATGTGGACATAATTAAAACCATGTAGGATGGTGTGGTGATTAGTGTAAGAATTGTTGGGGGGGGGGGGTCAAGGTAGTGAATTCCCAATTGCAATTGGGTTGTACCAAGGATCAGCTTTAAGCCCTTATTTATTTACGCTTATTATGGATGATTTTACCATAGACATTCAAGATGAGGTTACTTGGTGTATGCTTTTTGCTGATGATATTGTTGTGGTGGATGATACAAAAGTAGGGATCAACATCAAGTTGGATTTATGCAGATTAACCTTGGAATTAAAAGGTTTTAAGATAAGTAGCACAAAGACGGAGGAGTATATGATGTTACACTCCAACAGAAAATGAGGTGGTGAAAATTGATGAGAGGGAGATTTCACGCAGTGATTATTTTAGGTATATGGGCTCAATCATAAATAAAGAAGGTGATATAGAGGATGGTGTTTCACAGAGAATTAAAATAGGCTGGATGAAGTGGAGAGGTGCATCCGGAATGTTGTGTGATCGATGTTTTCCTTTAAAACTTAGAGATAAAATTTATAGGACAGTCATAGGACCGACTATGATTTGTGGTGTAGAATGTTGGGCATTTAAGAAGCATTATTTATATAAATTTAGTGTAGCGGAGATGAGGATGTTGAGATGGATGAGTGGCAAAACTAGGAAGGATAAAGTAAGGAATCATCATGTTAGAGCTGATTTGGGAGTAGCTCCGATACATGATAAGTTATGAGAAAGTCGTTTGAGGTGGCCTGGCCCTGGCCATGTTCAACAAAGGCCTTTGGATGCTCCAATATGGAGGAGTGATTTGATTCAGGTTGATGGACTAAGGGCGCTAGAGGAATAGCTCTAGTAGAAGTGGTGAGTAAAGACATGCATAGTTTAGGACTTGTATCAAGTATGACCTCGAATAGAGCTGATTGGAGGGCAAGGCTCCGTGCAGCCTACCCCATTTAGTTGGGATAAGGCTGAGTTGTTGTTTGTAATGTTGATTTGTTGATTGTCTTTGTTACATATCATATGCACATTGATGATAAACATTTAATAATTCTTGTGACGATGATAAACGTTTAATAGTTCTTGTGACTTCTAAATTAGTTGCGTCTTTTTTCTCCCCTACAAACAAGCAAATGGATATTTCAGTGAATATTTTACAGTTCCTTAATCGATTATGAGATTCAGAATTTTACGCACTCTAGGATATTGTGCAAGTTGGGATGCTACTAAGTGGATGAATAGATGCTAAATGTATCCTAACTTCCTAAGTAGGTCAAGAAAAAAAAATCCAGTGATAACCAACTTTAATTTTAACTGTATTAAACTTAAACTCATTTCTACTAAGCATTATCAGAATTACATGGGGCTCGCTACATGGATCCCATTCTTGCTTCCTCTGTTGATTGGAACATTGAATTTTCAGAATCCATGTTTAAAGGGTTTAACCAAAGGTTTTTGAATGCTGGCTGTTAACCTGATGTACTCACCTTTTCTGTTCTTGCAACTATCAAGTGTAGTTCACCATTAAATGAGTGCAACTATGCCTTATCCCAACTAAATGTGGTCAGGTGCACTAATCCTGTTTCGTGGCATTTGCAATTCAACTCTATTGAAGTCATATGTGTTCTTAACCCAAAGCCGTCAAAATCTTCTCTATTCACTTCCCAAGTGGGTCATTTTTTGGACACTAAATTTTTGCCTTATCCGAACTAAATGTGGTCAGGTGCACTAATCCTGTTTCATGGCATTTGCAATTCAACTCTATTTGAAGTCATATGTGTTCTTAAGTTAACACAGAGCCATCAAAATCTTTTCTCTTCACTTCCCAAGTGGGTCATTTTTTGGACTCTGAAAATTTCTTTGGTCAGTTTCCTCTGATGATATTGATTTGAATTCTTAGTTGATGATTAAATTGACTGTTGTGTTCTTTTTTTTTTATTTCAATTTGGGTATATGATGAAATTTGAAAAGGACTATTGTGTCTTTTTTTTTTTTCAATTTTGGTATATGATGAAATTTGAAACACGTACTCTACTCCTGTAGGTGGAAGCTTTAGCAGTACAGTTGACTCAAAGAGAAGGGGAGCTAATCCAAGAAAAATCTGAAGTGAAAAAGCTAGCAGATTTTCTGAAACTGGTAATGTCATGGCTTCCCCGCTCCGAGGATGCTTCAGGAAATTTTTTTCCCGTATTAGTTTTCTGTGTGATGTATTTAAATGAACGTTCATACTGGTTCTCTTTTTAAGTAGCTAAATCCAAAATTATTCATGTTTACGATAATATTTTTTTATATATACAAGCGTGATTAAAGTAACATTCTTTAATATTCAGTTAATCTGTGTTAATCCTTTTTAAAACTTATTATCCCCTTTCATCCATTGACCTAACAGAGTAGTGCTTTCTCCCAGCTCTTTGGTAGTTTTAATGGTATAAAGCCATCTAAATGTATTTTCCCTATTGTCCAAAGTGAAGATGTATATATCTATCATTTATACATGAATATGCTTTCTATTGACACCTATGTAGTCTACTTGGAATTGTTACTCCTCCATTCTAATTCTTTTGTTGTTTTTCTGATTACCTGGAGTTGTGGAGGGCCTAATTGATGTTCTTACTGCTAAAACAATTTAAATTTACCTACATGGCACTGAGATTCTTGGGTTAATGATATGAGGAACATCCTTCTTTTGGCTTAACAGCACTGGATGCTGCTGCTTTCATACTGATCTCTTCTACTTGAGGTAGAATTAAGCCGGACAAACCCTACTCCTGATGAAAGGTCCATATTTGGATCAATTATAAGTAATAGCCCAAGCGAAATAAAGCACAGAAGTTAGTCCAATAAGAATCCAACAATATATGGTTCACTTGATTTGGTGAACTTCCACCCTTGATGTTCTATGATGTGCTTGTACCAGACTGTTGTCCAAATTCCTGTTTAAAAAATCACCCAGCATCCAAAAATCAGGGAACTTTAGGAATTGCTTTTATAATTGTAGAGAAATTAACTCAAAGTTTAATCCTATATGACGAAGCCTAGTTAGGTTTTCTTAGGGCTAACAGGCAGGGTGAGATTTGAGAAATGAGACCTGAATCCCCTTTCAACTTCCCTGGAAACTGGTAAATCTCCAGTTGCTGTGTGCATATTAACAAAGAGAGATTGATTTTAATCTGAACAACCAGATGTGGATGAGTTACGTCACATAACCGAGGACACCCATGATGAATCGACATAGACAATTAAAAAACTGCATTTTGCTTTTATGCCATGGAGAATGGTGAATTAACCTTGAAAAATTAAAAACTGCAGCAGTTGTTGCTTTAGGAAAAAAAGAGTAGTGTTGACAGCCAAGAGGAAAACTAATTTCTTCTAGAAAACCAAGCTCAATTCTCAATTTCAATTCAACAACCAAAAATGGTTGAGCCATGATGGGTGTTGAAATTAAACAAAATTAAAAGGGATTCAGCAAGCTATGGAATTAGACTTGTTGAACATTGATTCGGTGAATCTGCGGAACTATACTTGCTGAACATTTACAACCCTGAAAACCTGAATTGCATCCATATGGGTCCCACAAGATTCCCCCACAATTAGTAATTTCAGCCTGATCTTTTTCGAATTTTCTATTTTCGTTTGATGAATTGAGCTCCAATGCCCTCCTAACCTTGAAGAACGTGAAGATTTATTGTGTTGCTTGTGGATGAATATAAGGCTTGAATCTTTTGTGAGTCACTCTTACCGAATGCAAGACCCATCTCTTTAGACTTAGAAGTTAGAACCTCCTGAACTATGAAGGGTGTGGAGTGATGGCTTATTTTCGATGACCACATCAGCTTGCATGGTAATGATTTTCATCTTTCCTTTCTGGACACTCTTCCATAAGGAGTTTGTACTTATGTATTCTACTCTTTTCTTCGAGGTTCCCTTGGTTTCAGTGCCTTTTTTGGTATTTTATGGATGTCATTGAGGCTGGTAAGGCCATATCAAATTATCAATTACCCTTTCTTTATCTGTATTGTATTCGTAACATTTCATGCTGTGTACAGGATTGGCTTTTCCAAAGCCTTTGTTTTCTTCTTCAAGTTGCATTTATTCCTCTCATCCGCAGTCTTCTTCTATTTCTCGCCTTACTGATCCTTGTGGCTGCTGATATTACCCAAAGTTTTCAGTAAAAGGGATCCTTATAATGTTCATAAAGGCTCGTGAAATTTGTGAAATTCACGAACCATGTATAAAGGATATCTAACGCTTCTCATTGGTCAAATTTCAATCCAAAATGAGCATGTGCATGGGTTAAAAACGGGTCCAAAGTTGTAAAAAATTATGAAACTTCTAGTGTCTTTACTATTATGTATTGGCGGATAGTGGCATTTTTTGTAATTTGGAGTAACTTTGAATGATTTGAAAGCTTTCACATACCTATCTATGATTGGCTGAAATTTGACCTATAAGATGGTAGTAGTAGCCTTTATAAATAGAGCCGCCCATATCTACCATTACCATGTGGCAACTCCTGAACTTTATGAAGTTCACCCATCTTCATGAACTGTATAATTTAATGATTTAATCAGAAACTATACATGCTTTAATTTTTTTCTTTGTTGAAAGCTTATTTTGTGAAGAATGGTATCCCTCCCTAGGCATTCTGTTTCTGTCTAGTCATATAGCTTTAATTGTGTTATGGAATCTCTTTTTTTTTTTTCCTCCTTTTCTGCTTGTCTCACTTGTGTGATTTGATTGATTAAACATTCAAGATTATGTTTTGTCTGAGTAACTGATCCTTTAATTCCTTTACTCTGGTCAAAATCTTAATTAAAATACAATGCATCTTTTACTAGATGATTTAGTACTTTTCATAAAAGCAATAAGTACTTTTCTTTGCTTTAAAGTTTTTTTTTTTTCTTTAAATGTTCATGTTTAGGCTTCCGAGGATGCTAAGAAACTGATTGACGATGAAAGAGCTTTTGCTCTCGCTGAAATTGAAAAAGCTAGTGCAGCAGTACAGAGAGTAGAAGAGGCCTTCCAGGAACAAGAACGGATTTCTCAAACTTCTGGGAAGCAGGTTTGTATGAGTTGTTTAATATTTTCTCTACCATGCAATCGATCTTTTTGTTTGTTATGTCTAGAAATCTCATCTTTGTTCTTTGGAAGTTAAATTTTATTATTCTTTTTATGATCCTATATATTTATTTATTTATATTACTTAGTTATGTAATCTTTTTGTTGCACTATTCTGAATTATGGGTCTTGTGGTCTTTTTTTCGTTCCATTGTTTCCCTGTAAGTATGTAGTGTCTATTGTTCAGTCTGTTGGTTATACTTTTTCTTCTTTTGGGATTTGTGATAGCTTTCTGCATTGCAAATCATATTTTCTCCTTTTCGGTGTGTTCTGCTGTATGAGGTTATTCAGATTGTCTTCAATTTCAATTTGCTAGCTTTGTGGAATTAATTGTACAGTAATTCATTCCCATAGGGTGTATCTCTTGATGTAGAACTTCTTTCACAGATGGTTAATTAATATAATGCTTGTCTTTGAGTATATTAATATATATAATCAACTTGATTCAACTAAGCCTTATACCGAGCATTTGGTGTTGGCTAACTGTTCCACACTTCCATCATCACACACTTTTCTTTTTTTCCAAAATTAATAAGTATTCAATACCTTTCTTAATGCATCGACATGGGCTTTTTTTCACCATGCAACTCTTCACTGATGCACTGGTGGCGTTTGAGTATTCATTGTACCTTCCTGAACCGTCTGAGTGAACTTCCTCTCATCTTATCTCATATTGGTCCAAAGCAGCTATTCATTGTACATGGATGCATTCCTTTCTGATTCTATCGTTTATTGTCTTGGCACTCATCTCAACAGCCACATCTCAAACTTATTGTATTGGTACATGTGTAACCAGTAATCTACTCTATAAAGCATGGCTTATTTTTATAGTCTTTCTTCATCTTTAATGATTTCTACCAATCAAAAAGCACCCCAGAAGTTCCTTTTCACACCATCCACTTTTGGTGGAGATACGAGAGAAAATACACTAAGAGCAGCAAAAAACTAAAGCCAATAGCAGCATTTACAAAAAACTAAAAGAAGTGGAAACAAGAGAGAACTATATATAATAAAGCCTTGTGGAGATAAGATCTGGAAAAGAGCAATGATCTAGGTTATGATTTGCCGCATCCAACTCCAAGTGCATGTTTGGTTTCAATTTTAATTCTTGATTATGGCTGGGATTCAGAATTAGTTTTGCGAAAAACATGTGTGGCTTCAATCCTGGAGTCCAATTATTATAATTAGACCAGAATTGGGAATTAGCCTTCTGCCTAATTCCAAGGCACAAAGAGAGCAATTAGGAGAGGTGAGAATTGCAATCCTCGGCAATTCTAAATATCGACTCTGGCTGACATTTAGGCTGCATTTGGTTGCACTCCACAGGAGTGATGCTGCTGATTTTCTGTTCTACAGGAACAGAACGGGAGTGAAATTATGTTTGGCAAATTTGGGTTGATTTTATGCTTCTGCAGAACGAACCGGTCCAAATATTGATCTGAGAGAGAATTGAAAAGCAAAAAAAAGAAAGATGCTTTTGCTGCTCCGGAACAGATCGAGTAGATCAATACCAACATATAAAAAAGGCCGTTCCCTCTAATTTCTTACCTTCGCGAGCCCCATCCTACCGAAACGCAAGGAACTTCCTCACTCGAAACGCAGAGAACTTCATGCAGTTAACTTCCATGGCCGCTCTCTCTCTTTCTGCTATTTTGAAGGAAGCCGAAAATATGCATTTGCTGGCAGTAGCAGCAGCATACCGGTTTGGGCTTCAGATGAGTGAATAAAATCAGTCGAGCTTATTGGGAAAATAGCTGTGGAGGTTCAGTGTTGAATGTTCAACTTCATGGAGGAAGTTATTGCAGCAAAATATGGTGTTTGTGTATTTGGATGCAAATCAAGAAGCGTTAAGAAACTCATGGTTGTAGTGTTTGGAAGACTACCATGAATCAGCATGTAAGTTGATGCAAAATATTGGCTGCTATAAAGTGGGGAAAGATGATAAAATTTTCTGGAAGGACAGGTGGATTGGGAATGGAAGGTCATGGACATGTACACAAGATTATATATGTAAGATGAAGACAATGTGTTATTTCTCACTGGTTTTAATTTATAGAGGGGAAGGTCTTGTTGGTTCCTCAATTCAGATGAAACTTGCTTGACCGTGTAGTTGAGAAAGTTTATAAATTGCTGGCTATGCTATACTGTGCTTAATGAAGTCAGGGAGGGAGATTTGAGGACATTGCCATTGTGGATTGGGCCTGACTTGCTGAATCTTGATAATTGGGCTAACCTCGGCAAAGGAGGATAAACCTTAACTACTTGCAGAAACTTGTAGTTGCTTATGGACATTTCGTTGCATAGAAACTGCTTTTTTTGCCAAAAGCACTCACACTTTGCATAGGTTGATAGATTGTATCCTGAAATACAATGAGCTGGACCATGTTAAATCAAGATGGAGATCTGGAATTTCAAGAAGAATGGAAAACCTGTTCAGGTGTTCAACTGTTCATTGATTCTGGCTATCACTGCAACTCCAAACTCACTGCTACAGGTATTGTTGAGTGAGATTCTAGGGAGCTGTATTGCAGCTACAAGAACCAGGTGTATGAATGGACCATAGGAAGATGAAGCTTGGGCTATCTCCGTAGCTGTCAAGGAAATGCAGAAATGGAGGACCATGTCAGTGACAATTGAATCAGATGCCTTTCAGGTTGTGGAGTGGATAAATGATAGCATTTTCAACAAAATTGGACCTGACATATTTCCTTTACCACTAGATATTAGGAACTATTAAAAGGTTGTACCTAATCTTTTAAATTCAGTCATAGGTAAATACTAATAGAGTAAGCACATCTTTTGGCAGCAGAAACTATCAAATTGGCTCAACCACTGAGCTGGAATGACGCTATAAGTTGGCTAGGGATGCAGTACTACTAGTATTTGTGGCTGTTGTGAAGTGCTAGACTTCAGTAGGCATAGTGATTCCTTCCCTTTTTTTTTGTTTGCTTCTTATTTATTGTAATGGTAAATGTTTTGGAAATGAAGTGATTTCTCTTGATTTGAAAGGAAGGGGAAGAGGGCTGAACTTGCTCGCATGTATATATCATATCATCCCATAAGAGTTTTGCACTACCTTGTTTGCTAGAAGCATCTTGTATTTGCATTGTGCCAATATTACAGTTACTCCACTTGCCATCTTACTCTGATCTGTTCAATTATTATTTTCTATATTCTTTTAAATTTTGCTAGGAAATGGAAGAACTGATGAAGGAGGTTCAAGAGGCTAGAAGAATTAAAATGCTCCATCAACCAAGCAAGGTATGTTAGAATATGTACCTATCTTATTATAGATCCTCGGAATTTTTCTTTGAAGGTGTAATTTCGGAGTTTCCTGAATCTATTGTGTTAAACCATGGAGTTATGTAAGCACGATACAGGGAGTCCCTCTATCGTGGATTCATCCTTTCTTTTCTTCTTACTTTGGTTAGCTTTCCTAGTGGTACTATGAGTTAATGATAGATTACTAGGAGTTTTTTTTGTTTCTATCTTCTTTCTTTTGTTCTTTCTTAGTTTGAATAGGAAAGCCTCTTGTACTATGTTTGCAGGCTATAAGATTGGAAAGGGGGAGACTGCCATCGGTTGTTTGTCTCTCTGGCAGCCTCTCCACTCGGTTCTCTCCTACTTCTCCATTGCCGGTTCTATTCTCTGATTTTGTTACATATTGTATTATGATTTCTATTGTGGTATCTTCCTTGAATCAACAACTGCTAGTTTTTTCCCAAAGTTCTAAGACTACTTTATTAACGGAACATGTAGTAGTAACCAAGGTTCGAAAACTCGGGTCTCGGAGCCATCTCGGCCCAGCCCAAAACCGAGTCGAGTCGAGTTGAGATCTCGGCGAGTTTTTGTAATTTTTTTTTTTCCGACTCGGAAGCCCATCTCGGTGGGTTTTAGACCTCTTTTGGGTCTGAAAGTTGGTATTCAACATATTTTAGGCCATTTAAACACAATGGCACTATCAGATTTTGCAAAAACAAAGTCCATATAGGAGTTTCAGTTAGTGGGAAAGCAGGACAGACACTTATGCTAGAAACCAGGACAGACACAGGACAAACAAACTTATTTGTGCCTAATATCATTTAAGTAAATATTCATTTACTTAAGATATTATTCATAAATAAGCAAATACCCCCCTATTTGAATCTAATAAAAATAGTTAAAAAATAAAATTCCAAAAGGAAAAAAAGTCAACCCCCTAGTTCAAGAACAAAAACTGGATTTTCGGCGGTAGGTGCAATTTTTAACTTTCTAATGTTGGGGTTTTTCTCAAATCAAAAAATTCTATAAATCTTAATATGGTAAAACATTGCTAAAAATCAAAAGTGCGGTAAAATATTCATTTGTTTTGATGTCCAAAAATATTTTTTTGCTAAAGATCAGCAAGGTATATATTATGAATAGAAATGAGAATGTTACAAGAATACGGTAACTATCCCTACCAATTTTGTGAAATAGAGGGATAGTCACGATCACTAACCAGCCTGAAGTGGATTAAAATCTGTAATATGGGCGCGGCACAGTGCCTCCCATACAATGGACTGAGCTATAAAACTCGGTGCTGTGGACCAGGAGTGTGATTCTTTACTCGTTGCTGCCTTTTTGGCTAGCACATCAGCTATAGTATTGTAGAAAACCTAGGACTTGTAACCAGTAACTTGAGAGAGAAGAGAAGATGGAAGAAGAATTGATTGTAATGCTTGAGTGCCTTAATCGACCACCCAGCCCCTTTATTTATAATAACCAGAATTACACCTTATTCCTACTCAAAGTAGGAATGCAACTTATTCCTAATCAAAGTAGGAATGATTCCTAATCAAAATAGGAATGCCCCCCTTGCCTATTCCTATCAGAAATTCCCATTACAACTAGGAATCCCAAATAGAGATCGATTAAGGGGAAACAATACAGAAAAGGAAATAAAAATAAAAGACAAAACTAATAAAACCAAAGGACTAAATTACCCCTATCAGGTAATTTAGCCTATCTCAACACTCCCCCTCAAGCTGGAGCAATACAAATAAGTAAAAAAAGAAGATCCAGCTTGAACTAAAGAAAAAAGAACTCCTAATAATGCTAACACTCCCTCTCAAGTTGGCGCATATAAGGTACTAATGCCCAACTTGAACAATATGGGAAAAAACTAAGTTGCAGCAGAATCCAGTTTGACATATGAATGCAGTTTCCAAATAAACCTTCAAGAACTTGAAAAATAGATCTTCAAAACTTGGACAGACATGATCAGCAAACCGGGACTGGAATGTCTTACAAAAAAAACAGCTTTCAACGATCTTCAATAGCTATCCAGTGATGAATCTCAGATTGTCATAGTGACTTAGAATCTTGAAGTGAAATAACTAGAGCAGCAAGCAGCCCGAATCAGGCAGCGGAAAAAATACTGTATCAACCCAACTGAAAGTCCTCAAATAGGCAATATCTTCAATACTCTTCAATACTTCAATCTCCCCCTTACAGCAAACTCAACCCAATAACGAAGGATACCCAATGGCAATGGTGGAGAAAACTGATCTTCTATGTTCTGCACCAATGTTCCTGCAAGTTCTGCGTTCTGCAATGTCTGCAGGTGTATTGTACATAATCCCCCTCTCACGTGTAGTACACGTGGACATAACAGAGATGATGTAAGAGATAGGGCAAACACATAATATTCCAGAATTGTCCAAGAGGTGCTAAGGGTAATGGAAAAGGAAGAAATGACAAATTAGAGAAACCATTAACTTCCAAAGGGGTTATGGGTATAGGCCAAATGTAGGGGATATGTAGGGAATTAGAATTATTGAAAGGGAACGGTGTTGGAAAAAAGGATGGCATGGCTGTAATTTGGTGGAAATCCACTTTTAAATACAAACCAAGCCAAAGGGCAAACTGGTAATAAACCAGAATTTTAAGGGTCAATTGGGTAGTCAAATAGGGGAATGTATCAAAAAAGAATGGCAGTTCCGTAAATAACAGAATTTTGCAAGGGTCCCTTGATAAATAAGAAAGTAATGGGTCATGTAGGGAATTAGATTTATAGATGAGGGACATACTTGGAAGGAGCAAACTCTTAATGGCAAGATGTAAATAATCATAAGAAGGATGGGTAAAGGTAGAGTAGTACGCTAGTTGCAATAAATACCTAATAAGTTAAAAAAAAGGAAAAGGGAAAGGAAACGTGAGGAAGGGGGAGTCAACAAGAGGTAACGTGATATGGGTAGTAACATAAGATGGGGGTAATATGGGAAAATTAGGCTAAAATAAAATAAAAGGAATCATAAAGAAGGATGTTAACTTCTTCCTTACGACTCAACAGAACCAGCAAATCCAGCGGAAACCCAACATGATTCAGTTAATAGATCTCTCTATTGCAAGCTTGGTTCAACCTGAAATTTAAGATGTTGTAACGTAATACCAGGGCCTATTGATTCCCACAATATTGAGTCCAGAGAGTAACGATAGAGTTGAAGTGGTGATTCTGAAATCAGTTGTGGCGGTAGTTGCAGCTCAGATCGAAACTAGGGAGAAACCATAAACCAACAAGTGATCGATGCAGCCAGTCAAAGAAGAACCAGAAAAAAATAGTTCGATATTTGGAGAAATCGATTCAAGAGAGTGAAAACCTTTGATAGATGCTGTCCATGGCTGCTGGAATGAATCTCCAAGGCAAAAAAAGAGACTTGGTCTTCAAGGGAATAGAGACTCCAAAAAACGCAGGTGAAGAGGGGCAGCAGCTACCGCAGGAAAAAGAACTTCTTCAAACCATTAATGGATGAAGTTGAGTGTCTCTCTTGATGGTAGAAACTCCTCCAAAAAATTACTGCAGCAGCAATCAAAGCAGAAAATCGATTCTCGAAGGTAGGCTGCATATACTCCATCGACCAAACCTTCGAACCAACAAATATCAGAAACCATAACAGGGACCGCAATAATCGAAGAACCAATGAACCCCTCAACATCAAACAGAAGGGGTTTCAACAATATCAAAACGCCATCAACAATCGACTACCATATTCAGCGATTTCAGAACCCCAAAATTGATAGCAGAAACCAGACAATCCATGCGGCAGAATAAACACCACGACCAGCAAACCTTCGAATCAAATATGTATGATTCATCATACAAAACCCTAGTTCTTCTTTTATGAACTAGGGTTTCCTTCTTCAAACCAAAAACTTAAAACAACTCTCAAAACGGCTATTATGGAGAGAATTAGTACTGGTTACAATAGCTTTGATACCATGTAGAAAACCTAGGATTTGTAGCCAGTAACTTGAGAGAGAAGAGAAGATGGAAGAAGAATTGATTGTAATGCTTGAGTGCCTTAATCGACCACCCAACCCCTTTATTTATAATAACCAGAATTACACCTTATTCCTACTCAAAGTAGGAATGCAACTTATTCCTAATCAAAGTAGGAATGATTCCTAATCAAAATAGGAATGCCCCCCTTGCCTATTCCTATTAGGAATTCCCATTACAACTAGGAATCCCAAATAGAGATCGGTTAAGGGGAAACAATACAGAAAAGGAAATAAAAATAAAAGACAAAACTAATAAAACCAAAGGACTAAATTACCCCTATCAGGTAATTTAGCCTATCTCAACAAGTATTTACTTCTCTAAAACAATGACTCAATCGCCACTGAATGGAGTCTTGGTAGCTTGCTATCGCCCACCAAAGTTGATGTCCAAAAATATATTTTCATTCAGAGCGATTTTGACAGCATTCGCGCACATCGAATTAAGTTTGACCGGTACATAACTCCTTCAATATAAATCAGATTTAAGCAATAAAATCCAGTTTTTGTTCTTGAACTGGGGGGTTGACTTTTTTTCCTTTTGGAATTTGATTTTTTAACTATTTTTATTGGATTCAAATGGGGAGGTATTTGCTTATTTATGAACATTTACTTAAATGATATTAGGCATAAATAAGTGTTTGTCTTGGCTCCTGGCATAGATAGGTGTCTGTATACCAAGAATTTCCAGCAAGCTCTCGAGATCTGGCACTCATATAAAGGACCTAGATGGGCATTTTTCTATGTCAAACCAAGATCTCGACTGAGATCTGAGAACTCGGTGAGATATTGTACTTTTGTGACTCGACCCCCATCTCGTCTCGGATTTACGAAATACCGAGAAACTCTTCGAGATCTCGCGAGTTCTCGAACTATGGTAGTAACAGGTGGTCAAGATCATACTTAGCAAAAACGAGAACGGAAAAAAAATGGAGTCTTATGGTACGGGGTTTAAACGGTAAAAAATTGCAAATGGACGGTAAAAAAAAGAAGCAGAGAACGGTAAAAAAAGGAAAACGGATGGTGCAGGTTTTAAACCTTTATATTAAAAAATCGAACAAAAAAAGGCATTATTCTCAAAATCTCGAGTGCATTAACCTTGAGTTGAAGGTAAAATCTTTAGTCATCTTTACTCTGGAAGAATTAGGAATCGAGTTTGAAAAATATGGTCGGTTAAATAGGCCATTGTTCAACTAGTCCAAGGTCTTAAAAAACACAAAAAAAATGGGAATGTGTTTTAAATGCGTTTAAAACGGGAATGCGTTTAAAACTCCGTTTTTGCTAATAGAGGTCAAGATAGTAAAATAAGATAGATTAAGATGCAAGGAAAAAGGACTAAAAGGCTTGGTTGGTTCTGTAGAAGAAAAAATATGTTTCATATTTTTGAGTTATGTATGTATGTGCAACCCTACGATGTCCATGTATTATAAACAATTTCCTTGGTTATACACTGTCTAACTCTTATTGACATCCTTTTTTGTTTTTGTTTGGAGGGGGTATTACAAGGAAAATCCCCCATCCCATACCTCCCCCCCAAAAAAAAAAAACAAAAAAAAAAAAAAGACCAAACCCCAACTCCCTGCCCCCAATGTTAGGCAAACTTGATCATTTGATCCCAGGTCTCCATTATCAACTGTTGAAGTCTTTACCACCTGGCCAAGGGTGGCTCCTCTATCCATACGTTTGTTGATTGAGTTTCCATTTATTTGTAAACTCTGAGCTAGATATCTTTGCCTGATGCATTAACCATGGGAAAACTTATTTATAATATTTTAAACCTATCTCCTCATTGACTTTGACTAAAATTAGGAAACCAATTTGTGAAAACCATAGCCTTTTGGGAAGCTATTACTTTTATAAATCAGATCAAATTTTATTTTTAACTATATATATATTTTCTTGGATGTCCGCTCGACTTCCAGTTCAATTTTTGAAACTGCTGATTATTGAATAGGAATTGGTTTTTCAACAGTTTGAAAATCCAACAATAGATCCCATTGAAATTCCTAGTTAGAGAGCTCAAATCTTGTAAGCTTAATGTTTCTAAAAACTTCTCAAGGGGGAAGCCATGTTAGGATTTCATGCAACTTCCACGAGACTGATTTCTAAAAGGGTTCTTGTGATGTTTTGTGACTCATATCCATTGCTGTCATTTTCTTAATGAATATGCACTTAAGATAGCCCTTCTGAAGTATGGGTTGATGATACAGATTGATTATATCTGGTTTGGTATAATCTAAATTAAAATTTGTTTATCTATGTTTTGTACATATTCTTCTGGGTGTTGTGGGTGAATGAGTGTTACTATTTATTTATTTGTTTATATATATATTTTTGCTAATGATAACCATATATTTTCTTCAGGTGATGGACATGGAATCTGAACTTCAAGTGTTAAGGATTCAACTTGCAGAGAAGTCGTCGTATTCTCTTCAGCTTCGAAAGGAGGTTGGTTCTGCTTTCTAAACATTTTCTGTCATTTCCAATGGAGCATGGAACTTGCATCTTTTGTTCTCATGACTCAGCCTTCCCCCTTCCTTCACATGCAATTTTATCTGTTAGTAATTTGGTATGTACCTGTTACTTTATAAAGTTTTGTTTTTTCTTGAAGCATTTCTCAAAATGCTCTACTGTCAAGTCCGGTTAATTTTCTTTCGGCCAGTATGGTCAAGTTTTGGCTCAGATGGCCTGTTTTGGTTATTTTGGTGAAGACTTCTACTGGCAGTAAGTAACCCTCCATTTGTTTCTTGTTGGTGAATGGAGAGAGAGAGAGAGGTGGTATGGATGGGAGGGTGGACGTGGTGTCCATTTAAGTGTCTCCACTTTGGTAGTGCTTCTGTAGGGAGCTTTTATCTAGCGAGAGAGATGTGGTGCCCCAGGGATCTTTAGGGGTGCTATTGTAGAGAACCCATATCTGAAGTTCTCTTTGGTATAGTTAATTGACCACCTTAATTATTACATTCTTTGACGATGTGATGTACCAAAAAGTTTACCAGACTTTCGGTTTAGATTTTCTTTGGGTGTGAACTGTGAACTTTTGGTTTTCATTTAGATACTTCTTGATTATGTTGCGGAAGGAAACGAGAGCCGGCCATTGAAATGGATTTTAGAACTAAACTTTCAAACTTTAGAGGCTTCGGTTCGTGTTCAGCATTGATTTGGATTGACCTATGGGCGGGGACTCTTTTTAGTGCCCTTTTAATTGGACGGTTGATCGGAGTTATAGGTTCAGTAACATATATTGACAGTTGAGACAACAAAGTAAGTTTAAGATATCCCTTCCCTGCTGTTGACAACCTCACTCTCTCACATGTTACTATGAATATGAAAAATTGCTTCAGAAGTAGAGGGAAACATGATATATGGAATTGACAAAGGTGCAAAATTCCCAGCTTGATTTCATCATCCTTATCACCTCATTTTTCAAGTGAAGCAACCCTTACTCCTTCTCTCTGTCCCACCTAGCCATGGACAAAACAAGTGTCATTGCTGGAACAGCTGAACAACAGAGGAAAAAAAAATGAAATTCTTTTTCTTTGCCATTTATTTTGTTAAATCCATTTGAGACCTTTAATTACATTAAAGGCCACCACATGTAAGATAATCCAACACAAAAATCACTCTTTGGTTTGTTCCACATGTAAGAGAGTACAATCTAGAAATCACTCTCTGGTTTTGTTTTTAATGTTTTTAACACTTCCTGTACTTGAAATATTCTGAACTTTCACAGGTCTAAACATAGTAATTTTTTATGACACTGGATTCGTTGAAGTTGTTGAGCTGACCATGGTGGGGGTGGGTAGGTAGGATGAACCCTAGGTTCAGGCTAAATACCCCTCTGACAGGATCCAAAGTCACCCAAAACCGAAAAGTCAACAAAAGTCAACCTTCTCAGATGAAGGTCAAACCAGGGTTTTAAGTATCACTATATCAGTAGGTATTGTATCGTATCAGTATCGGTGGGTTTTGATACAATACTTACCGATACGATACTTAATTTTCAAAAAATCTTTGTATCGACTGATACAGTTAAGAAACACTTGATACGCCTACTTTAAACTTGCAAAACAGAAACTGTGAGTGAGATACAAAATTGAGAGCAGCCGAAGGCTTTTTCCTCTTCGATATGAGTTGGAGAAAATCATATAACATAAAAAACAACCCTAATCTTCACCATTTTAACAAGTTTTGGGGACTTAAGTGCTCAAAACAGTTTTTCTTATTCCCCTCCTCCCCCCGGTTTTATGCATCACTAGATTAGGTAAAAACGACTCAAATCATTGCATCATTCCGGTGTTTTATGCTTCAAAACTGTATTTTAAATGTATCATAAGCACATCCATGCATTTCTTGACTATTTTCATTTGTATCTTTAGCATATATTGCGTCTCTCCGATACGATATGATACGATACATCTCTTAAAATCACCCCTCCGATACAGTACTCAATACTGATACTTAAAATCCTTGTGTCAAACTATAGCAATCCCTTACAAATTGTTAATTATATGTACCTATTAGAGTTAGGTTTAGTCATTAGTTGAGTTGTTAGTTACTTATAGGTTTTATTTCTATTACAAATAGGAATCCTTCCTTGTATTCAATCTAATATAAACTAAGGCTTTTTTTTGGGGGGGGGGGGTGGGGGTGGTGGCACTGCTATTATCTAACTCTTCTTCTCTAGGCAGTCCCCCTTTCCATCTTATCTTCTCTTTTTCTTATTCTTTGGTTCTGGTTTCTTAATATCTTAAATTGTCACATGGTATCAGAGCGATGAAGAAGAAGAAAAAAAAATCTGCTATTGAGAAGAAGGAAAGTCTCTTCAAGTCCGGAAAAAAAGAGGGGTTTTTCTTATCTGGTCCAAAGGAGTTTCTGTTGTTCAATCGTACGTGTTACCGCTGATCGATTAATCATCGTTTGATGTTATTGCTGCTGCTATCGTGATTCTTTGTTCTTCGTGTTCTTCGATGATTCTGGTATTGTTTGCTGCCACTGCAAACCACTGAATTATTCAGCTTTATGAATTGAATGGAGAGGTCGAAGTTGGCAGCCCCAAAGGGATTTGCGTTTGCTGTTGCTAAATACCCCGCTGATTGATGTTTCGATCAAGAAGACGAAGATTTATATATTGTTGTGCTGCTGATTCAATTCACTGGTTCACGCTGGAGCTAAGGGTTTCTCCATCTTGATTGGTATTTGATTTGCTTTGCTGCTAACGATTGCTTTGATTTTGTTCTCGATTTGCTGCTCCTCCTTTTCATTACATGATAGATATACAAGTTCATTAGCTGCTGCCCTTTGCCCTTGCTGTTGAGTGATTATGTGGGGTTTCGGTCTGCTGCAAAGGTTCTTCTCGATCTACTAATTTACTGAGAACTAAGAAGAGATCTAGGATTGGTTATCGCCTCGATTTCCCCTTTGGTTAACACCTATCTTCTTCCCTGATTTTCGCTGTTGATTCTGGTTCGGAAGAAGACTTGACGTTACTTACTCCTCCTCCTTCAAGTCGTTTTTTTATTTAATGCCTTTTTGTTGATTTCCTAAAATACCCCCTCCTTATTCTCTTATCCCTTTATGTCTATATATTATCGTACTTTCCATGTTTACCCTCTCACCTTTAATTGTGCTTATAATCGGTAGCCTTTAGTTTCATATTTGTCCCTTTTCTTTAATTTTAACTCCTCTGTCCTTTCTTCTTTGTCTTCTCAAGTGAACCTTTGAAATTCTGATTTATTACAATTTTGCCACTCTCTTGTACCTTTGATATATGGGAAATTTACACATACCACCCCTGAGGTTTGGCGAAAGGATATTTTCACACCCCAGTTTTGGAAAATTCTGCGTACCCCCCTGAGGTTTGCAAATGGTAACAAATAAGCCCATTCTGTCAGTTCATGACTAACACTGTTAAAAATTAGACTTGAACTGATGGAATTGCCCTTACAAGAAAAAAAAAATGAAAAAAGAAAAAACACCTGCAACTCATCTTCCCGAATTGATTTGGGGAAGATAAGTTGCAGGTATCCTTGTAGGGAACACCATGGAACCGATCCTGATTCACTCTCTTTCCTTTCCCTCGATAACTCTCAACCCCCTGATCATCAGGATCTTCTCTTTTTTTTTTGTTGCTTCGTTAAAGCTTTAGACAAATGGAATTGGATGATGACGGTTGCCTACCTGCCTCACTTTTTCGATGAACACTCTTTTGATTTTTCTCCGCCCTTTATTTTTTTTTTCATTTTCTTTTTTGACAAGTGAAAGTATGAAGGAACGTCTCTCTCAATCAATTGCAAATTGCAATCGTAAAACATATGGCTCTTACACTGCAACTTCTGTAGTTTTTCACTCCTAAACACCGCCTACAATTGCCTTGTCTTTCTCAAAGCTTGTCGGAATTCAGAAATGGAGTGCGTGGACAATAAATAAAGAAAGGGATAAAAGACAAAAAGCGAAAGAATCATAGATTTTTTATGTTCAGATTCCTCTGCAAAATACTTATCCATGTCATATTACTTCCTATAGTGGGAAAATCTCCTAAATTTCAATTATTTTGCTCACGAATTTCAGTTTCCTTGATGAAATCCACTTATTGAGTACAAGGTTTGATCCGTTTTAGGGTTTTGGATTAGAGATTTGAAAGGTTTCTGTATCGTTCTAGAGCTTTTGCTTTATCTTCTCAATTCAAGGTTCGCTATTCGCTTCTGTTTAAACTTAATTAATGGCGGCCGCGGCCGAAAACCCTAGAAGTGCAGCCTCCATTGGTCCCTCGAAACACTCGCAGAACAGCAACTCAAAAATTCCCTCTATTCAGAGACCACAACTGTTCTCTTCATATCATGACAACGCAAATATCTCTCCGAGTGTGAAGATTTTCTTTGAAATCATCTCTAAAGTCCCTGTTCCTGAACTTGAAGTTGCGTTATCACGCATTGGAATTCCTCCGTTGCCAGAGCACGTTGAAGAGGTATTGCAGTTCTGTTATGGGTCTCGTGCAGCTACTATGAAGTTTTTTAGATGGGAAAGCAAATGGAAGAGGGAAAGGAAAGAGAGTGAATCAGGATCGGTTCCATGGTGTTCCCTACAAGGATACCTGCAACTCGTCTTCCCCAAAATCGATTGGGGAAGATGAGTTGCAGGTGTTTTTTCTTCTTTTTTTTTTTTTTTTTCTCTTGTAAGGGCAATTCCGTCAGTTCAAGTCTAATTTTTAACAGTGTTAGTCATGAACTGATGGAATGGGCTTATTTGTTACCGTTTGCAAACCTCAGGGGGGTACGCAGATTTTTTCAAAACTGAGGGGTGAAAATATCCTTTCGCCAAACCTCAGGGGTGGTATGTGTAAATTTCCCTTGATATATTTATAGAAATGACATTATTTACCCGATTGCACCTTGTTACCTACCAAGTACCACTTGGCCGTTCTGGTTAATAACAATTCTGCCATTACCCTTGCTATTGCTTATTGTGTACTTGGGTGGGTCCACACCGAACGCAATTGGGTATTTTATTCTGGTTTCCGCATTACTTGGGGATTGCATGAATTAATTACAGAATTGCCATTGGGTTTATATGTTTACCATATTATTATTTGCTGGGCCTCAATCATATCGATTTGGAATTCCAAATTTTTAAGATTGGCACTTGAAGTGGCCCATTACAATGAAAACACATGGGATAAAAGGCCCAACACATTCATAACCCAACCCAAAGCTTACTTCCAATAAAATAAGCCCCTTAGGCATAGTTCTTAATCTCTGTTTCGATAGAAACTGACACGAAACCTTGAGTCGATACTAACTTGTACCAAGTTTTGACCAGTTTCGACCATAGTTAGCAAAAATGGGAATGTAAAAAAAAAAAAAATGGAGTCTTACAGTACAGGTTTTAAATGGTAAAAAATTGCAAATAGACAGTCAAATAAAACAGAGAACGGTAAAAAACGGAAAACGGACGGTTATATTTCAAAACAACGGAACCAAAAAAGCGACACTATTCTCATATAAATTGAGGAAATTTTTATTTGAAATACATGCTTCTGATTCCGGTGTCCATGCATTGACTTTGAGTAGAAGGTGATATCATGAAAAATATAGCCCTTCGAGTCATCTTTACGTCGGTGAAAGAATCAGGGGGAAAGAGAGATATGGTCAGTTAAGCAAGTCATTGTTCAACAAGTCTAAGGTCTTAAAAAAAGGCCAAAAAAAAAGGGGAATGTGTTTTAAATGCGTTTAAAACTGGAATGCTTGCCATTTGCTTTTGTTTTTTAGCGTATATTTTGGAAACATACGGCAAAACTTGTTTAAAACGGTTAAAAAGGGAACACGTCCGTTTTAAACGCGTTTTTGCTAACATTTCGGTAGTTTCGACCAGTTTTGACAAAAATAAAAACCAAGTTTTGACCAATTTTGACTAGTTTCGATCAACCCAGTTATCGGTGGTTTCGACCAATTTTGACTGGTTTTAACCAGTTTTGACTAGCCCATGACATGTCGAGTTTTGCCCAGAGAATACCAGGTTTCGGTCAAAACCTGGGAAATCTCGGTTTTGGTTAGGGTCGAAGCCGGCCTCGAAACTGAGATTTAGAACTTTGCCTTTAGGTAACTCTTCTGCATCAGACCCGCTTATATGAATCAGATCTCTGTTACTGAGTTAGCTTGTAAATGCTTGTTTGAGTTAGCTTTTAAATGCTTATTTTCATGAAGAAGTCTGTTTAGACTTGGACCCTATATATACCTGGTAAATGCTTATTTTGAGTTAGCTTGTAAATGCTTATTTTCATAAAGAAGTCTGTTAAGACTTAAGAGTTAAGACCCTATATATACCTGGATGTGCTCATCTATGTTCTGTAAACCACGGGGAATAATGCTTGCTCTCCACACTTAGGGTCTTTGCCTATGTGGTGCTGGAGATTGTTGGGTGTTAGTCATTTATTTTTCAGGTCTGATATTTACACAATTGTTGTGCTGCCTACTCTATGGTTGTGGATGAGATATTTCATTGTTTTGTCTGACCCTCTTCCTCATCTATCTTGTTCTACAAACTAGGCAGCTCTGGATTGTTATTAGTCTGTTATTTTTCCATCCCTGCTCCATTAGGTTTAAAAATCTCACTATCTGTTCGAAAGATAAGTTACCTTCTGTTATGCTGTTCCTTACATGTCATGAGCATGGAAGAAGAACTCAGTTGAAACCAGTCGAAACCACCGAGATATCTCGGTTTTGCAGGTTTCCGAGACGAGATAGAGGGGGATTTTAAAAGGCCTATATAATACCTCATCTCGACTTGGTTTCAATGGTTTCGACTGGCACAGCTCGTTTCCCCCAGATTTTTGCAATTCTTCATCAAAGTTGGACCAATCTTGCATCTAAAAGCTTGGATTTGCATCCTGGAGTGCTGTTTGAACCAGAAAAAGAATTCCTTATGCATGTGAGGGGAAAAAAAGACATTGGACTGGTAGATGATTGAAATATATTGTTAATATGATGAACCCATGAACTAAATTTGTGAAATTATAGATCAGAGTCTTAATTTGCACCAGAAAAGCTTGTAAACGAATTGAAAAACCTTCTCATTTGTTGACTAAGCTAGATAGGCACGTGGGTAGGCTAAATGAGGTGATATATAGAGAGTGAAAGAGATCAACTCCAAGTGTAAGTGCTTGTGCGTGTGAGTGAGTGAGTGAGTGAGTGAGAGACATAGAGAAATGCTGCGGAATAGGAGAGATAAGATGGGTGATGGGTCGACTAAGTAGTTTTAGAAAGGGTTCATGGACTGAAGAAGAAGATAAGTTGCTGAGAAGATGTGTAGAGATGTATGGAGAAGGCAACTGGAGGCATATCCCTTCAAGGGCAGGCCAGAACTACTCTTCAGTGGTACGCAGTTCGTGGATTAGACCCACCAAGAAACTCCGCATGGAATTGTGAAAGAAAGAGCTTAATGTTTTATTTGGATGATATGTATTATTCAAGGTTCTTGTACTTTATATGTGAACTAAGTATTTATAATACCAGTTTAGTGTCTGAATCAACGTACATTAGTAAACTTGGGTCAATAACCACAAGTACCAATTTGAGTGGTTTTTTTTGTGAAAATAACTCATGCATTGTCTTTACAATGTCAAAAATAGGTTGTATGCAAAAAATTAGACATAAAAATCATTTTTGGGCACTGAAAGTCTGAAACCAAGGTTTTCCCATGAATGGGAAAAAATACCAGGTTTCGACATGGTTTCGGTTGGTTTCGACCAAAACTCAGTTTCAGCCAGGTCGAAACCTGAGTTCTTGATCCTTGGTCATGAGAACAAAATTGTCCAATTATGATTATTTGTTTCCAGTTTTCCTTATTTTTTCTTTTTACAAGTTCAATTGAACGAGTATCTTTGATGATTATCACATACAGTTCTGCTTGAGTTTCAACTATATTTTGTTCATCTATTACAATATGACAATCAGATATGGTATCATGTTGCTTTTGTGATTAATTTCTTCCATTTTCTCTTTTCTGTAACCTTTCCAGGTGGAAATGAGCAAGAAGATTGTGGCAGGCAGGTCCAATTTATTTGAATTAGATGGTTCTGAAACTTTAGGTTCATGTTTACGGATCATTCCTTGCATGGATAAAGCTCCTGATCTTTCTAAATGCTCTATTCAATGGTATCGTGTATCCACGGATGGAAGCAAAAAAGAACTTATTTCTGGTATGAATGACTTTAATTAATCCTTCATATAATTCCATGATGCTTAAGTTGGAGGTTTTGCGTGATCTTTTGATTCATAAAAAAAATGCATACCCAGTGCGCGAGGCTCCCGCCACTGCGGGGTCTGGGGAGGGTCATAATGTACGCGGCCTTACCCCCGCTTCGCAGAGAGGCTGTTTCAATGGAGCAACATTACCGTTGCACCGAGATCCTCCCTCTATCATTTGATTCATAAAATTGTATATGTATTTTGTTTTGTAGTCTACATGTTTTAGTGTAATTTTCCCTCTTAAGTTTTAATGCATTTTTTATCGTCTAGTTTTGGTTGTTTTTCATTGTTTCAAATTCTTGGATCTACCATTCAACAAACATTGTGCAGTTGGGAGTTTGCCTTCTGTTCATCTTTTAAAGAAATATTCTTTCTGTAATGAAAATCTCTGGAATTAGGGTTTCTGGCATTTGATTTATCCCTTACCTTATAAAAGTGAAGTGTTCCTAATGATTTGTGGTTGGTGGTTGTCCACATTAGTGGCTTCTCTTTATCTAAGTATTTGTATTTCTATTACTAGACTTTAATCAATATTACAGTTCAAATTCTTAGATCGTTAATATTGTTTATTTCCGTTTCATTTTGTGTCAATTCACCATCTCTTCATAAAAAACTTTTCAAGTTGAGTTCTGGAGACCTACCGACGTCTAGATGCTTCACATCATTGCATGTGTATAGGCTGATGATTGTTCGACATGATGCGGTAGACAAATGGATAACATTGGAATTGCTGTGGGAAATGGAAGCAACTGCAGTTTTTGGTTAGAAAAGTGGTGTCTGGATTTTCCCCTCTTGGAAGTCTTTACTGATATCTATCATCTATGTTTTTGCCAATGCTTCTGTAGCCGTCTATATTCTGGCAGGGTTGAACAGAATTTGGTGTCCCAAATTGGAAGAGATATTAATGCTTGGGAGCTTCGGTAGCTCTCACAATTATCTTCTGTGTTATAAGGAAAGGGAATAAAAGGGAAGGCTGAAGACAGAAGAGTATGGAGAACAAATAATTCTGGCCAAATTACAATTGAAGTCTCAGTTTGAAGTTCCAATAGGGGCTACTTCAGTTCCCAGTGGATATAGTATGGATGAAATGAGTTTCCACCAAAATAGAATTCTAAATCTAAAATGCAGCCAAGTACAGTATTCTCTTCTGCAATTACCTCATTTCTAGAGGCTTCAGCTTGCCAAATGTCTTGTCCATCTTGTCTGCCTAAGAGCTACAGAATTTGTCTCTTGTTCTTCATTCACCTGTTAAATCTGGTCCTACTTTTTTGAGGATATAGGAATTAACTGGATTATGCCTCTTCAGTTGTCGGACTTAATGTGGATCTGCAAAGGAATCATTTTTCATGAGCAGGCTCTAAGCCATGGAAGATGTTCTTTTCAGCCAATTAATGAAACGTCTGAGGTGAAACTGTAGAGCTTTTGACCGACTCAATGAACCATGTTTTTCAGTTAGCTCTAAGGGTAAACCAGGCCAGTTTTTCTGGTCCTCTTCATTCCACAGGGAATTCTTCAACTCGGTTTTTCCAGTCAGGATGCATTAGATAATAAATTTTTTTTTTCTGTTAAAGGCCTCTTCCTTCAGGAAAATTCATTTTTTGATTATCAGTAAATTTTTTTGATGAACCAAGAAAACTTTGGAGTAAATATGGATGGTGTAATTTTTATGGGAAACAAATAACAGTTGTACGAGTCACTATATTACTTTCCTTATCTAAATTCCAAAAGCACCCTCAGTGATCACAGAATAGGTTTGCCCTAATAGCCAGGGATGTGGTGTACTTATCTTCCAAACTAGAACATATCATTTATTAAAGCAGTGAAATTAGAGATGAGTGTACGTCAGATGTAAGCTCTTTAAGAAACAACTAATAAAGAAAAAATTGAAGATAGGCATCGAACCAACAACCAGCCTCATTCTGGTTTTGATTGGTCACACCATGGTCTAAAAAAATGAACAAATGAAATTTAAAATTTTAAAAAAATTCAGAAAAATGAAGAATAGGAGGAAAAAATGGGGAATTGTCAAAAATCAGCTGCTCTAATCAGTATGGTGGTGGGTGCTTCTCTCTTCTTCGAGTTGTTTGTGGTTTCTATCGTCAATAGGCACACACCTTAGCATTCAACTTTTTACCTATAAAAAAAGGAGCAAATTACTCGGACCTCCCCTGACCTTTCTTTGCTTCACTTGCTTTCCGGATCCGGCGAGTGTGTAGCGTATCGTTTCCTTTCAGTCGAGTGGGCCTTACTTTTTGCTTGCTTGGCTCCCTGACCGCTTGCTTTCATGTACATCTTCTTCTCTCCTGGCTTGTAGAGTTGTGTTTCCGTCCGCCTCCGGCGTTTCTTCCCTTCCGCTGAGCTGGGTTCCACTCTGTAGGAAATGCATAGGAAGTCCACGCAGCAAACCGAGGCCCTGCGCTTGGCCTGGCCCGGTTGCCCTACGCTACTGGCGCTTCAAAAGGCGAAACTCTCGTCGTAGATTGGCGACCTAAGGGGCGGACACTTTTTGTTATCTAAAGGCGAAGAAGCGAAGAGGCCAGCGAAGAAAATGAAAGTGCGCGCTAGCGCACTCCGGCTTTCTTCGCATGCTCCGGGCTCCGACTCTGCGAACCAAGGCTTTCTTCGCATGCTTAGAAACAGCCTCTCCTGCTAAGCAGGGGGTAAGGCTGAGTACATTTGCCCCTCCCAGACCCTGTAGTAGCGGGCATGGAACTACATCTCGGTTTCTTGCGAAACCGAGATGAGATGGTCATCGACTTTAAAAAGTCCCATGTTTCGACCCAACTCAACCAGCTTCGACATGTTTCGACCATATTTCGTTAGTTTCGACCGGAGCACCTATATAAGTGTTACTTATCCCCATCGAAACTTGAGGAAACCTGGTTGGAAACCAAGACAATCACTTATTTATGCCAGAAACTAGGACAAACACTTATTTATGCCAAATATCATTTAAGTAAATAATTTACTTTAAATTTTATTCATAAATAAGCAAATACCTCCTATTTGAATCCAATAAAAATAGTTAAAAAATCAAATTCCAAAAGAATAAAAAGTCAACCCCTCAGTTCAAGAACAAAAACTGGATTTTCGGTGGTAAGTGAAATTTTTAACTTTCTAATGCTGGGGTTCGTCTCAAATGTAAAAATTTCATAATTCCTAATATGTTAAAACATTGCTAAAAACCAAAAGTGTGGTAAAATATTCATTTGTTTTGATGTCTAAAAAAAAATTTATTTAAACATCATTTGCGCACACCAAATTAAGTTTGATCGTAACATAACTCCTTCAATATAAATCAGATTTAAGAAATCTTGGATTTTTTGGAAAGCTTTGTTTGTAACTTGGAATAGCGGTCTATTGAAGGTCCTTGAATTGCTTGCTGGAGCCTGAAATAGTTCAGCTGCCTAATAGGAATTGACCCTTTTATAGAAGATGACAATCTGGACACGTACATCAATAATTTCCTTGTCGGAAAGTATGTATTCTGAAGTTTCATAATTTTGATTCATCGTATATAGAGTACTAAGAATAGTAGCCCGGAAGACTACATTACTCATCAAGACACCACACGCCATAGGTACATACGAAAAGGTTAGGGTGTCTGAAGTTAAAGAAGCCTTAAGAAAGATGAAAGTAGGCGAGGCTCCCGGATCAGACGGGGTCCCAATAGAAGTGTGGAAGAGCTTAGAGTTATGTGTTTTATCTTGGTTAACTAATCTGTTTAACAAGATTATGATCACAAAGAAAAATGCCAGATGAATGGAGGAGAAGCATTGTGGTTCCGATCTACAAGAATAAAGGTGACATTCAGAGTTACAATAACTATAGAGGCATGAAACTAATGAGTCATACTATGAAATTGTGGAGAGGGTTATTAAAGCCCACCTAAGAAGAGAAACTACTATCTCAGATAACCAATTTGGTTTTGTGCCAAGTAGATGCACAACATAAGCTATTTACCTACTCAGGAGGCTCATGGAAAGATTTAGAGTTTGCAAGAAGGATCTCCATATGGTATTTATTGACTTAGAAAAAGCCTATGGCAGAGTCCCTAAATAGTTAATTTAGCACGTATTAGAGAAGAGAAGGGTGTCGATTAAGTATGTAAAAATTATAAAAGTGGGAGATCAAGGTAGTGAATTCCCTATTACATTTGGGCTACATTAAGGATCAGCTTTAAGCTTTTATCTGTTTGCGCTTATCATATGGATGATTTAACTAGGAACATCCAAGATGATGTGTCTTTGTGTGTGCTTTTTGCTAATGATATTGTTCTGGTGGATGAGACAAAAGTAGGGATTAATGCTAAGTTGGAGTTATGGAGATCAACCTTGGAATCAAGAAGATTTAAGAAAAGTAGGACGAGACAGAGTATATCATGTGTAACATTAGTTACACTAAGATGGATAACAAAGTGGTGAAGATTGAGGAGCGAGCGATACCGCAAAGTTATTATTTTAGATATCTGGGTCAATCATAAATAAAGGCGGCGATATAGAGGTTGATGTTGCTCATAAATTAAAGTGGGATGGATGAAGTGGAAAAGTGCGTTTGGAGTGTTGTGTGATCGACATATTCCTTTAAAGCGTAAAGAACTACTATAGAATACTTGTACGACCGGCTGTGATGTATGGGGCAGAATGCTGGGCAGTTAAGAAGTGTTGTATAGATAAACTAAGTGTAGCAGAGATGAGGATGTTAAGCTGGATGTGCGGCAAAACTAGGAAGGATAAAGTAAGGAATGAACATAATAGAGTTGATTTGGGAGTTGCACCAATACAATGATAAGCTCTGTGAAAGTCACTTTAGGTGGCATGGCCATGTTCAATGGAAGCCTTGGGATGCACCAGTGCAGGGGAGTGATTTGATAGATTGAAGAAACTAAAAGAGCTGGGGCAGACCTAAAATAGCCCTAGGATAAGTATGAGGAAAGACATGCATAGTTTAGACCTTGTCTCAAGTATGACCTCGAGTAGAGCTGACTGGAGGGCAAGGATTCATGTAGCGGACCCTATTTAGGTGGGATAATAATGCTGTGTTTCTGTTGATGTTGTTGTGTCCTTTTCTTTTTACTATTATTATTTTTAATATTTGCTTTGCAAGGATCCATGTTGCCGACCCCATTCAGTTGGGATAAGGCTGAGTTGTTGTTGTTGTATATAGAATACTAAGAAAAAGCATGGAAAGCTCAGTGGGTACTTTTAACCTTAATTTTTTTGGCCAATATTATTTATTGTTGTGGAACAAGGAAATGGGATGAGATTTAGGACATTCACTTGACAAATAGATAACAGAAATCTTACTAGGTACCATAGGACAATAGACAAGTTGGGCTGGACTATTGCATTCATAGGAGGCTGTAACTTTGTGGAAGTACGTGTGTGTGTGTTTTGGTGGGTTAGGAGGTTGAGTATGCATATAGCTCCAGTGTTGTATTATAGTTAGTACTCTCAATGCTATGTTTGTCTTTTTTACTTGAATATTATTGTCATCTATCTATTACTTGAGTCTTAAATCCTGATAGTCAGATCTGTTGTTTCTGTTTTCAGATTGAGATTCCTTCCACCAATTGGATGAATATGTTTCTGATCGTCTAGTATCATTGCCTACATCTATGCATTTTCCTCTTTTTCAGTGTGTCCTGTTATATTGTTTGTACCATATCAGGGGCCACAAATTTGGTTTATGTACTAGTTTGTCCAGTTATTCTCTACATCAATTGTCCTGTTCTAACTTTGTACTACATCAGGGGCCACAAAATTTGTTTATGCTCCAGAGCCTTTTGATGTTGGGAGAATCTTGCAGGCAGATATAGTTGCAGATGACCAGAGAGTCGCAGTGAGAACCATTGCCCTCATTGATCCTGGTTTGTTCTTCCCCCCCCCCCTCTCTCTCTCTCAATCCCAGATAAATCTGGGTGAGTAGGTGATTAAGGTCTTTTGTTCCTTATATGGCTGTCCAAAAGGGGGATCTGTGTTTGCTACTTTCTGCAGTAAAATTGACTGAAAGCACATCACATATGACAAATAAGATCCTCTCTTTTATCCTTTTAGTCAGAAAAAATCTCAAAATTTGACTCATGATATTACAAGGGAAAGTCCAGGTGAGTTTGGACTAACAAACATATGACATATGTGGCGTGCACACACACACATGCACACCCTAGCGAGAAATCCTTGCCTCATGTCCAGTATATTGAGCCATGTGGGTGGTTGATCTGACCAAACTGATTAATAAATATGGACTCACTGGAATTGCCATATAGCCGATTTCATGGCTGAGTGGCTGACCTGATCCGTTCAGCACTCCATGTATTGACTCTTTCCCTTGTATTTGGAAAAAGTTGGTTATTTGGCAGAAGTTAAACCAACTAGTCCAAATTGAACTTTCTAATAATTTTTAGAGGGTTCTTATAACTACCTTGCAAGGTATAGTCAAGCTTAAATTTACTAGGTGATGGTGTTGTTGGTAGCATGTGCATATAGTTTGAGCAGAATCTGATTTAACTGGGCTTGTCAAAGAAGTCTTACCTAATTGTGTAGTTTGCACAAGTCTTTTAAACTTCACTACATTTTCGGTGCATAATGCATTTCTGTTATTTTGCTATGAAAATTAGATAAAGAAAGCTTATCCTCTTATCCATTAATTTTTAACAGCTCCAGGATTGGGAAGCTATGTGGAGGCACTTGTTAGGAAACCTGAGACAGAGTTCAATGTATGTTATCATTTCATTTCTAATATTCAGCCTATTTTTTTCCTAGTCACATTAAGCAGTTGTTATTGATTAGTCTGGTAATAATATTATTTTTATATTATCAGAAGGATCATTATATTATTTGTATATGTATAGAAGTATGTATAAAAAATCTTCGTGTGCACTCAGGCAGGTGAAATTTAAGAGTTCAATTGGGTGTCAAATTTACCGTATACATGGGCCAGTCCATGTGGTATAGAAAGCATAGTTATCGCGGCGTTATGGCGATCCAAGTCGGTGGAGGGGTGTCTGATCGATATATCGACACGTCGCCCGCCATGGTGATATACTTGTAATTTTCTTCTAAATTTGCTTTCACTTTTGAAGAACCTCACCTACTTATATGGGCTGTAATTTTACCAATGGCATGGTGCCACACCCTTCCCCCCTTTTACAGGTATTATAAAATTTCTACAACTTACTAAATGAAATGAATACAAGTAATAGTTAACCCAAAGGGGGTTACTCATATGGAAAAAACCGACACCTCTCAATTAAGAGGTCATGAATTCAACACTCCTTGGGGCCTACCTATAAAAAAACAATACATGTAATAGTTTTTAGAAGGCTGTAAAAACCATCAAGAAACCACAAATTTTAGATGTATACAGAAAATTAGGGTGTCTGAAGTAAAAAAAACTTTTAAAGAAAGATGAAAACAGGTAAAACAGTCTGTCCTAATGGTATTCTAGTAGAGGTATGGAAGAACTTAGGGATTAGCAGAATAACTTGCCTAATTAAGTTGTTTGATAAGATTATAAATGTGATGTGTCGTTGTGCCCACTTGGTGCCACATGTAGAGTCATGTATGTGCGGGCCTGCATGTGCGGGGGGGGTGTTGGTGATTATTGATAAACATTGTTGTGGCTCTTACTTAACAACTCGAGTTTTTGGGATAAACGGTTGTAACATGGTATCAGAACCAAGAGGTTGAGTGTTTGATCCCTGTTAAGTCCGAGGGGTTTGTGTTATGTGTTGTTGTTATTGGTGAAGCCTGATCTCAGTTTAATCCAGTTAAGTACTGTTCACTTTCCCCCAACAACGGCGGTCCCCAAATTTTTTTGGGAGACGTTTTTACTGGGGGTAATTTTTTACTTTCGGGAAATTCGTGTTTCTCTATATGTTTATGTCTTAAAACGTTATATATATGGTGTGATCTTGCAAGGAGGTGTGTGAGAGGGTTTGTACATAGCCCGTCTTGGGTGAACCCAGTAGAATCATTGTGTTCTCTGTGTGTCTGTGTGTGTGATTAATTTTCATTTTTCTTTTACTATCATTATTCTGCTGTGTTGTTAATTCCTAACAGTTGTGCCCCCTACACTTTGTTCCTCCTTGGTGTCACGTGCAGGCTCGTGTATGTGTGTGCCTGCACGTTACACCAAGGGTGCACAGAGCGTAGGGCCACAACAACACATAACACAAACCCCTCACACTTACCTAGGATCGAACACACGACCTTCTGGTTCTGATATCACGTTACAACTACTTATACCAAAAGCTTGAGCTATTAAGTAAGGACCACAACAATGTATACTGACAAACACCAACATCCCTTGTTGGGGGTACGATGTCTTGTATTCCGTTGCATGGGTTTGTGGGTTGATTCCGAAGGACCATTGAAAGCCTGTAGGCCCCAAGGGCTTTAGGGTTTCACCGAGGAAATTTTTAGGGTTATATGAATTTTTGTTAAATCTGTATCTATATAATGTGGCTATGAATTTGTAGTAAAAGTATGCTGTGAATCTGAGAAGTCGTGAGCATAGTTAAAAGATTTGCTGAAATCTCAGCAAAATTTCACTAGTTTCGACATGCCTGAAACGAAGCAATAGGTGATCGAAATTTCAATTTCAACCATTTCGGTTGAAATTTTCAGTCATTTTGGCCGTTTGTCCCCCGAAATGGCAGTTTACCTCTAGTATTTAGATGAGGCCATTTACAGGGCAGCTGTGGAGGAATACGAGCATTTCTTCTCTCACACTATGACATGGCATGCGTCTGTCATACAATTAGAGGAAAATGCACATAAGCTCCATCGGACCATGACTGGACTCAATCCAACATGTCATATACGCCAGCTCCATTGGACAAGAAGTGGACTCGACCCAACACGTCATAGTTCGTATTACAATATTGTATTGTTGGGAGACTTGGGACTTGAGTGTCTATGTTAACTTTACTTTATAATTTGTACTATTTCATAAATAATTAATCAATATTATGTTTCTTCATTCATGGTGCATAATTTACTTGTTTTACTTGCCTATTTTGTCTTCTAGTACTTAAAAAATGTGTAGAATTGGCAAAATTACATAAGGTGTATAATAGGGTTAGGCCAACCAAGGGAGCAAATCCAAAACACCACTTTGTTTAACTTTTTTTTTTTTGCAATATGATGGTTTACATATGGTTATATAAGCTAAAATAAGGTTTCCTTGAATTATTGGAGCCTAATATGGCCGTTTGACTACCGAAACAATCTGCAAAAAAATGCACTGTTTCGGTTATGTTTCGCTGAAATTTCGGTATTTCGCTTGTCTCGGTCTGACCAAAAGGGTTTTTACCGAAATGAGTTTTCGAACTATTGCCTTTAGGACAAGTGGCTGCAACCATATTCTCCATTACTCGTGAAGTAGTTCTCATTTCACCGTGGATGTAGGCAATCTTGCCGAACCACATAAATCTTTGCATTGTGTGATTGTTTGATTGCAATTTCCATTCGTTTTCTGAATCGTTTTATGTATTCGTCTCTACACCCCCCACATGCAGGCCCACACATACGACTCTGCACATGATACCAAGGGGCACAAAGTGTAGGGCTACAACTCAAGCTTTTAGGGGAAAAATTACTAGATGAATGGAGGAGATGGATTGTGATTCCTATTTATAAAAATAATGGAGATATTGAAAACTGTAATAAATGTGAAGGAATAAAACTTATGAGCCCTATTATGAAATTATAAGAGCAGAGTAATTGAAACCGCTTGAGACAACAAACTAATATTTTGGATACACAATTTGATTTTATGCCAGGAAGATCAAACATGGATGGAATTTATTTGCTCAGGAGACTAATGGAAAGATTTAGAGAATGCAAGCGGGATCTTCTTATCGTCTTCGTTGACTTAGAAAATCTTATGATAAAGTCCCTAGAGAGTTAATTTGGCAAGTGCTTGAGAAGAAAAATGCTTCAAGTAAATATGTGGACATAATAAAAAAATATGTATAATGTGTAGAGACTAGTGTCATAAATGTAGGGGGTAGGGCAGTGAATTCCCAATTACAATTGGATTGCATCAAGGTTCACATCTAAAACCCCATATTTGTTTCGCTAATCATAGGTGAGCTGATTAGAGACATTCAAGATAAGATCCTTTGGTGGGATGCTTTTTCCTGATGATTGTTTTCGTGGTGAATCAAAAGCAAGGATAAATGCAAAGTTGAAATTATGGAGATCAACCTTATAATCAAAAGGTTTCAAGTAGAACAAAAATATATTATGTGGTCTGCAACTTTAATAACAATAGGACTGAAAGTGAGGTGGTGAAAATTGATGATAGGGAGATATCGCAAAGTGAAAATTTTAGGTACCAAGGTTCAATTGTAAATAAAGAGAAATAGAGGATGAATTTGCACAAAGAATTAGAATAAGGTGGATGAAATGGAGGGTACATCAGGAGTGTTGTTTAATCAATGTATTTCTTTGAAACTAAGAAAAATTTTATAGGACAATTACACGATCAAAATTTATGTATGGGACTGAATGTTGAGCTGTAAAGAAACAATATATAAACAAACTTAATATAGCTGAAATGAGGATGTTGAGATAAATGATTGGTAAAACTAGAAAAAGATAAAATAAGGAATAAAAAAATTAAATCTAATTTTGGAGTAGCTTCGATGCATGATAAGTTGCGAGAAAGTCGCCTAAGGTGGCATGTACATGTGCAACAGAGGCCTTTAAATGCTTCAGTATGGAGGGGTGACTTAATTTAGATTGAAGGGGCTAAAAGAGCCAGGGTAGGCCTAAAATGGCTCTTGGAGAAGTGGTGAGGAAAGACGTGCATAAGTTTAGAACTAGAAAAAAGTATGGCTTTGAACAGAGCTGATTGGAGAAAAAGGATCTTTGTTGGTGACCCCATTTTGTTGGGATAAGTTTGAGTTGAGTTGAGCTGTATGATCTAACAAGTGTGCATCAAGAACAGAAGTTCTTGAGTTTGAAGGTCTCTTAAGGAGGAATTCTAGCAGTAGTGTTTCTGATATAAAAAATTATGGCTGCAACAAGGTAAATTTCAGCTTTGATTAATTCACCTTAGGGGGGTGAATGCTAATAAGTTCCCATATATAATGTCCTTTTCAGCCTATTTATGTTTCCTTCTTGAACCATTTTTTTTGTTGGCAAACATCTATCTCCCTTCCTTTTTTTTTTTTTGGGGGGGGGGGGGGGGAGAGCAGATGAGTGGTTTATTCTATATTATAGAGATGGAAAAAAAAAAAAACTCATTGCTCAAAACCTGCTGCTGTAGCATTATAGACTGAGGGTGATCCTTTTGTCGACGGGTGCTCCTATTACACTTGTAGTCTCTGAAGGATGAGAACCAACTATGTAGCATCTACATTGAGAATTCAAGTTGCAACTATGATTTGTAGAGCATGAAGAACACTGCTCATCATTTTTATGGCCTGTTTACGATTGTCCTTGTGTTTACAATGTTGCTTCAGGTAGTTGTGACCCAAATGAATGGAAATGATCATCCACCTCATTGCGTTCACGTATTTCATGTGGGAAGGATGAGGATCAAGCTTTGTAAAGGAAGGATTACAAAGGCCAAGGAGAATTACTCCACATCGATGCAGGTAAGTTGTCGGAATGTGAATCTCTCTTCAATAAAAGAAAACTACAGTCTAAGAACAGGAAATAAGTCTTCCTACAAATATATGGATCAGTTTATTTCCCCTCCTCTCAGTTGTCTGGTTGTCATGGGAAGTTCTTTTAATTCAAAACGAAGGAGAGAGATATATTGGGAAATTTGCATCTGAAGCTACAGGTCTGGAGCACTACATGTCTCCTTGAGATGAAAACAACCTTAGAAATTGCTGGGTGGCTTGGCCAGCAATCAGCATAATCAGGAGCTCTCAAAGTTAATCTTCAGAGAAAATGCTGAAAATTATCTGAATATGCCATTTTTGGCCTTGAAAATCTAATATGTAGGGCCTATTGAGTGGTTGGTCGTAATTCTCTGTGCATTAGACATGCTCTATGTGTTGCTCCATAACAGTGTATAAATCATGTGGCTCCAATTCTGTGATGCTCCCTTAATCTATTCTATTGGTTTAGCTGTTCAGTGAAACTTAATTCTTTTTTTTTTTTCCTGTGGTTTTCGAGTATTGGCTCCAATTCTGAGATTCTCCCTGTTATCTATCCTACTGGTTTAGCTGTTCAGTGAAACTAATCTTTTGTTTCCCCTGGTTTTGATGGGTATGAAATATTCATGGAACATCCCCACTGCCTGGTTGACATAGTTTTGAAACTGATTTTGCTAAAGAAATAGATTTAACTGTGTCTGTGACATATGCTTATTGTGTTGGAACCATTCCAACACTGGCAATTGAAACACAAGACATATATATTTTAAAATTTGTTTTAGAACCTTGTTTTATATATCTATGCTCAACTGCAATCCACCCTCTGGTGAAGACTTAAATTAGGAGGCACAACTCATTCAGTTTGATACCCAGTTCATTTCTGAAAACTGTTTCTTTTACTTATTTGTCTTCTCAGCTATGTGGAGTCAGAGGGGGTGGTAATGCTGCATCTCAGGCATTGTTCTGGCAAGCAAAGAAGGGGATTTCCTTTGTATTGGCCTTTGAATCACAGCGAGAAAGGAATGCAGCCATTATGCTGGCCAGGAGATTTGCTTTTGATTGTAATGTAAGTTTCAGTTGGTTTCAATCTGTCACCGAGGCAATCACACACACACTAACACTAACTCTTAACACTATATAAGAATTTGAAATCCAACTGCTTGGAAATGCCAGATTATGCTTGCTGGGCCAGATGATCGAGCTTCTCTAGGAACATAGCAGGCTTTATTGGGCTTCTGATCTAACCACGTGGTGTAAGTATATTGATTGAGATTTCTGGCATGTGTATTTGTATGTTTGTAACACTAAAAGGAAAAAAGAAAAAAAGAAAAAGAAAAAGAGTTGGGTTTGTACTATTGAATACTGGGCTTCCACAATTCTGGTTGCATCCAACGTCAAGGCATTCCTTTTTATTTGCCTTTTTGGCTTGTAACAAATTTTCCATCGTATATTTTAAATGCTTCATTTGCTGCTGCTTGCATACTTTATTCAGACTACCATTTGCAAATGCTGAGCAACATTTTCTTTATTTTGAAGCTCTTTTTTTCGGGAGGGGGGGGGGGGGTTGGGGAAGAGGGGTTTGTAATTGCAGTAGCAGTAGAGTCTGGAATAGGGCCATATCCCATAGGGGTAGTTTGTATTTTAAGCAGAGATTTTTTTGAAAAAAAAACAATTATTTAATTTTTTTAAGTCAGTTATTGCTAACATACCTTAGCAAGGTGTGCTCTAGGTTAAATTTTTTTTTTTTTGTTTGGTAGAAATCTTGGAGGGTATAATTGTAGTTACAAATAAATGATCAAATTATTACGGTGTTATTGAAATACGTTTCAGGAATGTTTATATGCCTTTAATTTAACTTCAATAAAGCGTTGATGGAACCAATAGGTTTATTCTCAATTGGCCCCAAAAATTTTACCACTACAAAGTCAGAACTGAAACAGATATAACAGTGTAGCTAGAACTGTTAACTGGAATCGTTCGCTAACTGGCTTCGATCAGGGATATTATAATCGTTTAATAAATGGTTCTACTCTAGTTTTTACCATTTTTAAAAAACCTTGAACCGATTAACACCCCTGAATTCCCGTTGGGCTCATGTTCACGTACGAGAACGGTTCTGAATCGTTTAGATGGAATTTACTGTGGGACCCATATGGGGTGGATTTCATCTGAACGGGTTAGAGCCGTTCACGTACGTGAACCTGGTTGCTGAATTCCGTTTTATCTTCTTAAATTTAATTGTTACTAATTTTCTTTTTGTGATAAATCTTTTGGGTCTCATCTCATCTTGAGGGGTAGAGGTTGGGATCATTAGGGATCTTCCTTGTCAAGTCATGTAATAGAACCGGTCAGTGTTGTTTGAAGATAATTAATAATTTTTATACCCCTTGAAGAACGGTTGATTCTTCTATTTGAATACAGAAGAGTTCAACACCCTTAGAAGAGCTGTTACCCTCCCCTGATTCCTACATTGGCCGCCAGAATTGACATTTTCAAAAAAATAAAAAAAAATCTTTAATATATTATATTTGACTCGAAGTTTAGATAACCAAACTGGTAATATGGACTTATGCATCAACATATAGGCCAATGAAAACGTACGCACAAGTATCATGGGGTGTTGACCCAATCACTATGTCATCTATAAATTTTCTTTTTGAAAAGGATTAGGAATATTCAAACCCTGTTGTAGATTTTTTTTTGGGGTAGAACTGCTGTAGACTTTGTAGTGAATGGTCACGCACGCTAGAAGATAACTTGCATGCGTTGCGTTGGACTTCCCATTAGTTAAGCTATAAGAAGTATTAGATAAGAACATAAAACAAATTGAATTAAACTTAAAGAAGCTCATGATCATGGGTCCTTTTGTGGTTCTTCAGCTCCTCCTCCTCCTCCTGTTATGGTGGTGGCCAGTAGTAGCAACATCTGTCTCTTTGAATTTTTCAGTGGCGATGCCAGGTTGTCAAGAAAAATGTGGAAACATAACAGTTCCATATCCGTTCGGTTTTGGAGCTTCAAATTGTTACAGACCAGGGTATCAACTAATCTGCAACCACAGTTACAACCCAGGCCCAAAGTTGTTCACGTTCAGCCAATATCAGGCACTGCAAGTTTTCAGTGTTTCAATAGAGGGGCAGCTGCAAACTTTATCCGTGTTAGCTAGAGATTGCTACGGCATCAGCGGTGAGAATACGTTTAATTTTGATCCTTTGAACTGGTTGGGTGGCCCTTTCACTTACTCTGACACAGAAAACAGATTCACAGTTCTGGGTTGTGACACTGTAGCAACCATCTCAGACTGGCAGAACAATTGGAATTTCAGTAGTGGGTGTATCTTGGCGTGTAATAGTCAAAATTTTGTGAATAATGGGACTTGTTCCATTGGTTGTTGCCAGACATTAATCCCAAAGGGGTACAAGTATTTGTACATTAACATCACCAGTTACCACAACCACACAGACATTTGGTCTTTCAATCCCTGCGGCTCTGCATTCCTGGTTGGCAAGGATTGGTTAAACTTCTCATTGTCCTCTCTTTCCGACGGTTTCAACGTCACTATACAAGAACTCCCAGTCGTGCTTGATTGGGCAATAGAGTGGAGTGATCAGAACAAAACAAAGAACCATTCATGTCTGAACGAACCTAGTTATGCATGCGGCAATAACAGCAATTGTTCTGAATCCAAGAATGGTCTCGGTTACAGCTGCAACTGTACCAAAGGTTACCAAGGGAACCCTTACCTCCCTGTCGGATGCCAAGGTAACCCATTCCCCCCTCTCTCTTTCTCTCTCCCTTATCTGTACAATTTTTTTTTCTAATTCCTCTGTTTTGTAGAGCTTTAATTGTGGTCTAACGACTCTAACTAACGCTTGGTTATAATTAAATTCATATTTGTTATTATAAAAAAGGGTTAATTACTCCCCTCCCCTCAAAAGGTTCTATCAATCGAACCCATTCCGTGAAAATTCACTGTTAAGTGTTATAAAAAGACTATACTACCCCCTTCTTCTTCTTCCTCCTCCTGCAATGGCTATGGCAGCTTCTCTTCACGCCTTTCTTGTCCAAAACCCTAACCCTTCTTCCAAATCTAGCTTTTTGAAAAATCCTATCACCCCCATCACCACTTTCCCTTCAAACAATGGCCACTTTGCCACCTCAATGCGCACAAATAAGCCTCTCTCAATCACCTGCGCCACCTAAGTTCAAGATCGCTCAACCACAACTCAAACATCCCAATCTCAAGATCGCATTATCAACTTCGCCGCTGGCCCTGCAATTCTTCCTGCGAATGTCTTGAAGAAGGAGGAATTAGAGCTCTACAATTGGCGAAATTCCGGCATGAGCGTCATGGAGATGAACCACAAAGGTAAAGAATTTCTTTCCATAATCGAAAAGGCAGAAGCAGATCTTCGTAAGCTTCTGAATATTCCTTCCGATTATGCGGTCTTGTTCTTGCAAGGCGGTGCCACGATCCAATTTGCTGCGATTCCTTTGAATCTCTACAAACCCGACGATTCGGTTGATTATTTGGTCACTGGGTATCTATAGAATCCACTACTTGCATCAATAGTATTGTAGAGAATCCTCTGTAATTGAGTATGCCCCATCCTCTGTAATTGAATATTTATAACACCTCTTTCTCAATCTCGCCACCCAAATATTCAATCTCGTTTTTTCTCTATCACCTCTTTCTCAATAACATGTTCAATCAGAACATCCCCCTCTTTTGGCTTTTCCTGAGAAATAGACCAGACTTCATCAGGGCTTGGCAAGTTCACAGAATTGGAAGATTCTTTCAAAGCTTCAGATAGATCAGTTTTCCTAGGCGGAAATTTAGGGCATATAGGTGGTGGTGGTGACCGTAACTGGCGAAACTAGGGTTTCTAAGGTTTTGATATGGTTAGGGGATATTATTGAAATATCATAAATATTAAGGTATTTTGGGGTTTAATTAATTATATTTAGGGGAATGTCATCACTTAATAGCAATTTTCTCCCCGAAGGGGATACGGTTGATAGAATCTTTTGATTTCAGGAGAAGGAGAGTTATTACTCAATACCCAAGGTTGGGGCATGTCATTCGGGCATGATGGAGGGGAGGGGGGAATAGTTTATCCTTAAAAAAAAAATCCCTTATTGAGCACTTGGTTTTATGTAATTTTTGTCAATAGAATTTAATTTTTAAGAACATATCTCAATATAATTTCTTATATTTGATATATTTTACATATATATACATGTATTTACTATAATCTCTGTATAATACATGGGAAGAGCTCCTCTAAGCCATCAGGATAGCCGGATAGGGTACACTTAGCACCTCAATGTCTATCTCTCTCCTTCTCACATGAATGGCCTCATTGCTGTCTTATGTACAATACCATTTACAAACACAACTGAAATGGACACTGAGACAACATTTACAACCAAGTATGTCTAAATCCTTTTATGCTAATCTATGTTGCAGACATAAATGAATGCGAGGATCCACAACTTAATAATTGCAGTGACAATTGTACCAATCTACCCGGGACTTACTATTGCTCTTGTCCATCTGGTTCTCAAGGAGATGGGTTGAAAAATGGGTCACGTTGCGTTAAGAAGTTTAATACGATACTGGTCACCATAGGTAATACTCATATCATGTCTACATTCTACATCTTTAATTTCTACAAGACAGTGGCAAAGGATATCCCTTCACCCATTTACCCACTTTACTTCTTCCTAGTTCCTGCTAAGGGTAAATCTTGACAACAAGATTGTAACCTTGTTTTTTTGCACTTTTAAGGATAACATGCATATGTATATATATACAAGTTCCTAATTTCTCTAACATTGTTGAGTCTTGCAGCATCTGTCCTAAGCGGTTTGGGATTCTCATTTGTACTCTTTGGTTCCACTTGGTTGCGTAAAGTATTGAAGAAAAGAAAGAAGAACAAACTTAAAAAAATATTCTTCCAACGGAATGGTGGTTTCTTACTCCAACAACAAATTTCTTCAGAAGCTGATAATGTTGAGAAAACAAAAATTTTCAGTGAAGAAGAATTGCTGAAGGCTACTGACAATTATAATGAGAACCGAATTCTGGGTCGTGGAGGTCAAGGTACTGTGTATAAAGGTATGTTATCAGATGGAAAAATTGTAGCAATTAAGAAATCCAAAGGAGTTCAAGAAGAAGGCGTAATTTCACAGTTCATTAATGAGGTTGTCCTTCTTTCACAAATTAACCACAGAAATGTTGTTAAATTGTTTGGATGTTGTTTGGAGACACAAGTTCCTCTACTCGTTTACGAGTTCATCCCCAATGGAACTCTTTGTAGTCACATCCATGATAACAATGATGATCAGTTCCCCTTTACATGGGATAGTCGCTTGAGAATTGCTACTGAAGTTGCAGAAGCACTAGCATACTTGCACTCGTCAGTTTCTATACCTATCTATCATAGAGATATCAAGTCTACCAATATACTCTTAGATGATAGATATAGAGCCAAAGTGTCAGATTTTGGGATTTCAAGGTCAGTGCCAATTGATAAAACTCACTTGACTACCTTAGTTCAAGGGACATTTGGGTATTTAGACCCGGAGTACTTCCGAACAAGCCAATTCACTGATAAAAGTGATGTTTATAGCTTTGGAGTGGTGCTTGTGGAGCTGTTAACGGGGAAAAAACCTATTTCGTCAACTAGATCAGAAGAAGAGAGAAGTCTAGTTACTAATTTTATTTGTTCAATGGAGGAGAATAGGCTGTTTGAGATCCTTGATGCTCAAGTTGTAAAAGAAGGTATAAAAGAGGACCTTGAGGCAGCTGTTGTACTTGCCAATGGATGCCTGAAGATGAATGGCAAGGAAAGACCCACAATGAAAGAAGTTGCAAAGAATCTTGAGGGATTGAAAGGTTCTCCATCAAAGAATTTGCTTGTTCAAGAAGTTAACCAAAATGAGGACTGCAGTATACGTGAACCAATTGGCCTATGGGATACTAGTACTTCATTTTCTACATCATCTTTTTGGACTATGGAGACTAGCGCTACATTTCCATTAGATGGCCAGCCATTACTACTTAATCCATCATCTTAGTCTTTGATTCAGGAACAAGAAAGGGTATCATCAGTCTATGTATTGGTTTCACTTCTCTATTCCTCGTCAGTCCTTCATGGTTTGAGGTGTTTGGTTGATGTTGTCCCTAGCAAGTCCAGTTGAGACAACAGATCAATTATGGTTCCTCCCTTTTGTTGCTTTTGTTACACGGGCATGGAGAGGAGAGATCATTTGTTCTTTAACTGTCCATTCTCTTTCCAAATTTGGGTGGACATTTGTAAGCTTTGCACCCCTCGCTCCTTGTAAAAGGCTAGACATGAGCGTTGTTTGGGGGGCTGAGTGGATTGCTAAGTTATTTCATGGTGACTTCTACTTTGAACCTAGAAGAATCCAAACTTGAGCATAGAAGACCTCCCCTGGTTCATTCATTTTCTGAGCGAATTCTTTTTCTCCGGCCAGTTGCAGTACATTGCTATGGACTCAAAGATGACTATGTCAATAGTTAAAGCAGCGGTGGTTGTGTGATTGATTGTCTACGAAATTGACCTGGTCAGGGTGTTTGACTATAACTGTTCCAATCACTATGATGAGATCACTTTTAATTTTTTTTAAAGGATTTGTTTTGTTATACTCTTAGATGATAGATATAGAGTCAAAGTATCAGACTTTGGCACCACTTTCTAGTGTTTAGTAGTAAATTTACACAAGTAAATTAATTTAACTTAGGGAAAATTATATCCCCTCCCCTATACTTTGTCTTAATTACACGTTCTTCCTTTTGGTTTTCCCACCTTACATATGATTCTCCTGTTGTTTTCAAAAAATTACTAAGACCTACCAAAACTAACCCTGAGACCTTGTGAGAATACCATTATATCCTTTTGATTAATACCAAAACTAACCTCGAGACCTTGTAAGAATACCATTATACCCTTTTGATTAAAAACGAAGAGAAGGGGGTTTCTTTCTCTTCTTCTTCTTCCCCACTTCGTCTTCCTCCTCTGTACTTGGATATCGTCGGAGATAAAAATAGCTGCCATTGACTGAGAAGGAATTGAGATGAGCATTCTCTCCTCTTAGCCTAAAGGCCTCGCGATCATAGGCCAAGGCGGCGTCTTCGGCGGTGTTGAAGGTGTCCAGTTAGAGCATGAGCTTGCCTCATGGGTTTGGCAGCAGAGGAAGAGGAGGAGACGCAGATGGGCAAATGAGAGCACAGAGTCCAGATGAAGGGGGTAGGGGACCAGGAAAGAGGAAAAATCCAATAACAACCCAGTATGATAGAATAAATACACAAAATCAACATATTAATAGCTATCTCGGAAAAGAGATCACTTCACTCTAAATAAATCCTCTGAACATCATCAAATGCTCCAAATAAAGAAGCCCCATCACCATGTGATGATAGGTCCAAATGATTCCAGAAAGCCTAGCATTTTGTTCAAGTCAAAACAAATAACACAGGGCTGCTAGAAAAAGATTACAGAGAATCCTCCTAAGCGGACAATTTCCAACTTTCATAAGAGTTGAACTCTCCAGCAACATTTGCCCAACTAAGCGCAAAAGAGTACAAGGAGGTCACAGACCTTCACGAGAAATTTGGAAGGTGTCCAACCAAACTTTATTCACCAATAACACTCTCGATCCATCAAACCATCATCATCAAAAGCTCAGGTTGTCACTTTGGTTGGGAATATTCCCACTTCTTCCCCAAAACAACGAAACAGAAAATCCAGTTTAGGGTTCTGCTTTAAATTGAAATCGCTTGAGATGGCCAGACCAAGTGATCACCGGCTTCGAAGATTGACAGCGAACGACGACAAATTGACCGCGAACGACGACAAATTATTGACGACCAGAAGGCTGCCACCAAACGCCTTGGATAGCCTATGGATGACCATGAATCGTATCATAGATCAGGGAAGGAAACCCTTTTTTTTTAAGCAAAGAATCTGGAATATTCTAGAATTCATCTTCAACCTCATTCCAGAAGACCCTAACCCCTTCTATTAAAACCCAAAACAAGATTGCGACGGCAACAACCCCAACCCTTCATTACTTGGTGGGTTCGGAGTCCTCAGCTCTTCAATGAGCGATCTGATGCATTTTCATTCGATATCGAACGCAACCACCAGACGTGATGGAGTGATGTGTGGATTGAACTTAACCAGTCAACATGCCATACATTCAACAAAACCACTTTCAGAAAATCCCTCGACCTTCGTTTTCGTCGGAGATACCTTAGAGCTCATTGGAGATGAAGACTGGTGATTCGTTTCCTCTGTTATGGGTGTTTTAGGTTGAAGACGAAGGAAAGGGTAGTATTGTAATTTAATTTCTGTTATTTTAGTACAAGGGTTAAATAGTCTTTTCCGTGTAATATCTAAGAGCAGGCTAACGTCGTAAACTGGAAGGGGTCAAATTATAAGGTGGAAAAATTAAGGGGAGAAACGTGTAATTAGAACAAAATACAGGGGAGGTGAATGTAATTTTCCCTTTAATTTATTGTGATTTTTAAATCAGATTTTGAGCCTTGATGGCATAATTCAAGCTAACCCAACTAAAATAGGTTCATTCTCACTTGGACCCAAATTTTTTAACTCAAATCAACTACAAAATCGGAATTGAAACATATACAAGAGTGTCGCTAGATTTGTAAACTAGAATCGTTTCCATCTGGAACCGTTTAATAAATGGTCCCATTCTCATGTTTACCGTTTTTTTTTTTTCCCTTGAACTGATTAATTAGAAATAAACCGATTAGTTTTTATCTTCCTTAAGTTGTTACGTACTTTTATTCTTTTTGTGATGAGTACAAGTATCCAATATATCATGGACATGTCATACTTTGGCAAAATATCACACATCACCTTTATTTTATGTTTTTATTTCAACTTAGTCCATTCCTTTGGGTTAGTGCAGTTAAGTTGCTGCTAAGTATTTTTTAATGGCGAAATTACCCTTACAGAAAGGTGAACTTCCTATAATACCCTTAAGGGTAAAACCCAAATTTACCCAAAAATGGGGAAGATGATCCAACGCAAGCAAACTCTGTTTCTTCGCTTGATCACTCTGAATCAACCCTTTTGTTTCAAGGTTCTTCACTCTTCACAGTGAAAAATGAGAGAAATCCTTCACGTTCAAGGTGGGCAATGCAGTAACCAGATCGGATCGAAGTTCTGGCAGGTTGTTTGTGATGAGCATATCATAGATCCGACCGCAAGGTACACTGGTACCTCAGATCTGCAACTGGCCGGAACGCGTCCATGTCTACTACAATGAAGCTTCTTGAGGAAGGTTTGTTCCTCGTGTAGTGCTCATGGATAGTGTACGGGCTTGCCCGTACGGCCAGATCTTCCGTCCAGATAACTTTGTTTTTGGACAGTCTGATGCCGGGAATAACTGGGCCAAGGGACATCACACGGAAGGAGCAGAGTTCTTTCGTCCCAACCTGCGAATAGGTTCTTAGGTGAACTTAGTTTCTTAAAATTTTCTTAAATTTGAAGAGAAGCCCAGTAATTCAAACTTTTGAGGTCATAAGAAACTAAAAAGAACCACTTGAATCTGGCCTGGATTTTCCAGCATACACAATAGGGAAGCGGCAGCATCAAGGGGCAGATTTTCTGGCATCAAGACGGTATACCAACCATCACATCAGAATAACCCCCGTAAGTATGAGTCCCCATCATAGGGGGTGGGGCTGGATTTCAGGGAGGGGTTGAGTTATGTGCTATTGGTGGGGTAGGGCGGATCTTTATCACCTCCAGTTTGCTGATCGGTCCAATTCCCCAGTTCCTCTAACAAAGGGGGGCTGAAATGACCTCTCTATCCATGCCCAAATACCCTGCCCGGGTGGAATCCACCATCCCCCTATTAGAGGAACTGGGGAACTAGGCCGGTCAGCAAACTGGAGGTGATAATTTTCCGGGGTAGGGCAGTGATGAACAGAGGCGGTGTGTAGGAGTGTGCGAATAGAGGTGATGCAGACGGGTTTGTAGTGGTGATTGGAGCGCAGGGTGTGACATGGGGAGGGAATAGGGAATACAATTGGATTCATTCTTTTTTTTTTTTTTTGGTAAACAATTGGATTCATTCCACTTCGAGGAGAACAGGGGAGGGGAGAAGGGAAAGATGAAGAGCAGGGGCTGTGGGAATGCACTCTGATAAGAAGAAGGTAGAGAATAATGAAGGAAAGAAGATGATGATAATGATCGTGGGACCCACAGGTTGAATAAAAGGAAGAAAAATAAACAAGTGATTAAAAAAAGAAAAGATAAAAAGACGCGGACCCAAAGTTAAATAATGATCGTGGGACCCACACGTTGCTAGTGAAGTGTTTTCTACGTGTTAACTAATGAATAATTAAGAGTTTTTTATTGAAATTACAAGGGGTAAAATGGACATTTTAGTTTTGGGTGTTAACCATCCTTAACGTTAGGGGGAAAGTTGATATTTTGCTCAAGTTTGGCATGTTCGTGACATGTTGCATACTTAGAGGGGGTGTCCATGAAAAATTTCCATTCATTGGGTCTCATCTTGAGAGGTAAAGGTTGGTACCTAGGGGTGTCAATTCCATGCCCGGCCTAACCCGTCCGATTAAAGCCCGGCCTGGTTCGGCTCGATTATTAATCGTATCGGATTTAAGCCCGACATGTTTAATAATTGGGCGGTCCCAGTGTAAGGTGCTAGCCCGTCGAGTGCCCAATTGAACCGATCGATTCTAAGCCTGACCTAGCCTGCCTGACTACAGCCTGACCTAACCCGACCAAACTGCCTTCTTTGGATGAGTGAAAAAATGCGAGATCTTGATGTTTTCGTACCAAACTTCATGGGTGAAGATGTTTTTACTTTTCACATTCTGTTAGGAATTTTTCTTGTAAAGGCGTGTAATGTTCCAGTCAGAGAAAATTTAAAACTAATGAATTTCTTTTTTAACTTGGAAGAATGTACGTTTGATTTTTCTTTTTGAATCTAGAAGAGTTGAACATATCGGCCTCGAGCTTAGAAGAGTTGATCCCCTCTCCTAGTTCAGTCATTTTCGTTCGTGTTTCTATAATCACATTAGAATGTGAATCCTACATTGCCAGCCAGAATGGACTTTTCAAAAGAAAAAAACCAAAAAATTCTTATTTGAGGATACAAGAAATCAATCGATTGATTTGAGATTTGATTGTCATAGGACTGTAATATCTCTCAGTTCAGGAAAGGATTACCACAGACTTCTTTATCCGTAGTGTTCGAATTTTAATGAGATCTCATATCCGCGGTCCCAAAAATTAGTTAATCTTTTGATATTGGTGTGTGATTTATGTGATTATCAAAAAAACCATTGTGCTGGATTACCTAGGTTTAGTCCCAATCCCATATAGGGTGTGTGAGCGTGGTGTATATTGTGTATATCCGTCATTCCAAGATCCAAAAAATTGGTTAAATTTTTGGGATTAGTGTGTGGTTTGTGTGATTACAAAAAAAAATTGACCCACCACTATAACTATGAGGGACCTTAATGCATGTCTAATAATGAATGATTTAACTGGCGGACCAGCCATGTGATCTATCATTTTTTTTTTGGAAAGTGTTTGGAACATTCAAAATCTGTCCTATTATAGACTTTGTAGTGCATGCATGGCTAGCTGCGCGTTTTTTTTTCCCTTGGACCGGACGTCCGTGTGGAACAAGGCTGATGGCAGCCAAGGAAATTTGTAGCAGGAACATTCCTGCTACAAATTGTTGCAGCAAAATTTCGTCCCATTAATTAAAGCTATAAAAAGAATAGAGGAGCAACAAATTAAATTAAAGAAGCTCATCATCGATCATGGGGGGTCCTCTTTTTGTGGTACTTCTTCAGTTCTTTCTCCTCCTCCTCCCCTCCTGTTATGGCGGCCAATTGCAACATCATCAGTTTCCTTGAACTCCTCCTCATCAATAGCGAAACCAGGTTGTGAAGATAGATGCGGGAACATAACAGTTCCGTACCCGTTCGGTTTTGGAGCTTCAAAATGTTATAGAGCAGGGTTTGGATTAATCTGCAACGACAGTTACAACCCCCCAAAGTTGTTGCACACAGGGTATCTGCAAATTCTCAGTGTTTCAATAGAGGGGCAGCTGCAAATTGTATCCAAGTTAGCTCAAGATTGTTACAACAGCTCTGGTTTTAATATTTATAATGGTGATAAACTCATCGATTTGGAAGGCCCATTCACTTTCTCCGACACAGAGAACAGCTTCACAGTTTTGGGTTGTGACACTGTTGCAACTATCGGCGACTTCCCTTATATGGACAAAATGAGTTGAAATTTCCGTAGTGGGTGTAGCTTGGCATGTAATAGTGAAAATTTTGTGAATAATGGGACTTGCTCCGTTGGGTGTTGCCAGAACTTCATCCCAAAGGGGTACAAGTATTTCGTGATTAGCATCTCCAGCGAAAACAACCACACAGATGTTTGGTCTTTCAATCCTTGCGGTTATGCTTTCCTAGTTGACAAGAAGTCGATAAACTTCTCACTCTCCTATCTTTCCAACGATTTCAACGTCACTACAGGAGAACAACTCCAAGTCGTGCTTGATTGGGCCATAGAGTGGAGTTATCAGAATACAACAACAACAACAACAAAGAACCGATCGTGTCGGGCTGAACCTAGTTATGCATGCGGCAATAACAGCTATTGCGATTACTCTAAGAATGGTCTTGGTTACAGCTGCTACTGTGACCTAGGTTACCAAGGGAACCCTTACCTCTCAGACGGATGCCAAGGTAACCTACCTCTCTTACATATCCCTTATCTGTACCATTCTTTTAATTCCTTTGTTTTGTAAGCCTCTTTAATATATATATATATTTTGATAGGATTGTACGTAAGCCTCTTTAATTGTGGTCTAACTTTACATAAAAACAAATTGTGGTCCAAGGCCTGGTTATAATTAATTTCATATTTGTTCTTATTCCCCCTCTCCCCCCCCCCCCCCAAAAAAAAAAAAATCCCTCATTTTGCTTTCGGGTTCAGGTTTTAGTCTCCATATATATCGAAATATTAAAGGGTATACCCAGTGTACGAGGCTCCTGCCACTGCGAGGTCTGGAGAGGGTCGTCATAATGTATGTAGTATTATCCACTTGGTCACAATGGAGCAACCTAACCGTTGCACCAAGGTCCACCCTCATATATATCGAAATATTATGCCTATTAATATTGGTCAAGGAATATTTTGTTTCAGTCCTCATAAACATAAAGTACACACCCTAATGATTATTGATTGGGAGACAAGCAGTTGGTTGGATGTAATTCTTTCTTCAATAAAATTTATCTTTTAGGATTATATCTCCATATAATTTCGCATATATGATATGTTCTACATATATTCATGTATTTACTATAATCTCCATGCAATACAGGGGAAGAGTTTCTACTTAGAGCCATCAGGGTAGGGTAGGGTACGGTAGCACCTCTATGTCTATCTCTCTCCTCCTCACACAATGTCCTTGTACAAGTACCATCCACGGCCCTCTAGGGCCAGTCGCATGGAATTCATTGTGGGACCAATGGATTCCAAGCCTTGAACGGTATTTGTACAAGGACATGATCTGCGCTCTTGTTAATGTAAAATACCGTTTTTGTGGTGCACTGCCCAATACTGAGAACCCTCTCCCATAATACATAAATCTTTACTAAAAATTTAAATATTGGGTATCATAATGAGACATCCAAAATTTTCATTTACAAGACAACTACAATGGCCACTGAAACAACATTTACAACCAAGGTCTAAACCTTTAACTTTTTTATGCTAATCTTTGTTACAGACATAAATGAATGCGAACATGATGCGGATAATAATTGCAGTTACACGGCAATTTGTACCAATCTGCCCGGTAGTTACAGTTGCTCCTGTTCACATGGTTTTCAAGGAGATGAGATGATCCACTACAATGAGTCGATAACTGGGTCTATATCTGGCTGCAAACCCCCAAAGAAGTCTTATAAGAAACAGATCACCATAGGTACGTAATTAATACTCTTATCATTTCTACATTCTATATCTTAATTTTCTACATGCTTTAATTTCCTAATTTCTCTAACTTATGTTGGGTCTTGCAGCTTGTGTCCTAGGCGGTTTGGGATTCTCATTTGTACTCTTTGGTTCCACTTGGTTGCATAAAGTATTGAAGAAAAGAAAGAAAAACAAACGTAAACAGATGTTCTTTCAACGGAATGGTGGTTTCTTACTCCAACAACAAATTTCTTCAGAAGCTGATAATGTTGAGAAAACAAAAATTTTCAGTGAAGAAGAATTGCTGAAGGCTACTGACAATTATAATGAGAACCGAATTCTGGGTCGTGGAGGGCAAGGTACTGTGTATAAAGGTATGTTATCAGATGGAAAAATTGTAGCAATTAAGAAATCCAAAGGAGTTCAAGAAGAAGAAGGCGTCGTAATTGAACAGTTCATTAATGAGGTTGTCCTTCTTTCACAAATTGACCATAGAAATGTTGTTATATTGTTTGGATGTTGTTTGGAGACAGAAGTTCCTCAACTTGTTTATGAGTTCATCCCCAATGGAACTCTTTCTAGTCATATCAATGATAATAGTGGTGAATTCCCTTTTACATGGGATAGTCGATTGAGAATTGCTATAGAAGTTGCAGAAGCACTAGCTTACTTGCACTCAGCAGCTTCTATACCTATCTATCATAGAGATATCAAGTCTACCAATATACTCTTAGATGATAGATATAGAGCCAAAGTATCAGATTTTGGGATTTCAAGGTCAGTGCCAATTGATCAAACTCACTTAACTACCTTAGTTCAAGGGACATTTGGGTATTTAGACCCAGAGTACTTCCGAACAAGCCAATTCACAGATAAAAGTGATGTTTACAGCTTTGGAGTTGTGCTTGTGGAGCTGTTAACGGGGGCAAAGCCTATTTCATCAACTAGATCACAAGAGGAGAAAAGTCTAGTTTCATATTTTATTTGTTCAATGGAGGAGAATAGGCTGTTTGAGATCCTTGATGCTCAAGTTATAAAAGAAGGTACAAAAGAGGACCTTGAGGCAGTTGCTGTACTTGCAATTAGATGTCTGAACATGAGTGGCAAGAAAAGACCTACAATGAAAGAAGTTGCAACAAAGCTTGAGAGATTGAGAGCTTCTCAATCGGAGAATTTATTTGTCAATAAAGAATATGAACAAGATGAGGACTGCTTTATAACTACTGATCAACCAATTGGGCTCTGGCCAGATAGTAGTACTTCAGTTTCAACATCATCTTATTGGACTATGGAGACTAGCGCTTCAGTTCCATTAGATGGCCAGCCATTGCTCCTTAATCCATCTTCTTAGTCTTTGATCACTCATGAACAAGAAAGGGTACTTATACTTATTGTGTTTTGTTTGTCTTCCACTTTTGTGCTATGCCATTTGTGGTTATAGAAATGTTTTAGATGAATAATAAATCATATTGCTTTCGATATTCTTCCTTTATTTTCACTTAATAGTATTAATTTTTTGTTCTTCCCAACATTGATACCACTACGGATCGGCCTCATCTAGTTGGATCGGACGATTTTACCCCCAGTAGCTTGTGTCATCTCACACACACACACACACATAGATTGTGCCCATTATCTCAAGTATTATATACTGTCATGATGTACAATTTAAGGAACTGAGGTACTTGTGGTTGTATAATTCAAGTTTATGATCTTACGCTGCTTTATCTCCTCCCTTGATATCTCAATGCCATAAGAATTTTCTAGGACTTTACAAATTTGGTTCTCTCTGTTTCAAGTAACATATTTACCACCCTCAATTTTCTTAAAATGATCTAGTACGTGTTAGAGCTTCCCTACAATTTTATGCATTTAACATTTTGATTTCTATATTACTGAGTCATGAATTCTCATTTCCAAGTACTATGGGAGTATAATATCATCAAATGCTTTGGTGGCAATATATGTATAAAATACACATATGTGGACTGCATGATAGAAACTAAGTAGTACAAACTTCAAAGTCAACCTGTATTTACTTGATCTATACTCAAAAAACACAATAAAATACTATTCAGATCTGAAATTATTTAGCTTATATAGATTGCAATCTATCAGGAATACCAGAGCTCATTCCCATTTCTATTTTTCTTTTCCAAGTACTATGGCAGTATAATATATCATCAATAGCTTTGGTGGCATTATATGTATAAAATACACATATGAGGACTGCATGATGGAAACTAAGTAGTACAAACTTCAAAGTCAACCTGTATTTTTTGAAACTAATGAATTTTTCCCTCAAAGAACTGTTGATTCTTCTACTTTGAACCTAGAAGAGTCCAAACTTGAGAATAGAAGACCTTCCCTGGTTCATTCATTTTCCGATGGATCGAATTCTTTTTCTGGACCTAAGCGATAGAAAGAGATAAAAAGTCAGACACCAATACAGCAACAAGGAAGTTGATCTCATGAAAATTACAGCAACAAGGAAGCTAATGGGTAGTCCTCTTATGGTGCTTCAGCTACTCCTCTTATGGCCAATAGCAACATCATCCTTGAATTCCTCAATGGCATTACCTGGTTGCCAAGACAAATGTGGGAACATGACAGTTCCTTACCCGTTCGGATTTGGAGCTGCAAATTGTTACAGAAAAGGGTTTCGTCTAACTTGCAATGACACTCATTACAATCCCCCAAAGTTGTTCTTGTGGCACAAGGAAGTTCTGAATGTTTCATTAGAAGCTAGGGCAGGTGCGAATCCAATCCTTTTTAGCTCAAGATTGTTACAAGAGGTCTGGTAGCCAGTTATTTCGGTATGAACCTTACTTCAATTTGAGTGGAACTTTCACATTCTCTGACACAGAGAACAGATTCACAGTTCTGGGTTGCGACACTACAGCATCCATCGGTGTATTTGGTTTCACTTCTCTATTCCCTGTCAGTCCTTTACGGTCTGAGGTGTTTGGTTGATGTTGTCCCCAGCAAAGACTAGTTGAGACTAAGATCAATTTTGGTTCCTCCCTTTTGTTGCTTTTGTTACGCGGGCATGGGGAGGAGAGATCATTTGTTCTTTAACTGTCCATTCTCTTTCCAGAATTGGGTGGACATTTGTAAGCTCTGCACCCCTCGCTCCTTGTAAAACGCCAGACTTGAGTGTTGTTCGGGAGGCTGAGTGGAATGCTAAGTCATTTCAAGGTGACTCCATTGATAGTATTGCTACACTTGTGTTTTGCTGCACTATATCCCAGATTTGGCAGGTTAGGAGCTTTTTCCTCCCACATGTTCAGGAACAAGTCTCGGACCACGTGGTGTAAATATATTGATTTAGGCTGAGTGGATTTCTAAGTCATTATTATACTTGCTGGGCAGATGATCGAGCTTCTCTAGGAACATAGCTGGCTTTATTGGCTTATCTAACCAAGTGGTGTAAGTATATTGATTGAGGCTTCTGGCATGTGTATTTGTATGTTTGTAACACAAAGGAAAAATTTTACCACTATGTACAAAAAAGGAAGTGTTAGATTTCGATTTTGAGAGTTTCAGTAGTTAGAAGTGTTAGATTTCGATTTTCCACTATGTACAAAAAAGAGATGTAGATTGTTGTATCAGTGAATGTAAATAAAGTTTTTTTTCTTCATTTTCCTTTCGTTTTGGCCCATCATGCCCCTATGAGTTCCATTGTGCCCAGAAAAGAAAAGAAAAGAGTCAGTCATGACGTTGGAACTTGGAATCCTCCGGTCCACTGTTGTAGAGAGAAAAGATAGAGGTTGTTACAGCCAATTTGTAGTTGCAGAACAGAGCTTTACCATTATTTTCACCGATTTAGGAATTTGACTAGTGATTTTATCTGAATTCGTTTTCCCTTTCTGGATCTGGCAACACTACAAATCAAGGCGACACAATAAACGGAATTCATGCTTTTTCTTAATCCCCCTTCAAGAGTTATGTGGATTTGTCCCCTACCCAAGAAGAAGGGAAAAAAAAAAGTCAACACAGCCAAACCCCAACGAGAAACCCAAAGTTGGATTGAAGTGTCTGATTCGAGTTCCATTTTGTAGATAAAAAGATTAAGATGTTGAATCGGTGAACTGTAAACAAAGGAAGAGTTTATGCACATTATTTGTACTTGTCTCTTTTCATCCATTTCTCTTTTGCCTAGGGTTGTAAACGGATCGGATTCGGCTCAGATAGTGCTATATCCTCATTCGATTAGCTATCGGAGGGATTCGGATAGTGCTAAACGGATACGGACACGGATACGGATAAGATATTTTATCCGTTTATATGTAAATATAGCTTTTATGGATAGCTATAGTCTATCTGTATCTGCATCCGTTTAGCTTTCGAACGGATTCGAATAATACTAAGCGGATACGGGCACGAATACGGAAACGGATTTTGGCTATTCTTTTACACCCCTACTTTTGCCCCAGCTTCCCCTCCTGTTGTGATCAAAATCAGTTTTGAATCATGTGGTTTCATGTCTAAATTTTTATCAGATGAAATATAGAGTAACCCAACAAAGAAAAGGGTCAAATTGGAATTTGGAACCTTCTTTTTATCTTCTACTACTACTACGAGAGAGGAACTTATTAGAAGTTTAAGATTGCACAAGTGGCAAGGGAAGATCTCTTTTAATTTGAAATGAGCATTGAGAAGATATCCCTATAAGGGTTTCAGATGGGCAAAATGAAGAAGTTCCACTGTGATCATTCAAAGTTTGCGGTTTCATGGCCGCCATCATCTTTATCAGATTCAATGTTCCCCAAGAAAGAAAAGGGTCATTTCACTCATTTGGAAACCCCTCCCGAAAGAGAAAGAGACGTTACTGGATCAGAGAGATTTTGGAGAAGATGAGAGCATTTTGTTAATTATGCCATAACAAAGGTATAACTATACATTACATTCTTCAATTTCAGATCCATTAGCATTTAATGCATGAAGTTAACAACATGGACTTAAATGGCTTTAGGTTGAAGTTAACTCGGTTTCATAGGTTTCCGAGACGAGTTGAAGGGAGAATTTATAAAATCCCTGGATTAGACTAGATTTGGATGGTTTCGACCATATTTCGGTGGTTTTGACACATATGTCCATCAAAACTAGGGGAAACTTGGCTAGAAACGAGGACAGATATGTATTTATGCCAAAAACCAGGTCAGACATAAAGTAAATGTTTTTGTATTTGTATTTTATTTATTTAAGATATTATTAATAAATAAGCAAACACCTCCTATTTGAACCCAATAAAAATAGTTAAAAAATCAAATTCCAAAAGAAAAAAAGTCAACCTCCTAGGTCAAGAACAAAAATTGGATTTTCGACGGTAGGTGCAATTTTTAACTTTCTAATATTGGGGTTTTTCTCATATTTAAAAATTTCATAAATCTTAATATAGTAAAACATTGTTAAAAAACCAAAATTACGGTAAAATATTCATTTGTTTTGACGCCCAAAAAAATATTTTCATTCAGAGCAATTTTGACAGCACACACATCAAATTAAGTTTGATCGGTACATAACTCCTTCAATATAAATCAGATTGAAGTAATCTTGAACTTGTTGGAAAGCTATCAAAAGCTTTCTAACAAATCCAAAATTGCTTAAATCTCATTTATATTGAAGGAGTTATATTCCGGTCAAACCGTATTCGATACCATGTCCAAGAACAATATACAATATCAAACTTGGATCAAAACCACAAGTATACTTTTAGGCTACGTTTGGTAAATGTCTAACAAAGAAGCGGGCGTTCTTGACTAAGAACGTTCTTTTGCGTTCTTTGTTTAGAACGGCGTTAGAGACCAAAAATGACTGTTTGTAACGGTCTCAAGAACGCTGTCGAACGAAAATGGTGTTTGGTAAAACTGTTCTTCCCTATTTGATGTTAATTACAAAATTGCCATTTCCTTCTAAATTACACCAATAAATACTTGTAAAATTCTTTTCTCTCTTACCTACCTTGGCATAAAATTAAAATATCTCATTAACATAACCAAAGTAATTATAAAAATATACCAAATTTAGAAAATGCCATTAAAATTGGGTTCTTATGTGGATTAGTGTCATAACCGACAATGCTATGAACAGTTGAATAAAAATTGGGCCTTGGTGGATTCGACCATCCCCTTGGAACATGGTCATGTTCCAAGTGCTCTACCAATTTGAGCTAAAGACCCATCAAGTACTCATTGATTAGGGGACACAGGATAAAGTATTGTTAATTAATTTCTGTGTTCTTCCCAAGTAGTACTTCCACTATTTTTTTTGTGGTAAGGTGGTACTTCCCACTAGGACCACCAGTCTATACATGCAAAAACATACAATCGGTCGGCTTGTAGAGAATGGATCCATCACAACCCTATAATTCGAAATCACTAATGATGGTGGCACTGCTGTTCCAACGAAATGGATCCATCACAACCCTATAATTCAAAAATCATCTATTAGGCAAGGAAGGAAAGATAATAAGGATTTCATAGTAGTATAGTAATGAGATGAGCTTATAGCATTTTATTATCTTGAATTTTATGAAGCGAGACCAACATAAACCCATGCACGATAAGTTTACTTTTCATATCCAACGAGTTCGAGTCAAAACAAGCAAGGAAAGATAATACAATGTAATATCCAATGAAACTCCATGAATTCCATGAACAACAGAGACCCACAATCTCAACTTACAACATAATCAAGAGATCATCTCGCTCAAAAAATTTAAATGTTCTTTTTTTTTTTTTGAAGAAATAAAAAAGCAAATAGAGAAGAACACTCGACTCGCATTACCATAGAAGGATAAAATCATAAGGAAGAAAATCGATACAAAATTTATTCAAAATTTATTCAAAATCAAGAATACAAAGCAATTTCTATTCAGGTAAATAGAGAAAACAAAAAAAAACCCAACTAAATCGAGTAATAAAACCATTACAAAGAGAGAGCAGAGCTACGAGATCCGCTACCTTACGAGAGAGAGTGGAGAGAGAGAGTCACCTTCACACTGCTAGCTTGCGCACAGTGGTCGTGGTAGAGAGGATCACGCAGAATCCTTCAAGTTGTTGCTCCAAATCCCGAGACAAAAAAGCTGAAGTGAGGGAAAGAAGCGAGACAGAGAGATAATAAAATCATCACGAGAGAAGGAAAGAAGAAAGGCGCAAAAGCAAGAATGGAATGACTCAAAGATAATAAAATCCCCAAAATCCATTATACCCATAACATCCATACCTAAAAAACAAACCAGAAAATTCACATTATGTATGAATAAAATCCCCAAAATCCCTAACATCCATTCCTAAAAATCCAGACCTAAAAATCAATTTTCTCAACAAATCCATAATCATACCTTTCGGCTGAATCCTTCAAATTTTAGGAATTCAGACTGGTCGATCATCACAAAATAACGATCGAGAGAGAGGGGGCAGAGAGAGACAGAGAGATAGCGAGATAGAGAGTGAGAGAGGGAGAGAGAGCGAGACACAGAGAGAGTGAGAGAGAGAGCGAGATAAAGGGTGAGAGAGGAAGCGATAGAGAGAATGGAAGAGAGAGCGTGAGGGAGAGAGCGAGAGAGAGATAGAGGGCATGGTACCGCGGTTCTTTTATGGGGTGGTCTCCTTCGTTTCCCCTTCTCTTCCCCTCCTCTTCGCAAGTTTCTTTCTCAAGCATCGGACGATTCACGGGTTTTGCTCGATATTTGCTCAAGCTTTTCGTTCTTTGTTCTTTGCAGACCGTCTCAAGGCGGGCCTGAAGAACGTTCTTTGGCAAAAATCCACCGGTTCGTTCTACAAAGAACAAAAAAGCGACCCGGCAAGCCAAACATAAAATGGCGTTTTTTTGTTCTTTTTGAACAAAAGAACTGTTCAGAACACTGTTCTGAACGTTACCAAACGCACTCTTAGTGTTCTCTATGTGAAACTAATGCATGGATTGGGTTTAAAATATAAAAAATAGGCAACACAACAAGAATCAGGGCAAATAACACAACTTTTGGACTTTGAAACCAAGGTTCGAGTTAGCTTGGAGAAAGTCCCAGGTTTCGATCGAGATATGGTCGAAACCAAGACGAACTCGGTTTCTGGTTAGTCGAAACCTGAATTTTAGAACCTTAGGTATGTGAAATTTTTAATGGATGCATGCGAAATTGTCAAAACCTTAGCGGGTACGAGGAAAATTGGGTGCATTTTAAGGGATAGTGTATTGAACCATCCCACCAAAAAAGATAAAGAGTTGGTGATAAGGGATGGGAGAATAAACTAAGGATAATATTACTTTAGAGGGTAGGTCCTCCTAGAAGAGAGAATAGGAAAGAGATTTTAATTCTTCATATCCATTCTTAACTACGCATGGCTTATATATAGCCTTTACATATCATTATCTTCTAGATGATTCCATATTACTATAGCTGGCATCATACCCTTAAACCCAACCGAAATTACATGACTTTCCCAAATCCCAACAGAAATCATACGAAGTGTGTGAGCTTGGTTGAACGTGTCTTTGCTCTGGTACTCCTGCGTAGTGGAGCATTCGTGGTGTCCCCACCAGTCACCTCAGCTCTGCTATCATGAGCAGCTGGCATCGTATCAGTTGGCTTTGTATTGTTGAATACTGGGCTTCCACAATTCTGGTTGCATCCAACGTCAAGACATTTTCTTACCAAAAAAAAAAAAAAAACGTCAAGGCATTCCTTTTTATTTGCCTTTTGGCTTGTAACAAATTTTCCATCGTATATGTATATATATATTTTTTGGGTAATACCATCGTATATTTTGAACAGTTCATTTCCTGCTGCTTGCAGACTTTATTCAAGTTAACCATTTGTAAATGCTGAGTAACATTTTTTTATTTTGAAGCTCTTCTTTTATTATTTATTTAAAAAATTTTAATTTAGCCTTTTAAAGTCAATTATTGTTAACATACCTTAGCAAAGGTGTGTTCTAGCCATCTTGCATAAAAAAAAAAGCTGTGTTGTGTGCGTGGGTTTAGTCTCACATCGGGTGTGTATTGTGTATATTCGCCATTTCACAGTGCTAACAGTCGATTAGCCATTTGAGATTGGTGTGTGGTTTGTGTGATACACTTTCATCAAAACAAAAAAAAACAAAAAAAAAAACGTAAGAGACTATTATAAAACATCTATAATGTTAGGAAGAGAATAGGTATGCTGTCAGTTTTGGTAAGTAAGCAGCGTACGTCAATAATTAATGAATTTTCCCTCGAAGAAGAATGACTGACTCTTCTACTTTGAACCTTGAAGATTTAAAACTTGGGCATAGAAGACCCCCCTGGTTCATTCATTTTCTGTGTGAATTCTTTTTTCCCACTTGCAATACATTGCTATGGACTCAAAGATGACTATGCCAATTGTTAAAGCAGTTTACCCGGAAAAAAACAAAAAAATTTTTTAAAGCAACGGTGGTTACGTGGTTGGTTGTCTACGAAATTGACCTGGTAAGGGTGTTTGATTAGAACACCTAAGTCCATCACCTGGAAGGCTCAAATTGAAAATCGATCATTTTGATACCTAGGAGATGATCTGGATGTACATTATATTACAATTTTAAACTTAAAGTCAATCATAATGCATTGGCATGTAGTTCCATGTATGTCCATGCACGCCTACTTATATTCCCAACACTATGCTGAGATCACTTTTAATTTTTTTTTGATGATTTGTTTTGTCATACCACAAATTTTGTTTGAGTTGAAATTTGAAATATATGCAAAGAATAAAGAACCTTGGAGTATACTTGTCCACAAAATTTCATCTCGATCACATACATGATAGAAGTATGTACTCGACCATAGCTTGGTTATGTGGATCCACCAAAGAACCTTCTCCCTAAAATAATTCCTATGTTGTTTTGACCACCTCCCCCACAAAAGATCACAAATCATACCATCATTGAGAGGATATTCAATTTCAGAAGGTATAATTCACATACACCTTCATTTACCTCCGCACGATTTTAGGGCCTTTTCAGATTCATTCAAGCCGATTCAGCGTTGACCGATTTCATCACCGCTTAAGCATTTTTAAAAACCCTGGCGACGACTCAAAGTCACTTCTGAAACTAATATTCCTCGTTTTAAAGACCCAGTCGCCATGTGATCTATCTTCGTTTTCGATAGGATTTGGAACGTTCAAATTCTTAGACTTGACTTGTTCCACTCGCTACAAGATTCTTAATTAAGTTATAAAAGGATGATCAAAAGTATTAGACACATTAGTAAAGCTAAGACAAATTAAACTTAAAGAAGCTTATTATGATCATGGGTCTTTTTGCGGTGCTTCAGTTCCTCCTCCTCCTATTATGGCGGAGGCCAGTTGCAACATCAGTCTACCTGAATTCCTCAACGATTGCGATAGCGATGCAAGGTTGTCAAGATAAATGTGGAAACATAACAGTTCCGTACCCTTTCGGTTTTGGAGGTTCAAACTGTTACAGACCAGGGTTTCAATTAATCTGCAACTATAGTTACAACCCCGGTCCAAAGTTGTTATCGGGTATCTGGAAGTTCTTAATGTTTCATTAGAGGGGCAGCTGCAAATTGTATCCGATTCAACTTTTGATTGCTACAGCAGCTCTGGTAGTAGGCGTAATTCTTATCGACCTACCTACAATTTGGATGGCCCTTTCACCTTCTCTGACACGGAGAACAGATTTACAGTTCTAGGTTGTGACACTGTAGCATCCATCAGTGACTCAACCCTTGGGAATTTCAGTACCGGGTGTAACTTGGTGTGTAATAGTCAAAATTTTGTGGCTAATGGTACTTGCTCCATTGGATGTTGCCAAACCTTTATTCCAAAGGGTTACAAGTATTTCTACATGAGCATCTTCAGCAACAACAACCACAAAGACGTTTGGTCTTTCAATCCCTGCGGCTATGCTTTCTTGGTTGATAAAAAATCATCTTTAAACTTCACACGATCCGATCCTGGCAACTATTTCTATTTCACTGTAGGAAATCTCACAGTCGTGCTTGATTGGGCAATAGAGTGGAGTGATCAGAGCAAAACAAAGAACCAGTCATGTCTGGACGAACCTAGTTATGCATGCGGCAATCACAGCTATTGCTACGACTCCAAGAATGGTTTTGGTTACAGCTGCAATTGTGCCAAAGGTTACCAAGGGAACCCTTACCTCCCAAATGGATGCCAAGGTAATTAACCCTCTCTCTCTCTCTCTCTCTCTCTCTCTCATCCCTTTTCTGTGCCAATTTTTAATTCCTTAATTTGTTTTGTAAGCCTTTAATTGTGCTCTAACTAACGCTTGGACGGCTTGGTTATAATTAATGCATATTTTGTTCCTTAACCCGGCCCGGCCCCTGAGTCAGTACTAGAAATTCTCAATCCTAACCCGTCCTTAGGGCCAAGATATCTCAATCCAAGACGGATTTGGGCCATCAGTGCCAAACTTGCACTCCTACCAACGGTTGTTGCTAGGGAGACATAAGCACTCAAGCTTCATTATAAAACCCAGTCTTGAGCTCTTGGTTGGATGTAGTTATTCGTCAATAAATTTTAAGTGAAAATGTTTTATGTCTGGAACGTGGCCTACACTAATTTTAATTTTCGTATGGCTGACTCTCTCTTCCCCCTATGAAGTTATTGGGGGAGGAGAGACAAAGACCGAAGCAACACTCCCAGAGGATAGAAAACTTCATCCCAAAATTTAATTTTTAAGAATATATCTCCATATAATTTCCCATTTAAGATATTCTACATATTTACACGTATTTACTATAATCTCTATATAATACATAGCTTCCTTTGTGTCTATCTCCCTTTGCATGTGAAATGACCTCGTTGCCCTCCTATCTACGATCCCGTTTTATCGCACATCGCTGGTGCGCTTCCCTATGCTATTTGCCCGAACAACCATTTCCCATGATAAATAAATCTTCACTGAAAGAGTTAAACCAAAATGTTTGGCAACATATATGACATCTAAAAATTTCATTTACAACATTTACAACCAAGTATGTCTAAAATCTTTTATGCTAATCTGTGTTGCAGATATAAATGAATGTGAGGATCCACGGCTTAACAATTGCAGTGACAATTGTACCAATCTGCCCGGGACTTAACATTGCTCTTGTCCATCTGGTTTTCAAGGAGATGGGTTGTACAATGGGTCACGCTGCGTCAAGAAGTTTAATACGATACTGGTCACCATAGGTAATACTTATATCATGTCTACATTCTACATCTTTTCTACATGCTATTGGCTTGTAGGTTTGGGTGCTAATGGGTACTCATTTACCCACTTTTAATTTACTTCTACCTACCAAGTTTCTGGTGAGGGTAATAATTTCCTAATTTCGATCTCTAACATTATTGGGTCTTGCAGCTTCTGTCCTAGGTGGTTTGGGATTCTCATTTGTCCTCTTTGGTTCCACTTGGTTCCATGAAGTATTGAAGAAAAGAAAGAAGAACAAACTCAAACAAATGTTCTTCCAACGGAATGGTGGTTTTTTATTCCAACAACAAATTTCTTCAGAAACTGATAATGTTGAGAAAACAAAAATTTTCAGTGAAGAAGAATTGTTTCTTACTCAACAACAAATTTCTTTAGAAATAATGTTGAGAAATCAAAATTTTCAATGAAGAAGAATTGCAAAAGGCTACCGACAACTATAATGAAAATCTAATTCTGGGTCGTGGAGGGCAAGGTACTGTGTATAAAGGTATGTTATCGGATGGAAAAATTGTAGCAATTAAGAAATCCAAAGGAGTTCAAGAAGAAGAAGGCGTCATAATTGAGCAGTTCATTAATGAGGTTGTCCTTCTTTCACAAATTAACCACAGAAATGTTGTTAAATTGTTTGGTTGCTGTTTGGAGACAGAAGTTCCTCTACTCGTTTATGAGTTCATCCCCAATGGGACTCTTTCTAGTCACATGCATGATAACTGTGATGATCAGTTCCCCTTTACATGGGATAGTCGCTTGAGAATTGCTACAGAAGTTGCAGAAGCACTAGCGTACTTGCACTCATCAGCTTCTATACCTATCTATCATAGAGATATCAAGTCTACCAATATACTCTTAGATGATAGCTAGATATAGAGCCAAAGTGTCAGATTTTGGGATTTCAAGGTCAGTGCCAATTGATCAAACTCACTTAACTACCTTAGTTCAAGGGACATTTGGGTATTTAGACCCAGAGTACTTCCGAACAAGTCAATTCACAGATAAAAGTGATGTTTATAGCTTTGGAGTGGTGCTTGTGGAGCTGTTAACGGGGGGAAAAGCCTATTTCAACAACTAGATCACAAGAGGAGAAAAGTCTAGTTTCATATTTTATTGATTCAATGGAGGAAAATAAGTTGTTTGAGATCCTTGATACTCAAACTGTAAAAGAAGGTATAAAAGAGGACCTTGAGGCAGTTGCTGTAATTGCAAATAGATGCCTGAAAATGAATGGCAAAGAAAGACCCACAATGAAAGAAGTCGCAACGAAGCTTGAGGGATTGAGAGGTTCTCCATCAAAGAATTTGTTTGTTCAAGAAATTAAACAAAATGAGGACTGCAATATACTTGAACCAATTGGTCTATGGAATACTAGTACTTCATTTTCTACATCATCTCTTTGGACCATGGAGACTAGTGCTACAATTCCATTAGATGGCCAACCATTACTACTTAATCCATCTTCTTAGTCTTTAACTCAGGAACAAGAAAGGGTATTGGTCTATGTATTTGGTTTCACTTCTCTTAAACCTCGTCAGTCCTTCACGGTCTGAGGTGTTTGGTTGATGTTGTCCCTAGCAAAGATTGACCAGCTGAGACCGAGACCGGCCTATATACTGGGCTTCCACATTTCTGGTTGCATCAAACGTCAAGGCATTCCTTTTTATTTGCCTTATTTGGCTTGTAACAAAATTTCCATCGTATATTTAAATTGGTTCATTTGCTGCTGCTGCTGGCATACTTTATTAAGGCCCCATTTGTAAATGCTGAGTAACATTTTCTCGAACATTTATTTTGAAGCTCTTCTGGAGGGTATAATTGGAGTTAGATATAAGTGATCAAATTATTACTGTGTTATTGAAGCACACTTCATGAATGTTTTTATGTCTCTTATTTCACACCATTAAAGCTTTGACAGAGTCAACGGGATATATGTATTAAATATATGGGATTGAGTTCTTTGTCCGGTTGCGTAGCGAACATTGGCAGTCTTTATAAATGAAGACGAAGTTGTTGGAGACATGGGGGTCCATGTGCTTGTATCACTGAGAATTTACCTAGTCCACGAAAACTAATTTGCATTTACGGGGATTAAAAAGGAAGTTTGGGGTATAGAGCTTGAGTAAATCTAGGGTAAATATAGATGAGTGATAGTAATTAACCCATAAATCTTTGGTATCAATCTACTATAGAAGTATAGATCCCCTCTTCCCTCTCCCCCCCCCCCCCCCCCCTCCCCCTAAAAAAAAATTCATGGGTTGACGTTCTTTTTGGGGTAACATGGCCCCAGAGGGCGCGGGGCAACAAAAGCAGCATCATGGGAATGGGTTGATCATTTTACCTCCTTTTATGTCTAGGCGCGTGAGCGATACACTTTCCATGGAGAACTTTTCTCTAAAATTATTTAACGTTTTCTATATCACTTCTCATCATAGATGGCAAGATTACTCTCCCCCACCCCAAGCAAAGAAATAAGAAAATCATAGTGGGTAATGGTGTTGGACTTCCAAGTTTTCTCTTGTCCAATTTGTAGCTACTTTACAGTTTACACTAAGAATTTAGCAGGAGACAAAAGGATGTTAATGAGCATTGTGAAGGATTATTAAGAACATGGGAATGTTGTGGAGGGATGCAGTTAGGAATAAAAAGTTTTGGGTTTGAGCATCATACTGTAACTGAGATGTTTTAGTGAAAAAGAAAGGTTAAGGACTTAGAAAATTAAGCTTTGGCAGAATAGAGATAACTGACAGAACAGAAATTTGCAAAGAGTATGAAGAAAAAGAAAATTAATTTAGGAAACTAGTAGCAAACTATGGAAGGGTAGAAGAGAGACATTATAGCCTGGTGCTCCTAGGGTTTCAATCATGGGGGGAGGGGGGGTGCTTCCAACTCAAATTCAAAATGGCATTTATTTAACTAGTAAGCCAGCAAAAAAAATCAAATAAATAATTTTGTGAAAGATTGATTACTTAATAATCTGCTGATACATAAAATTCATTCAGAGAAATTGTTATGATCATCCATGGGACACAAACACGAAGTTAGAAAAATTATAGTTCCAAATAAATTGCTCCAAATTTAAACACAAAAAACACCACTACCCCTTTCCATTCCCCTCTAAATCAACACTAAAAACTCATGAATTCGTTGACGCTTTACATGAAGATTTCCTTCAAGCGGTAGATTGTAGTGTTTCAGTAAGCCATCGACAGTGGCTTCTTCACAATATTGTAGGTCCAACCTTGTCACTGGAGGGTTCGGTGAGCGGAGTCGCTGTTGGTTCAGAGGCCACGTAATGACCGAATTGGGAGGCCGAGAAATGGAGTTCAATAACATTGCATTGCAATTAACGTCCAAATCTTTAATCTGTTCCTCAAGTTGGTCGAACCGATTATTAATATGATTTAACAAATCTTCGAATCGGTACTTCATCCGGGCAGCCATGTTATGTAGAGCCTGCGAGATTGAAGGAAACGCAGCATTTCGTACTCCCATCTGCTGAGGAAACAATTGGAGGTTTTGAGAAGGAAACTCAAGATCATCCATAGCCCTACCCACTTTCCCTTGACGGAAGGTTGAAGCCTTGAAGGTGAGAGATCAGAGAATGAGAGAAGACTTAAATAGACCTAAGCAGTGATTCCGTCCCTATAAATGACCTAAGAAGAAAATAAAAGGGAATTTTCGAAATTACCCCAATCCTAATTTATCGTTTTAGACTACTTATCTGGATAATCTCCTAGATAATTGAGTTGAGTTTGTGTCATATTAAAAGTTAAAAACCTGTTTTATATCAGAAGATGTAGTGGGATAAGAAGATAAAGATAAGTACTCCTTAATTGTTGGAGTACAAATCAATAAAAATAAAAACAAAGCTATGATGTTCATCGCCAAAGAGAATTGCACCTTAATTGTTGGGATATAAAACTAAGGAAACGGAGTTTTAGAAAAAATCCAAACCCAAATTTGCGTCAAAGGCATTTGTCACTTATCCGATCTCACCATTAAATCTTAATTTGCTTTATTCATTTATTCGAGTACAAATCAAAGCTCTTATTATTATCCACAAAAAAAAAAAAAAAAAAAAAAAAAGAAGCAAGCTCTAGTGGTAGAATCTAAATCAGGATTTTAGTAAGCGGCATCAATCTCTGCCTACCGGTCAGGATCGGTCCTATTTTCTTGAAAAAAAAACTTTATTTTATTTTATTTTATTTTCATTTTTACGCTGATCGTACCGATCCGATAACGATTCCTCAAACTATGGTTTCACTCTCCAAACTCACCATCTATTCCTAATTTGCTTCTTCCATTTGTCATTCATCCGTTCTTAGTATCCAATTTTAATTTGCTTATTTCTGTTTATTTTTCCCATTGCGAATTTAAATTGTTAATTTTTTTAGAATGAAACGGTGTATTTGGATTATGTAGATTTCTTAATGTGAGGCTGCAACTCAACACTCATAGACCGAGTTGAGGTTTTGAAAAAACAAGTGACATTGGGGTGTTTTCGGAAGTTCATTTTTATTTTCTTCTTCGGTGGCATAACCAATAACTAACTATGGGGATTGAATAAATCTTTTTGAAATAGAAACTAGTGGGATGTAAAACAAATTTGAAACCTACCTATCTTATAAATTCAGTTCTTATCTAGTGGATCTAAGAAATTATCTCATATTTAAATTTTAGGGAAATGATCTTGGTGGTGTTTCACACGGATCAATGATATAATCTTATACTCCTAATTCCATAAAGATGGTTCATCTATCATCCTAGGGTTCTCAAACCCCTCCTAGGGTTTTAGTATGTCCACCTATAAAGGACAGTTCACCCACCATCCTAGGGTTCACAAACATTCCTAGGATTTTTGTATATTCCAAAATACCCCTCCATGGTTTGTAATCTTGGTATCGTGTCTCGGATCCGTGTATTGGGATAGGTATCACCAAGAATCGAGCCAAATATTACACATTTGCCCTTGTTTTTCTTTAAAAAAAAAAAATTATCTTTTTGACCTTTTACTATTGTCCGTACAAGTGTATCGTATTGATCTCAGTCGATACTGATCCGATCCAGCCAAAAAAAATACCCATATATCTTTGGTCTCAATCTACTATAAATCCCCTCTTCCCTCTCCCCCCACCTCAAAAAAATACCAATATATCTTTGGTCTCAATCTCCTATAGATCCCCTCTTCCCTCTCCCCCAATCAAAAAAATAAAAAAAAATTATTGGGGCGTTCTTTTTGGGGGCAGCATGGCCCCAGAGTGTGCGGGGGCAACAAGAACACGTATGTTGGCATCATTTGAGCGGAATGGTCATTTTGCCTCCCTTTATATCTAGACGTGTGGGCGATACACTTCCCAGGGAATCCTTTTCTCTAAAATTATTTATTGCTTTCTATATCACTTCTTTATATCTACATAGTACATGTACCAATGACTAATAACTGACTTCTTTTCAATGGCCTAGTTGACAAGGTATCAATTGAAGTGTCGGCAGATGACAGTCCACATATAATGGAGATACATGTGCTTTGGACAGTGGCAGGTTCACGTTCACGTATGTGAGCGTATGAAAACGGTTCACAGCTGTCAAGATGGAATCCATTCCATCTAGATCCCATATGGTGGATCCCATCTTGACGCTTGTGAGCGGTTCTCATGCTCTCATGTACGTGAACGTGAGCTGGACTCCTTTGGACCACTGAATTTACTCATTGTCGATAAAAGCTTTCCCTCAATAATTGTTTGTTTCTGTGAAATAGAGAATGGTAACGTACGAGGTTATACAGGGAGTGGGCCGGGTGGGTATGCCAGCTTTTGGTAAGTTAGCAGTGTACATCAATCGAAGCTCACAGTGCTGGATATAGGAGGGCAAGAGAGTCTTTTGCTAGTAGGAGGTGAGAGGATGACACATGCTGGCACCCTGCCTTGTTCCAGTCGATATTATTTGAAACTAATGAATTTTCCCTTGAAGAAACGGTTGCTTCTTCTACTTTGAACCTAGAAGAGTCCAAACTTGAGGTAGAAGATCTCCCTTGGTTCATTCATTTTCTGATGGATCGAATTCTTTTTCTGGACCTAAGCAATAGAAAGAGATAAAAAGTCGATACAGCAACAAGGAATTTAATCTCATGAAAATTACAGCAACAAGGAAGCTAATGGGTAGTCCTCTGATGATGCTTCAGCTCCTCCTGTTATGGCCAGTTGCAACATCTTCCTTGAATTCCTCAATGGCATTACCTGGTTGCCAAGACAAATGTGGGAACATAACAGCTCCTTACCCATTCGGGTTTGGAGGTGCAAATTGTTACAGAAAAGGGTTTCGTTTAACTTGCAATGACACTTTTTACAATCCCCCGAAGTTGTTCTTGTGGAAAAAGGAAGTTCTAAATATTTCATTACAAGGGCAGGTGCGAATCCAATCCTTTTTAGCTCAAGATTGCTATAAGAGTTCTGGCAGTCAGTTATTTCGGTATGAACCTTACTTCAGTTTGAGTGGAACTTTCACATTCTCTGACACAGAGAACAGATTCACAGTTCTGGGTTGCGACACTATAGCATCCATCGGTGGATTAAGTCACTCAAACTTCCGCAGTGGGTGTAGCTTGGCTTGTAACAGCGGAATTGTTGTGAATAATGGGTCCTGCTCCATTGGCTGCTGCCAGACTTTCATCCCAAAGGGTTACAAGTTCTTCAACATAAGCATCACCAGCAATTACAACCACACCAAAGTTTGGTCTTTCAATCCCTGCGGGTATGCTTTCCTGGTTGACTACAGTTCGCTAAACTTCTCATTATCATATCTCTTCAGCGATTTCAGCGTTACTGTAGGACGACAACTCCCAGTCGTGCTCGACTGGGCAATTGAGTGGACAACAAAGACCCAATCATGTCAGAACGAAGCTAGTTATGCATGCAGCAAGAACAGCATTTGCGATTCTTCCAAGAATGGTCAAGGTTATAGCTGCAAATGTTCCCTAGGTTATCAAGGGAACCCTTACCTCCCAGAAGGATGCCAAGGTAAAACTCCCTCTCTCATCCTTTACCTGAATGAAATGGTCACTGAGTGATTCTGAGGGGGGGGGGGGGGTTTTGTTGAGGAGTGTTTGGTAACATGAAATTGTTTCTACGCTTCTCCCTTGTCAAATCCCTAAACCTTATCTTCCTCTTTACCTTGGCCTTGGCCTTTGCCTTCATCATTGGCCATTCGACTCTGCAACTCACCTCCCTCTTTCCTTACTCTTCCAACCCTCCTTCCAAGGGACCATATCTCCATCAAGCATTTCATCAAACGTCTGTTGTGCCAAATAAATTCTGTCGTGAGTTACCATAGGGCACTGTTGATGTATATAAGAACCAAGGTCTAAACCTGTTTTATGCTAATTTGTGTTGCAGATATAAATGAATGCGAGGATCCAAACAATAATCATTGCAGTTCGATTTGTACCAATCTGCCTGGGAGTTACAATTGCTCTTGTCCACCTGGTTTTAAAGGAGATGGGAAGAAAAATGGGGCTGGCTGCATTCCACTTAGAAAGTCTAATCTGATACAGGTCATCATGGGTAATACTCATATCTTATATGCACCCTTAATTGGATCAGAACGTGCAGTTATAATGTAAGCATATTATTCAATTGGATAACTAAATTTATCATCTAGTCAATCCAAAGGACACACACACTATCTATCCAATGATTCAAAATTGTCATTTCATGCTTCTTTGTGTCTCAAAATCAAGTGTTCTATATATGCTCTGCCTAGCTAGCACAATGGCCTGTATACCTACAATTCGATATTGTTTCAAATTCCTAATTTCTTTAACATTTGGTCTTGCAGTTTCTATCCTAGGTGGCTTGGGACTGTCATTTCTACTCTTTGGTTCCACATGGTTGCATAAAATATTGAAGAAAAGAAGGGAGAACAAACTCAAACAAAAGTTCTTCCAACAGAATGGTGGTTTCTTACTACAACAAATTTCTTCAGAAAAAGATAATGTCCAGAAAACAAAAATTTTCAGCGAAAAAGAATTGCTAAAGGCTACCGACAATTATAATGAGAACCGAATTCTGGGTCGTGGAGGGCAAGGTACGGTCTATAAAGGTATGTTATCAGATGGAAAAATTGTAGCAATTAAGAAATCCAAAGAAGTTCAAGAAGAAGGCGTAATTGCACAATTCATTAATGAGGTCGTCCTTCTTTCACAAATTAACCACACAAATGTTGTTAAATTGTTTGGATGCTGTTTGGAGACACAAGTTCCTCTACTTGTTTATGAGTTCATCCCCAATGGAACTCTTTCTAGTCACATCTACGATAAAAGTGCTGAGTTCCCTTTTACATGGGATAGTCGCTTGAGAATTGCTACTGAAGTTGCAGAAGCACTAGCGTACTTGCACTCATCAGCTTCTATACCTATCTATCATAGAGATATCAAGTCTACCAATATACTCTTAGATGATAGCTAGATATAGAGCCAAAGTGGCAGATTTTGGGATTTCAAGGTCAGTGCCAATTGATCAAACTCACTTAACTACCTTAGTTCAAGGGACATTTGGGTATTTAGACCCAGAGTACTTCCGAACAAGTCAATTCACAGATAAAAGTGATGTTTATAGCTTTGGAGTGGTGCTTGTGGAGCTGTTAACGGGGGAAAAGCCTATTTCATCAACTAGATCACAAGAGGAGAAAAGTCTAGTTTCATATTTTATTGATTCAATGGAGGAAAATAGGTTGTTTGAGATCCTTGATGCTCAAATTGTAAAAGAAGGTATAAAAGAGGACCTTAATTGAGCTGGCAGTTGCTATGCTTGCAAATAGATGCCTGAAGATGAATGGCAAGGAAAGACGACCCACAATGAAAGAAGTTGCAACAAAGCTTGAGGGATTAATGAGAGGTTCTCATTTGGAGAATTTATTTGTCAATCAAGAATATAAACAAGATGAGGAGTGCATTATAGCTATACTGATCAACCAATTTTGGCCTATGGCCGGATAGTACGTAGTACTTCAGTTTCAACATCATCACCTTATTGGACTATGGAGACTAGCGCTACAATTCCATTAGATGGCAAGCCATTACTAATTAATCCATCTTCTTAGTCTTTGATTTCTCATGATCAAGAAAGGGTATCAGTGAATATTTACTTATACTTGTTGTGTTTTGTTTGGCTTCCACTTTTGTGCTATGCCATTTGTGGTTATAGAAATGTTTTTGAAAAATAATAAATCATATTACTTTCGATATTCTTCCCTTATTTTCACTTATTGTATTAAATTTTTGTTCCTCCCAATAATGATACCACTACCGATCTGCCATATCGAGTTGGATCAGACGATTTTACCCGTAAGATTATGATACTTTTTTATACTTTTTCCCTCCCTGGTTTTTATATCACCGAAACAGTAATGGGCTGTTATCAGACGATTTTACCCCTAAAATATGCAAAACATTCAAAGAAGGCCTAGGAATGTAAAGAAGAAAAGAAGATAACCAAAAAACATGTATAAGGTCAAAAGAGCTGAGCAACATGCCATGAACAAAATAACAAGCTTGGGAATATGATCGCTACCTATGAAAATAGGATCACACACCCTTTTTTTTTTTTTAGGGCAAATTTCACGAACACCTCTTGTAACTATTTGAAATGGTAAATACACCTTAAATTTTATCAAAATGTCACAGACTACCCTTATTTATATTTTTATTTCAACTTAATCCACTCTGTTAGGCCTGTGCAGTTAAGTGGCTGTTAACTCTTTTATAATGGCAAAATTACCCCTATTATAGGATGAACTTCCTATTATACCCTTAAGGTTAAATCCCCAATATCCCACTTTTTAAATGACAAAATTACCCTTACTTGTGAAACCCATTTTCTTCCCTGCTTCTTCTCTTTCTTCTCCTTCTGCTGTTTCTTCCGCCGCCGCCACCACCACCACCACCACCACCGCCGCCACCCCCTCCAGCCCTCCTTCTCTTGCACCCCTGCAACCCCGCCACACCCTCCAGCCCTCCTTCTCCTTCTTCTCCTTCTCGTTGACTTGGTCTGCCGGAATCGCCCAACCACCATAGTCATCGTTCTTTTTCCCGTCTGAAAACAACCAAGATGCTTCGAGCTTCCTCCCGGCGACAGATACAGAGAGATTATCAGTCACTCACCTTTAAGCTAGGCCTTGCTCCACGTCCTTTATCTGTAGCAATCTTGATGAGTTGCCCTACTCCTTTTTGATCAAGCACCTAAGACACATTTCCATAGGACCTTGGAGAGTAGACTCATCTCTCAAATAGAGCCCCAGTATAAGCACGAACGTAACAAATAAGTAAATCCATAAAAGCAATGAAACTCGACAACATGAACCAATCAATCCCAACAATGACACCAAAAACAGAAATACTCCCAAAACCAATAATGGGAATTCGAGGAATCTCTCGCATTCGGAACTCCCATGCTCTCGGAGCCACAACGATACGCCAAGTATTGGAATTGATAAGATTAGACTCAACAAATTCAGGAATCCGATCAAATTGTTGCTAATCCGAAACATTGTAAGCCAAAAATTATGAGACAACAGCACTGTTTCTCTCACTCTCTCTTTCTCCTTGCTACCCTGTATTTTTTTTTCTGGTCAATGAGATTCCTTGAAAAGCCCTTTCTCTGAAAGAAGTTAGGGATTCGTTGTTCTTATAATCTCGATATCTCTGTAATGGCGTGACCACCGAGGCAGTTTCTTGTAAAGGGATTCCCCAATCGAATGACGAATTTTCGATATCTCAATAACACAACACAGATCAACTCATCCGTTGCTAATGGAGAAGAAACAACATCAGTAGTACTTCCAAGGACGTTTTCGATTACTCATTTAATGGATGTGGACTACTTCTCTCTCTCTCTCAGCTGTTAAGTGAGAATTCACAGCTGGGTTCAATCACCGAGTTCCAAACTACTGGAAACAATGGTGGAAATAACCAGAATACACTCTTCAATATCAATCAGCAACCTATACATGTGAACCCATTCTTTGAACCAACAAATTTCTTTGCATTTGGTAGTTTTCTCGTTCGCTCACAACGAGAATTATATATTGACGGTAGAAAATAGGGTTAGGGTTTTAATTTGTAGAGTTAGGGTTTTTATGGGGTTGGATTGCTGAGAGCATGGTCGAGCGGGGGAGACTGGAGAGGGTGGTGGCGGGGTTGCAGGGGAGCAAGAGAAGGAGGGCTGGAGGGGGTGGCAATGCGGCGGCGGCGGCGGCGGCGGCAGAAACAGCAGAAGGAGAAGAAGGAGAAGGAGAGAAAAAAGGAATAAAAACAAGGGCAAAATTGTCTTTTTATTAAAACTAAGTTTTAACATCATTAATTCTTCATTAATTCATCATTAAGAGTAATTTTTATTTAAATTACTAAGAGGGTAAAATCGATATTTTATCTTTAGGGGTAACCTTGCTTAACGTCAAGGGAAAAATTGATATTTTGATAAAATTTAGAGTGTACTTACCATTTCGAATAGATATAAGAGATGTCCGTGAAATTTGCCCTTTTTTTATAATAGTAAAATAGAGAGTAAGAATACATGAGTAAAAAATATGATATAATAAAAGAGAAGTGATTAATGCTTACTTGATTGAAGAAACTCAAAGGAGTAGGGTTTGAGACCGCCCTTGACTCAGAATGAAGACCAAAAACTCATTCTAAATTGAACTGAGCTCTAAGCCTGTCCAAGATTGATCTTAGAATATTTGTACGCCCACATATTAGGCCACATATGTCCGAACCGGATGATTCAATAATCTATTTTTCTCCATATTTTGCATATTCTAATTTGGTATGAAAATTTGGGGTTGGGGTTGGGGTTGGAGTGGCCAGTAGGAACTTCATCTAGTGTGGGTCCCACTCCATCTTCTCCTTGTGAAGGGGTAAATGAGTTCATATTTTGTATCAAGTGTGAATATGATGAAATAATCTATCATTCGAACATAATGACAAATTTCAGGAGATAATTAACCACTTATTATAATGTTTTTTTTTTAAGGATATTTCAAATCATTTTGTATGGACGATTTGGTGAAAATGTTAGGGAGCATAAGAAACCTAGCAATAGTTCCTCAATGGTTACGATATGACCTCTGGAGGACTATTGTTGTGCCGTAGCTAAGACTGAGATCAATTATGGTTCCTCCCTTTTGTTGCGTGGACATGACGAGGAGAAATCATTTGTTCTTTGACTGTCTATTTTCTTTCCAGATTTGGGTGGACATTTGTAAGCTTTGCAAGCAAGGCATTTGGACGGATATAGATCTTCTACGGCCTAAGGGGTAGCAGCCATCGTCCTGCCTTCTCATGAGGGTTCGACACGTGGAGTTAAATAGATCTAACGGATGCTTTTAAAATATTACAAACATGTTTTTGAAATTCGGTTTGAAGAGATAAACCAAGACCGACAGCTCAGTTGGACCGAACCGACCAAACTAGAACTCAAAACAAAACAAAACCCTAGGTTCAAAATGTGGAGATTCACGATGGAGAAAAGGTTTCTGCAATCGACTCCCATCTCCTTCTTCTTCTCGTCTTCTTCATCTCACATTCAAGCTTCGTTCTCTGCAAATCGTGAAAAGGGTCTGTTTCTTCTCGCCTCCGAACCGTGAATCTCAAGCATCCTTCTCTGCAAATCATCTTGCCCTTGTCATTAAAGCAATTTGGGACTCATGTTAATTGGATCTTATTCTCTGTTTCTGCAACATTCATTCATTAATCAAAAACATGTTTTTAATATGGTTTATATAACATTCGGTTTTTTAAACCAGACCACGGCGACAGCCCATGTTGGTGTTTCTTCCAGAGTGCGACCATTGCTACTACCTCCGGCCATCCTCTATCACCCACTACTCCCTAAATTAGCTGTTAATCCCCTTGCTAGAAAATATTAGATTAAAATTAAAGCAACAATTAAGGATTGGAGAGGCTTGAGAGGTGATGAAGAAACGAACCTGAAAAGTTATATATAGTTTGGAAGCCTTGAACTAGGGTTTATATATATATGATTAAGACATATACCACCATTTTATGTAAGGAGAGAGAGAGGGAAAGAAGAGTTGTTGAATATAAATTAAGATGAAGGAAGGAAGCGTTGATTTGATTGACTTATGACAGTGGTGGTGGTGACTGGTGAACATTGAGCAAAGCCGTGAAAGGGTGAGTGTCCTGGACTTTGAATTTTGATGGGAAAAAAAAAGAAGAAGAAAGAAGGGATTCTTAATTTTAACTATCCAGAAAATTAAAATTTCCATGGCGATTGAGGAGTTGGGATCCTTCCGTAACATTACTGTTATCATTTACAGTATTTTTAATTATTTTATTGTTCATCAATGGAAGAAGCTCAGTTGCTCAAATCCTTGAACCAAGAACAATTTGGAGCTCCCCTGTTTCAAATCTTTCTCAAATCCAGATCTGGGTTTTTCTTTCCCACCTTCGAAAGCGAGAGGAAGAAGACAGGTTCGAGGTTCGCCAGAGGAAAAAGCTCGGTTTGGATGAGTGAAAGAAGAGACCTGATTTCTGCTACGCACAAAACAAGAGGAAGAAGAGATATGGGTTTCAGGTTCTGCAGACGAAGAAGAGAGGTTTCTCGTTCGAGGAAGAAGAGAGCTGGGTTTTGAAAATGGAAAGGGTTTTGTTAGTGTGCAAACCGAGCTGGACCTGGTCGGGTTTGGTTTATCTGAGCAGTCCAGCTTGGGTTGCCCTCTTCATCCGCTTTTAATAAATGCATTTCAAATATTTCAAAACAGAACCGTTGGATTTTCTAGTTTACACGTGGCATATCCAGAATGCAGGGCCGGAAGTTGGCTGCTATTCTGGAGGCCGTAGAAGATTTGAATCCTATTTGGACAGGGTAAGGCGGACATTACGTGCAACATGGTATCTGAGCAGCACAGTCCTACCGGGCGGCTCGACAGTAGAGGATCCAAATTGAGCTTTGCACCCCTCGCTCCTTGTCAAAGGCCAAACATGAGTATTGTTCGGGAGGCTGAGTGGATTGCTAAGTCATTTCATGGTGACTCCATTGATAGTATTGCTAAACTTGTGTTTTGCTGCACTATAGTCTATATCCCAGATTTGTCAGGTTAGGAACATTTTCTTCCCACATGTTCAGGAACAAGTCTCGGGGGCCACGTGGTGTAAATATATTGATTTAGGCTGAGTGGATTTCTAAGTCATTATACATGCTCTTATACATGCTGGGCAGATGATCGAGCTTCTCTAGGAACATAGCAGGCTTTATTGGCTTATCTAACCAAGTGGTGTAAGTATATTTATTGAGGCTTCTGGCATGTGTATTTGTATGCTTGTAAAAAGACAAAAAAAAAAAAGAAAAAGAGTTGGGTCTGTATTTTTGAATACTGGGCTTCCACAGTTCTGGTTGCATCCAACGTCAAGGGTATTCTTTTTTTTTTTTGATGAAAGTATAATTACACAAATCACACACCAATCCCAAAAGGTTAACTAACTTTTAGGATCGTAGAATGACGGATATACACAACACACACCACACTCATACACCTTTATTAGCCTTTTTGGCTTATAACAAATTTTTAAATGGTTCATTTGCTGCTACTTGCATATTTTATTCAGGCTACCATATGTAAATGCTGAGTAACATTTTATTTATTTTGAAACTCTTCTGTTATTATTATTATTTATTATTTGTTTGTTTGGAGGGGTGGGGGTGGGGGTGGGGGTGGGGGGGGGGGGGGAGTTGGTAATTGCAGCAGTAGTAGAGTCCGGAATAAGGCCATAGCCCATAAGGGTAGTTTGTATTTTAAGCAGAGATATTTTCTTTAAAAATTATTTAATCTTTTAAAGTCAGTTATTGCTAACATACCTTAGCAAAGTGTGCTCTAGCCATCTTTCATCAAAAAAAACTGCGCTGTGTGCGTTAGGTGCGTGGGTTTAGTCCCACATCCGTTGTATGCGTGTGGTGTGTGTTATATCCGTCATTCTATGATCCTAAAAGCAGGTTAATCTTTTGTCTCCATTTGTTTCAGTGTAAAATTTTTACTTCAAAAAATTTTAGATATTGAAAAGTATTCCAATGTTTGTATTTTTTATGAAAACAAACATTAGAAAAATTTTCAAAATATACAATTTTACATTTACGAAGTAATATTTACCACGTCAAATTTTATGTTGAAACAAACGGAGCCTTGGGATTGGTGTGTGGCTTGTGTGATTACACTTTCATCTAAAAAAGCTGTGTTGTGTGTGTGGGTTTAGTACCATACCGGGTGTGTGCGTATGGTGTGTGTTGTGTATATCCGCCATTCCACAGTCCTAAAAGTCGGTTAACCATTTGGGATTGGTGTGTAGTTTGTGTGATTACACTTTCATTTAACAAAAAAAAGGTAAATTATGAAACACCCCCTGAAAATGGAACGAATCTCAATTCACCCCCTCTTATTTGAAAATACTCATCCGTTCCCCTCTATAGTAACAGTGTTATCTTAAGTCAAACCAAAAAATGAAAATGTCACATTTACCCTTTTAAATTATCCTAAAATAAAATATGAGTAAAGGGGAAAAGAGTTGCAAAATCACAACAATTGGTGATCCGCTAAACTGAACTCCACAGGTCGAAAATAGTATCCACCAGAGATGATGATGATGACCGGAGATGAATCGAACATCATAAAAGTCTCCACCAACATCATAACACTGCCATGAGAGATGGGAATTTAAAGAAAAATTCACAAAATTTAATTCCTGAGATTTTAAAATGGAAAACCCAATACGGGAAGGTTCTCGGGTTTTGGTTCTGCCGGTTTCGATTTCCGCAATTCTTGGGTTGGGAGTTTCTTCTGTTGGTTTTGGAAAGGGCTATGGGTTTTCTGATTTCTTATCTTATTGTCTTCATCATTTTAAGGGCTTCTAAAATTCTGGTTGTGGGATCAGGGAGAAGAAAGAAGAAAGGGGAGTTTTTACAGGGCTTTGGCTTTTCTTGATTTTCTCTGGTTAGAGTTGGTAGAAGAAATGGGACAACGGAAAGAAATCGAACGAGAGAAAAGAGAGAGTTTGAGAGAAAAAAGATAGGAAGAGAAAAAGGGAGAGAAAGAAAGATTGGGAGAGGGCTGTTACCCTTTAATCTCTACAGTCCTCCTCATTATATCGTTTTAGCATTTGATCTCTGCATTTTGCATTCCCACAAAAATGTACTTACAAAGGATTTGAAATCCATTTCAATTTTTTCTGTTCATTGTCATTCATGGGTTTTGAGAGTTTAAAAAATAAACTTGATCAGTTTAGGGTTGCAGGTCCGATAGCGGTCGGTTGCAGGTGAGGTGTGGAAGATAGTTGATCAATTTTGGGTTTTTTAGATTCAAGGGTAAAATTGTAACTATACACTGGTCAAGGGTAGTTTAGGGTCTTAGATAAATTTAACTAGCTGACTTCATCAGTTAATAGTTTAAAACTAATAGTAGGGATTAATCTGTAATATAGGGCTTTAATACAGAGGGTGTTTTAAGTATTTTCAAATAAGAGGGGGTGACATGAGATTCGTTCCATTTTCAGGGGGTGTTTCATAATTTACCCCAAAAAAAAAAACAACGTAGGAGGCTGTTTATTTTTTTTGGTAAAACGTAGGAGGCTATTATAAAACATATATAATGATAGGGAAAGAGTAGTTATGCCATCAGTTTTGGTAAGTTAGCAGTGGATTTCAATGGAATATTAATGAAATTTTCCCTCGAAGAAGAATGGCTGATTCTTCTACTCTGAACCTTGAAGATTTCAAACTTGAGCACAAAAGACCTCCCCTGGTTCATTCATTTTTTGAGCGATCGAATTCTGTTTCTCCAGTTGCAGTACATTGCTATGGACTCAAAGATGACTATGTCAATTGTTAAAGCAACAGTGGTTGTGAGGGAATTTTTATCCTTTGTTGTTTGCTGCCCGAACAGCACAGTGCTGTCCCCTCATATGGAGCGCGAAATGACGACTTAACCTCCCTCGGGCAGTGTGTTCGGGCAGGGAGGTTAAGTCGTCATTTTGCCCCCTTGTGAGGGGACAATAGGTGTTGTTCAGGCAGCGGACATTGTCTACGAAATTGACCTGGTAGGGGTGTTTAACTAAAACTATTCCAAGTCCATCACGTGGAAGGGTCAAATTGAAAATCGATCATTTTGATACCTAGGAGATGATCTAGATGTACATTATGTTTAAATGTTAGACTTAAAAGTCAATCATAATGCATTGGCATGTAGTTCCATGTATGTCCACGCACACCTACTTATATTCCAACCACTACGATGAGATAACTTTTAATTTTTTAATGATTTGTTTTTTCTTTTGTATTTTTGGTAAAATGATGATTTGTTTTGTCATACCACAAATTTTGTTTGAATTGAATTTTTATTTTGGTGTGGCTTTTTTACAATAATTAAATTTTTTTCCTTTAGTGGGGCCAGTCCTTACGGGGTCAAATTATTCATGGGTTGGGTTAGGGGTTTTAAAAGATCAGCCCATACGGGGTAATTCTTTTCTTATATATAGATATGTTTAGTCACTTAAACAGTCTTTGTATCTTAGTCAAAGTTTGATTAGCAATGGTTTGTTATTTAATCGAATCAATTCCAAAAATCCTCCTAAAGAGTCTCAAAGACGGATTCCACAACTGAAATTCAGGTCCACAAGGTAGACGGATTCTCTGAACAGGCAGACATCAATACAATCAAAAAATAAAACGGTTGACTTACGTGGTGAGATCCTCCCCATACCATGACATTCATTATTGCGGTAATTATTATTACTATCCTACACTTAGTCTATATTTATTAAAATTATTCTATCCTAAACTTCTTTTCTAATACTACCCTGCTTTTAAACTTTTACATCTTTGTCTACTCTCATGTTTTTAAATACCCAGATTACCCTTTTTTTTTCACCTGGTAATTAACCTGCTAATCTATTTAACCTACCATTCATCTTCTACTTTTTACTATTTTTGTCATTAAAATAGTAAAAAATGAAAGCACCCACCTGCTTCTTCTCTCTCCCATTTTTTATTCTATTCAGTTTTTTTTTTTATTATTCTTCAATTTTTTTTAATTAATTAATTTTTTATTCACTATTTCATCCTCATCATTCTTCTTCGAACAGATTATGGTTTTAAGTATCAGTATCGTATCACCCGTATCGGGCAATACGTACCTGTTTTGCTAGTCACTAATACCGATATCGTGCCGATACCGTATCGGTAGCATGTTACAGAAAAGAGGTAAAATGGTCAGAAAACTCATTTTTCTAAGGAGATTCAGGGATAATTTTGTGCGATACAGCCGATCCAAGCCAATACCGTATTGGTATCATATCGGTTTTGTAGGTTACCGATACCCATTCCGATACCGTGCACTAAAACCATGGAATAGATCGACTCTTTTCAAAAATAGTAAAAAGTAAATTGAATAAAAAGAGGAAGAGAGAGAAGAAGAAGGGTGCTTTGAAGAGAGTTGATTTGTTTCATGGTTTTAGTGCACAGTATCAGAACGAGTATCGGTACCTTGCAAAATCGATACAGTATCGGCTTGGATCGGCTGTATTGGGCAAAATTACCCTTGGATCTCCTTAAAAAATGAGTTTTCTGACCATTTTACCTTTTGTTCGTACCGTGCTATCGATACGGTATTGGTATTAGTATCGGTGACTAGTAAAATCGGTATGTATCGCCCGATATGGGTGATACGATACCGATACTTAGAACCATGATCTATTCAAAGAAAAACAATGAGGATGAAATATTGAATAAAAAATTAATTAAATAAAAAAATTGAAGAAAAAACAACAAAAAAAGTGAATGGAGGAAAAAACGGGAGAGAGAAAAAGCGGGTGGATGCTTTGTAGAAGATGAATGGTAGGTTAAATAGCAGGTTACTAGGTGAAAAGGGAGGGCAATCTAGGTATTTAAAAATATGAGGGTAGAAGGAGATATAAAAGTTTAAAAGCAGGGTAACATCAGAAAAGAAGTTTAAGACAGGATAGTTTTAGTAAATATAGGCAAAGTGTAGGATAGTGACACTAATTGCCCCTTCATTATACAAAGGGCCGAGGCATCGTAGGAATGGACTCGGGGTCGACCTCTTATACATTGGTCTTCAGCCAGAGTGTAATTTATTGATCTTCGTCTAATCTTCTCTGGGACCTTTATCACCTCCAGTTGGCTGTCCGGCCCAGTTCCCCAGTTCCTCTAACAAAGAGGGGCTGAAATGACCTCTCTACCCATGCCCAAACACTCTGCCCGGGTGGGGTCCACCTTCCCCCTATTAGAGGAACTGGGGAACTGGGCCGGTCAGCAAACTGGAGGTGATAATTTTCCTCTTCTCTGCCTCGACTCAATCTGTTGGTAAAATGTTGTCCGTTAGGTAGCTTATGGTTGGGTACATTCAGTTCGACCCCTCTTCAATGGTTTGTTGACGATGTCTTGTTTGTGTGAGAGTTGACTCAACACCTCATATAGACAGTTCGGTCTAACTGTGGATATTTCGTCATTGCCAACCTGATAGTACTTCAGCCAAGCTGTTCTCCAACCTTGATTAATTTTTTTTAATTTGAACCTTAGCTTGGGAAGAGCTCCCCTGATTCATTCATTTTCGGAGAGACTCAGGTTTTTTTTTTTTTTTTGGATAAATAGAGAGAGTTCTTTTTCCCTGGTTACAACAGAGTGTGAATCCTAAATTGCCTGCCAGAATTGACCTTTTAATGTTTATTTTTTTTTAAATGTTATAGACGATGCAGGAAATCAATTGAATGATTTGACTGCAAATGGACTGTGATATTTATTGGGGTCTTTTTTGGCAGTTCACTTAGCTTTGTTTTGATTTGGGAGAATTTTTTTATTTCACGATTTGCGTTGATTTGGAAAAGAAGATAAGAGATAGGGGAATTTCTTCATTTACGATTAAAAATTATTTATGCATATCTACGTCCTAAATGATTTCTCATCCTATATTCTATTATGTCTAATAGTTATCAAATAGTTTTTATTTTTAATATAAAAAAGCTTTTTATTAATGATATATTTTATTAAATAGACCATAAATAAAATGAAAAATGACACCAAAAAACCCCTTATTTTAAGATTATTATTTTTTATTTTTTTGTTTTGGTCAAGATAACACTACAAAAATATGGCCATGCCAACGTAGGATCAATGGGAACATATGTGTAAGCATCATTCAACGATTTGGTGCATAATCGTACATCATAGATGGCCATGCACATAACCTTTTACTAAAAAAATAAAAATAAAAAATTAATTGAATGATGATCAATATTCAGTGAATTGGATAAAAAAAATCATCTTATTCAAATTGATCCCAATGTTCGACGAGTCCGCCGATTCCTGAATAAAATTTTGGAATATTTCTCGAACGATTTTAGGGCCGTTTTTTATCCATTCAAGCCGATTCAGCGTTAACCGATTTCATAAAGTCTCAAACCTATCAATAAATAACGATGTCGCTGCTGAATGACCCAGTCGCCATGTGATCTATCTTTTTTTTAAAGGATTTGGAACATTCAAATCCTATTGTGGACTTGACCTGTTCCACTCGCTACAAGATACTTAATTAAGTTATAAAAATATGATGATCAAAAGTATTAGACACATTAGTACAGCTTAACAAATTAAATTTAAAGAGGCTCTTGATCATGGGTCTTTTTGTGGTGCTTCTTCAGCTCCTCCTCCTCCTGTTATGGTGGCGGACGGTTGCAACATCAGTCTCCTTGAATTCTTCAACGGCGGCCATGGCGGTGGCGATGCAAGGTTGTCAAGATAAATGTGAGAACATAACAGTTCCGTACCCGTTCGGTTTTGGAGCTTCAAAATGTTACAGAGCAGGGTTTGGATTAATCTGCAATAACGACAGTTACAACCCCCCCAAAGTTGTTGTACTCGGGGGATGTGCTAATGGAAATTCTGAGTGTTTCATCTGAGGGGCAGCTGCAAATTGTATCCAAGTTAGCTCTAGATTGCTACGACAGCTCTGGTGTTAATAATTATAATAGTGAACGTTTCCTGTATTTGAATGGCCCATTCACTTTCTCCGACACAGAGAACAGCTTCACAGTTCTGGGTTGTGACACTGTTGCATCTATCAACGACGTCTATTTTAACTTCTCAAACAGATGGAATTTCCGTAGTGGGTGTAGCTTGGAGTGTAGTAGTGAAAATTTTGTGAATAATGGGACTTGCTCCGTTGGGTATTGCCAGAATTTCATTCCAAAGGGGTACAAGTATTTCTACATTAGTGTCACAGCAAAAACAACCACAGAAGCATTTGGTCTTTCAATCCTTGCGGTTATGCTTTCCTAGTTGACAAGAAGTCGTTAAACATCTCACTCTCCTTTCTTTCCAACGATTTCAACGCCACTGTAGGACAACAACTCCCAGTCGTGCTTGATTGGGCAATAGAGTGGAGTGATCAGAACACAACAACAACAACAACAACAACAACAACAACAAAGAACCATTCATGTCTGAACGAACCTAGTTATGCATGTGGCAATAACAGCAATTGTTCTGAATCCAAGAATGGTATCTGTTACAGCTGCAACTGTAACAAAGGTTACCAAGGGAACCCTTACCTTCCAATCGTATGCCACGGTAACAACCCCCCTTTTCTCTCTCGCTCATCCCTTATCTGGTACCATTTTTCTAATTCCTTTGTTTTGTAAGCCTTTAATTGTGGTCTAACTAACGCTTGGTTATATGGAATATTTTGTTTACACACCCTAATGATTATTGCTAGGGAGACATAAGCACTAAAGCTTTCTATATTATACATTCCAGAATTGAGCACTTGGTTTTATGTAGTTCTTCGTCAATAGAATTTAATTTTTAAGGACATATCTTGATATATTTCCCATATATATCCTGATGGAAGAGATCCTCTAAGCCATCAGGGTAGGGTACGCTAACACCTCTATGTCTATCTCTTTCCTTCTCACATGAAATGGCCTTATACGGTTGCTCTCCTATGTACAATACCACTTACGTACAAACCCAACTGAAAATGGCCACTGAGACAACATTTAATTACAATCAAGTATGTCTAAAACCTAGCTATTATGCTAATTTGTGTTGCAGACATAAATGAATGCGCGGATCCACAGCTTAATAATTGCAGTGACATTTGTACCAATCTGCCCGTGACTTACCAATGCTCTTGTCCACCTGGTTTTCAAGGAGATGGGCTGCAAAATGGGCAACGCTGCATCAAGAAGTTTAATATGATACTGGTCACCATAGGGGTAATACTCTTATCATGTCCACATTTTACATCTTTAATTTACCCACTTTACTTCCTCCTACTTCTTGGTTAAGGGTAACAATTTTATTCAAACCTCTATAATATAACAGGAATTAATTGAGGTTAAGGGGGGGGGGGGGGGAGTATAAGACTCTTATCACACACATAAAGTACCCAAATTTAATCTATAGGGAATTACGGATTCACTGTTCTTAATTCTAAGACCGAAGGTTGTAGCCCAGCTATCAAAATCCTCCAACAGAAATGAGAACCGAATTCTTGGTCGTGGAGGGCAAGGTACTGTGTATAAAGGTATGTTGGCAGATGGAAAAATTGTAGCAATTAAGAAATCCAAAGGAGTTCAAAAAGAAGGCGGCGTCGTAATTGAACAGTTCATTAATGAGGTCATCCTTCTTTCACAAATTAACCACAGAAATGTTGTTAAATTGTTTGGTTGCTGTTTGGAGACAGAAGTTCCTCTACTCGTTTATGAGTTCATCCCCAATGGGACTCTTTCTAGTCACATGCATGATAACTGTGATGATCAGTTCCCCTTTACATGGGATAGTCGCTTGAGAATTGCTACAGAAGTTGCAGAAGCACTAGCTTACTTGCACTCATCAGCTTCTATACCTATCTATCATAGAGATATCAAGTCTACCAATATACTCTTAGATGATAGCTAGATATAGAGCCAAAGTGTCAGATTTTGGGATTTCAAGGTCAGTGCCAATTGATCAAACTCACTTAACTACCTTAGTTCAAGGGACATTTGGGTATTTAGACCCAGAGTACTTCCGAACAAGTCAATTCACAGATAAAAGTGATGTTTATAGCTTTGGAGTGGTGCTTGTGGAGCTGTTAACGGGGGGAAAAGCCTATTTCATCAACTAGATCACAAGAGGAGAAAAGTCTAGTTTCATATTTTATTGATTCAATGGAGGAAAATAGGTTGTTTGAGATCCTTGATGCTCAAACTGTAAAAGAAGGTATAAAAGAGGACCTTAATTGAGGTGGCAGTTGCTATGCTTGCAAATAGATGCCTGAAGATGAATGGCAAGGAAAGACGACCCACAATGAAAGAAGTTGCAACGAAGCTTGAGGGATTAATGAGAGGTTCTCATTTGGAGAATTTATTTGTCAATCAAGAATATAAACAAGATGAGGAGTGCATTATAGCTATACTGATCAACCAATTTTGGCCTATGGCCGGATAGTACGTAGTACTTCAGTTTCAACATCATCACCTTATTGGACTATGGAAACTAGCGCTACAATTCCATTAGATACCCTGCCATTACTAATTAATCCATCTTCTTAGTCTTCGATCACTCAGTAACAAGAAATGTTTTGTTTGTATTCCACTTTTGAGCTATGTCATTTGTGGCTATAGCTAGAAATGTTTTACACAAATAATAAATCATATTGCTTTCGATATGCTTTCCTTATTTAGTATTAATTTTTTGTTCTTCTTTATATTAATTATAGTAGACAAGTAATTATATTAATTGGCAAGGAATCTGACATTGTCGGCATCATTAAGTTTATTTGGAAAATTTCTTCTAGAAAGAAAAGCATTTTTGGGTTGATTGGATATATTTTAGATACCTCAAATTAGACTTCATCTGGATTGTCTCTTTCTCTATATATATATATATATATATAGGATGCTTCTTGGACTTGAAGAAAGATTCTTAAATATAAACAATTTGGACTATGATATGCTTTGCTTTGGTTTAGGGATATGGCAGGAGATAACCCCACACACAAAAAAATTAATTGTTTATTTAATACCATTTTTGAAAGTGCTGCCTGGGTCCTGAATTTTCCAACGTTACAGGGAGAAAAGAAAAAAAGGTCGATCATTGCAACATTAAGGAATCTAGGGGTTAATTAATTAATGTTGCATGATTTACATTTATGACTTACAATTAAGCACTATTAGTTAGTGTTGGCATAAACAATATATTATATTATATTACTGGTAGGTTAACATACATTACACGTATTGCATGGATCAAAGTAGCACTAATTAACTATTAATGCTTCTTATTAGATAACTACAAAAAAACATGCATACTAATAAAGCTTTATTTTCTAAGTTGTGGATACACTTCAAAAGTTAAGCCAGAACCGCCTAGCTTTTCTTCCATGAGTTGGTCTAACCGTTCTACCATTGGAGTAGTGAGATAATTCACCCAATCACCCACCTCACCTTTCCTGAATAAAGTCTGATTTTCGAAGTAGGAAATTGATTTTGCTGATGACTTGTTCACATCCAGATTTCGTAGACAATCGAAACTACATAATCTTGATATCTCATCTATTACACCATCTCTCTCTTCTTCTATGGAAAAAGGGCATCCCATGAACTTTGCAAGTCTCTTCAACTGATAAGTGATGTCTTCCTTCAATTCTTCGTACTTCAAAAACAACACTTTTTGAGGTCTTTCTAAGTTCTCATTCCAGTAACCCAGGGCATGATCCCAAAAGGGTCCAAACCCTGTTATTCCTTTAGAAAACATCTCAAAACCTTTCTCTAGTGAAAGTGGGCCAAGAAATTCAGGTCTCGCCTTATTGGTGAAGTGCCAATAAGAGACGAAGGTGTCTCTGGGATTTCGACATAGATGGACAATTTTGCAGTTGGAGTTCTTGATGGAGTCTGGGAGCCATGGGTAAGGAATATGAGTGGCAAAAAGCCTTGGAGAAGGAAGATCTGCTAAATTGGGAAGTTGGTTGTCTGTATAAAGCTTAAATTCAAAAAAGGGAACAAGATCATGAGGGTTGTCAGTAAGCAAAGGGTTTTGAGAAAAAATGTATCGACGACGATTAAGGATAGCAAAAGTCAAGGCCTTCAACCAAGTAGTACCTGATTTTGGTGTGGTAACTAATATAATATCACTGTCTAATGCATGGAAGTGCTTTCGGAAGGATATTGCTGCTTGTATTCCCTTGGCATGACACCAAAAGCCTTGATATTGATAAAGAGGAAGACCAGTCCACCCTTTTTCTATGGGCAAAGAAGAAAGAAGCAGACCTTGAGATTCATTCTCTATTTTTTCCATAGGAGAATCATCATCAAGACTTTGGTTGATTTGGGTGTTGGCCATATGGTGAAATATTGAAAATGGTAGAGCTAGCTAGTTTGTTTATATACATATATGAGGGAGTAGTACGTACTGTTTATTAGGTCTACTTCTTGTTCATGAATGAATGACTTGCAAATAGTTAGAATATTTAGGAATGTGATTCACATGGTACTTTAGTCATACCAGTCCTATTTGATTCCTAATTAGCTCTTGTGATTTATACAATATTTTCGACCGATCCACGTGGTCGTTCTTTATTATTTTCAATGTATAAAGCCTTTCGGTGTGGTTGGTACCATTGTGCGTGGTTATATATATGTTTGGATCATTAATTAATAATCTAAAGACCCCGTGTGGAATAATATTGTGGGGTCACTTGGTTCCTATGTTTGTTGGTCTATCTCTCACCCCTCACACACAAAAGCGTTTTTTAGCTTTTTGAAGTACGTTTGTGCGGTGTGGATTTATTATATCTACTTTTATGAAACCTAATTTCTTTTCCTTTCTCTTTTGATTTCTCTTGCAACCAAACGTAATCATAAGTGCAACCGAATGGAAAGAAATTTCACTTTCCTTTCCCCTTTTGATTCCGAAAAACAAGAGTACAAGACCACGTGGGAAAGAAAGAAAGTGGTCTCCCTTACTATATATATAATCGCATTTAACGTGTTCTATTCTTATTAGGTGTTGGCCGACAGAGAGATAAACAGAAACACCGAAGTGAGCGAAATTAATTCCCCAAGCCCTTCCCACCTAACAAACAAGTAAGAAATTTTTTTTTTTTTTTTTGGGGTAGAATGACAGGCAAGAAAGATATTGATTTGATTAGTGTATCGGCTCGGGAAATCCACTTGACCAGATTGCTGATCCACTCCTATGATGGGTTGGGTTGGGTTGGGCAAACCGCCAAAGAGAGTAGAATTTTTCTATTTTTTATTTTTTAAGTTTTAAAATTGATGAGGTGACAGGTTTTGTGACCTGCATATTGTGGGGCGTGGGAAGGTATTGTGTAGTTCTTATTCTTAGATATCTAAGGGAATGATTTAAATTGATCGTATCCCAAATTTTAGCAATAAATTCGATGTATTGGTTTTCTATGTATCTTTTTCATAATCTTCAATTTTTTAATGTACAGTTGCATTAGTGTGTGGGCCAGTGAAAGTGTATACAAAGACATCAATATTAATGTGATTTTTAATTTCATGGGGTAGGTTGATAATTTCACACGTATGTGGGCAAAGGGACCACATGATCAACAAAGTTCTTTTTCCTTATATTTTGTTGTGACAATTCTGTTTGAATTGACGCTCGTAATGAGAATAAAAAATCTTGGGATCTACTTGCCTATAAAATTGCAGTCTTATCCAACCATATAACCGTAAATGTATGCAAACCATGTAATTATATGGTCTAGATGCCCATTACGACTATAGATAGATAAAGTATGATATACTCTAAAAGCATGCCCCGGCAAGAGTACTCCTCATGGCTTATGGGGCTAGCTGCATGAAGATTTTTCTCATTGTATTGGAGTATTTTAGGATTTTTCTTCATCAGGTGTATGGATTATAGAGGTTTTGGGTTTAAATTGAAATCATATTTTGCATCGAGTCAGCAATATAAGAACATCCCAATAGATGGGATTGTATTGGAGATAGGCCTGATTTAGTATGATTTCAATTTCAATTTCAAAGGGTGATTTCTATTTCAGAAATTTTTTGATTTGATTTATGCATTTTATTTCGGTGAAATAAAAATCAAGTGGAATAGAAATTGGAGTTGTTTCAGAATTTCTATTTCATTTGATTTCATTCATACTCTACCACCGCCATTGCCACTACCCTGCCAATGCCGCCACCACCACCACCACCCTTTCTTTCCAAAAAAAATATAGAGAATCTATTCTTAGAAATTGAACTACCAATTAGTGAATTTTTTTTATTATTAAATATTTCATATTGTACAACAAAAACAATTTCAATTTTTTTCCGTTTCAGTGTAAGCTTTGAGAATTTGTTTTAATTTGGTTGTTATTTGGTGGTCACATGGAGAGGCCTTTCTAATCTTCACTTAAACGTGATAAAGGAAATCCATACTTTATTTCAAAAGTAATACTTTGTGATTCACGAGCTTCATATGTTTTTGAAGTGGGTTGGTGCCAGGTCTTTATTGAAATTATTAATTATTTTCCTTTATAATAAGTTTGGTACATAGTAAAGGCTTGGCCGGACGAGATCCACTATTTCAGCGAGTAAAGAATCAATTCATGGACCATTAATTGGTCAAATTTTATAAGGGCAATTATTATCACTTTTCTACACTCAAACATTCCTTATCAAATTTCATTATAAGGGCAATTATTTCATATCCAAATCTTTCATCAATATCTCACAGGGAATTACTCATGGGACTGTTCCTATATACTAAGGATATACTAAGCTAAATTTTGATGGGTGTGTTTTCATCCGAAATGACCACCAAGGTTATTTCTTGGGAGATGTTGCTCTCAAAGATATTTCAAGATCGCTCTGTCATTTTCTCTGAATGTGTAGCCATGAGGTTAGATGTATTGCTTGCTTTTGAGTTGGAGATTCATGACATTGTGGTGGAATATGATTATACAAAATTAATTTAAAATATACTAAGCATATTTCTAATCCCCACATTGGAAATTTTACCTCTTATATATGACATGTGGAGTTTACTTTCTAATTGTCAATATTCTCTTATTGCTATGTCTATTTTGAGGAGGGGCTGAATGTTCACATTCGTGAGCATACATGGACGACTCACAACTGTTCAAATGGAACATTCCCATAGAATAGATTCCACCTGAACAGTTGTGAGTTGTTCATGTACGCTCACGTACATGAACATTCCCTGCACTCTGTTTTGAGATCTACAAACTCTTTTACACATTTCTTTTATAAATGAGCGGGTAAGCCGTTTACTTCCTTTTAGATGTACTTGAACTTAATCGTTGCAATAGTTCTAATGCATAACTCTCTCTCTCTCTCTCTCTCTCTCTCTAAAATATCTATTTCATCAAATTGCTTATGTATTGTTATCAAAAAAATTGCTTATGTATTCATCCACTTAATGTTAGGTGTTTGGTTATATTGGTCCAGTCCCATATGGAACTTTTGAGTGCTTGGACCAAGTTGAGTAAAAACTCATTTGAGAAGTCAAAAAGGTCAAATGAGTTGGCATCTATTTTCTCATTCTTAGTGGGTTTTGAATTTGAAAGGTCACTTACGTAAAGTGAGAAGTGGGTTTCTTTCTTTGTAAGAAAAAGGAAGAGAGAGAATGACTGATCTTTTTTTTTCCAAGTAGAGAAAAAGTTGTTTTTCACCTTTTTCGTTGAGAATAAGAAGAGTAGAAGTCTTTTGTTCTTGGAGCTCTTGGAGAAGAAGAAATGCAGAATTTTTGTGGACGTTTAGGTCTCACATTTGGGTTATTCTTGAGGCTATTTTTGCTACATCTCATGTTCTTGTTTAGCCAGGTAACCAATGTTGCAGCTTGTTTGTTCAGTTGGGTTCTCCAAACTTTGGGAGAAATTGTTGATGGCTTTTAAAGGTGATTTGATAGCATTTCTTTAAAGTGTGAAGTAACCTTGTAATCTCTCAAAGTGCTTGTTATTTCTTTTCTCAATATTGTGGTGGATCTTAAGTTTGGATATAAACTTGAGAGGCGAATCATTGTAATCCTTTATTTGATTTAGTGGATTATTCTCGGAATTGTCCCGTGGTTTTTCTCTTCACATTGAAGGGTTTTCCACATTAAATCTTGTGTTTGTTTTTTGTTTATGGTTGCTTGTTTGTTTTCCACTTTTCGTTTGTTTGCTTCTTTGATTCACATAGGTGGGAAGGTTATTCTGTATCTCTTCCCAATACTTAAGGCACTGCCTCTTGTCTTTTTTAGACGATCAATATTGTATCGGCATCAATATTTGTAGTATCGTCTTTTAATTGATACTGAAACCGACTGGCTTAAAATTCTCTCTTGGATTATTAGGGAACAGTTAGGCCTTTTTAAACATGTTAATCTTTATTGTAATACTAGTTGATGTTGAAACTAGTTGATCTAACTTAGTCAAACGCTATTACAGATTCCAACAGCCCCAATAGCATAATGGGATTGTTGGAAATATTCATACAAATCATATATATGATAACACATGTAACAAAGCAGATAGACTAGTTATTTGAACTGTATGCAAATCGATTTTGATGGCGACAAACACAAGCACCGTAAAAAATGTCACGAATCTAGAAAATCGTGAACAAACTTAAGAAATTAGTGGATTAGTCCGTTGTTTTGTTATAGAGTTTTCTCCTTATATTTTTCCTTGTTTTTTTCCCTTTATTTTTTGGGGGGAAAAGTTTTTTCTGTGTTTCGTTAATATATTTTTCATTCATTCAAAAAAAAAAATTAACAAAGACTTTTGACAAGGAGTGGAAAGTCTTAATAAAGACTTTTGTTTCCTTTGACTGCCCCTCTCTGTTAATCAAGACATGACAACAAAATGTAATGATGGGGGAGGATGAGAGTTGGTTTCTCTTATTATATGGGCATTTTGTCAAACTTCGTGGAAAAATTTTATGCTCTCATAGAAGGTCTATGGCGTGCAAAGAAACACGGTTTCACAAAGATCTGGATGGAATACGACTCTAGTGCGGTGGTAACTTATGTTTCCTCTCAATCCATCCCCGAGTGCTTCATTCAGAAATGGACGCTTGTTGAGTTATCTAAAGGGAATCTATTGGAAAATATATCATTACTATCGAGAAGTAAATGTGGTAGCAGATGCATTAGCACCTCGACACGGGCATCTTTAGTTTGGGTTTCTTCTCTGTCTTTCATTTTAGAACATATTCAATGGGACATATAGGGGAGACCACGTTATAGATTTGGTTGAGTTTGTTCAAGCTCTTTTTGTTAATATGCAGTTTTGTTGATGGCCATGCCAAAGGTGGAATTATGGATTTACGTTTTGATATAGTTTTGTTTGTTGTCTAGGAATGTCTGCATGTTAATTTTGTAATTATATTATTTTAATATATTTTGCTGACCTTTAGCCCCCCAAAAAAAATTTTGTGAAAGAAAACAACATTCTTGAACCATCAAGATCAAGGTTCAAAATCCAAGAATTGGACCTGAAACCTTTCCGGATCAGGATCGGATCGGTCCAAATCGATCAGGATCGATCAAAAAATCCCCCCAAAATTGTTTTTTTATGGATCAGGTCATGTATCTACCAGAGTTGGTGGGTGTTGTGTTCTCGATATCGGATCAGTCGATATTATTTGGATCGGATTGGTCAAAATCAGTTAGTATCGGTTGGTATCGGTCAGTATCGATCAATATCAGTCAAGATAATATAAAAACTTTAAAAAAAATATATATTCAGTTGGATCTGTCAAGGATTGGATCGGATCGACCGATCCAACCGAGTTGGGCGATCCAATCAAACCTTGTTGTATCGATCAAATCTCATGATCGGCCTCGATCGATACCGATCCAATCCGACCAATATCGATCGATCCGATCCGATACCTCAAACCATGATCAATATCCATTCATGGAGTTCCTTGTAATACCCTCTCTTTCTCGATCTCATGTAGATAAGAAATTAACAATGCAATGAGAGTACAGTACTACTATCTATTTATTTATTTATTTATTTAAGGAAACATAGAAGTAAACGAGCAGGGAAAGTCAAGCATATGCTTAGGCAGAAGCTGCTCAAAATGACAGACCCGAACCACAAAGCTTCTCTTCAGTTAACTTATCTAACTGCTCTGCCATCTCTGGACTCAATTGATTCACCCAGTCTCCAACCTTACCTTTCCTGAAAAAGACTGCATTATCTCCTCTTGCCATTAATTTTCCAGTCTTGTTCACCTCCAAATTCTTTAAGCTTTCAAAACTACTCATCTCTAAAATTTCATCCACCACACCATCTTCGTCTTCCTTCACAGTAAAAGGACACCCCAAGAACTGTGCTATCCTCTTTAAATTTAAATTGGTATCCTCTTTCAGTTCTTCATACTTCAGAAACAATACCTTCTCAGGCTTTTCTAAACTTTCCTTCCAAAACCCTAACATATGATCCCAATAAGGTCCAAATTCATAGGCTCCCATGCAGAATGACTCAAAAGCTTGTTCTAGTAAGAGTGGCCCTAGGTTTTCAGGTCTAAGCTTACCCATGAAATGCAAGAGTGAAACAAACATGTCTTTTGGGTTTCGACAGAGATAGACAATTCGACAATCAGTAGTGTTCTTAATGGACTCTGGTAAGGAAGTGTAAGGAATATGTGAAGCATAAAGCCTGGGAGATGGAAGGGTCGATATATAGGGAATTTGGTTATTAATGAAAACCCCATATTCTAAGAAGGGAACCAAATCATGAGGATTGGTATTAAGCAAGGGATTTTGAGAGATTAATGGGTAACGATTGCGGTTCACAATTGCAAAAGCAAGGGCCTTCAACCATACTGTACCTGATTTTGGGGTGGTGACAAGCAAGATATCAGTGTTGAGTGGTTGGAAATTTCTCTGAATGTCTATAATTGATTCAATTAGTTTTGCTGCAACCCAGAAGCCTTGGTATTGATAGATATGAGCAGTTCGCCAACCCTTTTGCTGAGGGAGTGAGCAAAGCAGTTCCTGATACTCTTGACCTACACCTTCTTCTTCTTCTTCTTCTTCTTCTTCTTCTTCTACTACTACTAATTTTTCTATCAAAGCACCAGTAGTAGAAAATGGGAAAGAAACCATTTGGTTCTTAAAAGGTAAGGTAAGACTGATTGAGAATAACAGAGGAATTGGTGGGCTCTGCTCTAAATTTGAGTGTAGAAGAGATATAGGTTTAATTTATCTATATAACAGTTCTTAACAGAGAATTTGTTGAGATTATTTAAGGATAATTTCCATAAATAATTTACCACATTTAATGTTGAATGCATGGTACATGCATGTATGAGGAGTATATATTCACTAGCAATATTTCCTACTCTTTCAAGTGTCATAGGTCCTGTTAACCACTTGTCAAATCCATGCCAACACCTACCCTACCCCTTTTGCTTCCATAAACAGCTCTCTTCGCCCTTTAAATGGCTGCAGTTGGGATAAGCGTCGGCACCTAATCCGTAGATGAAGGTGGACGTACGTGCAAGCAACTCAATTCAACTTGAGAAACTGTGGGGGGGCCGGGTGTAACTCCTAAGTCGGGATTGACACATCAGAGTCCAGCCAAACGTGGCCTCCTCTTGTGAATTCTTGTTTCCTTTTACAGACCAGAATCCTGAATTACAATTATTTGTCCAAAACCAGCTGAAAAAAACAAAAAGATTTCCTTTTAATTCGTAAAGATCAAAGTAGAGAATCAATCCAAAAGAGCGAATTCGCAAGTGTCAAACAAACTCTTAGGCTGTGTTTGGTGGGATACAATTACAAATGGATACGAAAGAAAAGAATAGAATAGAAATTTAAAAAAAAAAAATTTAGAACCAGGACGCCAAAGGTAACATCACATGTCAAGTCCAGACCCTTCGAAAGATCAATAAGCTCAGAGTTAGAATTTAGAAAGTCCATCAGCTCAGAGCATTGGCCCAAGAGGCCTGCCTACCTCCTAGTTTAACCGACTGGACTCAGGAATAGAAGGCCCAACAAAAAACCGACCGCCATGGGCGATCCACTAGCCTCAAAGCTAAGAAACCCATTAGACATGAGCCCTTGCAGGCCCATGTCCACATGCATGCCGCTCATCAGATCACAAGCTGGGCTAGTAGGTAAACGAAGCCCAAAACCTCCACGAAAGGCCGTCACTTCGCCCAATATGTCTGGCAAAATGGTACTCGCAAGAAGTCAAGAACCTTGAGTTTGGCTGGCTCCCACTCCTTGGTTGCGTGAGTTATGTCCGTTCTCCAACCTTGTATTGTAGCATGTTTTGCTTAATAAAGTAATTTTTCAAAAAAAACACAAAAAAAATCAAGAACCTTTCAGATTAGGTAACGTAGCGGCAAGAGGGCTGGCGGGCCACAGATCTTCATAGTCGGTGGATTAGAGTGCTCCAGCGGGTTCAGGTGCATTTATCACCGGAAGTCATCAGCCAAGGACCAGAAAAACTCCATCTGGGTTGCCCTCACCGCAAAATTCTAGAAAAACTTGGGTCCAGCATGTTATAAAGAGGTGATCACGCCATCAAGACTCCGTTCATACTCCAGTATCACTTCGGCTTCCAAGCCAGCGGACTACAAAGCTCGCCATCGGCCATACCACAGAGCTCCCCAGACGGAGGCAATCAACAAAGTATCGAAGCATAAAGCTCGCACCGCCAGAGTTTGTTGTATAAAAAGATTAGAGTGTAAACATCGGTCAAACGCTCCTTTTGTGTAATAAGCACGCAGATCATTGCTTATAACACCACAGAAGAAACAGAAAAGAGGAAGTTTGGCAAAAACAAACTTAATCCATATGTAATTTTTCCCAGGAAGACACAATCGCATACCAGTTCTGAGAGGGACATCAAGATGAACTGAAACCCTAACAGCAAGGGCTCAATTGAAATCTTTATACCCACATACAAACTGAATCTAGGTTAATGAGATTAAGAACCAAATTTAGTTTTTCTGAAGCACATATCAACAAATCCAACAATAGATGCTACAAAGAGAGATCCTACGCAGTTGCAAAAGTACTTATGACAAAAAATTCACTCTTAACCTATTCCCATGAGCATCTAGTTCAGATGGGTCTCTAGATCAAGCAAGTGCTAGACAGGTTGGTTACCCTATGCAACCATTTATCATTTACAACGACCAGAACTATAACCTCACTTGCATTTATCCATCCTATCTAAGCTGGAGACATGACTTTTAGCCCGCATGTAATGAGAGGTACTTGTCAATAGTAACAAATCTATAGAAGAGTCCATGCGGTGGAGGGAAATCATGTGCATATCATCCACATTAACAATGAGCACCAAACAATCCGACGCTAGAACCTGTGCGTAGTATACTAGCCACTGTGGTGACCATGTAATCGTTTTAACAACCATATTCTTCTTAACCTGTCATCTAGCTTTAAGAACATCATAGCCTTCTTCTCGTTAACGGAGAGATATTCACAGGCTTCAATAATAAGATCGTCATCAAAACCTGGAATCTTCTGAACCACATCAAACAATTCGTCCAAGTTCACCGTTTTGCTATTTTGGCCCAGTGCATCCGCTATCCTTCCAATATTTGCAGCCATAGCACTCATGGTTTCCAACATCATATTGTTGGCACGTTTTCTCTTTAAGGGCCTTTTGGAGCGTGATGATGAAGCAGGTTGCGATCCAGTCTGCTGGGATGACTCCTCCATGCCATCCCCTACATCACCAGGGTTGATATCATTATACACCGACATAAATTGATCTGCAGCTTCAACATGTTCTTCACTGTCAACTCCATTTCTGGAATGACTTCCGGATGCCTGATCATTGCTAAAGATAATACATAACTCATCATAGTTCTCAATGATTTTCCCTCGGATAGCCCTCGCATCCGGGTGTTCCTGTGGGTAACACAGGTAAGTTAGCAAGTAAAATGTAATAATTGAGAGCATCTAATACAAAATACTACATGTAACTAAGAATGCCACCTTAAGATTTTCTTTCCATAAATAGTCAATGTGCAACATCCATCTTGCGTTCACCATCCCACTGGAAACCAGTCTGAGAGAGCAGTTCCTTCAATACTCCATGTTGTTTCTTCCAAGTTTTAAGCCGATTTCTCACATGGTCCTTGTTCAAGTTATTAAGAGAAAATCTTTCCTTTAGTGTTTTCACAACAGCTACATATGCTGTGTTGTTTAAAAATTTATCTTTTTTGTTACCCTTTTTCACTTGATCTACCAATATCTCAGTTAGGCAATGGTCCATTTCATTTGTCCAAACTATGTACTTCCCTTTCTCCTTCGGGTCATCACCCCAAGTCTGACACGCATCAACAGACTCTACACCCTCATTCTCAGCAGGCACTAGCTATCAAGTCCCACATCATTTCTGGAACAACTTTCAGCAAACCGATCATTGCCAAAGATGAGGCACAATTCATCATAGTTTTCAATGTACCTTGCCCTTGGCATCAGGATGGGTCTATGAGCATCATCACAGGTTTGTTACCAATTAGAGGACGGAATGAAGTAAGTCTAATATAGTATATTAGAACCTAATATATGAGTTCCTGATATTCAAACCAGTGTTGTCAAAATGCCTAGGTGACCCCAGGAGTTTCTCGCAGGAAGTGGGGCGTTGTAGCCCAGCAAGGCACCAGCCAGGTACTAAACAGGCCAAAGTTTGGGCAAGGGTTTGCACTTTGTAGGCCCTTCTAACACATTGTATTTCGATATGGGAGAAAACTCAAAATAGACATGTACAGGTTGACTAATTGGCTAGCTTAGCCCATGACACTTACCTTGCTCTTTTGCTTCCTTCATTCAAAGTTTTAACATGTTTGATAATTGATATGGTGGAAAACAAGTGCACAACATATGTTTGTTGGGCAATATAAGTTTTGGACAAACATAGAACTCATTAACACATGATATACAATAAAATCAAATGTGTAATGCATACTTTATGATACATATGCATCAGAACAAATAATGCACTAAAGAGAAACTACAAACATTTTATAGTACCCTGCATATACTTCTACTCATCTAACAGGTTGACTATATCTAACAAATCAACAAGTATTTATATTCATTTAAATTGTCCCTTGGCCTTCGTATATTCTGGTAAATCATTTGAAGGGGGAAACCTTTTTAGCGTTTGATGCAGATAAAACATAGAATTGGGCTTATTTAGTGGAAATAAAGCTTGGGTTGGGTTATATATATGTTGGCTTTCATCCAATGGGTTTTCTTCATAATATGCCACTTTAATGGGCCTAGACTAATATGGGTAAGAGGTAGGAATACGAGATTTAATTTATTAGTTAGTCTAGTGAGAGTCATATTCCCTTTTTTTAATTGTTATTTAAGAGTTTTAATTGGATTGGATTAGGACTCTATGGGTCCAGCCTTAATATAAGCTTCTTTCCTTAATTTTAGGCAGAGTTTCAGTTAGTTAAGGCAACCTACATAGCAAGCTATTGGTTGGAGGAGTTCTATGGTTAGTTTGAGTCTGTTCTTGAGTCTTTTATAAAGGTTGTAAGGGGCTACGGTAAGGTTTTGAGGGCGGGCCTCGGCACAACGGTAAGGTTTCTCCATTGCAACCTAGTGGTCGCGGGTTGAAACAAGGAAACAGCCTCTCCACAAAAAGTGGGGGTAAGGCCATGGTTTAAAGTATCAGTATGTATCGTATCATATCGGCCGATACGTATCGGTATCGGTCGGTGCCAATACGTATCAGTATCGGTCGGTACCGATACGCCTCTTTTTTTTTTAAAATGGACTCTCGGATTGTATCGAAATGTATCGGCCGATACGATACGATACAACCAATACATATCGATACATATCGATACGTCCAATAAAGGGTTTTGTGGGTGGTTTAATATGTATCGATATGTATAGATACGTATGGACCGATATAGCTCAATACATACTGCGATACAACTCCTATTCTAACAGTAAAAATGAAGGAAAACTCTCAACCAAGAGACTAAAATCTTGCATTTAGGAGTGCTACAACATCAAGGAGTTTTTCACACTTTTGGACTCAAAAATGAATCAAGGAGTGCTACAACATCATCATTTGCATCATCCAATACTCTTCATGGCTATAGACGATTACAACATGTAAGAAACATCATCTTTTATAACAATTTCAATTTAATGCACTTGTCTGGTTATACATTATTCTCCATTTTAGTATTTATACATGATATATGTTATATATTGCTTGTTTAGATTGTTTTTTTGTGTCCAAAAGTGTATTTCCATGTGCATTTTGACCTTTTTCATGCGTTTCTGCACCGTTAGATACATATCTCCGATACAATACGATACGTCTCTTAAAATCGTCCGACTGATACGATACCCAATACCGATACTTTAAACCTTGGGTAAGGCTGCGTATATATACCCCTCCCCAGACCCTGCAGTAGAGGGAGCCTCGTGCACTGGGTACGCCCTTTTTATATAAGATTGTAAGGGGCTTCAGACCTCAATTCGAATTTGATGAATGGAATTAGCTTTCAGCCCTTTAGTTCTGAGAGATTCAAAACACCTATTTTCTGTGACATGCAGTGAAACCCTTGGTGAGATGCCAAGTTAGTGGTTTAGGTGGGATTCCTTAAGCGCATACTATTTTTTTTCTTCTTCTTTTTGTATATTTCTCCTCCATCGACCAACAGGTCAGTACTTAATTTCTATTTTCTGCACACCATCCTTTTGGCTTAATTGTTGATGCTCAATGGTTTATCCAAGTTGATGCATTACTGTTGATGGTTTATCCTAAGATTCTAAATTTGATTTCAGCATAAAAATCCAGTTTTTTTTCTTGAATTCCTACTCCAACAAGAGTTCCTCTGAAATTTAAACATCTAACCATTGGATTACAATTCTGCTTCCATACATACCAATTGGTTACTATGCTTAACAGCCTTACAGATCCAAATTTCATCTTTGAATTGTGTTCTGGTTTTCCTGATTCAAGTTGGATACTAAGTTCAAGTTCTGTTTCTACTTCTGATTTCAGATTTCTGCATATCAATACATCTGTTTTGTTGCGTTAAATCCGATTCCCGGATTGGATTATCTAGATTCCCCATTGATTCTCAGATTGAGAATTCCTTCTTCATGTAAGATTCTTTGGCTCTTAAGAATCCGGCCATTGGATTGGGTTATTAATTAGACAAAGCACTTGAACTGACTTTCAGCTAGATCACATCCATTGATCCTGCAATCTGGTTTCTACTTTCTAAATCTGTCACTGCTATTCTGGTTCGTTTTGGTGTTCTGAACCCTAATTGCCCAAGTGACTTAGAACCATAGTACTAAATCTCGCGAAATCTCGGTCCAGATCTCGAATATTTCGAGTATCTTGACCTAACCGAAACGAAACAGCAGCTCGAATAAAAAAAAATGCAAAAACTCGGTCGAAATTTCGACCATCTCGCGATATCTCGAGACAAAATCAAAATCTCGCGAGATATCGAGATTCCTTTTTCAAAAGTAGCTTTATAAATACCAAAACTCGTTAGTCTTGGTCGGTCGAAATTTCAACCGAGACTTAACAAGCTCTGGTTTTTTTGGGTTTTTTTCTCCTCGTTAGTCTCGGTCGTTTCTTCTCCCATACTATGATGTGGCATTCATTTGTCCCACAATCGGAGAACAATGCAAGTCGGCTCCATCGGACTATGAGTGGGGTCGATCCTGGACGTCGGAGTAATTATTATTAGAATATTTGTAACATTTGAGTCACTAGATGACTACTTGACTTGTATTGGACTATTGGGGATATTGTCATGCGGGCTGATGAATGAATGTGAATAGCACCATGAGAAGGATTATGATCGTTAGAATGCCACAACAAGATCTTAATCTTTCCCTTTCCTATATATAAAGTAAAAAACTAACCCGCAAGCCCCACATTGAACTAGGCTTCAAGGCTTAGCCTCATTATGCGCCTCTTTGTCATTCATAGAACTTACTCCCATTTTCTGTTCTGGTTCTGGACCTACCCGGCCCGGGGAGCAGCCGATCTTCTTAACTTGTTTTTTACTTATTGTACTTAATATTATGACTTATGAGTCATTCACTTTATGTTTCCAACTTCCCAGTCAAATACTTGTTTAAATTGCCTATTAATCATTAATTTATTATGTCCTCTAGTACTAAAGTCTTAAACAATGTATATGTGTAGTTAACTAAGTTATACATTAGGATTCGACCGTACATTGCCAATCAATGGTGCAAATCCAAAACACCACTTTGGGTGACTATTTTTGCAATTCGAACATTTAAATGTGTTTATATAGCCTAAAATAGGGTTTCCATGAGGTTTCAGGCCTTAACTTGGCCTAAAACCCACCGAAATGACCTACCGAAACATAACAGAAAAATGCAAAATTTCGACCGAAATATCCGAAATTTTGGATATTTCGGTCAGCCCGAAACACCGAAACGAAACGAGTTTTCGAACTATGCTTAGAACCACATCAGGGTTTCTTATGCTGATTGACATTGGTGGTGTTTACTGGTTTTTTTGCACCTTTTATTTGGTCATCTACTATTTTTTGGTTGTTGCCCATATTAAGAGGATCTATTCTTGTCCTGCATTAATAATTAAGAGCAATGATTGCACCAGTAAGGAACAACATGGTGCATTTTGGATGTGTTGAAAAAGTCAGAAGCCAGAGAAAGTTTGGGTTGATGAAGTCAGAGAGAACAAGGCTGGGTAGATAGAGTAGAATAGCAGGACAGATTAGCATGGCAACCCGATGTAGTTGTGATGAGTTGAATATTCTAACAACAGGTACACCTTGGTGCAAATTAGGCTAATCTTTCAAGTACAGTATGAACAATAATAATGGAGATATCTGGGAATGAAATACATCATACAAGCAAGTAAAGTAAGCAATCTCATGAGTGGCTATGTATGGTATTGAAAATGGCATTAAATATATTCGAAAAATCCTCTTATTGCTTATGTATTAATCAGGTTACATGCTAAACTATTTGAGTAGTTAAGAAGGAACTGCTTCTCATAAGATTAAGTTATTAATAATTACATGAAGCTTGCATATATTTAGGACCAACATATAGCATTTCTTTTTTGTTCTATCATACACATGATTATACCATATGATTTTATTTCATATTACAACCAGTATAGTACAATTTGAGAAGAAATGAAGAATACAAGTGCTCAGACCAAATAAAGAACATACAAATTATATGATGGAGTTTTCCCATTCTAATAATATGTCAAGCGGGAATTCTTTACATGGTTATTAACTATGAGATATCATAGACTACTTATAATTAATGCATGAATTTCACAGCTGAGACAAGAAATTTGTTCCAACATGGCACATACCTTGACGTAGTCATTCCATACAGAATCATTCGCGACAACCATCTTTTGTGTCTCATCCCACTCAAACCCACTCTGAGAAAGAAGTTCCTTCAGAACCCCATACCGTTTCTTCCAGGTTTTAAGCCGATTCCTTACATGGTCTCCCATCAAGTCAAGCCCAAAATTTTCATTTAAAGTGGCAGCAGATGCTGCATACACTGCATTATTCAAAACTTTGTCCTTTCTTTTACTCTGTCTTACTAAATCTACAAGAGTCTTCGTGAGGCAATGGTCCATTTCAATTGTCCACATCATGTTTTTACCCTTCTCTTTTAAGCTGCCATTGCAAATCTGAACCACATCAGCATTCTCTACATGCTCATCATCGATAGGCAAGTCCACATCAACTTCAACTTTGGTCCTGTAAGAGCTCACAGTTGGCTGATAATCACCCAATATCATACACCAATCATTATAATTTTCTAAGAAACTGGGCCGGGAAGCCTTGGAATCAGGATTTGCCTATTAGAAATATAGGGTAATTAGCTAGTAACCATAATCATTATATGACTTCTATAGCAAAAGCTACAAAATTTTGATCAATGATCTAATGTACCTTGATGTATTCATTCCATACAGAATCATTTGCAACAACCATTTTTTGTCTCTCATCCCACTGAAACTCACTTTGAGCAAGTAGCTCCTTTAATACACCATATTGCTTCTTCCATGTTTTGAGCCGATTTCTAATATGCTCTTTGTTCAAGTCAAGTGCAAATTTTTCATTTAAAACCGCGACGGCAGCTGCATATGCAGAGGATGTCAAGCTTTTATCAATTTTGTTTCCCTTTTTCACTTGCAGTACAAGAGCCTTTGTGAGGCAACGGTCCATTTCATTCGTCCACATCAAGTTTTTTGCTTTCTCTTTTGTGTTCCCATTCCGAATCTGGGATGAATTAGGATCCATTCCTGAAAATTCCCAGATAAGGTAGTTATCATGCTGTGTTTATCACAACAAAAAGGTCAATATAATCCTAGGTCTCATTGGCCAGTAGCTCAGTCTAGTGATCTTTATTTAGTCTTAAGCTAAACTGACAAAATAGCGCAGAAGAATCTTCTATCTGACGATTATGAAATTTGGGTAGTATGCACATAGACTGAAGAAGTTTAAACAGAAATGGAAACTAGGCATACAGTATGACTAAACTTTGGTATATTCCATCAAATTTTGTACACATGCATTGCATTCACAAGACCTAAGGCCTCCTCATGATATATGATGAAGGCAGCAATTATAAACCATCTGGCTTACTAACAATCCTCGGTCTCACTACCCCAGGTTTGGCAAAAAGTGTTTGCTAAACAATGACCAGCTAGGCCCAAGTCTTTCTTGTACTTTCACTGCTAGCCCATATGTGCCCAAGTTCTATGCTTGCAGCCAACTCCACAGCCTCACCCATGGCTGTACCATTTATGTTTCTTCTCCATCACTATATGTCTGTTATTCAACAAAAGATAGTGATGCAGTTAAATCACCTAAATGGTCTTATTTTAGTAGAAATAAGCCTTGGGTTGGGTTATGTATGTGTTGGCTCTTTGATCGCATGGGTTTTCATTGTAATGGGCCACTTTAATGGGCCTATAATGTGGGTAGAGGCTAGGCATACGGGATTACTTAGTTAAGTGTCTTTATTTCTTTATTTTAATTAGGGGTGTCAATAATGCCCGGCTGGCCCAAACCCGCCCGAACCCGCCCTGAGCCCGGCCCGGACCAGACTTTGATTTCCCAGCCCGAAGGGCGGGTTAGGGTTGAGTTTTTGGCTGACCCTGGCAGGGTCGGGTCGGGTCTGGGTTAAGACCTCGGGCTTAGCCCAGCCCGGACCGACCCAACCCTGAATTAGTTATAAACATTTAAATATGTGCAAATACCAAAATGCCCATAAGAGAATTAAACCCTAATTGACCCATATTCCCTTTTCGTTTTCACCTCATTCTTCATCCACGAGAAACTGAGAAAGCCGCCGCTCGACTAGCCTTTTTCTTCCTCGGTTCCTCCTTGCTTTACTAGGGTTTCAACTTCACTCACAGAGGTACGTTCGTTCCCTCCCCTTCTCTATCTCAGTTCATCCTTCTGTTCGATCTGTTTCGCTTGGGTTGTTCTTTACTATAGAAATTTTGTTCTCTCAAAGATTCTTCCGTTCGTCAAAGGAGAGAGAGAATATTATGCTTTGGTTCCTCCTCTATTGATCTGCGTATGATTTCGCATTTTCGCAACTAGCTGTTCTCCTGATGCATCTCGACGGGTTTAGGAGTTTCAATTATCAAATAGAAATTCAAATTAGGGGCGTCATTTTTAATATTTTCATGGAACACAATGCCCCCGTCTCTCTCTATTGCTTCTTCTTTTCATGAAACACAAGGGCTTAATACATCCGGAAAATGGGTAGAGAGTGTTTCTCCATCACTTGTGCATAACTCTTGCGTTGTAAAGCAAGCAGGATTACAGGAGGCACCATTTAAAAGGTTCCTGCTCCCTAGACATGAAAGCTATCAGAAATAATCGTCTGATTCCACCAACTGCAATCCAATGGTTTGGTGAATGTGTGCATTTTTAGAATTGAGTCTTTAGGGTTTAGAAATCTATTTCTGCAGCACTTATCCGCCCAAGTCGTTTGCTCTGTCACAAACTCAGAAACTGCTAAATCCAGCCTTTAACACATAATATTCGAATTTTTTTTTCTTCCATTTAATTCATTAATTAGAATATCTGGAAGTCATCGATCTTTTAATTAGGATTCGGAATTGGAAAGTCGGAGGATAGAATTCATCGAGATTAGATGATTATATAGGCCCACAGTATTATTGCCGGCGAAGTTGTCCAGCCCCAAAAAATCTTCCCAAAAGCACTTCTCTCAGCTGGAATCCTGACTTGTTTGGCCTATGTGATCTCTCTTATGTCCACAATTGGGTCACTTGAATTGAATCAAGAGAGTTGGGACAATGGGTTCTTAGCAGAAGCTGCTGGTATGATAGTGGGTGGGTGAGTGGCTAAAAATCTGGATTGAAATTGGTGTGGTAGTGTCTGCAATTGGAGTTTTTGAAGCCCAATTGAGCACTAGTTCGTTCCAGCTTCTGGGTATGGCTGATACAGGATTCTTGCCAAGATGCTTCCAGTGGAGATCGAAATGGTTTAAATTTTTATTTAAATTTACAAGTCCCTCTCTCCCTCTCTCCCCTTCCCCTCTTATTCTTCTTCTTTGAAGAATTTTTCAGGTTTTTTTTAGATATATTCTTTGATATATATCAAGCAGGGTCAAAACAGGGCCAACCCGACCCTGTCCGACCCTAGCAGGGTCGGGTCAGGGTTGAGGGTTTCTTGGCCCTGCCAGGGTTGGGTCAAGGTCAGGGTCAAGGTTTAGGTTAAGACCTCTAGGGTCAGGGTCAGGGTTTACGCAGGCCCGGCCCAACCCGACCCATTGACACCCCTAATTTTAATTGCTATTAAGTGCTTTAGTTAGGCTGGATTAGGATTCTATAAGTCCAATCCTGTTTTGAGTCAGTTTCCTAATCAGTTTAGGTTACCGTATATTAGTTAATGATTGGGTTAGGCCTTTCCTTTTTAATATCAGTCTGTTTTTGAGTTTTCTATATAAGTTTGTAAGGAGGTTCAGCATTGTACACGAATTTTGATTAATGAAAAGCTTGTCTTTGCTACTCTTCTTCTCCATTGGTGAAGAACTCTTGTGTGTGATCACGGCTCCTTGTGTTCGATTAAGGCTGGTTGATGTTCGATCCTTATAACCACCTTGCGGTGTGAAGCCCGGGTGTTTCTCTTATTGCTATCTTCTTCTTCCTCTATCTTCCTCTCCATTAACAAGTAAATACTGTTCTACTTTTCTGCAGCTAGTAATCTGAATCTGGAATTCATATGTAAGGGTTTTTTTACACGGATTTAATTTGAGGGAATCAAGCCATTGGATCATCCTCAAATTTTTAAGAGTTGTTCTAAACCCTAAAGGAGGAACTCAACCAGAAATTCTCTATCAGAGCTTCTCATTAAGACTTATACTGAATTTCCCATTCTGCCCTTATCTCTAAAGTTGAGATTCAGTTTTATGAATAGTGGCTCGATCTGATCAACTGATTCTGAGTTATATTAACTCTCCTAAATCTGGTTATATATTCTCTGTATTTTGATTCTATTCATGATACTGTTTTTGACCTTTCAAATACAGTTCTACATTAGCTAGATTCTGTTTCATCCCCCCCCCCCAAAACAGGGAATACACACAACCCAATTTGTTATATCGTGGAATGCCTAGATCTTACTGCTTTTTAATCCATAGAATCATGATTTGAATTGGGTTTTTTTTTCCAAATTTTCATGAAAGTTAATTTATCAATAATATGCTCATCATGTCAATGTATCAGAGAATCCACAAGAAAACTAAAAGTAAATGAAAATACACAAATTCACCCTTTGTATAAACATTAAGAGTAACTCATTTCATTAATATAATTGTGTAGTTCCAGTATAAACATCCAAAAAGGTTGCTTACTAGGTTGCTTACTAAAAGTTTCAAAAGGAACAGACTCAACACTTAATCCAATATTGTAATCTTCCTCCAAAATGCAGATTATGGCCTTTAGTATCTGTTCCTGAAGGGAAGGAGGGAACTACATAAAATTAGCGAACAGATATCGACTGCAGACTCTTTGATGCTTCACAAGGGTCCCATCCATGAGTCTGATAAAGATATCTGTGCTGTTAAAAATAACAGGCAATATTATTATGTCATATTATCAAAAAACAATTAGCTAGAAAAATCTGACACACACTAAACAAAACCAGAAAGGTAAATAGATCAAGAAAAAGTATATGAAAGGAATAACATCTTCTTTGAAGAAACACCTAACAAACATCTTGAATATTTGCATACTTGTTGAAGATAATTTTTCACAATTAAATTTTCAAGCTCAAACATTCTCATATCACATTTGAAACCAAAGAAAGATTTAGGTCATTGTTCAATCTAGAGGTGTTCCAGTGCTGTCAAATCAATTCCAATCTCCAGCCTACTAGATATTTACATAACATACTTTTTTTTTTTCTTTTTTTTTTTTTTAGGGGGGGAGGGGGGGGATTCTCTGTTCTTCTGGTTTGAGTAGTGACTAATCTTTGGATTAGTGTAGTTATGGTGATAAGCTGGTTCAATCGAGAGAGGTTTTAAGGGCTGCCAAACCAGATAGATATCAAGATCGGGATAATATTACATATATGCATCTTATCTTCTTTCCCCACCCCACCCCCAACCCCTCATTTCTAATGAATAGATTAATCCTATCTTTTACAGAGCTTCTCTAAACATTAAAGGGTGAGTCCTGGCAGGACTGCAACTAAAATACACATTGTAGTCTAACGCAAAGAAATGAGTCCTAGCAGCAATGCAGTATCAAAGACAGGTATTTTGTACTAACGCAAAGACTGCAGAAGTTGTCTCCCCATTTCCATGGGCTATATAATATCTACGTTGTAGACTTGTAGTCTGCCATTCCTAAATAATATCCCAGTTTCCATGAATTGCATTTAACGAAAAAGTTAATTGACAAGGTCTATACTAATCCATGACTACAAAATGGTTACATGAAGCTACCGTCATAATGCAGCAGAAAGTTATTTTGGAGTAACATGAGGCTAAAAACACAACAGTACTATCAGATGATGTCGTGATGTAGTGGACTAACAACTGGAAATCAAGGTTCCAAATTTCCCCAAAGAGGGTGATTTACACCCTTGGTGAAGGAGAAATATTTCCTTGAAATCAGAGAAATCAGATAAAAATCATAAATATGAGGGAAATTGTTACGAAATCTACATATATTTCCATGACAGTCTAGAAGGTACTTATTTAGGCATAAATACATATCTAGGGGTGATTAGATACACAAAAAAAACCATCCAAAATGGTTCTATGGATTTGAAACCTAAGTAGACAGTTCGGCGCATATGTTTTGACCAATTTAGGCAATTTTATAGAAGTGCATACCACAAAAGATACCATCCAAAGAAATTACTAAGGTTATGATATAACATGCTAACTTTATCATACCATTCAAAGAAATGATTTTTTTGACATTTTATGAGTAAAAGCAGAGTAGTTTAGTAACTAAGGTCACGATATGACATGCTAACTTTATCATAATGACATATTAATTATCTATTTCTCTTAATTAAATGGGAAAAAAATGTTAGTTCCAAAAAGATTTTAAAAAGAAATGTACTATCCAACAATGATGGCATTTCATATTTTCATTATTAATTTCAGTCGTTACCTCTACTAATGAACAATGCCTCAAACTCTATTCAAATCTCCCCAAACCCAGTGGAAATTATGTTATGAATGTTGTAGAAGTCTCAAATTTTGTGGAAATCCAGCTTTTTTTCTTTTTTTATTTCTCAAAGGGGTGTACAATCAAATTTCTCCAATTTGACCTATTTTGTGCCACTTCACCTAAAATGGCTGGAAAATTGGCAATATTACCGTGTTTGTTTCGCCGTAAAATATTTCACAGGATTTGTTGAAAATCAATACAAAATTACATAAAGATTAGAAAGGGGGGAATGTTTGACTCTGATGCAATATAAAAAGTTGGAGAATAATGTCAGAAACAACATCCATTTCAAAATTCATGGTGTTGTTTTCCCAAAATAGTGATGGTACCTTGATCATTTGTACTCTGGCACCCATCGAAGAATACTTCACCATCATATGGCTGCATTCTTTTCCTCAATCATGTTCAAATGTGCTTATTGATCATGTACAACTAAAAACATGTGAAATGGTAGAAAATATAAAATGAAATCTATAAACAATAATTATTTTTGTAAAATATTTTACTGTGAAAAAAAAAAACAGCCTTAAGGAATGATTTTGACATTTCAAGCAAGACACCGATGCCTCGGCCTAATTATTTCACCAATTTTGGTGGAACATGGTATCATGTTATCCCCCCCCCCCCTCAATAAAAAAACAAAAAAGGCTTCAATTTCAACTTTTTTGGGGAAAAGATATATATATTTAACCAAATTTCCCTAATAGCAATGGAAATTTAGAACACTTGTGTAATGTGCATTAGTGAGTTTATTTTTATGTCGTGATCTTGTTCGAGAAGCTAATTTTCCATTCTGACAGCTCGCTACCCATGTTAAGATTTTAAAGCAAATACTGAACAATTCAAAATATATGGAAGAAAACAAATTAAAACAACCAAATACCATAGAGGAAAAGGAAAATGAAAAGCAAAACACAGTCACAATCAACACTGACTGAAACACGGACATTATAAAACCCTAGATTTATAAGATAATTGAGAAGAGAGGTTCATAGTAAGAAACTCAAAGTGTAGAGAGCAAAGACAAGAGAAACAGAGAGAGGTATGTACCTTAAGCTGATGGGCACAAAAACTCACGAGAGAAAACAAGTGAAGGCCGAGAACCAGACATGCCTCGTAGTCCAAGGAATCCCGTCTAAGCCTTTCGACGGAATTCGAAACGATCAGTTTTCGGCACCGGAATTATTTGGAATGTGAGCTCACCTCAACTGTGTTCGAACCTTGAAGAAAGGGTGAAATTTGGATGGAATCTGCATTTGGGGCTTTGTTTCGACGGAAACTGTGATTTCCTAGGAAAGTTGGAACTTTCCTTTCTTTGAGTCCGTTCTCCGGGGAATTAATTTCTTCTTGGTGGTACTGTTTTGTTAAACCAAATTGGGCTCTCTGAAGTCCCAATCCTAAACCTTGCCAGGTCGAAATCTACCACCCAGGTTTAGCTCGGTTCTGGTTCACACCCGCTCCGCTGAATTAAATAAACACTCCATACCAGGAAAAAAAGGTTAGGATTTGGGTTAAGTCTAAGTATTAAAATACCTAGAAAATCATGTCGCAGACTCCCTAGCAAGGATGGCCCTGTCCATGCAGAACTCGACAGTTTGGCCTTTATCCAGTCCCTGTTTAAGGGAAAGTTGTTCTTCCCCATCCAGGAGTTTTTCTTCTGCTCATCAATAAATTGATATTTATCAAAAAATAAATAAATATTAAAATACCACAGCCTGCACTACCTTGCCTCAAGTTGTAGAGATTCATCACTTATAAGGATGTCAATTTATGACCAAAATTGATAATCGGATTAGAATCGACCCACTAGGAACCAAAATTGGCCAATTCATTAACTTATTGGTTGAAATTTGGATCTAGTTTTTTTGAGCCGATTAGCTTATTGGTCTGGGTCAATTTTTGTCCGGTTCTCCCAATGATTCCAAAACCAATAGAATAATTAAGAACCGTTGGAACTGGACCACTAGATATGGTATAAATTGTGCAAAAACCTTAGATTTGGAGTCTGTTTTATTGAAGCTTTAGATATAATGGTGACAGATATGGTTTTTTTTTTGGGTAGAAAAGTGATAGTTATGCGGATTCAGCTCCTCTCCAATGCATATCCTAGTTGGAAATCGTCCACTGCGGTAGTAGGCGTTGACACATGACTCGGGTGCCATTTGGATGGCGCGGATCGAACTGGAAATGAGGATTTCAAAATTAAGAAATCCTTCTCTCCATCGTATTACCATGCTCAATTGTGCTTCATCGATCCGCACCATCCAAATGGCACCTAGATCACGTGTCGATGCTTGTTGCCACGTTGGACAATCACCTGCTCGAGGGTGCATTGGAGAAGAGCCCAATCCCAATTATGATTGAGCGCATGTTTGATAGAGAGGTCCAACAAATTATGTAAACTCCGGAATGCTACTGTGAGATGTGTTCCTTTGGGGGACAGTGATTCATGGCCGAGTGACCGTCTCTTTTGATACACTTTGTCATACTTGATATTCGATACAATGATGTATTCTTTTGATTTCCATTCATGAGAGATGTATTGTATAAACCTTATATAATACATAGGTCCTAATAGGAAAAGAAATGTGCTTTTTTGGAAAAGATTGTAATAGGATATTGAATAAACCTTACATAATCTCATTTTAAAAAAAAAAATTATATAATACATAGGTCCTTATAGGAAAATAAATGTATTTTTTTGGAAAAGATTGTAATAGGATTTTGAATACAGTTAGGATATATGTCAATATAGTTTCCGCAGACACTGATGATATTATGATTATTATATTTCTTTCATGATCTATTATATGTCATTGTGAATGAGTTAATCTTTTGATACTGCATCATTAATCCTGATGGAAAGTAAAACGTATGTGTATGCTTTAGTTACGTATTTCTGTGGTACAGGGATGGGGCGTAACGCTTTTCTATTTTAATGTGTTTTTTGGTTTCTCATTAGTCATCACCCAAAAAAAAATAAAAAATAAAAGGATTAAAGTGTCACCTGTCCTTTTGATCTATCTTCTATATATATTCTTTAGACCTACATGTGCTTTTATCCCGCTATATATCTAAAAACACTTGTTTCTTCATTACATTGAATAGGGATATTTAGATATCTTTATAATTACCAATGAATATTTAATCATTTGAATACTTAGAAAAAAATATTTTATTATTTATGCTTAAGTAATAAAATTTTTATTTTATTTTATTTTGGACATCATAACAATGTCTTGAACCATTTAATAATCCGAACCGGTCCATCCACTAATAAACGGTTTCAAATCTCGGGTTTGCAATCGAATAATTTATTGGACTGGTTCTGATCTTGACCCCTTAAGACCAAAACAATTAAGGAAATCGACTGATTGCCCAAAACAGGATCAATTTACACCCTTAGGTTAACCATATGTGGGAGCCCATGCGGATCCAGATCCTGTACTGCCGAGCTGCCCAGCAGGACCGTGCTGTCTAAACACAGTGAAGCGCACAATGACCGCCTTACCCCCACCTTACCCCCACTCGGGCAAGTTGCTTGGACAGGGGTAAGGTGGTCATTGCATGCCTCACCGTGTCTAGACAGCACGGTCCTGCCGGGTAGCTCAGTAGTAGAGAATCCAAATTGAGCCCATGCTCACGGTAATACGGGATTTTAGGCTATAAGTATCTAGGTGTTGAACTCTGTTACTTTTAGTTTTCCCTAGTGTTTTAAAATTCAAATTGAAATCGGCAGATTAGCATATTTGACTCAAAATCGACTGGAACGGTTTCCAATTTACCCCAAATTTTTACTTATTAAGTTCAACCAAATTAGCCAATTCCAGTCGAGTCATACCATTTTCCGGCTCATTTTGGACGATTCATCAATAAATCAATGTCAATGGAGACCGATCCCGTATCCAATTTTCAGTTTTTAACACTTGATTTCCCCTTTTGACCTTCATTCATATTTGCTAAACCTAAGGGCATTGTATATGCAAGGGCTCGAATCCTCAGTCAGGCAATCATAGTTGGGAAATTTATCCTCTCAAGTGTGGTGCATTGAGTGCACCACACTTAAGAGGATAAAGATCCATCACTCTCAAGTATGGTGCACCATCTGATGCACGACGTGGGTGCATTGGGCAGTGCACCACACTTGAGAGGATGAAAATCCTCATAACTAAGACAAAACAAAGCAAAACAAGGAAGAAAATGATTTAAGTATCAAGATTCAAAATGCCAACAATCTCAAAAAACAGTCCCTCCACAACGTATTTGTATTTTCACACATTAGGTAGATCCGTAGATGTGTCTTGCATGACTTGTTAAGGAAGCCTTCCTTAACAATCCAAATATCTGCCACGCAACAAATCAAATGGGGTCTAAATTTTGTGAACAAGTATACCACAAGGTTTCCTGCTCACATGTCAAGTTTAGCTCAATTGGAATTTACCAAGGGGCAAAATATTACTTAAGAAACCATAGACCATGTGAGATCAAGTGCACGATAGTGGTCCAACTACTATTATAATTGTGTTTGAGGATACATGGGAATATTTTATCAAAAAACAAAAAAAAATATAGATGGGAACATATACTAATATATAGGAGTATATTTTCTTAAATTAGGTTCTAAAATTTGACACAATGACTAATCCAAACCATATTCTCTATATCCAATGACTAAAATTACCACATTACCTGTTCACATGGCACAATGAGGGTGGACCTTTGAGGAAAGGCTTCCTGTAAGAGAATTTTTGTGCCATAACTTCCCTAACTTCCACCTAATTCCCAGCCATAGAATAGTTCCATTAGATTCCAATTCCTTAAATTGCTAAACACACTTGGGTAGCATCTTAGGCTGCTGGGCTTAGAATAAATATTGAACAGCCAAGGTTTAAGGCCTCTATAAGAGTAATAAGACCATTCAGCTGCAGCGGTGGAGCCGTGGAGGGTCTAGCTTAGAAGGGGACTGAAACAAGCACTTTCTCAGTTTCTCTTGGTATTGACGAGGTAGACGTGCATTCGGACGATATAGACCACAATAACGTTCTTCACTGGCCCTACGTAAAATTTCATTTCAGACCAAAATTCCATATACCCTCACATGTATGTCCGTGCACCCATACCGTAGTCCCATCCACCCTATTTGGTGGTCCCAAAATGTTCAATTTCTAATTTTGCCACTTTGCAAACTCGGATTGGTCTCACATTTGACATGTAAGCAGAGAAATTGTCAGTCCCATTCGATCTGCCATGTGACAATTAGAAGGACATAATTGAAAATCAACCCAAGATATTCACTGCTCCCGTGTAATTAAAGATATTCTTCTCTAAAAAAAATAACAGGAATGGCATTGCATGATAGATAGGATACAAAGAAAGATGACTCAGATCTATCTAAATAGTAAATCAAGATACCAGCAGCACACCAATTATAGTGAAAATCAAATGAGGTTCAATTTAAGACTTGAAGTGTGCCCATATTTGAGAATGGTGTCTGTAAGAATGGCTCTTGCCTTTTGTTTTTAGCTTGGCCAAATGTAACAGTTCCATATAATCATCTAAGGAAAATGCCCTCATTAGGGTAGGCATGAGCTTATAGCTTTATACAGCAACCCTGTAAGTAACATATTTGCCAGCAGTTTCACTTGACCGGCTGATCCTCAGGACCTGTCCAGGAATAAGGCCGAAGTATCTAGCTACTGGATCATAAACTTGAATCCGTGGAAGCTGAAACAACATCGTGATCATAACAAAAGAACTCAATCAAATAAATTTCAATTTCAAAGCTGATTGTGATAAAGCCATCAAAAGAAAAGAACTGAGAAAAAGAACATCAAATTCATTGAAATCATTTCGAATCTACAAAGAAGATAATAAGCTAATGCAGATAAACTATGTGTACAAGATACGTTTAAAGAGATTAGTATTTTCACTGAAGTGCAAGATTATTTGCATTGATGAAAGAAACAGTATATTGAAAGATAATCTGAAATTATCCCAATAATGTTAAGGCAATAGAAACATAAAAGAATCCATTATGAAAAAAAGAACTGGCCACATATACTTAACAGTAGTAGCAAGTTTGGCACATTAAGGTTTGGAAGGAAAATTAGAAACTGCTATCACAATAGTGTATTATTCATCCGAGAAATTATTTAGGAGTGCAAAAATGACTAGATTATGATGGGTAACTTACATCCACAATTAACTAAAAGGAAGAAAAAAATGCCTTGAAATTAACCTAATGAGAATTGGGCACTTGGAAGGGTAGGGGAAAAAAGAAAAAGATATCCTATCTTATGTAATAAGGGCATGTCGATCTTTTTTTGCATTTTGTAGTTGTAGGTACCTAAAAGTGTTAGACATCTATGCACAGTTGCACAAGACCGAAAAACTCTCTCTCTCTCTTTTGGGTTGTCTGTCACTCTGTTGAAAGAGAAAAGGACATTGAACAAGAGGAAGTAAGGGAGGGATAGAGCTAGCCTGGAGAAAGAAAATGAAATATATGCCGTGGAAATATGGCAGCACCAAGCGATCAACTAACAAAATATCAAAATGTTCATACTTGAGTTTTTGGGGTTGCTGTCTCCATCATATTGAACCAATGCCAGACACCACCACATGCATCGGTATCCTTGTTATGTAGCATCCAATATGTCCATCAGGTTAAAAACAAGACCAATGTGCATTTTGGGTATAGAAAGATATATCTATGACACAACAGCTTAGGAACATGCAATCTGACTTTCTAATCAATGAACTTATAGGTTACAATTGACCAAAACCTACTTTTGATTAAAATGTTTTCCAGATAACCATGCTAAGTTACACTGTAACACCTCATCAATTTTCCGGGGACATCCTATAAGTTTCTTACCACAGTAATTACCTAACCAGTTTCTTGTAAATGAGAGATTACGGGTCCAAACTTTCTTGTAATTACCTATATCTCTTTGTGCAAGAAATTTATATTATCATTCTTAACATCAAGTATGACAATAGAAGCTATGATTTATACATGAAGACACTCGAAACTGAAACTGGAAGGATAAAAAAGAATATGAAAGAGAAAACCCTACCAAATGGAATACCAAGGTACAAGTCCTCTGATAGGATGGGGTTCTCTACACAAGAATACAGGGTGGATCTCTGCCAGATTTATCTACAAATGAAATCAAAAGCTGCTTCCATTTTGGTCATTACAGACTAAGACATAGGGTTGCTTCTACATAACTAATATTGACTCCAATTATTCATTGACAACTTCCTTAACCTTTTGAGCATTCAACGTCACTTCTTCTGGTGATAATGAATTCATAAGTGTCACTACGCTATGGATACTATCACTATCAGAGGAAAAGATTGTGCTGCTGCAGGTAAATTATCGACACACAGATTGTGGGATGTGGAAAATCAGAAACCAGAACCTCTTCAAGGCAGATGGATCAGCTATATTAAGTTCAAAGAAGAAGGATGACTATAACCGGCCCCCTGAAATATAATGCTCTCAAAGAATAGAAACACATAAATAATAGTAGGAAAAAAAGGCGGGGCTGGATGACTAAAATATATGTAGGAAACCTCCTGGGTGTTATAGGGCAAGCCATCAGCTGATGAAACTAGAACAACATTTAATAAACTCGGAAAATCAAGTTAATGGGGAAGCAAATGATCAAAACATTACACTTTTGACAAACAGAGGATAGTAGAAGACTAAAGCATCAACAGTTAAGAAACATAAGGACACTTTGTTAGAACCAAAAAGAATGATGAAAATACTCCTGCAAGTTAAGCATTATGTTTCTTCCATTAAGATACAAACCTGAGTAAGCTTTACATGGTACCGTTCCATCAAAATCTTCACCTCATTAGCAGAGAGAACCTGATGCTTTGGAATAAGGAAATGCTTTGTTATATTGAACATCAGTTCTTGATCCTGTGGAAAGGTACGGAGTATCTCATTCACAATAAAGAAAACATTGTAATATAGTAATTAATCCATATGAAGAAACACAGAAAGCAAAGGGGAAATTTTTGGGACAAATCTGGGTGGCTTTAACTCCAAAAGAGTATAATAAACTTCAAATCCTGAAACTATCTATTAATAAAATGATTATTTCCACATTAATAGAGAAGATCGATGAAACAATGCGGTTTTTGAATAGCCTGAGATATTTATGCTCATAGAAAAAGAGGAAAAAGAAAAAAATGACATTAATATTCAATATGATTGTTTCAAAGAATATTCAATATGATTGTTTCAAAGAGCGAAATGCACACTACGGGAAAATATGGACTGAAATATGTAACGAGGGAAACTATGGACAGAATTACGCGCTATGAGAAGTATGTTTCCTATGCAATGCCTTTTATGGCATAAGATGGTCTGTATTTTCTCATCAGTTGCTACTTCTATCCAAAGTTTATGATAGTGTACAAGTTGAACATTAAAACTAGGAGAAAGTTTTCCTTGACCATACAGCCATCAATGGCCATTAATATCTGCCCCCCTATTTACGAATGGTCGACAAATACCCTCCACTGTTGTCCGATACCCTATGGATACCATCCGTACCCCACGGTCCCTTGACCGTGGGTGAAGGAAAACTCAGTCCTTAAAACTATCATATTAAACATTGAGGTCACCTTCTCAAATAATGTTGTTTCCCTACGTAATCTAATTGAGATTTTGAGGCTGAAATCTAACCTGTATCAATTGACATTTGACTGCCCTTATCTTAGAGGACATTAAACTTTGATTGCAGATTGAAGCCAGGGGGAATCCAAGTAGAAGAAAGCTAATAACAAATTTTGTATTAAAGTTATGTCAAGTATTAATTATGTAAGTAGCACCAATTTACCAAAAAGGTCAAAAAAAAAGGCAATTGATGTTAGTCTACCTCCACTACAAACTCTGAAATTAATCATGACAAGGTAAATTGCTCATTCTATTTAGGAGAAAGTTTTTCTTCACCATATCATCCTAGGGTTTTAGTATGTTACTCAAAATACCCTCCAGTGTGCATCTGAAGCCCTCGGCCGTGACTGTGGGTTAAGGAAAACTCGATCCTTCTATTTAAATTTCCAATGTGATTACAAAAAATAGTAGCATCAATTAGAACTCACAAGAAAAACCTCGACATGACATGTAGGCCTGTCCGCCTCCATTTCTTTCTTTCCCATTGGAGATGGTGCCCCAGACAAAATCATTATAGCCCTGGATGCACCTGCTTGGCTCATGCGACCTTTGTAATCTCTAATTCTTTCTTTTCCAACTTTTTTTCCATTTTTTTCATCAACAAAAAACACGCATATCTGTCTCATGGGCCCAAAACCAAAAAGAACCAGTCACCAAATTTATAATCAACTTCATTATTTCATCAGTACATAATCTAATAATACATTATATAGAGTGATAGTAGATGAAATTGATAAAAACCTTGTCCAAGGGATCGTTGTGTTTGGATCGAGAGAAATCCAGATCCTCCCTTTTGATAATTTCTCCATATTTTCGTAGGAACTGCTCTTTTGTCATTTCAATGTCTGAGTCTGGGACAACGTAGCCCCGATCCTTCAATAGTTCCATGACAGTTCTACGCACCCGAAACAATAGATCTCTTTGGCGAGAAAAATCAGGCAGTCCTACCTCAGTCATACCTAATAAATGTAATAAGTAGTCTAGATTATCTTGATTGCCTAAGAAAGCAGAGACAGAGAATGCATTAGCTCTGTAATGGGAAAAAAAAAAAAAATCAAAGAAAAACTAAACTCATCTGAAATGCGACTGACTTTAACAAATATTAATTTACTTCTTGAAGATAAATCAATAGTGACTGTTTTAGCTATGAAGTGAAGACTAAGAACCTACAAAAGTTGAAACCACGCGAAACTCTACTAACTTAAGCAGAGATTCTTTTACTTCTTAGCATAGAAACATCAACTCGAAGAAAATCAATCGAGACTCGAGTTTTACAAATCCAAATAAAAAACCAGAGGTTATACTAACCAACAAAATAAGTACGGACTCAGGTTTTCCAAGAAAGGAATCAGAAATCGTATAAGCTCTAGATAAATTTCAGCCAGAGTTTCTATCAACTTAGATCAATTTACTTCTGGATTGAAACGCAAAACCAAAAATTATCAGAGGTTTTACTAATTTTAGGAGAAGAGAACTTTTCGTTCTATATACGAAGTTCGACTCACCTCAACAGAGTTTGCTCTCCTCGCTCCTGCAAATTCGCGGTAGTAACGAACGGAAGCTAACACGTAGTTTGGCTGGCAGCTTTAAGTAGTTCCGTCCGTTTCGTAATGTAGTGCAAAGGCCCCTTGTTTTGCTTATAATTACACGTTAGCCATTTACTTGATATGCAAGTTTAGCCGTATCGTTTTCAAGGTAGAACTCAGAGTCACACAAGGCAAAATTCCAATCTAATGGTTTTTGGTTGTATCCATGCCTGTAGCTAGCAGGTTCCAAGAGGTTATATTGTGTCAAAATCTAGCCCGAACTAATAAACCGACAGAAAATTTTGGATCAAACCGATCCAATTATTATCGGACTGGTTTTGGACTGGGTTATGATGAAACCAATTGAAATTTGGTCCACATCAAACCAAAAGAAATCGATAAAAAATCATTGAATATGAGACTATGAATAGGTGGATTGATTTCAATACTGTGAGAAGATTTCTGATTGTTGAGGGGATTATTACAAATCAAATAGTATAAGAAGATGAATAGGAAAATGGATTTGTAACAATGCTTCCATTGATCACCTTGTTCACTATACAAAATTAGTTGGACACTTAAATGAATGATATCGCTATAAATTTTATTTATCCATTGATTTCAATATTAGTTTTCTCTTCCTTACAATTTATTTCTCTTTGTTCCGATTATAACACGAACACATCAAATCAAGTTCTTTATTTCTAGTTGTTTATTTGTTTGACTTGGGGAAGATGACTTAAATTGTTTTTATAGAATCTTTCATCACTATAAGTTATGAATGTAAGATTCTATTATGGTTCAAGTTTGAAAACAAATCATCTAAACCGGTATTAAAATGATATTGAAAAATCAAAATAAACCAAAATACCGGATCTAAACTCACCAAAAAATGAAATTCCTTAACGGTTGGTATTGGTCTCATTCATTCCCAAACTGAAACCGATCCAAACCAACCGTTTGACACCCCTAATTATAGTATCAATTCTGTTTCAACCACCTGTAATAAGGATTGGGAGGATAAAATGATGGGGGCTAAATATAATGAGTCTTCACATCGTTGGTTACCCGAAACGTAGCAAAAGAACCACTGACAACCTCTTAAAATGTCATCTTTTAAGAATTTGTACAGGGAAAAGGAATGCTAACCGGTCACGCGGTGTGGTGTATACTTGCGCCCAGATATAGCTGTGTACGAAATAACCAACACCCTTGATCCTTTCCGCCTTTCCAAAGGTGAGAAGTCTCCCTACACTGAAGACCAAAGATGAAGTGATAAGCTGATTTCAAAGTAAATTGACCACTCATTGTAAACGCACACATCCAAGAATCCCTAAAAGGGACGGACGAGAGGGGAACAAGGGCAACAATGGTCGAATCAACAAGAGACAGTACTCTCCTAATTCGAGACAGATCCCGATGTCGTAAAATGTGGTTAATTTATTTTGACACTTGAGAGAAGGGAGGATGACGTAAGGAGGCAGAGATACAACCAGCCAGGATAGAGGGGCCCAAAAATAAGAAAAGATAAGGGTATTATAACCATCCCCAATCATCCGCAGAAGGCCAAAGCTAAGACATTCACGATCCTTCGAAATACTACACCAAGCACAAGAAGGCAAGAACTATTGTGCTTAATATTAACTTCGAGTAAACTAGAGTTTGGAAATTATATTATTTTAGAACTTCAATCCATAAAGCATTTTTACCAGAAAAAAAAAATAAAAAAATCCATAAATCATTAGGGTTTTGTAAGATATGCCAATCCTATCTAGCAAGGAAAGACAAGTTAAGGCTCTCAAAGTCCCGAAAACCTAACCCCCCAAACAACTTGCTACGACAAAGAGAGAACCATTTAGTCCAATAAACACTCTGGTCATCATTATTCTTCTGCCAAAATTCATGGACAAGCATATCTAAATCAATACAAATACCGAATGGAAAGAAAATCATTGACTCCTCCTCCTGTTACCCAAAAAAAAAAAAAAAGGGAGATCCTCCTTCTAGCGCGCGAGCTTGGACTAAAAAAAAACACCCTTTTATTCATTCTAAAAGGCAGTTGGTAACCCAAGGTATTTTTCACGACTAGAAACAAAAGAAAGGCACAAAACACTTGCATTTTCAGGTCCATGACCAGGCTAATTTTCTGGCCCCAATACATAATTGGGTCAGGTTTGGCCCACCTTGTTGTTGGGCCTGGTGTGCACTGACCAATGAATACTACATATGCTTTCCAGAACCTCAAATGGTCTGGACCAATTGGTCGACCGACCCAACCAGAAAAACTGGTCTGAGTTGTAAGACTTTTTCCAAAGGTGAATATGTTTATAGCCCAGTAACCTTTACCTGAGGCCCATTCATGTCAGGCATATCTTTATCTATCAGAATGAGATTGAAAGATGCCCCAGTACAAGTTGATGGCTTCTTGGCCACTCTCCACAGCCTGGGTTATTGACGCCGAAGCTCGACAAGAGTTTCTTGTGGTAACGCCGAATGAAACTACAATTGTCAACAACAAGAGCAGTTAGCCGCTTGCTCAGATGCAACTTTTTCGGTTCTTCTTCAACAATGATATCTTTGGATGGAAAAGCTTTGGAGCCAAAGGCAGTTCCCATTCGCGACTCTTGGACGCTTCTGCATATATACAATTCCCATTTTGGTAATCCGAGAGAGCTTATAAACCTAAGGGCGCGTTTGGTAACGATTCCGTTCTGAGAACGGTGTTCTTCGATAAAATGATCTTTTTCTGTTTCTTCTTCGAAAGATCATTTTTGTCCTAATGTTAGGCGTTTGGTAAACCTATTCTGAAACTGCTCTCGAAATCATTCCTGAACCAAATGGTGTTTGGTAAAACATGGTCTGGGACAGAAATTTAAAACTATTGCCATTATTCTGATCTTAATCCTAATACCCCTGGTGCCTGTAACCTTTAGAGAAAGGACATGATAAAAATAAATGTCAACCAGTCTCTTTTTCTTTTGAACAAAATACATGAGTATCCCCAACATAAAGAAACCGAGTAAGATTCCCCCTAGTAGTAATTCCACCATTCAACAGTTAAAAATCCTAAATTTTGGATGCACTTTAGTTTTCCATATTAGACGCTACACAACTCAAGCCAAGTCTTCCAAGAACAGATTTATTGTGCACAAAGCTCATGTAAAACCAAACCACTGAAGCTTTTTGGTTTACACACACGTGACCAGGGAATTAGAGAAATCTTTTTGTAACCAGGAAATTTACCTCTCCAAAAAACGAGCATTAATCAAATCCAGCTGAGAATACGCAATAGCTACCACATAAAAGATTCTGATTTTTTTTTTTCTATGAACACAGAGACGGTTACCGTACCCAACAAAAGAAATAGTGTATAGCTTCCATGTCTCTCTTTCTCACAGAACATCCTCTAATGGAAACTACAGATTTTCTAAAACTACATAAGATGAAGCATACAAATACAAATTTAAAGAAGAAAAAAAGAAGCATACAAATACAAATTTTAAAACAAGAATGAAGGGGAAAAAAACGAATTTACAGAAGAAGAAGAAGAAGAAGCAACAGAAGAAGAAGAAGAAGCAGAAGCAGAAGAAGAAGAAGAAGAAGAAGCAGAAGAAGAAGAAGAACGAAGGAGAAGAAGAAGAATACCTGAGATGCTCTTGAGTCTTGCGTCTTGCCGTCAAGACGTCCAGCGGCCTTAGTTTTTTTTGTCGTGGAGAAGCCTAAAGATTTTAAGATTTTATCGGGATTTCACCTACCAAGTTACCCTAAAATTGATCTTGGGAGTGAGAAACATGGGTAACCATGTTTCTCCAAACCAATCTCCAGACCAGCTTTGGTACCCGGTTCATTCTTGGGAGTGAAAATCAGAATCAGTTTTGCCAAACATTAGATTCCATTTTTCTGGTCCCAAGACACTCCCGGGCTTGGAAAACAGCTCCCGAGATCATTACCAAACGCGCCCTAATAGTCACCAGATTTTCAGAGATATCGTTAGATATAGAACCTTTTGGAAAATAGAGCAAAAAATGCATGTGGGCTTGGCCAATGGGCCAAAGAAGCTAGAAAACTTGGCCTTTTGATTCAGGCTTGGACACAAGTTGTTCTTGTTCCCTAGTCTGGCCCATTCATGTATCGTACCTTAAATCTGGCCCATTCATGATCCCCCTGGTGGGATTCCAAAACTATCCAAAAATCAATCCATCACCTGTAATGGCATAATATGTCTTTGGGCCTCAGATAAGGTATAGGCTAATGATATATTCAGTTAAAAACTTCTCAATAATTCATGAAACAAGAACAAAACCATACTCCAGGAGAAAAAGGTTGGAGAGGACTGGGCTATATTAAACCCTCAGGGCCTCAACTACATTTTGAAGCTTAGAACGATTTATGGGCTTGGAGGTCTTACCAGAAGCCCACCTAAATGTACCCTCAGTGCCGTTTCTTGAGGAGGAGAGGGCTTATTCCAAGTTGGGGAAATGCGAAACAAAATCCTTGTCAAAGTAAAGCTTACGAATTACCAGAAGGTAATGGTAACAGTTTCTATTCTATTTCTGAAAAATAATTTTTATGGGAACAATTTATGAATCCGGATCATAAAGAGTACAGAATATAAATTGTTTGACAATTATTGCACAAAATAGACTACAGAATGAGAATTAGGTTTGGGATGCTTATGTGTAGAATACATCCTGCTGCCCTGATTAATTTTTCATTTCAAGTTATTTCTTGTACAAGTCCATCTCAATCATATTTGATCAAGTGGGTCACGCAAAAATATAAACTCGACCTGCTTTATTAAAGTGCAACAAAGTGTGCCCCGCTAAGTTGCTAAAGTGGACCTAAGTTAAAGTGACTAAGGTTATGCACACATGAATCAAATTTGGCTTGTTTCAACAAACATATATATATTTCTCCGCCTTTTTTTATCGACCGAAAAGGGAACTAAGAGGGAGGATAAACCCAAAAGAGTAGAATATACTCATAACATTGGTCTTACAATGGGTGTAAAGAAATACCAATAAAAGAATAAACATCTCAAAAACCATACAAATGGATTTACATAGAAATTCATCAACAACATAGTCAATAAACAATTCATGACTTCTAAAACCGAAGATAGTCTTACTTGAGAAGCAATATGGCTATCCCAAAACCATAGAAGCGATCTTTCAGAGGAACAATAGATATGCCTCTTGAAAATATACTCCGAGCCGTACATAGATTTGTATAGATGTCACAAGAATTCTAATTCAAATAAGATAAAATTGGTTTTTACCAAAAAAATTTACTAAAGTTGATGGTGGACATACAAAGAGATCGAAAAAAATATCCAATAAAATTAACTACTCTAAAGCCATAAGATGGATTTACATAGTCATCAAAATATAGTAATTTAAATTTAGTGATACCTAAAGCCGAATCAATGGACTTACATAGTAGCAAAATAACAATCAATAATTTATTAAGCTACTAAAGTTGGTGCCAAATCACATCAGAACATATTGATTCCAAATTCAAATTTATCATCATTGACACACAAAAAAAATTATTTCATAAATCCCATAATTCAGATGTGAATATTATAATTTAAGAAGTGTCTAAAGTCGTAAACATGGTCTTGCTTAGGGATCAAGGTATCTCAATATAATGTGGAGATCCTTAAAGCCGAAATGATAAGTTAAGTGACTATGCAACCGAATTTAGAGTGACCCGGCCAACCCGGATCGAATCTCCTTAATTAGAAGAAATTGCTGTTTGAGTGTTTGGATAAGATCACGGGTTTCGGTAGAGAGTTTGGATTCTGGAATCTGGAGTGAGTTAATTATTGATTGATAGGTGGTATTCGGGTAATAGAGAGTAGATGGCAGGTCACATGCTGACATCGCTGTTTCATGTGGACTCTGCGCTAAAGGCTACAGCGTTCAGCACTTTTGTTTTCGTTTTTTTTTTAATCGCTACTGATTACGGAAATTAAAAATTAGGAAATTAGTCTATTCTCAAGATGCATCTGGCTGGACCCGGATCTCCTTCATGTTGTTTTACTGATATTACCTTGAGCTCTGTTTGGACCGACGATTGAAGTTTTTTCTCGAAATGTCCAACCTACCGTTTCAAGTAAGAGAAAAGGCATATTGGATCTCTGAATGTAATATTCTGGCTTGTTTGATTCAATGTGGACGTTGGGCCCAAGTCCAACACCAATAATTAATATTTTTTTTGGAAAGATTCCAACACCCATAACGGGGAAGGTGAATCAGCTTGGGAATATTTTTTGCCAGATGGGGGGATCCAAATTTCAATGGGGGAGGGGGGAGGGGGGAGGGAGGAAGGAGGAGAGATAGCCCACTCAAGGATCATAAAAAAGATAGCCTACTCATGTGTCAATCTTCTAACCAAATGAAACCTTCATGTGAAGTAGATAAGTGTGATTAAAAACCTCTCATTGTTGGACATATTATATTATGTTGAAGTATTCTCTGTCCGGAGTGTGACTCCTGTGCACGTGCAAGGCCTAATAGGAGAACACATAGGAGTAGGGATGTAAACGGATCGGATTCGGATCGGATACGGATCGGATGTGATCGGAGCCGGATATTCCCTGGCCGAATACGGATACCTCTAAACGGATTCGGATGCGGATCGGATTCGGATTTTCGACCATCCGTTTACATATCTGCCTTGTGTAACCCGGACCTTCCTCCCCCTAGCGGATACAATTCTCTCTCAATCCATATCTCTTAGATCATGATTCTCTTTTCATCATATTCTAGAACTTGTTTAATCTTCAAAAACCCTAAAAATCATTATTTACTTAATTTTTTATTATTAAGTATTCGGATTTTTTTTCGGACGGATTTTAATCGGAGTATTCGGATTATTTTCCGGATATCTCTAAACGAATACGGATGCCCCTAAACGAATACGGATGCGAATTCGGATTCGGATTTCGGTTATCCATTTACATCCCTACATAGGAGCATCAAATGGGGTGTCATTGACATATTTCATGAGGGGTAGGGTGGTCATTTCATCTATATGTGAACTGGGCGCAAGCTACAAACTCTCAAACATAAGTTCTTGTATATGGTGAGTCGTCATACACTTGAGTTTGGATTGAAATTTGACACTTGAACGATGCAAGATGTTCTCTTCCATTTTAATTGTTTTTTTTTTCCCCACTAGAATGTCAGATTTTTAATAGAAATAAAGAAAAAAATATTACAATAGAAGAAAAGAGGGCATTTCAACTGTTTTTACAAGTCTCATATTTTATTGGTCTCATATGACACACACAAATCTCAGGAAATAAAAGACTCAAATTGCCTTAGGAGGCAACCTAAGCATGGCTGCTTGACATTATCTTTGTATCCAAATTATGTAAATTTTCCCATTCACCATGGGTGGAGGGAAACTCGATCCTTTTAACAATGTCAAAAATGATTGTTGATCCCCAAATCCATTTGAGTATGTTGTATTGGGAAAATTCTCTTCCCCCCTCCCCAACCCAAAAAATAAAGATAGAAAGAAATAGGATTGTTGTAGTCTTCCATAATGAAAAAAGCTTCATGGCGATATAGTTTAAACGTGTCAAGAAATGTGATTTATAGACCAACTCATTGATAGAGAATAGAGAGAATGTCAGAACAAGCCCCACAACCCATTATTTGAGAGGGCATATATTTATATTGGAATCTGTACTCTAGTGGCATGTTTCTTTTTCCACATATATATTACAATTTTTGCTACATTTTTTTCACATATATATTACAATTTCCTACCAAACAATATCATTTGTTATATTATGTGGTTGTTCGCAGGTTCTTTATTTTTATTTTATACATTTTATATCTCTTTCTTTTTTATTACAATAAAGTCTATTGCAAGTATGTTTCTATTCTTGTTTTTAATCATATCTTCAATAGGCCCTTACATAAAATTAGAGAAACTTTATACTCTTGTGAGCTGGTAAGTGGTCTTGGTTTTATGATGATGAAAGCTCACTTGTTTGAGTATGGTGTGTGGTTCTTTTCCCACAGGTCAAGAGGATTTATTATATAGTAGCTTAAGAAAATAGAATATAGATATTTGAAGAATATTGGAAGGAAGATGGCCGTTAGGAGGGGTATTTGGAGGCTAGTGACCTAACTCAATGACTTCAGACTTTTGTAGAATACTAAAGTGCATGTAGTAGTCACTAAGGGTGTCAATGTCTAACCGAAACCGAAAACCGAATCCAAAATCGAGCCGAATTAACCGAGTTGAGCCGAATCGAAGTAATTCGATTTGATTTCGGTTCAAATATTGGATATATTAATTCGGTTCGGTTTGATTTCGGTTCCATGTCCAAAATCATCGATTTGAACCGAATACCCATTTAATCCCCAAACCCTATTTCTTTTAATTGGGTAACAGATATTTAATAAGATAATTAAGTAATTAAAGATTTAAAGTAAATAAGTAATCAAAACCGTATTTGTTTTTTGGTAATTGTTTATCACTATAACTCTAATTCTCTAACCGATTGGCTTTTCATATTCCCTTTCCTATTTTATTGCTTTTATTTTAATCTTACTCTTTTACTTCAAGATAATCTTACAATTCTTTCAAATTCAAACGTTCCATTTTCTCCTAAGCCCGAACGATCCAAATATCTAATCGACAAGGCATTTTGAAATTTACTAAAAACAAAGTAGTATTGTCAATTTGAAGTTTTGATGGTGTTGTCATTTCATAAAAAAAAAGAAACCATATACAAGAACTGAATTATATTGCAGTAAAAACCAAATGAGACCCAAATGAAAACCGTTTTATAAAACCGAAATAGAATCGAGACCGAACCGAACCGAGGGGGGTTCGGATTCGGTTGCAAGTACAAAACCGAGTCGGGTATCAGTTCGATTTTGGGTCACACCTACAATGCATGGAATCGAACTGAAACCGGACCGAATACCCGAAACCGAACCGATTGACATCCTTAGTTGTCACATTAATAAGAGCAAAAAAAAAATTCCCACATGGCCGTTTAGGAAAGAATCTCTTCAATAAATACATTTAGTTTTGCTACGTGGAAGAGTGAAAATAAATTTAATGGTTTAATTTGTGGGAAATGGTCTTAATAGGTCACATGTCAAATTTTGGTCTAAAATTCAATCAATACTCTCACATCTAATGTTATACCTTGTCATGTGTATCTATATTCTATGCACACCTATTGGTACTCCAACCAGTGCTAGATCACTTATTAGATTGCTCATAACTTTTTGAAATGCTTTGTGTTAAACTTTATTTAAACTAAAACTTGATATGTGCGTATGAGACCTTGGGGTCTATGTCTATCTATAGTACGTTAATCTGATCTGGCCTGCCACATGGCACTATAGGTGCTTGTTAAGAAGATTATTTACTGAACATCCAGATAGGAAAACCATGTCCCTAATTAAATTTAAAAAAAAAAAAAAAGACTTTTCATTAGCATATGTCAAATTAAAACAATTTATATATTGATGGCTATTTAACTTCTAGTAATTTATGGATGATAGTTGGAATCTCATTTTAGGGAATAATTTACTTATGTGATGTGATATGATATATTTTTTTTCTTGGACTACTTATAAGATATAAATTATGAAAAATGTTTTGTAAAATCCTATGTACAAATTGACCAATATAATATTCCTTGCTAGTTTTCTTACACAAGGAAGACATGAGACTTTAGATTAGAAAGCATTTTGGTATGACGTTTTTTGATCGTTCTAGTCAAATCGATAACTCTAGTTTATGCGACTCATTGTGAAATGTTGAAGGACAATGTGACAATTCTCACCATTGGATATTAAGGAAATTATTTGAATTAGTCACATGTAAATTTGCAAATTCACATCCAATCACATACAAAGGGCATCATACAATGCCCACCTACTTTTTTTGCCACATGGAAGGATGTGGCAATTCCGACTGCTAGATAGTTAGGGTATGATCTAGATTAGCGATGGTCAAATACAAGCATAAATCTACAAGCATAAATCAATAACATATCATCCCATGTATTGCCATGAACCCATTTGGTAGTCTATACACACCTCTTGGCAATCTTAGATCTTTATTTTGCCAAATGATAGATTCCATCCGGGAGAGACTTGACACGTGAACATGTTAAGGTCTACTTGTCCCCAAAAATTTCAGTTTCATCCAATATGCCATAGCTTAGATATTTGAGACATACAAGAAGAGCTTCATAGGTAGACAGACTACAAAATAATTGCCCTTTATCTATTAGTATCAACAAGAAATTTCAATTTTGAGACAATAGGCTGCATTTGATTGCTTTTCCAATAAAATTTGGGACCAAATTTTTTTTTTTAATACAATTTAGAATAAACTTTTGACTACTTTCGTAGGGGAAGAAAAAATGCCATCCTGTTAAAAGTTTTGGATGAGTGTTTCCCAAAAAATCCAAACACCACCACTCCCCCGGAATAATAATCACCTCCAATTTGCGGGCACCTCCAATTCCTCCAATTCCTCTTATAGGGGGGAGTGGACCTCACCTTGGGCAGTGTTTTCGGGCAGAAGATAGGGTGGTCGTTTTTGACCCCATGTGAGGAATTTGAGGAATTGGAGGGGACAGCGAATTGGGGGGATAACCATTCCACTCCCCCTCTCCCAAAAGAAAAAAAACAAAAAAAACAACCACCATAACAAAAATTAGTTGGTTTCTCTTGATGTGCAATCAAACAACAAATATGAGCAAAACCCTTCCTCCACTTGTCCTATTCCTTCCCATGCGTTATCCTCATAAAGTATCTTGGGGTAGCCTTCGCCTCCTCACAGAGATTTATCAATTCATTTGGTTTATTTGAAAAAAAAAAAAATCATGTGAGAAGGTGAAGACTACTTCGCTTACTCAAAGAGACTTTCCTACTAAAGATATCTTAATTAAATGTATGAACCCCTCCCCTTCCTTTTTTTGTTTTTAAATTTTTATAATGAAAATTATATCTTACTCGAAAGACACAGCAAACCAAACTAGTTTATTATCTAAGAGATATAAAGTTCATTTGTACAAATAGTTTTAAGATAAAACAATAGATAATTAGGTAGCTTTCATTTAAAATCTGATTTCCCATTTGTTCTATCCTCAACCATTGCGGGAAATCCAGCCAGATTTGAGTGATCTCTCACGATTTTTATAGGAAATGAATAAAAGTTAAAAGGCCGCACATGATGGAAAATAATCCTTTTCAATTCTCTAAAAGTGTGCAACGCGATAGTTTGGAGTGGAGATGTTAACACCTGAAAGCTCGGACATCCAATCGTGCCGAATTCGAGAAGAAAGAAAGAAAAAAAAAAAACGAAGTCAATTGGAGAAGATTAAAATCCCTCACACAATAATGAAATATTTACTTTTAGGATTTAATGGAGTAAACGTACTTTTGGGAATTGGACCGAGTATGTATGCGACTAGCTATGGTTATTTTGGTTCAACCAGCCATTTTTGGCTCAATTGGTGCATCCAAGTTTTTAAACATTGATTTGGAGGAATAGTTAAAAAAATTTTGAGAGGTGATTTACCTCAAGAAGGTTAGATTGAAATCTTTCATTCAATTCTTGAGTTGAGAGTATGATTCGTGGTTTCAAATCTTGGATCAAAATCAGAAAAATCGATTGAGTAAACTCAGAATTAATGGGAACCGATTTCAAAGAAACATAAATTCCCATGTGTATTGAATCTGACACAATTGGAATTTTGTTGTTTTAGCCTGGGTCTATGGACCCATCAGTCGCTACCTCCACCTTTAGGAAAGTTTAAAGATATCAAAGGAAGGATTTTGAACCAACAAAAAAACAAAGGCAGGATTTGGAGGGCTATTTCGAAAATTCCGGGACAAATTATGGTTATATTTGAAATTTCGTAACCGTAAACGTCACACAACTACAACTTTAAGTAAGGTGTCCTTTGAGTTTTAGTTTCAGGATATATCTCGTTACGCCGCTCCCATCCTTATTTAAATATAAGCAGTAGTTATTTAATTTAAACTCAAAAGCATTTCTACCGTCAGATCCGATCATCTAACGGCATCCAACGACCATCGAAAAAAGGAGGGAAAGAACACCGACCGTTCGATATTTCCCCGTTGTACTTCACTCACCTATGTAAGCATTCTAGGGTTCTTTATTTTTCACTTCTCAGTCACAGATCGAGCTCTGATCTCCTGCTCGATCGCCTGAATCTCGTAAGATTTGCTCGTACATTTCAAGGTTCTTTTTTCGTCACTGGTAAATATGCTTCTCGGTTGTTGAATTTACAGTGAATTTCACTCTCTTGAGTTTCTTCAGTTTTTCTTTGAGTTTATGTACTGATTTTGGTTACTGTCTCTGATCTCAGTGAAAATGAGAGAAATCCTTCACGTTCAAGGTGGACAATGCGGTAACCAGATCGGATCGAAGTTCTGGGAGGTTGTTTGCGATGAGCATGGCATAGATCCGACCGGAAGGTACACCGGAACCTCAGATCTGCAACTGGAACGCGTCAATGTCTACTACAATGAGGCTTCTTGCGGTAGATTTGTTCCCCGTGCAGTGCTCATGGATCTCGAGCCTGGAACCATGGACAGTGTACGGACCGGTCCGTACGGCCAGATCTTCCGTCCGGATAACTTTGTGTTTGGACAGTCTGGTGCCGGGAATAACTGGGCCAAGGGGCATTACACGGAGGGAGCAGAGTTGATCGACTCGGTTCTTGATGTTGTGCGCAAGGAGGCTGAGAACTGTGACTGTCTTCAAGGTATAATTGTATGACTTGTGCCTCTCGTTTCTTCGAATTCTTACAATGCTACTGCGCTTGTCGAGTGTGAATCTATTGTTCTCTTTTTTAGTCGTCGGTGTTGGAGGAGAAATGATATGGAGGTTTATGAATCTATCTAGTTTTCTTGAAATTTTTGCAGGTTTACGGATCTTAGTGTTCTTGAAAAGTGTATGGAGTTTTGGGGATCTACCTTACGGTTTTCTGTGAAATTTGTTAGTTCACTATACGATTTTTCCTTGATTAGGTGTTTTTTTGGCGAAAGTAATGGATGACTCGGGAATTTAGTGTTCATTTTGTGCATTTTATCTTTCACTGAGACCAAGGCTCGGCATGTTTTGGTACATTTGATTAACCATATTTTAAAGGATTTTATAAAAAAACTGAATATTGAAGTGGGAAATTTTGTTGTTGTATTTGAGAAATATTATTCGTTGCTTTAAATTTCCCAGATGTAATCTAGTTGGAATTAAGTTTTACTTTGATCTTCGTTCTTATCTCTTTTAACTTTTGAAAATTCGTGCAGGATTCCAAGTATGCCACTCTCTCGGTGGAGGAACTGGTTCTGGAATGGGGACTTTGCTGATCTCAAAGATCAGGGAAGAATACCCTGACCGTATGATGCTTACATTCTCTGTTTTTCCTTCTCCAAAGGTTTCAGATACAGTCGTTGAGCCATACAATGCTACTCTCTCAGTTCATCAATTGGTAGAGAACGCAGATGAGTGTATGGTGCTTGATAACGAGGCCTTGTACGATATATGCTTCAGGACTCTGAAGCTAACTACTCCTAGCTGTAAGTATATTTTTTCCCCAAATTATCGATTGTAATCATTAGTAAGTATCTTGTCTTGATTCTTGACTGATGTGAAACATTAGGGTTAAAATCATTAGGTTGTAAATTGCCTTTAAGCCTTCAGGGTACTCAATTCCATTTGCTGATCCTATATTCCCTAGTTTGTTGTTGTCTTTTGTGATGTAAGTCATCCTTTTTTGTATTCTTGTTTCTGTTCCCTGGCTAACTCCCACTTGTTTTGTCTCAGTCGGAGATTTGAACCACTTGATTTCTGCAACCATGAGTGGAGTCACCTGCTGTCTCAGATTCCCTGGTCAGCTTAACTCTGATCTCAGGAAGCTTGCGGTGAACCTGATCCCGTTCCCTCGTCTCCACTTCTTCATGGTGGGATTTGCTCCCCTGACCTCACGTGGATCACAGCAGTACCGTGCTCTTACTGTCCCAGAGCTGACCCAGCAGATGTGGGATTCAAAGAACATGATGTGTGCTGCGGACCCACGACATGGCCGCTATTTGACTGCCTCAGCCATGTTCAGGGGCAAGATGAGCACCAAAGAAGTTGATGAGCAGATGATCAATGTGCAGAACAAGAACTCATCCTACTTTGTGGAGTGGATACCTAACAATGTGAAGTCGAGTGTCTGTGACATTCCACCCAGGGGCCTTTCAATGGCATCAACATTCATTGGGAACTCTACTTCCATCCAAGAGATGTTCAGGAGGGTGAGTGAGCAGTTCACTGCCATGTTCAGGAGGAAGGCTTTCTTGCATTGGTACACTGGTGAAGGTATGGATGAGATGGAGTTCACCGAAGCAGAGAGCAACATGAATGACCTTGTATCCGAGTACCAGCAGTACCAGGATGCAACAGCTGATGAGGAGGAAGAAGGTGACTATGAGGATGAGGAGGAAGGTATCCAGGAGATGTGAAAGACTGAAGTTCCGCTAGTGTGAAACCCAGTTCTGCATATGTGCTTTGAGAACTTTTGGGATACTCTATTGAATCCAGTTGTAGTACAATTATGTGTGACTGAAAAAATGCCCATTTTTCTTGGTCAGTTTATTAGCTACAGATATGTCAGAGATATGGAGAGAGAAGGCCGGGTTGAGGGGGGGAATATGGTGGCTTTATTGCGCATTTGTATGTACATGTTCTTTTCTGATGTTGTGATTTCTCGTGTCATCAGTGTCTTAGCTATTAATAGAGCCGTTATTGCTTCTGTTCCCAACTCTTTTGATTTTTCTAATGTCGTCCGTCAACAAGCTTTAAAAGGCTTCGTTTGTTCGGTGGTCTAGTGGAGGAATGACCTCGATGGTTAAATCTGATTGACTGTTGGAGAAATATATATGGGTCCCATTCATTCTAATCGGTTGGTCGACATCGTTGTCATGCGATGGAGTTCGCTTAATGAATGGGTTGAGGTAATCAAGAGAGGATCACTGTTTGTGGACGTATTACCTCTTTTCGCTCTTAATGTCTCTCCTCGACTACCCCCCAAAAAAGTCTTCGTAAAGGTCGTTTGATAGCTTTTGTTTTAAATGCTGAAATGATGAAAGCAGAGCTGTAGAGACTGTAGTTCCCTTCCAAGCACAGGAGGGGAGGGAAGTGAGATATAGCCGTATAGGACTCATGGTTTGATGCATCGGTGTTGGATTGTCGATATCATATCAATGGAACGATTATGGTTCAAGGGTAAAACTGTTAAAAAAACCCGAATTTTTTAAGGGAACCAGGTAAAATCCCTACACAGCTACTCTGTGTTGATCTATCTTGGTATCTTATCAGTATAACAAAATCAGGAATGTTCGTCCGATACAGCCAATCCGTATTAGTGTCAGATCTACTTGCGCTTCCTGCTTCGAGGTTTGTGATTCATAGAAGAATATCCTATTTGGATCTCGAAAATATGTAACTGTAGGGGTGGTGGGGCTAGGAGCGTAGGTCTGATGTTGAATCAGCTGCGCGTTGATCTGGGTCCATGGTGTTTCAAAACAACTCCGCTCCAACCCCACTGCACATTGGTATTGAAGATTTGAAACCTCCCACCTAAGTGAAATTATGTATGGTTGGTTGAAATGTAAAATGCCAACTAACTTTGAATCTAATCAATAATAACAATTCAGCATTATCTCAATTTAATGGGGGTAGGCTACATTTTTCCTTACCCTCCAATCAGTTCTATTCGATATCATACTTGATACAAGATCTAAGTTATGCATGTCTTTTCTAATTTTTCTTAAGGTCATTTTAGGTTTATCCCTAGCTTTTTTAATTCCTTCAATCTGAATCAAATCACTTCTCCGTACTCGAACATCCAAAGGCCTCCGTTGAACATGGCCATATCACCTCAAACAACTTTAATTCATTACTTTACCCTTCCTAGTTCTGCCACTCATCCATCTCAACATCCTCATCTCTTCTATACTGAATTTATTTATATGATGTTTCTTAATTGCCCAACAATCCACACCGTACATCATAGCCCGTTGTATGATTGTCCTATAATGGTGTGAAAAACAAACAAAAAAAAATCTCTCTTATACCAACTAAATGGGGCCAGCTATATGAATCCCCACCCTCTAATCAAACTTTATTTGAGGTCATACTTGAATACTTGATACAAGGCTCAAGCTATGCATGTCTCCGTTGAAGATGGTCATGCCACCTAAAACGACTTTCTTGTATTAAATCCAATCCTAATCAATAATTATCTTAAGAAGCACCGAAAAAATTGTTAATTCCAAACCAATTTGACTTGGGCAACAAATTTATGAACCTCCAAATAGTAAGCTCTCTTGGGGATGAATGAGAATATACTGTATGAAACTGACTTCGGCAAAGAAACAGAAGAGGGGGGATAGTGGCCTCTTATTGCCCGATATTTGAACAGATTCACTATTCTACTATTCTGTCTTATTGGGTGTTTGTAATGTATACTTCTATTCCCACACCACTTGAACGTATCTTTCGATATAAAAAAGACTGATTTTGCCAACCAAACACAGCCAAAGGTTCTGTGATCCCAGAATGCGTTCTAAGATGAATACCTAAGGAAGCGTTTGGTTGCGTAAATCAACAGAACGGTGTTCTGTCGGATCACAATTCTAAAGTAATAAAACCGTTTGGTTGCCTAATTCCAATGGATTATAAGAATTGCATGATTCCGATTTTTACACTAAACATGATTCATATATGAGTTTACCTTTTTATGTGAACTTAGATATAAATTACAAATTCTAGGCTTAGTATAAATAGCATCATTCAACTTTGAATCGTAAGTTTGCTGCCCTAAATCGAAAAATGATCTGAAAATCGCGATTTTTGCTTCTATCAGGGAAAAATGGTCGTCATCTTCCATGGCCTGAAGGCCTTGAACTTGCGTTCTCTCTCTGTTGCTAGACCTCCTCTCATGCCATTCTCTGTTCCACGAAGGTGAGAGACGGTGCTGCATCAGCTTTCCTCTCTGTTGCTGGACCTCCTCTCACGCCATTCCCTCTTCCACGAAGGTGCGAGACGGTGCTGCATCAGCTTTCCTCTCTGTTGCTGGACCTCCTCGCACGCCATTCTCTCTTCCACGAAGGTGTGAGACGGTGCTGCATCAGCTTTCCTCTCTGTTGCTGGACCTCCTCTCACACCATTCTCTCTTCCACGAAGGTGAGTCTCTCTCCTTCTCTCTCTGAATCTTTGAACCCTGAGATTTCAGGGAGTTCTTTTATGGAAAAGAAAAAGAAATCTGTTGAAATCAAGAAAGAAGAAACGAAGCCCTTAGGTTAGGGTTTCCATGGAAAAGAAAAAGAAATCTGTTGAAATCAAGAACCCTAAGAAACAACCCGAGAAGGAAGAGCCCAAGAAAAGATGAAGAAGAAAACCCAGTTCTCTGATTTTGGTGTTTACCTTTGTGCATTTTTTTCCCTCTTTAGTAGTGTGTTTGTTTTTCTTTTTCAAGATTTTGTTCCCACGGTGAGCTGAATCATGTGATAGAGATCAAAGTCATGAAATGTGGCTCTAGATAGAAAATAGTTAGAAATTTAATCAAATGGGCCTGGTATATTTGTTTGTTTAGTATATGTTCACAATTAATAATTAGATGCTTATCTGCTTTCTCTGTTTGTGTATGTGTTGGATCTGATAATTAGTTAGCCAGAAGCTTCTTTTTCCAATTTCAAACACCAAGCATGATTATACTGTTCTGATCAGGGGAATGACTAGCTCATTCATTTGATACCAAAACATGATTCTTCTTTACCCTATCATTTAAAGCTTTGGATATCTCTTGGACATTGAACTGTAAAGCCAGTGAGAATGAAAAGGAGCCTCAAAGCAGAAAATTGTAATAAAGACAAGTGAGATATCTATAGAGTATTAGAAAGATGCTAGTGATTTTTCATAAAAAACCATTCAAAAGTCAAAGGTAAGCTGATGACTTCACTTGCCATATCTCAAACCTTGCACTAATGGGGTGGAGCCTTTCTTTTCTTTCTTTTCAACCATTTCACAATTCCATGAGGTACCCACCAATTTATTGTGACTAATTGGACATATTGCTGATTGTTCTGAGATTAGCTTTTGATTGGGGGACTCCAACAGGGTTCAAAATGATTATGGTTTCTTTTATGGGTTTGTAGATCTTTGGGGCCAGTAGTTTTTCAGCATCAAGGCTTAGCTTAGCTAGACATAAGCATGCATTATGTATATAAGTTAGTTTTTAGCTTAGCTCTTGTCATTTAAAAGTTTAGTTATGGAGGTTTTTTTCCCCTTGGTGTGGGAGCTTCTGTTGGAGTAATGTTTATTATCATCCATAGATAAAGACATCTTTTTCTTGGTGTTAATTACCGTCTACAAATCAAGAACTTATTTTGTATAAGGGGAGCATGGAATGTTAGTCATCACTTTGTATTTTGCCATTCAGATTTGATGCCAATGCACATGATGTCTTATATCTATTTCTTAGTCACGTGTAGGTAGGGATGTCTTATATCTATTTCTCGTATACCTATACATACACAGGATGTCTTATATCTATCGTTTTGGCTAGATATATTTAGGACAGTTTGTATTTGCATGTGATTTTGTCGTCCCGTTTATTTGGTTGGCAGCATTAGAGAAGAACAGCAGAAAATAAATGATGTTGGATCTGTGGGTTGGTTTCAAATGTTTTTTTTCGTTTTTGTTCAGTTGCTATATGTTTTTGTGACATGGTTTATATGGGTAGGTGAGTCTTTAGCTCAAAAGGAAGAGCACCTGGGTTTGTCCCCAGGAGATGATGGTTTGACTCCATCAAGACTCTCATGTAGCAGTAGCTTCTTATTTAATTTCTTATCTTGAAGTGAACTGATTTACCCATCAGAATAGGGTGAGGCTTGGGGGAATCTGAACTTTTGTTTTACTTAAATGAAAGCTATTGAATCATACTGAGTCATACCCTTTATGTTGTCATACCTGAGCACATACTCACCCCCACCCCTTGCTACCCCTACACCTGAATACAACACTGACACAGTCACCCTCACCCCTTGCTGCCCCTACACCTGAGCACACACTCACCCCCACCCCTTGTTGCCCCTATGCCTAAGCTCACACTCACACATAGCAATGGCATATTAATAATTTTAGGTTATATAAGGTTGGGTGATAATTTCAGGGTAAATCCAACTGACAGACTCAGGGTAACCAAACAATTTTTCAAATAGATTCAGGGTGAATCCAACTGATAGACTCAGGGTAACCAAACAGTTTTTCAGGAAGAATCACGTCACAGAATCATGATAACCAAACAGTTTATTTTCTAGAATTACGATTCAACAGATGGTAACTCAAGTGGATGACCATCCACAATCAGACCACTTCCAAAAGATTTAAGCAACCAAACGCTTCCTAATACAGCCAAACTTTCCATTTCACCTGCAAAACCCCTGTACACACATCTTCGGGAGCAAAATTACATATAATGAATGCCCTTTATAGAAAATAGGATCATTGCCCAGTTTTGTATATCTTTGGTTTTGTTTTTTCAAAACACACTCCCCAACACCTCATGGTAAAGGTAGAATTTATTAGCCCTTACTATGGTAGCCCAAACCTTGGACCAATGTGTAAGTTCAAGAGCCAAAGAAAGAGGTATAATTCTTATTTAAGGAATTGAGGATCGGATGGAGATCAGTATTCTCCTACCTTTGTGAACCATACAAACATAATAAGTAAGCCAAGGAATCCTGGTTATGGTTCATGATGATATACGTTTACACACTACATTCAGCTAAAATACATGCACAAGGTCTAGGCCAGCTGAACCCAACTCAAACACCTATGTATTGCTTGGTTTTGAGAATTTTAGGCTCTTAGCTTTGTTTGTCCTCTGGGAAACCTGACCCAAGTGCAGGTCAGGTCAAGCTTTGATTCACATTCCTGCACTAAGTGGGTTGGAGCTGATTCCCTAGCACATTCAAACCCAAAGTTGGTTAATGCATCAAATGGTTCAAACCACCCAAATGAATAATTATGCACCACCATCTCGCTATTAGAATAAGCAGTTGTAGCAGATTATCAATACCCAAACAGAACATCTAATTTCACAATCTCACCAAATCCGGCTTCAAAACACATAATTTTATGAGATGCTTATTTTGTGTATGAGTAGGTGGGGGGGGGGGGGGGATCAGTTTCAATCTTAGAAAAGAACATTTCATGTTATTGGCAAAAAAATTCCAAAAATATATATATATATAGAGAACTACTTGCTTGGTTGGTGCATTGCCAGTAAAGTGCAGACTCCCAGAAGGTCATGAGTTCAATCTGTCACCTTGTGCCATAAGGCACTCCCTTTCCCCCACCACTTGCCCCCTCCCCCCACCCCCACCCCCACCCCCAAAAAAAAAAAAAAAATGTTCTGATGTTTAATCACCCCAATCAACATGTAAGTGCTTAGGGGGTTGTTTTTCTTCTGATATATTCAGCTGTTTTAATGTTTACTTGGGTGGACTACCATTACGACGCATGCTTTTGCTTGTATTTAACAGCTTCAACAAAGCAGTGTAAGTTAACTGGTACTGGATGTACAAAAATGAAAATTGAAACCAAAAATTGCTTTGCATGTATTTATTTATTTTTTTTAAAAAAAGACCTCTGACCTGAATGTTACATATTTCAGATCACCACCTCATGGAGCCTTCATGTGTGGGAGGTATTCCGGGAATGAAGCTTACTAGAAGCCATGGTTCTGATCAACAAATTAGCTATAGTCCATAGCTCCTGACATATTACGAGTTAAAGTAAATCTATGTACAAAAAAAAGGGTAGAATTGCCACAACTTCAATAGTAGGTATCCAAAAGTTACCAAAATAACTTCATGTAGAATTTTATCTCCCAATACTTCCCTTTTCTCCCTGTTCTGCACAAATAACACTAGGAATTACCAACAAAGAAGAGATGCAATTGGAAATTTACGACAAAAGTATAGTTGAAGGCCCAAAAGGCCACACCCATTAATAGTTGCAAGGGGATTCCACAATAGTAAAAATAAGATTCTAATTTCTTAGACATCGGGAGAAAAAAGTAATCAAAAGAAACACAAAACCAAGTGACATTAGCATCTGGAACATCTTCCATCCAGCATATGTAGAAGCCGCGGGTAGCAAACATGGGTCCAAACTCCAAGTAGGTGAGATCCAACAAAAATTCAAGAAAGCTTCTACAACACCACGTACCATTCTTGGTAAAAGTATTTCACAAAGTTTGAGATTCTTAACACCACCTTTTTCTCCTCAAACCATATTAAATATGATAAGACCCAGATCAAAATGAGTCTATAGAGCCATTGTAGCCCCAAGAAAAATCCAATGAGGTACACCCAACATACAATTTTTAAGTATCCTTGAAATGAATTCATTATCTGATGTCATGGTTAATTATTAACTATGGGTGTACTCATTCAGTTTCAATATGTTAAGAACTGACATCTTGACAAGGAACAAAAGCAGTCAAGGTTCAATTAGAAAGGTGGCAACAAAGAGTATTTTGATTCAAAGGCTTGAAAACCTTGAAAGATGCAGGTTGTAGCGAGAATCTGAAAAAAAAGAAAAAAGAGTAGGGATATTGATTTTAACGCTGAGATAAAGCGTTGAGAATAGGAAATATGTGGAATCTTCATCAGATTTTAACGAAAAAACTACAGGTTCCGATTCAAGGTTACTAAAGCAAAAGGTAATTGAGCAAAGGTTTGACCAATTCTCTGAGCTGGAGCTCAACAAGTGATTCCACAACAAAAATTGAATGAATAATGCAAGAAATCCCAACCAGGAACAGACCTATAACTTGAAATCTGATCAAAGAAACCCAAAATTGAACACATAAAGAGCAAAAGTACTGCGGGCAGAAAAAAAAAACCATTTCTTTACAAATCTGAAATGACTTCATCGAGTAACCAAAACCAAATCTAAACCTACAATGTCTCACACACCATAATATGTTTACAGACACCCTACTATTACATTCTTAATATAACTTCGATATAAAAGACCAACTTCAAACTTCCTAAGAATGATATAAATAACTTCTATCTATTACATCTTTCTGGTTTTACTTAAGATTTCCAAAATATAAAAGACCAACCGAGTTATAACATTTTTCAATTCAACTAATGAACTAAACCCTACTGACTCAGAAAACTGGATTTGCTAGAAACAACAATGTATCCTAATGAAGAGAAATTTATACACTTACTGTAAATAGTGAAATAGGATTTTCTAAAGAGTTAATCTGTTTGTAACTGAGATGTTGTAACCCCTCTTATGTACCCCTATGTCAGACGGTTATCAACTTGCTACAATGGGGATTAAAGTGTCATTCCAAGTGAAATGTCAGTTTAGATAAAAAAGCAAAACTTACATCCCTGACCGTTCTTTAAGGGTGATAATGTCATATTCTTAACGAGTTGCCGGAAGAGGCAAAGTAGGAGAGCCAATGACGGAGATGAAGTCGTGGAGAACACGACGGAGGAGAAGTGGAAAGCTTCCGGGTGTAAAGCTGCAAGAAATAAAATAGGGTGCAGAGACGACTGACCCTAAAACAAGGCCGCAACGGCACTATTACTCTCATGGCCGCTACTGGTCAGTGGATCTTTTGGGATTGTCTTTCATTTTCCGGATTTAGCTACAAACAGGTTATTGTTTCATGCAGTTTGTTGACGGGAGAAACAGCAGCATATTTTCTCGCATGCTCTGAAACAGAGAGGACACAAAACAGCAGCACATGACTCCGCCACTCCATCCCTGTTTCTCTTTGTCCAATCGTTCATTCAACGTTCATCCCCTTCTTCGCTATGAGTCAATGCATCGCTCTCCGCCACTCACTGTCATGAGCCGTTGAGTTTCCTTCAATTCCTGGTTTTTCTCTCCCCTTTTGGCTTTCCTCTGCAACTTGATTCAACTTGGCTCAACAGACGGGAAAACTACCGTTCGAGCTCTACCCTTGTTGCTTGCTTCCTTCAACCATAAGCATAGCATTAGCATGCTTTGTCTCGTCGGGGACATGGGTTCCCCGCATCCTCATAATCGTTATATTTTTATCTCTCTCTGTTTCTTTGTTTCAGAAGAGTAAGAGCTAGGGGTTTAATGTGTTGCCTTCAAAGGCCTTTCAGCCCAGATGACTTTTTTCAATCAACTAATTACAAGCTCCATCAGGGTCCAACTTCTCCCTCATCTGTTCGACCAGTTGGGTATGTGCACCGGTAGTAAAACAGCAATCACTATGGCAGATCAACGATCGACCCTCTTCGCTGATTTCTTCGAGGCCCTCGAACCAGTATCATCATTTTCTTGAGGATCAAATCTGCTGCGTGATTCGAATTCCAGATGTCCGTTGGACGAGTTATATCTAGAACGGGAGGACGATGAGAAGAACCCACAAAACCTTGTTGGAGATTGCAAGAACCGATGCTTCTATCGCATTAGCAACTGCTCAACGGTTTGTTTACTTCAGCAAAATAGAATACTACTCAGCCTCCAAAATGGCATACGTTAAAACCAACCATGAGATTTGAGAACCTTCAAAGACTAGCTTGGGAACAGTGGAACAGAAATGGCAGTCAGTGGTCAAGACAAACAATAATTTGGTTTGTTGTTTCTTCTATTCTTCTTTCATGGATATAGAAATAAATCATCCAAGTAGAGATAAACTTTCTCGGTGAAACAGAGATCATGGTGGCTACCTGAATCCATGGTGACAAAGGAAAGGGATCGTTCCGGCAAGTTTATTCGATCAAACAATGCTGAGTTGGGACATGGGCTACATAATTCCTATCCTATCCTTTAACCAAAGGGATTTAACATATGTAAACAACCTGACACTTGATTTACCCATGTACTGAAACTGAAATCAACTATATTCATGGGCACATAAGGTCCGGTTACAATGTCTGTTTGTAACCTGCTTGGTTACAAACAGACGCACCCTTTACTAAACAGTAAAACACAGTTTACCAAAAACAGTACAAAATTTTTATTACTAAAATAGTAAAAACTGAGTTTACTAATTGTACAAGAGCCAATTACAATAACTATGCTCCCACATAACAGTACTTTGGTTGTTTCCTTGCAATTACACTTTGATACACTCATATAATTAGTGCACCACTTTCCAAAGTTAGTGGAGGTAACATCGTACAACTGAACTATGATGGATGCATAACAGAGTGAAGGAGATGCAAGGACACAAGCCCTACTTTGTTCCTTGGCATTCTTTGACCACAAAGCCAGTTACATGACGAGTACAAGAAAGGTTTGTCGAAGTTCAGTATTGAACTCTTTCCTTCATGGGATGATTGGTGCAAGGGCATCTAGGTTTCTCAATCCCCAAAGTGTAAAAGCCTGAAAAGGAGAAGTATCTTCACGAATAGAGACAGGTCAAAAGAGAAGGTAACCAGTTGGGATATGAGACTTATTTTTACGCAGACAGCAATGGGAAAGGATTTTCCTGAAAATTTAATTTCCAGTGAATATGATCGAAAAACTCAGACAATCAGATGCCATAAGTTAGGCAATTCTGCAAGTGCACCACATTAAATCAGAAGACTTGTATTATATTTTTACTTACTTTCAAGCTGAAAGAGCCGGTCACAATAGGAGTAGGAAACCCAATTTTATAAATACAGGTTTTGGAGTTGATGCAAGTCATATAACACAAATATCTGTTAATTTTAAATGAAGACATCCTAATTTTCCTGCAGAAGTTCTTTGCTGGCGGTGTGGTCAACCTTATTAATGGTGCTATTTACTATTGGTTGTCACTACAGTTAAGACTTCAATGGATCGATTCTAATGACAGGTTGAAGAGTTAACAACAAGGAGGAAGGAAGGGAGAAGAAGAGAAGAAGAGAAGAAGAGAAGAAGAGAAGAGAAGAGAAGAGAAGTTGGGAGAGAATCGTGTGTGTTGAGAATCTCTCAACACACCTATTATCTCATTAATAGACTCTTCCAAATTACACAGGCCTCCCTAGGGAGGTAAAGAGAAATAAAACAAGAAAGAGAAAAATACAGCTTAGTCATGTCTTATAACAGGACAATGACAGAACTACCCTTATACAATATATTCTAACAACTCCAACACTCCCCCTCAAGCTGGAGAATAAATATCATACATTCCCAGCTTGCACAATAGAGTACTAAATAAACTAGGAGAAAGACCCTTGGTGAAGATATCTGCTACTTGATCACCTGTCTTCACAAAGGGAGTACAAATGCACCTAGAATCCAACTTCTCTTTGATGAAGTGACGATCAACCTCAATATGCTTGGTTCGATCATGTTGGACCGGATCATGGGCAATGCTTATGGCAGCTTTGTTGTCACAATAAAGTCTCATTGGCCCTTCAGTTTCAAAGCTCAAGTCTTGAAGGAGTCTCTTTAGCCATATAAGTTCACATACTCCATGAGCCATGGCTCTAAACTCGGCCTCTGCACTGGATCTAGCTACGACTGGTTGTTTCTTGCTCCTCCAGGTAACTAGGTTACCACCCACAAAGGTACAGTATCCAAAAGTGGATCTCCTATCAGAGACTGAACCAGCCCAATCAGCATATGTGTAGCCTTCAAGCTGCAAATGGTTATGCCTGGCAAATAGAAGACCTTTTCCTGGACATGATTTCAAGTATCTAATGATGCGGAACATTGCATCCAGATGTCCACTCCTGGGAGCATGCATGAACTGACTCACCACCCCAACTGCATAAGAGATGTCTGGTCGAGTCAAGGAGAGATAGATTAGTTTTCCAAGCAATCTTTGGTACTTACTTGCATCTATAAGAGAGGAACCACATTCATCACCAAGTTTATGATTCGGATCGATGGGGGAAGTGGCTGGTTTGCACCCCATCATCCCTGTCTCTTTCAGAAGATCCAAGACAAATTTTCTTTGGCAAATGTTGATTCTTTTCCTTGATCTAGATACTTCAATGCCCAAGAAGTATTTCAAGAGTCCAAGGTCTTTGATCTCAAACTGTTTGGCCAGATAAGACTTCAATCTGCTTATTTCAGCAACATCATTCCCAGTTACCACAATGTCATCAACATAGACAATGAGAGTTGTAACTGTACCATTACCCCTCTTGATAAACAAGGTGTGGTCAGCTTGACTCTGATAATACCCATTCTTCAGAATGGCTTGTCTAAATCTCTCAAACCAGGCCTTAGGGGACTGCTTGAGGCCATAGAGAGCTTTCTTCAAGAGACAGACTTTCCCTTCAGCTGAGGGACACTTAAAACCAGGTAGAGACTGCATGTACACTTCCTCTGCTAAATCCCCATGAAGAAATGCATTCTTCACATCTAATTGATACATTGGCCAATCTTTATTGGCTGCAATTGAAAGAAGAACTCTGATCGAGTTATGCTTGGCTACAGGGACAAAAGTCTCCTGGTAGTCAATGCCATACACCTGACTATACCCTTTTGCAACCAGCCTAGCTTTGTATCTTTCCACTGTACCATCGGATCTGTACTTGATTGTATAAACCCATCTGCATCCAACTGGAGTTCTCCCCTTAGGAAGATCAACTAGTGTCCAAGTGTTGTTCTTCTCCAGAGCCACCATTTCCTCAGTCATTGCTTGCATCCATTTTGGATCGGATAAGGCCTCTGTGACATTTTTGGGAATGGAAGAAGACTCTAGGGCAGTGGAAAAAGTAATACCTGTAGGAGAAATAGAGGCATAGGAAACAAACTGGGCTATGGGGTTAGTACAGGCTCTCTTCCCTTTTCTCACAGCAATGGGAAGATCTAATTCAGAAGGAGAGGAATTATCTGACTGAAGAGGATGAGACTGAGGATGTGGATCCAAAGAGGGGTTTTGGCAGGGTTGCTTATACCATGGTTACTTCCCTTTTCCCTTCAACAAGCATTCACCTCTTGTGAATACACCATCTTCTTTGAATCTTATTCCCTTATATTCTCTTTTTCCATCACCATCACCACCGCTACTAGCATCAATATCAACAATACCATCAGCATCAGCATCATCAACAACATCCACTTCTTTGTACTTTCCAATATCAAATAGGAATGGGGAAGTGGAGGCAGGAAAGGGAGATAGAAAGGGAGTGACATCAGCATTCTGTTCACTACTAGTACTCTCCCCCTGAACAGAATGGTGAGGGGAAGAAAAATAAGGAAGATACTCAAAGAAGGTAACATCTTTGGAGAGGAGGCGCCTTCGGGAAGGAGGATGGTAGCACCTATACCCTTTGGTTGAATCAGAGTAACCTAAGAAGATACACTTGAGAGCTTTGGGATCAAGCTTGGTACGGACTAATTTGTTGACATGAACATAACAAACACAGCCAAAGTCTCTTGGAGGCAAAGAGAACACGGAGAAATGAGGAGAAAGGAGTGTCAGGGGGGACTTGGAGCCAAGGAGTGAAGTTGGCATCCGATTAATAAGAAAGGCAGCGGTAAGAAGTGCATCAGACCAGAAGGTCTTAGGCACATGCATACCAAAGAGAAGACCCCTGGTGATTTCCAGCAAATGGCGGTTTTGCGTTCAGCCACCCCATTTTGCTGTGGAGTGTCAACACAAGCCAATTGATGGATGATGCCATTGTCAGTAAAGAACTGTTGGAGCCCCCCATACATGTACTCACCCCCCTTATCAGACCTAACAAGTTGGATTCGAGTACCAAACTGAGTACGTATAAGTTGATAAAAATCCTTAAAAGCCTCGCAAACATCACTCTTATGTTTCAACAAAACAGTCCAAGTAGACCGAGAATAGTCATCCACAAATGAGACAAAGTAACGAAAACCAGATAAAGAAGTAGTGGGGGAAGGCCCCCAAACATCAGTATGAACAAGGGAAAAAGGTGTAGTAGATCTATTACCACGATAAGGATAAGAAGTACGACAATGTTGAGCAAAAATACAAGATTCACACTTAAAAACATAAGATAAAGGAAAAGAAGTAAACAAGTGGGGTAACTGTCTCCTCATAACAACAAAAGAGGGATGACCCAAACGATGATGCCAAAGCATAATAGACTCCAAAGTACTACGGTCACTCCGACCACAAACAAAAGCTGCAGCAGTAGATGGAGCAGGTAACCGTGGCTTAAGAAGATAGAGTCCTCCTTTCTCAGTCCCACTGCCAATAACCCTCTTTGTCTCCAAATCCTGAAAGACACAATACGAAGAAAAGAAAGTGACACAACAATGTAAGGACTTAGTTAGGTGACTTACTGATAATAGGTTAGCAGCAAAATCAAGAACATGAAGGACAGACTCAAGTGAAATAGAGGGAGTAACTCGCACATTACCCTTGCCCGAGACAGAAGAAAGGGAACCATCAGCAACAATTACCTTGTCCCGGCTAGAGCAAATGGAGTAGGAATCAAAGTACTGGGACATACCAGTCATATGATCAGAGGCTCCAGAGTCAATGATCCAGGTGGGTGTAGTAGAGGGGGCGATGAGGCCCCGCAGCCGAGGCGTATAGTAGATCCTCCGTAGGTAGAACCAGAGTAGACCCTCCAAGGTGAGACATCAGCCGACGGAAGGCTGCAATATCATCTTGTGAGAGGGAATCAGGAGTCGACTGGGGTCCAGGTGGATCAGACTCAGATGTCACTGTGTGAGCCCGAGCTCCCCCTCGCTTGCCTCCACGGGCACCAGATGAACCACCACACATACCAGGGGGCTGTCCATGAAGATCCCAACACCTATCCTTGGTATGTCCAAACTTGCCACAATGATCACATTTGAATCGCTCAAGGTGATCTCCACGAGGTGGCCCGTGGCCTTTCCCCCCGCTTTTCCAGTCTTTGTTAGAACTAGAAACAAGAGCAGATCTCTCAGTGGATGGGGCAATATCCATAGTAGCCCTCCTGGTTTCCTCACTTTGCAAATAGCTGCACACTTCATCCAAAGATGGAAAGGGAGATCTTCCTAAGATTTGCAGGCGAAGAGGCTCATACTCTGTGGTCAGACCACCAAGCAAAATAAGGATCCTTTCCTTTTCTTGGCTCCTGTAGACCTTGGCTTGATCATCAGAGTTGGACAATTGGAGATTGTTATAGTGATCATATTCCTCCCACAAGCTAATGACAGAGTTGTAGTACTCAGATATACTCCGATCACCCTGTTTCATATGAATGATTTTTTGGAGGATTTGATACACCTTTGTTGTATCTCTAACTCTATCAAAAACTTTGGAGACATTGTCCCAGATATCCTTTGCAGTCTCCTTACTCATAAACCTCCTACCTATCTCAGGTTTCATGGAGAATATCAGCCAAGTCATAACAGTAGAGTTCTCAGTCTCCCACTTGAGGTAGCCAGTATCAGTAGTAGCAGGAGCTGTGATAGATCCAGTAATGTATCCCAACTTTCCCCTACTACGTAGGGACAACTTCACCGACCGGGACCAATCCAAATAGTTGGTATTATCCAACTTCACAACAGAGATTTGGGTGTTGGGGTTATCAAAGGAAGCCATGATTGGGAAACCACCACTCAGGCTGCCACACGTAGTTGGACCACTGACTTCAGAACTGTGTCCAGACTCGGTAAACATAATGGGCAAACACTTCAACAGTCAATATCATGTTTGCTCAAGTGGGGAGTATACTCAACCCAAACAAGATGGTAAACTAACACACAAATAATGCTCAATCACCCAAATCACTAGGCTGAGACCAAGCCTAAACAACAGCAGGTATACAGAGAGCAAAAAACTTGCATAACTCAAACCAAGAAACTTCTAACAGCCTAGGGACTTCAGTTCACAACATCCAACAGATGTATCCATTCCATTCTCAGCAAACAAATAACCATCCAATACAACAATCTTCAAAGAAAGGTCAAATACGAACCAGAAACAGAGTTTCCAATACCTGTACAGCAGCAAATAAGGCAGCAACAGTCTTCCACTCTTCCTCTTTCAAGAACAAACCCTTCAGGCTTCAAAAAGGTACTCCCATACGACTTGAATGAGCCAAGTGCCAAGGCCAACAAATCTGTCAAAGGCAGAACCAAAGTTGAAATACCCCACTGCTGGCGGAAAAAACAGAGTCTGCAGCCAATGCTTCACAACAGTTGGAAGCTAAGCCCTCTTCCTCTCAACAACCAAGAGGTTAGGGGTTTGATAGAACATCCCTAGGCGATTCAAAAGCAACAGGTTTCATCCCAAGAGGTATGGAGGAGGAGAAGGAGAACCAAGATAAAAGCTCCACAGGCTGGCGGTAGATAGGCAGGCACCTTTCACGACTTCAAAAACCACTTCAGCTGCTCCTAAGCTCTCTCCATATGGTCTTGGTGTGAAGAATACTACTCCCAAAACTGTAAGAGATATAGTATCTCACATGTACAGCCTCTAATGGAACCCCCTTTACATTTATAGGGTTCCAAAGAGAGGAGAAGAACAACTACTGAGCTGAGCCGACTCTCAAACCAGAGGACTAGCTTTGATACCAAGTTAAGACTTCAATGGATCGATTCTAATGACAGGTTGAAGAGTTAACAGCAAGGAGGAAGGAAGGGAGAAGAAGAGAAGAAGAGAAGAGAAGAGAAGAGAAGTTGGGAGAGAATCGTGTGTGTGTTGAGTGATTCTCAACACACCTATTATCTCATTAATAGACTCTTCCAAATTACACAGGCCTCCCTAGGGAGGTAAAGAGAAATAAAACAAGAAAGAGAAAAATACAGCTTAGTCATGTCTTATAACAGGACAATGACAGAACTACCTTTATACAATATATTCTAACAACTCCAACAACTACTATACTTATCTCCAATAGTGGCAGTGCTGTTGTATAGAATTCACCGTCTCACAGCAAGTCTTCAAATATACTTGCAGTTTATGAGTTCTGGGTGATGATTCCTTCAGTTTTATTTATTTATTTCTGCAGCTTTTGTGTTAATCTTTAAGAAACTAGATTAGAGGGAATGATCAGAAATTAAGTTCTTTACCTGTAGCTGAGTTCACTAGCAGAAAAGTGATGCAGTTCAAAAAAACAAGAAGGTCAACAGCAAAACAGGCCACAAACTGGACCAAGAATGGACTGATATGTTTAATTTTAAATGTACAATGGGTTTCATATTTTTGGGTTTACTAATGTAATGGGCCAATTGTATAGGCCCAAATATTAGGGATTAAAGTCCCTATGGGATTAAATAGTTAGTTTCTATTTTGTTAAGGTTCTAGAATAGTTTCTATTTTAAAGGATGCCAAGTTGGACTAGTGAGATGCTAGTTAAGTTCTAGGTGGGAAGCCTAGTTCATGTCCTTCATCTTCCATCTTATATCTTCTTCCCCCATTGGTTCATATCATTGATAGCGGTATTCTTCCATCGCTTGAACCATTGGCAGCACCATTTTTTGCCTTGTTTCTAGTATTCTTTTTAGTTACTATTTTGCACAACACTTGCTATTATGTTTGCGCTATTCCTTTCTCTAGTTTCAATTTTGGTTCTATCAGCTAATCTGTAAGATATTTACTGCTGTTCTTTAGTTTCTAATTCTGTTTTGATGGTTTCTATTTTCCACATTCACTTTCCATGTTGGCTCTCTAGTTACTAAATCCATTTACTCACTTTCTATTTTGGTTTCTCTCGCTATTCTGCTGTCTAGTTGCTGTTACACTGATGTTTCTAAATCTGACTCCAATTTTCCAGCAAATTACTAAAAGAGTGTCCCAGTGCACAAGGCTACCACTACTGCAGGGTTGGGGAGGGGCAAATGTACGCAGCCTTACCCACTGCTTCGAAAGAGACTCTGTTTCCAAGTTTTGAATCTGCAACCAACAGGTTAGTGCCACTACCAAAGTAAAGAATACAACTTACGAAAATAAAAAATAACATTAATCCCGTACAGGCCTTAAATCCCTAATGTTTCACCTTATTGGCCCATTACAATAGAAAAAGTAGTTGGCCCATGACCCATTTAAGGATATTGTTATTCAAGAAAGTGACTGGTCAGCAATAAAGATTAAGTAATTTAATGCAATCCCGGGTTCGAAACCCTGCCTTGGGATCACTTATGGGCTCACCCAAGCATTAAATAACTCAAATATGAGAAGTAATGACAATTCTATAAATATACTGAAGTTTACAGAAGGGAGTGGCAACTTAGTAGTAATAAAACAGAATCTTAAAGTGCTATTGAGATATAAGAGTAGAGAGGGCAGGATAGAGATTAAGAAATAAAGATGGAGGGCAAACTAGGAGTGATAAACAAAGAACAAAACAGAAATAAGAAAGGAGGGGGGCAGTTTTGAAAAATCAGGGGAAAAGGGGTTAAAAATACAACCACGATTTGAGGTTGTCTTAAACCTCCAGCCCACAATGTGCACAGTAAACCAGCGGTAGGTTGCTGGCTTGCAAGTGAGATAACTCACTTGAAAGGGCCCTGATCAATGGGCGATTTCAGTTAAACATTCACAACTCCTATCCATCTGAAGTCCAACCAGTCCCAGGTTATATAATGGATCATATGAAGGAAATAAAACTCCTGAAACTCAACCAGGCGGAAATCATGAGATCTGACGTGCAATTGCTTGTGTTTTTCACAATAGCGGTTGATTTGGGAAGTAAGAATCTAGGTTCTAGGTCGCCCTAGGGTAGTTATGTTAACCCAAGTATGAAGAAAAAAGGAGGGGTGAAGGAGAGTGAACACAAAATCAAGGGTTGTTATTATTGCTAGTTGCAGGAACAATAACAGGACAGAATTTTAGTAGGAAGAAAAGAAGAATAATAGAAGGAAAGAAGAATAGAGAAGAAGGATTAAGGAAGAGAGTAACCTGGAAAGGGAGGAACAGCCGGAAGAAGAAGAGAAGAAGAGAGGAGATCAAGAACACCAGCTCTGGAAACAAGCCACACACGGCTACTACTCAAGCAAAACTCAATATCCCATTCTTATTCGCCATTAATAGTGTTGATTACATCTATATAAATAAGAAAGACTCCAACAGAGAAAATAGAAACTAACTCTACTTAGGAAACTAAAACAAACTAGGAAACTGAAATAAAACTCTCTTACGTAGCTAAGCTTCCCCAATATAAAAGATTACAAGATATTTCCTAATAAATAAATAATTTCTAACATCCTACTTAACCACAACCAAACTTGGACCTGGCTCTCGGACTGGGCCTCCAATCGGGCTCAAGCTGGCCCACACAAGTGTCACTGCATCATAATTCAATCTTAGAAATGGATTGGAACAGGATTCAGATTTGAAGAGCTCTGAAAGAAAACATGAATCTGATGAACAAATTGGTAAAGCAAGCACAAAAACATATCATGATTTATTAAAGATGGATTGTTAACAGAAGAAACAAGAAAGAATGCATCAAGAAAAAGAAAATAAGGAAACACTCAACAAGAAACTTAAAGAAGCAGCAAATAACATGAACCAAAAAACCCTTTGGCTACATCCTAGAGAATAGAATGGCCTTGATCAGCCAGAGATAACTCATAGCAATCCATATCAATCTCATCTAAAAACCAAACTTAAGTCTCCCCTAGGAAAAAAAAAAGCAACTTTACAATGTACATGACTACCCATAATTAAATCGATAAAAATAATCCTGAAATAGGTAGACTGTGGACTCTTGCATCGATCACATGTCCACATCAACAACTAGACTGACCAGTAATCCAAGTTACTAGAATTCTTTTGATATTATCCTTCTAAACTAATTAAAAAAATTTAAATCCAGCCAAGCAACAGGTTGCATTGAATTCCTGAGTTATAATCAGACTGCCTGAATGTACTGGGCCTACACCAATCTCTGTCGATCTTTAGTAGTGCTGCAGCAAGAGCTGACGAAACCATCAGTTCAAGGGAATAATTCATGTCCAAAACATTCACATTTTTAAAAGCTCCAAAGAACTTCCCAGAATGAACGAACAGAGAGTTAAGCTTTTTCCCCAAGGAACTGATAGCAACCACCATGATGCAAAAGGTATTTGTTTTGAGGATGATAACAATGATAAACCACCATCAACAGCCTCAAAGCATAGCCTTGTATCTCTTACTAGCAGTAATCCAGTAAAAGAAGGGGGGGGGGGGGGGGAAGTAAAAAAAGGTACCAAACATTCACAGGTGGAAACTCAATGGCATCATCACTCATATTCAACTTAATATATAAAAAGAGCTCACACCATCTTTAAGCCAATTTGGAAAATGCTATTGCAGTAGAAAACTCCAACCCCCATGAAAAAATTATTCATTGAGCAGAACTACAAGTACCCAGCTAAACAAACCTCAAAATTTCAATTAGCCCTCAAAAAATGCAAAACCATCAACACATTGAATCAGATCCAAATTTATTTAAAGTAGCCTATTATGTAAGAGTATACCCATCCCTAACTTACCCCTCTTAATTAAAAAAAAAAATTTCTACCATCCTGAACAATTAAGCTTGCAACAAAACCCCAACCCAACTTAAATCACAGTGTTTCAAATGAACAAATTTAAATGCTTCAATGCATATGCCAACTGCATATACCAACATCCCATGAACACTCTGAGAATGGAGCAAAAATCAGTAAATTTCACCCCATTAACCTTTAAAGCAAATATTAAATATGTGAAAGTAGGAAACTGCAACTAACACCGTGCCAGTACTCAGTAGTAGAAGATGATCTGAGGCCCACTGAACCTCATTGAAGTCTCACAAAATATAGCCAAAAATACGAAAGAAGCCTAGGACACAATCTACAAAACATTAATAAACCAGTTAACTTTGACTCCAAACTAGAGAATGGCAGTTCAGGCTTTTCTTTTGATTGTGGGGGTGGGGGATATGTAGCAGACCAGGGAACCTTAAAAAAATGGCCACAGTCAAATGAAAAAACAAAGAGAACCAATGGGTAGGAGTGGGACAGGGTATATGAAGATGTTAAAATTGTAAACTACTGAAATCAGTTCTAAGAAATCTGGGGATATAGAAAGCATAGAGAGAGTTTGAACTACATCATGACAAAGGAAGAGACATAGGTGGAGTATACATTTAAAAAGGCAACTTTTCCTACGTCTGATTATGATTTTTGTTTGATGGATATCACTTTCTTAGGACACACTAGGGTAAATGTAAAGTGAAGTTAAGTAATATTTTTTTTTTGGGTGAATAGAGCATTCATTACCAAAGAGAAAGGAGAAACAGGGGGCCCCTTAGGAGGAGGAAGAAAATAAAAACAACAAAGCCAGCTAGGCTAAGCCATTGCCCTCCGGGAACAGAAGAGGAGGCCTGTACAAAGGAAGGAGAAAGACCCGGGGTACAACAATATGCCTGTTCCTTGGGGAATCAATACAACAAGAGGAGACAGTAGAAAGCTTGCTTCTGATTTTGAAGGAGATGAGTCCAGAATCTTCTGAAAGGATCTTAAAGAGGAGGACCATTTCCGGAGATTCTGCTCCATCCAAATATGGTTGATGGCGGCACGGAAAGCAAGCTTACCCGCCATATCACAGATTGAAGAACCGGCAAAGGTCATGTCCACCTAAATCCACTCCCTCTGGAAGGAAGGATTGTTCGACTTCTTAGCCAACATTTGGCGAGCCCCCTTTCCAAATGGAAGCGGAAAAGGGGCAAGCAAAGAAGAGATGATCTATGTCTTCCGCAGCATTCCAGCAAAGACAGCAAGAGGGGGAGATAGTCATGCGGCGGTGGACGAGGAAAAACTGCATTGGGAGGCAGTTAGATAGTGTTCATTGTTTGCCTTCTGAGCCAACAATTTGGCGAGCCCCCTTTCCAAATGGAAGCGGAAAAGGGGCATGCAAAGCAGAGATGATCTATGTCTTCCGTAGCATTCCAGCAAAGACAGCAAGAGGGGGAGACAGTTATGTGGCGGTGGATGAGGAAAAACTGCATTGGGAGGCAGTTACATAGTGTTTCACTCTGCATCAACTCTACTTCTAAGCCCCCGTTTGCTTAGAAGTGGTTCCAATGTGTTTCACTCTGCATCAACTCTTTTAATCCCAGGCTTACAGTTTCGGTTTTGTTTTCAGTTCTTCTTTGTGAATCTCTCTTAAGTTTCTGAGCGGAATTGAGAAAAGGAAACATCAAGAGTAGATGAAACTTGAAAGAGGTTGTGTTTCACTTTGTTATTCTCCCATGATCGCCCCTGTCTACACGGTTGAGGTGTCCCCAGCCTCATGTTGAGGTTTCTTAACATCCTTCCCTCAATGGCGGAACACCTATATATACAGAACTTCTGATGTGAAGTTCAAATGAAGTTGATGCAGTTGCATTAGACATTAATCCCATATATATGCCTCTGCACAAGCTTGGGAGGCCCATAAGGTGCCGGGGGCAGTCCATTGGCCTTAAATTGACCGTTGGGTGGTTACATTAAAGGCTGGGCATTTTATTTTCTGAGTTTCACAGTAATGAGCCTAATTTATAAGCACATAAAGTTAGTACACGGGATGACTAGTTATGTGTTGGAGTTAGATTAAATACTTAATAGCTAGATAGAGTTATGTTTTGAGTTTATTTACTTTATTGAGTGTGGAAGTGTGACTAGGAGTCGTTTTTGAGTCGATTTAGGAATTTTCAAGGTCTTTATTTATGTAAGACACCGCCATCAATTAAGGGTGATTTGAGTTAAAAATAAAAGTTTTTTCTACGAGTTTTGGTGTTGTTGAACAGTGCATACGGGATTTGTATCCCATACCTGATTTCTTCTCCTCTCTTCTTCCACATGTTTTCTTTCTCCTTCCTCTCAAGCAGATCAATCTCATCTCTTTTCCTTCCCCTTCCAACGATCTGATTTCTTCCCTTAACAATGCAGTTGCTTCCTTTATCTCAAATCTGATCACAAATTTGATCATTGGGCCTGTTCGCATCTGAGATCCATTATATGAATTTTTAAATCGCATCAATTGGTATCAAAGTCGAACCTGACCATTTATACCTAAGTTTTCAAAACCAAAGTTTGTTTGCCCAACAAAAGAACTGTTATTTTACTCAGATGATGGGCAGAGTGACATTTTCATCTCATGATCTGTAGTGAAGATGTTATCAAAGATCAACAAAATCATCATCGAATATGAAAATGATGTCTTCATCGAGTTCTCAATTTCCTAATGTTGTAATGGTGCATATTGTAAGATATTTGAATCTTCCAAACACATCATTAAAGTTGCTCGGCAAATGGTTGGTGTGTAGTTGATAACGATGGCAATTTGTGCATCCTAAAGCCTTCTCATCTACGACAGACATTTGTTTGAAAGTATTGGTTGACGAAATATGCTCGAAGCAAAAGGAGGCAGCACCAACAATGCAGCCACAAGATGAGTTGAAAGACTACAGAGGAGCATTAACTGCCTGAACTTTTAATCGAACCAGTCAAATTTGTGCTTCCATGTTGCAACTTCAACAACGAATTTCATGTTGCTGATGTCATGCCAGTGGATCGTGGTCTAATTGTTAAATTCAATACAAGGAAGGTGGATGCTGATCGTGCATTGGAGACCCTCCAATTCTACAGAACTTGAAGACGAGTTTTTTTGAATGGAGGGGGAATTGATGCAGTAGATATTAATCCCATATGGAAGCCTATGCATAAGCTTGGGAGGCCCATAAGGTGCCGGTAGCAATCCAATGGACTGAAGTTGACCTTTGGGTAGTAATATTATAGGTTGGGCCTTTTCTATTTTTGGGTTTCATTGCAATGAGCCTAATTATAAGCCCATGAAGTGGGGATAAAGTTAATACATGGGATTAGAAGTTAAGTTAATTTTTTGAATTAAATTAGAATACTTTAGTTAATTGTTTTGAGTTTATTTACTTTATTGAGTGTGTAAATGTGATTAGGAATCCCTTTTTTTTGAGTAAAGAATATAAGGTTCTTAAAAGAGTTTTGGTGTTGTTGAGCTGTGCATACAAGATTGGTATACGATACTTGATTTCTTCTCTTCTCTTCTTCCTCCCATGCAGATTGATCTCAATATAAGCATATTCATCTAAAAACAAATCAATAAACATAAATCAATATAAACTCGGGTAGTTTCAACAAGGCGTGTTTGTTGCCTTGGACCCAAGAAAGAGCCTGAGCTCCTAGGCGGTGCCTTGACAACTATGGCTTGAAAACAAAGCTAGCTGGGTTTCATCTAATTTCAGACCTCTGATTTGCAAAATTCTTATATAGTTAGATAGCCCTAAACTGTTACTACACAAATCTGATCATCAATAACTTTCTTATTTTCTTAGATCTTGAATCTAGCTTGAAAATCAAGCTAGTTAGGTTCAATTTCAGGATTCCAATTTTCAACATTCTTATATCATTAGATAGCCCTAAACTGTTATTACCGGGAAAAAAAAATAAGCCCTAAACTGTTACTACACTCAAACTGAATTTCAAAGTGATCCTAGTCATCATTGTAGTTCTTTCTTCTAGATTCCTTTCTAGAACCCTGACCTGCACTAACCTTACCTTTTTTTCTGAAAATCATATGGAATAAGTTTGATTGCATGTTTGCATTCATTAGTCATTGTTGTATTTGGGATGCCCATAGGTAAGATACAAACGTCAGAACCCGGTCAACCGTACTGTAAGCCAACTAAAAATCATGTGCCATTGAATATTAGATCACTTTGTATCAACAAAGTTTGAATTAATGAGTGTACCCAACAATCTACTGACAACTGAACCAACTCTGAAGTTAACATGCTAACTTAATGAATAAAAAAAGATACACATGCATAAATGATAACCATCAATTTGACAAGAACCAAAGAAAAAAAAATAGAAAAAAGGGAAAAACTTTATACATATGAAGTACTTACTCTGTTATACATCAAGTCTATAATTACATCCACAAACTGAAGTACTTCATATGTAATGATACAGGGACCTCCAGGCAAGCATTGAGATCATCAACTTCAGGGTCAGGGACACTTTAGCTCAATCTCTCTACTAAATAGCCACTGGAATCCCCATTTGGCCAAGGGTTTTCGCCGAAGATGATAAATCCAACCCTATGTTCTTCTCCAACACAGTAAGAACAATCTGATTTGCTTCATTAGGCATGCCAGCTTTCAGAAGGCGAGATATCAAAGAATTGACAGTAAGGGTATCTGGGATACAACCAGTAGTTAACATCTTATGGAAAATACTGATCGCTTCATTCATTCTCCCTTTCATACAATGCCCAATTATTAGAATAGTAAATGTCAATTTATCTGGGTTGCATTGCTTTTCCTCCATTTTTGTCACAATCAAATTCGCCTCATCTACATTGCCGGCCTTGCAGAAACCATCAACCACAGGGTTGTACATAAACGGTTGGGTAATAATATTCCTCCACTCCAACTGCCTCAAAAATTCACGAGCTTCATTTAGCCTATTCTCTTTACAAAAAGCATTGATGAGAATAGCATAAGTATATTCATTCGGTGAAAGATTTTGTGTGCCCATTTCATGCCAAAGCTTCAAACCCTGATCAACCTGTCCACTTCGACAGTAACCATCAATCAAGGAACTGAATGTAACCACATCAGGAAGATATCCCTGAAGAAGCATCTTCTCATATATTGCCACTGCTGACCCCATATCACCAGCCTTACCAAAGCCATCAATAAGAGTATTATAAGTAATCAAATTTGCTTTTATTCCAGAAAAAACCATCTCATCAAAAAGATTAGAAGCTTCTTCCATCCTTCCCAACTTGCAGTAACCTGATATGACCGATGTGTAAGTCACAACATCTGGTGAAAAATTGTGCTTCAACTGAATTTCCTTTAACAATCCATGCCCTCTATCTACCTCACTAGCCTTACACAATCCGTTTATAAGCGTGTTATAGGTAACAACATCAGGACAGCATCCAAAATTGCCCATGTCATTGAAAAACTCAAAACCCTTATCTACTTCTCCTAATCTGCACAAGCCTCTGATTAAAATATTAAAAGTACAAGTATCTGGATAGAAACAGGACTTCAGAAGCTCTCTAAAGAGACAAACAGCCTCATCCACCCGATTACTTTTTACCAAGTGATCCAATAGTTTATTACATAAGAATGGATTCACACTTCTCCCACTGCCTTGAGTTTGAGAAAGCAATTCTTTGGATATACTGAACTTACCCACTTGTGCACATGAAGATACAAAAAATCCCAATATGAAGCTATCAGGAAAATGCCCATCTCTTCTCATGCAATCAAAAACCAATTTTGCCGAATCATGGAGTCCCACTTGACACAGGGACTTCACTAGAAAATTATAAGTTTTGACAGAATGATGGAGCTTCAACTCCACTCTACTATATTCAAACAATTTCAAAGCCAACTTCGGATTGTTCAAGCGTTTAATGACCTCATAGGCAATTGAAGGATTCAAGACCTTACTGAAATAATAAAAGCAAGAATCCAGAGACGATGAATGCACACAGAGAGCACATACGACCTTAATGATCCAAGCATCATGGTGGTTCTCCGATATGGGTTTAGGGTAAGGACCTCTAAAAGCATGATCGTGAAACCAGACGATAGGTATGTGAGAGGCTCGAAATCTTAATCTAGAGGTGAAGAACAAGAGGAAGGTCATCCGGAATGAGAGCCCATTACTTGAATGACTCAAATCTCTGCAACTATTGTTTTGGAGAATCCTTCTCTTTTACTACCCTGATTTAAAATGAAAATTTCGTATAAGATCTGCAACGATGACAATAGTGAGAGCTCCAAAGAGAGCAGCATTGTGATCTTAGAAATGCCCAATCAGAAACTCAACAATTAGCGAATACCCTCTGGGCTACTGCCGAAGCTGGTAACTATCACACAACTTAATCTTCTGAGAAAGTAGATTTTCTCTTGTTTCTATCAAACAGAGAGCAGATAAAAAGAAGAAGAAGAGGAGAGAGAAAACCGTACTTGCTGATTGCGGCTCCTCTCGAGGCACTCTGGTTATACCGTTTAGGTTTGCCGATTACCGGAAGAATACGAGAGGAGGAGGTTTGCAGGAGACCGCATTTTCTCTCTCTCTCTCTCTCTCTCTCTAATTCCGTCTACAGTTAGGGTTAAAAATTGTAATATCATAAGAATCTGATACCATAAAGCCAGAACTATATATGCTAAGATAAGAGGATTATATATGCCCCTTGATTGAGATCTTTTGTCTTTGACTAATTTAAACAAATGGTTAGATGGTTCTCTGCAGTTTGAGATGATCTGATGTTCAGATTTTAGACCCTAGACTAGAACATCCTTCTCCTTTGCCTAGTGGGATTGGAGCATGCAGGGTCAACTCCAAGGAAAAATTGTAGGGAAAACTCATAGGATAATTGGGGCCGTTTTTTTTCTTCTTCCAGATTTTAGCACAAAATTATGTGTTTTCATAAAATAAAAAAAAAAGCACACTATTATGTGTGGTGGGTTATCTGGTCAACGGGATGGGCCTAAACCCAAGCCCAACCCAGCCTGAATATCTTGATCCATTGAGTTGTGGAACTAACAAAACCCAACCACAAGCCAGGTTATAAAAAAATATGTTTTTGAAGAGAAGCTGTTTCAAAATTCGAAGTCATGATCAAGTGGTCTGAATGAAGCAACCTTGACCGTTGCATCGAGGACCACTCTCTATAAATATATATTATATATAGGGATGCCTCAACCCAGGCCCAACTTGGCAGGTCAGGAAAACACTAAACCCAGCCCGAGCTCAAGGCAGGTTCGGGCTGGCCGGGTTTTTTTGGCACCCCTAGATTTACTTTTGAACATATTCCGTTAAAATACAAAGTAGTTGTTTTGATTTTATTGAACCAACAAGAGGAAAGAGATACCTTGTAGTGCTTATTTGCTCACTATTGCTATGGAGGTTTACTTAGGTTTTGAATGTTTATAGGGAAATGAAACTTTTCCATGGTCTTAAATTAAATAGATCCACCTATGAAATTTCATAGATATTATTTGTTGATTTTTTATGAGAAAAAAGAACGCTACTTGGTGCGTGGCTCTTGCATCTAGACAAAATAACACACTGTCCCCATGGAAAGACGGAAATTCTGTCCAGACCATAGTTAGCAAAAACGGGAACGATAATAAAACGGAGTTTTACAGTACAGGTTTTAAACGGTAAAAAATTACAAACGGACGATCAAATAAAACGGAAAAAAAAAAAAGAACGGTAAAAATGAAAAACAGACGGTACAGGTTTTAAACGTTTATATTTCAAAAAAGCGGAACCAAAAAAATGTCACTATTCTCATATAAATTGAGGAATTTTTATTTGAAATACATGTTTCTATTTCCAGTATCCATGCATTGACTTTGAGTTGAAGGTGATATCATGAAAAATGTAGCCCTTCGAGTTATCTTTACGTCGGTGAAAGAATCAAGCCGATCAGAGTTCGGGAGAGAGAGAGAGAGAGATGGTTACTTAAGTCCAAGATCTTAAAAAACGCCAAAAAAAGAGGAACATGTTTTAAACGCGTTTAAAACGGGAATGCTTGCCGTTTGCCGTTTTTTACCGTATGTTTGGGAAGCATACGGCAAAACATGTTTAAAACGGTAAAAAACAGAAACGTGTTTAAGTTTTAAACGCGTTTTTGCTAATAGTGGTCCAGATCAATGCTTGTGTGTGTGCTCCCATTATGGCATTATAATTCCAAAATTGATTTATGGACAAACAAGTTAATATTGCAAAGAATGAGGTCATGTTTAATAGGTTAGTTAGTTAGAATTTAGATACTTTGTTCATATCGTTTGGTTTTCACAATAGGGCTAGCTATAGCACTACAAGTCCTCAAGCATTACTTCTTACAAATAACAATTAACAAGCATTATTTGTCAACAACACAACCAATCAGGAGCTTGAACTTGATACATTGAAAAGATTTTATTAATGGTTACTCATTGACTACTCTTACAATCATCTTCTATTCCAATAGCCTCAAGTAGAAGTTTGATTTCTGTAAGGTAAGAAATCATTTGGGCTTCTTGAGCTACTAACTAATTTGAGCCATTGGGCTTCCTGGACCTGCATTGGAAAACTATATGAGGTAAAATAAGATTTAAAAGGTAGGTGGCAAATTGCAGGCTTGGATAAATGTGGATGTGTCCATTTGATAATGGGCCTCATGCCCATTTCCCTGCCCCAAGGTTGGACTGGGCTGGGCTAGTGTTGGAATACATAACCTAAGAATAGACTAGGGTTGAACAACCCTAGCCCACCTGGTTCGAGGTTTTCCTTTGCCCACGATGAAGGGTTCATTTACGATACCAAATCTAATATCATCATTACTCCCTCCCTATATGTCGAATGTCCAAAATACCTTTCCCTGTATGCTGACACCCATCCAAGAACAATTATGGCCATTGGTGAAGGAATTGCTCATTTATCAAGATTTCAAGCATGAAGTTACTAAGATTAAACATACCTTGGAAGATATATTAAAGGCCTGATGTAATCTTATCCTTCAAGCTCAAAAATTCCGAGGTTGATCCAAGTTTTCATCCAACATGCTATAAATCTCACCATGATCCACCACCCCTTCTCTCAGGTAATAACTACCTCCAAGGGTCCAGATAGCCCAATGTCAATCTAAATCAGCTGCAACACTAAAGAAGCAACTCAAGTACTTATTATCAGTAACATTAACACCAGTTTGGGCCACCCCAAACTCACTTATAAACAATGGAAACCCTTGTTCTAATAGAAACCCTCCTCCTCTTGTCAATTTATCCTTAGTTGTGTAATTGCACAAGCTTTGTTTGAATTGTAATTCCAAGCAGAACCATCAGAGAATGAGTACCAGTGAAGCTCAAATACTAACTTCCCTTGAAAATTTAGGGCAGGCTTCTTGCCACGAAGGAAAGATAAGTCATTGTCAAAATTTAACCTCGAAAGTATGAAGAGAACGTTCGGATTTGCTACATTCATTGCATTAGCTCCTTTCTGCATGTGATAATGACAGAAAAAATGAAAAAAGATACATTAGACATGGTTAACGGCTAACTTTTAAGGATCTATGAAATGACTATGACCCCTTGTTTTTGGGTGTTTTTGCTGGGTTGGACCCTTCAGCTCCCGCCACGACTGGAGGAGAGTCAGATCTATAATTATGATCAAAAAATGATGGTCCCTTATCTGCTCCATTTTCTGGGCATGTCCATTTCCCCAAGTTCCTCTAATAGAGGGGGCAAAAAATGACCACCCTACCCCTATCCTAACACATTGCCCGAATGGGGTCCACCCCCTCTATTAGAGGAACTTGAAAAAATAGAGTGGGTAAGAAATGAAGCAGATAAAAATACATAAATGATAGATGTGCATGGACATGCATGGGAGTTAGACATATATATGGGCGGGTATTTGATTAAATTGCGGTCTGAGATTTGACATTTGGCAAATCTAGATCATGTCCTCTCCAAATCTCTATCCAACAGTTAGAATAAGTACATCATTGTACATGTGGAACAATGAGATGGGCCACTTGATAAGCTTATCAAAGGAAGATGGGGAGAATGAATTTTGCACTTTAAAGTTCAATATCTTCCAATTTGATCACCTAGCTAATAATAAAAAAAGTTAATGACTTGAATGAACAAATCATAGTCCAATCATCCTTTAGAACATTGAAACATTATTCATTAGTGTTGTAATCAAAATATTGTCGGGTTCCATGCAAAAACAATCAATCTCACATGTGAATAGCCTGATGTAAAGGTGACTTGAGCATTCTCTCCTTAATAGCTAGCTTTAATGATGAGTTCTACTCAAGTCCCAACAAGTGGTATTAGAGTCTGGGTGTGACAACTCCGGTATATTTAAAGGATTGAGAAAATTCTTTGTGATAGATCTCAATTCCCATATGTGCCCCCGCATAGAGGGGGAGATTATTAGAGTTTCACACGAAAACACCAATCCCACATCAAATGTGAATAACTCAATGTGAAGACTTATAAGGACTTTAACACCTTCTCCGGGTAGCTTCTAAGGATGAGTTCTACCTAAATCCCAACAAATATTACATCATACACTTTTCGATATGGTATCATAGCATCAGTAGGGGGTGTCAATTCTAAACCTACACCGGTAGGACCAACTTGTCTTGATCGGTGAAAGGCTGAAACAGGCACGACACGTTAGCTAAGGCTCAACATGTTAGCTAAACCTATCGGTCACAGTGCAAGGGGATGGATCGATGGGCGCTTGACCGAGCCCGACACGTTTAAGGATTGATAAGTTTAAGCTCGTTTATGGATTGTTTGTTTTTATCCCAATTACCCCATAAATTTCCTATTTTATCCCAAATATACTTTTTCTTAATCTCCTTGATTATTATCTTGCATTACATAATCTATAAATAAAGGACTATGGGCCAAGTAACAACATAGGAATTGATTATTGTATATCATTGCACTATGAAATTGATGAGACAAAACTAAACGGAGCAAATAATCAAAGGCATTTATATTGTTCGAAATACCATCATATGTATGTCCATTTAGATAGAGGGTCATAGAGCTCCAAATAAAGTTAAGATTTACTTATGAATGTCCATTATCCCAATGGAAAACATTCTCTCAAGTAAGTTCTCGTTTCATCACAAAGAATTGAATCTCATTTGAAGCTAAATGGACCAAACTTGCATAGCTCGATTATTGCCCATTTAGAATGAGTCCATTTGTAGGCACGTTTAGCCTATTTATTATAAACCCAAATATAAACTGGTATCTAACCAATCAATGGGACCATGCTTAGTTTATAAGGACCGATTACTTAAACAGACCGATCATGGTACAAAATCCTTAAATAAGGGGAACCGATTAGGCCCAACCGATTGACACCCCTTAGCATGTACAACAATTTAAAGTGCAAGATTTTATCACCTAAAGCATAATGTTATTCTTACATTCTTTTAATTTTTTTAATATTTTGATTACAACACCTAAAGAATAATGCTTCAAGGGCTGTTTACACTTTTTATTTGACCTCACAAAATCAACAATCGTATAATTCAATAGAGGTGAAAGCATAGTTAGCCGATTTGAACCACTAGTTGTGGGGGATCTTGTTCCATCCAATCCTTTAGACATTAGATTTTTCTTATCCACTTATTTTTAAATAATTTTTCATGTATCTGAGATGACAAGAAAGTAGGTCAAAACTCAGAAGGACCTGAGAACAACATGCCACCTGGCATAAGAGTCAGCTTTTCCATTTTATAAGAATAAAAGTGCAATGCAAAGGAAGCCGTGGGGCCGATGTGGCAAAACACAGTATTAAAAATGGGAATCAGATCGATGAATCGGTGGATTTGGATCGGATTGATTTCGTATGATTCTCGCCAATTTTACTTTCGGCCGATTAGGGTTTATTCAGATTGAAATTGACACTGACCGAATCTATTCCCAATTCCGTTTTTTGAAACCTTGGTGGGAAATTTATAAATTCTTTTGTAGATCATTAATCACATTTGCCACATCACCTTCCATGTGTCATTAAACAGATTGTAGTGTAAAAAAGACCGGCTTCCTATACAGTACCAAAAATGTTCCTCCAACAAAATTTATCTGTCCCACAGATTAGTTTTTCTTTTTTAAATTAAGCAATACTTGTAAAGACCAAGTTTTCCATTCACCGAGGGGTGGGAGAGGGTGAGAATGGTTATCGGGAGAATATTTTGGAACATATAAAAGTCTTATGAGGATTTGTAAACCCTAGGATGATGGATGAACCCTACGGTATGGGTGGAGGAAAATTTTGTTCATACTTGTAATTAATTGTTCATCAATCATATTTGAAGATTCTATGGAGGGTGAAAAAAGGAAAAAGAAAAAATGAAAAAATAAGGTGTGGAGTTCAAGCAACCTCTGAAAAAGTAATGAAAGATTTCAATGCATTTTTTTTCTTTTTTTTGTTGCAAAATAAAAATCAAATCAAACAAAAGGACAGATCTTGATTATTATAAAAATTATTATTAACATCAAGAAATGCTAATTGTATAGATAGCCTCTAAAATTCTTAAATTATTGGTTTGATTAACTACTTAATTTTTTAAAAGAGAGAGAACATAAAATTTTGGCAGAAAATATTAATATGAGAAAAAGGAATTGAAGGTCAGCCATGTTTTGTTTCTCATTTCATCTTATTCATTCCAAACTTGCCTTGCAACTGCCTCCTTACCAAACCTTCTCCACTAATTCTTCAACCCTCTTCCTCTGTTTAATTTATTTATTATTAACTTTACATATGAGAAGGAACGTGAGGTTAAAGGGAAATAAATGAATAAAAGTATTAAATATTAAATAAATAAATAAAAATTGAGAGGGAAAGAACATTTTTAAGAGTTGTTAAAAAGGGATAGGGTAGGTCAAAAGATGTGGGCCGCTAGGAAACGTTTGTTTAGTGGGGTAAGCAGACAAAAGAAGGGAACCGAAAAGGTTCCCCCAACAAAATAAAGTAATTAATTTGGTTTAAAATCTTTTTAATTATAAGGGCATAATTAAGAATAGTTTCTACTGCTGAGGACCTACCATTAAAACTTAAAAGATTCCCACAATCCCACTTATTAGATTGTTTTTTTATTAGGTTCTACTATTACCACCTAATAGATTGGGTAACACACAAAAATTAGACTAGAAAAAAATAATAATAATCTCAACCTTTTGATTCTTTAACAAGGAATTAAGGCACAAGACTCCATTTTAATACATAAAATAAAATCATATTTTATTTAATTTGAAAATCGAAGCAATATATAATGTTAATTTTGGGGATATGAAGATCTATGAGACACGTGGCATGTCACATCAATAATTTTTTGTCATCATAGACTCACGATAAGTCAATTGTTCAGCCTTGCTGACCAAGTGATCTAAGTTTGAACGGTTCAAGTCTTGCTATTGCAAGTAATTAACCACTTAATTAAGAATGTAATTTTGAAAATTAGTGCCGATTCGGTGTGAACCATGCATGCATCCAAATCTTGGTTATATAAAATGATTGAAAAATAAATATTTTAATTTTTACACTGGGCATAATGTGAAAATTGAGTGAGTTAAACAATTTAATTGGACCACCACATTTAAAATGTGATTAATCATGTGATTAATCTATACTCCTTTGACCGTACCCTATCTATCCATTTGGATGGTTTCGATCAAAGTCTAATGTTGACTATCCAAAGAAGAACATTATCAATGGATGAACTACCTCATGCTCTTGTGTTGTAGATGTTAGTGGGACCCACTGACCCACATAACAACAAGGCCACATCAGCAACATGTGGTTCAAATTGATTTACCGTATAGCTAGCCATGTTAAAACCAATGCCTTCCAACCCTTTCAAGTATGAAACTGTATGAGTTCTCATGATCTGAGACCATATAGTTTGAATGAATTCAACAATATTAAATCCAACCCATTAAGCTTGTTAATATGGTCACACTCAGACTTCGGAGGAAGCAGGGGTTGGCTTGTGGGCACCCCTTCTGTAGTAAACAGGAAATCAGTTTCCCCCATGATTAAAATTCCTCAGTAAAATATATTTGCATTCACTATCCCAACTACTCTAATTCTTGCATTGATCATGAAATCTTCACACTAATTCCCCAAAACTTCTTTCTATATGTCTTCATGACAAAATCCAGTAGATGGCAAACCAAGTCTCTAGTTTCTACACAGGCAATAATTCGCTATTAAAGCGGGTCCTTAATTAACTAAAGCATAGTTGTCAGCGTCATGCGGTGGAGGGTGTCACGTCGATATATCGACATGTCGCCCGCCATGGCGAGCATGTCGACCATGTTTTATTTTTATTTTCTCTTATTTTTAATGTGTTAATAGATGTATACTCAAGCCATATTTTATTTTTTCTCTATTGTTTCTCAAGTTTTAAGAAGAAAATTCAGAAATCGAAGAAGAAATCGAAGAGGGAAAGAAGAAATCGAAAGAAATCGAAGAGGGAAAGAAGACAGGAAGAAGAAATCGAAGAGGAAAGAAGACAGGAAGAAGAAATCGAAGAAGAAATCGAAAGAAATTGAAGAGGGAAAGAAGAAATCGAAGAGGGAAGAAGAAATCGAAGAGAGGAAGAAGAAATCGAAGAAGGAAAGAGAGTCGGGAGGAAGAAATCAAAGAGGGTCGCCATGGCGTAGGTTGCCATGCAGCCCTCTCCAGCGCCAGACGCCATGGCGACGCCATGACAACTATGACCTAAAGCATCTATTATCCATGATGCACCATTCCAAAGCTAGATTACATTTTGAGATCATGCTTGATTGAAAGCTAGTTAGATATAAAAACTCGACTGGATCCAATAAAATCTTCAACAATCAGTAAAGCGTGAAACTAATATTTGAAGAAATTTCAACCGACTTTATGAAGGACCAACAAAAACAGATGATGATTCCATGAGAATGCACTTGGTAAAGTGCAATATATATTCAATGTATATCTGGTAATGTCACGAAAGAGTTCCCTTCGACAAGATTATTGACAGGTGACTATAACTATAACATGAACAGGTTCAATTCAAGCTTTCTCTCCATTGAAGCCTATCATACTATCTCTATACCTTCATGTAATGTTCTTAAATCATGTGTTTGAATGTTTAGATAAAGAGTTCCAGAGAACTTATCCGGATTTCGAATTGTTCTCCGAGCATCATCTTGTCCTCTCCAGCAAAATTCCAACTTCCACTGTCTACACTCTTAACTGGGTTAAGAGATGAAATGCCCGAAAGGTTTTCAGAGTTTCTCCCATCATCGATTTCCAAAATAGAAGAAACAAGGTAATTACATCCAGTTCCACAAATTTTGGTGTAACATCACTACATCAGTACTGTCGTTCTATTGTGGTTGCCTACCGTCGTCCATTTGCCCAATGCCTATTATGGTTGCCAGGTTTAACATGGGGATGTCTCTGACCAAGCCCCTGCTTGGGGAGATCATGCAACTCCATGACCTGTATCGTCCGCTGTTTCTTGGCTGTATATAATAACAAGAATGTCAGTGACCCATCCGACCGAGTTTAAAGACTTCCTTCTTAAAACAGAGAAGCCATGTAAGACCAAGTGGAGGATGAACAAACCATTCTCAGCTTGTTGGTACCCCTCTTGAAGCTTCCTCTTAGCAGCTTCAAGTTTCGCTCGCACTGAAATTTCATCTGTCAACTTCGATTTCTAATAGATCAAATTAAGATAATCAGCATTTAGAGATAAAACTAAATAAATAAATCTCACAGTGATCAAAGGAGAACAATGGTTGAATGAAAAACCATAGTAAATTCCCTCTTATGATACTTACATCTTGTTGACCGGCCACTGGCCTTTTCTGGATTCCAGTGAGATCCATCCTTTGTTGGAACTTCGTCTCGTTACTGGCTTTGGGTTCTGAGCTTTGCTTTGGAGGTCTCCCTGGCCCAGACTCAGTGCTGGAAGGCTTAGTTTGCTTGATGATAGTGTCGGGTTTCCGTACTGGCTGCTGGCCTTTGCTATCCTTGGAGAGCGAATTCGATTCACTGTGAGGTGGTGGTTTCCTCCTGGGAATATTGTGGCTCTCCATTGTTGCTTTTCTTCCATTCTCCCGATTCTTGTCGAATTCCCCATTGTTTCGAGGATCTGCAAACACATCCCCCCGAAAAAAATTATGAGTTTCAAAGATGGGGGGAATTCGACAAGAAAGAATTGACCAAGTAAAATCATATATGAGAAGCAGAAAAGGCCTAGAAAATTGACTCACTTCCATCATCATCCATTCCATCAAAGAACTTTCCATTGGTCCAGAGAAAAAGGAAAAGAAAAACATATCCCAGTCAGTTTCAAACAATAAAAATTGAAGCAAGATTCTTCTACTCAAATAAGATGGAAAATTCAATACCTGAGAAAGCTCTATTGAAGTAGTCTGAGTTGCAAAGAATGCTCCTTCATCCAGTGGAGGTGAAGGCAACCCTTCTTCTTCATCAACGACAGAAGGGTTTACAGAATCTGGGGAACTTTCTGTGGCACCTATACTCGCAAGTATCATAATTTAGCCTCAGCCAAGAAGGCAAAACACATCTTCACCAACTGTAAAACAACAGCAGGAACAAATAATACCTGCAACTGCAACTACAGCTGCTGCATTCACCCACTCATCAACCATAACCTTCCAGCCACTGCATTAGACAACAGTCGTAATTGGCTATAAGTAAGATATATTTTGCAATTCAAGAAACAGAAGATAAATTTTGCTAGTCAAGAAAAGAAAAAAGAAAAACCACAGCTCTCTTCATCTATGGTTGCTACAAAAGGAAATTAAATTACTCCACAGGCCTTAATTATTTGAGGAGACCAAAATGGGTCAATGAAATAAATAATGATCAGGTAAGAGGTAATAAAAGGAATCATTGTTTAGAAGATCAAAGAACTATCCAATAAGGTAGGGAGTCAAGATATCGGGAGTGGATTTTATACTTTAACCCAACTAAGTTTGAAGTTGGTCAGCTAACTATATAGGCCTTAGGATGAGCAGCAATGGGTTTGCAGGCAGAGATCTGTTCATTTGTGGAAAAGGAAAGACTAAGTTATTACTCGACTGACAAATGCAGAATAAATCAAATATCATTGGATTCTATATCAAGAACAAGCAGAAATAGGCTGCAAATTATTAGACGATTGTGGTGGGAGGGGGGGTGTTAATTCCCTGATGTCAACATTCGGAAGAATCTAGGTATACATTACCAAACAAAGTCTCAAATCCAACCAGAATTGGCAAGAGCATTCATTTATAAGTATTTGTTACGAAATTTGGAAAAATTTACTATCTGACCCAGTACTGTTCCCATTTTTGAAGTACACAGTTAACATAACCTGATAGCCCTACATTGTACAAGAAAAGAAGAAATGGAATAAAAAACACTATAGCCAGGGACATTTATTTCGTACTCAATAAGAGTTCTTGCAAGGTGACGAATCTGCTTGGAATGGTGCTTCCGGAGACCATTTACAGCCTTTCCAATTTCAGTTGCCTGAGGAAAACAGAATTCCAGAAAGTTATTAAAATGCAACGGCATAGAGTAGATCCAAATTTTCTGATACAGATAGAAAGAAAACTAAAACACATCGGATTCGATCCAAACCTTCAATGTATCCACAGTAAGCGCCATCAATTGAAGCCTCCTTAATGATTCGAACAATATCCCATCAGACTGTAAACAGCAGCAATCAAAGCACCAATAATCAGAAATGAAAAAACCCGCAAAAGGAGCAAATAATCTGATCATCCACAATAAAAAAAGCAGCCAAACCATAACTGGATAGTCTAAACACAACATTCTTAAAGAGGGCACAACACTTCAAACTAACACTCCCAATCAGAACTGAAAAACCCGTGAAAATTAAAGCAAAGTTAATCTTCAAACATTCTGAATGCATAACCTCTAAAGATGGAAATTATCTTCAAACTAATCCTACATCGCTGACAATCAAAACCAGAAGACATGCATAGATTAAACACCAGTTTTAAGTGAATTTCCACCTTCTGGGGAGAAGCTAAATTGTAATCACATCAACACAACAAAACAGCTTATAAACACCGTCATTTTTATCCAACAAACAAGCAATTGAAATTCCCAACACGAATATCCTAAAAAACAGAAACCAAAATTAAAAGAACAGGTTGACGGAGTAGTGGTGGTAGTAAGAAACAAACCTGATATTGACTGTCAAAAAGAATCTCTTTGATCCTCAAGACCTCACCAACAATCTGAGTTTCCTCCTCAATCTCTTCCGTCAGTGCCTCTGCTTCATCAAAGCTGTAATTACTCACCCTGTTCAGGTCAGCCTCAGGGTTATCTTTTGTACAGCTATTAACCTTGCTCTCCTTCCCAACAGAAACCTCAAAGTCACCACCACTTTTGCAACCTCCATCATCGCCTAATTCCTCCTCTGGTACTGCTAGTTCCACACGATCACACCCAGAACACCTAGTATATTTACATGTATAGAGCCGCTCAGCAATTCGATCCCTTCTCATCTTAAACTCTTTGGGACAATCCGAAGCAGCAACCACGATCGCATACTCGATGACCTCAAAGATGTCCAAATTCGTACTTCCGAAGTACTTACGCCAGTAATCAAGAGCACCAGATTTCGCAGCCATGGTTGAAATATCAGAGCCGCGGATCAGATTTCTATGTACCAGCCGAGAAAGAAAGAACCTCAAGAATCAAAAGGAGAAGATCCTTCTCGATCCTCCCATGAGAAAACCTCCGTTACGGTTTATTGTCGTAATCAAACAGAATTTCTGTCAGAACACAAAAGAAACTGCACAATGAAATAAATCTCCCTCCGATCAAAAATTTCCAGCTACAAGAAACAGCTCCCCAAACCCGATCAAATTTACGCAGAAAACGCTAATGGGTCACTTGGGTTTGAAGCCAAAATCTTGATCGTCTTGCAATCAACAAGAAACACGAATTCAGATAAGCCAAGCCTCACAGCTACCTACCAAAAACACAAAGAACTCAACTTGATATTGCGAATCACACAAACCATCCAAATGGTTACCAGAGATTATCGCTATAATACCCAACTTGGCACTTCTTGAATATCGGTCGGAGGAACAAAAACACAGAATCCTTCGCCCACCAAAAAATTTGAGATTTTCTCTGGAAATGCTTTTATTTCTTTATCTCTCGAGGGAATAAAGCGCCAATAAGGGGATGAGAAAATACGGACAAATCTCTCTATTTTCCCTACCAATTCAGGAAACACATTAAAACTATTGAATGCCCAGTTTCCCAATCGAAGTACAGGTTAATCTACTGATCGAAGACTACTCTTTCTTTTTTTTTTTTGAATCAACAAAACCGCCTATTTGTTAGAGAATTTCCTTTGATTTTGATCGTCTCTTCTTTTTCTTTTTTTTCACTTATCGAGTTCTTGAAGGGTTCTGTCTATGATCTGAAAACCAAAAACTGATTCATTTTCATCTTAGCTGGAAATTTCCCTTTTATTTGTTTATTTTGTATTGTCTATTGGATTTCCTATTTAGATTTTTAATAATATTTCATTTACTTAATTATTTTATTTCTTAAAAGGTGGTTTCGTTTGTAGATAAGTGTGGATTCGCGATAGAAAATGTGGAATTTCTTGGAAATCGTGTCTCTGGGCGGGCCGGTTCACGTGTCCAATCCCACTAACCACGATATTTCGGCCGTGTCGGAAACTGTTCCCCATATCAATCCATGAAATGAATCGTCAGTAACTGGGCCTACGTTCTTCATCTGTCCTTTTCATGGACCTAAAAGTATTAATCGTGCTAGGACGGCTGAGATTCATCTACCCGGATAACAAAGTGGGCTCCACAATTGTAATGGACCCGACCCGCATTCTACCCAGGAGGAATTAGATGCACTTGTGTGTTTTTCCGTTTTTGTCATTTGAGACTTTTGTGTGGTTGGCTGGTTGCTGCTAGGGACATTAGATGCTCAAATCTGGCATTTTCGTCATTTGGCATCGATGGACCACGGGAGACCATATTTTTGCGGCTCAACAAAAATTCTTCATTTCAACAGCCATCTATTTGGCGCCAAGCAACACGCGGGAACCTCCCACTAAGCATGGAATAGTTCCTTTCCAAATGCTACGGAGAAGGCCTGTGTGATAATCCACGTCATCATTAAAAATGAATCCTTTTTTTCAATTGGCGGAGAGGGAATCTTTTGGGGTTGGGTTAGGTTAGGTGAAGCGGCCCTGATAATCCTACCCTGACACGTGTCATGATACGATATAGGGAGATTACGCGTGTTCCGTTCTTCAGTAGAACCGTTAAGGTCCTATTGACGCATTCCATCTTGTATTATTGGGCCCACTTTTGGTAGTATTTGGATCTAACGATTCAGATCAGGGTATACATGTGTGAGTCCAGTCCCCACTGATCTCCAACCGTCCGGTGAACTGACGTGGACTGCCGCGTAGTTTCATTAGTTTGTGTTATCTTTGACACAAGTCAAACCTTTAAATTACCTTACAGCTGAGGTGACTCAATAAAGTCAAGTCAAACTACGCGTAGGATTGGATGGACGGTGGTCCGCACGGAGGTGCCTTCTGTAAATTCTACAAGATAGAAGGATAATTTGTAATTTATAAATTTTAACAAATTTTAAGCGAAGACTTATAGTTTTCAATACTAGCGTGTCTTCGTAAAACGTGAGGCAGCACGTGGTTTCCCGCCTTTAAGATACACACGTGTTAAAAAAAATATGCAGAGCCTGATTAGTACGTAATATTAAACACGTGGTTATTTATGAATTCGGGTTTCACTGGTCTTTGCAGACCACATCATCTACCAGACGGCCGATGGTAGATGGCCCCAAGTATTACAAACGAGTAGAATCCAAGGTCACTGCTCATATGTTAGTTGAGCGAAAATACAGTTTTTATAATAATAATATTGGAAAATTTCATCCAAACACCACATATGACAAGATCTAAATTATATATGATAATACATGTAACAAGGGAGATAGATTACTTATCTGAATTATAGACAAATCGAGATAAACAGTGATAAACACGAATATCCTAAAAAACGTCAGAATCTTAAAAAATCATGAAGAAACTTCACGTGACTCTTCCACAAGAGTGCATAAAATTATCGCTTTGCCCACTATGAAATAAAAAATCTCATCCATGTTAATGCCCATATACATACACTTATTGACCCTATGTTGGTGTAGGAGTTATGTGACCGGGCACCGATCTCTTGCTCTAAAACTATTTGAGAGTATTAGAAAGGTACATGTACATGCATATATGATGGTGCATCATCACTAAAAAATGTAAATAATTGAATTTAATGTTGGAATATGATAAGGGAAATTGTTGGGCACACCATCGCCACTATAAACTAGCACCCACTAGAATTTAGCTCGTCTCTAGGGAGCCCAGCATGCCCAGGGTGCTGCTAGTCGTTGGGTTGTGCTGCACACATCCCTAGGCACGTCGAGATGTGTGCGACATAGCTCAACCGCTGGATGCCCCCTGGGTGCGACCTGGGCATTGGGCTCCCCGGAGACGATCTTGATCCCACCCGCTATGTCTATCTTTTTTCTTCTCCTATTGAAATGACCCCCTTTGTGGCCTTGCCCCCTCCTGCATGATACCTCATCCCACATCCCCATTGGTGTCGCCCGCTAGTTTACTGCACTCGGGTGGAGTGTCTATGCCTCTCCCATATGATAAATAGTCAATTTAGACTATTCCTAGACATCTAACTATCTGCATACCAGAAAACTCTTTTTTGGGGACGGGGTCTCAGGGTGCAACAAGCCTATGTTGGACCGAATTTATTAAAAATTAGACCCACTCTGAGGTCCCTAGGGCTCAATCCAATCCTAACCCCCCCAGTCAAAAGGTCGGGTTGAGAAATTTGAACCTAGGCTCAGCTCTAACGAGTTGGGCTTGGCTATATTTTGATATTATACCATTTCTCTCCCTTTTTTGATAAAAGTCATTAGGCCATTTAGTTAGCAATAATAACAAAAAATTTTTTTTACAAGTAAACCTAAGGAGAGTTGAACTCATAACCAATTAATTTTTAAGTGTTTGCCTTTACCAACTAAGCTACCCTCAACTTCAATAATCTCCACCATCATTCCCTCTCATTTGTAGACTCCCATTCCCTTCCTCTCTTTTTAAATTTCCATTGTGGGACTATAAATGAGCGCATTATTTGGTCGTTTCTCTTCCATTAGGAAAAAAAATTTTGTTTTTTCCACACATTGAAAACTTAAGAAAGGAATTAGAAATTGTGATGCCCATAACTTAAATTAACCATTCCCCACATCATTTACATTATGTTTTAATTGGGAGAGGATTCTCTGAGCAAGCGGCATAGGGAAATGTGTTAGTGAAATTTGAAAAACTAATATCATACATAGGAGGATAGTGAGACCATTTCATGTGAGGAGGGTGAGGATGAGAGAGAGGGAGAGAGGTGCTAATTTATCCTACTCTATTGGAAGAGAGGATCTTTTCCAATACATGTATAATGACGTGAAGAAATTGTAACATTTTTTTAATTATCACTTGTGTTATTCAAAAAAATTATTTAAATTGAAATAAAAAAAAAGTTTCAAAATAATTTGAAATTCAACTTATCATTATGAAATGACAAGATATATCTTCATTAAAAAAAATAGGTATTGTTATAAAATGTTAAAAAAAGTAACTATACAACTTTTTGCATCAACCTTGATTACAACAAGATTTTTCCATACATAAAAACATATGGAAATAGAGTCTGGCTAATCTAGACCAGGTTCAACCCAAGGTCTAAACATAAACCTGACCCTAGTCAAGGCCTAGGAATCGGCCTCAGGCTGTGTCATGCTTAGAAAAGGTTTGGGCAGGCTTGGCCTTGCCTGGTCAAACTTACACCCTACCCTGACTCTACCTCTAGAGTCAAAACTGTGTGCTGAACCTTAGGCATGGGGATTCCATCCTACGCCCCCTCCCCTCCCCTCCCCACCCCACCTCACCTCACCTCACCTCACCTCACCTTGCCCTTTTCTTATTTACAGCGCTCTCTCACAATATTTGCGTGGGTGGGATTCCAGGCTCCTTCGGTCCTATTTGAAATCCAAATCACATCAGGTGCCGATCCCTTTTCCAATTTTTGTATACATGCGCGTGGTGAAAGACCATTATAATTGCTCAACCAGCATTCTCTTGGTGGCGCATAGCAAAAGTGGTAAAAAATAAATGAAGTTACGACTTGTGACTTTACCTTTGGCTGGAGCCGCTGGACCATAAGAAGTGAGACATTATTGTCACGAGGGTAGCTTAGTCATTTAAGGAAACATAATGGTCTGACTTCAAATTAATTTCCAGCAGTGGACTTTACCTGTTCTACGCACGAAACGTCTTTTTTTTTCATTTGGGTAAGGAAACGTCTATTTTAGTTACCTGCCTAATTGCCACACGTGGAGCACTTGTCAAAAGCGGGACCCATGTGCAGGAGAATGAGCATACTCTTGGCCGTTAGATCTGTGAAATTATTTAACTCCTTAGGACGCTCCAGAGCACGTGTATGAGTATGGGAAATATTTGTTTCCTTCACTTCACGTGTGCTACTTACAGGCAAAAGGCCTTCTCAAGATGAGGAAGTTGTCCTCCACGTGTCCTTTTTAGCATATCTAACGGTCTAAATTGACACGTATAGTATTTACTCTCTGAACGTGCGGAGTATACGATGCTTGTCCCAACAATTTTCGACTTAACGGAATGACAGATACATCCTACACTGACACAGGCGCTCTCTGGCGTTAGGCTAATAATCACTGATCTAAACGGTTTGATTGGAATCTTTTATTTAATGGGCCCTGTAGGACTGGTGATGGTCGGGGTCGTAAAGTGTAACGTTGAAAAATGGTCGTAAAGAAATAAGGGCTGATCTTCTCTGTGCGGTAATGTAGTCAGTGCCCAAACACATGAGATGGGTATTCCTTTCATTCAAGGGAATAGGGTGATCATTTTGCTCACTCCCATGTGTTTGGGCTGGACTCATCCAAGGCCTCAACCCTGATCCAGGACCTGAAAATTTAAACCCTATTCCACCTTTAGGGTTGAATATTTTTTTCTTGATACCCAAACATAGCCTAAAAGAGAGAGAGAGTGAGGGGTTGGGGTGAATTGCAAAACGTTAAGAGTAATCTTTGAATGACGAAGGACCTACTACCTAGTAGCCTTGATCCAATTAGTACGAAAGAGAATAAGTGCCTTATCACAATCAAATTAGCACTTAAATTACATGAATATTTGATTGATAATCAAATTCATTTTAGAGTTTTTTTTTTTTAAAAAAAAAAAAGGTAGAAAGAACACCTACCGGGTCGCATACGGTGCGTGATCCCTCTGACTAGACATAGGGCCGCACGAAATGACCGTCGTTCTTCATGAAAATGTGGAAATCCCTGAGGGCATAGTGGTCAATTCGTGTGGCCCTGATACATCATAAGACCGACACCCAATAGGGTATTGACATGTGGAATCCTGTAGGAACGAGGACAAGGTGTCCCCGGGGTAACAACCCGATCTTGAGAGGAACGACCATTGGGGACGAGGCGAGAGTTAACCGATCTGGGGGAGGTAGCGACTTGTCCCTGATACGAGGACGACCACCTCGGGGAAGACGATGACCCCGTGAAAGACCGACCTCTCTCCGGATCGAGCTCGGATAGGGCGACAATGTCACGCCCCGAAAACGACGCGAAATCCCTAGATTAATGCACCAATCTAGCCTAATGAGGCGCGACGGGCTGGGGGGCTCATCCCCTACCCTAAGGAGACTCCCAAATCACCTAAAATCACGCCAAGGAGATTCCTTTTCCTATTAAGTCACGCCGACGCCTGCAGAACTCTTTTAGTCACCTACAAATAGCTGGGTAACCTCCTTCTACAATTAATTAATTCAATCACTATCATATGTTGCTAGAGAGTCTGACTTGGGCATCAGAGTGACCAAACCGGCCTAGCCCGGTCCTCTATTGCTATTCTCTTCCTTGCAGGTACGACACGTTCCCTCTCAGTTCTTGACGCAACAAACCCTGTGTCTGGGTGCAGGGTTAACTATCAACCAGGTAGCATTCTCTTCCCCCCCCCACCAAAAAAAAAAAAAAAGTCATTGAAACGCTTAGAATCTTCTTTGATGTGCTACCAATCTACCACTAACATAGGAGTGAAATTTTTGAAAACTATAAAATTCAAAGTCCACTTTCATTTTTATTTTAAAACTAAAAATTAGTAAATAATATAAAATAAAAAAATAGAAAATGAAAATATTATAGGACTAATGTCTAGACATATCTACAAGAAAATCAAAAAATGACAAAATGTTATATAAAAGAGATTAAAAACTCCACTTTAGGCATTGCCATAAGTAGAGAAAAATCTAAATCTACTATTTTCCATCATATCCCAAATTACATCCGATCCCACAAAGTTTGGATGTTTTACCCAAGATTTCGATATTCATTTTAGGATGCATGGATGACATTCCATGAGAGAGAGACCCACACCAAATGGTGAGCCATTCCTCGTTGCTTTATTTTAGTTAAAAAGCTACAAGCAGCAGAGGCTAGAAAACACGGCTGAAAATCCGGGACTTGAGAATTGAGATAGTGATATGCCTATGCAATTAGGTAAGAAAGGTCACCTATGGTTCCCTTCATACAAAGTATTGCATGCTCAGGACTTTTTGTGTTCTTAAAGCTCCAAAGCCTGAAATATAATATGTCAATAGTTTTTGGTTTTTTGTTCGGTGGGTTATTATATATAGTGTTCATATTTGTTTTATGGGAGAATGTTTTTTGTGTCGCAGTGCAGCTTGTGAGGGGGGTAGGGTGGTCATTGCGCCCACCCCCATGTGCCTGGGCGCAAGTTGCTCCGCGGCACAGAGAACAACGCCCTTTGTTTTATAAATTGAATTGGTGAATGTTTATATTGGTGGAGTGAGTCACCCAAGTCTAATAGTAGAAAGTGATCACATATTGGGATATTTGTTTTTATTTGATGCACTTTAATTGGTATGAAAATATTGCTTATGTGTAGATATGATTCTAACATCCGTTAATGGGAAATGAGATCTTTGTTTCTTTTTAGAGTTGTTCTTTATCTTCACTCTATGTATTGTTGACATTCATCCATTAAGTACACGACAACACAAAACCAACAACCATAAAAGATAGGAGATCATTCATAGAGTCAGTCTTCTTCTACCATGATTTTACATACATCTCCGTATAGTATTGCATGCTCATATGATCTCCATGTTATTACATTGGATGTATGCATTCTATCCAATAACGTTTTGATCTTCAAGCTGCTTAACTGAGAGACAAGGTTTATGAAACCCTTGTGCTTCAATTTTGAGTTTAAACATAATATTTTTTTCACTTTCAAAATATAAGCAAAAACTACCTCCTCCTTTCAAAAACGGCTTCCATGAAACAATCCCCACCCCCTTAATAAAAATAAAATAACTAAAGTCTTGAATAATTAAGGACGACTTAGGTCTGATTTTGTATGATTTCGTTTTCAATTTCGGATTGATTTCATGAAATAGTCAACAAATATATATTTTTTTTGATCATAAAATTAAAATTTTTTTGGTTGCATTAATTTGAAATATTTTAAGTATAAAAAATCTATTTTGTAGTTTAATTCCTAAGAATAGATTCTCTATATTTCCTTGGGAGAGGGTGGCGGTGGTGATGGCAGAGGTGGGGGTGGGAGCAGGGCTAAGAAGGGGATAGTGGTAGTAGCAAAATAGAGTTTGCTTTCGTTTCTTTTCAAACATGTCAATGATACATCTATCCTTGTTATTAACACATGTTCATTAAAGTGGCACACAAAATACACTTGAAATTGAAATATTAAAACAGGTGCTCAACTATTTCATTATTTAAGATGAAATTGATTTCAATTTTATTAAAGGTAAGGTAAAAAATAATCATATCAAATAGCATAATTTTATTATATGACTCCGTGAAATTGAAATAGAAATCATACTAAGAAAACGGTTAGTATTGGTCTTTATCATAGGTGGGAATAATGTCCATTTTAAGTTACAAATGTATTGAAACTTTTCAACTTAATATCCATACCGGTCACCCTTATTGAATTGAGCTTCCAAACTTAATGAATAAATGGTCACAAACCAAATTGATTGATTTTGAAACTGAATTTAACTAACTACTTATTGGGGTATTAGCTAAGTACCTAACATATGAATCACGTTTTAGACGGATCAATGACAATAAAATGTTACATCTACACTGCGTTTTACAACATAATGAATTGACCTTCCAAATTATATAAATCATTGTCACTAACCACCGAACTAAATTGAAACTTATGTATTTTGTAGCTAATCTATGACTCACAAGTTATGTGTCGACAATTTTCACATTTAAAATGTTTAGTTATTAATTCTAAATCTCCCTTCATATCTTTGTGAGTATGTTGTCCATGTTATCTTCTAATCTTTTACCAATCTTAATCTAACATTATTTAGCCACACATTAAAAATGATGTTTCAAATCTATTTGCAAATTCAAAATCAGCTTTGGATTGATGAAAAAACAAAAAAAATATTAATTTCTATCTTTTTTATTTTTTATTTTTTGGATAGAAAGAAAGTTATTCATTCATGCGCGCTTAACGCCAAACAAGGTATGGATATATGGTATCTAAAACCAAGGAATGAAAATTGACCTGATCTTACATGCCATTGACTGGATCATCCAAATTAAGGGATGGGTCATAACTACTACCCTAGACAAAAAACTGTAGACACAACTAAAATTAAAATAAAGGGAGCCCCATATGTGCTGAACAGAAAGAGAGAATGTTAAGTTGTCAGAATTAAAACCCAATCACCCTCCACCACAGTTAATAAAAATAAACAGCGATGCAACGCAAGAAACCATTGTGTCGCTATCGACTACCAAAATTTTGTTTCCCTTTCAAATAAAATGATCAGAATGAGAGAGCCAACAAAACATGCTGAGATGCAAACCCATTTGTTTTGTTGAAAAGCGCAAAATAACAAAATGGTGAAAGGATGATTGAGATATTGATAGTAGTGGGATCAAAGCACTTGGGGTGAAAAATGCCACCTATATGCATGGGAATGGAGTTGGGAGAAGTTTCATCCAACGGTGCAAGTTTGATTCTCAAAAAATATATATATATAGTAATAATAATAACGGTGCAAGTTTGATGCAAGACAAAAATTCTCTTTTTTTTCTTCTCGTTTTCAGCACCATTGGATGTCGTATCTTCCATGTGTTGAGCTCTCAGGCCTGCCAGATTAGTGCATTACAGAGGATTTTTTCCATGTGGAAAAGCATGTTGAGGATTGGTGTCTTGACTTCTGATAACTGGACTGCTCCTGTGTGGTTCACGCGTTGGATCCGCTTCGGACTATCATGAGATACGGAGGGGGTTCGGGGGCAGCAGTTCCCGAGGAAAATTTTTAAGGACTATATGGGTATTTCGATAAATTTTCTGTATAGGATTTCGCTATTACTATGTAGCGAAAGTTCTTTCTCTGTATCGAACAATTTGAGAAAGGTGTGAGGAACGAGCGACTGTAACCCTATTCTCCATCGATACTTAAACAAATCTTATCTCATAGTGGACATAGACAATCTTACCGAATCACGTAAATCCTTATGCGTATTGTGTGATTGTTGTTTGCATTTCCTTTCTTTCTTGCATCGTGTTAAGTTCTACAAAGCATATCTCCTCAATTTTTTTAGGTCTCTTTATTGCATTTGTTGGAGAGGGGTGGCGGGTCTAGAGGCAAGGCATGTGGCGAAGAATAGAACACATGCCTCCCAATCTCAAAATAAAGCTAAATTTGGTTGTGAACAAGCTATGGTTTCAACTTTCAGGTATAGGGATTTTATCCTATTAATGTATCCCACATGATCAATTAAGTCCACATTGACATAGAAGTAGAAGCAAATTATTGGTTTGGTTCGATTCGGTACGGTTTTTAACTCAAAACAGAACAAGTATGCTCTTTATTAGGGAATTTTGAGAGTCACACAAATTATGCAAACCCATTAAATTCTCTTAAAAATGAAATGACATCTTCGATCATTTCTTGTTCTTTTATGGGGTTGAACCGGGGCAAAGGAGAAGTGTTTGTGGTAAAAGTTTAAGGCAAGACTTCTCTGTCTCTCTCTCTCTTGAAGCTGTATTTTATTAGAGGAATTGGGAGAAGCAAAGGGGGAAAATCCCATATAAATGGATACTGAAATATTTAAATCTATAAAATTCTGATAAATCATCTCTCTTTTAGCTGAAATAGATTTCATTTAAATTCTAAAATACTGAGGCTCTCCTTGACATAATTTATAATTATATTTATGAGAATAAATTATAAATAATAATTATTTGGGGTCTTTTTGGTATCACTTTTCATTTTCATTATGGTTTATTTACAAAAAGTCATTAATAAAAATCATTTTTGATAAAAATGAAAAACTGGTTGGTAGATACTAGACATAAAAGAATATAGAATGAGAAATCATTTGGTAACTAATTATATGTAAATAATTTTCATAATATTTTTTAATTGGTGGGTAAAGAGATTCTCTCTTCACCCATCTTCTTCCCCAAATCAACTCTACAGAGAAAGGTCTGGTACTATAGCTGTGAAAATCATCTCCGCCATATCGAACAAGAAGCCTTGGGTTTGAGTTTTCTAACGGAATAGTTGTAGAAAAGAACCTTATGAATCCATTGTATAAGAGAATCTCTCTTAATGGAGAATGAAGTGATAGAAGAAGACAAAAAAGAATTACGTGGCTTGGTTTGATAGCCTACGTCCATGAAGGTAACAAATGATTTCACTCACTGAATATCTCTTGGGATACATTCTTATTTAATACAATATTTGATTCTCTATTAATGGAATGATTAGGTGTATTCATATCACCAGCCTTGTCACCATCGGTTGTTGAAGATTTCTTGACATTAGTGGGTTAAGATAATTTACACAAGCCACCTTGATTCTTATCAACACTGGTGGTGCCACCTTGATGCTTATCAATAGGGCAAGCTGGCGAGAGAGATTCCCTTATACATCGTAACCGGCCTTTGGCGGCCCCAGCTTGCTTGGATCTTCGTACGAGAACTTGTCCAATACAGGTGACCTTGGGGGAAGAGGGCTCCTGGGTTTCCATCGCTACAGCAGCATTCTTCTTTCTGATGAAGATAGGGCTCAAACGTGATCTTCCCTTGCTTCGACTCCCCATATTGTTTTTGAGAAACCTCGTTAATGGAGGTGGAAACTTATCTGCTCGACTTGGATTCGAGATGAGTTTTAATGAAGGCTGCATTTAATGCCCGAATCGAAGAACAAATCACAAAATTAAGAACTGGGACCTGAGAAGGAAACGGGGAAATACCAAAATGGAGAGATTCCGGAGAAGGTTGTCTTGCGGTTCTCAATCGACTTCTCCGTTTTGCAGCTTTTGTTATTGCACAGTAGGTCGGTGAGGCTCCTTGTGGAAAGAATAAGAAATCATAGGGCAACAACATATCTTTCTAATAATAAAACCAAATGACATTTTTACCCTCGATTTTGAGGGCTTAAGAGCATGTGCTCATTAAAGAGCGAAAAAATGAAAGAAAAACAAATTTTGGGGGTGTTTTCAATTATTTTGATGTTTTGTAAATAGAAATAAGGTCCATAAATTGTACCAAATTGTAAAAATTTTTGTCTCAGAAAATGAAAATGAAAAGTGATACCAAAGAGGACCTTGGTTGCTAATAAACATAATAGATTATATAATACCCCGAGGGGTTAGTTTAGTTGGCAAAAGACCAACTCCTCAAATAAGAGGTCATGAGTTCAAACACCTTGGGGCCTATCCCCATCCCCTATCCCCCCTATTAAAATAACATTAATTAGAAAAAATGCCATTTTGTATTTTATAATTATCACTATTTGACAACATTTTGGTAATTTTACTAAAACTGTAAATCAGAGTTTGAGCAACTTTCCTTGCTTACTTTGGATTAAGATATGGTCATTAAGATATATGTGAAATCTTCTATCACATGGACTAATTAGTGTACTACCAAATGAAAAATAGTGAAGCGTTATACTTCACTAGGCATAGTGACACCAGGAAGAAAACTCTTTTTTATAATATGTAACACTAATAAAATGCACATAAATGCAAGGGATGCATTTAGGAGCTTTTGGGTTTGGAATTTGTGCACAATGTTGCTATCCATTCAAATTCCCTTGAATTATAAAGAAACTAAGGGTGGCCAAAAGGGCTTACAAGTTGGGAGGATTTTCAAAATAATTGATAACATACTTTCTTTATCACAGTTCACTTACATTTGCTCAGCTTTTATTTTTTTATATTTTTTGGATTGTTATTGATCTAGCTCAGGCAGTAGTAGTTCACTTTGCTTTGATTCTAGGTTTAGGTTTTTGGGTCTCACTTATTTCCTCTTTGATTGATGGACGCTGTATAAGTGATGTAATGTTTTGTTTCTCTTCCACTCAAAAAAAAAATGTTTTGTTTCTCTTTGCTAAATTTTTCTCTACCAAAGAAATACTTCAGGGATCTTTTTAACTGTTTTCCAAGAAGAATATAATGGTTTTAGGAAAAGCTCATTGTACATAGCCATCACTGTTACATTTATTTTTTATTTTTTTTGGGTAACAAATAGTTGGAAAAACATGTTTTAACTAGGATGAATCGCCCGAATTAAGTCAAAATTTTGGAAAACTTGATCAATTGATCAAGAATCGTGTAGATTAAGTTAGAATAAAAAATAACAAGACTAGGTCATAAATTGTCCAAGTCAGATAAGACTTGGTATTTTTTCCCAATTCATGAAAAACTCAACGAGTTTAGTCATTTTTTTAAAAACCATAAAATCGGTTCACTTAGAAACTGAGTTGAATAAAATAGTACATCCATATTCTAAAATCATAAGAAACCTTCAACTCTTCGACTCCCTTCCCTTAATGGTATGCATAAACTCAAATTGCATTGATATGCAATTCCTTACTTTATCTGGTTTTTTCCATATATTTTTTTTTTGTTTTTTACTAATTTAGACATATTTATTGTATCAAAAAATTAAAAAAATGTGACTTACCCTAACCGAGTTTGACAAGATCGAGTCACTAGATTTTTCTAAAAGACGAATCAAATCAGAAAATCTGATTTTCCAACTATGTAAACAAATAGCCATAACTGCTACATAGACTAGTTAGTTGGCATTCTAATCTGTGGATAGAAAGGAAATACCTTAGCCCATTAACATATAGACTATATATACAGACCATCTTGGACTTCAAAGCTCTGGAAAGTGGGAGTGCAGCAATATTTGAAAAAGAACTCATTCCGTCCCTTCCATAGATGCAACATGGTGTGCACATTAGAGCTAGCTTTTAAATATCACCACTAAATAATTGAAACCAAAAATTAGGGAAAATTATGTTTACCATCCTTGTAGTTTGAAAAATTACACCAATTCCCTTCAAAATTATGCTTACCCTCTTTCAATGGGGAGATGAATGTAATTTTGAGGGGGATTAGTGTAATTTTTTTAAACTACAGGAAGATTTTTGCAATTTTCCTTAGAAATTAAGGGTGAGTCTCACCCTTAGTTTTGAGAGAGAAAAAAATGGGAAACAAACCATATTGCTTGAGAAAAAGAAGCACTCATAAAAGAGATGAGTCAGTCAAAGTCTCCTCAAACTCAATCTCTTCTTCCAAATAGTAGAAGGCATCGAAGGGGAAGAAGTCACCAAATTTTCCAAATCAAGAAGAGATTTATAAACAGACTTTGTTGAGAAGAATTTCCCAAGTGGATGAGAAATCCAAAGCAAAATGTCTGAACCTTGCATACCAGGCATATAAAGGCAAAGGAATATACAAAATAGAATGAGTAGCAAAAGAATCAGAATAATGAATGACGAAGTCCGCTTTGGTGATATTCTTTAATGGGAAAATGACACCTTCATTTAGGTGTATTTGAAACAAAACTTGACGCATTCTTTTAATTGGCCCTTGTTTTATTCGTCAAAGTTCTTTAAGTTAAAAATATATAAAAATGTTTTAAAATTAATATGAAACAGAAATATCATTATGTCAGTATCAAAGTTGTCATTGTCATACACATTTTCAAGTACACACGAAAAATGATAATATTTACATTTCATTGGAAAACTTTTAGTGTTAAGACTTTAAGGGCAAAAAGTTGAGGTTATAAATTATTGAACACCTGTTTTTTTTGGTGAATAAAAGGGTTGCCAATAGGAATTCCCTTCTTTAATATCATACACTTCGGTGATATTCTTAATATCATGAATGTGCGCCAGTTAGTATTGAGCGTGAATTAGTCCAAATACATAAAAAAAATCAGGGACAATCATGGCTTGTCTGGGCTGCGTTGAGCTTGACAGGGTTGGGCCTGGACTGAGATATCTCAACCCAACCTAGGGTTGGATTGAACTTGGGCTAAGCTAAGAGGATTCAGGGTTGGACTGTGTTATTAAAAAATCCAGCCCAACTCAGCCCCAGTTCACCCCTAAAAACAACCAATGACATGACTCACTAAACTTTCAGTCACTTTCTATATTCATTTCGAGCTAAAATTTTACTATAATGAAAAAGATATGTGGATTTTTACCATGTGGATTCTCATTGTGAGCCAAGTTGTGAAAGTTTAAACTTCAACTGGGAATAGTGATATTTATTAAAAATATAAATAAAAAATCTGCCACCATTCCTTTTAAACATTAATCAATGCCCGGAGGAGAGTGGGCCGCTTGACATTTGACAAAGAGGAAACCGACAGTACCCCACCAGAAGCACGTACAAAACTGTTGTTCATGCTTTCCATGCCTTTTCTATTTTTTCTCCCTTACTTTCCAATCACTTTTTTGAAAGTCCAAATTCTATTCAAGAAAGATAATTCTGTGTGGAAAGTGAACCGCTGAACCGTCACAATCGTCTTGTCTTTCCATGCGGATCGATTGCAAACCATAGACCTCACCCTTTTTAGTTAAGTGCATTCACTTTACTTGGCTTTCACTTCATTCTTGACTTAGGTGTCCCTTAGCTGTAAACCCCACCCCCATAAAATTATCTCCTTCAATGTCCTGTCCGATTCAATTCCCTACTGGTTGTAAGAGGAGTGTAGACCCCACTTGAGCAGAGTGCATGAGATGGAATGGGCCGAAGAGAAAATTATCAATTTTATATAAAATAATATTATAATAAAATATAATATATCACTTAGTCTTTATGTATAATATATTATATAACAAAATATGGGTGACATTTAAAGTATATAATATATATATATATATATATATATATATTTTATAGTATAACTTAAAATAGGGACCTCAACCCTAGTTCGACCTATCCCTGATTCAGGGCCAGAAATTTTCAGCCCTGACCCATCCTCAGGGCTAAATATCTCAGCCCAGGCCTTGTTCAGGCTTAGGGAAGGCCAGGGTGGGTTCGGGCCTACAGGATTAAACTTGCACCCCTAGTTAAAAGTGTATATCGGGATTTATAAAAAGGCAGCACATAGTTCATTTTCCTTAAATTTTAAATACTTTCTTTAGCAAAATAAACAAGGGCAAATTTGGGGAAAAGAAGCATGTACCCACCCTTGTACCGACTCCAATATATCCTTCTCACATAATAATCAATGGATCCCACACTAACACATAAACACATTCTCTCTCTCTCTTATTCTAACCATGTAGACCCATGCGGACCCAAAATATGGATGATACCATTCTCCATTCCCTCATTGGTGTAACATGTGGTCCTTGTAGGAAACCTTCTCCGGCAAATCATTATCATTCCCTATACTTTGCCCCACATTTACTCAAACTCCTTAATCAAACACTTATTTTCAAATTCCTTTAGAAAAGCGAAACTCCACCTCTCTTTCCCCCATATTAATTCCAAATCCTTAAATTAGTCACCCTTGGTCCTTCACCTCCCTTCCCTTTCTGCAACTAGCACACTTCCATCCTTTGCCCTTGTCCCTGCCCTGCTATCGCCCCTAAGGCCCCACCTCTGCCACCCACATCTCCCTCCCACGAACCCCACCCTCCTCTCTCTGCAACTCCCTGCACCCCGACCCCACCCCTGCAACTCTCCCCATCTAGGTGCCTAGATACTGCCATGGAAGCGGTAAAAAGAAGAGGTCAATATTGGATTCAACATAGAAAGGTAATGTGGAAAGGGGCTGACCATACATTCACAAGATATTTAGGGTGGAAAGTTGGGTCTTCCATATTCTGAGTTTCCAGAATCTCTCCTTTTTTGTTGAATAAAGCATCCACCTTCCCCCATTCATAGATGTTGATTTCTTTTCTTGCCGCTGTAGTTCATTTTATTTCCAGACCTTTTCTTTTAACACCTCAATCTTGGGGTTTTGTATCACCAACACCTTGTATTGCTTGTGTAGCTCAATAAGATATGGTTACTGATGAGTTTGCTAAATGGCGAAACAGTGAAGTGAATACTCTTGTCATGCTGATGGGGTAGTCGAGGTCCAAAAAGGGAACAAGACAAGCACCACTTTCAATAAGGTTGGATGGAACACCAATAAATTGAAGCTTAATCCAAAATTTGTTGTGAAAATGACATTTTAGTAAATTTAAATGAGTGCTGGAAGTGATTCCCTTAAAATGCTTGCCAAACACCATTTGTTTTTTTTTTTTCCCCCTGTCCTGGAAACGTTTTTTCTACTTCCTGTAAGTACTTTCTAATGAATCGAATTGTCACCACACACAACCTTAAAAAACCATTTTAATCCAAAAACTTCACTACAAGCATACAAAAACATAGGTAATATAAAGCAATCTAAATTAGGTTACATTAGATGTTATCAATCCCAAGTGAAGTAAAATATTTCATTCAGGAATATCCCCCTACGCATGCTCTCATTGGCCCCTATACTAGTGCAGACGCTACAAAACCAGACAACGATCTCCTGCCCTAAAGATATCTAGGGGAAGTGTCCTCTGTCCGGGGACATGAAATAGTGTCAAACAACCTTGTCAAAGAGAACTTTAACAATATGTTGATCAATGGTGGCACTGGTGCAATGGGCAGCATAATAGAAGCTTTTGGCGATGGTGAGGAACACTCGCTTGATCTCAGAATCAATGCCGTGGGAGCTCATGAGAACTAGTTGAACCAGCTCTTGCATGAGGGGTTCTATTGGGCTATCAGCAATACTTATACTATTGTTCATATCAAGGCCCTTGGAATTTATTAACGGACGAAGTTGGCAACATATTGTGCTGGTGAGATCAAGAAGACGCTGGTAATGGGGATGAGACGAGTGCTCTTTCAAGATTAAACGTCCCCCACACAGGTTTATCATCTGAACTAGGAACTCTCCTTCGCCTTCTCTTCCCTTTTGCAGCCAAATGTTCCAAGCGCATCGCAATTGATGTCCAATGTCTACGCCGTGCGCTACTAGAGTGTCCCGTGCGATACAGTCGAGGGTTGTATTGATTGCTTCCACGAGTCTCTTATCCATTTTCACAAACAGGTAGACTGCGTCCATAAGTACAGCAACTCTCACCCATGCTAGCCTCTCGCTTGCCCTCTCGGGTTCGAATATGCTTGCTGTTGCCACAAAATAGGCATGAAGCAGCTCTCTTCTCCCCACTCCAAGCTCATCAAGATTGCATTCCGCATACCATTTTTGAATGGTGGTAGTCCACTCCATCTGATGTAACGCTTGGCAATTGTTGAAATCTGACTTGGCAAGCTCTAGATAGTCATTGTTGTTAATCCAATACAACCTGCACAGTGTCTTTCCAATCCATACATCGTTGAATCCTCCATAGTGTTCGATGTAATATCTTGCTTCTACGCGAGGTAGGCTGGCGTACCATGGAATGTCCAGAACGTATTCTACCTCACCGGGCAAGTCCTTTGTTATTATCCATTTGTCGACAAGCTGTCCTGAAGCTTGTTTTATTCTAAGAAATTTGGATGAATAAGCCTTGGCTTCTTCTAGGATCTTCTCTCCGGGGAACAACACCTGAGAAGCCCTATACAGGTTAGACATTGCAGTAATGGATTGGCTCAATTGTCCGTAGTTTACGAAGAACTCGTCACCCTCCTTAAAATGCCCAAATGCACCTGAATTGAAGGAGAGGAGTAATGAGTTTGACACATTCAAATGGTTTCACTGGAATTAACTGTGGAGATGTTCTTGTTTGATCATAATTTATAAACATTGTCACCTGGTGAAATATCGTATCCATGTAACCTCAGAAGTCTGAATCCCATTGATGTACTGTCGACTTCGCAAACTCTTGAGCCTCTTGCCCAACCAACCCCTTTCTCAGTCCAATACCTGCCAAACATTTGCTAAGTACTGTTAAATTGGAGAAAGGCAACCCAGTGAAGGGTTGCTCAGTAAATATCGGTATCGGCTATATCGGTCAAATATATACCCCTTGTCTGTACTGTGTCATCGATATAATATCAACATGGTATCAAGATTGATCACTTATAAAATCGATACAGACAATATGATACCAATACCTCAAACCATGATTATGGTTAAAGAAAATCATAGTAACCCATCCTGCCTATCTATTAGAATGCTCAAAACAGCCAAGAAAAAGTAATATATGACTATTCTATGATGGGAGGTCCAGGTAATCTACAAACAGTATAGGAAAAGGATTTATGGGTAGGAGAAACAGTTTCAATTTGTACTCTTAAAACATTCAAATCCAATACCCACCGAATTATTACCAAAAAAAAAAAAAATCACACCGATTAGAATGCAAGGGCCTGATTTGATTTGGATGTTTATCCCCTCCAGTTCCCTATCTGTCCCAGCTCCCCAGTGTCTCTAACGAGGGGGCACAATAACCACCCTACCCCTGCTCGAACACTCCGCCTAGATGGTGTCCACCCCCTATTAGAAGCACTATGGAACTGAGCTAGACAGGAAACCGGCCGGAAGAGATAATTTTTCAATTTGATGTGTTCCCATAAACTCTAGGGCTTTTACTATTTTGATTAAGCTTGTAACAACTAGGGGTGTAAACGAATAGCCGAAATCCATTTCTGTTTCTGTGTCCGTATCTGTTTAGCATTATTCGAATCCATTTGAAAACTAAACGGATGCGGATACGGATAGGCTATAGCTATCCGAAAAGCCATATTTACATGTAAACGGATAAAATATTCGATATGTATCCGTGTCCGTATCCGTTTAGCACTATCCGAATCCGTCCGAAAGCTAATCGGATGCGGATGCGGATATAGCACTATCGGAGCCGAATCCGATCCGTTTACATCCCTAGTAACAACCTAGTTTTAGACTTAAAATGGAAAGAAGTATGCTGAAGGCTGCATGGCCCCTGTGCCAGCGCATGCATAGACATCTAATAGGAGGGGCGAGGTGGTCATTTTACAGTCCCATGTGTGGTCCCTGGGTCAGCGCAACATTCTTTTTCTCAAATTTATAATGCATATAGAAGAATTAAGGCAAGTTTTAGAGTAGAGTTATCATCATACCTATAAACATAATTGATGCATTCCTTGATTTCTGATTGGAAGTATCGAGAAATGCCAAGGCGTTCCAAGCGATCCACACCCCAAGTACGCTCGTACAAGTCTAGCGGATAGAAATTAGGGACTGAAGATCCAATAATAACATATAATTAAGAATATTTATTCGTTAGTCCAACAATACATGAAAAGTCCAAAACAGAATTTGCTACTTAGATTTGGAGAAATGCTTTACCTCCACCATTGAATTTTTCAGCTGTTTTCTTTAGATATTCTAAGCATCTTTCATCTTTAGTTTGCATGAGTGCAAAGGCAGTGGCTGCTGGAGAAGTCAAGAACGACCCATCTTTGCACTGCAGCTTGAGAAGCTTTTCCCAATCCAAATCATAACCAGCCATTCCTTCCAAGCTAAAGAGGATAATTGTGGGCACCCTATGCATCATATCCTTTGGTATGTTTGAGAATTTTCGATTTCTTTTGGCATATAACTCTTCTAAAAATGGAGTTCTATCTTTGAGAACTTGAATATCTTTCTTTCGAGCCATTTCCAAAAGAGAAGGGAATGAAAGCTCAAACCCTGAAAGCATTTGCTCTTCATTTTCACTTTCTAGCTTTGAAATGTTTTCCTCAATGAACACTATACCCTTATCCCATAATTCTTGACAAACATTCCATGATTTCAAAGCAATGACACAAGCTAAAGTGCTAAGAATCCGATCATAAGCAGAGAAGGTAAAAAAATCACCCCAAGATCCGTCGGGTAGTTGATTATCCATAACCCATTGTAGGGTAGAAGGGAACTGAGGAACACCACTTCCATTAATATCTTCCACTAGAGCAACCCATGCAGTATCGTAGGCTGAGATGCTTATCTCATTTTTACCATCCTCCATAGATCCCAACATTGATCTAATGGATTTGATCTTCTCATCTATCTCATTTGCGGCGGCGGTGGCGGTGGCGGTGGCGGCGGCGGCGGCGGCGGCGCAAACGTCAATAGCTGCTGATTCTCTATCACGTTGGTGGGTGAGACTATTACATATGACACTGCTTCTCGAGCAACGTAGAAGGCCGAAGTTGGCTTGGTTATCTCGTCCAAGTTTATTTCTTGCCGCTATAGAGCAAGTATGCAGGGAGAGTGGGGACCGTATAGGAGGAAGGTGGTACAGGAAAGCTGACGGAGTAAAGCATAGGAGGAAGGCAGCGGGAGACATTTTTCCCAGTGGCAGTGTGCACGGTGAATAGAGGAGAGAGGAGGCCGGGCTACTCGGGTTGGATTCCTATATAGATTCAACTAAGACAAGGTTAAGGTAGTATTTAAAAACAATTTGGATCGTCTACGGCGCAGCCCACCTGTCCTGCCTGTGCTACGCAGACACAGGGCCGCATGCAAAGACCGTCTTACTCCTGCCCGAGCGCCTTGTCCGAGTTGGGGTAAGGCGGTCTTTGCATGCGGCCCTATGCCTACGCAGCACAGGTAGGACGGGCAGTTGTGTCGTAGACACGAAAAGGGTTTTGCTTTGTAATGTAACAACCTTAGTTTTATTTTAAAAAAAATTTTTGGCAAAAGTTTTCATGCACGACACAATTCGACTCCTCTACTTCCGCCTGCCCCTACTGTCATGTGCGCCCCACACAAAAGCAAGGCGGAATGTACCGCCTTATCCCTGCCCGAGCAGGGGTAAGGCGGTATTTTCCGCCGCACTTGTGTGTGGGGGCACACGGCAGTATTAGGCAGGCGGAAGTGGAGGAGTCGGATCATGCATGTGCACGATCCGCATTAAAATAGATAAGCATAAATGTCTATCTGAATGACATAAACACCCCCTCTCCCGAGTTGAGGGGGCATTTGGTTCTCCTCCGGCCGTGGTGGGAGCTGGAGGATCTAGCCCAGCAAAAATAGTGGTGTTTGGGTCATTTCACAGGTAGGCCCCCCTATGTAATGACCAAAACCCCCTGTTTTTTGTTGGGCTGGAAACTCCGGCTCTCGCCACGGTTGGAGGAGAGCTAGGTCTGTTAAAGGGAGAATCTCCAGTGTACAAATACCTTCCCCCCACCCCCCACCCCCCACCCCTTTTTTCGAAGTATGTACCATGTGTAGTTATACTAAGAGTGTGATTATTCTGAATTTATCTTTCTTTGCACGGCAGAGAAGCTCTATTTGTTCTATAAAGGCAAAAATATTAGTATTTAAAATGGGAGAGTGTCAACTAATACGTTAGTGTGGAGCCAAACATTAAGGTTGACCCATTGTGATCTATCTAAGCAGTCGCAGGTTCGAGTTAGTAATAGTCTCTTGGCAAATTTGGGGTAAGATTGTGTATATAATGATCCTTCTGAGACCTTGTAATGACGGGAGTCTCATGCAGTGAGTACGCTATTCTTTACAAATTGTAGTGTAAAAAAAAGGTATCAACCACATGGGATATAGAGAAAGTAACGTAACAAATTAAGAACCCTTTGACCTCCGAGGAGCCTGCATTCTACTACCAAAGCACCAACCTACTGCACTAGTAATAACATGCATGGTTGCATTGTGAATATTCTTTCAAAACAAGGTAATTATTCATGTAACAATGGATTTTTACCCAAAAAATAAAAAAAAAAAAAATTCATGTAACAATGGATCGAAGATGATGTTTTTAAAAATAAAAACATTAAAAAAAAAAAAAAAGAGCATCCTATTGCATAAGGCTTCTGCTACTATAAGAACATGCAAATGTGCACGGCCAAGCATGAAAGTTTTTCTCTTAAAATATTCCTAAAATTATTGAATAAAAATTAAATATCACGAATGTTCGGGAATATATTTGTCTTGCTGATTCCAATTTTTAATATTCCGATGAATTGGAATGATCGTTTATGATCAATTCTTATCCAACTCGGATCCAAAATGAAGCCGATCCCATTTTATTTTGTATACTTGAACCTTTCATATCAGTAATTGGAAGGTGAGTTATTGGTTGAACTTGTCTTTTCCTTTAAGCCATGTATCGTTTCTACTATGTGGATTTCAAATTGGGCTGAAATTTTTTGAATAAGAAGATCCCATATTCTCTTGTTCATATATCAAGTTTTACCCTAGTTGGAGTTGGCCATAAATTTCAGGACTACATGGATGAGAAATGATTGAATTTGATATTAAATTAGACACGTGGCTATTTTTAACTATTCTTAAATATCTACAATCGGATTTATCACATCACTTTTTGATTTAAAGAATCATTGAAAATATTTAACAAAAAAAAAAAAAAAAAAACTTGTTAACTGGATCCATTGTCTGCATAACTCAAACATGATTGAATGTTATGCTCTAGTTGTAGGGAAAATCTTCATGTAATCAAAGTTGATAGAAAAAGAAATTGTAATTTTATATTTTTATTCTTTTAGGATAATGTACTTGTTATAGGTACAAGTTTGACAGGGCCCTGTCGGTCAAAGCCCATCTTGAGCTTGTACAGGACCTGGGCTGAGATGCTCTGGTCTTGAGGGCAGGTCAAGGCTGGGGATTTATAGCCTTGAGTCATGGTCGGATCGGGCCAAGGTTGAGGCCTTGGGCTGGGCCTAATCTGGCCTGACCATGTCTTCTTCATTATTTCTTTCTTTGTTTCTTCTTCTTCTTCTCCTCGGCTTGCTCGACCCTTGCATCTCTCCCTTCCCCGCTCTTATGGTTAGGGTCAATCAAGGTTAGTCCGGACCTACTCAAAGTTGGATTTTTCAGGCCTTGAGTTAGGGCCAGATTAGGTCAAGACCCAATTAAAGGAACTCAGGGTTAGGCTTGGATTTTAAAAAACCCGGTCTAACGATCTTATTGCAACCCTAGCACTTGTCTTTTCATCGAGGTAAATCCTATCATAGATATGACAATGACACTACATGACGATATCAATTTCGGATTATTTTAAAAATCATTTTATCTCGATGACTTAAATAAGTGTTGCAAATGAGACAAAGAATATTTCCAATCAAAAGAAAGTAACAATATTTCACTTCACCACTTTGGTTATAATAAGATATTAGGATAGATTTTTTCTTTTGTTTTTTGGTAAAAGAGATGTTAGGATAGTTATCTTCCTACAGTTCCTCTCTTGGTCCTTTAACCAAATTTTGAGTTTTATTGACGTTGATATCAAAACAAAGTTCAACCGTTTCCATCTTTTAGATATTGTCAGGAATAGCCATGTCTCCTCTTGGAATTTGTAGTTTAGGTTTCATTAAGTTGTTTGGTTTTGCTTGTATTTATTTATTTATTTTTTTTTTTTTTCTCTTTTGAGAAATATTATAATATTTTTCCTTTTTTCTTTAATAAAGATTATTTATTCAACAATTTTTAAATTTCTTTTGAAGGGAGAGTTTCCTACAAGGGAAGTAAAAGAAAGTGACAATTTGGTTCTTTTCTTTTATTATATGATAAGGATATTAAAAAAATCAATACAAAGGCGGTGCATGATTCCTTTTCTCTTTCTTTTGATTTGTTAATATTCAATACTAATCCATTCCTCGATAACTTTGCCTAATAAGTGAACCTTATCCATTGAACTACGATTCCACTATGACTCCCTTGGTTCCTGTGTTCACGTGTGGATTCTCCTCTATCAAGAATCAATATATCGAGAGAGAGAGAGAGAAAGAAAAAAAAAAAAATCCTATCCATCCTTATCTCTTCATGAAACTATCAAAATAAACAACCAATCAACAGCCCATTTTCATAGAAACCCATCCCGATTTCATGTGCTAATAATTTGTGTAAGTGAAGCTTATCTATCGAACACTACGATTCCACTTTGACTCCCTCGGTTCGTGTATTCACTTGTCGATTTTCTTCTCTATCAGGATTATATATATAGAGAGAGAGAGAAACCCATTCCTTTCTTTATCTGCTCTGCTCTTGTTCTGTAGTCATTTGAAACTATTAAAACACAACACACACCCCCCCCCCCCAACACACACAAAAAAAAAACCCATTTTCATAGAATCTCATCCTAATGTCTTCATGTTCTCGTTCTTGAATGCTGAGTACTCGCTTGAAGGAGGGTCTTTGGATCCTCTGCCTGCCCCCTGCCTGAGAGACTGCCCTTGATATTAATGGGCCATTTTTTCGTGATCACCCTCAATTCAAAGAATTGTGGAAATACTATTAAAACCATAGAAGATTGATTCTATATATAATTTCAGCTCAAGGCACTAGTAGTAGTGGTCAACACATGCAACGGTCTCCATAGTTTTTTTATTACTATTTCTTCCTAGCTCGACCAGCTCAATATCTATTTTTATATATTCAGTAGCTGCCAGCTAGAGTACTGGACTGTCACATAAAACAAACCACCAAGAATAAAAGACTAAAATTTGATATTCTTCCACATGTTGTCGGGAGCATGGTTTGATGTAGGGTTGCAATAGGGTCAGGTTGGGTCGGGCTTTTCAAAAGCCTAGTTCAAACATGATTCTCCTTAGCTGGGTCCAGTCTTGACTCGATCCTGACTTAGGGTTTGGAAAATACAACCTTGACTCGCCCTCAGGGTTGGGCCGGGCTAACCCTAATTGGCCCTAATCATGGAATGGGGGGAAGGTACAGATGCATGGAGTGGACTGAGTTGGACAGGGTCTTGAAGAAAATTATTAATTTTACATAAAATAACACTATAATTAAATATATTATCACTTATTATCTTCATATATAATATATTATATTACAAAATATGTCTGACATTTAAAGTTTATAATATATATAGTATATCAATATATATACTATAGTATAACTTAAAACAGGCTTGGCCTGGGCTAGGCCAGGCTCAGCCCGAGGCCTCAACCCTAACTCAGGGCCAGCAATTTCTAGCCCTGACCCGCCCTCAGGGTCAGGTATCTCAGCCCAGACCCTATTCGGGCTTAGGGCGGGCCAAGGCGGGTTCGACCGACATGGCCAAACTTGCACCCCTAGTTTAATTTATAAGTCTTGAGATCCACAAATTCACTCGGAATGGATCGGTATTGACCATACCGATCCCGATTTGATACTGATCCATTGGTAAGGCCGAGGGTTAAAAAGTAATAAAAGTAATTTTTTTTATTTATTAAGAATCAAGGGTAAATGCTGTTGGGTAACCTAGAGGGGGGTGAATAGGTTACCACTAGTGGATTTTGCCTCTTTTTCGATTGGTTGCACACTTATATTAAATATAAAAAACAGAAGTAAATGAGGCACAAGATTTATAGTGGTTCGACTAACTTAGCCTACATCCACTCCTCTCAACCTTGAGAGAATTCCACTAGTATTTCCCTTTCAATACAATAGGTGGGGAAATGACACATTTACAACTCTTTTTAACAGGATAAGAGGATCCTTACAATCTTAGTTCCAGGACAAGAGTATCCTTTCAATCTCTTAAGGATGAGAGGGTCCTTGTACTAATCTAAGTACAGTCTAGATTAATACAACAATGCTTTATCAAATCAAAAGCATAAACAAGTAAATACAATAGAAGTTTGGTATAAATACCTATCAAAGAGTAGTGACACTTTTACCCTTTGAGTGATGGTGCTCAATGATATGAATGAGAGTGATGCACCTTGAGTCTCCTAGATGACTCTCCTTGATGGCATGAGTTGGAGAGAGTGGAGAGTTAAGAGCTTGGTAATATCTCTTTGAAGAGCTTGAATTGAATAAATTAGCTCAATGACAAATTCTCACTTTTTTACTTTCTCAAATGTACTATGCACTTTTTCTATCAAAAGATGTATATTGTTCCTTGTTTGGATGTGTTTTATAAAGCCAAAAGTTGGAGTTTGTTTGTTCTCCAACGGATATAAAACTGTCATATTTTTAGACTGTCGGTCGACCTATAAAAGTTGTCGGTCGACCATCAAAAAACTAGCCGTTAAGCCCAAGTTTGGGGCTGTAGGTCGATTGTCGGTCGACCTATGGATCGACCTACAAGTGTCGGTCGACCGATAGATCTGTCGGTTGCAACCGACAGGCTACTGGAAACAGGTCTGTATTTTTTATATTCTGTAGGTCGACCGACAGAGTCTGTAGGTCGACCGACAGAGTCTGTAGGTCGACCGACAGACAGTTATCCTATTTTTGATTGTCTGTCAAGGGGATTTTTGGTCCGGCTTGCTTGGGGACTTCATAGGTTTTTGTCTAACACTTTAATGGCCATGTTTCTTGAGCCTAGGGCATGGGAATGAGTTCCTCCTAGGGTCTCTTACATGTGAATGCAATGTGTTTGTGATGTGATATGTACATGTAATGAAATGTGTTCTAATGCACTTGAATCTTCTTGGAGAGTCTTTGTCTTGGCTTCCTTTAGAAGATGTTTCTCAATCTTCAAATTTCTTCTTTTCCTTAACTCTTCTGTTGTGAGCTCCGTTGATCAAGTTTTTCCTGGATGCTTGATGTTCCCAACGTCTGACTATGAGGTTTGCTTAAAGATTGGAATATTAGTATTAATCTTAATGTTTGTTATCATCAAAATTAGTTTATGGAGGAATGTGTTTTCCAACAATCTCCCCCTTTTTGATGATGACAAACATGTGATTCAAAATATGCATTACTCATGTATGTATGCAATTCAAGATAAATATATGCATTATTCATGTGGGCATGTAACTCAAGATGAATTTGTATTATCATACATCATAATTCAAGGTATGCATTGAATTTGCATTATCACATAAAATGAATATTTGAATCATAATAACTTATAACTTCTCCCCCTTTTGTCAACACAAAAAGGAGGTGTAGAGCATGAACAAGCACAAACAATCTTAGGGTGGCTCCCCCTAAGCCAGTGCTGGTAACCATGAACAAACAAAAACAATCTTAGGGTGGCTCCCCCTAAGAAAATGACTTCCTGCATGGTTAGAAGAACAGAGAGCAAATAATATGAAGCCCAATAAAGTGTTAATTTTAAAAGCATCACATGCTTCAAAATAGAAGTTCCATGTTTTAAAAGTATGCCATAAAAGTACAGATCAAGAGTTCTAATATAAAGTCAGTGATGTCAACTATCTCTACTGGGGAGGAGGAGGAAAGAAATGCAGATTGAGACGTTGTAAGATCACTTGGTTCTCCTGTTGGATGCGAAGAATCTCTTCTTGATCTTTGTGGAGAGAGGTGAAGTGATCATCAAAGCCCTTCAGGCGGGTGTCAAGTTGTTGGCGAAAACTTGAAAATTCTTCTCTGGTGACATAGTCCCCGAGGGTTCACCAAATAGTCTTCATCCTCACTGTCGTCCTCTTCTTGTGACTCGCTCGTCACCGTGACATGTTGGGTAGCTCGCTTCCTTCGGGCTTGGTGTGAGGGAGGAGCCGCAAAAATCCCAGCTTCATCTTCTTGATGGTGGATGAGTCGATGTCAATCATCTTTGGGTCAATGAATTCCCGGAGAGATCCACTTCATGGAACTTAAGGATGGCGATTATGAGTCGCCATATGGAAGGTTTCCCCTATAATGAGGTCTGCACGGTATTCCATGGTCTTCATAATCACATATGGAAGATTGATAGGAGTGGCGTGACAAGACATCAAGTAATGTAGGCTTGAAAGGGATTGACTTGGTCTCTATGGCCTCCTTTGGGCAAGATGTTGTAGCGACAATGAAGTGATCATCCTGGGTAGTTCATGAAGTTTTATAGCTTTAACATTGGTTCAAACCCAACATAGTCTTTCATGATGGCACCATAAATTTCATCAACATTCATAAAGGTTTTGGCATCCCCTTTGGGAGGAAGATAGCTCATATCTCCTACAAGTGGGAATCCCCATGATCTCTCCTAGATCTTCATAAGTGAACATGATGGGAACACCCTTTACTAGGGATGTGATGGCAAGCCTATCATCCACTATTTGGGTTCTCGATTACGATAAAAGTGTCCGGCAAGGTCGGGATAGCAGGGATCAACATAAACTAAGGTATTTTCCCAACCCAAATATTTGAAATATTCTTCAATGTCATAGTCAAGAAATTGAGAAACTCTTCTTGTTCTTTCCTTGTCAACCTTTCTCTTCTCAAATCTTCCCGGAGAATGGAGGCTTCTTTTGAGATGAAGAGAGACTTGTCATATCTTGCGAGCTCTCTCCAACTTTGGCTTTCTTCTTTGGTTGCTTGCCCTTGCTTTGCTTTGGAGCCATTTGAAACCTAGGGCTTTAGAGAATAGAGAGAAATAGAGATTTTTGGGTTGGAAGTGGGTAGATTGTGTAGGAAGAGTGATTTGGGGCTTGGATTTGGTGAAATCTCAAGGGTTTTTGCAGGGTTTTGCCTTGGAGTTCAGAGAAAAAGGGTTTTGGAGAGGAGAGGTCTCGAACATAAGAGGAGAGAAATGAAAAAAATCCTCTCGGTTCATGTTTAAAAACGAAATTTTTCCGTGTCGGTCGACCTACACGAGTCTGTCGGTCGACCGACAGGTCAAAAACAGGGATTAATGGGATTTTAGCCCAGAATTCTCTAACAACCTGATTTTTGGGCTTTTTGAGGATTTCACTTTACTCAAAAGGGTTGCAAATCCCGAGTTCTCTCCTCAAATAGCAGAATCTCTCTTCACTTAATGGCTTGGTGAGTATGTCTGCAAGTTGTTTTTCAGTTTCAATGTATTTTAGAACAATTTCCCCTTTTTGAACTGTGTCTCTAAGAAAGTGATGCCTAATATCAATATGTTTGGCTCTTGAATGGAGAATGGGATTTTTGCTTAAATTGATTGCACTTGTATTGTCGCAATTAATTGGAGATGAACTAAAATGTATCCCATAGTCCATGAGAGTTTGCCTCATCCAAAGGACTTGGGCACAACACTCCGCCGCAATGTACTCGGCCTCTGAGTGGAAAGAGCAACAGAATTTTTTTCTTGCTAAACCATGAAACCAAGCAAGATCCTAAGAAGTGACATGTGCCACTTGTACTCTTGCGATCAAGATGGCACCCTGCAAAGTCGGCATCCGAAAAGCTTATTAAATCAAAATTTTGGTTCATTGGGTACCATAATCCTACATTTGTAGTACCTTTAAGATATTTAAAGATCCTTTTAACGGCACTAAAGTGGGATTGCATTGGGTTGGCTTGGAATCTAGCACAAGCACACACGCTAAACATGATGTCTGGCCTACTAGCGGTGAGATATAAAAGGCTGCCAATCATGCCTCTATAGCGTGTAGGGTCTATGGGAGTACCTTCCTCATCTTTAGATAGCTTTAGAGAGGTGCTCATGGGGGTGCTGGATGACTTTTGACTATCGAAATCAAATTTCTTGAGAAGTTCTTTAGTGTATTTAGTTTGACATATAAAGATTCCATTTTTGGTTTGCTTAATTTGAAGTCCTAAGAAAAAATTAAGTTCACCCATCAAACTCATTTCAAATTCATCACTCATGCATTTGCTAAATTCAACACAAAGATTTTCATTGGTGGATCCAAATATAATATCATCAACATATATTTGCACGATAATAGAGTCTTTTCCTTTATGTTTTACAAACAAGGTTGTATCAACCTTACCCATTTGAAATCCACTTTGGATTAGGAATTCACTCAATCTCTCATACCAAGCTCTAGGAGCTTGTTTGAGTCCATAGAGAGCTTTGTTAAGTTTGAAGACATGATCCGGATATTGTGTATCCTCAAATCCGGGAGGTTGTGCAACATATACTTCCTCCATGATAAAGCCATTTAAAAAAGCACTTTTGACATCCATTTGACATAGCTTAAAATTTTTATGACATGCAAAAGCAAGTAGCATTCTAATAGATTCCAGTCTTGCTACCGGTGCATAGGTTTCATCAAAATCTATCCCTTCTTGTTGATTATATCCTTTGGCAACTAATCTAGCCTTGTTTCTAATGATTGATCCATCTTCATCAAGTTTGTTTCTAAACACCCATTTGGCTCCTATAATAGAATGATTCTTGGGTTTTGGGACAAGCTCCCAAACATTGTTTCTTTCAAATTGATGGAGCTCTTCTTGCATAGCTACTATCCAATCACTATCTTCCAATGCTTCTTTTATATTTTTAGGTTCAATTTTGGATATGAAAGCAACATTGTTGCAAATGTCTTGAGTTTTAGATCTAGTTTGGATTCCTTTGTCTAAGTCTCCAATGACATGATCCAAGGGATGGTCTTTCCAAGGTCTAACCTCTTTGGGTAGATCCTTTGGTTGGTTTTCGGGTTCTCTTAGAGAGAGATTTTCTATGTTCTCCCTAATCTCAACAAGTGTATCATCATCATCAACCAATGACTTGTTTCTATCTTTAGGAAGAGATTCATCAAATTTTATATTCATTGATTCTTCAATAATCAAGCTTTTCTTATTGAAGACTCTATAGGCTCGACTATTTGAAGAGTATCCAAGGAAAATACCATCATCGGCTTTAGCATCAAATTTTCCTAAGTTACCCTTAGTATTCAATATATAACATATACACCCAAACACTTTAAAGTAATCAACTTTAGGTAGTTTATTATGATAGAGTTCATAGGGTGTTTTGAGTAATATAAGTCTAATTAATACACGATTTAACACATAGCAAGCCGTATTGACCGCTTCGGCCCAAAAATATTTTGGAAGAGAGTATTCATTTATCATTGTTCTAGCGGTCTCTTGGAGTGATCTATTCTTTCTTTCAACCACCCCATTGGATTGAGGTGTTCTAGGAGCGGAGAAGTTGTGGGTTATGCCTTGTTTACTGCAATAACTCCCAAATTGATTGAGATTGTCAAATTCTCCTCCATGATCACTTCTAATGGTTGTTATGAGATATCCCTTTTGGTTTTGTATTCTCTTACATAGAGATGCAAATTCATCAAAGGCTTCATCTTTATGTTTTAAAAATAGAGTCCATGTGAAGCGAGAGAAATCATCAACTATTACAAAGGTGTATCTTGAACCGCCTAGGCTAGGTGTAGTAATAGGTCCAAACAAGTCCAAGTGTAGTAGTTCTAAGGGTCTAGTGGTAGACACTTCATTTTTTGATTTATGAGATACCTTGGTTTGTTTTCCTCTTTGACAAGCATCACATACATGGTCTTTTCCAAATTTGAGTTTGGGTAAGTTTCTAACTAAATTCTTAGATGCAATGGTCTTAATCACTTTTACATTAACATGTCCTAGTTTCCTATGCCATAGGTAGGGATCAACATCATTTGTCACAAGACATGTATTACTAGAATTTGCTTCATCCAATAAGCAGATATAGATATTATTTTTCCTAATTCCCTTCAGGATAGTCTTATCATTTGAATTTTTTACTAAGCAATGAGAGGTTTTGAAAATGACACTATATCCTATATTACACAGTTGACTCACACTAAGCAAATTATACTTTAAATTGTCAACTAGGCATACATTGGATATGATTGTACCTCCAATGGTGATTTCACCGATGCCAATGATTTTTCCTTTGCTATTGTCCCCAAATGTCACCATTCCTCCATTGTACTTGTTTAGCTTGGTGAATAGATTGGGGTTGGCCGTCATATGCTTGGAGCATCCACTATCAATATACCATTCAATTGCTTCACTGCTCTTCAAGCATACCTACAAAAGCAATCAATTATATGTTGGTCCCCATAATCTCATGGGTCCATTGAGGTTAGGATCGATCATACCCTTAGGTATCCAAGCTCTTCTGGAATTTTGACTTTGTATTGTAGGTGTGATAGATGTAGGTTTTCGATGTCCATATGATCTTTGGGTTCTTCTTGGCCCTTGAAATTCATAGTGTCTATATGGAATATAGTAATTTTGTGATGTGTAAGACTTATTGTTGATGTAGGCCCTTTGGTGATCATAGGGCCTAGTGTATGTGTTTGGTCTATAGTGATTTTGAGGTCTTTGGGGTGCATATGGCATATATGAAGCATTTTGCCTATATGGTTGAAATGGCTTAGGCTTGGGATATTGTCTTTGTGGCCGTTGGGGCACAAATTCTCTTTCAGGTTTGTTGGTCCTCTTTTGAGAAGTATAGTAGAATGCATGATGCTTCCTTTTTGTATCCGGTTCTTTATATATCACCTTACCATCAATATAAGCACCGATGCAAGTTTCATGTCCGGGTAAATGACATTTTTCACATACAATGGGATGTGAGGTTTGGCCTTGGTTTGATTTTCTCCATCTTGGAGTTCTCATCTTTCCCTTTCCTTTGGCTTGATGTGGTCTTTTACCATCATAGCCTAGACCTTCTTTATTTTGAGGTCCCTTTTGTGGATTTCCTAATAATGTATCTAAGGTCTTTTGACCCTTAGTAAAGGTGTGCAATGTGGAAGTTAGATTCTTATTTTCTTCTTCCAGGTTGTGTGCATGTGAAGTCAACTCATCAATTTTGTGTAGAAGATTGGCTACTTCTTTTTCTAAGGCCTTTTTAGAAGCTTCCTCTTGGAGACTTACATTATAAAGTTCTTCAAAGGCCTCTTGAAGTTCTTCATATTCTAAATCATCATTGCAAATTGACACTGAGCTATGATAGGGAGAGTTTACCTCGTCATCATCATTGTTGTGAGCCATTAGTGCCAAGTTGACGGTCTCTTCATCGGATTCATTATTTTCTTCTCCACTATCACTTGAATCCCATGATATCTCGGCGGTGCAAGCCTTTTTCTTTCTGCTTTCCTTTCCTTTTAGCTTGGGGCACTCGGTTTTGAAGTGTCCGGGCTTTCTACATTCATAACACACAATGTCCTTATTAGTATTGAAGGGTTTTTCCTTTGTGTATGTTTTACCTTTGTTTTCTTTTGATGGTTGTCCTTTGTAGAATCTTCCTCCTCTCTTTCTTAGGAATTTTTGGAACTTCTTTGTGATTAGAGAGATTTCTTTCTCTATATCCTCTTCATCGCTTTCTTCTTCTTCGGATTCGCAAGAGGTCTTGAGTGCGATGGACTTTCTCCTTGGTTCTTTTACTTCTATGACTTTATCATCTTCAAGGAGTTCAACTTCATGGGTTTGTAGAGTACCCATCAATTCATCCATGTGTAGAACCTCTAGATCTTTTGCTTGTTTGATGGCGGTCACCATTGGTCTCCACTTGGAGGGTAGTGATCTCAAGATCTTCCTTACATTCTCCGCTTTGGTGTATTCCTTTCCTAAGCTTTTCAACTTGTTAACAATGTTAGTAAACCTAGTAAACATGTTAGAAATACTTTCATCATCAAGCATTTTAAACAATTCATATTCATGAACAAGTTTGTCAATCTTGAGTTGTTTAACTTGTGATGTTCCTTCATAGGTAACCACAAGAGTATCAAACATCTCCTTAGTGTATTACACATACTAGTTCTATTGAATTCTTTTTCACTAAGAGCACATTGTAGGAATGCAATAGCTTTGTAGTTTTGTTGTATGTGTGTTTTATCCGATGGTGTCCATTCGGATTTCTCCTTAGGTACAATTCTTCCTCCAACTTCTTTTGTGATTTGGAAGGGACCTTCCTCAATCACAGTCCATACATCAATATCGTGAGCACACACATAATTTTTGAACCAACATTTCCAGTAGGCAAATCCTTCACCATCAAATTATGGTGGCCTAGAAGTGTTGAGCCCCTCAATTTGGTGTGTAGATGATGATGATGCCATGGATCATTTTTAGCACAATATAAAGACAATATGGTCTTAGTTTTGAGCTCCCGCTCTGATACCAATTGTTGGGTAACCTAGAGGGGGGTGAATAGGTTACCACTAGTGGATTTTGCCTCTTTTTCGATTGGTTGCACACTTATATTAAATATAAAAAGCAGAAGTAAATGAGGCACAAGATTTATAGTGGTTCGACTAACTTAGCCTACATCCACTCCTCTCAACCTTGAGAGAATTCCACTAGTATTTCCCTTTCAATACAATAGGTGGGGAAATGACACATTTACAACTCTTTTTAACAGGATAAGAGGATCCTTACAATCTTAGTTCCAGGACAAGAGTATCCTTTCAATCTCTTAAGGATGAGAGGGTCCTTGTACTAATCTAAGTACAGTCTAGATTAATACAACAATGCTTTATCAAATCAAAAGCATAAACAAGTAAATACAATAGAAGTTTGGTATAAATACCTATCAAAGAGTAGTGACACTTTTACCCTTTGAGTGATGGTGCTCAATGATATGAATGAGAGTGATGCACCTTGAGTCTCCTAGATGACTCTCCTTGATGGCATGAGTTGGAGAGAGTGGAGAGTTAAGAGCTTGGTAATATCTCTTTGAAGAGCTTGAATTGAATAAATTAGCTCAATGACAAATTCTCACTTTTTTACTTTCTCAAATGTACTATGCACTTTTTCTATCAAAAGATGTATATTGTTCCTTGTTTGGATGTGTTTTATAAAGCCAAAAGTTGGAGTTTGTTTGTTCTCCAACGGATATAAATCGTCATATTTTTAGACGGTCGATCGACCTATAAAAGTTGTCGGTCGACCATCAAAAACTAGCCGTTAAGCCCAAGTTTGGGGCTGTAGGTCGATTGTCGGTCGACCTATGGATCGACCTACAAGTGTCGGTCGACCGATAGATCTGTCGGTTGCAACCAGGCTACTGGAAACAGTCTGTATTTTTATATTCTGTAGGTCGACCGACAGATCAGAGGTCGACCGGCGAGTCTAGTAGGTCGACCATGACGACGTTATCCTATTTTTGATTGTCTCAAGGGGATTTTTGGTCCGGCTTGCTTGGGGACTTCATAGGTTTTTGTCTAACACTTTAATGGCCATGTTTCTTGAGCCTAGGGCATGGGAATGAGTTCCTCCTAGGGTCTCTTACATGTGAATGCAATGTGTTTGTGATGTGATATGTACATGTAATGAAATGTGTTCTAATGCACTTGAATCTTCTTGGAGAGTCTTTGTCTTGGCTTCCTTTAGAAGATGTTCCTCAATCTTCAAATTTCTTCTTTTCCTTAACTCTTCTGTTGTGAGCTCCGTTGATCAAGTTTTTCCTGGATGCTTGATGTTCCCAACGTCTGACTATGAGGTTTGCTTAAAGATTGGAATATTAGTATTAATCTTAATGTTTGTTATCATCAAAATTAGTTTATGGAGGAATGTGTTTTCCAACAAATGCATCTGATTTAACCTGGTTCTAGGCGATCCCGCAACTGAATAGTACGCCGATCCCGAACCCCAAGGTCATCACCCGAAAATTTAATCTCATGCTTGCCTTTTATCAATATTCACATCAATAAAAATTTAATCTTTTGCTCACCGATTGATGGATGTCTACTTGGCAATCTGGGTCGACCTGTTGCGGGAAGAGTCATTCGTGAGAGTTGTCGCTGCCTTTGGTATTTTCATTGGCCTCTGTACAAATTATGAGGCTGATTTCAAGACTCTTGTGAAAAGAATTTCAGTTGCGCACTAAGGATTTGGGGATACATGCCCATGCTCTTTGGATAGAATGTGACTCTGTTGCAGTGGTGATAGCTGTTTATGGCAGATCTATTCTTTGGTATGTTATGTTAGTCAAGAATGACTTCTCCTTTTGCCATACTTAATAAATGATACAGAACCATAGTTGTCCATAACAGTTAATATCCATCAAAATAGTGAAAACCTTTCAATGCCATCCACACATATCTCAGATCTTTATCCTCTTCAGTTCCCCAGTGTCTCTAACAAGAGAAGGGAAGGGTGCAATGATCATCCTACCCTTGTCTGAACACTCTACCTAAGTGGAGTCCACCCCCCCCCCCTCCCGCTTTATTAGAGGCACTGGGGAACTAGGTAAAATAGAGAACTAGAGAAGATAATTTTCCGACATATCTCCTTCTAGCATGGTTGCCAAAGTTTTTAATTACAATCAGTTCTAATGTCACTGGATGACACTATAAAAAAAAAAAATTTAAAAGCATAAATTTATTTGCACACAGAATTGGACACCCATTGACAATATAAAAATTTAAAAACATTTTTTCATTTTATGTTATGTGGTGGAATATGGATAAGTCTGATCAGTGTATAGATAGGTTAAGTTGTAGATTGGTTACTTGTCAATTTCAAAATCATATTTGATCATATACCCTACTATTTATCTCCATGCATCCATATGTATTTTCTGTTGTCCATGTGTGTCCATTCATCTATTAATGTATTTTCTCTCTCTCTCTCTCTCTCTCTCTCTCCACTTAACAAACTTTTTTATGATTGAAATCTAATTAACATGTTGGCCCACAAAATTTTTGCCCTTTCATGAATATTTGCTCAAAATAAAAAATTAAAAAATGTGCTAAATAGCTAGCTACATAATCAACAAGGAACACTAATATAGACAATGCACTTACAGTGGTTTGCATCAAAGCCATGGCTCTCCATCTCCACATACTATCCACCCCTTCCTACTCCAAAAGTTTCTTGATCCATTGTAAAAGTTTCCCACAAAGGCCTCTCAGTCATCAATGTATGATTTCATCAAACATCAAGTCCCTTGCAAGCAATACTCATTCCTCTGAACCAATAACATCTAAGAGGCGATCGGCAAACTACCAGCGCAGCATCTGGGGTTTCGATTTTGTGCAATCCTTAAATAGTGATTACAAGGTAACCACACTACCTGTTTCTTCTTCTTCTTCTTCTTTCACTTTCCGTAATTTATTTGGTGAAAATTCTATTCTACAGGGTGAAGCCTACAAGAGCCAAACAAAGAAATTGGAAGATGAAGTAAGGCTTAGGCTTGATGATGGAGCTATGGAGCAGTTAGGTCTGCTGGAGCTGATTGATGACATAGAGAGACTTGGATTAAGGTACCTCTTTGAAGAGAATATCAAAAAAGCCCTGGACACCATAGTTTGCTTGGAAGATATCGAAAAGAGAACAAAGGAGAGTCTCCATGCTACAGCTCTTCGATTTAGGCTACTTAGACAACATGGGTATGAAATGAACCAAGGTAAAAAGTTCCCCTCAAAGAATGAAAATAGAAACCCATTTCTCTCTCTCTCCCTCTCTCTAGCATGAATCAATTAACTTAAAATTGTGGATTAACTAACAGGTATGTTCAATCACTTGAAAGATGAGACAGGCAATTTCAAGGCTAGTTATTTAAAGGATGCAAAGGGAATACTAAGTTTGTATGAAGCTTCTCACCTAGCTGTAGAAGGTGAAAGCATCTTAGAGGAGGCCAAGCATTTCACAAGGATAGCTCTAAAGGAGATTATTAAGGGTAATAATAATAATAATAATAATAATAATAATAATAGAGAACCAAAGCTAGCAAAACAAGTGAATCATGCCTTGGAACTTCCCCTTCACTGGAGGGTTCCTAGGTTAGAGGCTAGGTGGTATATTGACATCTATGAGAAACAGGAAAACTCAATTCCTTCTTTGATTAAACTAGCCAAGTTAGATTTCAACATTGTCCAAGCAATACATCAGGAAAATGTAGCTGATTTATCAAGGTATGTATTGTAAATTGCACTCTAATTAAGATTCCATGCAAAAAAAATTTAAAAAAACAAAAAAAAAACTGATCTATTCTTTTTATGTATATTCATTTTTGTTTTTCCTGTTGTTTTTATAGATGGTGGAAATATTTGGGCCTTGGAGACCATTTGAGTTTCGCTAGAGATAGTCTGATCGAATGCTTTTTAGGGACATTGGCAATGAACCCAGAGCCTCAATTTAGTAATTTTAGAATTGAATTGGGTAAGGTCATAATGCTAATCACGATGATCGATGATGTTTATGATGTCTATGGTTCCTTGGAAGAACTAGAGCTTTTTACTGATACTGTCGAGAGGTTTGTTTGGTTAATTCTATATTAATTAATACATTAGACTTATAAATTTTGAGATTTTTTTTTTTTTTAAATCTTAATTAACTAGCTAATTAAAGACCTCATTTAATAATAATTTAATGTTACTTTTCAGATGGGATATTACAGCAATGGAACAACTTCCAGACTATATGAAGATATGCTTCTTGGCTCTCTTCAACACTGTTAATGAAATGGCCTATTTTCACCTCAAGCAACATGGATTTGACACCATACCTTCCCTAAAGAAAGTGGTATCATATCACAACCATCCTTTACTTTCATTAAATTGTTTTTTTTTTTTTTTTTCTGTGTCAAACTTCTTTCTTAATCTTTCCAAGAAGCATAATTTATCTATTATTTCAAACTTTTATTCCAGTGGATTGATCTCTGTAAAGCATACTTAGTAGAGGCAAAGTGGTATTACAAAGGTCATAAAACAACACTTGAAGAGTACCTAAACAATGCAGTTATATCAATAGGATGCAATGTCATACTCATTCATTCCTTTTTCTCATTGCAACAAAATATTCGAGAGGAGGCATTAGATTACATATCAGAAAATCCGAGTATCTTACATTTATCATCGATGATAGTTCGACTTGCTGATGATCTTGGTACTTCAGTGGTATGTAAGCCTCCTATCATCTCCCTCTTTCCACTATTTATTATTACATCAGTTGTCTACTTCATTTGTTTCTTTCTTTTCATTGTCTTAAGCTCATTGTTGTTTGCAACCCAAGTATTGGAGTGAGAAGTTGTAATCTTCTTTTGATTGCCCATTTTCTTACTCCCAATTAAAAATTTCAACCCTTTTCAAAATAATTTGAAAGTGATTTACTATTGTCTCATTCTCAAGAGCTACCATTGTTTAGCACACTTTTCAAGTACACATGTGAAATGACAGGACTTTAATTACTTCGAATGAAAAAATAAATGTTTGATATAAAAAGACAAAAAAGTAAAGTTGGAATTTTTTTTTTCACATTCTAAAGAAATGATTTAAGAAGTTTAGAAACCATTACCATAAAAATAAAAATTAGAAAGAAAAAAAAAAAACCCTTACAAACTGCAGTTAATCAGTCAATGTTTTAATACCCTTCACTCTCAAATGGGTCTTAGGACATGACGATACAACTAAGATTATCTTGCAAATCCCTTTAAAGAAAAACTATCAAATAAATTAATAATAAGGGAGAATGTTCTCTGTGTCGCAGCGTAGGCTGCGCTCAGACACATGGGCCTGCCATGCATTCAGGGGGGGCAGCATGATCATTGCATCCACTTCCATGTGTCCGGGCGCAGCCTGGGCTACGGCATAGAGAACAACACCCCTAATAATAATTTATATTTTTTGGTATGAACACTGATATTGTGTGTATGCAGGGTGAATTAGAGAGGGGTGATGTATTAAAATCAATCCAGTCTTACATGCATCAAACTGGTGCTTCCGAAGGTGCGGCACGGGAACATATAAGTCATATGATTGATGAAACATGGAAGAAGATAAACAAGGAGATACTCGCTAATAATTATTTTCTTCTTCCCCAACCTTTTATCGAGACCACTGCAAATCTCGCTCGAATGTCAGTATGCACTTATCAACATGGAGATGGCTATGGTGCTATAGACGATGACGGGAAGAATCGAGTTAAATCATTGTTGTTTGAACCTATTCCATTGTTGAAGGACACTTAACGACCTTCTCTGGGACTCTCCCCCCCCCCCCCCCCCAACTTTCTCTTCTTCTCTTTTCATTCCTTTTGCTCATACAACCCAAAAAAAAAATTGTTGTAATAGATGGTTAAAATGTTTTAGAGACAACCATAAATGAAAATCTACATGTCGCAAGGACCTTGATGGTATATTGAAGAGTGGAGCATTATCCTCTATCTAATGTGATCTTTAAGTGTTTTTTTTTTTTTTTTTTTTTTTTAAATTTATGATATTTATTTTTTATTTTGGTAGATGATAAATTTTGTGAGATTTTTGTGCTAATTATACATTGACATTGAAAATATCAATATTCCATACCATTTCTTATTTGATGAATAATGGTAGACTAATGTTGAACCAGCTATCTAGTGTGGATATAGTGTTAGTGTATATGTGGCATCAGCGGCGAAAACAAACATTGAAACTAGTTGGCATAGTTATTTTTGTAAAGAGTTTACAAATGAATTTATTATTTATTATTTATTTAATAATTATATTTGAAAAAGTTTTTCAAATTTTTTTGTCCAATCAATGGTCAAGATTCTCTGCAAAATTGTTCCGATAGACTAGGGTTTTTGACGATGTTTATATTCCATATCCATAAGCTTGTTATAAGATAGTGTTAAGCGGAGGGACTTTAATGTAGGTGCACTCCACTATGCCGTTTGTTGAGAAAACCTTTCCTCTTACTTTTATTTACAAATATTGTGTCTGACTCTTATAAGCAAACCCTAATTGGTCCACCCAATTGGATCATTTCAGTTGACATTTGATCCCTATAGCAAATTAGGGTTCTCATTGTATAAGTAGACAGCATGGGTAAGGAGTAGGGTTTGCTTTTAATTGGTTCAGCCAATAAGATCATTCCACTTGACATCTGATATTGATATGTCACGTTCATATGCATAATAGCATTCTCATAATTTGCAGCATGTTCCTAATCATAGCTTAAGATTGCCATGTTGTTTTCATATTTTTATTTTTCATATATTTGTTTTACATTCAATATATTAACCAACTGCATACATTGGACATAGAGGTGAGTCATTCTTGTTCTTCATTTTTTGTATAATTTCCTTAATGATGCATATTAGTTTGAATTTGTTTATCATACCTATGGTTGAAGTTTGATTTAACTAAATAGACTGAGGTACCTAACACCTTCGTCGGATGGCAATATCAGATGATAGAAAGAAAAAAAAAATTCCAAACAATAGGAACGCTTTCCAATTGATTTAAACATAAACATCTTTTCCCTCCTTCGATTGTGGCAAAAATTAAATTAATTATTGGATCAAATTATCCTTCACCCACTATTATATCTATGTGAAAACTCTCTTGTCTTGTACGTTATTGCCATGGACGAGAAGTTCAACGTAAGAGAAGAGGAACGTGCAATGCGCACATGGCTATGTTTTGGAAACTGTGTAAGCTAGTGATGCTTATCTTGTTTTTCTTTTTTTTAATTCCAACCACTGTAGTAGCCACGCTCCTGTGCATCCGGGCAGTCGGACTGCATGTGTAGCACTAGATTCAAGACAGTGCGTTTTGATCGCCTGATCCTGCCAAATGCCTTGTTTAAGCAGGGGTAAGGTGGTCAAAACATAGCGCTTTGAATCTGACGCTGTACATGCAGCCCGATTACCCGGATGCACAGAATCTTTTTTGCGCTCACGCTCACGCTCAGTTCTATATTAACTCAAAAATCCATCTCTTTTCTTCATCTTAATTTAGAGTCTTCAGTTCATGATGAGTTGGTGGTATAATGCTCTTTTGATCGCTGTGCTTGTGGTTTCTTGGTGGGTGTTCAAGAGATGGAACAAACCAGCTGTAAGGCCACCATTACCACCAGGACCTAGAGGCTTACCTTTAATTGGAAACCTTCCATTCCTAGAAGCTGATCTCCACCGTTGCTTTGCCAAATTATCCCAAATCTATGGTCCCATCATGAAAATCCAATTGGGTCCCAAACTATGTGTAGTATTAACTTCACCTCCTTTAGCCAAACAAATCCTTAAAGATCAAGATTCAATATTTGCAAACCGTGATCCACCTCTTGTAGCTGCAACCATGACTTACGGTGGCATTGATATTGTGTGGAGCCCTCAAGGTCCACAATGGCGTATGATGCGTAAGGTCTTTTCTCATGAAATTATGAGTAACGAAAGCCTTCAAGCTTGTTACAGTCTTAGGCGACAAGAGGTTCAGAAAATGTTGAAAAAGGTGTATTCTAAGATTGGAAAACCTATTAATATTGGTGAGGTTGTGTTCCTCACAATGCTTTACTTGGTTATGAGCATGTTGTGGGGTGACACATTACAAAGAGATGAGATGATTAGAATTGGGGGAGAGATCCGAAAGGTGATGCGTGAAATGATTGGATTGGTAATGAAACCTAACATTTCAGATTTCTTTCCAATTCTTGCTTCACTTGATTTACAAGGGATTGAAAGAAAAGGGAAGAAGGTGTCGTCACGGTTGGATCAGATCATTGATTCCGTTATAAACCAACGGCTTCAAATGGATAAGGAAGAAGGTGATCAAGGAGCTTATGAAAAGAAAGAAAGAAAGGATTTTCTACAGTTCCTCTTGGACCTTAAGGAGAGAGATGGCGAAGAATCATTCTTGACCAAGATACAACTTAAGGCTTTGCTACAGGTATTTCTCTCTCTCTCTCTCTCTCTCTCTCTCTCTCTTCTCTTACATTTTAATCCTTTAAGGGAACTTTGGGTGTCTTAGACTATTTGGTGGACCATTTTATTCAGCAGTGTCACAACCTACTTTAAATAGTCACATTTAAACACCCCCATCCCTGTTGGGGTACGATGTCTTGTATTCTATTGCTTGGTTTGTGGGTTGATTCTGAAGAGTCATTAAGAAGCTAAAGGCTTTGAGGCCCACTTACGCGTTAATCTACTGTTTTGACGGGACTTCTGCGAATCAGCAGGTCCATGCAGGCCTAAGGAAAATTTTTTAAGTACTATATGGGTATTTCAATAAAATTAAAATTCCTACATAGGATTTTGCTATAAATATATTGCGAGGGTTCTTTCTCTGTAACACAATCTGAGAGAGGCGTAAGGACGAACGGTTGTAACCCTATTCTGCATTGATAGTGAAACAGATCTCATCTCAACATGGACGTAGGCAATTTCGCCGAACTACGTAAATCCTTGTGTTCATTGTGTGATTGTTGTTTGCAATTTCCATTCAATTCTATATATTATCATACATTTTGACTAGAATATACTCCGCTATCTGTGGTTTCCTTGACAGGATATTATCGGAGCTGGGACAGATACAACATCAGTTATAGTAGAGTGGGCAATGGCAGAAATGATGCAATGTCCAGAGATAATGAGAAAAACCCAAGAAGAATTGAAGCAAGTAGTTGGGTTGGACAACATAGTAGAAGAGTCTCACTTGCCCAAATTGTCATATTTAAATGCGTTGGTGAAAGAGTCTCTCAGGTTACACCCACCCCTCCCACTCATGGTCTCGCATTGCCCAAGTCAATCTTGCATAGTAGGAGGGTATACCATTCCGAAAGGTACTAATGTCTTTGTAAATGTGTGGGCAATGCATAGGGACCCTAATGAATGGGAGAATCCCTTAACATTCTCACCTGAGAGGTTCTTAAGTGATGGTAACAACTATGATTACAAAGGAAACAACTTCAATTACCTTCCTTTTGGCTCTGGAAGAAGGATGTGTGCAGGAATCCCCCTAGTAGAAAAGATGTCGGTTTATGTCTTAGCTTCTCTTTTGCATTCATTCAAGTGGCAATTACCTGATGATGTAAAGCTTGATCTCTCAGAAGAATTTGGGATTGTTTTGAAGAAAACAACACCACTTGTTATCACCCCAACTCCAAGATTATCCAATGTAAAGCTCTACTCTTGAAAATGGAGGATTATCTATTGACTCTATATATTGTATGAAACTGTCTATTGGATATGTGTGTCCATCAAATCCATTTAAATGGTTTAAAGAGTATTAATTTGCATTTAAAAATTTATGCCATAATGTGTCCTAAGCTTTTACCTTATATTGTTCGCAACTAGGGACAAAATAGAGTGTTTGTTTACATGGTTGTTGCATTGCGTGTTCTGGCAAATCATGATTCCAAATACAAATGCAAGTGTGCTCATATATGTGTATATCGACAATGATCATTTGAGAAACTTGTATGGATACTTTCAGTTATTTATGAATCAGGGTTATCTATGATAGTTGTATGGCCCCTAGACCTGAGAGATCCTTACCGTTGCAACCAGACAATTGTGTGTTTAGATGTACGTTAGATTCACTGTAATTGTCTATTAATGGAAGAGATGCTCAGCATGGAATCCACTTTCCGAATAAAATGAATATTTTAAGAAGAGATGCTTGAACATGATTAGACGAAATTTCAAACCTAATGGCAATGTTGTAAATAGTTTGCAAATGATTTACAATATTATTATTTATAAATAATAATATTTTAAACTATTTTCAAAAACCAAAATTTGATATCCAATCAACAATCCAGATTCTCTAGTAATTTATTCCATGCCCTTAGGTCTTTCATGAGATATTATTAAATGGAGGGACGAAATCATAGTTAATTATTATATCCATCTTAAAGTGTACTTATGAGTAAATAGTTTGTATTTCCTAGATTAGATTGTACACATAAATAAATACTTCTGTTTTCTATGATGAGTAATGACTTACACAAGGATGCCTAGGTATGATCACCATATAGGATCCCACCATTTGGAATTACATCCTTACAGAGGTATTGGGATATAGTTATAAATAACCAGCACAACAAGACAGAGGTATACATTCCATTGATGGTTTTGAGAAAACCCTAACAGTGACTCTCTCTCTCTCCTCCATTGTTAGTGACTGCTAGGATTTCGACCATATAATGAGATGAAGGATTCCACTGAAAGAAATATGCATTTACATGTTGATGGAATAAAACTTTTTTAGAGGTATTTGTATTTCTAGCTTGATGTGATTTGTGTAATCAATCACATAACCTGAACACAATACAATACCAAGAATGTTTCACCATACTAAAACTAAACCCCAGGCCGAATACGTTTGTCTTCCATGCAGTATTCCATAGAGGTCAGGCATTGTAGAATAGAACTGAACCATTTTTTTCTTGAGGATGATTTGGGTTTTGATGAAAAGCTAGAATTTGCTTTTTTCACTACTTGGTTAAAACTAAATAGAAATAGAGGTGGTGTGAATCCATTTTTCGCTCCACTTCAAAACTTGGGGATTTTAATACCACATTTACAGTCCAAAGACAGACACTCTGTAACGAGTAAACATTTTAATTTGGAATAACATCAGACAACAACTTTCTACAAAAAGAAAGAGCCACTACGAAAAGGAGAACAAATCACTCTATTCTACATAGCGAGGTAACATTAACAACGACAAAACTTGAACATATCAATCTTTACAGGTCTTAATGGCCACAGACATGCTCAACAGTACACAATAAACCTAGATTTGACGAATGATGAACCGCAAATTGATTTCCTTCTTTAAGGTACATCTTTGCAACAGTTACCTTGGTAAGGGCCTGCTATCTTGGGAGGGTGTAAAGGTGCCTTCAGTTGGCAGTCTCTGCTCAGAACTGAGGGTTGGATTGACTTTAGAATTCATATCTAATAGCAGTCATCTACAGATTTGGTTCCAAACCAATTGCAACCATTCTCACAATCCTCATATTTCTGCTACACTATTCTTAATTGCTCCAACAGTTGGCCATAAAAATCACTAGAAAATTTTGAGGGCCATGCATCATGACTCCAAAGGGAAAAAATAAGGGCTGTAAGATGAATTCCAGTAAAGGGGGGGGGGGGGGGGGAAGAGAAACAAAAAATATATATCATTCTTCTCTAATGGAATGGGCCATGCTGGGCCCCTCTATCCATAAGCATTCTCTTCGGTATTCTCGCACAATTGCAGGGACACTTGTGGTTGGGACCTGAAAGCACATGAACATTCAGAGCTAATTCAATGGCATACTCTCTACCAATATCAAAGGAATTAATGAACAAAGATAAAGAAATAAGTACCACCAAGAATTGAATTTCAGTCATAGGACAGAAATCCTTGAGAAATAAAAAAAGATGAGTAATACTTTTCTTACCAGTTACCACTGAACAGCAAGACAAACTACCATTGTTTGTCCCCCCCCCCCCCCCAGTCTGAGGAATGCCTAGAATTAATTTATTAAATCTGACCGCATGATATATGTAGCACCCTTGGATTGTCGGCATTATTATATTTCATTGTCCATCTCACCCATATGACCCAACACCCAGTGTTTGCCGCTGGTCTATTTTCAGCCTTTGAATCAGTAGAGGGCTGATATGGCAATCTAACTGAACATAGTAAGGAATGATTATATTGGAGCTGATTTGGGAATAGCTCTGATACATGATAAGCTACGAGAAAGACGTTTGAGGTGGCATGGCTATGTTCAACAAAGGCCTTTGAATACCCGAGTACGGAGGAGTGATTTGATTCAGATTGAAGGAACTAAAAAAGCCAAGGGCAGACCTAAAATGACTTTAGGAGAAGTGGTGAGGAAAGACATGCATAGCTTATGCCTTGTATCAAGTATGACCTCGAATAGAGCTGATTGAAGGGCAAGGATCCATGTAGCCGACCCCATTTAGTTGGGATAAGGCTGAGTTGTTGTTGTATAGATACAGGACCATGTTCAAAGCCAAAATCAATGTATGATTCAGCATGTATCTAACATTTTTACCCAAGTATCATCAGCTGTCCACATCATTACCGAAATTAACCTGTTCATTGTGCCACATAAAGTACTGCCCTTGGGATGACACTTCTAATATTCACCTGGAAAGCAAGGTAACTCTAAGAGGGAGGACACACCCTACCATACCATCTGCAAAACAGTATCCAAAAACACTGCCCCCACCCTGTTGACTGGGCCACACCTGATCCAGTAAGGGAGTTATACCAACTCTAACTAAAAGAGGCAGGGCAGAGCAGTGTAACTCGACCATTCCCTTCCTTGACAAATTCTATTTGAACATGAACTCCAGGAAAAACAGCCAGCCCTAAATTGAAGGGTGAAATCCGAAATCCAAATACAAAAGGAAAAAACATAACCCAAGTAGGCTTTCTGTATTTGGGTTCATACAGCCAAGGCATTGACTACTTTAGGTTCAAAATTGTAGTTAAATTTCAGAGGCCACTTTACAACCATCATCAAATTAGCTATTGCGGAGGATATCCTCCCATGCAATATTGAAGATAAATATTATGGCTAATGAATGCTCCATATCAGATTATTTCCAATACCAAGCTTGTAACCTTGTGCTCATGGCTTTGAACATTGGGAAAGCACAAACAGCAGGCAGTACTGACTATACAAGGCAATGGTAACAAAATAGTAAAAATGAACACATAGAAATGCATCACTTCCAGGTAAAGTCAAGCTGAAAACGTGTTGGTTTAAAATCACAATACAACTTACCATGCCATAATCTGTGATAATCATTGAAACATAATCTGAAGGTGTTACATCATACCTGTAAGTGTAAAATCAAGAAAAATGCAATCAAAATCAGCTGTTCAAAAATAAAGCCCATAAGAGTTATAGTATTTGATATCTAAGCACACTTACATAAGATTTAGAAGTTGAAGATTTTCATGACCAGTGCAATTATCCAAATAGTTCACATCATTTCTCCCATGAACTTTTGCAATGGCATCTGGATCACCTGCAAAAATAATGGTTGCACAAAACATGTGTAAAATAACATGAAGCAACTCAAATTAATGCTAAAAGCTAAAAATGTTTCATAGAAAACATACCTAGTTCATTAAAGCAAATCGAATCAAGTTGCACCCTTTCATGAAATTTATATGCTTCACAGCATACTAAAACTGGAACATGGAATGCATGAGCAACCATGGCCACACATGCAGTTCCAACCCTTGAGTAAACTGTTCCATTAGACAAAACTGAAGCAGCCCCAAGAAAAACCCTTGTGACTTCATGCATTATATAAGAAACAGCATTTATATGTGTATATGTACAGCTGATGCCCTTTGCCACCAACCTACGAAGTAATGCTTGTCCTTCAAGCTTTGGACGGGAGTCTATTACTACAACACGGAACTGTTTCCCCAGCTCATGGGCATACAATAGCATCATTTCAACAACACAGGATGAGCCATATATGAGAAGTACATCCCCATTCCTAATCTTTGTCACAGCATGCCTGACTATCACCTTGTCTGCAAGTATTATCTTCTCATTTATAAAACGATCTATATCTGCACAAAGGGTGGCTTTGGCTTCTGACTCGGAAAGCGTCAAAGGTAATTTGGCAATTAGATTCTTCAAAACTCTAATTGCATTTCCCATGCTAATTGAAAGGGGCCTGCATTCTATAAAAAATGAAACGTAACTACTGATTTTTGCAGTCAAATCTCTATTTAAACTTTTTTCCATAGGTGTGGAGTAGTCTCTAATGGCTTCTTTGAAAGCTTGGAGCATTGCAATACAACGGGCATTACCACCAGATATATCTCCAGATAAATACTGTAATCCAACCTGATAATAATTAATAGACTAAATATTAGATGAGAATATTACGAACAAGCAATTTTAATATCACTAACATCATGATCTGGAATTAACACGACAAATCCAAAACCACATCTGAATTTGAAATTTTAAAAGACAGATATCATCCTCCAATTTTTCACTATATCATGCTGTGAGAACTCAGAACTATCTTGGAGAACCAGCAAGAAGAAAAGAGGTATAGAACTAAAAATACAAGAAATACAAAAGAAAAACCATCCTGGAAATTGAGCGGTGATGTCTGAAGTTACTGGTATATGGTTGTGCACACATGATAAAAGAATCTACATTGACATTTCCACTGAGTTGCTTACCAAGTACCTTGTAAATAGCAGGATGCATCGGATCAAGTAGGAAAAACTTTGACTCAAGATCAGGAAGTTGAGTTCCATGCTCATACTGAGGCAAGTGCCTAAACAACTGAACTCTGTTCCTAACTTCAGTTTGTTTGACTACTGCACGCCTCTTAGCCTTTTCAACCCGTTGCTTGTCATCAAATTGCATGCGTGGAGGAGGAACATCTTTCTTCCTATCTTTTTCTGGCGGGCGATCACCTCCTTTCTTCTCTGAAGCTGCAACAGACGATGTTCCAGTAGTAACATCTTTCTTTTGTGAAGCCTTCACAGCTTTAGATGGTTTTACATTCATTGCAGTTGGCTCTCCAGAAGTAGTAGCTGTTTTATTTCCTTCAGCTACATCAAAAGAAAGCAACGTATAAAAAATTGTCAGACAATTCATAGCAGCATGCCAGAACATATGAAAATTGAGCAAAGCTGAACAATAATGAATGGTAGAGATGACAAGAACCAAGAACAGACACTTCACTAAACACTAAACAAAATGCAAGCATCAAACGTGCATTTCACAAGTTTAAAAGGCGTCTAAAATTATAATACGGGTGCAGATAATGTCATGAAGGGTAGTGAAGTTCATCAAGCATGCATAACTCTTTGTCCCTTAAGGTTACTCTATATTTCACATGGGGTTAAAACATGTAATTTCACCCCCAAAGTTCACTTAGGCGTCTAATAATATAACAGAGGGTCATAGAGAGTAAATTTGTAAAATTGTGATCAATTTGATGGGAATTTGGTGAAGTCAAGTTGGAAGAAGGAACTGTCTTGTTCCCTCTTAGTTTTATGTTTCATTCTCTTTCAGGGAATCATCATGATAGGGTATCACCAAAGAAAGGCTTGTCCGACTACTGAGTGGGTACTGTCGGAGAATGTGGCAAAATTGACAATAAATCCGTCTGGCACATTCAACTAAGAAAGGAGAATTTGTATACGACTTGGATTTGAAAGCTGCTGCTCTTCATTTTCAGACATGTACCAAATTCCTCATTCAACCAATGCTAAGACATTCTAGTTTATTAATATTCAGATATATGGCCAGTGAAAGAGAGGATTATGAAGCATCTATTCACCCAGCTCATAGATAATAGGGTACATGATAAAGATTTGTGGAGTTGAGACATAGCCAGCCTCTAATGGCAAATCTGGGTCCTGTGACAGTGAAATAAAACTCATTAGGATAGTTTGGGCACCTTTTATATCATGAAATTTCATGTGAATCAGACCCACCATTCGATTAGTCCCAATACAGAGATTACCTGGCCAAAAATAAGTCTGGGTCATGAGATTCCAGAACTATCTTCCCAAACAAAGAAAAAAGGTAGGGCAATATAAGGCATCATTTCAACAAATCGGTCGTAGAAATGTGAAAAGAAAGACTTGTAAGAAGAAGCTCTATCATTCTTCAGGCCAAGACTGGTAGAACAACTTATTTGCCTCACTGACATCTTAAATGCCACATCATTTCTTGATCAAGGAATGGTAGAAGAACAGCAATTTTGTGAGACCAAGGTTGTGGAGACACAGGAACAATGCTTGGGTATTGAAAGAATCTCAGCCCAAAATCCATGTTAATCTCTTGGAATGAAAGGGAAGAAACCAAATCCCATGATGCTTGGGTTCTTCTTAGCTCTACATTTTGCATGTGAAATTACCTATAAAAAACTAGAGTCTTCTTTTTGAAAGAGTGGATGGTATAGTATGTGAAAACCGTAAGATACCCCCATTGGTTACTGTACTGTCAAGCTCACAATGAGAATAAGAAATGCCCATGTACTGATGAAGATAAAACCTTTGTGAAAGTTCCCCCCCGCCCCCCCCCAAAAAAAATTTATTGAAGGCACGATGGGGGGAAAAATAAAGGGAACAGAACGGGAGTAGTATCAAACCTTAAAGGCACTTGGAAAAAAAAGACAACATATGAGTTAACAGCCTCATAATTTTAAATCATACCACTATAAGCAATTATTCGCAAATATCAAGAACTAAAAGAGAAGAAAATAAGGAACTACCTCTTATATTTCTTCTTAATACAGTAATGATTAATTATCAAGGAAAACTATGCTGCATGATCTTTCTAATGGCCAAAAGAACACTTTTTAACCCTGATTTTTTTAAGAATATTCAAATGATATTTTTCGTAGAGAAAAAAAGTACACGACAAGATGTACAATGGCCTGAGGTTCAACAAGCCTTGAACCTCGGACCTCAAGGTTGTACCTAGGATCAACAACCCCTTAAGGCTACAAAGAGGCTTGTGGCAACCTATGATTTGACTGGAATATGCCACATCAGCCTCTTCATGGCAGACTTGAAATCTGCTGCATCACAACAGCAAACTTTTAAATACTGACATTAAGTTATTAATAATTATGAAACTTATCATGTAGAAAGATTGAAGCTACTAATTTGCGATAATTCCAGCATCTAACTAACACAGTCATGCTTAAAAATGGCACCACATGGGCACATATATCTTTCAAGATTTCACGTTGCAACATTCATGCATTGAAGCCAGTGTTGCAACTTCTGCCAGCAAGACTTGATGCAGATTCATGGTTGACCTAATTCGAACCCGGGAACCCAAACAAAGATGAACTGGGTCCAAACCTTGTTCGGGTTCAGTAGGATATTTAGGATTTATTTCAATTTTGGAATAATCAAGTAATCTTTTTTTATTAAAAAAAAAAAAGGGTAGATTATGTAGGAATTATTTCCTAGTTTCTTATTTTAGTTGGATTTTTATTTTTATGCAAAGGAGTTTCCTGTAGGAGATTAGAATGAATTGAAAGAAACATTGAGCTGTCTGTTGTGGTGTTGCGTGGGTTGTTGGCCAGTAGCGAGTTGTTATTTCTTCATTCTCTCATCTTTTCTTCGTCTTCTTCCCTTCTTTCTTTTCCCTCTGATTCTGGATTCTCCTCCCGTACCACTTCTTCCTTTCTTCTATTTTGTTGTTCTGTTTTGCTCCCTCTGTTCTGGAATACCACATGTTCAGAAAGAGAAAAGTCGAACTTCTTCAGTTCTTCACTAATCAGTTCAACACTCTAGGGTGTGAATCTATGCCTTTGGGCGACCGACCCTGCAAAGCCCTAGACTGGATTCTTGCTGGAGCTGTGAGGTATCGACTGGAGAACAGAATTGGTTTCATCTATATAGCCAGGTTCAGTTTGCAGCAAATAAATTATTCTCATACGTGATCTCTTTGGCCTGTTGTTGGTAGTTCTTAAGAGGGTTAGGACTTACAAACTTGTGTCTAAAATTTCTGATCAAACGGCACTCTATTGAGTGAGCTTCATCCATCGAAATCAAGAGAGATCTCCGCTGGTTTCTAATGGTGTTCTAAGGTTGAAGATAAGTTCCTTTCCCTTCTCACGATATATTATTTTAACCCTTATCCCCATAGAACCCTTTCTCCCATCTTTTATTCCCATTAAATCTTATTTCCTTATTCTTCTTACCCTTCCCATTCAAACATGCTTTCCCCATTTACTTGTTTTCTTTGTGGCCTTGACTTTCACTAAATTACAGCACTGCCACTACTGGCATTATTTGTATTTTCACTTTTCATTTTCTATTTATCAAGTGCAGGACAGTGATACAATTTACAGATACGCTATTATTCATAACACTTGATTTGTTTAGTGTTTGGGTGGGCCCAATAGCGATCCCAACCAGGTTTCAAAATCCCAGATTGCACCAAGACTATGTTGAGAGCAAGCAAAGGATCACACCAATTTTGGGCCTGACATCAGAGTCTAGATTAACATACTCACCCATACTCAAAAGCATGTATACATGTATAAAATACATTAATTCTAAGGATACAAATTAGCCTACAGCAAAACTGTTACAAATCCGTGCCTAGCAAGGCTCAGCCTGAACACAAGAATTTGAGTCATTAAGGTGCATGGCTCAGGATGAGTGATCAAGGTTCAGGTCCACACTGTTGTTGTCATTGTTGTCAACACAGTAGGTCATGAGGATAAGTTGAACAGTGAGCATGTGTTTGTATTCTTGATGGTCAACACACTCACTCAGTTGAACCGAGATGCTTGAGCAGTGAGCTTGTGTTGGTATTCTTGATGGTCAATACACTCACTCAGTTGAGCCAAGATGCTTGAGCAGTGAGCTCGTGTTGGTATTCTTGATAGTCAATACACTCACTCAGTTGAGCCGAGATGCAGACATATGGATGGACAGTCTCAAAACGAGCAGAGTTACCACAGCTGGAAGCTTACGGAAGTATTGGTTGTCTATAGTCAATAGTGACAGTAGGCACCAGTTGAAGGCTGCAGTGAGCAGCTAGCTTGTAAATTGGCATGGCTAACATGCCTGGACAGTTGGCAAAGGCAGTGGAAGGTGGCTTTTGCAACTGAACAGTTGATTTGGCATTGTGAGCAATCTTTAAAGCTGATTTGAGTTGTGGTGTACAAAGGCAATCAGATTATAGCAAGACATGAAAGTCTTATGGCCAAAGCAGAGCAGAGTGGCAGCTAGGCTGACAGGCTTGATGGTTGACAGTTAGCAGTGGCAGTTGATATTTGCATCTGGCAAGCTAGGCTTGCACAGTGAGCTGACATGGGCAGGAAGATCTTGAGATAGCCAGACCAAAGTAGAGCGGCATCACTAGAAGGCCAATGGTGTAGTTGTGAAGACCATTGAGCTCACTTGGAGTCAAGCTGGATCATTGACAGCTGACGTTGTCTGTGAGTAGTTAAGCTTGCATTGTGAGCTTTCCAATGCTCTGTGTGGAGTTGTGAGTATGATTGCTATGGTAGTTGACATCATAGAACTAAAACTCGCGAGATCTCGACGAGTTTCTCGGTTTTTCAAGACCTCGAGATGAGATCTCATGCAATACGAAAAACTATCCCATCTCAGCGAGATCTCGGGTCAAGATCTCGACCCAAAGTCAAGCATTTAAGTTTCAGATCTCGATCCAAAGTCAAACATTTAAATCTGATTTATATTGAAGGAGTTATGTGCTGGTCAAACTTAATTTGGTGTGCGCGAATGCTGTCAAAATAGCTCAAAATGAAAATATTTTTTGGGCATCAAAACAAATGAATATTTTACCGCACTTTTGGTTTTTAGCAATGTTTTACCATATTAAGATTTATGGAATTTTTAGATTTGAGAAAAACCCCAACATTAGAAAGTTGAAAATTGCACCTACCGCCAAAAATCCAGTTTTTGTTCTTGAACTGGGGGGTTGACTTTTTTTCCTTTTGGATTTTTATTTTTTAACTATTTTTATTGGATTCAAATAGGGGGTGTTTGCTTATTTATGAATAATTCAGTAAATGTAATACAAAAACATTTACTTAAATGATATTAAGCATAAATAAGTGTTTGTCCTGGTTTATGGCATAAGTGTATGTCCTGGTTTCCCACTAAGTGAACTCCTATTTGGACTTTGAGTTTTCAAAATCTAATAGTGCCATTGTGTTTAAATGGCCCAAATTAGGCCGTGTACCAACTTTCATGACCAAACTAAGTCTAAAACCCACCGAAACCAGCCATCGAGTTAAAAAAAAAAAAAAATACCCCAACTCGTCGAGAACCCGCTGAGATCTCGACCCAACTCGGTTTTTGGCCAGGTCAAAACCTGTACTCGAGACGAGTTCTTGATCTATGGTTGGCATGAGGGAAAGCTTGAAGGTAAAGTGTAGTGATTTGTCGTGGCATTTTGCATGGTGCAGACCTCCATGAGAGTTTTGAGCTGTCTTCTAGGCAGAATCAGTTGATGCTCAAAACTAAAAAACCTCTTGCCCTATGAGTTAGCTTCCCAACGCCTCAAGAAGTGACCCAATCATAGTTCAGATGAGGGAGATATGATTTTGAATGTAGTTGTCACACATGATTTCCAAAAAGTTGTTTCTACACTGCAGCAAATTCATGGAATTGTTGAGTGTTTCTCCACTTGGATTCTTTAGAAGCCATAAACATGAGAACTGTTCATCTTTGGGTTAGCTTTCCAATGCTTCAAGGATCGTGACAATTCGAGTTCTGATGAATGAATTATAGCCTGGACAGTGGAGATGACACAGTGGTTCAGAACACTGTACATCTAGCAACTTCAAAGCTAGTTTGGAACCCTTCCATAAATTTTGGGTTGAAGTTCAACTAAAAGACCAGAATTGGGTCAATCCAAGTTCGGACAAGGAAGTTATGATCTCGAACATAGATGCAGCACATGATGTCCAGAACACCTGTTTTACACGTAATTGTGTTGAAGCTTAAAACATAAGAGTTGTAGATCTTTGATTCTTCTTTCCAATGCCACAAGAATCGGATCAATCTGACATCAGATGACAGAGATATGGCAGTTTTTCCGACAGGGGGCAGAAGGTGGCCGTACCAAGGAGCGAAAATGAAGCTCGTTTTTTGCTTCTAAACACGGGATTTCAAAAATAGATAGAGAACCTTTTGGACAGACATAATAGGAAGAAGAAGTGGAGAGAAGATAAGATAGAGAAGAAGAAGGAGCTTCCATGTGCAAATCCTTTGCTACCTACCACTCTTGAGTTCTAAATGATCTATTGAAGGCAAGAAGATTGGTGGTTGAAGAAATTATTGAAGACCTAGCAAGGGTTTGAGAAGATTGAGAAGAAACGAAGAAGAACAAATGTTTGTGAGAAGAAAAAGGAAAAGAAAGAAGACAGAGGAATGCTTTAGTGATTGGAGAATCCCAGTTGACAGCATGTCCGGAGGTTACCCAGATAACCCTTTTAGCAAATTCTCTTTGTATTGTATTTACTTGTAGTCTATTGGGTGTGATTTGTATATGGTGTGAGCTTGTAACTAGGGCATTTCATATAAGCCCATTATTTTTGTATTCTTGAGCTATCAAGTGGGTGCTTGATAGCTGGGGGGTTGGAGCTCCCGTATAGTGGGTGCTACACGGAGGAAGGGGTTAGTGTGATACAAACTTGTATTGTGCACTATACAGAGGTGAGATTAGGCCATTTTTTCCACCGTGGATGTAGGCACACAGCTGAACCACGTATATCTCTGTAGTGTGTGCTAGTGTATTGCATTGTTATATTATATGCTGCAGGATGGTTTGAGGATGATGGGATACTTGATGTGTGGCTGGTGATAGCCCCAGCTGGTGATAATCGTATATGTATGTGTATGTGTTTGCTGTTAGGTGGTATGTGATTTGTGAATGTTGCATGGGTCGTGTGGTTGTGAACTGCCAGTGAAAGTCATCACCTGAAGACTGTGAGGTTTGAGGGATTCATTTTGGACATTACAGATTCAAACCCCCCCCCCCTCCTCAATGACCGTATCTCAGTCCAACACACAATAGTTAGCAAATTCAGCAAAAGTTCACAAATATTTGGCCAAACCAAACTTGGTAAATTCAGCAAAAGTTCACGAATTATTTGGCCAAACTGAACGTAGTGAATCAAGCAAAAGTTCAAGAATTATTTAGCCAAACCAAACTTAGTAAATTCAGCAAAAGTTTACAAATTATTTGGCCAAACTGCACTTCCCAAATTAAATTCTCCAAATCCTAATTGCATTCAAAGATTTGGAGAAGTTCACGGACTTTTTATTTCCATGAATAATTCAGAAATGTTAAACTTGGTCTGTTAAAACAGGTTACTTGCAAATGCAAAAAAATAAAAGGGTAATGCTTCACATAATAACCATTTGTTACATAAGCCATTTCACAATCCGCACCTGACTACAAAATTATAAAGGCAGGTACCTTGGGATGCAGGGCTGAAACTGTCATTTCATTAATCAGCAAAGCCTTCCCTACTTAAGTAGAATAATAATATTTGTACTGATGTAGATAAGTCACTTATAGGGCTTATTTTAGTGGAAATAAGCCTTGGGATGGGTTATGTATGCATTGGGCCTTTAATTCTACGTGTTTATTTTGTAATTGGCCAATTTAATAAACCTAAAATATGGGTAGAAAGTAGGAAAACGGGATTTACTTCATTAGTTTAGTTAGAGTCCTATTTCGAGTTTGTTTCTTTATTATTTCACTTTCCTAGTCAATTTAGGATACCTTATTAGTTAAGGATTGGGTTAGGCCTTTTCTTTTTAATGTCCAAGTCTATTTCTGAGTCTTCTATATAAGTTTGTAAGGGAGGCCAACATTGTACACGAATTTGAATAATAGAAAAGTTTGCTTATGCAATGTTGAAATCCAGAGACAGGATAGGTGAGAGGCCTAAAGTGAGATACCCATTCCCTTCCCCCATCCCCTTCCATCGGTTTTAGGTTTTAAGCCCTAAATCTGACCAATCGACTTCAAGGGTTCTGTAGCTGCTGGGAGTTTTCTTCTGTGAGGTATTTTCATCAATATTTTGGAGTTACATTCATTATGTCATTGCTGCCAAGGGCCACCTTCATCAGCCGAACCAGTAGGAACAACCCCACCATTGATCCAAGAGAATCTAGGGTTTTCCCAAAACACTAAAAGCTGTTCGATCTCTGTTTTCTTTCTGTTCTGATTGATTTCTTCTATTTGGGGATAATTTCTACTTAGAAGAAGATTATTCAGCCTATTTGCAGCTTCAACAGGTTACTAATTTGTGGGATTATATTGATTACTTCTCTTGTTCACTTACGGTTACCAATTTGAGATCCCATCGTTCTCTTTCTTGTTCACTGGAGGTTTCCTATTTGATCCTGCCTGGGATTAGACCTATTCTGGCTCTAGTCTTACATTATGTACAATGGCCGCAAATTGAGAATTTTCCAATTACCAAAAAGCTAACACCTTCTTTCCTCTCGTTTGTGCACATCTCCATCCTCACCTCCTCCCTTCATGGTCTAGTGGCGGGTCTTGGCAGACAATATTAGATTGAACCAAGCAGCCCAAAACCATTTCCTCTTCGACTTGATGCAGCGATGAGGTTTTCATATGTCAGCAAACAATAAGCCTCGAAGAGTTCAGATCAGGCAAGAAAATACCACTAAAATCCGCCTCTAAGTTCTGGTAAAACTAAAAGGGGACATCGCTGCAACCAAAACTTCCTTCAGGCCACTTATGGCTCTCCCTCGTGTGTAGAGTTTCCCGATAGAAGGGATATCATTTGGGAAGGGCTGCAGACACTGGGAAATGGTGAATATGGAATAACTGAAATTAGGAATAGGGTTTTCCAACAATCACCTAGAAGATTTGTCACACCAACACATGGGCACTCAGGACCCTGCTAATTGACTGTCTCAATCTCCTAAACAGGCCATGGGACAGGCAAGTCAACCATATTAACCATGAGGCCACTTCAATTGCAGATGGGCTTGCTCATCTCACTTCTAGTGGCTCCATTGAAGCCCAATGTTTTGCATCTCCACCCCTGAACACACTGGCTCTCCTATACAAGAAAGAAAGAAAGGGGTAGCAGGGCCAAGCTTGGTTAATGTCTACATGCTGGTCCAGCCTTCATGTTTTTGGTTGATCATTTTGGTCTTGCCATTGGAGTGTCTATCTTATTATTCTCACCAACATTTATTGGCTGCGAGTCGTAGAGTCTTCTACAGCAGTTTTCATGTCCGTCTTGGGGTTGCTTTGGGGGTGTCTAAGTTTTGTCCTTGTTTTCTCTGTTCGCTCTAAGTCACAAACATTGCAAAGGACTCTTGTACAGTTCTTTGGACACATCAGGGCTTTGTAAACTGAGTTGACAATCAATGAAGTAAGTGTTTCCGGACTACTGTACAGTTCTTTGAACCCAAAAATCTTTGTTATGTGAAGATTTCCCCAAAATAAAAACCACAGAATTACAGAAGCGTACATACAAAATCAAGAACTTCATTACTACGGTACTACCACTCCCCTTCACCTTCCTCCTTTCACTCCCCATACTCCTCCCCTGCTCAGCCAACCACACCATCAACAATAGTCCCGCAGCTGAACTTGAAAAAGGGTAGAAGCGGTTGCAGGAGTGTTTTGAAGTGATGAAGAAACAGGAAGCTGCACCACCTGCAACTTGGGGTCTCCACCACATAGGTTCACAGTTAAGGTGCTCAATCTTGGACTCTGCAGCACATGCAGGAACTGTGACTCCGAAGCACGTGCAGCCCTTCAATCTTCAGCCGCTCCTTACTCTCCCCCACCCCCCACACCTTATTTGTGTTGGCGCTTACAGAACAGGGGTTCCACTCCTTCCCCTTCATCATCCCTCGCCACCGCACCTTTTCTCTCTCCTCGAAAAAAGATGAAGGAGAACTAACTTTAATCCTTGTGTCTTTGTTGTTTCGTGCATGTAACAACTAGTTGTTTTGTATTTTATATGTTTTCATACTTGTATCAAATTTATTTACTGATTCTTATATATGTCGAGAATTTCACAATTTCATTTGAATTTTTAATAATAACGCATTCAGCATCCAAAAAATTCAGGCAAATCTAGGAAAATTAATTTATGTATATATTCAACCAGTTGCTAGAACTATAACAGCAATTAATGGACTAGCCAAACTTTCTAATGATTTATATTCCATTCCACCTATATAAAAGCCACTTCTTGGACCTGAATTTTTTAAGCAAAAAATTTCAATACGTGAATTAATTCACTCCCAATGGACCCAACCTTTTAACATAATCATCTTTTTTATCAAATTTTACCCTTTTCCCAAATTAGCAAAACGAATTAAACCCAAATTGAACAGTATCCTCATTATTCCTGAATCCAAACTTGCAAAATGTGATCCAGGTTATACAAATGGTTTCACTCAGATCTCCCCTAGCCCAAGGAGCTGTTCTTAAAGATAGGAAGGACCTGCCTCTCAATATAACTATTCTCCAAGAACTCTTGCAAATTCTTATCGGAGATCTATATGCACCAGAAATAATTGGCTACTCAACTAAACAATCACAAAATTAAAACAGTAATTTTCAAAGGAGGAAAATGGAAAAAAGAAGGAAAAAGGCAAAGAGCAAGCTGCACCTTTAGCAGCTGCTTTGGCAGCTCGTTGAGCCTCTTGAAGGGCACGCCTTTCAGCTTTTGATGTTTTCTCTTTCGAAGGTTTTGCCACTTGTTCGGTCTGTACTTCCACCAAGGGTCCTCCACTTTTGTCTGCAATAGTTTTTTTCTCTTTAGTTCATAAATGCAACTAACAGTCTCTGTATGCATGTGTGTGTATGCGTGTGTGTGTGTGTGTATGTGAATTTGGGAGAGAGAGAGAGAGAGAGAGAGAGAGACTCTATAATGAAGGTAGAAATTCCAAACCTAAACAGCATGGTAGACAAATTTAAAAAATAAATTATATGACGGGCTATATTTTATTATGTATAGATATCCTCTAAAAAAATAAGTTGATTTTCTCAAACATAAGTTATAACTCTAGTAAACAAGGGCATAAACTATTTCAGACACATACTTGCTCTCCAACTCAACTCCTGATGTATCTATCCAAAAAATAAAAACTGGACTCCTGAATTACATAGGGTTACAAGGAATACAGAAACTTTAACTATAACAGACAAAGGACATCCAAAATGAAAATTTTTTGACAATAGAATGAAGTACTAGCGGATAGGGTTAAATACTGGAACAGGAACTCTTCAATAATATAAAGTAACCATGTCACAAGAGAAAATTGATGGGCTTCTTTGAGAAACCACATACAACAGGCAAATGGAACATAAAAAAATCAGTCTACTTCAGATATTTTGGAATTCTTCCCTTGTAAACACATGCAGTGAGCAATTACTCAACATGTTCATTAATTGAAGAACAAGGTAACATACTTCACATGAACGTTTGACTTTAAGGACACAAGCTGGACATAAACATTACATGAGCTTAGGCACATTAACTATAGTCCTCTTTCAACTGCTTAGAATCCAGGTGTGGTGCATGATATTCCCCTTTATTATTGGGAAATGTATACCAGGAAGGCAGGAACACAGTTATCTACTAAGATGTTACCGATGTCAATTGAAGTGTGTTTATTTACTCTTACTCGAACTGCATTTTACAGTGACAACTTAAGAATCTGTCCTACATAATTCCTCTATTGTACAAGGTTCGTGGAATCCAAGCACCAAAAAAAAACCAAAGTCTTTCTCATCATAAGTCATGACTTCCACTTCTGTACAATCTGCTCAGTGCCTCAAACCCATCATATATTCACAATCTCACACATTCTTGAAAAGCCAAGCAAATAAAGGCCTTGGCCCAGTTGGGTTTCATTCTTTTCTTTCTCTAATTAAATACAAGAAGGGAAGGGAAAAAGAGGGGGGGGGGGGGGGTGGAAACTATAACACAAAGGAGAGTTTACATACCAGGAGGTATTTTCACCACTGTAGCAGTGGTCAGATTACTTGCTGGCAGAAAATTACTCGATTTCGTCGCAGTAGAATCGAACCCACCACCGGGAAAAGACGAAGCGAGCTTTCCAGGGTTTCCCCCAACAATCCAACCAGTGGAAGCATCCTCTTCAAAGAAATCCCCATCATCAAGCTTACTGGAAGGAGAAGGAGAGGTACCCAGAAGTGACTCAGAAGGGTTGTAGCTTCCAAGGGGCATGTCATCACCCATCGAAGTCCTACGAAGAGGCGACATGGGAACTTGAACTGGAACTGCACGAGACGAGTTGTGAAGAACCAAAGAAGATGAGAGGTTGTCAGAGGCGTGGCGAGGTGGGGGTATCATGACAGGGGAGAGAGAGTTGCCGGATGGCGAGATGTCGGAGACCGCCTGCGAGGATGGGGCGGCGGGGCCTGATTTGGTCCGATCAGGTGGTGGAGCGCCACCGGTGGAGGTGGCGGAGCCTAGGGTCACAAAGCCGACTTGCCGGACTTTGGGGTCGATGACCATTCTTGAAGTTCTGCGAGGTTCCATGAATGCAAGGAGGTAAAGAAGGGTTGAGAATTGAGGGTTTGGATGCTAAAGCAAGAATAACCTTTTTGATTGCATTGGAATTGATTCTGAGAATGAGAATCTCCGGTGGCTGAGCGACTGCTGATGGAAAACTGGAAATCAAATCTTCTCTTACTTAATGACCACCGTTGCTACTGAATTTGAATACTTTGAAGTTTGAGGTTCCAATATTCTTGTAAATTACACGAATGGAGAAAGGGTTTGAACAAAGTAAATAAACAAGCGAAGCAAGAGAATTTTCTTTCCGTGAGTGCAACTCCTACGCCAGCGAGGGTGGCCGATAGAAACACATGTGGAAGCATCAACACGGGCGGGATTTTTGCTTTTCATGGCGGCATAGCAATCATTTCGTAGTATATCAAGTCTAGGCGCAGGAGCTACACTCTTGGATAGAGTCCATTTACCCTCTAAAGAAAGGAGAAAGAACTTAAGAACCGCTAATAACTCGTCGCATGCGATGCGCACCCTCTGCCTCAAACACAAGGTTGTGCAAAATGACCTCCACAACCCATAAAAATATCGAAATCCTTGAGGGTGTGGCAGTCATTTGTGCAGCCATGTGTTTGGGTGCAGGGGCCACGCGCTACACGCGACCAAATAACAATCTCTTTCCCGTAAAAAAAATTATATTCTTTTGTGAAAAACAAAAAAAAAACATTGCTTAGTGGCATAGCTAGGGGACACAATCCCATCCCCTTCAAAATAAAAAATCCCCCTTTGGTCGATATCCTTGGGGAACCTCTAATTAGGCTCACGTTGGTGGAGGCTATGCGACCCAATTAGCTCATCTTTAGGGAGGCGTGCACCCAGGGTGGTGCCAGGGGGCATCCAGCGGTTGAGCTATGACGCACGCACACATCTCAGCCCACGCCTAAGGATGTATGCTACATAATCCAACGGCTGGCAGCGCCCTGGACGTTCCCTGCTCCATGGAGACAATCCTGATCCAACAACAAGTTTCGTCCCATTTCTATTTTAGAAAAAAAAATAAAGATCTTTATATTATTGTAAGATAAAAATAAGGGTTAATTTCACGGATACCCCCTGTAAGTATACAATATATCATGGACATACCAAACTTTGGAAAAATATCACAGACTACCTTTATTTTATGTTTTTATTTTAACTTAGTCCACTGTGCAGTTAAGTTGCTGTTAAATCTTTTATAATGGCGAAATTACCCTTACCACATGGTGAACTTACCATAATACCCTTAAGGGTAAAACCCAAATTTTATGAACCCAAAATCAAATGGGACTGATGCTCCGGCGACATGTTCCGAGGAGATTTTCTAGGGTTTTGCGTCCCTCTCCTCCTCTTTGACTCTTTTCTTTTTCCAAACCAGTTTCCAGATCTGGTTTCTGTTCGTCATTTTCAAGTCTAAACGCACTCAAACTCGCCAACGGTCGATTCCCATCCCAATCTCCTCCGGCAGTGGCGGTCGGCGAGGTCTCCCACAGGTAAGTATAACCACAAACCCTTCACTCCTCCAACTTCCCTCACCTTCTCGGCTCTCACAACCAGAATCTATTACTCCCTAAACCCACTGCCGGATTTCCTCTACCTATCGTCTATCACTACCTGAACCCAAATCCATGTATTACCCTCACACGACTTCCCTCACCTTCCATGGACGTCAATGTTACCATTGTTTTGCAGAAACCAAAACAACTTTCTTTGCCATGCATTGAAACTCGTGATCTCCTCAACTCAAATCTCAAATCTCAAATCTGAAAATAAAAAACAAATTAATGAAAGAATGAATAAAAACGAACAGAACCCCAGCTTTCAATCGTTCCATCTCCTTAGCAGAAGAGGAAAGGCGCAAAAAGTAAGAAAAAAAAAACAAGGAAAAGAAATTTTCAAATCCATGATCTGCAACTCTCCAACTAATGAGTTTCATATCATCATCTCTACCCAAAAAAAAAAATTATATAGCAAGTAATTTCTCCTAAACGAAATCATAGAAACAAAGTTGTAGAAAACCTAAATTCTACGAGCACAGAATTAAAAATGAGCGATTCTTATCTCCTCTATTTAAGTAATGGAATTAACTATAAAAGCACTTTCTTCTCATCCGACCCATAAAAATCGTTCAATCTCTAAAGAATCTCCACTTGGGCTTTGAGGAAGACGATGTAATCTGCAGTTTCTTCAAACTATCGATTAGCTTTTATCTCTCCGTTCCTGGTATCAAATTCTTCAGAGCTTCCAGTTTGGCGTACATACCTAAATCTACTTGCCTTTACTGGAGCTTGTCTTGGATATTCCACGCAAGCTTCTTCGATTGCTGCTCTGAACAGTTGCAGATATGGGAAGGCCTTCGTTCGACTGAGGAAGGACAAGTTTCAGTTGTTTTAAGGGCAAAATAGTCTTTTAATTCCTTAATTTTATTGAAATTACTAAGGGATAAAATGAACATTTTACTAAGGGGGTAAAATGGACATTTTAATTTTGCTTGCTAACTGTGCTTAACGTCAGGGAGAAGGTTGATATTTTGCCAAAGTTTGGTATGTCCGTGATATATTGTATACTTACAGGGGGTGCCTATGAAATTAACCCTAAAAATAATAATGTATTTTTTTGGGGGAGGGGGGAGGGAAGATAATGTGATCCTTATTTATTTTTTGGTAAGAATGTGCTTCTTATTTATTTATTTTGGTAGAAATGTGATCCTTATTCACTCCAAACTAAAAGTAGTGTGCATGGCCATTGTCACTTCAATCATAAATATAAAGTGGAACTTTATTTATAATGCCATTTTTTGTGGGGGAGAAAAAGTAAACCCAAAAGAATGCAAAAAATAATGAAAAATCGTAAAACAAAAAATAAAGAATTATACAATGAATATAATGATTTACCTGGTTTCATAAGATTGCTTAAGTCCACGATGAGATGAGATTTGCTTCACTATCAATGGGTAATAGGGTTAATGTTCATCCCCACACCTCTCTCATATTGATAATAGGGAAAGAACTTGCACGGCAAAAATTTAGTGAAATCCAATACATATAATTTTACAAAATGCCTATATAGTTTTAAAAAAGTTCTTCTGAGGTTGTCGCCTCCCGAACCCTCACATGGACCCGTCAATTTGTCACCACTCCAATAATGAAGATTAACACACAAGATGAGCCAATTTTTTATTTATTTATTTTTTTTTTTGAAAAGAAAAAAAAAACTTTAAACTCATGAATCAATGCCGCATTACTAATATTGTTTATTCAATAATACTAATTAACGGTTTAAACCACACATATCCAAGAAAAAAAGGGAAAATTACACTGCCACCCCTTAAGATTTGTATTAAATACAGAACGATCCCCTATGTTTATAAATTATACAACCGCACCCCTTGAGTAGACGGGGTTGAATAACACAATGTAAAATTCCAACTTTGCCCTCTACTAATGTCCTGTTAAAAATACTCAGTAGGAAATGCCAACTTTGCCCACCCTCTTTACAGTTGCCTTCTTCCCCAAAACTGAAGTTGCAGAAATCGCTAGACCTACAACTCCTCCGTATTCCCTTCTCCACCTGCCATTATCTATGTCTTCTCTCCATCATCTCAACTACTCATCTCTTCTCCCTCTATTTTCTCTCCCCAATCAATATTCTTGTCTACCTTTTTCTTTTCTTTTTTTGATATATCCTGAATCAAATGCAGGTAAAATACACTCCAGCTTGCAAGAGCAGGGAAACTCTCACATCAATATCATAGAATATAAGAGGTAATGACCATAATACCTCAGGTAAGTCCTTCTGTCAAGCCAAACTTCAAAAGAAACTTCTTTTGATTACCTTCCAACATTTCACACAAGCTGCAATCTATGTTCCTCTGTTCCAAAAGCCTCTGCCTGAACTCCAGTCTCTTTTTCAGACCATATCGAAAGAAATCTGGACAATCTACCACTTCGTCAATTCGTCTTCCCATCACTTCTACCAAGAACCTAATTCTCGGCTCTAAAGAATTCTTAATACTCTTAATTAAAATAGGGGGATAACCAGTAACCAAAACTGCTACTTGTCCATCTCCAAACCCACATCTCTTCAGAAAAGTGAGATTGGGTTTCAAAACAGAGTGAGGCTATTTCTGAACCATTGGCACAAGCTTTCCATTCAAGTCAAGGGTGAGGATCTTGGGGCACTTTGAAACAACAGAAGGAAGTTTCCTCTCTTAATCCCAATGCTTTTTGGTGCGGGTGAAAACCTTCGATGCTCGGTTTGCCCACAGATGAGCTTGCAAAAACCAAGCAATGAGCACAAGAGAGCCGGTGTGGCTCCGGCCAAGGACTCTCCGACGCTTAAGTCAGGTCTCCAATGCAACAGCGTAACTGCGTAGTGAAAGCAAGATCAGGAATGGTGCTCCATACCTGGGTATTTATAGAGTGAGGATGAGATGAGGCGGTTGGGAGAGTCCTAGTATTGTAGAAGTCATTCTTTTGGAAGGCACTCTCGCGTAGAGCGGAGTGAAGAGCTATTTTCGGGGTCGGGCTCTTATTAAGGTAAGAATCCATGTAAAGTGTGATTTCGTATTGCGTTGGGATCGTGGCTCGATCCTTATCCCGTGATTCTCGGGATGTGCTGACGTGGCCCTGCGATCCCCGGTGGGGCGCTATGGTAGCTTCTGTGCAGGAGGGCTCGGCCTCAGAGGTCGGCCTGGTAGGTCGATCTTGGCAGTCACCTCGGCCTGTTAGGTCGGTCTCGGCAGTCAGCTCGGCCTAGGCTGTCCTGTGTATGCTCGGTCAGGAGTTTATGGTTGACTTGTGTGAGCTCGGCTCGGAGCTCGGCCTCAGCCCCGGCTGACTTGTGTGAGCTCGGCTCTGTCAGGTGACCTATCGGAGACTGGGTCAGCCCGGTTTCCTGCTCAGCTCAGTTCGGTTCTTGGACTGACCTCAGGTCGGCCACGTGGCAGTTTCTAATTGGTGAGGTGATTTTATGCCCTATCACGGCTTCAGTGCTCGGCCTCAGCCTTGGTTTCAATGCTCGACCTCGGCCTCGGCTTCAATGCTCGACCTCAGCCTCGGCTTCAGTGCTCGGCCTCAGCTTCAGTGCTCGGCCTCGACTTCAGTGCTCGGTTTGGAGTCCCTTGGCTTGGTCGGCTCGGTCCTCGGATTCAGTCCCAGTACGTTTACGTGACAGTTTTTGGTTGGTTGGGGGATTCTATGACGCATCACTTTTCAAGTAAGCCCAGTTTTCGGAGGCTCTATCTCTCTCCATGCCCTCTAAGCGATTGCATCTTTTGAACATTTCATGGATGTCTACTTACTCCCCAAAATTGTGGAAGAAAGATGTTATCGCAGCATCTTCAGCCGTATCAAACGTACCAAGCCAAACTCTTGCTCCATTCTTCGCCGGATCTCTGATGTCTACCGCAAATTTCCCCCACGGACGTTGTCGTACACCTCTATAATGCTTCCCCTTCGATGGAGCCGCAGCTGGAGCTGTCGTCACTGAAGTTGAATCCTCCGGCGATGCAGAAGTCACAGTCATCGTCGTCTCTATTGGCTCTGGTTTAACGTCAACCGTCGTTAAATCACTGATCGGGCTACTGATGCTACTGTTGCTACTATTTGATGACTCTTCAGAGAGTGACCGAATCCATCCAACACAGACGGCGTCATGGAGGACTCCGTAGACCATCATATATTCCAAGTCATCGACCTTTAATGGCAGATCTCCCCAGTTACTGTTAAGCAAGGGAAGAGATTACCAAAACTTAAACTCCTACAATACATCGGAGTTCCTCGCTGGTTGATTCTTCAAGCAACTCGCCGATGACTCCGATTCGTCTAGTATATGCCTTCAAATCGATTCAAGAAGAGCGAAATCAGATCCTTCATAATTAAGCCCTAACAGAGGAAGGGGGTGGGAAAGGGGTGTGAAGTTAGGGATGCCCTATGGGCAAAATGGTAAGCTCACACCCCATCAGGGGTATATTAATCATTTTAAGGCGTCAATTACCAACACCGTAACACTTAACGGGAATGCTATAATGGAGTGGGGCTGATTGTAACAACCAACCTAAACTCAGGGGTTGTTGCTGTATAATTTAGAAACACAGGGGATCGCTCTGTATTTAGTACAAACTTCATGGGGTGATAGTGTAATTTCCCAAAAAAAACCACTGTAATAATTCGATCTTTAAACAAGACAATAATAAAAAAAAAAAAACATTTCAAAATGAAAAGGAGCAAAGTTTTATAGGGTTTTAAAAACGAATTGGATACCTACAGGGTATTAGTAGCTCTTTCCAGTTGTTGTTCCCCTCCCAAGGATAGGTTCTCACACATTACTCACCCATCTAATACTGAAAACACCACTTCCTGTCTGACTTGCATGTGTTCAATGAAATGAGAGTGTGCAAAATGTTAAATTATTTCAAGAGAAAGGAAATGAAACCTTATGGCTTTGAAAATAGATACATCAAAATGGTTAAGTTAGAATACAATGGGCCTCTACCAAAAATGGAAAAAGATCGAAAACAATGGACCTCATTGAAATATTTTGAAGTCTATCTGAATGAAAATTGTTATACAATTGTTTTAAGCTGCCTTTAATGCCCCCAAAATGCATAGAGCAAAAACAGTTGAGCGTGAGAGGACATCCGAATCGAATATAATCTCAAGCTCAGAACAGCATAATTGAAAGTTTTACTTTAGAGAAATGGTGGGGTGAGACTTGAGAGAGTTACACCGGAGAATAAAAAAGGTTGAGAGGAGATTCTCTATTTTTCTTTTTCATTTTTTTTTGGGTGGGGTGTGGTAGGGGGGAGGATTTGGGAGTCGAAGGGTCAGATTCTTTGGGAGTGGCATTTTTGGTAATTTAAATAATATGAGAGGAGACTTTGGTACTTTTGTTGGCTAGGAAGAGTCTCATTGAACATAATGGCAATATTAATGAAAACTCTCTTGTAAATCTCTCCCTCTTTTAATATATTGTCTTTTCTCATAAAAGAAAAAAATTAGGTTTTAATTCGATTTACTAGTCTAATTCACGTGAAAAAAAAAACAAAACTTAGTCAAAACTAAAGTGAATAATTATCACCTCCAATTTGTTGCCCGTTTCAATTTTCTCGAATTCCTCACATAGGAGCAAAAATGACCATCCTACCCCATCTTGGGCAATGTGTTTGGATAGGGGTAGGGTGGTCATTTCCACTCTTATATGAGGAATTGGAGGAATTAGAGCGGGTAGCGAATTGGAAGGGATAATGATTCGCTTTAATGGATCCAGCTCCTAAAAAATGACCATCCTACCCCATCTTGGGCAATGTGTTTGGATAGGGGTAGGGTGGTCATTTCCACTCTTACATGAGGAATTGGAGGAATTAGAGCGGGTAGGGAATTGGAAGGGATAATGATTCGCTTTAATGGATCCAGCTCCTCTCCAACGACCTGACCTCCCTCCAAAAGTCCAATCAGACACAAGCAGGAGTGGACCTCACTCGAGCAGAGGTGGGGTAGTCTTTTCACCCCTACTTGCGATTGGTTGGAGGGAAGGAGGTCATGCAATATGCGAGTTTTGTAGTTAGATTGGCGAAACTGTTCTCCATGTAATTGTGTTGGAGCTTTTTTGTAACTACAAAATTGTATCATTAGCCGATAACAAATCCCTACAAGGATACATGCAACTCATCTTCCCCAAATCGTTTTTTGTCAGTTCACCCTTTGATTTTAATACTGTTAGATCTAAATTAACGGAATGGGAGCATGTGTTAACTTTTAAGAACCTCAAGGCGGTACACAGAATTTCCCAAAACTGAGAGATGATTTTATAATTATGCGATACCTCAGGGGAAGTATGTGAAAATTTTCCTAAAAAAAAAAACAAAAACTGAGTTTCTAGATAGAACAGCCAATTGTTTGTCTGATATCTCATTTGAATGCAGGGGTACATAATACGGTTAATTTTACACGCAGGGGTATGGGTTCACTGTTTGATGAGTAACAATCCAGGCGTTTAATTGACCATACCTGATTATCCAGGCTATATAGAGGTCTCAGAATGAAGAGGCTCTTGAGCAACCAAGGTAATACTAGATGTACTAGTTGGAGTGATTGTAATATTATCCGTATAATTTTCAAGCAGCAACTCTTATCCGTTGGTGGTCATTTATTATGCTGAAATTCTAATTAATTGTTTATGTACTATTCTGAAACCACAATCCATTGTTTTTTAGACTCAACCTAGGCAGCATCTTGACACCCATGGTCATATTATATACCTGATATGAAGTGCCATATGAAAATCAACACATTTTCTCTATTGGATTACGGATGAGATTAGAGACGGGGCAAACGATGCTATAGCTTCGGATAGAGCAAAGCTTAAAATAGCATAACCAAAGATCATTTAACCAATGATAGATTTCGTGTCACAATGGCTCAACCAGTACCTAATGGCGAAAACTAAAAATATCCACAGTTTCTCGGTAGAACTCTTAGTTAGTAAGTTCTGGATTATACTCGTATCCAAATGTTTTATTAACAAAAAAACATATTTTACCATATTCAATCATAAATATAGTAAAAAATGCATTTTTTATTTAAGTCTGTGTTATACATGTATAATAACAAATTATACGGATAAAATATTTTTTTATTTTAATGTAATAAAAAAAAAAGAGACTGATGTTCTTGTACCGCAACGCAGCCTGTGCCCAGACACATGGGCCTGCCATTATGCCATTATGGGGGTAGGGTGATCATTTCGCCCACCCCCATGTGTCTGGGCGCAGCCAGATTCTTCCGTTCCTATTCTAATCGAACAATCGAACCCTAGCCGACCCCGACGGTGTGATAATCCCTGCCACTTCCTAGTCTCCGTCTCCGTCTCCGTTCACAGTGGCCTGCGAGATACCCCTGCCCCTTCCTATTCTGTACTCTGTAGCTTCCGTAGTGGATGCAAGCCGTATTCCTCACTCCTCAGCTATCAGTGTGCGATGAAGGATAAGGTGGGTGATGTTTTGGTGACATATTTTCAAGTGGTTTATTTCACTCTTTGATTTAATTTCATTATTCAACTAATCAACTCTATCTTTTGCAGTGATGCGATCCGTATTCCTCTGTTCCTCTTCTTCTTCTTCGTCTCCGGTAGCCGACGCCCGACGATGAGATACCCCCTGTTCCAGTCATCTTCTTCATTCCGATTCCCATGCCCCTTCCTATTCAGTGAGTCTTTTTTTCTCTGTTTGCTGTAGTTATTTAATTTCTTAATATGAAATTTGAATTATTTATTGTAATAATTTATGAAAAAGCTTCATCTTTTGATTCTGGAATACATCTTCCAATATATTTCAGAATCAAATAAAGTATTAAGCAAGATCATTTTTCAAGCTTCCATTCTTGCACCCAACTTGATGATGTACCTCGACCTCCTCAGCACTATTACCATGAAGATGACTGCCATTCTGTAAAATAAGAGAGGGATAAAGCAAAGCTTAGCAATAGAAAACATGTTTTCACTTTTAAGTGAATACATCCATAGTTGACCATCCTGACAAATCTGAACACATGCACTTTGTTGAATACATCCATAGCTACATCCATTTGCTGTTATTTCTTGAAAACCAGAAATAGATTTGCAATTGAACATGTTAAATGGATCACCAGGAGTGTGTTTATTTTAGTTGTGAGGTTTCTTTTTTATAAAATCATTGTCTATATGCTATTATTTTGTCTATTAGGTGGTGAATGTCTATTACATAGTGAATATATGCCCGTATTTTTGCTTATAGAGCGGCCGTATTAAACACGTACCGTATCATTGCCATACACGTTTCATTATGCTGGATTATTAAAAAGTATTATTGCTGTCTGCTCCGTTTAATTGCCGTACGTATCCGTACCCGTTTGATTGCCGTTCCCGAACTTACTAACTAAGGTAGAACCCCATTTTGCCCAAGTTGTTGCGGAACCAGAAAAAGAAGTGGTTTTTTGCACAGCATTTTCCAAACTAATTGATTTTACATGATTCTGAACCTGGTGCAATAACATTCAGAGTTTGTATTTTATCATCAAGACCCTGCAAAGCTTTGAATCCAAGTACACTTCCTCCTGGATCCTACCCAATATGTTGTTGCTCATATTGATTTCTTTAGTGATGAATACTACTGAAAACAAAAAGAAAGAAGTAAAGTAATGCTATAGGAGTCCCAGTGGTACGACTTGTGATTATTATCCCTTAAGTTGTGATTACCTGGCTGTCAATTTTTCACCCTCTCTATTGCCCTTTGCCACATCAAAGCACTTCCTACAAGAAAGATGTATGAATATTATATAAGCTCTCCGTATGAACTTGGTTCTTTTTGTTTCTTTCTTCTGAACAATTTTTCTTGATCCCACTGTTATTTTATTCATTTAGTTCATCTCATCATCTGTATTTGTTTAACCAATCCAAAATTACAAATGACATCCTACCTGACTTTGAATAACACTTGTTAGATTTAGAAAGAGTGGCAAGGATTCTTTAATGATTTAAACTAATCCTTTTTCCACCAAGCTGTTAATATTATTGTGGATGAAGTTGTTGGTATTACAAACTATGCATGATTTTGTTGGAATTTGGTGTGCCTAATAATGAAATATCATTGTTAGCCATCCTTACGAGTTGTTGATGGTGAATTAAAAAATGTTTTAAGATATGGCAAATCTAGATGCATGAACATCATACTAATACATGCCCTTGCTCACATGGACATGCATTGCACCTCCTACCACACTAGTTTTTGTTAAGATGCTAAATCCAATTCCATCAAAGAACTGCATCTGATACAATTTTAGTTTTGAAACGAGTATCAAAAGTATGTCTGATAAGGAACTTATAACAATCTATTACCTCCCATTTCATCAATCATTTCAATTTTGGATTTGCCTACTTAGAACTGGGCCAACTATTCACAGTCTTACCTTTGACAACAACCTTATGATTAACTAGTGGTCCCATGCGAGAGCAAGGGCGTAATTAACCATAAGACCTATTAAAAATTAAATAAAAGATGTGATGTTTCTCTTGAAACATATATACTTTTAGTCAATGACTAAACCCATTTACAAATTGTTAATAGCATAGATAAGTTTACATGGAGCAGCATAATTGTGTATTGCCTTCTCAAGATATCCTTACATTAGCTTAGTATAGTTTAAGTTTAGGGGCTTTTAGATATATGATCATGACTGAGCAGCAAAAAAAAAAAAAAATTTCAAAAAAAGAAAATGTTTGTTAGAACTAGTAGAATTGTTGTCCAGATCGTGTTTTACTTTCTACTTTTAAAATTTTTGCGTGCTAGCTGATATTTTTATTTTGTACTTCAGGAATAAACTTTCTTTCTGATTCAGTGTACCTCAATAGATACATTACAAAAAGAAAGTTATCATCCTCTTATGGTGGATCTTCCACTAGCTTGTATGGAAGGGATGGTACCGTCTCATCTGGTGTTGTTAATGAAAACCTGGGAGAAGAAGAGGGCTCAAAATCACGAGTAGATGCAGTTTGCGGCATTCTGATGAGTGGTCCTTGGGGATCGACACTGGAAGATGCTCTATCTAAGCTGGATGCAAGCCCTCATCCTGAATGTGTTATCAGAGTCCTGAAGAGATTGAATGATGCAAATTTAGCAATAAACTTTTTTCGATGGGCAGAGAGAAAAACCAACCAAGTACACAATTTAGATGCATACAGTTCTCTTCTCATGATAATGGTCAGAAACAAAAAGTTTGATGAATTAGGACAGATTCTTCAGGAAATGAGTCTTGCTGGATGTGAACCATCAAATAACACATATGTGGAATTAGTTACAACTTGTGTCAAGTCTCGGATGCTGGTGGAAGCTTTCAATCTCATTCATACTATGCGGAAGTTCAAATTCCGTCCTGCATTTTCAGCATACACAACTTTGATTGGTGCTCTTGCAGAGGGTCACAAACCTGATCTTGCACTTGCCCTATTTCATCAGATGCAAGAGTTAGGCTATGAAGTGAATGTGCATCTGTTTACTACTCTTGTTCGCGTATTTGCTAGGGAAGGCCGAGTCGACATGGCTCTCACCTTATTGGATGAGATGAAGAGTAACTCTTTTGATGCAGATATTGTTCTCTACAATGTCTGCATAGATTGCTTTGGAAAAGTTGGTAAGTTGGATATGGCCTGGAAATTCTTCCATGAGATGAAAGCTCAAGGCCTTGTGCCAGATGATGTAACTTATACTAGCATGATAGGGGTTCTTTGCAAAGCGAATAGACTGGGTGAAGCTGAAGAGCTATTTGAGAAGATGGAACTTAATAGGAATGTTCCGTGTGCATATGCTTATAATACAATGATCATGGGCTATGGTTCTGCTGGAAAGTTTGTTGAAGCTTACAGATTACTTGAACGGCAAAAAGAGAAAGGTTGCATTCCTAGTGTGGTTGCATATAATTCCATCCTTACTTGCCTTGGGAAGAAGGGGAGAGAGGATGAGGCTTCTAGAATGTTTGAGGAGATGAAGAGAGATGCAGTGCCAAATCTTTCGACTTATAACATTCTCATAGACATGCTTTGTAAGGAAGGAAAACTTGAGGGTGCTTTTAAGATTCGTGATGCGATGGAAGAAGCTGGTTTGTATCCTAATGTGTTGACTGTGAATATAATGGTTGATCGGCTGTGCAAGGCTCAAAAGCTGGAAGAAGCTTGGAGTATCTTTGAAGGCATGCAACGAAAGGGCTGCACCCCGGATGCTGTTACATTCTGCTCCTTGATAGATGGTCTGGGCAAAAATGGCAGGGTGGATGATGCTTATCGGTTGTTCGAGAGGATGTTGGATGTCGGTGAGGTTCCAAATGTTGTTGTCTACACCTCCCTTATCAGAAACTTCTTTAAGTCTGGCAGGAAGGAAGATGGACACAAGATCTACAAAGAAATGGTCAGTAGAGGTTGTTATCCTGATCTAACCCTTCTTAATACATACATGGATTGTGTTTTCAAGGCTGGTGAAACTGAAAAGGGGCGGGCTTTGTTTGAGAAAATTAGGACCCGGGGGTTTATTCCTGATGCACGGAGCTATTCTATTCTCATTCATGGACTTGTAAAAGCTGGTCATGCACGAGAGACCTATGAATTGTTTTATGCAATGAAAGAACAAGGTTGTGTTTTTGATACTCGTGCTTACAATGTTATCATTGATGGATTCTGCAAGTCTGGTAAAGTCAACAAAGCATACCAGCTGCTGGAGGAAATGAAGGCAAAGGGTCATCCACCCACTGTTTTTACATATGGATCAGTCATCGATGGGCTTGCCAAAATTGATAGGCTTGATGAGGCATACATGCTCTTTGAAGAAGCAAAATCAAAAGGACTAGAGTTAAATGTTGTTGTATATAGCAGCCTTATTGATGGGTTTGGAAAGGTGGGCAGAATTGACGAAGCTTATCTGATCATGGAAGAGTTGATGCAAAAGGGCTTGACACCCAATGTGTACACGTGGAACTGCCTGCTCGATGCCTTGGTTAAAGCGGAAGAAATAAATGAAGCCCTTATCTGCTTTCAGTCAATGAAAGACTTGAAATGCAACCCTAACATCATCACTTATAGCATTCTCATAAATGGTCTTTGTCGGGTTCAGAATTTCAACAAGGCCTTCGTTTTTTGGCAAGAGATGCAGAAAAAAGGGTTAAACCCTAATTTGATCACCTACACGTCCATGATCTCAGGGCTTGCAAAGGCAGGTAACATAGCAGGGGCTAATGACTTGTTTGAGAGGTTTAGGGCTAGCGGAGGTGTACCAGACTCTGCTACTTACAATGTTTTAATAGAAGCACTAAGTAATGCTAGTAGGGCAGTTGATGCATTCACACTGTTTGAGGAAACTCGATTAAAAGGATTTAATATCTATGCCAAAACCTGCATTGTCTTGTTGGATGCATTACACAAGGCTGAATGTCTTGAAAAAGCAGCGATTGTTGGTGCTGTGTTGAAGGAGACAGCAAACTCCAAATATGCTACGAGACACTTATAAAATTGAGCATAGAAATATTGGACTTGTTGGAGGGTGATTAGTGTTTCTTTATTTGGTCAGCCAACATTAAGCATACATAAGAAGACTATTTCATCAACTTCTTGTTGATGTAGCCTTTTATGGGACAGAAAATGTGCTGTTTATACATTGGCCTCACCTCGTCCGTCTTCCTACGCCTGGGTTATTACTGCTCCCTGTGAAAATATTTGTTTTTTGATCTGAAGTTGTGTTGAGAGAGCACATAATAACTACATACCTATTACACCTCAAAGAATGGGAAATTTATGCTTAATTTTCATCTCTCCTCCCTTCTCCCACAGAATAGGGGCAACTTGGCAGGCATAAAAGAGGCCTCTGAGATCATTGGTGCTGCTTCGCTGTGATCTGATAATCTCATCCTTGCAGCTTTCTCCTGTGCTTGGTTACAAACCAAATCTAGTATTCGTTCTTGTTGCTTTAACCAATGCCTTGCCTGATTCGATTTGTTGGTAAGTCCTGGTAATTATTCTTCTATCTGTTCCTTTTCTCTAGGATTATTTGCTTGCTTTGTGTTTTCTTTAGGATTTAGATTTTTGTTTAATCTTGTTCTGAGGTAAGGGTTTTGTTGTTTTGTATGCAGCAAATCAATGTGTTTGCGCAGTTGGAGGAGCAAATCACATATACAATGAAATGTCTGAATTTTGACCTTATGAAGACCATCTACATGTCCAAAACAGATTCTTCCTTTCCCTATAACCATCTCTCTGCTAGGAAGTTTAGGTGAAAAGAATGGATTGTTGATTTTTTTTTGGTATGGCTTTCATTTCTTAATGTATTCCTGTAGGATCTCTGGCCTGGTTACTGGGGGTAAAGTTTTCAGTTTGTGTTACAAACTTGTAAATTTTGAACTCATAATTGAATTTCTCTGTGTAGGAAACATTTTAAATTATAATTAAGAATTTGTGTGAAGCTCTAATGATTTAGCACCCATTATCAGTTTAGCTGACAAAAACTGTTCAGTAAAAAATTTTACCTTCTTTCTCTTGTTCAGTTCGTTTATTTAACATGATGTATTGTCATGGCAAGATGCTAAAGAGACATGGGAGAAGATTGGGCTTGGACATAGCATAGTTATGGGGGATATTATATCCTAATCCTATACCTAGGGCTTGGACATAGCATCGTTATGGGGGATGATTATACCCTAGTCCTAGACCTAGGAGTAAAGGTAATGGAACCTGCAAGAATTACCAAGAAATAAGTTTCGGCTATGAGAATAATAGGTTACAGAACCGATACTTGTATGAAAGGTACAGATATGATCAGGAAACAGACTAGAGAACTCAGAGAATCCTCAGAACTGGATTTATGAAGCAACCGAAAGGTTCTAGAAACAAGAAATCAGAATCAAGGATCATTAGAAGAAAACAGATTACTCTAAAAACTACTGATCCAAACTCCCACAGAATTTCTGATCGATTTCTCTATGGGATCAGATCTGTCAACAGTTCAGCTGGCTATTTGGCTTGGAATCCTGCCCTGCATGGGTTGCATGGGGGAGGGTGGTAGTGGTAGACTCCAGTAAGATGATAGAATCCATAGCCTGCTCTCTTTCTAGTGCATCAGATGATGCACCAATGAAGCTGCATTGTCCAAATGCTGATTGAACTATAGCCCACCTTGCCCAGCATAAATTGTTGAGCAACAACCCCAAGCAGAAAGATTTAACAATGCCCGGGACCAAGGAAACATATTCAAGGCTTAGGAGTTGCAAAGGCCCGAGGTACAGTTGGTGCTGTCTTGGCAAAACATAGCAGGTGCCATCTGCCATGGTTGAGCAACCAGCCATTGCCAGCCTCACATCAAGGTCTTTTTAATTGTTCTGAACTTTGATATTACTCCAATGTAGAATGAACTTGCAAATAAAGACAAAGGGGACTATTGTTATGTATTGTTTCTTGTTTTTTACTGTTTCCTGTTGCTTGTGAAATTATAGTTGGTTCCTTTTTTTCTTTTTCACCTTTATATGTCATGTTTCTTATGTTTGCCTTTTTCTGAGAAGATGAATTTAGGTTCAGGAGCCTACCTGAGAGAGTATGCTTTCTCTTATTACTGAAGGGATGCAAATTTACTACTTTCAAGGTTCTCTTCTGCATCATGACACCTGGAGGGATGTTGAAGTTAAAGGCAGTAGACTGTAAACAACAAAGACCAGTTTAGAACATGTTGTTAACAGACGGACGGCCCTAAATTTTAGGTCTACATGAAAACTAGGGGAAAAATACTTGTGTTTTCCCTGAATCAGTGATTTGACGGCCCTAAATTTATACAAATTCTTGGTACCCTTTCTTAATTTTTTAAAAAAATTTTAAACATAATAATATAGTATACCATTTCTCCATCGAGATCTAAAAAAAATCAATCCTCTCTCCCTCTCCAGGATCTCCCCTCTCCCAACCTCTCTCTCCCTCTATCCCCACTCCCCGACCGAAGATCCCCCTCCCTTTACAATTAAATTAAAATCTTCTTTGATTTCTCTCGGGGCTTTGAAGTCTTCTTCTCCCTTCTTCCGTCTCCCTCTCTCATGGGTAAATCTCTCATCTTTCTCTCTCTTTTGCAATCACTCTCATCTCTCACCTCGTTCCCTCTCCCCCTCCCTCTACCCCGCTTCTCTCTCTCACCATCTCCTTAAATTTCCCTTTCTATCGTCCCTCTTTGAGTTAGGATTTATAGATTGCTTTTTGCTCTCTCTAATCTATTTGATTCTTACCCATTGCAGATTTTAGTTGGGATTTTCTAACGCAGGAAATATGCATGTGCCGGAGATATCTATGCCAGAGGATCGCAAGACATGAAGTGTGTTGGGATGCAGTACATGGAAGCCATACGCCGATTGAAGAACTCTGGTTTCCAGCCGGTTAGGACTATTTACGTTTCGTTCGTTACAAACGAGGAAATAGGCGGCCATGACGGGGCTTAGAAATTAGCTGAGTCGGAAGAATTCCAGAAAATGAATGTTGGTATCCTCCTTGATGAAGGCAAGATCAGTTTTATTTGAACTCCGAAGTAGGTTAATTTTCAGAATGGTGGTTCAATTAAATGGTTTGGAACTCTGACAGGGCTGGCATCTACGAATGAAAATTACAGTGTTTTCTTTGCGGAGAGGAGCGAGCCTGTGGTGGCTTGTGATTAACGTTACTGGTTCCCCTGGTCATGGGTCAAAACTTTACGATAATAGTGCAATGGAGAACCTAATGAAGAGCATCGAGAATGTGAGGAGGTTCCGGGCTGCCCAATTTGACATGGTGAAGGCGGGTTTGAAGGAAGCAGGCGTGGTCATATCAGTGAATATGGCCTTTTTGAAGGTTGGCACCCCATCTCCAACTGTAAGCCGTTGAATTAATTATTACTTCGCTTGGTGTAATAGTTCCATGACCATTGTTTAGGGTCTTATTCAATTGGGCCTTTTATAATGCACAACTGCATTAATAAAGATGTTTAGGATAACAGGTTTGTGAAACCGACCAACTAGATCAGTATTAGGAACATGACAAATTTCCACATATTAATCTTGAACGAACATATTGATCCCAATCAAGAGCTCATTAGAAGTTTCAAACTCAACTTGAAATGGTTTGAAATATCATCTAATGGATATTGGCATAAGTTCATAGTGCATAGAATTCAAATTCGATTTACCTACATGCGAATTTAATTAAATTGGAACACATGCTATCCTATTTAATTCGATGAAACTTCAAATCCAATTCCGTCGTGTTATTCAACAACTGGTTACTGCATTATCTAAGAAATTATGTTGTATTGTACAATTTGTTTCGTATTTTCATATTACATATTCTTTCTAACTTATTAGAGAAGCTGAAATTTTATCTGGAATACTTTTTTATATTTCTTCTACATTGAAGAATTCACTAACTTTAAAATCCACATTGTCAATCAAAACCTTAGAACTTAGAGAGTCCATACAAAGATTGAATGCGTACTTGCAAATAAATATGAATATGACCATCTTAGATCTTTCCATAAATGAACTTAAATTAGAATCTGTAAAAGGATTTCTGAACCCTTCACATTTGCAGTTTCTACATATAGTTAGTACAACGTGGCACTTGTTAATGATAAAAAAAAATCCTTCCCTTATGTTTTCCTTCCTTCTACTATAATTTGAAAACATCTTTCATTGAATTCTATGGTTCTTTGGTGAGATTTGATTGGTTTTTAGTATGAGTTTTGTTGTCTATGTAGTTATCTCGACTGGAGTTTTTCAGGTCTGGGAGTGGGAGAAATAAGGTGGAGGAATGATAGGGATATTAGAGAAAGTCAAACAAAAATACAAATAATCGTACAAAGCCTGGGAAAGTAAGGGGTTTTCTTTCGACCCAATTGGAGACTGGAAACTGGAGTAACAGTGCTCAACGACCCTATTGTTACTCCCTTTCGAAATAGGCTAAAGAATGACCGTGGGTAATATCCAGAGTGCATATTTGAGGTGGTGTACCACTCCCTTCCCTTTTTCTTTGTTCTTTATTAGTTCAAAAACATTTGCCCTTTCAAGAAAGGTAAGATTAGTAATTTGGATTATGTATTAATATCCAAAATAGAATCTGGACACACCTGGATCTGTTTGGAAATTAATTTGTTCATAATTATTCCCTAGATTCAATTTAAGAAGAAAAATGATTATTTGTGCCCTATATCTTCTCAGAAACAATATTTTCATAGTATTTTAACCATAGCTATCTGTCAACACCTTATCATTACTGATCAAACTCAGCAGATGATTTAGGAATTTCTTTCTTTTTTTTTTATAGCTTTTGTTTGGCCCCTTGTAATTGTTCCACCCAAATTTAGGTGGCAAAAACCTTGTAAAACAGGGAAGCATAGAACAAGGAGATAATTTTGTATATAAGCAATATAAGGATGGGGGAAAAGTAGTAATTTCATTGAGGATGAAACCTCAACTTACAGCTGTATATTTGGTCACTGCCTTGTCAATTCAAATTAACTAGACAATGAGTCAGCAATCATGTCCAGGGGGCATACCAAACTATAAATTTTTTCTCCCCCTCCCCTCAGGGCATTAAGTAGGTCAAATGCACATGCTTTAAGGAATTGTGGACTTCTTTTTTCTTGGAAACTATTTCCTCGTGGCCCAACATGTAACCCCCACCACTTCCATTGTGTAGCAGTGTAGCCCCTATTTTATCAAGGGTTCAGGACCCCCCATTACCCCAAAGTTAGCAAAAAGCACTCCGTAAAACCACCAACAGATTCTTACACCTCCTCTCCCCATTTTAATTTCAGATTTTGGTATGCCTTTCTGATATGACTTCCGTATTCCTTCTGTCAGGGGTTCGTTATGAATCTGCAGCCATTTGATGCTGAAGCAGGTTTTGACATTTGAATCCCACCAACTGCTGATGAGAAATTGTTGGAGAAACAGATTGAAGAGGAATGGGCGCCTTCTTCACGCAACATGACATTTGAGGTATGGAAGAACTTGGAAGATTTTCCTATAATTCGGGAACAAAGCTAGAAATGTGGGAAGGAAGCATTTAATTTATTAATTCCATTGCCATTAAACCGGCATTGGAGCTGTTGCCAATATTTTATGTGAACAAAATCAGTAGAAAAGAAGAGAGTAAAAGAAAATTACTACCACAACTGCCACTATATTAGTTGTCCTCGTCTTTTTCTTCTAATTTACTACTCTGATCACTGCTAATATTTTTATTGTTATCCTTCATCTCTGTGTGTATGAATGTTTTGTCATAACTGTCAAATATCCGTAGTGAAAGCAGATGCATCAGAATTGTTAAGTTTTTGTTTTGGAATTTATTTTTTCAATTCTAACCACGTTTGCTTGGGACAGTTTAAAGGCAAGGTTTCCACTCTAGATGAGTTTGGGAAGCCAGTCCTCACCGCTACAGATGGCTCTAATCCATGGTGGGCACTTTTTGAAGGGGCAGTAAAGAAAGCTAATGGCAAATTTGGCAAACCAGAAGTTTTTCCAGCCTCAACAGATTCTCGATACTTCAGGCAACGAGGATTGCCAGCAGTTGGCTTCTCTCCCATCACAAACACTCCTATTCTGCTCCATGACCATAATGAAGTTTTTATATCGACAGCTGACAGTTTCCTTGTCTAACATTTAGGCCATGTTTGGCCACTGCGCCAGGGGGGGAGGCTCATGTTGGCGCATAACCAGCTTCTTTCGACACCTATGAGTCATGCTTGGCAGAAGCAGTCTGATGTAGACCCTAGCCTCCTCGAATTGAAGAAGCCACCTTAAGCCTAGGGTTTTAGTAGGAGCCTTAGTTTAGTTATTTCAGTTCTATACTTAGTTTTTATTTTGTGTTTTTAATTGAACCGATCTAAATTGGTTGCATCCAATTGGTTCAATTGGTCTAATTTAAGTAAAGTGCTCCTATTGGCTAATAGGTTCTTATATCCTATTGGCTAGTAGGGAATCTTCTTTTATTTAAGTTGTTTTAAGTCATTAGGCGTAGATGAGTCTTTTCCTTTTAAGTTTAAGTTGTTTTAATCTAACTACTCCCATCCACGATTGAGGAAGGAGAGTTTGAATTGTAATCTGTTTTGGCCCTTAGGCCCTTATTAATAAGAGAATCGTGGGAGAGGCTCCCCACAGTTTATTTTGAAAAAATACAATTTCGTTGCTGCTTTGCTGCTTTTTGCTGCTGCTGCCATTGCTCCCTTGTGTGAGTGTTGCCTTGTGGATCTCAAGGTGAAGGGTGGGTGGACTCTCATGACTCTCTGTGTCTGTCCAGTACCAGGAGGTTCTTCTTCTTCTACAATCGAGCTTCTTCAAGCTGCTGCTGCTACTGCCTCTGAAGGAGATCAAACCAGTAAGTAATCTTAGTTTCCTACATATATCCTTTCCCTCTTCATCCTCTAACCTAATCCACACCCGCTTCCATCCCTCAAACCCTAATTTCCATTAAACCTGCAACTCATACCTTAACTAGGACTCCTTCATAATTTCAGATCTGTCCATCAATTCCAAACCAAATTTCTAGCCTATATCCCCCACACCTCTCCCCACACTCGATCCAAAATCCAGCTCATAACTCCCACTCTATCCCCTCCATTCCTCCACTCCGTTAAACCCAAAACCTGCAACTCAATTCTGTCCAGAATTGCAGAATTTTAAAACCTTCCCAAACCCTATTATTTATGTCATAAAGGCACCCTAGACCTGCACATTAAAATCCCATAAACCCCATTGTCATTGTCCAACCCTAACCCTAGTTTTTGCCCTAAATTAGTAAACCATAACCCAGTTTGTTCTTAGGATGCACTTCCTGGAATGCATGCTACAAATGCATCTCAAGTCATGATGACTGAGGAATCAGCCTGGCTGCAAGTCAGGAGGCCATTAGGCTGGAATATGCCTTGGCCAGATCAAACCTGAAATTGAATTGGGTTGGATATAACCTTGAAGATCTTTTCCCTAAGCAGTTTTCATGGCCACTGTTAAAGTAGAAGAGCAAGTCCCAATCTTCTTTCACTTGCATGTTTTACTTTGCATCCTTTATTTTTTTATTTAAAAACATTCAAACTTCCTAATTGGTACGAAGACTTTTTCTATTGCAATACATTCCGGCCTACTTCATTTTCTTTTTCTTAGGACATTCATACTCTTACATTGATCACAAAGACAGAGACTAGAGTTGCATGCTATTTGTCTTATTGCTTTCTTGGTTACTTTGTTTTTTTAATTTATTTATTTGGTTATCCTAGCTAAGTAATATATGATAACCAATTATTGTTGTCCATAACTACTTTTTGTACAGCGTTGCACTTTCTAAATCAAATGGAGTACCTGAAAGGAATTGAAATATGAGTCAATCATTGAAGCATACACATCTTACAGTGAGCACACAAGGAATGCTGCTTCCATGGACGAGTTGTAAAAGAGCAAACATGGCCCATGTCCTGTATTAACTGCACATGCTTTAGCTTCATTGTAGTGTAGCAGGGATAAGGGATGTTCCCCACTTGGTAATTATAACAGAGAGAGATGCATAAATGGAGGTCACAAGCTCTTATGCCAGAAAATAAGATGTATTCAGCTGGTTGAACATTGTTTTGATCCAGGTATTACCATCACTTGAGGGTCTGTTCTGATGGCCAATGAAGCACTTTGTAATTTAATCCTTGATAACATTGCCAACAATTGCACTGGTAGGTGCCATCTCATTAATCTTGAAAGCTTCACTGGGGGTGCCCATGGGTTTGGCCTCCCGGGTCCAAAAGCCTGAAATTTTATCCTTTTAAGCGGTTTTAGACATCAACTTAAGCTGATTCTTGTGGACAATCAATCAATGAAGATGAATCTCAGGAACTTTATTAAGAAGAGATGGGAGAGGGCAGGAGCCCAATGTCTCAGAATGCCAATAGAATAACGAATTAACAGCAAAACAAAGAGAAAAACCAGAACTGGGCGCGAATTTATTTCCCTTTGGTTGATTGATATGCTTTTGTGGCTTGAATATTATTATCATAAAACATGTGCCCAACAGAAAGGAAGTCATGGACCTCTGCATCTTCCCCCAATTTGTGATTTGGGGATATTGCAGCTGATGGGTAACCTGGGGTTGTAGGAAGACAGACAAATAGAGAAGAAAGGATCAAAATCTAAAGATCACAGATTGGAAAAGAAGGATCTGCTTATGGCAGGTACTACCCACCCAGGTTTAAAAATCTGGAATTGGAATGGGATCAGCTTCTATCAATTCCAATTCAAATCAACCTTAGAATCGGTTGGAATTTGATAGAAGAACACAAGTTTTCACAGATCTGTGAATTATTTAAGTTTTTTATTTAAAAGACTTGTAGATCGAGGTAAGTTTTAATGGCCAAATCCAACAAGTTTTGCCGCCAAGAGAGAAGAAAATTTAATGGCACCTCTTATCAAATTATGGATCTGAGTCCACATCTCTCTCTCTCTCTCTCTCTCTCTAACCATGTTGAATTTGCAACCAGATGGATATCAGGAACAAGAGTTGGATGATTTTTTCCTTGTTTTTGTTTTAAAAAAAAAAAAAAAAAACCCTAAACCATCAATGAACTCAAACCGCTAAAAGGGATTATCTTAGGTAAATCAGCATTGTTTTTTTCCTCATTTATAAAATTTGCAGAGTCATGCATGCTTGGTCTGACTTATTTGGGTTGTTTGAATCTATCCAGCCGTCCTTTTCTGTTTAAAAGCTTAACTGAACTTGTTGAAATTTGAACTGGAGTGGAGTTGATCAAATGACTTAGCTAGATTAAATTAGGGTTGATTAATATATATATTAAATAGACCCATATTGCAAAGGTAAAATTATACCACACTTGTAGGAAAAGAAAATATGATTTGTTAGAGGAAGTTTTATTCAAGAATTACGAGATCTTGTCCATTTTTGAATGACCACATTTGAGTTTCTATTTCATACATGAAAATCTCTTACTATGTTTACAAATTAATTCCTTAACTCCCTTTCTCCATAAGTGACACTCTAATATCTCTTGTCTACACTCACATATGGTCATACGTGCATTTGCACATGCATATTTACTAGTGTCAAACTCAATGTGTAATAAAAATAGGTGATTACCTTACCAGGTGCGTCTGTTTGTAACCTAACTTTTCTACCCCCACTGTAATTCATCATTACTTTTTAAATAGGGGCAAATGAAGTAATTTCACAAAGTGATTGCTCAGTCCCAGCAGCCCGGTGCTTTGTCTTCTTCTTGCTCGGAGTAGAAACCGTTCGCAAATGCTTCGCTTCTTCATCAGCATCTGAATTATGTGAAGTTCTACTAATTCAGCGCGACTCACCCACTCTGAGCGGCTACCTGACTCTCTTTGGCCTCTCCATTTTTGGTCTTGAGCGGCGCCACCTCATCAATGGTGCTGCTGTCACTGAGAGCTCCTCCCTTGTTCCAAGTTTATCTGCAGTCAAGAATTTCCTTCAGAGACTCGTTCCACACGTTGTGATAGCTCTGATTTCGGATATTGTTTCAATACAAAAGGTTTTTCCTCATCCCATCTCCTCGTGACATCAACTGGAGTCTCATTTCGAATGGCATTTCAATCTTGAACTTCCCTTATTTTCTTCTTTAGAAAATCCCAGCGAAAAACGTGATTTACCTCCAATCGGAAGCCTGGAATCAGGTGGGGGGAGCAAGATGCGGTGGACAGTGAGGAGGGAGATGCCATAGGCCGGGCAGAGAGTTTGATCATGTGTAGCTTATGACATGTGACAATATTTCACCATATCTGTGACCCAACTGAGCTGCCATTTGGCAGCAATCATAGGTGTGCTGGAAAGGGAATCGCAAATCATAAGCAGGCTCGATGGAACTGTCTGAAGAAAGGAACTGGGAAGCATTACAAGCTTATTTCATTGCTTGTGAAATGGATGTTTTTTGCAAGTAATATTAAGATCTGTGGAAATGGAATGATTTTTCAGGTAATACTAAGAACACACCCCAAAACAGTGAATCTTCTTCTCATATATATATACATAAACATGGCCAAAGGATTATGCAGTCCAACCTCTGAGTTTAATAAAGGCCAAAAATTCAATAACATTAAAATTTCATGATCAGATCATGATCACAGTAAAAAATACATTAACAAATAACATGATCAAATTTTGATCACCATCTACAGATGAGTCATTTTTTCTTGTGCCACCCTACACTTTGTTTCTTTAATTACACTCAACTTTATGAGGATAATAACCCAAGCTTATAACTTTCTTGCCACCCAAAGCTTGTTCAAGATCCCATGACTTTGGCAGTGAAAACAAGCATAAGTCATGATTAACAGGAACTAGAAGACCACATAGCACAAACTCACATGAGGACTCCGTCGACATTATTGAGGGCTTTTCTTGCAATCTTGAACTTGGTAGAGAGAGTATTATCGGTATTCACCAAGTACTGCTTGATAAAGAATTCAATGTCATTTCTAAGAGATTCAAGTTCTGGGGTTAAAGCGATACGTGTGAAGACATTCCAAACCATAGCATCTGAGTACTCAAAAATAGCCCCAAAGAGCATCCGGAAATGCATTATTCTTTTCGGAGTTAGCTGATTGGGATTGCTTAGTTTGACAACCTTCAAAACTGAAAGGGAGAGGGAAAATGAAGAAAGCATCTCCGCAACAAATCTGGCAAGATTCATTGACCTGATTAGCTCTTTTGACTCAAGTTCTTTGAACTGATCCCATAGGCAATACTGCATAAGACAGGAAACAGGAGAGACAACGTAAGTCACAGTAAAGGTGCAGCTTTCTCAATGGATCACAATGATTCACAGTGACAACATAGCCAGTAACTTCTTTTTAAGTGTCCACTGGATATTGATACCCATCCCATTCAATGTCATACTCTTGGGAGTAGTCAATTGCTAGTGTTAGAACTGAAGAATGGATATATCCAGGTCTCGGTACAACTCCCAGAGATTTTACAGGTGAAGAATGCTGGACCAATGGAGGCCAACTATCATGCCCACTTGATTCTTTTGCTTAATTTTCAACCGCATATTCCTCTGTTTCAGTTAAACCATTATCAATCATTTATCAAAAGAACTTAGTTATATTACTCGATAGTTGCAGTTGACTTGTATATAAAAATATCCTAACATGAAATTAATAAATATATTTAGATGCCTGGCCAACACCTAGCAAGCTAAAACATCTCCAATTCACCTTAACCACGTATTTTGTCAATGGAAATATGATATAATAATTACCATCCTACAAATTCATGAGAGAGTAGTTATACCTGTAAAGTGAACTTGTGGTTCTTGTCATGGCTACACAATTTTGAGGCAAGAATGGTGTAATACTTGTTGAAAACCTTCTCTTGCAAACAGCACTCTATAATGACTCGCATGATCTCTCTATCCTGCACCCTTGATGCATTAGAAGATGGAAGCGGTGAAAAAACAAAATAAAAAGAAGGGTAAAAAAGAAGAAATACTCACCTGCTTCCCAGGCAAATCCAATCTTAGAAGCTTCTCAAAAGCATCTACATAGTCCTCAGCACTCATTATCACAGAGAAGATAGCCCTCCTGGCATCTGTATTCATCCTCTGTGCTGCGGCAAGCTGCATGAATTTTTGGGCTTCAAGGACCTCTCTATCAATAATGTTGGCAACCTCTTCAACATTATCTCTTGAGGAGGTCATCTCGCCAGACAACCACCATTGGCCTTTTTTGCAAGGATCAAGCAACTTGCTCCATTTGAGCCCACGAAGTAAAATATCTTCCACTTTTAACTGCACGTAAAGCCCACTATAGTTTAGTAGCACACCATGACAAACAGAAGACAGGATCCAGACTAATAAAATTGTACAGATCTGAATTCTGATACAAACTACAAAATTATTTTTAAAATCCTTCAGGAAAAGGACCCACACATCAACAAGTTCACTATGCCTTCTATAGAATCTAAAAAGTGCACCTGTTCTGAAGAACTTTCCTATTCTTTCCTCCATACATAAGAAAAGGTGACGCAAAATTCTGCCTATTTTTCCCAAAATATTCCAAATTTCCAAGTCAGTTGATCAACTAAAGATGAAAGGTCATATGGATTTGGACCATGTACGAGACTTCTCAGTCAATCCGGATCCAACTCATTTCTATACTTAGTGGATTCATATCTAACGCAAGATATAAGCATAATTGTCAAGGAGCCGCGGCCGCGCCTAGGCATCACTTAGGTGATCGCCTTGGTGTCCAGGCACATTGACAACTAGTGTCGCCTTGATTTCCTAGGCGGGCGTTCTGGTCGCCTTGCATCCAGGCCCTCTCCAACGCCTTGGTACTATGGATATAAGTAGTTTTGAATTTTGGTGCAGGTAGTGGATTCATATCTAATGCAATAAATAAATTATAAGTAGTTTTGAATTTTGATGCAAGTTGGATCTGGATACTAATGCTTCACTTTAGTCTTTTTGCAAATGAGATCACTGCAAAGTCCAACTCATCCAAGAGTTGGATAAATGTCCAGATACAGACTTAGCTGACATAGATTCCAATCAGACCATTTCTTGGCTCAGAACAACTCCATCTCTTGCTCTATAAACTATGAAGCTACTTTATCTATTGTTAACAAAAAACCACTTGGAAATAATGGTTACCCCTTGCCATCATTGCCACATTTAATTCTTTTGATACAGAAATTGAGACGAAGATAGATGCAAGATCAGTGTAGCTTTTTAGATCTGACAAAGCAAAATCGTCCTCAAATATAACCCCTGTTCTATCCAAAGAGAAGAAAGAATCAAGCAATAAGACTGTCTTGACAAAGGATGAGCACTCAAATTCAAATTTTAGTAACTCCTCTTTGCCTCCGGGTTTTGAACTGAGAGGGAGCAGAAATATCAAGTAATAAAAAGGCAGAAAGATCATGAGTACTTGGGGTCTCCTCTCCCTTCAAGAGTGTTGATCTAGGAGTTGAGCATCCAGTTAGAGAATCTCAATGTCACTGCTATTTCTCCAAACTCTATCTGCAAAGATTTAGGGAAGCTCGCACCAATGTTACCTAGATACCTCACAATCGATGCTGCATTGTGTCAGAACCTTTCTTTTTTACTTAATTGTCACACCAAATACTTCAAAATGCGGTGTCTTTTACCTATCTGGGTAATGCAACACTAAAGGTCCCTTAATAACATATATCACTTTCAAAATCATAAGATGGTCAACCATTTTGACATCAATACTGTTGAGGCCCTTGCCAAAAATAATTCATCTTCCAGGCACCAATTTGATACTATCCCCTTATTCCTTGCTTTATTATTTTCTATACCTAATCCAAACCACTTGAAGATCTTCTGAAGGAGATAGAAGCACAAAAAATGGTCATGTGAATCAACTCTTCCAATATTTCTTGGTTGTACGTGATGTTAGCCCTCTCGCTCATTCTAAATTGTTTTTATCATTTGGGAATAATTAAATATCGTATTCTGTTTATTGACATAAGAATCAAAAAGAAAGTCAACCCTATTTCAACAAATACATATACATAACATATGAACACATGTACAGAAAAGGATGCAAAATTTACAACTGGAAAGGAAACATGCTCAAGCCCTGAACTACTTGATGATAATTACAGAAAAAATGTCAAACTAGTGAGTTCCTCATCTTCAAAGGTTTTGATTGTTTATGTTCTTAGTAGAATTATTGGAATACTGCCACTATGGCCTAACACTTTAGGTGACTTAGCCAAAAAAAGTTGCTGAAATTCTCTGAAACTTCCCAAATTACAACAAACAATCTCCACAAAAGGAAGAAAAGCCCAGACCTTGAGAAATGACCCAGTTTCTTTATCTTACCTTTTTGCACAAAAAACACATATTCGCCATGAACCTGTATTCTATATTTTCTATTATTTTGTTATCCATAAGAAAATATTTTAATATCAAATTGTTAATCATAAACTTGTTATTCATTAAAAGAAGGTCACTATAATCATTATCTAGAGAAAGACCAACAAGAGTATGTGGATTCCAAAATGATGAATGAACCCTATCCAGGCCTACAAAGAATGTGATGGGGAACAAAACCTGAAAAAAGGTGGTGGGTAGATTTAACAAATACTTGGTGGGTCTATTTAAGAAATATCTGGCCAAAAACAATAAAATTGAAACTTGAAACTAAATAGCATTCAAGAAGACACTTTGAAGAGGATTTAACGGTAACAAAACAAGAGCAGACAAAATGTAGAGAACTAACAGAAAATTGAAAAGGATATTTTGTAGAATAACTTCTACTTAGAAGCTTTTTTTTTTTGTGGGGGGGGGGGGGTGTAGAAACTTCTACTTACTAGCTAGCACCCCCCTAAACATCAAGACTCCATGATTCATACATCAATAGCTAATAAACTTTCTAATTCCCCCAAAAAAATTCCTGCTAAAAATGTCTTACAAAACCTTTTTATAGGCATGGATTTCCCATTTAATGTAGAACTGTAATTGAGTAATCAAAACAGTACAGAATTCAAATACAAAATAAATCCAGATTTTGGAGAATTGTTATAACTCAAAATCAGTAGGTCAAATGGAACTGAAATTCAACCCGAGTTCCGTAAACCAGGGATGAATACCTGCTGAACATCTTAGGCTGATCCAAGGGATAGATGTAAAGATATGAGTCGATCCTAGTTTGACTAGGAGAGAGGTATAACACTAAATTTACCACTCAAAACAAATTCAGCAAATAGGAATATACAGATCAATCGATTCTGAACATGGACTATGAATCTCAGCAGTAACAGATTGATAAAATCAGAAACCAACTCAGAATTATGATGCACAAGTGACAAAACAATAATTAAGAGATAAGGGCAAAATGGGAAATTCAATTAAGTTCAGATCAGCTGCTCTGATCTGAGAGAATTTCTGGTTATGTTCCTCTTTTAGGGTTTAGAACTACTCCTAAAAATTTGAGGATGATCCAAGGATAAAAAAGGATAAAGAGAAGAAGGGGGTAGATGGTCCTTAGACCAAAGTAATTGAATCGTTAAAGGGAGGTAAGAAATTGGATTGTCTTCTACCTCTAGAAATAGAACCAGTGGCGGACTGTGCTCGAGCTCGACAGAGGAGAACTCCCAACTCCAAAAATCTGGCACGCAGAGGGTAGGGATTTCAACTACAGACAGGGGTCTTCTAAAGCGAGTTCACCTTTCAGCAGAGTCAAAACTCTGTTTTCCTTTCACTAGCAGTAACCATAGATAGGAACTCAAACAACGTCACAGAAAGGGCGGGATTTGGGGATGGGAACCTAGGTAGAGAGGATTACCCTCGACGCTAGCTTCGGATTGAAAAGAAGAACCAAGGAGCAAGTTCGAAATCAAACCACACTCAGTCGGACAACCAGTAGCTTTACAGCAGGGAACGGAGAAACAGGAAAGGGGGAAAATAACAAACAGCAGGGAAGAATGAAAAACAGGGAGAGAGAGAGAGAGAAATCGAACCTTAGTGGAGGGAAGAGAGAGATTGATGAGGAAGAAGATGGAGAAATTCAGCTCTGATACCAAATTGGTGGAGGCCCTATAAGAAAACGGGAAGATATCTGAGATGGGAACTCAGAGTTGCAGGGAAGAAAACAAAGCTCCACAACCAAAGCGTACTCACAAATCTACTCTTCTCATTCTAACAACTGAGTTCGTTGATTACAAGTATATAAAGAGAAGAAACAAACAAAGACTCCTAGCTAGAAAGTAAAACCCAAGCTTTATCTCCTATTTCCTACGTGACCTATTCAAAACAAAACATTATAATATAAAAGAAATAAAAGAAAAGGCTACAAACTAAACCACTACTAGCCTTTATTGAAAAAACCCCTAGTTGACTTGGTTCTGTTTGGGTTTGGGTTTCCAAAGCCGGTCATATTGGTCCAACTACTCTAGAGCCACTGCATCAACCTCCCATTGCAGTTTCAATAATCTGTGAAGATCTGATCTTTTCGATATGTCCCAGCAACTTTTTAGCAAGTCAACCAAGCTGAGCTAAATATTATGGATTGAGACTGTTGGAAATAAGTGTAAAAGAACTCAACAATAACGTGCAACATGAAAAGACCTTCTGCAGCCATTTCTTTATCCATGTATGTGATGCAGGATCCTCTTTAGACCTTTTCTTGTTGTTCTTGATATCACATATGGTCTCAAGCATGAACTCCATCTGCAAGGATACCCACAAAAGAAAAATGAAAAAAAGAGATATAAAATTAACACCCTTTTCTCTTAGGAAGGATAAAATAAATGACGCACATACTCTTTTGTTATCTATCTTAGGATGGCCATCCACCATGGAAGATGACTTCAATTCATTCACTCTATTCTGAACACTTAGTATAAAATTTTTCATGCCAGCTGGATCATCGCCCCTTAACTTCATCCCGCAGCCTATTCAGATCATAACAATCATGTTATTTGGCTATCCAAATGCTCTGATGCCTTCAGTTTTTAAACACCGTACGCAAATGCTCATTTTAGAGAGGGAATCAACAAAACCACGAAATTCATTGGCAAGTAACATTAATAAACAACAATGAACAAATGAAAAAGGAGAGAACAATGAACATTCACCAAAATGATCTTTTTCCAAAGTGTATTCATCAATGGTAGAATAGGATACATGTAGCCGAACAACATAATTTGGGAAAAGGCTTTCGGAGTTGAATTGTTTCCAACAACAGTTGTTGCAGGATTGAGAGTTAATAGCAACATACATAAACAAGATTTACAGAAGCAGGCAGGGGGAGGGGACTTACATTGTAATATTGTCAGGATAGTAGAAACGTCCACCTCCATCAAGCGCTTGCCCAACAGTATCAGAAAATCATATATCAAATCACTGTTCAACATCAACAAAGGAGTCATCCTTCAGAATAAAAATGTGTCTAAATAATAATGTTGTGCATAATTTTTTTTTTTTTAAATCTGCAGAACTGTCAGAAACTTTTGTCTTTCTATTCTACAACATACTAATATTAGATGCCTCATAGTTCACCCTAGAACATAGGTCTAGGGTCTAAAAAAACTAGTTCTTTTTTTTGGGGGGCGGGAGGGGTTGTGAAACCAAGTAGTAGCTGCTCCTTAACATTTATGGCACAATATAACTAATTAGGGAACTGTCATCCACATCATCGTGCTTCATTGTTTGTCAAAAACCACTTCATAATTCAAGCAACCAAAATTTTGGCCATTCCAAATAAAACAGTCCTATTTCCAAACAGGAACCGAAATCAGGATAACGGGGAGTATAAGATCTGCTTCTTATCTGAAATGATGTACTAATCCATTTAAAATTTTTGTCACAATTTGATCTTACATTGTACAAGCTACCTACCTCGCACAAACGCCAAATATGCACAAATAAGATAGCAGAAGGGTCAGATTTCGCAAGGAAAGGTTATCCCCTTTCTGGTATTCATCCTGAAAAGAACAAAGACGGTCAGAACAAAGTCAATGGATGTTGAAGTGTACAGATCATAGTTGTCAAGTCATCACCTGGGCAACAAGGCGCCCAAACCTAAGACCTGATATCTTGCCTTCCAAATGTCATAATTTTCATTCATTTCTCATTTCTAACCATATATGTTTCAATAACCTCACTTAACACCCCCCCCCTCCTAGTTTGACCTCTAACTGCCTTTCCTCAACTAAATTGGATGACACGTGAATTCTGTTCTGCCATTCAACTCTATTTTAAGGTCATACAAGTTGTCAAACATATGCTATTGATATCTTTTCTCGCTACTTCTTCCCAAGTCACCTTTGGTCTACCTCTATGATATATATTTGTATTTATTAGATGAAAAATCTGGGAAATATAACCTGGGATAACAAATTGCAGCTTCGCCACCTTAAGCTTGCCAAGGCATCACTTCAGCATCAAGGTGGCTGACTGCTGCAGGGGCTCACCTAGGCACCAAAATCACATTCTTATCCTCTGAAACATAAATAACTCAACTAAACCTATACAAGCCAGGAACTTAAGGTTTATGCCACCAGAAACTAGGTTTTCTCTGAAACTATTTAAAAAATAATAATAATAACTAGCTAAGCTGTAAAAAATATAAAGCTAATTCAAACATACAAGACCTCAAATAATTTTGCAAGAGAGGCAAGAAGCTTTGCACTGAAGTCCATCCCAACTGAACATGCCATTCCTGCAACAAAAGCAGCAAAAACAGCAGCAAACCTGCACCCCAAAAAAAAAAGGAAATAGAAATTTAACCTTTCAAAAATTACCAACACAACAAAGATAAGTTCAGAAATCCATTTAGTAATTGTTGCAACAATGAGAGCAAGGAATACAATATAAAGAACATGATGAACCCATCAAATCGGCACAAAGCAGCGCTTGTGGAATGTCAACCAGTAAAAATTTGGGAAGATACTGAAATATAAGAAGCAAAAAATATGGCTATCAACAGGAAAACAATGCAACAAATTACTGGAACAAAGAAATGCCCACAAGAGAAAGATAATGAAATGTAAGAAGCGCAACTATGGTTATCAACAGGAAAACAATACAACAAATTACTGGACCAAAGAAATGCACACAAGAAAACAACAACAAACTCAGACTTATCCCAACTTAATAGGGTCAGCAACATGGATCCAAACAAAACAAAGTAGTAAAACTAAGGTCTAAACAAAAAAGGGGAACGGAGAGATGGGGAAAATAGATGAGAAATGAAAAAAGTGGAAAATGATAAATGAAAGATGGAAAATAAAAGAAGAAAGAGGAAAGAGGCACAGCCTATTAAGTCAGGAGAATCTCAGCTAAATGGGGTCTGCTACATGGATCCTTGCCCTCCAATAGGCTCTATCCGAGGTCATACTTGGTACAAGACCTAAACTATGCATGTCCTTCCTCACAACTTCTCTTATGGTCATTTTAGGCCTGCCCTTAGCTCTTTTAGCTCCTTCAACCAAGATCATATCACTCCTCACAGGGGCGTCCCTAGACCTCCTACCATGTCTGATTTTTGGCAGCCAGGTTTTGTGCTGTACAAAACATAGTAATTCATATAGAATTCAGAACATCACCCCAAAAAAAAATTATATGGAAAAACCATGATTTTTAATGGAAAAAAAATACAAGTGTTATGAAAGGCTCAGAGAGGCACATACCTAGGGTGTGAAGCAAGGCAAAGTGCACATCTTGCGCCCTGCTTTGCTCACAGGCATATGACATCAGCAGGGTCTGCATTTTTGAGTAGCTGATCCCAGGCAGAAGCCACATGGTTGTGCACACCTATATACTATAAAACAAAAAACCTTTTGCATTTCCTTTAATGTGCTCTTGAGTTTTGTGGTATAATTTGCTTTTTAGGCAACTTATTTAATCAAATAAATTATGGGGATATTTTTTCTACACAGTACTTTTAGAGCCTTCTCTAAAGGGCCCTAAAATGTCTGCCACATTTCAGGTACTTGGATCTCAAAATTTGTGGCTAAATTGTCTAAAACGTTGACTCATGTGACTTTCATCCCAAAAGTAATACACCACATAGCACAACCAACGGGTCAATCTTGGTCAAGATTTGGGTAGTTAGGGGGGAAATTCAATAAATGGTGGGCAATACAATTGATTTCAGGATTGAAACTTAATGAATGGCAAGTCCACATGGTTCTCTATCTACCAACAGTAAGAATTGTCATATCAACTCTCTACTGATATTATACTAATGGGTACTTTGCATTAGAGATACCCTAAGTTTGGCAATTTGGCATCTGAGGTGCTTTGTTCTCGATTGTGCACCCGACATACCCAAACCCAATAACCATAGTCAAGTTGGTTAACCTAAAGACCATTTTACACAACTCCCTATTAATAGACACGATGAAAATATCATCTTTGAAAAGATTCTAATTAAAAAGATATTATTCAACCATTATGATTTAATATTTTCTTAAATATTCAATTTGGATCATGACCATTCATGGCAAATGTGATAGTATAGTTGGATCTAATATCAAACGATCAGAATCTTATGAAGGATGTGCTTCAATTATTATGATTTAGCATTTTAAATTATGTAAAATGTGATCGTACATTCTGATCTAAGATTAGACCACCAAAAACTTGTGAAATATTCTAGAGGGCAACGGTTGGGCATGCCGCCGCTTGCCGCTTGCCGCAAGTTAGCGGCATGCACCAATGGGAGGGCAGGACAGGGTTGGGGATGGGCATCATTTCACAAAGGGGGAGAGAGGCAGACACATGGGTGGGCAGTCGGGCGGTGTGCCCAATCTTTTCCCTATTCTAAAACATGATGGTTTTGAATTTATCTTCCCAATTGGAATCTTTAAGAAGCTTATGATGGTCTGATCTAAGATCAGATTGTACCATTGTTACCATAATTTAATATGTTAAATGAACGGTTATAATCCAAGTCAAAGGTTTAACAGTGATAAACCATAATTGTAAAACCTTCTCACTCATAGTTGTCAAAGTGTCGTCTAGGTGCCCAGACTACTTGTTGGTGTTGCCTTGACGTCTAGGCCCTCTCCAACACCTTGGGTCACCTAGACACCATGACAACCATGGTCTTATTCCAACTAAATCTTTCAAAAGCTTCTAATGGGTTGATGTTAATCAGATTGTGTCATTGTCATGATTTAAAAAGCTAAAGGAAAGATTAAGATCCAAATCAAATGTTTAAAATGTTAAATTATGACGGTTGAACCATATCCTTCCAATTAGAATATTACGAAGATGTACAAATTAGGGTATCAGAAGGATAATTTGTCGTATTAGAATAATTTTAAAAAATCATGCGAGCCTTAGACTTAACCATGGTTAGTTGGGGAAAGTCGGGCGCAAAATTGAGAAACAAAGCACTTCGGATGCCAAATCGAGAAACGTAAGGTACCTACAATGCAAATTATCGATCCTTGTTTGATGTCTAAAAACGCATGAAATGAAATCAACTGGATGATGGACCATAGTTGAGCTAAGCAACAAAATCTGACATGTACGCTACCTTAAGTATCTACCCAATGGTTGAATCATCAAGATCAGCCATCTATGTGGCTCAAAAATGGTGGACCATTTAAAGAAGACTCTCTAAATAGGGTAGGGCCATGCAACAGGCATTTTCCCATTTAATTTTATGTGTTGCCAACAGTTAAACCCTAAATCCCTGAAAGAACTGAGGACAGAGTAAAGTTGAAACTCAAGAGTTTCAAAGCCTTAACTTCAGTTGGTTGTGTTGGCCATGATTGAAGCTGGCAGCTTTAGATTTGAAGATTAAAGTCTTGAAGCTTGGTTGAACCTTTGAAGACTAGAGAATAGTACTACAACCACTCTAGCTCACACTCCAGGGTTCCACATATTGATTTTCAGTTTTTCCTTTTTCCTTGCCCACCCTCTCTCTCTCCCCTTTTTCTTTAACTTTTAAATCCTTTGAGAATCTCAGATAGTCTCAATTGTAGGCTTTTAGCAGCTATCTATTTCTGAGACAGTTGCATCAGAACTGCTGCTAATTTCCTTGAATGGTTAGGATAATGTTAGCTGTAAAATACTACAAGATATACTTATCAATAAAAGTTAAGTGGTACAGAATATAAATTATTTTTTGGGCTTGGTTAATTGTGGTTTGCACCATTACAATAATAGGTCAATCTTACTAATGCAGCGATATTTATTAATTTTTGCATTATTTGATATTTTAACATGAGTTCAGAGCATTTTACCAAGTCATAAATATCTATTTGTAAAGCATTATCCCTCACATCACTAAAATGTGCACCTTGCGTTGTGCCTCCAATGTCAGGAGGCCTTCTTGCCTCACAAGTCACACCCTTTAAAAATCTGATACCCATACAGAAACTGTCATATAAATTCTTTAATTGTCAAATCAAAATAATAAATAAACCATACTCATCATTAATATGAGCAGAAATGCTCAAATGCATTAATATTTGCAGTATTTACCAAATAACTAAGAAAAAAAAACATCTTTTCTAAAGAAGATGACATCAAAAGAAGAATCATGCAATATATCAATCAAGCATTTAAAAATGTGAAGTCACTCATAAAAAAAAGTTCGAACCTTCATGGCTTTAGGAGACCAATGATGGTCACATGATATTTACATCCATATTAGACTATGAATATGGTCATAGATCATTTGTACAAGACACTGATTTACTAAAAAGACAAGCCAATAACACTTCCATTGAGTTAGTAAGGAGAACTACCAATCTCAAAAAGGGGGAGATAGAAAAAGAACACGAAAACATAATTTAAAATACTAAACTGAACTTCTGAAGAGAGGTATTAATGGTTCATGCTAGTATTTATAATCCAGACCCGAGGTTGCCCATCCATCAGGTACTCAGTAAACCAATCTGGTAGGACAGATGGTTCAATCGGATGTAACTGGTTAACATTAGTTGGCACAACAAATAAGGTAAAAGAATTACATAGTTTATGCTTGGAACATATTTCTATAGTTGAACCACCTGATTGCTCACTCAATTTGGTTATATATATATGGGTGCGTAAAACTGATTTACTAAGACTGAAAAGGCAAGTCACAAAGCCCTGAACAGGAGTCCTGACGGAGTTTTCAGAATGCATACTTGACAAGAGATAAAAAGAATAAAATAAATAAAATATAAATACATAAATATATGAGGTAAAGATATAGCTCATAACTGTTCATTGCCACGAGGTCCTTGAGAACAGAATCCCAAAATCTCCTCACTGATTATCTGAGAAGCAACACTGCGACTAGCCATCTGCAAGTGGGTCAAATTAAACAGTTTGAAGCTATACGCAAACAATTTAATAACCACACATCAAGGAGCAATTTTACGGTCTCAAACTCTGTGTCTTGGACGGCAATGACCACCCATGTATTAGACATATCCAGAAACTACTACAATGGAGACAGGAGGCCCCATTATTCCACCTAGAATAACCATTAAGGATTGAATTCAACTGGACTGTGCAGCACAAATAATCTGCATCTCATTCTTTGGATGCTCATGGGCCATGGCCACATAAAGTTCAGAAAAGATACAGGTAAAGGTCCAGGAGTCCAGACCAGCAGATCCTTTACACGTACACCATAAAGTGGACAAGCATCAATACGTTGGTATTTGTGTTATTGCAGCAGGTAGTTGAGGGGATGTTTAGGTAAATATCACTTCAATTACATGGAATGGAAAAAGTTCAACATCCCCGACCAGATGACTGTAGAGTGCTGCTACAACTCCACATGGTAGACCAGAGACCCATAATTTTTACTTACAATACATGGCACACAAAGTGGAATTAAAATAACTCATCAAGACAAATGTTGCCCGAAAATGGGAATGTGATGCAAATAAGTCACTTAAAGGGCTTATTTTATTAGAAATAAGCTTTAGGTTGGGTTAGGTATGTAATGTAGTCCTAGATAGGTAGGAGACCTACTAGGAGCCAAACAACAGGATCAAATAACCAAAGGGGGCTGCTGGTTCAAATGGACAGCACTAGGATTTAGGTCAATTCCTAGGGTTAAGGTAGGATAATGGGGATATAGTTTATACGATTGAACTAGGCAGGTTTTGGGGAGTGGGAGTTTAGAAAGCTAGCTTTGGTTAGGTTTAGATGAGAATTCAAAATTCCAGAAATTAGGGTTAGGGTTTTAGGTTTTGGGTTTTAGAAATTAGGTCAAATTTAGGGTTTTGAAAGACAAATAGGGGCAGCAGCTTGGGTTGAGTGTAAGGGGTGTTAAGGAGAGGCTGTGGTTTGAATTTGAAGTAATTCTAATGGTTAAATATGGCTGGGCAGCAACAATGGCAGCAAACAAAAGCTTTTCATTAATCAAATTCCTATTCAAGGCTTTGCTCCCTTACAACCTTATATAAAAGACTCAAAAATAGACTTTTACTCTAAAAAGGAAAGGCCTAACCCAATCCTTAGCCTATTAGGCAACTTAAACTAACTAGGAAACTAAAATACTAAAAGAAATAGGCTCAAAACATGGCTGGACTTATAGAGTCCTAATCCAGCCCAACTTACATCACATGACCACTTAACCAAGTCACATGATCACTTAAATTGAACCAATTGGATGCAACCAATTTGAACCGGTTCAATTAAAAAACATAAAAATAAACTAAGTATTGGGCTAATCCCGTATGCAACCTATATACCCCTAGTTTAGGCTCATTAAAGTGGCCTAATACATAGAAAACCCTTGGGAACAAAGGCCCAACATGTATATAACCCAACCCTAGGCCTATTTCTAAAGAAATAAGCCAATTTCTATGATGAACCTGCATCAACTCTCCACATGTGATCAGCAGCTTTGACCATCCCCAAACAAAATTCTAATGAGGCAAGAACATTGGGGATAAAGTCTTTAATGCGTGGAGCTTGCTCTTCGAAGAACCATGGTGGCATAACAAACTCTATATGTTCTTTCTTTGAATCAGTAGCAACTGTCAATGTCTCGTCCATAGAGCCTTCAGTGTTAGCAACCTTCTCATCTAATGCATGAGACACAAGCTCCACCTCTTCAAGAACAGCATCTTGAAGGTCATTGTTTTCCTTTGGAATGCTCTCAATCGACTTTTCATCTTCTACTGTTTCAGCTTTGTCTACTTTGTTCTCTTCAATGTATACCTCTTCAGTAAAATCTTCTACAATTGTGTTTTGAACCTCCACATCAATTTGATGGCTGAGCTTCTCAATTATGATCTCAACTACTGGTGCAGTTTGGTCTACTTGAATTTCTTTAACTATCGAATCTCTTCAACACAAACTGTTTTAGTAGAATTTTCTGTTGGTACATCCGCCATTGGTGAAACTTCAAACACAGTCGATGCCACTTGCGTTTGAGTTGACATGTTCGGCAGTCCCTATGGCTGTACAGTCGATGTGGTCACCTTTGGTTGTAACCCTTTTAGAGTAAATAAATGGTATAAACGGTGTCGATCAGGTAGGACACACGAGTTGTTTTCAGGTTCAATCCAACCTTGTCGCTCGTCCAACCAATTACAACCTACTGCAATAACGGTCTTTGGAGATGGTATCGACTTACACCAAGCACCGTCAGAGTATGAGGAACACTCAAATTCAACAAAGACTTGACCTGTTGGCATGATGCAAATCTCTCCTGACTGGGATAACATATCCACCAAGGATTGTGAAATAATGTTGTTACGTCGCCTCTCATCAACAATTAATATGGCTGTGCTCCCATTGGGTAGACGAACTCGGGTCTTAAAAACGAATGGAGGTGGGTCTTTTGAGGCTTGGTTGGAGCTTCCCTCCACCATAGCTTTGATACCAAATAATGTAGTCCTAGATAGGTAGGAGACCTACTAGGAGCCAAACAACAGGATCAAATAACCAAAGGGGGTTGCTGGTTCGAATGGACAGCACTAGGATTTAGGTCAATTCCTAGGGTTAGGGTAGGATAATGGGGATATAGTTTATACGATTAAACTAGGCAGGTTTTGGGGAGTTTAGAAAGCTAGATTTGGTTAGGTTTAGATGAGAATTCAAAATTCCAGAAATTAGGGTTAGGGTTTCAGGTTTTGGGTTTTAGAAATTAGGTCAAATTTAGGGTTTTGAAAGACAAATAGGGGCTGCAGCTTGGGTCGAGTGTAGGGGGTGTTAAGGAGAGGCTGTGGTTTGAATTTGAAGTAATTCTAATGGTTAAATATGGCTGGGCAGCAGCAATGGCAGCAAACAAAAGCTTTTCATTAATCAAATTCGTATTCAAGGCTTTGCTCCCTTACAACCTTATATAAAAGACTCAAAAATAGACTTCTACTCTAAAAAGGAAAGGCCTAACCCAATCCTTAACCTATTAGGCAACTTAAACTAACTAGGAAACTAAAATACTAAAAGAAATAGACTCAAAACATGGCTGGACTTATAGAGTCCTAATCCAACCCAACTTATATCACATGACCACTTAACCAAGTCATATGATTACTTAAATTGAACCAATTGAATGCAACCAATTTGAACTGGTTCAATTAAAAAACATAAAAATAAACTAAGTATTGGGCTAATCCCGTATGCAACCTATATACTCCTAGTTTAGGCTCATTAAAGTGGCCTAATACATAGAAAACCCTTGGGAACAATGGCCCAACATGTATATAACCCCACCCTAGGCCTATTTCTAAAGAAATAAGCCAATTTCTATGATGAACTTGCATCAGTATGTGTTGGGCCATGGGTTTTCTTTGTAATGGGTCACTTTAATAGCCCTGAAATATGGGTAGAAAGAAGGAAAACGATATTTACTTCCATTAGTTTATTTAGTGTCATGTTTTGAGTCAGTTTCTTTCATTAATTTAGTTTTCTAGTCAGTTTATGCTGCCTTATTAGTAAGAGATTGGGTTATGCCTTTCCTTTTTAGTGTTTGAATTTGTTTTTGAGTCTTCTATATAAGTTTGTAAGGGGCTACAGTCTTGTACACGAATTTGGTTGATGAGATTGAAAAAAAAAAAAAACATAGCTTTGTGTGAAATGCCATTGGTGAGAGGCCGTGGGTGAGAGACCCATACTTTTATTGTTCTGAAATTTCCTGCAAATCTGAGAACTGATCGAAGTATTTACTATTGTTGGACCTGAAGTTTGAGATCCTCTTGTGAACTGGTTATTATTTGTGACTGGTCTACATTAGAATGAACATGATAAACAAGACGGGGACGCGTGGGGGGTGGGGGGGTTGGAGAATAGCATACCCTGAAAATGGTGGACATTTCCTTCGTGATTGATTCCAAATTGGATTCAGAAAGCTTATTCAGAAGTCCTGGATTAAGATGACAGTATATGAAGAGTTTTAATGTCAGAAAATGCTAAAACAAGTTTAAAAAAAAAAAATTAAGCAATATTCATTAGATGAAATTACTGTCAGACCTTTTACCGATCTGCGGAATTGAGTATATTCATCTGACTCATTTCTAACAAGGGATCTCTGTTGAGGAGGTACATATTTTCTCTTCCCATCCAATGCAGGTGCCTTCACAGAAGGTTCTTCGTGTGTGGCCTCAGCAAGAGTACTATCCACTTGCTCAACAGCTGTGTTACTTGACAAGACTTCTTCCAACCCTTGGTCTGATGCATCAGACAACTTCCTCTTTTTACCTTTCTTACTCACAGCACTGCGCTTAGAGCTCTTTATGTTTTTGTAGTCCTCTTCATCATCTGGGATTTCATTGTCCTCCAAAGAATCCAAAGCGGATGAAATCCCGTCAAACAATATATTGATTCCATCATCAACACCCCTCAATTTCCCACCCTTCTTCACCTTGAGCTTCTTTGCGAGCTTCCTTTCCAGTTCTAAATCCTCTTCCGCAGAAGCAATACCTACCTTCATATCCATCTCAAGATACTCCTCAAACTTAGTCTTCGATTTTCCCTTCTTCAACTTATTCTTCTCTTTTGCAATAGGTAATGCCGCCGTCTGAGAAGAATCACCAGAAGAATCCAATTGTACCTTCAGTCTCTTAGGCAAAGCAGGCTGCTTTATGCTTCTATCCTCCTCACCATCAACATCCGAGTCTCCAATTTCTCTCTTTTCTAAAACCTCACTCCGCGAGGGTTTTGATTCGTTCGTAATTTCAGAATTTGATTTCACAGGACTTATCCTCGATTTAGCAGATTTCTGTACACGTATGATTAACTTGAAAAAATGAAACCAGTGAAGAAAGAAACAAAAAGGGACAAAGAGTTTAAAAGTAGAGTTTGAATGACCTGATGTTGGATCCATGACAAGAATCGATTCTGCTGCTTAGCTAGTCGAGCTTCTTTACGCTTCTGTTTTCGAGATTTTTCTGTCGAATTAGTCTCTGGGTAGCCATTGAGAAAGAAAATAATCATTAGTTAGGAGGACACACAGTAACTGCGAAAAATCAAAGGAGCCGGTAAAGAGAGAGAGAACAATTACCCATGGTTTATAAATGAACTTTAGGAACAAAAACAGCAACCACAGGTAGAGAGACAGACGAAGCTAGTAAACGACTTCTTGCTTGGGGCTTATCAAGCAACACCACATGGGCCTCTTTTTCGTATGGAAACTCAGAAACCCTTTCTGCTCTTTCTCCCAAAACCAAAAAGTTTTAGAACTGTTTCCTACTCAGAAAGAGAGGTGATTTGAGTGCAAATTCCAAGTCATAAAGAGGAATTGAAATAGAGAGAGAAGGTGGGAATTGCAGTGAACGGGGAATAGTGAACTAGGGGAGAGTCGAGAGCTTAGTTAGTAAGTTCGGCAACGGATATGTACGGCAATTAAATAGACTAGACAGCAATAATACTTTTCAAAAATCCGACCTAATAAAATGCATACGGCAATAATACAATACGTGTTTATTATGTGTTTAATACGGCCACTCTATAATAAAAAAAAAGGGGCATATATTCACTATGTAACAGACATTCACCACCTAATAAACAAAATAATAGCATATACACGATGATTTTATCAAAAAGAAACCTCAAGTTTAATAACAATCCAACAGTCTGATTTTCAGACACTGGAGAATCCTATTGGCATAAGGAAACTCATAAGCCAAATAAAAGCAGAATCGATAGTAGGGAATTAAGTGCAGATATTGAAAATTAAATCCAGATTGCAAGAAGAGAATTTTATTGAGGAATCGACACAATATTCAGCAAAAATTGAAATCAGAAAAGCAATCAACTTACAAAAGCCAGAAATTTAATATGTAGACTATCAATAGGATTCTGAAAACCTATTTAAAGGATTAGGTTTTGAAATCAGCACTTGAGACTTAAACAGAAACTTGAATTCAGAATTTTAAACGGAAGGTACACAAGACAGAAGTTTATCCGACAGAATAGTATTCAGCAAAACAGGTCAGAAATAATAAAGTATAAGAATGCAGGATTGAAGTAAGTTCAGAACTGACCTGTTCTCAATTGAAGAAAAAAGATTAAGATAGAACAGAAGATAACCTTGAAGATTGAGAAGAGAAGCAGAGCCGTCCGCCTTGAAGATTGGGAAGAGAAGCAGAGCTGTCGCCGTCGCCGTTGCCGTTGAGGATTTGAGCCTTGTAGGAAGAATCGTCGGCGGCCGTTGAACAGAGATGGAGAAGATGACTGGGGATTGAGGGCAGCGGCTGCTAGGATTCGAAGAGAATGGGAAACGAAGTTTTGCATTTTTTTTCTTTTTTTATTAGAGTTTAGTTTTTTTTTTTTTTTTTTTTTTTTTTTTAACATTAGGTTTAAAAAGTATTAGATCCGTTAAATTCGTAGTTATACGCGTTTAATACTCTAACATAAAAAACGTGTTTTTAATAAAAAAAAAATACGGAAATATATGATATAATATTTTTATTTAAACGTTTGGATACACATATAATACGCAAATTATACGTTTAATGACTCAAGAGAGAGGCATTAACTGCATTACCCTTGTCGACGCCGGTCAGAGATAGAGAAGAGGCGGCGACCTCACCTTTGTTGAGTCCATGATTTGAGTTCAGAACATAGAGGTTTCGCCGTTTCGAGTAGGCAAAAAGGGTACCGATACGTATGGATGGATAATTAACAAAATATTGGAAATATATATATTTCAACGAACCATGAGAATTGATTTTTTTAATCTCCATCGTAAGTAAGAAGGAATTTTTGCACACGTTTATTATCAACGTGGAGTTGAGAAATGGTATCAACCATATGTAGGGGTGAGTTTACCAAAAAAAATATGTAGGGGTGTAAGTTTGGCCCTGTCGGCCCAAGCCCGCCCTAAGCCCGAGTAGGGTCTGGACTGAATTTTTCAACCTTGAAGGTGGGTTAGGGTTGGAATTTTTAAGCCTGGGGTTAGGGTCGGGCTGTGCCAGGGTTGAGGTCTCGGGCTAAGCCCAGCCCTTTGTTAGGTTATGCTTTACAATTTGGTATTTGCATATTACAATTTTTTTTTAATATCTAATTATCTATTGAATGAAACTGTTTAAAATTTTAAGATTGGATTTTTTTAACCTAAAAAACATCTAATACTCAGTTGAGTATGAAACAAATCAATACTCAATCAAATGTTTCTCTTTCTTTTAATCCCTAAGAATATGCAAATGAAAAAAAAAAAATAAAAGGATCAGTTAGGGTCGCAAAAATAGGGCCAATCAAGGCCAACTCGGTCTAGCCCAGCCCAATTAGGATCAGGCTAGGTTGGGCTAAGCCTGACAAGTTTGGGCCTAGGCCGAGATATCTCAACCCGACCCAGGGCCAGGTTGAACTTGGGCTGAGCTAAGAGGACTTAGGGTTGGGTTGGGGTTCACCCCTACCCATATGGGATCCACATGGGGTCACTCTAAGGAATACCTACCAATTGATATTACTGAGAAATTGGGTATTGGGATGTGATTCACCTGTACTGAGGAGAAGTGGAGTACTGAGGCGAATGTGAGAATAGTGAAATTTCTCTTATCTCAAAATCATCCTCACCTCTTTGTGAGAGAAAGATAAGGAGTCACCATCTAAAATAAGGTCTATGACTCGCATATAAAAACATGACTCCATGACGACTCCAATGGAACTGGTCAAACCAAATATAGGATACAAGTCAAGTTGTGGTCTAAGAAATGTGTTAGGCACCTTGATCCATCCAGTTAAATCGATCATCTTGTTTGTTTTGTAATTTTATTGAATAATGAATATTCTCAAAATCAAATATACAACATAATTTAAAATCCTAACTCACAAATTAAGGAAAATAAGATGCTAAGAAATTAAATAAAAAGAAGAGAGACAAAGAAGGACTTATCTCATGCGTTTGGTTATAAAGCAAGGCTAGTATACATAATCTAACATAATCAAATAAAACATTACCCAGCATATAAAATATCTTAAGCTATTGGAAATAAAATAAAATAAACCATGTGTACATCATATTTACAACAATTCCATTATAGACAACAAGAACCCTATTTCTAATACATCAGCAACAACAACAATTCAGCCTCATCCCAACTAAATGGGATCGATTAAGAAGTCAAAATCTAATAATAATGAAATAAACTAAACCTAGCATATGAACGCATAATAAAGTAATTAAATGAAAAAATCCAAAATCTACACGATTATGTCCTAAAATCATCAAAGCAAAACAATAAAATTTATTTAAAAAATTGGATAAAAATAAAAAGGGTAAAATGGCATAAATGATCATATAAAACCAATTTAATCTAACGTGCAAAATAAATTAAATAAAAATTATGGAATGAAAAATTAATCTATTCTAATATTTTTAGTAGTCAAAAACATTAAAAAATATTTAGAAATATGTGCATTAAAAATACCCTATTTTCCCTACAATGGAAATTTGTATATAATAATAATAATAATAATAATAATTTATAAAACTATTAAAATATGAAAAGCATGGTCAACATACTGAATGCATAGAAACCTAACTATCCTAATGAATTAAAATGGAAAAGACTCAAAAACTTACAAAAAATGACACATGCAACACAAAAATAAAAAATCTATATTTACAAAACCTTAAAATGAAAATCTGAAATAAATATGATAATTAATGAAAAAAAACTGAAAAAATTATAAAAGGTCTAAAATAAAGGAAAAACATAAACTCGTATGAAAGAAATCCAAGTTTTTTGAATAAAATCGCATATTGTGGCTGCCCTACTTAGGGTAGAAGCTATATATTGATAATGCTCATTCAATAACCAAAGATGTACTAAACCAAACGAAATGAGGTAACCACAATGGAAGTAGGGCTTAATGACTATGCTCCTTGAAGTCCTTGGAGGAAGAGAATAAAATTACCAGTAGAACAAGCTTGTATTATTATATAGTCAATAGTACCATTACAATAGCATAACAATAATAGAATTCCAACCAGCTTCGACTGTGTCCATGATAAATTCCATCACATATTATCGTAAGGGGAATAGGGGCTGCCAAACTATTGTATTTCAGATCGAGACTTGGACTAGATTTTTATTAGACAATGTAAAATAACTTTTGTACCACGAGATTTTTTTTATCAAAGCAAATGATATTTATTTTTAGGAGAGGGTTCTCTCAGGAAGTGATATAGAGGAGCACATCAGTGAGGTGTACAAACAATATCATACATTGAAGGGTAGCAAGGTCATTTCATGTGAAAAGGAGAAAGATTGACACAGAAATACTAGTGTAATTTATTTGGGAGTGTGGCCTATGCAGCTACGCTAGCATCCCCAAATGTCTATATCCCTCCTCCTCCTCCAAACAAGGGGGCAGAGGTGTCTTTTAATATGGGTAGGAGACTAGAGAGAGATGGGGTAAAGAATAAAGAGGGTTTATATATTTCAGTTCGATTTTAGAATGAACCAGTTGGGTTCGGTCAGTTCTGTCGGACCGGGCCCGATTTTTACACTCCCCACGCCCCTAACTGCGTCGCACGTCCAACTTCAATAACTTCTCATTTTGCTTCTTTCTTAATTTCTTTCCACTTCCCTTCTCGTCTACAACGGCGTTGCTACCATCGCCTCCCTCTATGTATTCCCGGTTTCTGCCGGCTCGCCGTTCTGTTCCCCTGCTTTCAACTAAAATCAACGGTCACAATGGTTTGCATCAGCGATAGAGATTAATCTTGTTTTATATTTCGAGGCGCCTTTTTAACAAGCTATACCATCTTAGAATTGAATATTTTTCCATATACCTGCTTCAAACTAAACTAGGAGAGTTCCATTGTTTGCTATATAGTATTTGTTTTTTTTTTTTTTCTTTCTGAGTTATAGTTTTGAGCAACAGAAGATGGAAAAGAGAGAAGAGCTTGCAGGTCTTCTCGATGCCCTTCCTCCGGTGGAATTCTGCTGTGCTTATGGGTCAGCTATCCATCCTAACAACCAAGATAAGGTTTTACTTCTTCTTCCCTCTTTTTTCAACCCTTTTGCTTATCAATTGTTTAGATGGTTTAACTGGCTCATTTTTTGAATGCTTGAATTTGGGTTTCTTAGAATGCCATGGTAGATTACATTCTGGGTGTTTCAGATCCATTGCAGTGGCACTCTGAGGTAAATTTTGAATTTTCGATTCGTTATATTAGCCTGTTAAAATGGTTGAGTTTTCAAAGTTGAACAATCATTTATTTTTGAATCACAGAATCTGGAAATGAATAGGGAACATTATGCATCATGGATGGTTTACCTTGGTGATGCAAAATTGGTACTCCTCTTCTATCTGTTGCTCACTTGCTTGTTGGTTATGTCTTCTGTGTTGGTTTTAAACCTTATTAGAATTTTTACATTGGTTGGTTGTGTTAGATTACTCAAGTGGCCAATGAAATTGGTGTGGGTGTGCACTTCAACCCATTTGTGACTTATAATGACAAGGTACCGGACTTTTAATTTATTGTGTGGCAAATAATGTATTACTTTCCTTGGTATGAGTAATTTGTTTTATTTTTTGGTACTTAAACTTATATCAGTCTCTCACTGTCACTGTAACTCTCTCTTTTTGGGATTTGAACAGTTGATCAAGTACGGTATTGTCCGTATGCATGATTTGGTTCAGGATTTATTAAACTGGGAAAGGTTCTACTTGAGTGGTCGTTTGCAAAAACCTGTATGTCTTCCCTATCAGTATTCTTTCTTTTAAATTTATTTGTTTTAATACACTGTGGTCAGACCTTTTGTTGGATCTTCACTACAAGTTTCTAATGAGAAACTGTTGCATCTAAAGCTTGTCTATTCAACTGGAAAATCTCGCCATCATCATGTGATGATCATGCTTGTTCAATTGAAAAGGAAAGGAAACAAAGGAAGGGGGGGGGGGAGAAGAAAGCTTGTTATTGTTATTGTTCAAACAGGATTACAGGAACCACTTGCGAAGAGCAAACAATTCTCTTTTTTTTTTCTGCATCCATGCTCATGGACTTATTTTTGCCATATGCAAAACTACACAAGTTATCCGTATTTTTTCCATGTCATATGTATTTTCTTTTTCCAAGACAAAGATTTAACATTTTTTTCATGGTCTAGTTAGATGGACAGATAAAAAAAAAGGGATAACAGAATGATGTGTGAAAATAAAATGTTTTTAGCTGTATACTTGGTAAATATCATGTTGATTATAATTATGCACAATGCATTTGGACTCTAGTCCTACATCCTTTGATAAAGTTTTGCCTTTCTTTATAACTTTTTTACATTTCCTTGAATTGTACATGCCATCGTCACTTTACATCCTTTTAATAATGCAGCTTTGGTTGTGGCCTATCATCTCAAAATGTGGTCAACCGTTGTAAAATCATGTGCATGTACCTTCTACATCGTTGATCTTAAAGAGGAGACTCTATTCTGAGAAGCTTTTTCATCAATTAGGTGCATATACTGGTGGATAATCTCAACATAGAAAATCTAAATTCAGTTAATTTAAAGGCTGCCACTTCAGCTGCACTCCTCCTTTTGCCATCCAAGTTTTCTGAGGTTTGCTTCTTAGTCGGTTTGCCTTCATTTTGGAATCACTAGACTTTAAGAATATTTTTGTAATACTATTGTTATATACTCTGTTCATGCAGGAAGATCTATATGCTAAAATATGTAGCCTCTCATATATGGGTGACTTGCGGATGCTATTTGCAGAGGATAGGAATAAGGTAACTTGAAAACCACGTATTGAACTTTTATGGATGAAAATGGAGGCAACATAAAGTATTTTGTCTATAATATGCTAACAACCAAACCAATCTTTTTATGGTATTGACAATTGGCATCCTTTAAGCTTGCTGAAAAAGCATCTATGATGAGTCTTTTAGGTTATACTTTTCAAATGAGAATATTATGTGGTATGAATGGGCAACAATATTCTTGTTTGGGGTTCTGTTACTCCAAATGTCTCAGTTTGTTAATTTTCATTGTTTCCTTTAATCAATTGTTCTATTTATCCTTCAAATATCCCATTAGCTTCTGTGCAATAGAAGCACAGGTACAATAGAATCAATGGAAAATTTTTGTTTTCCCCCTACTCTTAAAAAAAAAAAAAAAACAAATACGAGGACAATGGTAACCATATTCTATTTTATTTCAAAGGTAAGGTAGTGGAGAATTGAAGCTTTTGATGGACAATGAAGATTTATTTGGGATGTACATTGTGAAGATACGATTTTGAGCATAGCATGTACTAAAATGTTGGAAGTTATATCAATAAAATACTGTTACTCTACATTTGATATTGCCCATCTTATTTTCCGGAAAATAGGTTAAAGTTATAATTCTTCAGCTAACTCCTCCATTTTATAGAAGAGATAAAATATATCGAACTGTTACTAACTATATTTATGGGAAATGTTTTCAGTGCTTTACATTAAAGCAAACACAGCCTAGGCTAGATTAGTACTTTTTAAATGCTTAGAATTAGTTAAAATATATCCTCAAAGGAAAAATGTGCTATATAACCCAATACTACCTACTGCATTTGTTGGTTGTATTTGGAGGTGTTATTGGTGAATCAGATTTTATTCAGGATTCCTTACCCCAAAGAGAGACCTACTTTTTGTTTCTTTTTTAATCTTCTCCTTTCAACATTTCTAATCACTGCACATAACAGGTGAAAAAGATTGTCCATGGGCAGTTTAATTCATTCCAGAGAATGTATAAGCCATTTCTAGATGAGTATGCTGCTAAGGAGTTGCTGATATTCTCATCAACTGGTGGTCACCAAGCAAATTTAACTCAGGTGCATTTTGATCACGAAGTTATTTCTTCATGCAAAGCTGTTGTAATCTTGTCATTTTTCATTTTTTAATGAACTTCTTGCTAGGTCTTCCATCTGAACTAAGAAACCAACGCATAGTGGAGTGAATACAAACTATAATTCTTTGGTTTTGCTGATATCATTAGAACAGTAAAGAATTGTTGACCTATGTTGAAGGAAGAGGTGTGGAGAGAAACATATTTGGAAGTTATAATGGTTGGATCAGAATCCAAAGGCTTTCCTGTCAAAAATTATTGTGGGTATTATGTGGATTTGAGAGTGACATTGCTGAAGTCTATCAATTGCAAATATGAATTCCAGGATTAAAGATACTGCACATTATTTTCTAATTGAAAGCCTGATGCATGTGCATGTTGATAAGATGCATTAAGTTGCAGTTTTAAGCTTAGTCTTCCTGGTCATGGCAATTGGCAGGTTTCATTGAAATCTAATGTTTATGCAGATTTTATCACATCAAGAAACCAAAAGTTATTGAAATATTAGTTACATGATGGAAATAAATGCAACTTTATCAAAAAAATTTTTATTTTCCCTCAAGCCTGTTGATCCTTTGTATTTGCATTGAACAATACTATTCAGTTTTCTTCACAAGCATGTCTTATTTCAAAATGGACTTGCAAGGAAATTATTTTTCTTTTTAATTCATCAAGAAGTTCTTCTCATTCATAAGCATTAAAATGTATGATAACTCACAATATAGGAAAAAGGTATATCTCTTTCAGGAGAGAAAACCACTCTTCTAGCTAGGAAAACCAATTGGAAGCAAAATACTCCCTTTAATCTCCTTTGAATTCATAGTTGTTAAACCCAATAAAAAAGGTAAGAGTAAATATAAGAACAAGCCCTAAATTCTGGGAACAGGTCTCGAGTGGTCTTAAAATCCTTCTGTTTCTTTTCTTCCATAAGCCCCATAGGATAGCACAAGGAAATAAGGTCCACAAAACAGATCCTTCTTCCCAAAAGGACTTCTCATCCAGTGGATAATTATATGTTTCACATCCCTAGGCCTTGTCAAGCAAACTCTAACCATACCCAGAAAATACCCCTACATTATTTAGTTGAAATCTAAAGGTTGCAAGAGAACATTGAGAACAAGGAAGCAAGAGAGGAGATGTGGGTAGAAGGTTGGAGAAGAAGAAGAAGAGAGAAGAGGAAGAAGAAAGAAGTTGTGGTAGAATGTTGTATGAGAGAATAGACTCTCTCACACCTATATTGCTTTACTAACATGATATAAGGAGTTACATATACCTCCCTAGGGAGGTAAAAGGAAAAAAAGGAAAAATACAATATAAGAAAACAAGATAATAAACCAGTTCCCAAAGTACCCCTATTACATAAACTCTAACATTCTTAACACATTTAAACAACGATGGAGTTCAAAAAAAGTATGCAACTATTGGTTCCTCCTCCTTACAACACAAGACAGCATTTATTAGCCAGACACCCACCCCTTTGATTGTAAATTATTTAAGGTGAGAGCTCTATCTAAAGCCAGCACCCTAGCTGGTCTGCATCAAAGATATCTCCTCTTCCTCTGGATCGATTGCCCCTTGCAATTTATGATTGGTAGGATTGGAAAAGACTCTTACTCCACCTTCTAATATTCTTTGATCTTCTTACCCTATCTAAGAAACCTCATCAAACACTGTCTAAAACTGTCTCCTGAACTGGGTTTGAAATCAGCCTCCACTCGACCAATTCAAAACTACCTGCCACCAAAGCTTCTTTATCTGTTGTTATTCTATGTCGTTCAGTGAAGCAGTCCTTTAACTTAATCACTTCTGTTCATCTATCTTCCCTAAACCTCATTCTATCTTCCTCCCACTTTGTATTAAATGTTTCTTGAAAAAGAATCATGATCGCCTACTCCGCCAAATACAGATACACCGCCATGCGCTTTGGCAATGTTATTGATCAATTCCATGATGAGTACGGTTTTACCCAACCAAGCTCCCCCGAATAGTCCGATTTTTCCTCCACGGCGATAGGGAGCTAAAAGATCCACTACCTTAATTCTTGTTTCAAAAATAGATAATTTGGTATCTAACTGTATAAAGGCAGGCACGGATCTATGAATAGGAGATGTTGTGCGGGTATCTACAGGACCTAAATTATCAACAGGTTCTCCAAGAACATTGAAAATTCGTCCGAGAGTCGCTCCACCGACCGGAACACTTAGAGGTGCATCTTCATTATTGTGTTCTAGATGCCAAACCTAAAGGGCTATTAACCTCCTCAAATCCCCATCCTCCATTCTCCAAACCATATTTGCTAGAGAAAACCTCCCACATCAAACCTCCACAGCCACGTTCCAAGTAATGCAATTTTTTTTTCTGAACTGGAAAAGCAATAGTGTTGAAATAGAAGAGTCGCACAAACACACACGAGATATGTTGTTTGGGTTATCTAGGAAGGATATAAATAAAATTGAGGTGGGTGTTATGATTTCTGTTGTTACATGTTCTGATTTATTTCAATGGCTGAATGTCAGGATTGTGGTTTATCTGCAGCTCGTGCCCTTGTTTCCTCCCTTCCTCCAACAGTCAGAAGCGAAATGGGGATGAGACTGGGGGAGAAGCGAAAACTGAGTGAAACTGGTACTTCTCTGAAATTAAATGAACTCAAGCTGTTAGCTGCTGCAGCGGTACAAGTTAAAAGTCCTTTATATAAACTTGAAACCATCTAGACACATTTTGAGGCTCTTTATGCAAAACAAGTTTTCAAACATTTACGATCTGAGTCTTGAAATGAGTCTTCTGCTGAGTAAATGTTGTTGGATTCACGTACATTGTCTTAACTGGTACAATAATTTTCCTTTCTTTAAAGCTTGAGTGAATGAATAGTTGCACTCTTTTAATTGCATTTTCAGGTCGAACTATACGTGAAGTTGTGGTCAACTCAAGGGAAGAGGCTGCGGAGTGCATGCGTAAAGTGGTGAGACGTACAGTTATGGTTTCAAGCATGAGGCAGGCCATATCTGGATTTCTGGGTGTGGGTGGTGTCAATGCCATTAGATATATCTCAAAGAAGATGGGCAAAGCCTGGAGATCTTGGACATGATCGTTTATCTCTCTTTTGTCACTTTTGCAGGTAATGCCACTTTAGGCAGGCTGATATTTTATCATGGTAGAACATGCATCTTGATTTGAATCTCCTAACCTCCCTCAATTTGATTTTCCTTGTTATCATTACAGTGGGGTGGGCTTCAGTTTTGCCACTCAACTTTGTTTCACACAATGGAAGCAACTTTTTCTTTAAACATGGTAATAATTGTCTTAGAAGCAGCTTTAGACAAATTGTATGTTAGGATACTCTGTAATTGGAGATCGCTAGTTTAGGATTCGTAGTTGTCAAGGTGTTGCCTAGGTGCCGGCTGGAGGCCTTCTTGGTTGCCTAGGCATCCAAGGCCCCCTTCAACGCCTTGGGTCGTTTAGTCGCCTCGACAACTATGTTAGGATTTATGTTGTAAAATGCTATTTCCTTTCCCTAATAAATTGTCAAAGAATGTTGTTGGAATGAGTTGTTCGATGCTTTTTGTTTATCTTAAGCAGATGGTTTCATTGTCAGCTCCGAGTCTAGTGGAATCTTAAAGTCAATTGTGAACAGCACTGGAATGTCCTTTTATAAATTAAAGACAATGTCTCAGAAATTGGTCTCTCCATTTTCCTGGTTTTGTTGTTAAGTGTGGTTTGTTTCGATGCAGCAGAAGGAGTTTATTCCTTTAAGGAGTACAAGTAATCACCTGCACTTGATTTGGTCTGTCTGACCATTCGTTCTGCTGTCTGCCTTTGCTTACACCTTAATTGCAATCCAATAGATGGTATGGTTAGATTTGTGTGATCCTTTCCACAGCCCCAATCGGAAAGGTAGAATAGTTGATTGCTGATGGGATTTTGTTGTATATTAAACTCATTTATTTCTGAGTTAGGAGCGATCTGTTTTGCTTCTGGGCTGTGCTACTGCTGTTTTCAGACGATGCTTCAATTACTGTAATTTGAAGCGTGCTTTGGTTTGCTTCATGTAATTTTGCTCCTGTTTCTCAGAAGTATGCTTCCATGCTAAATGCACTTTTGGATTTTATTGAATGTGAAAATAGGCAGGGACTCTTTGCTGGTGAAATAACCAAGAATTATTTTTAGTTCTGATATTTATCTGAATTTAGTCTGGGTCATCATTGGATTTTGATTTAGTTGTCGATATGTCCTCTGATAATATTATCAAATTGTATGCATTCATGGAAGGGCAAAAACCCAGTCCACAGCAACGCCGTACTGTTAAGTTGAACCGTCACATTTGACATTTGGCTAATTCAATTCTGAGATGGTCACCTATCTATCTAGTGGTTGGAACCTGAAATGGCCAAATCAGCCACAATGTGTTTCATCCAGTCGAGCTCAGCAACACGACCTTCCATAGTTCCATGTAGTTTATATACTTGAATGTTGAAAAGAAGGTGAAAAGATTATCTGATGCCACCAAGTTCGGATGGATATATAAATATCTGATTTCAAAGTTGCAGTTTTCATCTCTACCATTTAATCTCTTCCCATCCCTTCTTTTGTTTGGTAGCATGCAATTTCTCTTCTCATCTAGTTTTGTTTTTGGTAGAGCATCTCTTCCTTCAATCATGAATTCAATATCTACTCAGTAGCCTTTATGCAAGTGACTAAAATTTCTTTGTGATGGTCTACATGCATTGATCACAATTCTCTATGAATTCAATCCGTTCGATATGGATCCAGAACACGAGCTATAATAATTGCTAATGGCCGTTGGGATGTTGGGTTTTTTCTCTTCTGTTTTTCCAGGGAGGGTTGCTAAAACTATTCTTAATACACACCCATTTATATTAGAGATTCTGTGTCGACTGATGGTCTGTTGGCATATTCTTTTGTCATGTTCTTTTTCCAAACATGTGTGGGTGGCAGGGCTTTAGGTTTAAGGACACAGACTTTACAACCTACATCCCTTCTTGAAAACTAAACGGGGTGAACGATCTTATTTTAATTTGGTTTAGGAAATTGAAATACATAGAGATTATAAAACATATTGAAGGAAGAAGGAAGTACTAATTAATCAAATTACTAAGCCATTAGCTTTCCACTTCTGTTCAGTGATCCAATCCAATCGTTGGATCATCTCTGGCTTAAGATGATTCTCCCAATCTCCAACCTTTCCTTGCCTGAAAAATACACTCTTCTTGTTGTCAGATGCTGTAGCTCCATTTCTTGTCACTTCCAAATTTCTCAAATTCTCAAAGCTGCATAACCTTACTATGTCATCGATCATTGCTTCTTCCTTCTCTTCCTCATAGGAGAAGGGGCACCCCATAAACTCGGCCACTCTTTTGAGCTGAAATGCAGGTTCGAGCTGTAATTCCTCAAACTTGAGAAACAATACACAGTTAGGCCTTTCTAAACTTGCTTTCCAATATCCCAAAACATGATCCCAAAATGGACCAAATCCAATGGTTCCATTGCAGAACATCTCAAAAGCTTCTTCAAGTGATAAAGGTGATTCCAAACGTTTTGACCTCACTTTGTTAACGAAATGCCAATAAGAAACAAAAGTGTCCTTTGGATTTCGGCTAAGATATATTATCCGGCAACCAGAATCCAATACTGAATGGGGTAGAGATGTGTATGGCATGTGGGTAGCTAACACTCTAGGTATGGGAAGAAGCTCAATGTCATCAGGAATCTGTTTAAGGTATAGCCTTTGCTCCAAGCAAGGCACAAGATCGTGTGGGCAGAAATTGAGCAGTAAGGAGTGTGGAGCTGCTGTAGTTGATTTGCGATTCATGGTAGCAAAGACAAGTGATTTTAGCCAAATAGTGCCGGATTTTGGTGTGGTTGCGACGAGTATATCGGTAGGAAAAGCTTTGAAGTGGTTTTGAACCGCCATGACTCCGACGCCGGATAAGTCAGGATTGTACCAAAAGCCTTGGTACTGGTAGAGTGGGTTACCCAACCAACCTGTGTGTGATGGAAGGGTTTGCAGGAACTCTTTGTATCGTTGATATGTTTTTTTTTCTTCTTCTTCCACTTCTTTGGTTTTGGGTACAGAAGAGCATTTCAGATAATAGGGAACATTTGGAGCCATGATCAATGAATGACTACTGCTGAGAAAGCAAGAAAATGATATGGTCTCTCCTGGGTTACTCTAGTTGGGAACTTGCCTTGCGGGGTGTTGTAGCCTGTCGTGATTTCATTAAATGATGAATAGTAGAATATATAATACAAGGAGTCACTCATGGGAGACTGTACACCAAGAATACAAGTTGGCAAAACAGAAGAGATTCTGATAGGTACAAAGTAACCAACCTATAATTAACTAGGGTTAACCTTCTCCTTTACACGGGGTGCTTTGTATTGTGACGTGAGAGGAAAACTGCCCTTTTATGCATACTATTTATAACTAAAGCCATGTGTGACAAGTTTTATGTCACGTCTCAATGCCAATACGGGTGTTAATTGGGCCGGTTCCCGGTATTTGGGATGGGATGGTACCGATATCAATACTAAAAGTGCCAATCTTAGTACCGTCCCATTTAGTTAACGAGACCAAACTTAGATCCCAGTCTTGATTACTAGCGGGACGAGACGGTACCGGTTCTTAAATGGTTCTATGCACTATAGAAAAAGGGAGAAGAAGTTTAATTGTTTCAAACAAGGCGGGTTTATTAGTGTTGTGGAATTTTTTCACTATCATGAAATCTAAGTTGTCTACTGCTTTTTATAAAACAACTTAAATTATGAAATTATAGTTTTACTTCTTTAAACTCCCTAAGATCATATGTAATAAGCTTTTTATTTTTATAAATCTAGAGAAGTCCTATAAAATGGAAGAATCTCGTCGTATTTCCTCTTTGATTTTTTCAAACAAAACTCTATTTATCACACATGTCACATGGTAGTATGGTACGAAGTACGAAGTGCAAAAGGGAAGAACTTGGTAGATGTAGTTGGTCAAGGGAGGAGGGAGGAGCACTGTAGTAGGTTCTGTGAGGAGAGACTTCAAGCTACGGCTGTTGATCTGTTGTTCCCCTACGTATTCAAAAGGCAATTAGTGAAACCCTAATGAGTCATAATTCTTATACCCTTTTTTTTTTATTTTTTTATTTAAAAAAAATATCTTATATACTCTTTCTATTTAAACGGTACTAGTAGTTTCGGTACCATCCGGTACCTAATTGGTATTTCAGTACTGGTACTGTTGGGAATCCCGTCCCAGAACCGTCCCGTCCCATTTATCATTTGGTACCAAAATCAGATACCAGTACCGTCCCATTTACTGGGATGGTCCGATACCAGGTTTTAACGGGGCGATTCTCGATTCCGATCCCAAATTGACACCTATCACTTGTGAGTTGTAATTGTTAATTTGTATACTATATTTGTAAGAGATGACAGCTGCTTTTATGCTAGTATTTAGGGAATATGTTCTCTCTGGGGTGAAATGACCGCCCCAATCCCATGAAAGGCAGAAATTTTCACCCTTGAGATGCTAGTGTGCGCGTTCTCATTGGCTACCATGTGTGCGTGGCCCCTACGCTCCCCCCTAATATTTATAAGGCGGAGGGGGAGTGTTCTCTGTGGGGGGTAGGGATCACACGCACACAACATGCAATGAAAGCGCATGCACTAGCATCTCGGGGGGAGTTCCACCTTTCATGGGGGATGGAGCAGTCATTTCGCCCCGACAATATCTGGACGTGGCCTACCCCAAAACATTTTCCCGATTTATAAATAAAGCCATGTGGAAAAGTTTTATGTCACATCTTAAGGCCATTACTTTATCACTTGTGAGTGTTAATTTATATATTATATTTGTTGCTGTTACAAAATTTGGGTTTGGCCCTAATTGTTGCGCCCACAAGGGGTTGCATGTAGGGCCCACCCTCTATCGAATATGTTCCTATCTATTAAAAAAGAATGAAAAAAAAAAGAGGCTGTATTAAGGAATCCAGATGCTCTCCAATGTCGATCTCCCATCATTCATGGGCTCATCTATGTTACCCAATAAGGGGTTTTTAAATATGGAATAGTTTGGTTAAGATTCTTCCTCTTTTCAAGAAATTAGTTTGTTATAAGGTTGGTATAGAGTCTAGGATCTCCATGTGGAAGGACCCTTGGATCTCATCTATAATTCATAATAGGCATGGAATACGAACCCATGGATGATGTAAGATTGACTCTGATGGTTAAATGTCATTGGAGAGAATCTGAATTCAACATAGAATGATGCAAAAAATCTCCATGAGGAAATTACTTCCCTTTCAAAATCTTCTTCACACAAAAATTATCATGGTTTGTCAAAATTCTCTAACCAAGTTTGAGCAATAAATCCATATTATGACACCAAAGACTTGAGTTTGACCTTTTGAGAGTCAACCTCTTGTTGAAAAGCAAAAGAGAAATTTTTGTATCTTAGACCCTAATCAAGGTGGCCTCTATTTTGCATTCCCTCTCTCTCTCTCTCCCCGGAGAAGGCTATCCCAGATTGGATCGAGTATCCATTGTACCTACAGGCTACAGACACTGATGAATACTACAACCTTGAAAGCATTTACAACAAACTAAACTCACTTCTAATAAAGCTTCAAAAACTTTCCAACTAGTAGAACAAAACTCAGAATTAGGGGTGCAATTGGGCTGGGCTGTATATTTTAAAACCCAGCCCATTCTGCATCCTATTAGGGCATTCATTCAACCCAAGCCTAGCCGGCCTCAGCCCTAGGGTGTCAATCCGCTCCGAACCCCGACTGACCCCGATCTACCAACGGGCGGGTTGGTTGAGTTTACTGGTCGTTAGACCTCGGGCTTAGGGCTCACGACTGTATTAGTTATAGATATATAATATTATATATTAATGTATATATTATAAAAGAAAGACAAAAGCCAATAGTAAACCTAAAATCTAGATACCTTTTCATTTTTCCTTCCGGCCGCGCTCGACAGTGACTGGCCGGGCCTTTTGAGCCTGATTGACCTGATTAGGCTGGGTCGAGCTCAGCCCAAGCCCTATTGGACTTGGTGAGTACTTAGATGGGCTCACGCTTGTTTGGTCAAACCTGCACCTCTAATTTTGAGGTGTAGTGTAGAAGTCATGGGAAGGAAAGTTTGAATACAAGGTAAATTTGGGTGCGGCAAAATATTATGGTACATGTATAATACAGTTCCTCCTAAGTACTTAAGGATCTTATTAAAGGAAGGGTGGTTCCACACTTCTACATTTGTTATGGTCTACAGGATACAAAACAAAGGGTGATTTAATCGTTGAACCTAAGAAATGCTATGCTCACTCATTTGTAAGATGGGTAGATTATGATAAAGTTAATCTTCTTTTTGACGTAGAAACCCCGCGGAGGGGAGACGGTTTATTCTTCCTCAACACGGGGCAAAAATGTGGTTACAATAGACGCGAGAGAGTCACGATATGAGTGCTCCCACCAACCAAACTCAGGAAAACAAACAACCCAAATAATGTTAATCTTCTTAAATCCCAACTTTAGTTCCATTTCAATCAGTTGTTTTAATTCCTTTTTTCTTCGGAAAGGTTTTGCCCCTCACAAATAATGTTGCTTTCATATCCCTGTAATCTGTTTGCAGCCTAGTACGATTATTATGGTTTAGACTAAATCCTTCAAACTAAATATGGTCTATGATCATCATAGGTATATGATGATACTAAGTATTTTAGCTGTTATATTGTGTTTATTTCAGTTTGAAGACTTACTTTTGATAAATTAATAAAAAAGAGAACGTTATCTGGTCGCGGATTTGGATCCTCTGCTGCCACTGCTCATGCGGCCAGTGTGCAGCTTCACACATGTAGGGGCGAAATGATTGCCCTACCCATTGCCCGAACACTCTGCCCGGGTGGGGTCCATGCCCTGCCTATGTGAGGTTGCACGCTGGTCGCACAGGCAGGCGACAATAGAGGATCGAAATTGCTTGGTCGTGTGTGGCATGCAACTCTTGTGCTTAGACACAAGGCCATGCAAAATGACCTCCATGCCCTCATGGAAAGGTAGAAATTTTTGAGGGTGCGGTGTTCATTTTGTGGGGCCTAGATCTGGGTGCAGGGACCGTACACCACACGCCACCAGGTAGGGTTCTTTCTCCTTAAATTTATATTCTAAATGCTATTAGGGTGTTTGTTAATGATGCACTTGTTCACTACACATTGAATATATAGGGAAAAAATTGTGCACAACGTCAATTCAAAAATGAAATTACACCCCCTCAAATAGGATCTTTATCCCCTTTCCCTGCCTAATACGATTCTTGCAATTCCTGTCATAGAGGGTGAAAATGACCACCTTACCCCCTGCCCGAACAAACAACCCGGGTGGGGTCTACCCCCCTCTTATTAAAGGCTCTAAGGAATTGTACTAGGTTGAGAACTGTAAGAGGTAATACGCTGCCCGGATGGGGTCCACTTCCCTCTTATTAGAGGCACTAGGAAACTGTATCGAGCAGACAACCGCAAGAGATAATTTTCCGTGAAACTGTAGTCTGATAGTGTAAGGAACCCTCTCCCAGTATCTTTTGCTCCCGGATTGTTAATCAGAATCATGTAAGATGTAACATATTATTGAAGTCCAGGCCCCTTTAAATTGTTTAGGGTAAATCTCTCAGAGACCCCCTCGAAGTATTCAATATATCACGGATTTGCCAAACTTGGACAAAATATCCCAGACACCTCTTAATTTTTTTATTTTATATCAATTTAGTACACTCCATTAGGTCTTAGCAGTTAAATGGCAAAATTACCCTTCCAACAGGGTGAACTCCCCATAATACCCTTTAAGGTAAAACCCCAAATACAAACACCATTCTCTCTTTCTTCATCGTTTTCACTGGGCTGAAGGGACAAGAAACAAGAACAGCGAACTTCTCCACCTGCAATCGAAATTTCTTTCTAGCTGAAGGGGTAAGAACAGGGAACCCTAACCCTAGATTTGGAATGGGATCAGCTAATCCAGATCGGCTGATTCTGTCCTGGTTTTTACAACTCTACTGCTCAGATATTTAATTAGCATTCAAGACTTGGGTGGATCGATTTGATGGGTTTCAACTAGTGCTGCCTGCAACAATCGACCAATGTCGCATCGTGGGACTTCTTGCAGACCAATCACGAGTAGATCAAATTGCCTGTCAACACCCACAAGCTCTGCTAGATCCTAGTATGAGACCTTCATCACAGGCAAAAATCAAACAAAAATCTTCTCAGAAGAGATGGATATAGTCTTTAAGATTTCTATTTTGTACTTTAAAAACCAATTGAAAGAAGAAAAAGAATTAGCAAAAATGAGTTTTTGATTTTGGTTGCACCTTCCCATTCATGTTCCATGTCACTATGCTCATGCAAAGAGATGAACTGCTTGAGAACTTGCAAAGCTGCTCCACTGCAACTGTCTTTATGCCTTGATGATGACTTGCAAGATGGGTGTTCATGGTCTGGAACTTATTTCAGTGTGATGAACTGCTTGTCCTCGTTCGCTTGCCACTGAGCTTAGAAATGCTAATGGCGAGAACGATAGCGCAGAAGAGGCCTAAGAGGGCTTTCTCTAGGAGATGGAGATCCATAGATTAGTGGGGGTGGGTGTTGGTGGGGTGTGGCGGTGGAAGAGGATCGGCGTTAGATTTGACAGAATACGTTTGGTGGGTGTGGGAGATGGGATGAAGGTGGACGACGTTGACGGGGTTAGAATTTGACGGTAGGGTAGGGTGGAAATGGGTTTCGGCGGTGGTGGAAGAGGATCGGCGGCGGCAGTGGTGGCGATGATGGTGGTGCTGGCGGAAGAAGAAGAAGAAGAAACACAGACGAAGAAGAGGAAATGGGGTTTTGGGGTTGAAGATATCTAAAGGGGTAAAATGGACATTTTAACTTTGGGTGCTAACTGTGCTAAACGTTAGGGGGGGAGGTTGCCATTTTGACCAAGATTGACAAGTCTGTGACATATTGAATACTTAGAGGGGATGTCCGTGAAATTTTCCCAATTGTGTAATACCCATACGCATCCACACCCGATTTACTAACGAGTCTCCAGACTGACTCCAGAGTCCAGGCTTCAGACCCCAAAGCAGCCATGGACGAGCAGGAATTCAGACGTATTCTGGATCTGTTCCCGATCATCCGATCTCGAGATTACTGTGTAAGCATCTCTGGTTCCGCGTTTTGCGTCTTTTATTTTAATATTTTTCCTTGTTTGGAACATTTTTCCTGCAACTAATCTTCTCTTTATTTTGCTTCAATTACTAGAAGATTTGACAAAAAAAAAAAAAAGAAGAAGAAAAGATACTTGAAGATATATAGTCATTTTCTTTGGGCTTTCTTTCTCTCCTTTTCTGAAGATTATTTAGTATTTTTTTTTTTTTTTTCTAACTTAATCTTTCATGCATTGTATGCCATGAACAAGTAAAATTTTCTCTCTTTTTCCTCGTTAATTTCTACTCAATCCTTCAATGGGCATGCCCTATAATTGTGGGCGAGTTAGTGAATATTTATACTTTCAATCTGTATTATTTCTGGACTGAAAGAGTAGACTGAACATGTGAGTTACACCAGGACATGCATTTGGATTTCAATTCATATGAGAACTAATTGCTTTTTCCTGGTTTTTCTTTTTTTGATTGTTTCTGATCCATGGAGCTCTTATATGAGAACAATCAAGTGGAAGTAGCTGGAGATGAAGAAAACAGAAGACATTTCAGTTTGAAAATAGCTGTCTTCAATGAAGGGTCAGGAGGGAAGACATAGTTTAACACAGGAGAACAACTAATATACTTTTGATGTTTTATTAGAGGGTAAGGGTTTCCTGGTCTGCATTCATTTACTGTCACGTGGCAGGTCAGATGAGGCTGAAATTGGTCCCCTGCTCACGTGTCAAGTTTCAGCACAAACGGAGTTTTTCAACTGGAAAAATAACTGGAGAGGGGCATGCATCATTGAGAGGGTGCATGGGCGTACATGGGAGGGTATATGATTCACTTTTAGAGCATTCCTAAATATCCAATGTGTCAAAATTGTCACATCACCCTCCCACCTGGGCATGTGGCACAACTAGGTATACAGAACATGTGATCATCGAGAAGGTTATATGGTTTGCTAGAGAAGGAAACTTTTCACCTTTATAAAATTAAGAACTGAATGTTCTATATTCATCAAAATCTGGAACTGGGGGTTGCTGGCTGGGCTTTGCCCATATGTGCTTTTTGTAAATTTACCCTTTGCTTCTTTTAATTTTAAATTTTGGTAGTGGTAAGCTTGTTTATGTCATCAAAATAGACAATTTATCTTTCAGTGTTATGGTTCAGAGCCAGCATTGGTAATCATAATATAAAGTCATAAAGTATGAAGTGGTAGACAAATATGGTATCCACATTCTACCTTTAGTAATTTGCCGGACTGGACTCCTTAAGTATTATCTTTCCAGAATGGTAATTATGATCCAAATCACCTAGATTTTTTTCCACCTAAACCTTAATTTCATATTTTTGGATGTTCTTTCTCTTTCTAAACTGGATTCCTTTTGTTGGAACTGCTGCTGAACTAATTCCATCCTCCTTACATGGTACACCCAAGCTTTAGACCAGCAATGCAAGGGTAAAAGCTGATTTTCAGTGTGTTATATTTAGAATTATATTTAGCCAGCTTCTCAGGACTTAGTTATGGTGTCAACTTGTAGAGAATTCATTTTGGACACTGTTGCAACTGCTTTATGTAGATACTTGTTGACTAAGTGAAAGTTCAACCATAGAAAAGGGCAACGTGAATAACTTCCAACTTGTTTGGTATTTGATGTCCTTGTTCAAAATGGTATCTATTGTCCTCAACTTGAATTTTGTGGTATACATGGGTTGAAGTAATTATTTCATCATTCTACAAACCAGGGAGATTGTTGGTATTTTGGAGCCTGTACTGATAATAAAGGTTGTGTTGTTATATTGATTCACCCTGAAAGTTAAGCTGAATAGCTTATCTAGGCAGCTTATGAGAGCTATTGAGAGGTCTAATTAGAACCGGAATAAGTTCAAACATATTTTGGAAGCTGTCATTTGTGATGTTGATTTTCTCCATGTGATGGAGCAAGTCCCACCTGTATGCAATGCTTCTTTTTGCTTGATAGACAGTTACATTAAAGTTCTCTATACCCATGCAACTATTGTGCTACTAATATTTAAGGGTCCTTATATATAGATTTGTGTTGATTATGGAAAAAAAGTTACCAGAATGCTGAATCATTTGTTCCTGCTTATGTTGATTCGATACTCACCTTATGTTTTACATTTTAGGCTGATTCAGAGTTACCAAGACAGCACTTACCTTCGCATTCAGCAAGGGATGAGGTGGAATTACTGAAGCTCTTCCCATTTTCGGTCTCTGTCACATTCTTTGAATGCTAACTTTAACACAACTAGCAATTTTGTTACCACAGCTAACAGAATGGCAAAATGCTTGGAGTGAGGAGGGTAGAAAAGGAACTGAAATTCAGGGAATCGACACAGAAGGTATGCAATTATAATTTATGCATCAATATATGAGAAGTTTTCATATAAATCAGTCTAATTTGTTCTGTAGTTGATTCTTTTGATAGTTATGTAATGGAGTTTGTGTGTCATCAATTTGAAAGCCCATCTACTATGCAAATATCCAAGTTGGTTTGTACTGGTTTACAACTGGGATAAGGTCATTTTCAGGCTAAACCCATTGTGAAATTATCAAAATTTCTCTTGATACACTTATCTTGTATAACTAATGATCTTGATACAAATTTATTATGTACTTGTGTATTTTGCTTTTTTCCTTACAACTGATATTTTGTGGAGTCAACTCTTTCCACCCTATGACATAGCAATAAACTCTGTAAAAGGAAAAAAACTGATTATATCTTTCCTTTTTTTGTGTGTATTCTATATGAATAAAAGCAGTAATATATAGAAGCTTTGTTTTATTATTGTTTTAGCAATGAAAAAAGCTTTAGATAAGTCACCCTTATTCTTTACTAGACAAATCCTGTCTTTTGGCCACGCAGAGGGGTAGCATGGCCAATTCTGACTGCCAGCAGGTGTGGTGATACTTTGTTTTGGCCCATGTTTTAAGTACCACCACTTGAGAAACCATCTTGGATTGTATTTTTCTTCTTGTAATCCTGGAACTTGGAAGCTTCAGTATGTTTATGGAAAGGAAGCCAAGAAAATGGCCACTATTGGAATATTTGCGGCGATGGACTAATTGACTGAAATTAGTTAAGAGAAGATAATTTGAAGAACCGAATGGACCTTTTTCTTAATGCACTACCTAATTTGCATTTGAATGATTCCTCGGTTGTGGTAATCTTCTTGCTGACTTTGGAAATAATGGAAAGAGGGAAGGGGTGGGGGAGGGAGCTGCTTCTTGTTATTTAGTAATTCACAGATCTCTAATCCTCAGCAGGAGCATCCTGAATAACATATAATGCAGTACCCAAAACCCTAATTCCCAAATTAGAATTTAGGACTAGCTAGGTTGGTAACGGGCCCAAGGTATAGAAGATTACAGTGGGTAAAATCAGAAACCAGAGAAGAAATAGATATGTATTATTAAACCAGAAATTGTTATAGAGAATTGAGAAGCAGCTAAGGCTCCATTTGACAACATTTCCTTTCTGGGGGAGCACTTCTGAGCTAGAAGTTATTTTTTGTGTTCCGCTCTGGGGGAGTAGGAGAGAGATTTGTTCAAAAAATTTTTTGATTCTGTTTTTTTGTAACTCACAAAATTTTTGGACCGGTTCTTCTGCGGGAACACAAAATCAACCCAGAATTGCCAAACACAATTCCACTCTCAAAGGGGTCCCAAAACGAAAAATCACCAGAATCACTCTCGCAGAGTATTTTCAAACAGCAGTCAAGTAACCAGGTTAACAGATTATTTGAAGTAGAAGGAAAAAGAACTGAAAAGAGAAAAATGGAAGAAGACTGAAAGGAGAAACTAAGAACAACAGGAAATAAAGAGAAGATGCAAAATTTGATTAATTATGGATGCAACTTATTGGTTATGTTTGAAACAGTGCCTGTCGATTAAATGTTTCACTTTGCTGGTTCTTCAGTTGATTGCTTGCGACAGTTGAGGGAGGAAGGGAGAGAGAGAAATTTACCCACACACAAATCACACTCCAAAAATGTATTGGATGCAACTCTAATTGATGAATAGTTACATCTATTTATAAAACTCCAAATCAGAAGACTAACTCCACAAGGATTCTTAAGACTTGCTAAAATTCAAGTCAGATAAATAGAAATTTCTAATTCCTAAAACTAGCATGCAATAGCAATCATGGTACTAAATCTCGTTTCGTTTCGGTGTTTCGGTCTGACCGAAATTTCCGAGATACCGAAATTTCGTCGAAATCTCGGTCGAAATATGGTATTTTTCTGTGGGTGTAAAATGCCAAAAATGTCCGAGATTTCCGAAATTTTCGAAACGAGATGACCGAAATTAACGAAATTTCATCGAAATTTCCGAAATATTTGAAATATTGCATTTTTTCATTTCGGACTTGCGTTTCGTTTCGGACAGGTTGAGATACTCGAAATATTCGATATCTCGACCGAAATTTTGCGAGTTTTAGTACTATGATAGCAATAACCTAGACCCACAACAACTCTAACACGGCAAATGTAATATGTGTAAATTGCAGGTTTACCCCTGCTAAAAGAAATGAAAGACTGACCTTAACAGCTAATGCTTTGGACCTTTGTATGGGCCTAATATTGAGCCCACCTGATGCAGAAGCCAAAACCATGATTAATTTGGCTGTTCTTTGATTTTTCGTTGGAGCCTTTTTATTTGTTTGTTCTTTTAGCCTAGGGTTAAAACAGTCTTTTTCATGGTTTATCTTCTTAGTTCCCCTCCACGATTTTAGAGGGATTAGTATTTTATTTTATTTGTTTTAGTTGTTTACACTTATACTCCTATTTAGAGTATAAGTCTATTCTATGTTTTATAATTAGGATTCAGATTAGGAATCCCAACTCCTAATCTGATTAGGATTGCTTTAGATTGATTATCTGTAAGGCCTTTTGGCCCCCCTTTATTATTATAAATAGTAGAATTGTGGGAGGCTAAACCTATTATGTTTTGAAATTTTGTTTCTTCTTGTTGCTGCCTCCATGACTGCTGCTGCTTCTCTGTCTTGTGTGTCATATCAAGACCCCTTGTGAGTTATATCAAGGGCTAGGGTTGGAGAAATCCAGCGACTCCTTTCATCTTGCAGATCGAGAGGTTCGTCTTCTTTTTCCTTCAAGTTCTTCAAGGTTGCTGCTGCTGAAATTCTGCAATTCCAGTAAGAGTTACAATTTCCTGCAACTTTATCATCTCTTCTTCTTACTTCCATCTAACCTAATCGATTTCCCCAAACCCTAGCTTCATCTACATTCATCACAGCCCTATTCCCTCATCAGATTACACTCAAAACCTAACCACAGGTCCATCACAGTAACCCTCCCACTCGATCTCAGTTGCAGCCTCACCTATCCACTACAAACCCTAAATCCCTCCCTCAACATAAAAACCCAGAAACCCTAAAATCTGCCTAGACCCAACCAGCCATCAAAACCCCACCAAACTCCAGCCGAACCACCCCCTCCCTGCTAGGAAAACTCGACCTAAAGACCAGCCCCTAAATCTGCTCCTAAACCCTAGTTTCAGCTTAGATCCTAAATCTGAAAACCCAAAACCCTAACCCTAATATTTCTGAATTTCTATTTCTTATTCAAACCTCATTAAAACCTATTCTAATAGACTCCTAAAAATCTGCAGACCATTACCCAATAAAACCCTAACTCAATCTCCCATTCCTAACCCTAATTTTGCCCTAGTTACCCTAAACTGCCCATTCGGCCAACCCTAAAACAGAACCTGGTCCTAAGTGAGATTTATTTCACCTAGGCTACATCACCACCAGCCTGGACTTTGGTCTGTACCTCCTTGGCTTCGGCTTTGACAATCTATCATAACTATCCAGCCAATCTAATGGACTGCATCAGCACCTCAAAATATCTTAATGCCGATCCTTTTGGCACATGCTTTGGTATCTAAAGAAATGGATGGATCATTTGGAATTTCTCATCAGAGAGGGTTGAAGGGCATGCAAAGAGAAATAAAAATTCACTTGGTAAATGGGAGGTAGGTTTAAGCCAAAGAAGCTTCAGGCCTTGGGCGTCCTACTCTTGAAGATAATAAACATGACAACTCCTTGGCAAATGACTGTCGTGGTTTAGCAATGAATCTGCATCACCTTGGAGAGAAATTATTTTATAGAAGTATAATGGCTGTAACATGATTGGACTCCAACAGGATAACAGCTTGAGATGGTGTATGTGTCTGGAAGAAAATAATAGAACAGCAATTTTTTGCTTTACTGACAGCTTTCAAGTTTGGGTAATGGAAGTACTGTGAGATTTTGTGAAGATGAATGCCTTGCAGGGGTAAATTTATGTGAGTTTTGAGGCTATACTAGTTTGTGATTGAGATTTATGTTATAACTGATAATCAATTGGTATGATAACCCCAAGGGGGTAGCTCAGTTGGCAAGGATTTACACCTCACTATTAAGAAGTCATGAGTTCAACTCTCCTTCAAGCATACCAAATATCAATTGAAAAAAAAAAATTAAGATGTTGGAAAGTTTAGAATGGACCTATTATAGAAGGAGCTGTAGGAGTGGATGGGCCTGCTACATGATTTTGACCTGGGGGATGAAGATACTGGAGTGTAGGAAAGGGTAGCTAATTGCTTCTTGAAAGAGATACACTTATGGTCTCTTTCTTTTATGGTGCATGAGCTAAAACAGCAATATACCAAGAATATGTGACTCAGCAACACCTACAAAAGTGGAGGTAGTTGTTTGGGAGCTATCCATTGAGAGGGTATTGGCCATTGAGAAACTCCAGAAAGGAGGTCCTAGGCTTGCCAAAGATGTTACATGTGAAAAAAGGAGGAAAATGTTTGCATCTTACAATGTGACACTGTTAGAACTATGTGTCATGACCATGTGGGTTTTCTTTGAGTGGGGTTCTGTGAAATGCATGGTGTTGAAGATGGTATTTACCTGATTACTAGTTAATTGGATGCTGCCAAAAATTGAGATCTTGTGGTGGTTGATTCCTTTGCCTTCATGTTGGTACTGTGGTAAGAAAGGAACTAGAGATTATCTGACGCTACACTAAGAAGTAGGGTGTTCTGTGGAATTTATGTACTATGTAGGGGTTTTGCTACTTAATAATTTGCAGGTGTAAGATCTTCCAGAGTACTAATTAATGGATGGTATTTCAGAGAATGAATCTTATGCAGACATTCTATATTTTTTCTAAAGATGTTACTCAAACGTGGGAAATAATATAACTTATTTGATTTCTCACAAAATTGGGGGCTAGGGGGGATGTTAAATGTCACAATGATTTGAATTGTCTTCTGTCAGAACTTGTCACGTGGCAATCATGCGTGGTCCTGGTGTCTGGTGATAGGGGATCCTTGCCCAAAAACTAGTAGGGGAAGTGCCTTGTAAATGGTTTCAAAAGTTAGAGTGGATAAAATTACAGAAACACTGCTACATTTCTTTTTCAGTATGTTGGTATTCATGTTATTTTACAAAATTTTAAATTCACTTTCACATCCCTCCTCAGCTTGTTTAGGGGTGAAACTTGACTAGTAATATGGTCTGGGGTCTCTCACATTGAAGTCTACCACTTGGCAACATAGTTGTCATGGCGGGCAGGCGACCCCAGGCGGTGAAGAGGGTCAAAATTCAAGGTGACACCAACTAGGCAAACAAGGCGTCCAAGGCGCCTGCCAAGGTGCCGCCTAGGCGACACCTTGACAACTATTAGTTGGCAAGGTACCATGAACTTGCGACCACTGTTTTTAAACCTGTACAGGCATAGAATGGGAAAAGGCCTTGGGTTGTTATCGATCTGGTTCAACTGTTGGGTCAGCCAGGTCAACCCATCATGTCATAAAAAAAGAACTTCAAACGTGTATATTTCTCATGTTGTTTATGGATGACATTCTATATCATTATTATCACTTTGGAAATACATGTAATAGGTTATATCTATTCCTCATAAGGACTTCCCAAGTATCTCGCACCAAATACAGATTTAATTTCCTGAAGGTTGTAACTCTTAAAATTTTGAGCTTACTAAATATATAATTTCTTAAATTAAGGAATTTATATGTATGTTTGAAAATCTGATTCTTTTTTTTTTTTTTGGGGGGGGGGGAGGTGCTAATTAGTCTCCATCAATCAAGGGCCATATAGTAGCCTGTAGCCCAGTTATTCAAGTGGTGAAATGTATGGAGTTTCCTTCTTCTGTTTTCCTCTCAAAAGATTCCAAATCACCCTTTTATTCAGGTTTACTTGCTATTTCGTGAACCAAGAAGTACAGATGAATTTAAAGCCAAAAGAAAGAAAAGGCAGAGGAACTGAACCTCATTTCTTCCTCAAAACTGCCCTTGGTGTGGAGCTGATATGGCTACCCAAGAGGGGAATAATTGGGTTTAACAACTATTGGCTTTAATTTGAGGATGAGATGGAATGAGTGATTGCTAAAACAAAAGGGAAAGCACTCAACAATTTTCGAGTGATTCGGCCCAATCTTGGCGCCTATGTCTCTACCAAAGACACTCCTGTTTCCACTAAACCAACTGGCATTCTGGTATGAATCAAACCTCATTACAATCACTTGTACATGTGGAGAATTACCCTCTCCCACAAGTACTTACACAATGGTAAGGGTGAAGAACAAAAATTATAAAGCCTCTTGTAGGTTAGACATACAAATAAAAGTTCAATTTCTCTCTCAACCTATAAACCCAATCGATAAATGTTTTCCAAGTAATGCCTAGTAGATTGATTGGTTGAAATGTCCCACAAGTCTCCTTTGTATAGACAGAAACCCTACTCAAGAAGAAACTAGCCGTTTATGACTGTTTGGGGTTTTAGCAGATTGGTCGGATGTCCGTATGCAGGGTCCGGACGTCCCTTGAGTCCAACTTGCCGTTGGACTCCAACGGTTCAAATTATGATTATTTGGTGGATACTGGTCTGAACATCCATTGCAAGATGAACTGAAGTCATGCCAAAAAGGCCATGGTCTCAGTGTGGACGTCCCATGGGTTGTTCAGATGTCTTTTTCCTTGTCTAGACACTTGGGATTTTGAATCATGCCAAAAAGTCATGCTTCCGGTGCGGCCGTCCCTTAGACAGTCCAGACGTCTCTTAGGCCATTTGGACATCTGCTTCCTTATCCGGACATCCGGTTTGCAGAATTTGCCACAAACACCGGATTCAGACTGGATGTCCCTCCAGCTTGTACTGTAAGTCTTGGTTAACTCCCCAACTTTGTTGATTGACCACATTAACAGTTAGGGTGATGTATTTTACCAATTATATGGGCTTAAGGACTGTTAGGGACCTTAAGATATACATTGAACTTTTACGAGAATGAAACTATCCTATGTCTGATGAAGCTTGGCTTGATCATCTTGCTTCCGAGTCTTGAGTTCTTCAATCCTTGATACGTCCATGACTTGGCGAAGCTCCTTGTTATTGCTGTAACCTCCAAATTGCTCTTTGACTTGGTTTACATGATTTAGCCTTCTAGCTTGCTTGATGCTTAACAAAAATGAGGAAATTATCATGTATGATGAATTGTTCATTTATAATGAAGCCTCGGGCAGTGACAAAAAAGCCATTAAAGTCTATCATGCGACTGTACAGTCCCTCTATGACATGGAGTCTTTTCTTCAGACATTGAGCTTCAAGATGTTTTGCCTGCCTACTACGATGAAGTACCTTCAGGATGTCTTCAATAGTCTTCAAGCTACTGGCCCAATATGAACCGGTTGAAGTGCAGCTTATTATAACTTTGAGCAAATTTTCAGTTTCATTGTCTAACACCATAAAATTGAGATTTAACAATCAAATAATATGAAGGATTTTCTAAGATATTAATTTTTTATAATGAATAAAACTGTAAGGAATGTTAAATCAACTGCCCTCATTTGAGGTATCTTTTTTTAACTTGAGATCAGAATCACTTAAAGTCAGAAGTCCATATTGTTTTGGCATGCTTCCTTTTCAACTCCAATCTGATGGTTAAAATGTAACATCTAATGCGAGGGCACTCTCGTTGAATGAAGACTTAAAGTATTGATATCATGAACAACATATAAATCACAGTTGCTGGGATTAATCCACTATATCCCTCTCAACTGTTCCTTTCCCTGTTTTTTGGGTAAGGTCTGTAACTATTTTATGTAGGTTTTATAGCACATACCAAGGAAAATATTGTTTTTCCTTTCGGTTGTAGAACGTTGTTTTTTGGGGTTCTTTCTTTGAATATTTTGTTTCAAAAAACAGCTTGTATTGTTGAAGACAACATTTTTTTTATTATTTTAAATAGAAACAATAATAGGATTATGTCTGTTTAAAAACACCACCCCCCAAAAAAATGAACTGATTACAAACACACTCAAATGATTTGGAGTGCTATTAGTTTTACTGTCATTTTATCATCATTGCTAGTTGTCATGTAGATTAAATTTATAAAGATTGTGTGGATTTTTTTCTTTCTGGCAGATCCATTCTGGGAGAAATTAAAATTAGCAGCAGAGAAGAAGGTACGCTGTTTGGGTATTATCATGTGTACCAACTTTGAAGCTTTAATTGCTTGCCCATTCCATGATAATGCTCATTAATGTTACATATTCCTTTATGTTAGTATCTGTTTTAATTATCAGCAAGGAGAGAAAATCATATTCTGATGGTTTATGGTCAAATCAGTCTGAAGACGGATTATATTTTGCATTTCTGGCGGGTGGAAAAGTAGAATTGAAGATTCCATTCCAAAGGATATTTTAATGATTCTAGTAGTTGAGTTATTTTGATAATTCTTGTGTGCTTTTGGGGGTTGCTTCTATAATAATGTTAATCTGGAGTATGTTTGGGTATTTTGTTAGAAATTAGTTTCTATATCTTCTACTGTAGTTAGTGATTAGTAAGTTGTAATTTGGGGCCACAAAATTCAGAAGTTTAAAGAAGTAGAAAGTGGATATAGTGTATGTGCTTTAGTCAGAAAGCCTAAAGTTTTATAGGGTTTCTAGTTTGTTCAAAGACAGTCCACAAGTATTTGAATTACTCTAGTTTCTGCTATCTGCTCAGCACTTCAGTAACTCAGGAGACCAATTATCATCCTATGGCTGAAGGTGCTGAGTTTTCTTTGGTTCATTTGCTAGAATCACACCGACTAGCATACTTTCTTTGCACCAGTCCTCTTCAAATTGATGAGGAAGGAGGTAATGTAATCTGTTTATTTGAATTCAGTTTGAATTTGGGGTTCACAGACCCATTACATCCACTCAGTCTATGCCATTCAACCCTATTCTGCTTTCCTCATATCCATTATACTGATACATGACACCTGAGAGCCCTAAAATCCATCATTTTGGAAATGTTAGTGCTGCTTTTAGTCTGAAAATTCTCAGCAACTGGTTTTTTCTCTCACATTTTTGATAACTGATTGCCAGCTAGAGTATATCTAGTCAGTGGCTAGTACTCTTTTCAGGATTATTACATGGTGATTAATGCAGATCGATAAGAGGATCTGGTGGTGGTGGGTTTTCTTTTAAGATAGGAGGAAAGAGACTGCTGGCAATGAAGCTGCAAGGATAGGGGAGAAAGGGAACCACAAGGATGAGGGGAAGGGAGAAGTCGTGGGGATGTGAGGAAGGGATAGAAAGAGAGGCAATGTAATGTAGACCAGTCACAAGTGATAACCAGTCCACAAGAGGATCACAATCAGGTCCAACAACAGTAAATACTTCGATCGGTTCTCAGATTTGCAAGAAATATCAAAACAATAAAATAAAACAAGAAATCGAAGAAGGGAAGAAGAAGATAGGGTAGTCTCTCTGACTCTCTCAGACTCGGGTCTCTCACCCTCGTTCTCTCACCATATTTTGGTTTTTCACCAATGGCATCTCACCATACTCTCTCACAAAGCAAAGCACAAAGCAATGTTTTTTTTTTCTCCAAAATCTCATTAATCAAATTCATGTACAAGGCTGTAGCCCCTTACAAACTTATATAGAAGACTCAAAAACACAAAACACTAAAAAGGAAAGGCCTAGTCCAATCCTTAACTAATAAGGTAACATAAACTTACTAAGACACTAAAATAATGAAAGCAACAGACTCAAAATAGGACTGTACCTAGACTGATGAAGTAAATCCCGTTTTCCTACTTTCTACCCATATTTTAGGCCCATTAAAGTGGCCCATTACAAAGAAACACACGGGATCAAAGTCCCAACATATAACCCAACTCAAAGCTTCTTTCCAATAAAATAAGCCCTTTAGGTGACTTGCCTGCATCACGGCGACTTCAACATTAACTAAATCAAACTAATTTTCCATTCCAAATAAATTGTATTGGTTTACCTCCCTATTTATAAAGGCAAATAAACTGACTTTAGGACTCCTAAATCAAATAAGCAATTATCCCTTCAAGTTACCTAAACAGAAACCAACTTACAACAACAACAAACTCAGCCTTATCCCAACTTAATGGGGTCAGCTACATGGATCCGAGCCAAAACAAAATAAGAAAAAAGGGGAGTCAAATGGTAATAGAATGTAAGAAAGTAAAAGGAAAGAAGCACAGCCCAGTAAAACAGGAAAGTCTCGGCTAAATGGGGTCAGCTACATGAATCCTTACCCTCCACTCGGCTCTATCAGAGGTCATACTTGGGACTAGCCCGAGGCTAAGCTTGTCATTTCTCACAACTTCTCCTATGGTCAATTTAGATCTGCCCCTAGGTCTTTTAGCTCCTTCAATCGGAATCATATCACTCCTCCTTACTGGGGCATCCCAGGCCTCCATTGGACATGGCCATACCACCTTAAATGACTTTCTCAAAGCTTGTCATCGATCGGGGCAACTCCTAGATCAGCTCTAACACACGCATTCCTAACTTTGTCATTCCTAGTTTTGCCACACATCCATCTTAACATCCTCATTGCTGTTACACATAGCTTCTCTACATGACACTTCTTAATTGCCAAACTTTCCGTCCCATACATCATAGTTGGTCGCCCAACAGTCATATAGAATTTTCCTTTAAGCTTTAAGGGAATATCCCGGTTACACAGCACTCCGGACGCACCTCTCCACTTCATCCATCCCACTTTAATTCTCTGTGAAACCTCATCCTCTATGTCACCTTCTTTATTTATGGTTGACCCCAAATATCTAAAGTAGTCACTTTGCGGTATCTCTCTCTCCTCAATTCTCACCACCTCATTATCCATAATAGTGTGACTAAAGTTACACATCATATACTCCGTCTTCGATCTACTAATATTAAAACCTTTTGTTTCCGAGGTTGATCTCCATAGCTCCAACTTAGTGTTAATCCCGGCTTTTGCCTAACTTTTTGGATTACAGGAATAGTGCTATTGGTGGTGAGCCTATTGACCCAGGCTAGTCTCTCTTGCGCCTGGCTTGGTTTTGGATAGTTAGGTGTTTTTCCTTTTGCGAGCATGTGGCTCCCCTTTTAGTTTGCGCTTTTTGTTAGGGCCTTGTCCCTTTTGCCTGGCTTAGCCTTTGGCAGGTCTTGGCTTTTGCTTGTATTCCCCCCCCCTTTTTCTTCCTCCTTTGGTAATTGAATTATTTATTCATCCCAAAAAAAAATCCCGGCTTTTGTCTCATCCACTAAAACAATATCATCGACGAAGAGCATATACTAGGGGACCCCGTCTAGAATGCTCTTTGTTAACTCATCCATGATAAGTGCAGACAAATAGGGGCTTAAGGCCAATCCCCAATGTAACCCAATCGTACTTGGGAATTCCTTACCTTGACCTCCCATAGAAACTAACTTAAACTAACCAAATACTTGCTACGGAAGACTCCCAACAAAATGAAGTACTAACTAACAATAAGTATAAGATACTTAACTAAAAAGGACTCTAACTTGACTACTTAACAGTACATGAGACCCACATGATCTTATACAACTCAGCCTTATCCCAACTAAATGGGGTCGGGTACACGGATCCTTACAAAAGAAGGCTTTGAAAGAACCCATCCATGAGCCAAAATGTGGGCTTGTAGAAGAACCCATCCACGATCTTATCTATATGCTTAAACCCGTGTACAGAATTTAGACCCCCAAATGTGGGCTTATAAAGGAGGTCCATTACATCAATAAACCCAAAAATAAGAATTCTAAGGGCCAAAGAACCCACCCCTGAGCCAAAATAAAGTCTTTAGAGGCCCGATTGGTCTAATTGGACAACCTTAATTACATCTATTTCCCCCTTGTTTGAAAAATCTCATCCTCAAGTTTGAAAGAAGTGTAAGAATAAGAATACTTTGACAGGTGTTTGCAGCTCCTCATCTTCAACTTGAACAAAATCCAGAATATGAAGCTTTAACCGCAGGCTCTTGTCTTGAAACATGTGATGAAGAATGAACTCATGATATGGAACAACTTTCATTGCAATAAAATATTTCACAAGCTCGTTTTCTGTTTGAGGGGACTGAACTTCCTCAGTAGGCTCAGTAGAAACAAGTTTTTCATCTTGTTTCGCGTCTTTCAACTCCTTTTATGGCCGCACTGTTGGTTGAAGGGCAGGCGCGTAGAGTAAATAAAAAATAGAAAGCTGCGTGTGAACCCATCTAGAGCTCCGTTCTACTTAATTATAATATTTAGCAACTACTTGGCCTGTTGGGAGCTTTCAGAAGTCACTTTGCAGGTCAAGACTGTAGGAACAGGGAAGAACACGGGAGAATAACTTATTTAGATGGATTGGTTGTGCAGGTAACTAGGATCCACCTCAAATATCATGGCACACCTTAAATAAAATACTTCAGATGCACCATAAAGGGAATTATAGCATTTATAACAATATCCATGTGGTTGCTCCGTGATCCTATTGATGAATATTCCTAACAAGGTCATGAATAATTGATCCTAACAGCACTTAACACATCAATGATTCATTCATCTAAAAAAAAAGTAATGATTCATGACAACTAGAACCATAGTAAAAAAGAAGGTAGCATGACGAAAGTCAATCATGTGATTGATGAATATTACCAATCAGGATGTGATTGATAATCAATTTGCGAACTCCCAATCAAGAGTTAATCATCCAAATTAGTGAATTAAGTTATCTATATGAAGAGGTGCAAAATAATGGTGGGCAATCCTTCTGGCTTAAAAAGAAGGTGATAAGGATGAATGACGAAAAATCATAGAAAAAAAGGGAGAAAGGAGAAAAAGAGGGGAAGAGAGCTTCACATGTTCAATTTCTTTCTTTCTGTTTTAATATATATAAATCTCAACCAAGCATTTTCTTAGAGTAAACTACCGTTCCTTTTCTCTCTATGCTCCACTGACGGCTTTGGGTATATGGGACCGCTTTCTTTTGTTTTTTGGATGAACAATGGAGCCCCAACTATGAGGAGAAAATGCACAATTACAGAAATAAATCAAGTGGGCCCTGACCTTGTGGAGTTCAAACGAATCAGATGTTCAATATCATTTTTTTTGTACAGAGAAAAAGTTGAAGGAGGTTAATCCCTTCATGTTATTTTTAATAAATTCCATTCTCTGAGTTTGTCCACACCTCTTGGTGTTTGGGTTCAAAAGTTTTCTTTTTATTTTCACCACTTGCATTTGCATAATCTTTTATCTACTTAAAAAGACTATTAATTCTTTTATAAAGAAAGAAAACCATATCTCTAGAGTCAATGATTTGATATGAGGAACTACTGAACTAAATCACTTGCTGCCATTACTCATTAGTTTTCTGTTGAGGTCTATCCTGTAGAGGTAGAGCAACTGGTCCGTCTTCACTCACTTAGTTTACATCCTTTCTATTGTAATTTAAATTATGGTCTTAACCTCATGCTCATATACCCCCAGTCTTGTGCTGTTGATGCTATTTTTCTTTTTCTTTTCGTCACTTACTGCAAATATTCACAGCAGTTGTAATTTATTTTATACGAAGAATGACCTCTCTATATTTCAATATTTTCTTTCGAGGTCACTTCTAGATATACAGCATGAATGTTCAATGTGAACTCCCTTTCTTCTTTATTTGTTCATTTTCTATGAGGAGATTGTTGATACATTTCATTTTAGTGATAATCTGGATCTAGAATAATTGAATGGCTTCACTATAAAGGATAATACAAAGATAATTTGTTGATGTGGTGGTGAGAGATGTAAAACTAGCTGTTGTTTCTATTTTTGTAGGTTGGTGTAGCGGAAGCTGAGAAATTCTGCAAGGCTTTCCAAGTGGTTCACAGGAAACTTGTATGCGTACACATCTGTGAATATTTATTATATTTTCTTGTTCTTTTCTTTTATTTCCATTATTGTGTACTTAATAAATGAAGTCTTTTCCAAATTGCATATGATTTCAGGTGTATGAAGAATTAAGTCTAGATGCGGCACGGAAACTTAACATACGATAACAGGTTCTATGTAAATATAATGCATAATTTTGAGAATAAACTCAAGTAGATGTTTCATTGGATATTATTATGGTTATGCCATGTCAAAAAGTTGAAAACAAAATATATAATGAATGTTGATATTGGTAATGATGAAGTTCTCATTGAATTGGTAAGTGGCGATAAAACTGAGTTCAATTCTTAGGTGTGGATTGATACCCAGAACACTGGGGATCTGATGTCAGCCCAAGTACAGTGCAACCCAAGCTTGGTTGCTTACCCAACTCAGTCTTCAGATATCAACTGAGCTACATTCCTCAAAAAGTATGGTTCAGTTTCCAAGTAGTGTTTGATAGGTTTTGAGCTATTTTCCAGCTTTAATTGATTTAATGTCACTTCTCTTCCAACCAAATGGAGCCAAAAGGAAAAAATTTCAACTAAATTCTTGTATTGCATAATTGATTTACCAGAGTTACATGTTTTTTTTAATCCTTAAGTTTAATTGATGCATTTAGTTTGTAATCTTTTTCACAATCATTCCTATAGAACATGGGGATAGCTGTATTGTTGGATGTTGGAAATCATGCAGTCATGGCCATCATTCTTCTTTGACCCCTTGATGTTGCTTTCTGTATTTTTTATTATCGAATTTATGATTGGTATGCCTAAAATTCAATCTCAAATAACTCAATAATGCGTTAGCCTGCTTAGTTTTACAACAAAAACCAGAGTCCAAGGTATGGAAGAAGTCTCTTTTACTACATAAAATTAGTTTGACATATCAAACTTTCATTTGGTTATAATAGTGTGCCAATTCTTTTTGCTACATGGAATTTAAGTTTGAGATCATATCTAAAGAGCTCTATAGGAAATTCTGATCAGGAATTTTTAGTCAAAGTGAATCCTGTGTAACAAAAGATCTACATATATGCAATTTATGCCACATTTCATTTCATGTGCGCCTAACTCTCTCAGTATGATCAACCCATTAAATGGAATGGTGGTGTAATCTTGTTATAAAACTCTGGTCGACGGAAGTCCACCAATTGCTAATTGCTTGCAGTTAATCCTCACTTAAACGTTAACAATCTAACGGGAGTGCTAATGCTTGAAGTAATCCAATCTGAAGTGCTGCAGCAAATAACATTCACCGAATGATTTGGAGTTAGTAACATAACCATGTGGGGTAAAATGGTTACTATAGTTTCTTTATTTGATTTGAAAATTTCACTTTCCTTCCATTTCTTTTTCCTTACAATCAAGCGGGGTTATGTGGTAATGGAATTTTTATTTTAAGATCTGGTTGAAATAAACAGAGGGAGATATTTGGGCCTCCAAAATTATACCCTTAATATTACTGATGTTGTTTTTTGTTTTAGGTTTTGGCTAGATTTCAGAGTACTCTCTTGTCTAGCTTTGTAGTTTTCTTCATTTATTTGATTTATTGGTGGGAAAGAATTCTTTATAGGCAATGATTTTAAACTTAGAATCAAAGATCAAATTGGTCCCGTCCCTACCTATTTTGATTTGGGATCGAATTAGAATCAATCTCAAAAACCCTAGAATCGACTAGAATCCGGTAATCATGACCACTTTCGATATGAAGTATTGAGTTTTAAAGCTAGGTTTGGATCATCTAGCTTTCAATATGTCAAAGTTTTTGGATAGGGAATAATGTTGCTGCTTTGGATTGTCAACTTGGCTAGGACTAACTTCATAACTAATTAATTACTAATTGATTGTCAATTCGAGATAATTAGACACATTAATATTGCCAACTATAAGCCCATATCAGGTTCTCTTTCAGCATGCGCAAACTTGATATCTAGCTAACTTTGTTTCGAGTGAAGGAAGCTCCATAGAAATTTCCTCTCTTGGCAATTTGGAATTAGAATTCCAGAAGGGAAGCTTCCCACCATGACCTTCACTGACCACAACGTGTCGTAACCTTCTATGTATTAAAAGTCCCTAATCAACTATTCATTCATTTTTTAAATCCCTAAGGTGGAGATTGCATGTCCGGTTGTGGAATTCCGCACTATTCCGTTCTTTTATACCCTTATAAATTTATTGTTAAGTTCTTGGAAAATCGATTGGAAGGGTTGTGGATGAGTTGGTAAGTGTGAATCAATTCGCTTTCATCAGTGATAAAAGTATAGCTGACAACATTCTTCTTTGTATGGAGCTCGAGTTCGAGCTGGTTAGAGGTTTCGAAAGATCTGCTCACCCACAAGCAGCGATGTGGAAAGTAGATATTCACAAAATGTATGATTTAGTGAGATGGGGGTTTTCTTAAGGAGGCTATGATTCAGTTGAAATTCCCATCGACCTTCTTAGGTTGGGTGTTTCGATCTTCTGCCCATTTATTTGTCTTGGTCAATGGGAGTCTAACAAGGGGTTTTAAAAGTAGGGTTAGGATTAGGCAAGGATGCCCTCTCTGTTGTCATTCCTTTGTATGTAGATCATTTTAGTCGAGCTCACTGTTCATCATTTCTTGCAAAGCTAGATTCCTTTCCTACGTTGGTAGGTTCGTAATAATTGATCATGATGGGTGCTTTTGTGTGGAAAGGCATTGATAATAACAAATTCTTTCACACCATCAGTTGGGCAACAATGTGCCTTCTCAAATGAGAAGGGTCAGGGCTTTGGATTGAAAGGAATAAAAAATGTGAATCTCACAGAGATTTGAAGTTCATTTCAAATTGGCTGTGAGATTGAAAGAAATCCTTCTGAGGGGATTTGGTGGAATGGAAGGCTTCTCACTCTTGGGCGCTTCTCCTCAAGCTCGACGTGGAATATGGTGAAAACTTCAGTTGAGTCGGTGCTCTGGTTTAATATTGTTTGGTAAAAGAAACAAATGTTGTAGTGCAGATTTCTGAAGTGTATTTAGATCGGTTAGACCGACAGAAATCCACCCGATCAGGTCAATAGTATTAATTTGCCGTTGCAACTTTCAAGGGCTAAAACTTTGACTCGGATGAAATAATACCAATATCCAAACGACATCCAATGCTCTATAGTGTAAAGATCTTCAATTGGATATCACAAATTAAGCTTAGCTCAATGAACAAAGGAAACTCCCAATATGGAAGAGGAAGAAGGAATAAGGTTAGGGCAAACGGAAGAAGATAAGAAGCTACTAGAAAATTAGGATTAAAACGAAACGGGATGAAGGAGAAAAGGTCAAAAGAGAGACCTGGTCATAGTTAATAACCATTTAATGAAGGAGAAAAGGTCAAAAGAGAGAACTAAGTCATAGTTAATAATTATTTAATTAGTTGTTACATCTTAAATCAATTGGGATTCTTTTTTTGTCATCAAAGTGGAGTGAGAAGTTTTAACCTTTCATTTGTTTAATCTATTTTATTCTTAAAAATTATTTTATTATGATAAAAATGATTTGACGTTTTTCAAGTACATATGTCAAATGATAGGATTTTATCCTCTTTGAAAAAAAAGATATTTATTATATTATAAAGGGGGAAAAAAAAATTAAGGGTAGAGCCTCTTTTTCACCAACTTTAATCATAATAAGATTTTTTCAATTATAAAAAAGATCCATTGCATATAATTTGAGTAACTTAAACCACCACCACATGATTAGAATCTTTCACTCATTATTAATATGATGTATATACTATCGGTAGTACATATTATCTTCTCTTTAACCAAGTGGGTTTCCTGGACCTTTATTCACTGCTGTAATTGGAACGCTGTTGTGCGCATCATGTGGTCTAACAGCGACCATGTGTGCATAGTGGGGCCCGTTGTGCACACATGGCCGTTGCTGCACCGCACGATGTGCACAACAACTCTCCAGTTACAGCAGTGGATAAAAATTCGGGTTTCCCTGCGTGCAAATCGTGAAGCGCTACTTCTTGTGCACTCATGGAAAATAATACTCTCTAATTCCCTAAAAGTATGCAGTGCGGCAATTCATAGTAGAGATGTCGACACCTGGTCGGACATCCAACACTCCAACGGTGCTGAGCTCAAGAAGAAAGAAAAAAAAAAAACTGAAATCAATGAGTTTAGACCATTGGATGTTCGAGCTGCTAGGTGTCGACATCTCCTCCTCAAACTGATGCACTACACACTTTTAGGGAATTGGAGAAGATTAAAATCCGTGCAGTCATTGGTTTGGCGTCGAAGATCTCTAGACATGGGGTTCAGTCCAAAGAAATAAGAACAGATCTTACCCTAGGCCATCTAAGCAACCAAATTACTGGAAAAAAAAATATAAAACAATTTATTTTTATTGCCAGAAAACTGCGTACAACCCATTTACAATAGCTTCTTCCACGCACCTTCAATTCATGATCTATTCATAAATCTGGACTCAATCTGAGCATGAGAAGACAAAACTCCATCTGGTTCAGTGCTCCGTCACCATCTAAATCTCCTTCTCTCAACATACTCAACAGATCATAGTCACTCAAGTCCTTCAACCCCAGAAGAACGGCGGTTTTCTTTAAGCTCTCAAATGTGATGAGACCCTTCTCCGCATCCATAAGCAAACGGAACCCACTGCAGAGCTCCCCAACAAATCCTTCTGCGCCTAATCTTTCCACCATCGATGGAAAGAAATCTTGAAAAACTACTTCAGCTGGTCCTGCCATTAATTTGTTAGTGATAATATACTAGTATGAGGTTTTCAGAAAATGGTAGATGGAGAAGTAGTAGAGAGAAATGGGTCTTTAAATAAGAAGAGAAAAAAAGATATGGGGAAAGAGGTGTTGGTTGAAGGAAAAGCCATTGATGCTAACTGATCTACAGATAAGAGAGAAAGAGTGGTTTGCTGACATCTTTCCTCTTTCTATTCGTGTCCCCCTTCATCATTATGCAAGTTCTGCTTCCTCGAAGTTGCATGGCATCCGTAGCTGTTATGTTTCTTTGTAAATTACTCCTCCTTTGAGCATAGAATTGCAAAAACACCACTCTTATCTCTTTCACCATCTAGCCAACTGTGAGCTCGGACCACCCATATGGAATCCACTTCCCCCTCTGTGGGTCCTCTGGATTCCATGTGGGTGGATCCGACCTCCCAAAGACAGTCCTCGTACGAGTACCTGATCTGCACTTCAACTGTTATGTGTGAAGTTTGTCTCATTCCGATATTTTTTTGGTGGCGATCCAAAGGAGAAATTTTGTGATGGTAGTAGATCGAGGGCTTGAGCTGATCGATAGGCCCAAGCAGGGGTTGCAAGAACGAACCCCCGTAGTTCGAACCTGACTCAACTTGGTGGAGCATTTTCTTGTTTTATTAATGTGTTGTTGTATAAGCAAGAGAAAGAAGGGGGATTTTGGCATTTTTTCGTGTTAGGGGTCTTTTGGGGAGAATCTCTTATTGCAAGATTTAGGTATTCTTAAGAGATCTCCATTGTATTTTTCTACCATCACATAGTGAATCATCTTCAGCTTCGTCCGTGGATGTAGCACATCTAATGAGTGTGCGAACCATCTGTGTCATCTTTTACTTAAGTTTTATTTTTTCGTGTTTATTGGTGTTTGCGTTAACAGAAACTATAATTAGTTGGTGCTTAAATTTTGTAGTTATATTGTCATTGTCACCAGCAACTGATCAAGTAAAATTCATCCAATCCAAATGTATTTCCCAATGTGAGAATATGAATGAAGAAGATGATGTAAGTGACATTTTTTCCTTTTGGTTTTTGGATTAGGTGGGGGTGATCGATTTAAATACTCCAATTACTTAATTTGTATTTGTAGGTTTATGTTTGTATCAATCATAAATAATTTTGATCCTTTTCTAAATCAAACTTATTTAGCTTTTGTACGTGAGCATCCATTGTTGGTAAGGATGAAAATTGGCTTTATCTAAAGAATTTTAGACAATTAATCATGAAGATGCAGTTTCATGCCTTTTAAAGGAAAGAGTAAAGCATGTGAGCAAAGTGGCATTGGCAATCTTGAGAGAGTTTAATTAATGGCTCTAAACAACTCTTGTAAGGGATGCACAGTGTGCAGTTTAGGTTTAAATTTGGTAGAATTGTAAGCCAGTATTAGTCTGTATGTCCATCCCTTTTAACCAATAGATCATACAATTCAGCCCAGACTTTCATAGTGATGAACGTTAGATTAGGACAGCCTAGTGTGAGATAGGTTAAAGGACTTAATTTAATGCGTTCCATCAGTTTTGGAGCTTTTGGTGTATTGATCAAGTACCTAACAATCTCATAACTCTGTTATTAGATTTTAGATTCATTATTTGTGATTGTTGGTAAATTTCTTAAAATTTGGATTATCTCTTGATATTGCAAACTCTAAGCCATTATGAGCGACTTTATTTCTTTCTTTCGGCATGGAAAACTTGATCATATCTACTTGTTTGAGTGAGAGGAAGCTCCATAGAAATTTCCTGTGTTGGCAATTTGCGGTTAAAAATCTCACAAGGGAAGCTTCTTGTCATGACTTCATTGCCCACTATTCCTCCTAACATATTGAAAAATCCTAATCAAACAACAATGTATATCTCCTTTCGATCACCATGTTTATTATACATTCATGACGTTAAGGTGTTTGATAGCTGAACATGCTTTATAATTGTAAGAGTTCAAGTGGAAGTTAGCTGCAATGCTGAGTTTGTTTGTCCTCATTCTTTTGATGATAAACTCATTTGTCTCATGTGATAAACTGATTTATAAATGGGGTATTGTTTTGTGTGCTGCAGCGCAGACTGCACCCAGGCACATGAGGGTGGACGCAATAACCACCCTGCCCTCCTGAGTGGTAGGCCCATGTGCCTGGGTTCAGCCTGCACTGCGACACAGAAAACATTCTCCCTTGTATAAATTTATAAAAGAGGATGAAAAAGAACGAAAGATATGAAATTAGATGCTTAGAGGCTTAGAGGCTCAGACACTCCTTCTGGACACAAGTCCAAGTGTTCAAGCAAACACCAAAACAAGTTTTGAAAGTTTTTGGGTGACTATTCCCAATCCAGTTCAAATTTAGGTTGGGTTTAGGTTTTTCTAACCCAAACAGGATCAATCGACCCAAGACCTTGAAATTCTTCATGGGCTTTTTGTGGGGAAGGTATTTGTACACAAGAGATTCTCCCATCAATTCCATTAAATAAAGAAGGTAGGGGTGTTTATGTCATTTTAGATAGGCATTCATACCAATCTAACTGCATTTAATGTCGATCCCACGATATGCAGAGAAGCTATCCTTTGGATTCATGCCAGCTCGAGGTCAATCTTATTGTACACAAGAGATTCTCCCATCGATTCCGTTAAATAAGGAAGGCAGGGGTGTTTATATCATTTTGGATAGACATTTATGCCAATCTAACTGAATTTAATGTCGATCCCACAATATGCGGAGAAGCAATCCTTTGGATTCAGGCCAGCCCGAAGTCAATCATATTGTACACAAGAGATTCTCCCATCGATTCCGTTAAATAAGGAAGGCAAGGGTGTTTGTGTAATTTTGGATAGACATTTATGCCAATCTAACTACATTTTATGGATCCCACAATATGCAGAGAAGCTATCCTTTGGATTCAGGCCAGCCCGAAGTCAATCATAACCCTTTGACTGGTGCTATTAGAAGGATGTCCATCCTCTAATCTGAATGCCACATATATCTTTAATTTGGGACTATCCAGTTGCAGAGGCTACGCAGGCAAGCAAGAGCCAATGAGCATTCCGTGTTGGTTCAATCAATAGGGGAGAGAGGTCATTTCATGGGGAAGAAAGAAAGAGAGGAAAATATTTTCCTCTGTTTGTTTCGGTGTAAAATTTTACTTGAAAATTTTTTACTTCGAAAAAATTGAGAGAACTTTAGAAGATTATCTTTAGGGTGTGATGTTTCATGGGCATTGAATCCATGAATATATAACAATCTTTGTGGATGATATAGAAATAGAAAGTACATAATTTTTATATGGGTAGTTATCCATGTAACAATGGAAGGTGATGTTTTCAAAAATTAGAACATAGATCTTAGTTATTTATTTTTTAATTTCTGCCATATGTTTCCATTCAGAGTTGGGGAAGTGCATAATAATGTTTAGAATATTGGTACACATACATGGACATAAATGATATATATGACAATACAAAAAGGGGGGTATCTGATTGAATTAGACTATGATATTTGATACGGGTGGGTCTTTGACCCTTCAAAATTTCATCAAGTTTACCTATTCTTTCTTCAAGCTCACGTGGATCACATACCTCTTGGTTTTAACTGTCACAGTATTGCATACATGGAGAATGGATCATCTGCATATACGTGGAAGTGAACTTACATCTCAAAGCTAATCACATGTTGATTTTGTTTTCATAAATACCCCTCCTCCCTTTATAAATAACAAAAATAAGACAGGTGGTTGCCTCTCACATGTATGTGCACCTGCACGTATGTGCAGAAGAGTCGAACTCGCATACATGATCCTATAGAAAACAATTCTTTTCTAACTTTTTATTCCTAGTTGCAACTTTTCCTCATGGATACTTCCTGTCCTCGATGAGAACTACTTTGTATAGTCCTACAATTCTTTGTTTTCCCCCTTTTTAATATGTCCTTCGGTATACTAGTTATTTCTAAAAGCTTTTTTATAATTTATAATTCTTCATAAATGTAGAATATCATTCAAAACGATGTGAACTATGTAAAAGTATGAAAAAAATCTAAGTTATTAGGACAAAATAATGCTAACTAGTTGTGTAGCACCTGCACTTAGGCATTGGAAATTGAAAATCTCATCCAAACCAATACCTCTATGCTTCTAGTGGTCCCCCACATTGGTGTAGAGTCTACTTGACATGAGCATTCTCTTACCCAAATTATTATATTTTTTATATTTATTTAAAAATTTTCTATATATATATTTTATATTTTTCTAAGGGGATTTTCTAATTGATGACTTTTAAGGTGTCAAATAACTTTATTTTTTTCTTTAATGAGGACAAAATTTTATCATTTCACATGTGTATTAGAAAAAATGTATAAAATCATGGCAAATCTTAATGGGCAGGGTTTTCGTCATTTCGATCCTTGTCAGAGGAGGAACAGAACCGGACTCCACTCTTCTGCCATTCTTAATAGTGACATTATTTCTACCCAAAAAAAAAAAATATATATATATATATATAATGACATTATATCTAAAAGGGTAATTTACCCTATCTAAAAATGGGGTAATATCCAAAGTCAATCCCGCGTAAAATTGCTAGAGGCTCTACCTACTGCACCTTAAAAATCCATTTCGCCCTTATCATTTCAGCCACTTGGCCCACTTCTTTTGAGAGTGATTGATTACTCCAAAATCCAGAAGCTCCATTAATGGAGTTCTGGCTCGTCCTCATCCTCTCGATCTGTCTCTGTGTAGCCCTCAAACTATTAGTCGATCTAGTTTCTCACAACAAATCCAACCAAACAAATCTCTCTCTTCCACCAGGACCTAATAAAATAGCCTTAATAGGCAGTATCCTTTGGCTTCGGGGATCATCGTCCTCACAAATTGAGCAATTCCTCAGCAACCTACGCCACAAGTATGGCCCCATCTTCACCATCCAAATCGCCTCACGACCATCGATCCTCATCACGAGTCACTCCCTTGCCCATCAAGCCCTCATTGAGAACGGTGCTACCTTTGCCGACCGCCCACCAGGCATGGACCCCATTCGCATCATCAATAGCAACCAACACAACATCAACTCCGCCCCCTATGGCCCTCTGTGGCGGCTCCTCCGTCGGAATCTCACCTCCGAGATCCTCCACCCTTCTCGGGTTAAATCCTTTGCTCAAGCTCGCAAATGGGTCTTAGAGATATTGACAGAACGGTTGAGACATCATGTTGAATCTGGGGAACCCGTACGAGTGATGGATCATTTTCAGTACAGCATGTTTTGCTTGCTAGTACTCATGTGCTTGGGAGAAAAACTAGATGAGAAAATCATCAGAGAGATCGAAGAAGCGCAGAGGACCCTTCTAGTCAATGAGGGAAGATTTGCAGTCCTTGTTTTATTTGGAAAATTCGGGAAAATAGTCTTCAGAAAACGCTGGCACCAATTTCTTGAGATGCGCCGCAGACAAGAATCTGCTCTCGTTCCATTAATAAGAGCCCGCAGAGAAAGAAAGGAGAAGAAACAAGAGAACCCAGATGATGAATTTGTAATCTCCTACGTCGATACACTATTTGATCTTCAAATCCCGGACGAAGGAGGACGAGAGCTCTCTGAGGAAGAAATGGTGACCCTCTGTACGGAGTTTCTAGACGCCGGCACCGACACGACATCTACAGCGTTGCAGTGGATCATGGCAAACCTGGTGAAGCACCAGGAAATCCAAGAGAAGCTCCATTCTGAAATCGAAGGAGTTGTTAGTTCAGGAGAAGAGAGGATCAAAGAAGAGGATTTGCAGAAGATTCCATTTCTGAAGGCAGTAGTTTTGGAAGGGTTGAGGCGACACCCACCAGCCCATTTTCTGCTGCCTCATGCTGTGACGGAAGATACCGTGTTGGAGGGACATGTTATACCAAAGAAAGCTACGGTGAATTTTATGGTTGCTGAGATGGGGTGGGACCCAGAAGTTTGGGAAGATCCAATGGAATTCAAGCCAGAGAGATTCTTGAGCAATGAAGGAGATCAAGTATTCGATTTAACATGGAGTAGGGAGATTAAGATGATGCCCTTTGGTGCTGGAAGGAGGATTTGCCCTGGACTTGGGTTAGCCTTACATCACTTGGAGTATTTTGTGGCCAATTTAGTTAGGGATTTTAAATGGACGGCTGTGGATGGTGACGATGTTGACTTGTCAGAGAAGCAAGAGTTCACAGTCGTTATGAAGAACCCATTGCGGGCTCACATGTCTCCAAGGGTACAATAAGGGATCAACAATGGTTGAATCAAGATAATTCTTTTCGGAGCAAGATATTACTATCTGGTCGTGTAGCGTCGGCACTAGTATGTGGTCCAATAAAGGTGCGTATAGGAGTATTCGATTGACTGAGATTTTTCAGTTCACTAGGGGTTGAGTAGTAATTTCATGTTGTACTAATTGTTATAGAGTTGCAAGGTTTTTTTTTTTTTTTAATTTTTCTTTTTTGGCCAAACACAAACAAATGGTAATTTTTTGAATTTTTTCTTTTCTTTTCTTCTCTTCGTCAAGTCTGCATATGTTCTCATTCTTAATATGAGTTAGGCTTTAAGTGCTTTCGCTATGACATGAATAGTATGGGGACAGAGAAGATGGGGTAAGTAGTGAGAGAACACAGGGAAGAAGAAGAAAAGGAAGATTGGAAGAAATCAAAGGAAGGAAGGAAAATGGGGGTTGAAGGATACCTGCAACTCAACTTCCCCAATCGATTTGGGGAAGATGGGTTGCAGGTTTTTTTTATTTTTTAAAGTAAGGGCATTTTTGTCATTCTACTCTATCAAGGGTAGAATGGTCTAATCATGTACAAAAAAATGTCAAACGTTAGAACATAACGTTCCTGTCTAACGGGAGGGACTATGGTGGTACTTAGTTTGAAAAGCAGGAGTGCATGTGAAATTAGTACAAGTTCAGGGGCAATTATAAGTTTGACCATTTTCAAGGGGCATTTGGAAATAATCCTTTTTTTTTTTTTTTTGGTAAAAACTTAAATAGTCCACGACTACCCAAGATCAAGCTACCCATAGGACTAATTTAAATCATATAGTCATCCTCAAACATATAGAAGTTAAAGTTACACTACCTTCAAGAACTTAGACCAATTATCGTCTTCCAAAGATTCAAACTTCTTTTGCTTTTATCTCAAAATATCACCCCAAAAAATCTCCAAAACCATACTTTATCCCAAAGATCTAGCCACTCCCAGAAACTCTAATCATCAATTTGATAAATTCAATATTAATGGAGGATGAGCAACGCAAGCTTAGTAACTAACTAATTACATACCATAGAATAACAAAAACATTTGTATATCACAAAATCATAAGGGGGAGATTTTCAACCAAAGTTGAAAGGTTCCATTCTAATGGAATATCCCAAACTTTTAGACTTCCATAGAAGGGACAATTTTAAAACCTGTTTTCATATATATATATATGGGAGAAAGTTATCTGTGGGGGAGTGTGCGCCCTGCACCCAGACACAGGGGGTGAAAGGATCGACCTGCCCCACATGAAAGGTAGTAATAACCGCCTTGTTGATGTCGCTGCACGCGTTCCCATTGGCCCGCACTTGCACAGGGGCCACACTCCCCCACAAAGAACTCTTACCACACACATACACACATGCATATATATAATTAGCACCTACTATAAAGGAACATCGATCTTCAACTTTATATGACACCCACCATAAAAGAGCTACAATCCCTCCATCAAGCACGCACTTGATAGCTCACAATGATACAATCAAATAGTATATGCAAATGTCCCCAATAGCCCAATGTATTGGCTGTGACATTTTGTCAAACACTTTGCCTACAATCTAATACCCTTACAATAGAGAAAATACAAATTGAAAAGTTACATGTGATGAGATGCTTCTCTTTGCTTTTATCCACTCACAGTCTTCACCTCAACACCCTTGGAGCTTCAAACACCGTTCTTAAATGAGTACGTAGAACTCTCCTTGTGTCTTCTTCACAAATCTTACATTTGTGCGATAACTCTTCTCCTCCTCTCTTCACAACCCTTGATCTTCTCTTGCAATGCTTAAAGAATACTTCACAAACTTGATGCTATAAAGATTCAATGTGAGGCTCAAAGTAAATCTTCTTGGGTGGTTCTCTTTGGAGACTCTCCTCTCTCCCTTCTCTAGAGTAGGTATACTTTCTCTTATTTTTGTATGATCCAATACTCAACTTAAAAAGCTAAGGATGATTTACAACATTTGGCCATGTGTAGTTGCATTCGACATGCAATGTAACTTGGTCGACGTTAAGCATGCGTCGATTGACAAGACCTTGGTGCCAACAATCCTTGTAAGTGTCGAATAGATGTTGATGACTATTGAGTTTGTTAGTCATGCATGTTGACACAAGATATACTCCAGTGATATTGAGCGTGTGTTGATCGACATTTGCTTAGTATTGACGAGCCTTCATTCAACGTTAAGCAAGGGTTATTTGATGTCAAATCTAGGTAAATTGTTGCACTCTCCAAAATGATATGTACTATTTCAAAAGAATGAAAAATGTATATTTCATACTTTAAGATATCAAATAATTTGTAACATTACTCTTTTTGCGCTTTTAGTATGAATTAATAAATATGTTTGTCACGAAGGCTCCTCTCTTTTATATCCAATGTCATATGACCATACTCTTGCTACACTAAGGATAAAAGTGTTATTTGACTTAGAGTATATGACAGAACAAAAGGTTAAGATTTTATAGGAAATGGATATTAACGTCATTTTGTAGCGTTTTTGCCCTTTTTGATTACCACAAAGTAAATAAATAAAATAAAATTCCATCGGTAGTCGTGACTATTCCGGCCATTTCGTACTATCGTCGTGACTATTCCGGCCATAGCACCGACTATTGGAGAAGCACCTTATTGCAAAGTAAATAAAACTCCCTATTCTGAGAAGCATAAGCTAGATGAAATTTGTTTTATTTTCTAACTCTATGGTTGAACAACGTCTAGGTTGCACCCATTACTCAAGTTTCTGTTTACAGATATTAAGCAATTTTGTTCAAACGACAATGCCCCACTCACCGTGGGCTGGTTGTGAAATTCCCTTTTTAATCCTTTAACTCAAGGAATCTTAGTTACTGTAGCCATTTGATACTTTTACTGTGTTAAATTACATCATTTATCTATAAGTAAAAGACTCAAACAATTATGTTAAACGGCATATAAAGTAGGGCTGTTAATGGATAACAGAAAATCCGAATTCGATCCGCATTCGTATCCGTTTAGGGGCATCCGTATTCGATTAGAGATATTCGGGAAAAAAATCCGAATACTCCGATAAAAATCCAAATCCGAATACTTAATTATAAAATATTAAGTAAATAACGATCTTGAGGGTTTTTGAAGATTCAATAGGTTCTAGAATATGAGGAAAAGAGAATTATGATCTAAAACTATGGATTGAGAGTGAATTGTATCCACTAGGGGGAGGAAGGTTTGGGTTACACAAGGCAGAGGTGTAAACGGATGGTCGAAAATCCGAATTCAATCCGCATCCGAATCCGTTTAGAGGTATCCGTATTCGACCAGAAAATATCCGAATCCGATTACATCTGATCTGTATCCGAGCCAAATCCGATCCGTTTACAGGCCTAATATACGGTCGGGATAAAGTTCTGTTTTGTAACCTTCTTGTTTACAAGTAGATGCACCCTTTTAGTATAACACACTTCTTTTTAATTAGTGGAAAATATTGTCATTTTACATGTGTACTAAAAAACTATGTGGTAATGAAAATTCTTAATAATGATTATAGGGAAATAATTGGGAATACAGGGAGGGTGTCCAACATGTGTCATCTTCTCTCCTCCCCTTTCAAAAAGACTCTCTTACTCTCGTGTGTCCAACCCTGTGATTGGTGTCAAAAACTGATAGCATATCAACATTTTTCTATGATTATATTAAAAACACTTTCAAAATTTTTTTTTTTTTAGGTAAGACTTTCAAATTATTTAAGGGGAAGGTTTTTGTGCACGATTGTGCATGTTTACATGCATACACAGAATCGTTGGATGGGAAATGAGGGTGCACGATACATCATTCTCATCTCATCCAATGGCTCTTTACATGGGATTTTACTCCTCTCAGGTTCCCTGCCCGATCAGGTTCGTAGGTTCCTCTCATAAGGAGCCAAAAATGATGACCTCACCCCCTGCCCGAACACACTGATCGGGTGGGGTGAGGTCGTCATTTCTACCTTCCCTATGAGAGGAACCTATGAACTTGATCGGTAAGGGTGTCAATTTGGGACCAGAATCGGGAACTGTCCCAATACCGTCCCGCTAAAACCCGGTACCGGACCGTCTCATTTACTGGTATTTGATTTTGATACCGAATGATAAATGGGACGGGACGGTTCTGGGACGGGATTCCCAACGGTACCAGTACCGAAATACCAATTAGGTACCGGATGGTACCGAAACTACTAGTACCGTTTAAAAAGAAAGAATATATAAGATCTTTTTTTTTAAAAAAAAAAGAAAAAAGAAAGGGTATAAGAATTACGACTCATTAAGTTTTCACTAATTGCCTTTTGAATATGAAGAGGAACAACAGGTCAACAGTCATAGCTTGAAGTCTCTCCTCACAGAACCTACTGCAGTGCTACTCCCTCCTCCCTCCTCCCTCCTCCCTCCTCCCTCGACCAACTACATCTACCAAGTTCTTCCTTTTTGCATTTCATACTTCGTACCATACTACCATGTGACGTGTGTGATAAATAGAGTTTTGTTTGGAAAAATCAAAGAGGAAACACAACGGGATTCTTCCATTTTGTAGGATTTCTCTAGATTTAAAAAAATGAGAAGCTTATTACATATGATCTTAGGGTGTTTGAAGAAGTAAAACTATGATTTCATAATTTAAGTTGTTTTATAAAAGTAGTAGACAACTTAAATTTCATGATAGTGAAAAAATTCCACAACACTAATAAACCCGCCTTGTTAGAAACAATTAAACTTCTTCTCCCTTTTTCTACAGTGCCTAGAACCGTTTAAGAATCGGTACCGTTCTGTACCGCTAATAATCGGGATTGGGATCTAGGTTTGGTCCCGTTAACTAAATGTGACGGTATTGAGATTGACACTTTTAGTACCGATACCGGTACCATCCCGTCCCAAATATCGGAAACCGTCCCAATTGACACCTTTATTGATCGGGCAGGGAACCTGAGAGGAGAAAAATTCCTTTACGTGTACGTGAACTCTACATAGCCGTGCACAGAACCTTTGATCTTATTTTAAATAGGGACGGTGTCAAAATTGTAGGAGATAAAAAATCTTTGCTAAACTTTTAAAAATAATAAAAACAATAAGAAAATTTTTAAATATTTTAAATATGGGGGATTATCTTATGAACACCATTAGCTGTCAAATAATTTATAATCTTACTCGTTTATTCTTTCGATATGATATACGTTTTTTACAATAAAACTAGCCTAGTGTTATTTCATCTGCACTCGATTAACAAATATCCAAACTCAATACCGTGGAAAATTGCTAGAGGCTTCCACCCTCTGCCGCACCTTAAAACGCCACTACAGCCACTTCTTCTGATTACTCCAGATTCCAAGATCCCCATTAATGGAGTTCTGGCTTTTTTTCCTTATCCTCTCGATCTGCCTATGTGCAGTCCTCAAACTATTAGTCGATCTCGTTTCTCAAAACAAATCCAACCAAACAAATCTCTCTCTTCCACCAGGGCCTCTCAAAGTACCCTTAATCGGTAGTTTCCTCTGGCTTCAGGGTGGATTCTCACAAATTGAGCAAATCCTCTCCAACCTCCGCCACAAGTATGGCCCCATCATCACCCTCCACATCGGCTCACAACCATCGATCTTCATCACGAACCACTCCCTTGCACATCAAGCCCTCATTGAGAACGGTGCCTCCTTTGCCGACCGCCCACCCACCATGTCCGTCCTTCGCCTCACCAACAGCAACCAACACAACATCAACACCGCCTCCTATGGCCCTCTGTGGCGGCTCCTCCGTCGGAATCTCACCTCCGAGATCCTCCACCCTTCTCGGGTTAAATCCTTCGGTCACGCTCGCAAATGGGTCTTGGAGATGTTAACTGAACGGTTGAATCATCATGTTCAATCTGGGGAGCCCGTGCGAGTGATGGATCATTTCCAGTACACCATGTTTTGCTTGCTGGTCCTTATGTGCTTGGGAGAAAAGCTCGATGAGAAAGTCATCAGAGAGATCGAGGAAGCCCAGAGGAACCTTCTTGTCAATGCGGGAAGATTTAGAGTCTTTGCTTTCTTTGGAAATTTGGGGAAATTAGTTTTCAGAAAACGCTGGCACCAATTGCTTGAGATACGCCGCAGACAAGAATCTGTTCTCATTCCTTTAATAAGAGCCAGGAGAGAAAGAAAGGAGAAGAAACAAGAGAACCCAGATGATGAATTTGTAGTCTCTTACGTCGATACACTATTTGATCTTCAAATCCCGGACGAAAGAGGACGAAAGCTCTCAGAGGAAGAAATGGTGACTCTCTGCTCGGAGTTTCTGAACGCCGGCACCGACACGACATCTACAGCGTTGCAGTGGATCATGGCAAACCTGGTGAAGCACCAAGAAATCCAAGAAAAGCTCCATTCTGAAATCGAGGGAGTTGTTAGTTCAGGAGAAGAGAGGATCAAAGAAGAGGATTTGCAGAAGATCACATATCTGAAGGCAGTAGTGTTGGAAGGGTTGAGGCGACACCCACCAGGCCATTTTCTGCTTCCACATGCTGTGACGGAAGATATCGTGTTGGACGGACATGTTATACCAAAGAAAGCTACGGTGAATTTTGTGGTTTCTGAGATGGGGTGGGACCCAAATGTTTGGAAAAATCCAATGGAATTCAACCCGGAGAGATTCTTGAGCAATGAAGGAGAAATATTCGATATAACAGGGACTAGGGAGATTAAGATGATGCCCTTTGGTGCAGGGAGGAGGATTTGCCCTGGACTTGCTTTAGCTTTACATCACTTGGAGTATTTTGTGGCCAATTTAGTCAGGGATTTCAAATGGACGGCTATGGATGGTGAAGATGTCGACTTGTCAGAGAAGCAAGAGTTCACAGTGGTGATGAAGAAACCATTGTGGGCCCACATATCTCCAAGGGTAAAATAAGAGTTCATAGTCGTGATCTATGTGTCTATTTTTCTTTTCCCCTTCTTTTTTGAAATGACTTCCTTACCCTTTAAAGGGAAAGGGGAGATAGACACATAGGGTGTGAGTATAGAATGTATTGCTAGCATATCAAACCTTTTCCCTTCTTGTAATTCTGTAACATTTCTAGATGAGTGATTTTTATTTTTCGTCTCCTACCAAAAGACAAAGTTTTTAGGGCAAACTTCACGGACACCCCCTATAACTATTCAAAATGATAAGAATACCCTAAATTTTGTCAAAATGGCAACCTTCCCCCTGACGTTAAGCAAGGTTACCCCAAAATTAAAATGTCGATTTTACCCTCTTAATAATTTAAATAAAAATTACTAAGATTCCATCATCTTCCCAAATCAAACTTCCTCATCACCTCCACTGTCTCTCCGACCGCCACTGATTTCACACAGAAGCCCATAAGCAGGAAAGTACGACACGGTGAGCAGTAGCACCGTCGGCAACGCTCTCTGCGACCGGAGAGAATAAATTCCGATCACAATAAACTCTCATTTCATTTCTTCCCCTCTTCTCAACCGCCATAGCAAATCAACAAGCTTGCGCACATTGAACTGGTCCTGAAGCATTCTCGCCCGCTCATCACACATGCTCGCAATGGCCTCTTTCCTCCTCCTAGTCACCAGAGAGCTCATGTACCAGAAGGTCCAGAATGACACCAGGATCCAACCAATCACCCAGGCAATCAAAAGGTTCTTCCACCATCTTCTGGGAAATTTCTTCGACCAAATATACTAGTAGTACTGGTGGAGCTTCCAAACGCTCGCAGGGATCTTCTCCCACAATTTGAGCCATATCTTAGCTCTATAACCGAGAAAACCAATCTTCTACTCCATAAAACCAAAGTTGATGAACCAGTTCATGGGGATCTCAGAAAGAATGCAACAGCATAGCGTAAAAAACGGATGTGTTGCCTTCAAATCTAACCCAAGAGCATTGAGATAGCTCATCCACGATAGGAACCAAAACAAGTTTACCATAAACGGTAAAAAGAGAAGTGGGTTTTCCACTACTTCTTAATTTCACTTGGGGGAGGAGTTGGGAGAAAACTGAAAGCATCCAACATCAACTCTGGACTAAACTATCAATATCTATTTAAAGGGGAAAGAAAAAACTCAAATTGGATAAAGAGATGGAAAATTTAAGTACCAAACACTACTTTCTCTGACAAAGAAACTGAAAAAAAGGCAGTCTTACAAGTCCATGAACAAGTAACAAACTTGTAATTCGAGGCCCCTAAAACCCAAGATTAAGGGAAAGAAGAAAGACCCACTAGCCAAAGAATCGAGGACTGTCCCAGAAACCAATTTCTAGAAATACAGACCTAAACACTTACACTTTCCCAGAGTAAGCAGCAAACCAAAGAAATCGGCGATGTACATGTCCCATCAAGGAGCTGCTTGATAGTGCCGGTAAAGGAAATTCTGCACAATTTGTCAGTTATCAGGTTAGGAAACCTACTGGAAAAGCTAAAGGCCAAATATAAAGTTACTGCTCCATTGCCGACAATATCGAAAGCAGGTGAACCTGTTACATCCTCCGCCAGGGGCCGCTGGTTATCCACCTTATCCACCTCCGCCTCCGCCGCAAGGAGCGTATCTACCGCCAACGGGATATCCTCAGCTGGTGGCAAGGTATGGGTATCCACCCCAAGGGGCGTACCCATACCCTCCACCTCCACCAGGTTATCAGCCATGGTTTTGGGCTTGGGACGACGACGCTGCTCTTGTTTCTTACGCCACCCGGTGAAAATGATGAACAGAGAGAATAAGATTTAGGGTTTTACCCTTAAGGGTATTATGGGGAGTTCACCCTGTTGAAAGGGTAATTTTGCCATTATAAAAATATTAACAGCAACTTAACTGCAAAAGACTAACGGACTGGATTTAGTTGAAATATAATCATAAAATAAGGGTAGTCTTTGATATTTTTTTTCAAAATTTAGGATGTTCTTGTCATTTCGAATAGTTATAGGAGGTGTCTGTGAAATTTGCCCAAATTTTATTTTTTTGGTTAAAAGGAGCTTATATTAGTATATATATTACGAGCTTACAACCTGTAATAAGTCATACCCGAAGCATCATTCCTAATATGAGTGGAAAGTGCTTCAAGAAGACCAGAAATACTAAAATCAACCTCTTCTACATGGTGTACAATACCTGCTAAGAAATCTACACAACCAGTAATCTCTCTAACATGGTGATTAAAGCTACAACTGCGAAAACTATCACGTAAACTCCGAATCTCCTCAAGTAACCATAGGAATTCCCAATGTGGTTGGAACGTTCCCACAATCATTTGCACTGCCACCATAGAGTCCAAACGCACCTGCACCTGCTGTATTTGCATGGCTCTAGCCTTCAATAAACCAGCCCTTATAGCACAAAGCTCCATGTGTATAACATCACGATTTTGTAACCCTCCAGCCAATGCGAAAACAGGCCTACCTCTTGGATCCCTTCCAATCACACCATAGCCACCCATCCCATGTTTGACAGAGCCATCACAGTTAATTGCAATCCAACCACCGGGGGGGGGGGAAGGCCAAACATAAGCAAGCAGAGTGGGGTTAGAGAAAGAGACAACCATACCCCATCGACTGAAAAAACCTCTGTTGCTACTGCTGTCCATCACACCACCATCAACCTCAGAGAAACGCAGCCTTGTGTCCATGACAATTTGGTGCAATACCGAATCTGAGGTTGAAGACACTTGTTGATGAACTCTAGTATTTCGCTCCAGCCAAATACGATAAACCGTCGCCACAAAGGAAAACTTTCTAACACTTGAAACAAGAGTGTTCCCCCCAAAGTGCAATGTCAACCACTGGATCTCCTCCTTCCATGTAGCCAAAGGATCCCTCTCAAAACCGTTTAGCCTCGGAACCTTCCTCCAGATTGCAGCCGAGAAGTCACAATGAAAGAAGAGATGGTCAATGGTCTCCGCCTCCTTCTGACACAGAACACAAGTGGAATCAACAACAAGACCCCAATGAAGAAGCTTGCTTCGTGTCGATAAGGAGTCCATTACAGCCAGCCATGTTATAAAGGAGAACCTGGGTTGGGAGTGTGAGAACCACACCAAACTACACCATTCAACCCTATCACCACGTTTCCGAATCACATTCCAGGCATACTTTAGCGAAAACTTATCATTAGGTGATGGCGCCCAAACAGCAAAGTCACCTCCAAGTCCTCTGTGAATCCTTACCTGGCTGATCTCAACGGTCCTTTCTTGCAAGGCAGTATCAAGATAAGGACTAGCCCATTGATCATCTTCAGTCCTTATAAAACTGACCATGTCAAAAGTACTTCGCCCAACGGCCTCAGCAAGTAACAAACCCGGTTTATAAATAGGTCCCTTTAGAAGCCAAGGGTTAGTCCATAATAAAGTTCTCTCCCCATTAGTTATCAAATATCGAACACAACTTACAGCCACATCCCTTGTCTTCAAGATCTCACGAAAAGTTCCAAAGCACTGCATAGGAATGGATAGGGACCATATAGAGTGCCTTTTGAGCCATCTTTCTTTAACAAATTTAACCCAACATGTACCCTCATCTGAAGCAATGGACCAAACATACTATAACGTCTATTAACTATGGCCTATGGGGAATCTTCCGCAAAAGTGGAGAGAAATAACAGTAGCACTCATCCCTACTAAAGCTTATAATAATCAACTTTTCAAAGACCAGTGCCTATTCCGAATTGGCTGGAATTGAACAGAATCAATAAGAATCAGTGGGATCGGTAATGTTGGAGTTCGATTCGAATTCGAATTGACCAGTTCCATGGATCTGATTCCAATTCTTGAAACAGTAATTATAAGTTTTCTTTATTCTAGTTTCCAGTTTACAATGAGGGTCCACATATCTCCAATGATGCTTGTGCGTGCTCATCCATTGGCTAGCGTGCATGTGCAAGTTCTAGAGGCGTAGAGCCGCAGATAGCGATCTCTTGCACTAATAATATATTCTTCACTTAAGCATACCAAAAGTATTTTTCATTATATAATCTATTAAGCCTATTAGTAATCAAACGATTATTGTTTGTAGCCCATAACCCATTATCATAATTGATTATTCATAAATAAGTCATAAATATAACTATAAACTATGCCAAAGAGAGCCTTAGTCTTTGATTTTCTTACATTTTCTACTTTTGATGAATCACATTATCTTAACTTATAAAATTATAAAAATAAAAAACTTACTCAGAAACACGGACACAAAGATATATTGCAAACATTTTATTATCGTCATATTGCTAAACGAATCAATTAATTTTTGGCCGGACTCGAATTTTTCTAAACAGATATGAACCAAGGTTCTAAAACTCGGATTTTGATTAGGTATCGATCAGTCAAAAACTGAGTTCGTCTCGGTTTCGATCATATCTCGGTCGAAACCTCGGACTTTCTCCAGGTTAACTCGAACCTTGGTTTCGAGGCCCAGAAGTTATTTTTTGGCCTTGATACTTGTTGTGTTGCCTATTTTTTACATTTTAAACCCAATCCATGCATTAGTTTCATATAGAGAACACTAAAAATATTACTCGTGGTTTTGATCCAAATTTGATACTGTATATTGTTCTTGGACATGGTATCGAATATGGTTTGACCGGAACATAACTCCTTCAATATAAATGAGATTTAAGCAAACTTGGATTTGTTAGAAAGCTTTGTTTTGATAGATTTTCAACAAGTCTAAGATTGCTTAAATCTGATTTATATTGAAGGAGTTATGTACATGTCAAACTTAATTTGGTGTGCGCAAATGTTGTCAAAATCGCTCTGAATGAAAATACTTTTTTGGACATCAAAACAAATGAATATTTTATCACACTTTTGATTTTTAGTAATGTTTTACCATATTAAGATTTATGGAATTTTTAGATTTGAGAAAAACCCCAATATTAGAAAGTTGAAAATTGCATCTACTATTGAAAATCCAGTTCTTATTTTTGAACTGGGGGTATTTGCTTATTTATAAATAATATCTTAAGTAAATAAAATACAAATATAAAAATATTTATTTAAATGACATTAGACATAATTAAGTGTCTGTCTTAGTTTCTGGCATAAATACTTGTCTGTCCTAGTTTCGAGTCAAGTTTTTCCTAATTTTGATGGGCATATGTATCGATATCGTCGAAATATGGTCGAAACCAATTGAATTAATCGAAACCATCAAAATCCAGTCGAATCTAAGAATTTTATAAAATCTCCCTTCACTTATCTCAAAAACTTGCAAAATCAAGTTAACTCAATGGTTTCGACAGATTTGGATCGAATTTTTCTTCCAAGATATGAACACAGTACAAATACGAAATTTTCGAATATCCTTCACACCCTTGTCCAGACCCCCCAATGAATCTTTTCTTTTTATTCTTTTCATTGCGACCTTTTTTTTTTCCTTTCTAACCATCTCGAAGGTGCACTCCGATTCCCTTGTCTTAACCGTTAAGATAATCACTAGTGACTTGACGTCGATTCTCTTTCTCTGACAAGGACATCTTTTTTTTTTTTTTTTTGTAGAAGACAAGGACAGCATATGTGTGACGTTTGCGCTTGGGTCAGGAGAAAAATAGCGTCTAAAGTTAAAACTTTAAAGTAGAGGAGGTTTAAATGATTTTCAAAAAAAAGAGGAGGTATAATTAATAAGGGAGAGAATGATCATGAGTCATGACCCTCGATTCTCAGTTTCTCACCGCCTACGGCTACGGCGAAGAGAAACTCTGCATCCCAACCAAGAAAAAAGGGTTTTTTTATAAATGCCCCCAGAAACTTCCCATTTATCCAAATGCCTTCTACAACTTTTTTAATTATAAACTCCCCCCTATTTTCAACAAATTATAGCATTTTGATCCAGTCCGTTAATTTAAGACGTTAAACGTTAGTTTTAAAAAATGTAATGACCAAAATGCCCTTGTGACATAAACCAACAAAAATTAAAGAGTAAAGTAACCAAATTGCCCTCATCTTCCCCAAATGATTTAGGGTTTGAAACTGAAAATAAAACCCTAAACCATTTGGGGAAGATGAACCCTATAATCACCCATCAATTCAATCGCATCTCTCTTTGAATTTTCAATTTGCAGAAGAACTTACCAATGTTTGGAATTTCATCAGAAAAGAAATTAGTGGATAAGTTCCTAAGATGTATAGCATTGCATAAGAACACCATAAAAAAATTTTAAAAAAAATAGAATAAGAACACAATAAAGAACTGTCGGTCTTACAAATACTATTTCCAGTAATTTTCATGTTGGTATGAAAGTTTAACCGTCTAAGATTTTCGATAGAGGAAGGTTTTGATCCCCTCCGAGAATTGCTAGACAGATCCCTGCATATCATCATCTAATTTATTAAAACTGTCTCAGGACAAAAGCATTTTAAAGATATGCTTGGTAATTGGGCTTAAGGAAAATTCAGGTAGGCCCATAGCTAAAGATGACCATTGGAGTAACAAACGAATCCCCGTGATCAACTCCTACTTGTTTCTTCATCAGTTATCTTTTTAGCGAAAACCTTTCTGGTAATGTAAATCTACAGCTAATTCTTCTCAATTCCCTTTAAAAAGGGGGTTTAAAGAAAGAAAGAAAGAAAGAAAGAAAGAAAGCTAAAGTCGGTTCTTTTCGCTACAAACCCCCTCCCCCAAGTACTTCTGTGTTTTCAGTGTTCTTGTACATTTTTGTCTTCTTTCTCCCTTTCTCTGTTTTTGTGCTTCGCGTGTCTTTGATGACAATGGCAGAATTCGAGAAGTAGTTGAAAGAGAGAGTGAAGGACCTCAAGTCTTTCTTTAAGAAGAGCGTGAATATCATTGAAAGCTCTTGCAAGAAAGGCTGGTACAAGGTGAAGCATATCAAAGGTTGATCTTTTATGATCTCATGGATTATCCTTTTCGAAAAACCCTAGATTTCTTTTAGGTCTCAATGTAAATCTCTATTTTAGTTCTTTCGTGTTTTGGATTGATGGGTGATTATAGGGTTGAAAATCAAACCTTAAACCATTTGAGGAAGATGAAGGCAATTTGGTCATTTTATTTTTTAATTTTTGTTGGTTCTTGTCACAAGGGTATTTTAGTCATTATATTTTTTAAAACTAACGCCCAACATCCCAAATTAACGAACTGTACCAAAATGCTACAATTTATTGAAAATAAGGGGGAGTTTACAATTAGAGAAGTTGTAAAGAGATATTTGAACAAATGGGCATCTTCGATGGGGCATTTGTAAAAACCCAAGAAAAAAATATCCTAATTCTTTTTCTTTTCCTGATAATCAAATATTCAAAGTCAATACCGTGGAAAACAAAAAAAATTGCTAGAGGCCCTTCCGCCCTCACCTTAAAAAGCCATTTCGCCCTTACCACTACGGCCACTTCGATCTTTTGATTACTCGTAAAGTCCAAAATCCCCGATAATGGATATCTGGTTTGTCATCGTCCTCTCGATCTGCCTCTGTGCAGCCCTCAAACTATTAGTCGATCTCGTTTCTCACAACAAATCCAACCAAACAAATCCCTCTCTTCCACCAGGCCCTTTCAAAGTACCCTTAATCGGCAGTTTCCTCTGGTTTCAGGGTGGATTCTCACAAATTGAGCAAATCCTCTCCAACCTCCGCCACAAGTATGGCCCCATCATCACCCTCCACATCGGCTCACGACCATCGATCTTCATCACCAACCACTCCCTTGCCCATCAAGCCCTCATTGAGAACGGTGCCATCTTTGCCGACCGCCCACCCACCATGTCCATCCTTCGCCTCATAAACAGCAGCCAACACAACATCAATTCCGCTCGCTATGGCCCTCTTTGGCGACTCCTCCGCCGGAATCTCACCTCCGAAATCCTCCACCCTTCTCGGGTTAAATCCTTCGGTTACGCTCGCAAATGGGTCTTGGAGATGTTAACTGAAAGATTGAAACATCATGTTGAATCTGGGGAGCCCGTGCAAGTGATGGATCATTTCCAGTACACCATGTTTTGCTTGCTGGTCCTCATGTGCTTGGGAGAAAAGCTCGATGAGAAGGTCATCAGAGAGATCGAAGAATCGCAGAGGACCCTTCTTGTCAATGGGGGAAGATTTAGAGTCTTTGCGTTCTTTGGAAATTTGGGGAAAATAGTCTTCAGAAAACGCTGGCTCCAATTGCTTGAGATGCGCCGCAGACAAGAATCTGTTCTCATTCCTTTAATAAGAGCCCGCAGAGAAAGAAAGGAGAAGAAACAAGAGAACTCAGATGATGAATTTGTAGTCTCTTACGTCGATACACTATTTGATCTTCAAATCCCAGAAGAAGGAGGAAGAAAGCTATCCGAGGAAGAAATGGTGACTCTCTGCTCGGAGTTTCTAAACGCCGGCACCGATACGACGTCTACAGCGTTGCAGTGGATCATGGCAAACCTGGTGAAACACCAAGAAATCCAAGAGAAGCTCCATTCTGAAATCGAAGGAGTTGTTAGTTCAGGAGAAGAGAGGATCAAAGATGCGGATTTGCAGAAGATCCCATATCTGAAGGCAGTCGTTTTGGAAGGGTTGAGGCGACACCCACCGGGCCATTTTGTGCTGCCACATGCTGTGACGGAAGATATCGTGTTGGACGGACATGTTATACCAAAGAAAGCTACGGTGAATTTTGTGGTTTCTGAGATGGGGTGGGACCCAAATGTTTGGGAAAATCCAATGGAATTCAAGCCAGAGAGATTCTTGAGGAGCAATGAAGGAGAAGTATTCGATATAACAGGGAGCAGGGAGATTAAGATGATGCCCTTTGGTGCAGGGAGGAGGATTTGCCCTGGACTTGCTTTAGCTTTACATCACTTGGAGTATTTTGTGGCCAATTTAGTCAGGGATTTCAAATGGACGGCTGTGGATGGTGATGATGTTGACTTGTCAGAGAAGCAAGAGTTCACAGTCGTGATGAAGAACCCATTGCGGCCCCACTTATCTCCGAGGGTTAAATAAGAGATCATAATCATGATCTATATGTCTATTTTTTTTTTTAACCTTTCTCTTGAATTGACTTTCTTATCCTTCAAAGGTAAAAAGCGAGATGGTTAAGTGTACCCAAACTTTTCCTACCTTTTAATTATGTAACATTTCAACCTTCGTATAGCTTGCTCACTTGATGTCTTTTGGCTCATCACGAGAGTGGTGAGTTGAATTCCTTCTAGATTTTTTTTTTTTTTTTGTAAAATAAAAATGAATTAATATTAGCAGAATTTCTTCTAGGTTACTGGTTTTTATTTTTAGTGGTTCGTCTGTCGTCCGTTCATATTATTATGTCTATAAATGATCTTTGGGGTGCTGTTCTTTGTGACGCAGCGTAGACAACATTGAGGCACATGGGTTGGACACAATGATCACCCTAACCCCTTGAGTGGTAGACCTATGTGTCTGGGCGTAGCCTATGCTGCGGCACAGAGAACATTCTCCCATTATCTACATGGCCTATGGGAAATCTTTCTTGGCACATTATCTTTGTTACTTTTCAAACGTAGAAAATTCAAAATAGAAAGAGTAAAAGTGGAGAGAAATACCAGCAGCACTTGTCCCTACTAAAGGTTATTATATAAGCAACTTTTCAAAGATCAGCCAGTGCCTATTCCGATCAAAATTGGCCGGCATCAACCTGAATAGCCGGAATTGATCAGAATCAACAGGAATCAGTGGGAATGATAATGTCGGATTTTGATTCGAATTTGAATTGACCAATTCCATTGATCTGATTCTAATTCTTGAAACGCGAATTAGAAGTTTTCTTTATTTTAGTTTCCAGCCTACAATGGGGGAGAGGGATTTGGGGGTGTGGTCTAGCAAGAAAGGCTAAGAAGGTAGATCAGGTTTTGTTTTGGTCTTCGGGTAAAAAGGATATTAATATGGAGCAGCTTGTTTTTATTTTCATAAAAAAAAGGGTTATTTCCAAATGCTTCCCTGAACATGGTTAAACTTACACTAATCCCTCCCGTTAGTCAAAGACGTTATGGTATAACAGATCCTAGTTTTTGAACATTGTTGGACCATTCTACCCTTTGATAAGGTAAAATGATAAAAATGCCCTTACCTGGAAAAAAAATAATCCAACCCATCTTCCCCAAACCTCTGCAATTTTTCTCTTTTTTTCCAAACCCTAAACGATTTTTAGAGGAAGAACTCGTTCGATCAAGCACTATTCAACTTAAGATTTCAGTTGAACAATCCTTTGTTCCTTATTTCATGAAGATCTACTGGTATTTACCCAAAAGATTAGGCACCGACAGAGAACCAGCAACCTGAAACTGCACTTGACGGTAATTTGCAAAATCAATGGGGAACCCTGGTTCTTCCTCTAAAAATCGAAGGAGTCATTGATAAGGTCTAATTGTCTAAAGGCCAAAGCATCAGCATTAGATGGTTATGAGCAAATTCAGAATTTGACCTTTGTTTTGGCTGTAATAATAGGTCACATAAATAAGAAGGTTAATTAGAGCGTTTCAAAACAGAGGGAGTTGGAGAGATTCATCTTCTCAAATTGAAGTGAAAGAAAGTGAAAGACTGAAAGGGATGGCCAAAAAAGAACGAAAAACAAAGGGAAAAATTCAGTTAACAGTGCAATAAATGAGATTTAAAACAGAGGGTGTTTCTTTCTTTTCTGCTATCAGAATTCAGAGATCAAAGTATTGTTCCTTCTAGGTGCAAGGCTTGGATTTAAAATTTTTTTTTTTTCCTTTTCTTCCCTTTTCTTGGTACTGAATGTAATCCCAAGTGAGGCAATTTTATGAACTTGGGAAAAAGCTACGGCTATTTGTCGATTCAACTATTAAAATCGCTGCATAAACCCTAGATTCAAACCCAGAAAGCCTATTGTTCTTCCTTAAGGTTCATCTTTTCATCTGTCTTCTGTCGTCTCAATAGGTGAGTTTGAACTCCGCAAGGCTTCTCTCGACGGAGTTTAGTCTCCATTATGGATGTGCATTCAGTCCCTTCTCTTGATTCATCTCATAAAACTCAAGCCAGCGACTGCAGAAATGAAATTGTCAATGAAATGGTTAAAGGTGATCACGTTTCATCCCCGAGCGAAGAAGAAATGGAATGCAAAGAAGCTGTTGATCGAAGGAGTTCATCCTCCTCTACAAGTTTAGGGTTTGCAAAAAAAGGGAAAAATTGCAGAGGTTTGGGGAAGATGGGTTGGATTTTTTTTGTTTCCAGGAAAGGGTATTTTTGGCATTTTACTTATCAAAGGGTAGAATGATCCAACAATGTTCAAAAACTGGGATCCGTTATAACATAACGTCTTTGACTAACGGGAGGGATTATATTGGTACTTAGTTTAGAAAGTAAAGATGCACATGGAATTAGTGAAAGTTCAGAGGGACAACTATAAGTTTCGCCACTTTCATGGGGCATTTGGAAATAACCCAAAAAAAATAAAAAATGGGAGGGGTTCATTAGTTCATATGGGTTCTCTTGTGTTGCCCGCAACCAAGTCCCGTGCAGCTTACGTCCAAAGACAACCCACCTGAAAAATCCCTTATGAATGCCCATGCATGCTCCTACTGTAAGGGTGTCAATTTTGGGTTGGAATTGAGAATCGGATCGGAGCCGACATGTTAGGAACTGGAATTCGATCCACCCAATAATTTATTGGTCTGATTCTAAATCTACCAATAAGTTATTGGTCTAGTTCTGGATGTACCAATTAAGTTATTGGTCTTCCAATGGTTCCACACCCGATTGACTAATTAGGAAATGTCGTAATCAGAACAAATTCACATCCTGACCCTATATATTATATAATTATTAATACTTATTTAATGTCAAACCCTTTATTTTTTTTTATGTCTTTCATTTTGATTGGTACCATTTGTCAAATATGGTATTTACTAAAGAGTTGACTATTAATTTAAAAGTCCATTTGAGAATGCTAACATAAGAATATATCTCAAAAAATTCCTAACTTATGATAGTGGTGGTGTTTCTAGTTATTAATTTAATACAAAACAAGAGGTCATATGTACAAATTCGGTGATTTGAAAAAAAAAAAAATTGATAGTGGATTGTATATCTCATGTAAATGAAATTAATATCCTATGCAATATTATTGAATATATGTAACATGTTACATGTGTTAGTGAATTTTTTTTATTTTTGTTTTTTGGGTTTTCTTGTGTTGCCCGCAACATTGGGTAGGGTGGGGTAGAGCATATGAAAGAAGGAAATACTACAATGCTTGGTCTCATGTAGCTTGCAGAGACATCGCCCGTCTAAAATGAACACCCCACCCCCTTTCAAAATAAAAAAGTGGTTTGATCCACTCCCCACGTAGGATACACCATAGATGTGGTGTAGGACCCACCTCAAGCACACGTGATCCACTCCACGCCCTCGTGGATGCTGCAGATGGGGTGGGGACTGTCCTCACTTGGGGAGTGGATTCAAAGTCAATAAATTAAAACTCCCCTTGATTGATGTTCCTGTGCGTGTTCCTATTGACCCCGCATTGGTATAGGGGCCACACAACCTGACAACGATCCCATACCCAAGTGAAAACAATTGGGAGGGGGCTTCATCTGGGTTCTCTTGTGTTGCCTTTGCAATAGACATGGGCTTTGACACACTTTTTCATTTATATTAATACACATTTTAGACGCAACTAAAACGGATGACAAAAGTTATGGTAAATTTTAAGCATATTGTCTAAAACATGCTTAAATTAAGGTGAATATCTATTATTGTTTCAAATATCATGAAATATCTATTGACCACGTAGATAGATGATATGTTTATTACAATCACTGGATAGAGAGGACAAAGTCTATGCACGTGTACCAATATTTCAAACATTATTATACATTCTCCCAACTCTGAATGGAAATGGACAATTTAAGTGGGAAAAAAAAAAAAAAAAAAAACATAAGAATATAATACTTAGATTTGTCTTGTGATTTTTGGAAACTAAACCTTCTATTAAATTGTTTGTGTTATGTAATACTCGTTACTACTCTTGATTTTATAAATAAATAACATTCCCTAATACATTATAAAGAAGAGAAGAAAAAAAAAAAAAATAAGAACAATATCTTATCCATATTCCATAATCCATGTTTCCCCACCCATACATGATACATACAAAAAGAAAACGACATAATATACAAAATAGAGCATAAATGACCCACCATGATTAGGTGTCACACTATATAATGAATGTATGAATGATTGATGAGTGTGTATCTGTATCCATTAATACATAAATAAATTAGGGAATTAACGACCGTTGATCTCCGTTAGTTGCTTAGCAAACATTGCAGTTCCTGAATCCTCACTAATGGCATGTACCTGTGCAGCTGGTTCGTCGTCGTCGTCGTCTCCTCCGGTACTCCGATGATCTGCATTTGCTTTTACATCTGCAGTAGTTGGGATTGGTGGGATAACCGCCCTAGGGGACGGAGCAGCGGCTGTTGCAGCTTCCGCCGCAGCTCTGTTTTCCTCATCCTTCTTCGCTTGGGAAGAAGCTTCCTGCAATTGTAATGCATACTCCAGATTCCAAAGCACATCTCCCATGGATGGCCTGTCCACACCATAATCCGCCAAGCACTTCTCTGCAGCCTCAGCAAACTTCTTCATCGACTCTGGGTTGATCACCCCAACTAGATGAGGGTCAATCACCTTGTCCAACAACCCCTTCCTCTTCCATTGCATCGCCCACTCTGCCAGGTTCACTTGTTCCCTAGGGAGTGCTGGGTTAATGGCAGGCCTCGCGCACAGCACTTCGAACAGTACAACCCCAAATGAGTACACATCAGACTTGTCTGTGAGCTGTTGTCTCCTGAAGTATTCTGGGTCCAGGTAGCCGAAACTACCCTTTACAGCTGTGCTCACATGAGTCTGCTCCATGGTGGGTGCATTTTTCGATAGCCCAAAGTCTGCCATTTTGGCGATTAGGTTTTCATCCAATAAGATGTTAGTGGTCTTCACATCTCTGTGTATGATCCCTTGCGCCGCTCCTGTGTGCAGGTAGTGTAGCCCTCTCGCAGCTCCTATACTTATCTCTAACCTTTGTTTCCAGGACAGCGGCGGCAAGTTCTTCCCGTACAGGTGGTCTCTCAATGGTCCGTTGGACATGTACTCGTACACCAGTATCATCTCCGAGTTCTCATCGCAGTAGCCGATCAGGGACACTAGATGCCTATGCCGCAATTTCGACAGCATTTGGATCTCCGTCTGGAATTCTGTGATCCCTTGTTCTGATTGAGGGTTCCCTCGCTTCACAGCCACCTGGGTCCCGTCATCTAACACCCCTATGTAGACATTGCCGAATCCTCCCACACCGATCACTGCGTTCTGATCGAAGTTCTTCGTCGCTTCTTGAAGCTCCGCGAAGGAGAAGTAGCGACCCAATCCCAAAGTGGAGGAGTAGAAGTTGCCATACCCACTTTTTTGGGATCCACCAGAGTTCTTGCTACCGGTCATGAAGCTGGAGTGGCCGGCATGGAGTGGTAGCAGCCATGATGAGAAGCTGTTCCTCCTCTCCCAGTCTTGGGGTCTCTTGTACCACTTGATTACCATAGCGCCCAACCCCACGAACGCTCCGAACATCATGGCAAACCCGACCGCTGCAACTGTCCCCTTCGTCCCTGCGGAGGAAGACTTGGATCCGTCCACCCCGAACTCCCCGTCCAAGCTCCCTACAGAGTTGCTCATCTTTAGGACCTCCAATCCATTGAGGATGGCATTCACGGAGCCGGTTTCCTGGTTGATTGGGCCAATTTGGATCATCAGCTTATCCGACAGCACAGAGGCGTTGGCGACGATGTCCTTATAGTATGGAACAGCCAGGTCGCCGGTGATGGAGGACAAGTCTAGGGCGGAGATTGCCATCTTGCCGTTGATGTAGACGTTGAAGTAAAGGTCATTGAGGGCCTTGCTGACAATGTCGCAGAAATGGAGGCGGAGAACGTAGCCAAAGGCTGGATCGATGTCAAATCTCCAAGTGACGTTAAAGTTTGGATTGGTAACGCGGGCATCGGCCATCTCTATGGCGGTGGCATAAACCAAATTAGGTGCGATCAAGGGGGAGACGCCTTCGGGGTAGGTGATGATGCTGGGAGCGACAGAAACGGTCTTGGCAAGGCCCCTAGCCATGAGGTAGCGGAGGTCAGGCTCCCAGGTGCGGCCGAGCGTATCGTTATTGGGAGTGATGGTGGCGCCACCCATGTTGAGGCGGTACAAGGTCTGGTACGAATGGGTGGAGAGGCCGGTGAATTCGCCAATGGGGACAATGGAGGAGCCTACGTCGGAGATAAGGCTGTCGGGTGCGGAAACAACTTCGATGGCATTGATGAAAGCAGCAGAGTTACGTAATGGGGAAAACCTGAGGGTGACACGCTCAGTGGTGACGTTGAGGAGGTACTCCTTCATAATCCATGTGGTTTTGTTGGTGATACTAAAGCTGTGGAGGAGGACAACATCATCGGTTTCCACGGAGAAAACCGAGTGGGTAAGGTCGAATTCAGAGTTTTCCATGGGGAAGAAATGGAGACGGATCCAATGCCAACCAGGGCGAACCATGCGGAAGACATAGGTGGATTCCTCCACGAAGATCCTTGCCGTTAAATAAATAGGAGAAGGCACGTCTGCGGAAGGGACGGCTACCTGAATATCGCTCTTGGTGGAAAGGTAAGAAGTAGATTGCTTGTCTGACTTGAAGGTTTTACCGTTGTGAAGGTTGGAGGTGGAAGAAGAACCACAATCGATCAGGTAATTGTCACTTGGGGTGAAGGTGGTGTCGGCGGCAGAATTGACTATGACAACTATGGAATTCATAGAGAGAAAGAACAAGGAAATGTAGAAGACAACAACTGGGTTGAGGAGCTGCTGAGCTATTGCCGCCATTGATGTTGAAATTGATGACAGACGACAAAGACGGGGTAGATGATAAAGAAGTAATAGAAGAAGAAGAAGAAGAAGGTGACCGTAACGATGACGACGGCTATAGAAGATGATGGTGATGACGACGGTGACGTTGAGTTCTCCTCCTCATTATTTCCGGTGTCAAAGGGTCCGGCCCCCCACTCCTCCGCCCTTGTATGGGAGTGGGGCAATAAGGGATTAAGGAGGAGAAGGGAAGTGGGTGGAATAGTAACAGAGAGGAAAATGAAAAAAATGGCTAAAATGGATTCCCTGAGAACAAATACGGTCCTTCTTCGTCTCCCAAATCCCAACAACTAACAAATCCTTTGCCAAAAAAAACCATGTACAACCCCGATTTTTTGTTTTTTTTTCTTGGTTTTGATGGTTGAGAGAAAGAAGAGGGACATGCGGTTCTAAGAAGTCCACATGAGTATGGTCCTCATTGTATAACAGATTTGAAAGGCAGAAAAACTTTCTCCAACAAAAAAATGGAAGGAAGGTAAAATCTGGCAAACTCCATCTTGAGGAATCAGTCAAGAGCTGGAACAGATGACACGTCTTCTTATCTCAATTGGATGGCTGAGATCAAACAAAAATTTTAAATGTGATTTGGGTTTTTCAGGAAAAATAGAAAGAATTGCAGCACAGCTACCACAGGCACAGGAGAGGAAGGGGTTCCAGTGATCATGGTCACACAGCTCCCGCGACTGGCCAAGGAAATTCAGCTACTTCAGAACCCGACTAACCACTTCCCTCTTCTCTGCTCTTCTCCCCCTGCTTTTGATTCCACGATTTTCCTCAGACAAGTTCATTTCTCTTCCTCTGAGATATATTGCATTCTTATGTTTTTTTTGATGAGAGTATAATCACACAAACCACACACCAATCCCAAAAGGTTAACCGAGCATTCTTATTATCTCTGACATTGATGACAACAACAGAAATCAGTATCTTACCCATCTTCTGTATATATGTGTATCTTTTTGTATGTAATAAAAATTTCAATTTTTATTTTTCTACTTATGAAGGGAAGACTAAAAAAGCCTTCTAATTTGATTTGCTTGAACCTTCCCTGTGAGCAAACCATACGTTTGCCTGTAAAGGATTTGGATGATAAGGTAACATACGAACCTACGATCCTGACCGGACAGGAAACCTGAGAGGAGCAAAATTCAATAAGGACCATTAACTTGGGCAGCTTCTCTAACATTGGCATTGGGTCTTGATTTTATTTGGTCTCAGACAAGTTGATCTCAGTGAGGTTACCCGATGGTACCCCCAAGTCCAGCTTTAATTAAGATCTGAAACAATGGAAGATCACAGGGAATGCAGTATGCCTTGGCTATCCCAATAGAACTGATTTTCACAGCCTGAATTAAGTTGAGATCTAGCAAGTCTCGCATCCACACCAAAGCTGCTAGCTGCTTCTTCCTCCCCGCCACCAGAAATTCCAGAATCGCTTCTCTTCTGCTGCCATGAATCAAAACCACCCTGTTCAGCCCATGACAAAGTCAACCTCCTTACGGGGATTTTGGTATTCAAGAACGTACTGTTTCACATATAAAGGTAGGACTTCATGATCAATAGAGGATGACAAGTTAAACCAGGGGAGTTGCTCTTGACTGAGATGTGTATCTGTGCGGTGGAGCACACATGACCACTCCACAGTGTTTACATTCATGGAAGACAACAGATTTGCCAATTCTATAATTAAATAGGGAATTAATCCTCCACATTTTGGTTTGCGTCTCCAAGCATTGCGGGCCGTCGGATGGTGCATTACACACCATATCGCTCTACAGAGGACCCAAATCTCTCATTGATACTCAAAATGCGGCAACATGATTCTTCCAAATCATTCCATTATCCAAAGGTGCTTGGTAGTATATACTTTTTTTCTAATAAAAAAAATAGTTTTTGCTTTTTCTTTCTTTTTAAAGCTTGTTCTTTTCTTCTTTCTTTTTGTTTTTGGTTTTTTTTTTGTTTGTGTTTGGTACTTTGGTTGAAGCTTGTTCGTTTCTTTCTTACAATAGCTTTTGTTCTCATGAAGAAAACGATTAAAGGGAAAATAAATCCAATGGTAAAAAATAATTTTTATTCTTTGCAATGTGGATGATTTTGAAAGCTGGATAGATGGTTTGGATTAGTCTTTATTTTTTGGTAAAGGGGCATGGTTTGGATTTTGGATTAGTCACTTGTTAAATTTCAGATCTTAACTCAGATAAAATACATTATTAAAAAAAAAAAATGCGATCAAATACCCTTATGTATATAGGTATGCATCTCCAAATATATTCATGCAGCCCTATGGTATTTTGATCGCTATTCTGCACTCTCATAGTCATGGATTTTCAAAGTTCCCTTATATCATATGAAAAACTTAAGAGGACTAAAGCTTGACACATGAACAAGGATGCTTGGAGAGATTTGGATCGTCTACGGTGTAGCTGCCTGTCCTGCCTGTGCTGCGTAGACACAGGGCTGCACACAAAGACCGCCTTATCCCTGCCCGAGCGCCTCGCTCGAATGGGGTAAGGCATCATTGCACGCTGCTCTATATCTACGCAGCACAGTCAAGACAAACAGTTGCACCGTAGACGATCTGCATCCTGCTCGGAGGCTTGCTACACATAAAAGTTAGACCCTATTTTATCTCCCATGTGCTACTTAAAGTGGGAATTTGAGAAGATTGTACACCTGATGTGTCGCCCATTCACTGTTTTCACATAACAACCTAGGACAACATCAAGAAAAGTGTTTTCCTGGATCTGATTCCACTCCAATGCTTATGTACCAGTAGAGGAGATGACACATCTTACCTAAGAAATTTAGGAAATTAACTTGTCTCCTGGTTTTTTATTTTCACTAGTGACCTTAATTGTACGAATTGAAGAACTGCCCCTCCTATCTATCTGTGATGGACAGTTGGTGTAGGACTCTTTGTTTCTTCTTTCCAACATGAAAACCAACCAAATCATCCTTCCAAAAGCTGGCCATTCACTTGATGCGGATCAGAAACACAATATACAAACAATCGAAAAGTCATAGGACCATTGCATTGTGTCAATTGATCATCCTACCAAATGGGGTCATAAATATTTATCTACGGTATTAGTTTCGATTTGAATCTGAGATGGAAATGAGCTAATAAAAAATTGTAATAAAAAAAAAAAACTGTAATTTTCTTTGTGTTGGTGGGGCCCATGCCATAAGGGAATAGAAACTGAAACGCCAAAACAGAATTCGTTTTTGGGCGTTGGAACGTGAAGAGCCACTTTGGCATTTTTTCTTTTGGCTTTTGGGCATCAGCTTCTCTTGGTTTGGTAGCGCGTGTGTGTGTCGTTCTCAGGGTGAAGAAATAACACACAGCAAAACAGAAAATCAAGAGAGGAAAAGAAAAAGAAAAGGAGGAAGAAGAGCAAGCTAAGAGCTTGGTATCATTTTGAAGTCCAGGTGTTTCTATTACAACTTTGAGATCTCAAAAAAACAAAGAGACTTTGTGAGATGTGGTGGTTGTGGTGAGAATTTGGTTTGGTAATCCTTTTTGTATTGCCTCCAATTACTTGTATGTCTTAGGTTTGGGTAAAAACTTGAGAGAACCATTGTACTTCTATTTTTCTCATAGTGGATTGATGCAAGATTTGCCCCGTGGTTTTTTCCCTCTACACTGGAGGGTTTTCACATAAATTTCTTGGTGTTGATTGTGCGATTGCTTTCTAACAATTTTATTTTTCTTATGTGCTTGGTTATATATGCTTGACAATTTTACATTGAATTATTGTATTTCTCAATTCACACTAGATAAGTGGTTTGATTAATCCCTACACTTTGTGGATTGTCGTTACCATCAATATAGGTTCCCAACAAGAGGGCTATTAGACATGTTAGAACTTAATTTAATTCTCACCCTACAAAAAAACTAGGCTTTATAAACATTATTTACCGTTGTTAAAGACCAAAAAAAGCACTCTTATATCATTTTCCAATGGTTTTTTTCTTAGGCTCTATTTGGTTGCAAGGGAAATGGGAAAGGAAAGTGAAGGGATTTGGCTTTTCCCTTTTAAGTCGTTTCGTTGCAAAGGAAGTAAAGTGAAATTAATTTTGCTAAGTTGTTTGATTTTTTGTAAAATTGATGTAAAATCAATGTAATTTTTTTTTTAAATTTTAAAAATTTTGTAATCCAACCCACTTTACTAACTAGCACTTATTAAGGCGTTTTTTTAATAATTTATGGAAAAAAGAACGCTAACCGGTGCTGCAGTGCAGCGTGTACTTGCACCTAGGCATAGCCGCGCGCTAAATGACTAACGCACCCCCTAGAAAGGCGAAAAGGACCAAGGGAGGGGTGCACCAATCATTTCAAACTTTTGTAATATATAACAGAATTTTGATGAATTTAAAATAATGTTTGAAAACACATCAGAGCTACCCGTTGAGACCCACACACACTTACACAGAGAGCCTCTGAATTCTAACAATTTAGATGGTCGGGAGAGGGTATCACGCACATCAATAAGGGAATATTATCGAACATTCATAAATAGGTGGACAGACATTTATAGTCATTAATGACCACTGAAGCAAAACCAAGCTGTAAATTCAGGCCTAATGATTCAAAATGCAAACATTCAACATGCCTTTTCTGTATTTCTCCAACCTTGTGTGGAAGATAAAAATAAAACGATTTCCAATGACAAGTTGGATAAAGGAAATTCTATTTACACTGGTTGGATTTATCCTCAATCAACTAAAGAGTTCATTTTGCTTACCCGTCCTTAGGGTTGAAAAATCCAGCCCAAGCCTTCTTTGGGGGCTTAGGGCGGGCTCGGGCCGACAGGGCCAAACTTGTACCCCTATTGGTTACATAAACAAATTAACCTATTAGTTTTATAAAATCTTGCGAACGTACTCCCTAGGCAGGATACTTAAAGGCATTAGCTACAACACTACATGCGTCGATATGCAGATGCGTCGCTATGCACTTGTCTAGTATCCATCGTTTACGGCTAGGACTATTGAAGTATCTAATCCTATTTACTCCCCTAGTTTTCATCTCTTAGTGTTAGGCTCTGTTTGTTTGCAAGGCGTATTGAAAGGAATAAAAGGGAAGTGAAAATTTAAACCTAAAAAGAAAACTTTTGTAATCATGACCCCCACATGGTTATATCTGTAATTTCAAATCATCCTATATTTGGTTAAGAAGGAAAGTAAAATTTTCAAACCTTAAAAAAAAAATTTGTAATCATTGTCTCATATGGTTATATCATTAAGTCCAAATCATCTATATCTGGTTATTAAATTTCACGATTTAATTCTAAAAAAATAAAATAAAAATTACTATAATTTGGCAAAAACCAATTCTCGACTTAAGTCAAAATGGTGGAGCAGGCTACGCAAATGAAATTTTGCATAGAAAATTTCCTAAAATAAACCCATTAATTAGTACAGTCCAAAATCTGACACATACCAGATCCATATTTGTGATCCATTAGAATCTTAGGTTATACATGGATCTAGGAAAGTGGATCCGAGCCAGTTCATATATATATATAAAGAAGGTTGTGTTTGACGCGTTGGTCAAATACTCACTTGCTAAATGCTTGGTCACAGGTTCAAGTCTTAGAAACAACTTCTTTAGAAATAGGGGTAAGACTGCAAATATTAGACCTTCCCCCGACCTTGTTAAACGCGGGAGCCTATATATATATATATATATGATAGGTTCCCAGCAGAGATTCGAAGTCGTTCCAGATAGAGCGAAAATGGTACAGCTGATCCTTCAACATCACAAAAGAACCAGCCATATTTTACAAGAAGAAGGCGGCCTGTGTTAGTTTGCTGCAAGAAGACAGACTTGACTGGTTTGAAATATATATATAAACCTCACCAATGATTGTGGCCTTCCCCCGCGCGCGAGCCGGGGGTGGGGGGAGAGGGCCGGAGACAAGGACAAGCAAGCTTGTCTCTACTTTATTATGAGAGCATGTGATGGCTGTTGATATGAGACCATGAATTCCTTTGCTTTATTGTTGATCTCATTGCACAAAATTTTATACGACAAGGCATTGGTGTCCGATGTCTCTTAGTCTCCTAGGCAGAGCAACACCGGTAGTGTTGTCTTAAATTTTGTTTCTAATGTTGTCTCTTCAATCTTCATTAGATAATAAAAATTGGATTTGGAACACTATTATACAAAGGGTAATGATGAAGAGGCAATTAGGAGACAAATTGTGGAAGATCAGTGTAGGCAAGAAAACATATGGTACTCCATGGGGGTACGTACTATGTACCTGATTAATTAACTGATGTTTTGGATTAGAAATAATAACAATACGATATAAACAAGCTAAAACAGTCGGTAGTCCCGGTTAGGCTATCATTAGGTTACAATCAAGTACCATGAATGCCTGAATAATAATCAGTCTAAGCCCAACACCGGATAGCTTAGTAACCGATTGGTCTAGTTCAAGTTTTAATCGATCGATTCCAATCAGGTCTACCAGTGAGGACCAGCTTTGGACACCACTAATTTGGACCACTTCCAGAACTTGTAAATAAAAACCAATCATTTCCAAGCTTGGGTCCATTTCTTGGTGTGACCCTCCTCGTTAGACCCAATTGTCACCCTCTCAATGGATCGACACCCTGCCCAAGTAGCCAATAAGGCCTAAATATCATTTTTTATGATAGAGAACAAAAAATACAAAAACTCCATTACCAATATAAAACGCATGACATACAGTTAGTAAAATGCATGCTTTTGTTGTGAGCAATGTATACATAAAATTATTATGCATTGTTGGCATTATATTTGTCAATAAAAATTCATTACCCTAAAGTGGTTAATTGACATTGTTTTTTTACTTTCTTATCTCCAACAAGATGCATGTTGTTTTGATAAGAAAAAATAATTATAATTTTGGCAACATATTTGGTAAGTGTACATTTATCATTTATTAACTCAAGAATTGCTAATGCTAGGGGAGACCCACATGTTCATGATGCAATGAGCATCAGAAGATTCTCCTTGTCTCCCTCCCTATAATTTTGTTTTTAAGTTTGATTATCTAATGAGGAGATAAAAATTTTAAAGAGTGACCATATGAAATGCAAAGTTGGAAATGCAATTAAGGGTGGAAGATCTGAAGCTTGGGGCAGTGATTGAGTTAGCCTGAACCAGTAGCTTGTACGTGAGTATTTTAATTTGAAATATGTAAGCAATTGTAAGTAGTTAATAGCCTATGTAACTATGTAAGTGGTTGAGTAGATGTGGCTTCGTAGTAGGAGTGAGAAGAGAATTGACGGCTTCCCAATTGTGATAGGACATCAGGCGACTTCGTCCTTAAAGCCTCCAAAACCTTATCCCTTATTCTCTCTTTTTATCTTTAGACTATCTTTGCACGTAACACAGGCTAAGAAGGGCAAACCACAAAATGGTACTAGGCTTGGATTGGGTAGATTTGGGTAGACTCTACACGCTATGTCAATAGTTGCTGACTTATCTGGGTTTGGGTAGGTTGGTCTTGTGGGGTAGGAACTATCTTCCAAATCTGAACCTGACCGTGTCTATAGATAAGCTGGAATGGGCAAAACCCAATAATGATTACTTTTTAATCAGCACATCGCCCATCTTCCAACTCATGTTCCTCCATTAACACTGGTTCGTCAAGTTCTTCAAATAAGAAGAAAATAGAGATATGTTGATTGTCACAAAGGAAGTTGTGCTGGTACTCTTATTAACTATCAACTAAGGGATTAGAAATAGATTCTTAATTGAATGTTACTTCCGTGTCACCGCATCATTATGTTAAAAAAAATTTCAATTAGAATGAAGAGTTGATTAGTATGGCATAATATCATGGTTAACCTCCATATATATAGGGAAGGAGTTTTCTGTCCGGGAGTGTGGCCTACGTTAGTACTCCCATGTGTCTATCTCTCTCCTCCTTAAAACAAAGGGATAAATCTGTCTTTTAATATGGGCAAGAGAGAGATAGACTCATGTGAGTGCTGGCATAAGCCAAACTCCGAGACAAAGTTCTTTTTCCCATATATATATATAGCATTCTCAAACCTTAAAAAAACAAAAGAATCAAACTTTCTCATACATTAGTATTTGGGAAATTTACACGTACTTTCTCTAAGTTAAAGCTTAATTACAGATCCACCCATGTATTTTAGATATTTACGCATACCTCTCTTGTTTTCCAAAATAATTAATAAATAAACTTATTCCGTTAAACTAGAACTGAAAAGGTTAGAATTGTTCATTTATTGACCAAATTGCCTTTTATGCTAAAATAAACCTATTTCATTACTTGCTGTGGAGCAAGTTCAAACCCTCACTCAAAATGATCATTAACATAGAAAAGGCAGAGGAAAAAAGACAAACAAAAGAAAGAATACAGATATATGGCCAGGGGCCGAAGCATGAAACTATGATGAGTTTCATGCATACTATCCCTCGCAAAGCTCATATTGGTTCCAAGTGGCAGACAGGTAGCCATGGAAGAGCACCTTCTGTTGACTAAGAGCCCTGCTTTAGTAGATTCCTCTGCATACCCTCACTTAAAAAGGGTAGAAACAACAAACCATATTATAGTAAGAAAAAATAAAATCACTCTGTTCCACAAAACTAAATCATACATCATAGGTTTACAAAAGATTTAATGGGTCTACCAAACTCATAAAATTATTTCAGTGGTTTTTCGTTTTCTACATACAAACTTTTACATACTTACGACATTTATTTCTAGGTAAAAAACTGCATGGAAGAAAATTTTCCAGAGATAATTCTTACTATTTTGTGTTGATTTTAACTACAAATTTTCCCTTTCAGTATCACAACCAACTTCTGAAGGGTGACTTTGCATCACTAAGCACCATTTTGAAGGAGAACATGAATTTCAATACTATCATATTGTATCATGATGGATGTGGCTCTTGAATTCCTCTATTAAACTCCCATTTGTTTCCTAAGTACAAAAAATTTTCTTATCCCCACTCACAATAACTAAACGTCTATTGAAAATCAATTATGGTAGATGTAGTACAGGATAAAAAAAACATTTCAATCAAAATTTCAGTTGATTGGGTTGCAAATCATCGGAGATATCATGTCAGAATTTTCCAATTTTGTGAAAGAATCAACTCAAGTTGTAACAATTGCAATCGCCAAGATTTCCTCCACCGAACATCTATCTGACAATCGGCTCTGATAAATGTAACCTACAGTCAAAAAAAATGTTGCACTCATGGTTGCATATCGCCGGAAATATCAACATTTGAAAAGGGTTTACATAGAGGATTGCCTGAATCAACCGATTCCATATCAGGGCGTTCTAACTCGGTGGGAGTTAGGATTGGCCATGGTCAATTCCGACCAACCCAATCCAGTTTCTTTAATCCATGAATGGGCTGGTTAGTAACATGTATCAAGAATCCCATAGGAAGATGACAGCTTCTTTGGCAATCAACCAACATAAAAGTCTCCATATCATAATAGAACCGAAAATCAAAAAATGAACACAGAAAAGGCTGAAAGAAAAATGCAGACGGCCAGAAAAGGGAAGACAGATATATAGCCAAGGGCCGAAGCATGGAACTATGATGAGTTTCATGCAATCTATCCCTGGCAAAGCTCATATTGGCTCCAAGTGACAAGACAGGTAGCCATGGAAGAGCACCTTCTATTGACTCAGAGCCCTTAGTCTGTGGATCCCCCCCCCCCCACACTCAATCCATTTCAACAGTTGACTTCCTACAACATAAAACTAAATCATACATCAGAGGATTTTCATTTTCTAAATAACAGCCCCTAGTTGAGGTTCATAGGTCGATCCACAAAAAAAAATGTGAAGAAGCACTACTATCCTTATTTTAGATACCTAGAATGTCACTGGGACTAAAATAATTCTTATGAATTATTACAACAACAGTTGAAATTGTAGAAAACCAGCAACAACATATTTCAGTTTCAGATTTTCAAGCCTTAGAATCAGAAGCAATGCTATAAATGCGATGTCTGCTTAAAGTTGATGCAGCTCAAAGGAATGTACCAAGTTATCATGAGGCAAATCCTTGTGGGTAACAAGTAAGATGATAATATTCGCAAACTAAGCGAACACTGTCGGCTGAAATTGTGAAGTACTTGGTATCTCTCCTAGTGAAAGTGATCAAACTAAAACCTAGAACTTATGTTTGATTGGACTAGTGTAAAAACTATGGGGGCGGGTCAGTGAATTCTCAATTGCATAAAAGATTAGGTCTATACCCGTATTTGTTTATACTAATCATAAATGAATTGACTACAGACTTTCAAGATCAGATCCCGTGATGTATGTATTTTGCTCATGCTATTGTTTTGGTGGATGAAATAAAAGTAGGGATAAATAGGAATAAATATGATATTAGAATGATGGAGATCAACTTAGAATCAAAAGGTTGATCCCAAGGTTTTAAGATAAGTAGGACAAAAACAGAATATATAGTGTGCAACAGTAGCAACAAGAGGACTGAAAGTAGAGTGGTGAATTCTGATGATACCATAAAAAGAAAATTTCATGTAACTAATTCAATCAGTAATAAAGAAAGAGAAATAGAGGATAGTATTAAAATAGGGTGATTGCAATGGAAGGTTGCAATAGGAATGTTGTGAAGTAGGAGCCCTTATCCATTCACCTGGTACCTTTTTACATTAAGGACCTATTGATTTGGTATTCTAACCATTGGGTAGATGGAAATTTAGTCGCCTATCTCAATCAACCTATGGATCCGGAATGTATGACAGTATGAGACCCCGCTCTTTATTTCTTGGTTAACCCAAAAAGAAACCAGTCGGAAAAATTGTTCTGTACATCATCTACTCTATGCCAAGATTGAAACCAGTCGGAAAAATGAAACTACTAACAGACGGATCAAATTGAATCCTAAACTGAAAATGATCATTTCCACAGAAAAGGCAGAGAAAAAGGCAAACAGAAGAGGGAAGACGGATATATAGCCAGGGGCCGAAGCATGGAACTATGGTGAGTTCCACGCAATCTATCCCTGGCAAAGGTCATATTGGCTCCAAGTGGAAGACAGGTAATCAATGAAAGAGCACCTTCTGTTGACTCAGAGCTCTTGTTCAGTGGATTCCTCCGCATACCCTCACTCAAATAGTAATGAAGCAATATGACGTATTGAAATTCATCTTCTGCTACAAAATGGTGCTTAGACAAACAATGTCCCGATCACCCTGGAACTTGGTTCTGATCCAGTCTTGCCACATATTTTTCTTTTACATCCCTTTGTTAAACCGAAAATCCATAAAGTATTGGATGGTTTCAACGTGAGTTGCGGAGAAGAGAACAAACAGAGAAGGAGAAGAATAGATTTGGTTAGTTTTGATGATAACCAATTTCCAGTATTCCCCTATGACGCAAAGTATCTTTGGAAATTCAAAACATGATAATTACTTCCCAGATCTCAACATAAATACCAAGAGTTCCAACATTCATTGGTAAGACAACTCTCCACATCTCCCTCCACTAAGATAGTGAGACACTAGTAAATACAACTTTCTTATGGTCTCACTTCTTTCACTTCCTTACACAACAAGACATAAAACATATAAATACTCCTTCAAATCGGGTCAACCCATCAGCTTGGGTCGTACTATACCACAGGGCAAACACACATAACACTAAGAAATTCATAGGAATAAGAATACACATAAAGAGCAAATTATTATCTTAAGAGACTATAGTCAAAAAAGATGATGCACTCAAAATTTCAAATGATTTATTTGCAGATCACTGGAGATATCAGCACCAAAAGCTCTTGTGGTCAGAAAAGGTTGAAACATAGCTTCCAGGAGGTTTGAAAAAGGTTTATATAGAAGATTGGCTAATTAGGATCAGGTTTTGATCAATCCGATCCCATTTCTTTAATCCAGGAATGAGGCCGATTAAGAACAGGTATCAGGAATTCCATAGCAACATGGCAGCTTAGTTGGCAATAAAAACCTCTATCATAATAGAACCCTGAAACTGAAAATGATCACTAACACAGAAAGGCTGAAAGAAAAAGACAAACAGATGAGGGAAGACAGATATATAGCCAAGGGCCGAAGCATGGAACTATGATGAGTTTCATGCAATCTATCCCTGGCAAAGCTCATATTGGCTCCAAGTAGCAGACAGGTAGCCATGGAAGAGCACCTTCTGTTGACTCAGAGCCCTTATTCAGTGGATTCCTACACATACAGTCACTCAAATGGTCAAGAAACAACGAGATAATAGAAATAAGAAACAAAATCAAGCCATTTCACCAATCAACTTCCCACAACATTAAACTAAATCTTAGATCAGAGGTTTTTCATTTTCTAAATGACAGTTACTTGGTTATAAATGACTACTCTCAAAGAGAGAACCCAAAGATTGATAGGTCTAGCCATAGAAACAAAGAAAGAAAAAAAACATTGGAAGAAGCACTCCTTATATTTTGATACCTAGAATGTCACTGGGACAAATAATTCTCATAAAGAATTACAGCAAGAGTTGGGGATTGAGCTCGTCTACGGCCTGGGGTTGAGCGGCCATCGTGTTGCGCTTAACTCCCAGGCCACCCCGTGGATTCCATGCCGATCCAATGGTTGGTAGACAAGCTCAATTCAAAATTCAAAAATGCCAGGCCGCCAAAGAGCACATCTACCAATCATTGAATCGACATGAAATCCACATGGCAGCCTGGGAGTTGAGCACAACACAATGGCTGCTCAAACCCAGGCCGCAGACGAGCTCGATCCAACAGTTGGAATTATAGAAACCAGCAACAATATATTTCAGTTTCAGATTTAAAGGCCTTGACTTCAGTTGGAACTTGGAAGGAAGGCTATAAATGCAATGCCTGCTTAAAGTTGATGCCGTTAAAAGGAATATACCAAGTTACCATGAAGCAAATCTCATGGGTAACAAGAATGATGATAATATTCTCAAACTAGGCTGAAATTGTGAAGTACTTAGTATCTCTCCTAGTGAAAGAGATCAAACTAAAGAGCCTATAACTTATCTTTGATTGGAATTTTAAGAAAAAAAATTAAAAGTGACTAGTATAAGAACCATGGGGGCAGTGTAGTGAACTCTCAATTACAATTAAATTACATCAAAGATCAGCTCTAAACCCATATTTCTTTTCGCAAATCAAGATGAATTGACTGGAAACATTCAGAATCACATCCCGTGATGTATGCTTTCTACAGATGATATTGTTTGATAAATAAACCAAAAGTAGGGATAAATGCAAAATTGGAATTATAGAGATCAACCTAGGGATCAAAGGTTGATCCCAAGGTTTTAAAATAAGTAGAACAAATACAAAATATATGGTGTGTAACTTAAGTAATAATAGTACTACTGCAAAATGAAAATTTTTAGTAGCTAATTCAATCATTAATAAAGAAAGAGAAGTAAAGATTATGTTATACAAAGGATTAAAATAAGTTGGATGAAATGGAAGGGTGAATCTGGAGTGTTGTGTGCTCGACAACTTTCTTAAAACTTAACGAAAAATTTTACAAGACAATTATACGACAAGCAATTGTATATGATATTTAGTGAAAAATATAACATAAACAAAATTAGTGTAACTGAAATGAGACTGTTGAGATGGATGAGTAGTAGAATAAAATAAAATAAAATAAGTAATTAACAAATTAAAATTAATTTAAAAGTAGCTCCGATACATGCTACATTGTCACAAAATCAATTGAGGTGTCATGAACATGTGCAATGGAGGTCTTTGAATACTCTAGTCCGGAGAGGTGACTTGATTTAGCATGACGGAGCTAAAAGAGCCAAAGCAGACCTAAAATAACTATAGGAAAAGTGCAAGGAAAGACATGCATAGCTTAGAACTAATGACAAGTATGACTTTGAATAAAGCTGATTGGAGAAAAAAAGATAAATGTAGCCCACTCTATTTAGTTGGGATACGGCTGAGTTGAATTGAGTTGACTTTGTATCCATCGGGTGTGGCAAGGCAGAGTGGGTACACATGGTTTTTCTGATATCGTACATAACCCTTGCCCCATTAGGGACATACTTGCACAAACCATTAGCAAAGCAGTTAAACACCTGTTGTAGGAGTCCTCATCCATGCACCTGAACATTGTTGCAATATGGACCAGTTCATTTGGTATTCTAACCATTGAATAGATCAAAATTTAGTCGCCCATCTCAACCCTTTAATCCGCAATGTATGACATTATGGGCCCCGCCCTTTATTTCTTGGTTAACCCAAAAAGAAAGAAGGGGATTAGAGAGCATGAACGGAAAACCATTCAATAATAAGATGGCACTACATAAACTTCTTCTCCACATCATCTGTTCTGTCAAGATTGAGCCCAATCGAAATTATAAAACTACTAGAAATAGATCAAATAGAACCCTCACTGAAAATGATCACTAACACAGAAAAGGCAGAGGAAAAAAGACAAACAGAAGAGGGAAGATAGATATATATAGCCAGGGGCCGAAGCATGGAACTATGATGAGTTTCAGGCATACTATCCCTGGCAAAGCTCATATTGGCTCCAAGTGGCAGACAGGTAGCCATGGAAGGGCACCTTCTGTTGACTCAGAGCCCTTCTTCAGTGGATTCCTCCGTATACCCTCACTAAAATAGTGAAGAAACAACAAACCACATTATAGAAGAGAAAAAATACAATCACCCCATTTCAACAATTGACTTCCCACAACACAAAACTAAATCATTCATCAGCAGTTTTCATTTTCTAAATGATAGCCACTAGGTTACAAATTACACTAAAAAATTTAACAGGTCTACAAAACTCAGTAGAATTTTTTAGAAGAAAACTCATTTTCTAAATACAAACTTTCTTGTTCTTAAGACTCTTGTTTATTTCTAAGTAAAGAACTGCATCGAAAGAAATTTTCAAGGTATAATCCTTGCTGTTTTGTGTTGATTTTACCAAAAAAATTTCTTTTCAAATGATTTTTACTTGAAAACAGATGGGAATCTAAGAGGAATTCAAGAGCCGCATCCATCATGATACAATATGAAGTATTGAAATTCATCTTCCTCTTCAGAATGGTCTTTAGAGAATCAATGTGACGACTACCAAGGAGCTTGGTTATGATCCTGTATTGCCACACAGTTTTCCATAAAATATTGGATGGGTTTCAACGTGAGTTGCAGAGAAGAGAAGAGACAGAGGAGAAGAATAGATTGGGTTAATTTTTAGGAATAACCAATTTCCAGTAGTATCCTATGAGATAAAAATATCTTTTCATAATTCGAAACATGATAATTACTTCACAGATCTCAACACAAATACCCATTGGCAACACTACTCATCACGTCTCCCTCCACTAAGATAGGGAGATTCAATAAACTCCTAGGGCATTAAGATTTCCAGTACCACAAGTTCCTTATCCCCCCCTTCTGGACTAAATATTGGCTCCCATGAACCCCATAAGACAGTTTTCATGTGGGTCTACGTGCTATTCATCACCCGTATCAGGTAACCAATTTTCCTTCATACATTACACAACAACTAACAATAATAGGATTGATCAAACTCAAACTCAAACACAACAGTGATGATCCACCACAACAAGATTATACACCTTTTCTCCTTTCTCTCCAATGATCAACACATATGAGTAACCACTAACCATCAAACTCATTACAGGGGAACAACCAAGGTACTGTACTATAAAAGGCCGAAGAAAATGCCTTCTTTGGCCATCATTATTCCATTGGATAGCGCAATGGCAGGTTGTCCTGACTCGGGCAATGTATTAGACAAAGGTTTCCAGAATTAAAGAAGCAATCAAACATAGTGAGATACTAGTAAATGCGATATCATATGGATGGCATCATTTTTTAACCGACTCTATGCTCCATATAATATGCTTTTCTTTTCTTTCTTTTTTTTAACCTTTGGTGGGGGTGGGGGGGGGGGGGCTGTGGCGTTAAATTAGGCATACACCCCCCAACAGGTTCAGTAACAGCATCAAGGATAGGTGTCACCCGAACAGGAGTCACGTTGGGTTGGTCTGGGGTTGGAGTGTGGGCTGAAGTAAAAGAAAAGGGAAAAGATTCTCTAAGCCACTTGGGCAGGTACACTAGCATTTTTGTATCTATTTCTCTCCTGACATGAAATGACCTTGCTGTCCTCTAATACACAATATCATTTTGTCTGACCCCATTGGCAACTATGCTGCTTGCTCTGGGAACCCTCTCCCAAAAGAAAATTTCTTAGACATGCAACAACGAAGCAGTAAAAAAAAAAGGAGGCTTTATTTTCCTCGATGGCCAATGAGGGGATCCTTAACATGACCTTAATTTCATGGACAAGTAAAACCCGAAGATTCCCCTACTCACATGTCAAATTTCAGCCCCGAGTTCACAATGAAGCATTAGAAAACTCGCATATAGCCCACCTGAGAGGGTGTATGGACATACATGGGAAAATATATGATTAATTTAAAGTCTGAAATTTAACACATGGCTAATCCAGAGCTTACTCTCTATCTAATGGTCCGAAACACACATTATCCTTCCACAAAGCAAAACAGAGGCCAACTGTGGAAACAAGTTTTACACTTGTGCCCAATAAAATTGAATTTAGAAATGAAAAATCTGTTAAGTGTTCTATTTAGTTTTGCAGGCCAAATAGTAAAAGTTCAGAGTTTCCTATTGTGACCTGTTAGTAGAGAGCGCATTCCCCAGAACTAAAAAGGGTATTTAACACAAAAACGCAAAAAGAAGAGGTGGAAAGAGAGATAACCAAGTATTGTGGCATGAAACAACGGTGGGTTTCAGCCAATGTACCCCTGGCAAGTTCATATTGGCTCCAAGCGTATGGTCCAATGGGTTTCTCCACATATCCACACTCAAAAAGTCTTTTTGCTAACAAGTCATAAACATTTAATAATGGCCCTGCCAAACTAATAGAACAATGCACAAACTTTTCATCTTCTAAATTCAAACTTAAATTTTTTTAACAGAGTAAGTCAAGAGCTACATCCATCATGATTTGTAAAGAAAGAGAATAAATATTTGTCTTGATGATCAATGAACAAACCAATGGAGTAATGAGATTCATCTTCTCAATGCTGACTAGCGATAACAAATTAACAATCCTTCCTTTGCAGACAAGCACCAGGAATATGTTAATCAAACTCAACAGTGATTGTCCACCAGAATAAGATCATATACCTTTGTCTGCAATGACAGGGGAAACTAGTGTGTTGCCACAGGAAAGCCACCATATCTTACATAAATGGCCTAAGGATGCCTCCTTTGACTTTATGATTATTACATTGGATCTCCTCTCAAATGCTTGGAAAGTTGCCAGAGTTTTAGGTTTGAGCAATGTTTGAGACAAAGTGGAGACAATTAAGAAGTGATTAACATAGCGTGACACTAACAATGCAACTTCTTATGGCTGCTGACAAAGAAATCTCTCAACACAGTTAGTTTATGACCCTTAAAACAAACTCCTGATGATCAAATATTTTTAGACCTGATATTTGAGGTTATTTGATGCAAGAGATCATAAACCTATTAGGCATACACCCCAAGAGGTTCAAGGCAGGTTAAGTTAATAGTTTCAGCAACAAAGATAATTCATCAATCAAAGAGCTGGGGATAAAAAAAAGTGGTAGGGGAAGAAGAAGAAAATATGCAATCAGTTGTTACTCGAGCATGATGGCATAATCAATTAAATTTTTGTTTCCTTACCTGCAAGCAGACCCCAAATGGGGTTGCAAAAACTGAACACCCATGTAAGTAATACACCCACGGGCAAGAAGCTCAGTTTATGATTTTATTCTATAAATGAGAAAAAAAAATCTAGCTTTAAACAAGGAAGTGTAGAATGAAAATTAATGTTTCAGAACTAACAGAAATCTAAAAATTAAAAATAAATAATAAAAAAGGAATACCGAACATTGGGATCCAATGTCCCCAGATAGATTGCGGCACTTATTTATTAAAAAAAAGCCAGATATTACACAATTTGCAGTTTAGGTTTTGTATTTCATATTTGATACATTACTTCAACAGACATCAAAACGATATATTTGCTAATCAAGAAAAGATCCAAGAGAAATGCTTTAATTTTATAAAATCTGTTTCTACAATCATGATTATGGTATGTGTATTCATAAATTTTAAACCAGACCACAACTTGTTAAGATGCAACCACAGTTAAACTCTTCTGCATACTAAAAACTGCCTCATTCCAACAGGATCCACCATAAAGTTTCTCCCAAGTCCTAACCTGGTTAGGGTCCATAAGATACATCAGTCATGCAGTGTCCCCAGTATATCATCATCTCTATACAGATGATACCTGCAACAGTTTCCAAGAATATGGGGAGAATATTAGCATCAGAACATAGAGTGTTATTCAAATACAAGATAATTCAAAACATGTGAGACAGCTACAAAAGTAAGACACCAGAAAATTATTCAAAATCACACAAATCATATGGCATTGCCATGTTGGGTGATTGAAACGAAAATAAATATAAATGTTCCTGAAACAACAGTGAAGAATCTTTTCTTGATCATGGAGAAATTTAGAACAAATATTTCCTCAAATCAACAACCAAAATTCCTTTCCTGATGATCAAGTATACATGGCAAAGAATCAGGATTTCCACAAAGCTAGGCAAATTTATCTTCAAATTGGCAATGGCCATGGACAAAAATCAGTAGCATCCAATCCAGGAAACATTTGGTTGGTCAGAATAACTGCACATAAACAAACCTCGTAAGCCCAAATTCTTTGTAGCATTGCTTCTATCCTTTCTAGAGCAAAGTTCATGATCAAAACTCGCTTGGAGTACATGATCCCTGGTCTGTTATCCATCCAATAATCGATTGCCTATCTATCCCCTGGAACCACATCAGAACAAAGCATCCACTTAATGACTAGTGCTGAGTAACCACAATAAATCAGATTAGGTCAAAACCCAGGAAAATAAATGATGACCGATATTGCTGTGTGGATGCACAGGTCTCCTTTGAAGGTGGATTCCTAGGTTTGTTGAATCTTCTTATTCATCCACTCCTCTTTTTCTCTTCTACTTTCTATTTTCTAGCCACCATAATCAGATCCATTACACCATTATTTTAATCAACTCACCTTTACATTATTCCCCAATTCGCCATAGGCTATTCCATCAGACCCTAGCCTTCACCCACTCATCTACCACCCAAACCCTAACCATTGGGCTGAATCTCCTGGTTTATATTTTAAGTCTCTTCAAGACAGAACCCTTACCAGCCATTAAAACACTCATCCAACCTCGAAAAACCCTATCCCTTAATCTTAGATCGTTACAATCATCCATTATCAATCCCTCCAAACAATAGTACTAATTTCACCAAGAATCTTGATATACTCTTGTCACTTTGAAACCCATTCTGTACCAAAACAGAAATATCTCTCTCTCTTTATCATCACAGAACCTTAGTACTAATTTAATAATATGCATAAAGACATATACATGTACTTAGGTAAACTTACATCAATGTGCTTTCTCACATATATGACATAATTTTATCTAATATAAACACAACAGGAGAGAAACACTTCTTCACAATCTAAGAGTCAACAAAGCTAAGGCTACTTTCACTTCTGGAAAGGAACAAGGGATGAACTATGATGAGGATATTCATATATCACAAGGAGGTAAAACAAAAGGTCAGGAAGAAGCATAGAAGACAATGCAGTTGGAACAATTAAAGGAAAAACTAAGTACATTCAGAAAGAGACAGCATCTTCACTCCAAGCACTCATCAACTCTTATCTTTCTTAATATTGCTTCAGCATGTAGAGGAGAAAAGGTTGCAGACATGAAACAATCAAAAGACTCCTCATTATGTCTTCATAGTCAAAAGAACAAAGAGCACTCATTTCATAATGGTATAAATACTATGTGATTATGATCTATCAATTCCCAATCCAGAATGCCAATAGACAGCTCTCTTACAGAGAAAGCATGGCTTTGCATCTCAAGCCACTTCACCATTGTCCCAACACAATGAATATCCAATGCATAGTCAAGAACTGGTAAATTGCAAGGACCAATTGTGAGCATATTTATAACATAAAAAAGGCATACCCAGTGCATGAGGCTCTTGCCACTGCAGGGTCTGGGGAGGGTCATAATGTAAGCCCAAAAACCTTACCATTGGACCGAGGTCAGCCCTCTGAGCACATTTACAACATGAGACCTAAAAATTTCTAATAGAAAGTTAATTGCAACGACCAATTGATCTGAATCAATTTAAAAGCAGGCAATCATAAATTGCAAAGCCAGACTCCAGGGTGATAAATGATAATAGACAGCTCTCTTCCAAATAAAACATGATTTTATGTTCGATGATATTCAGTCATTATCCTACCACAATGAAATGAAAGAATATCCAACATACAATCAATAGTCAGCCAATTTTCATGGCCAATGTAGTCAATCACAAATTCTTGTTGAAGCAATGAGTTAATGAATGGTTAAACAAAACATTTCTGTGCAAGTGTTAGTGAGGTAGGAAACAAATAACAATCTTAAGAATGAGACGAAAAAGTGTATAATGTAAGGCGACACATAAGATACACTTCAAAACTTGAAAACACAGATACTGGCAAACTGGGGAAGTCTTGTTTGGAAAGGAACAAATATACTTACTCTTTATCACCAAGTTTTACTGTCGTTCCTCCGTATTCAGGTAAAAGTACAGAGTCTCCCTCTTTTACACCAACAGGAATAAGTTTCCCATCGCTACCACGAGATCCAGGACCCACCGCAACAACTTTACCAGAGTTCAGCTGAATAAAGCATAGGAAATAAAAAATATGAATATATCATCAAACACATATTGGTGTCTCCATACAAAAACTACATGCGCACATCAAGTAAGAAACTACAAGAGTTCTTTAAAGGCAAAGAAGTAACAGAAACAAAGCAGGAACTAAAGAAACAAGAAATTCCAAAACTTTGACACAGACCAGTTGACAACACCCACTGTTCTCGCGTTCTACCAAATCCATCAGAAAGAGGTGAAAGCCTTCACAGACTGAATGTTTTCCGAAATTAAAACAATACACAGAGGCTAAGCCTTCCTTCGAGTTGGCAAATAGTTAATCACATTGCAGAATGCCAAATTACATTTTTCAGATGAATGCGTTCTTATCGGGTCATTTTGATCAGAAATCTCACCCAGTAAAGGATGTGAAAGAGGGAAATATTACAGAACAAAATAGCATTTACTCAACAGAACAACATCCAGAAGAACAAAACATCAAAAACTGTAATCAAACAGCACAAGCTGAGAAAAATTAGTGGAAGATACTGTAAAAATTCTAGGTTTTCACCTTGGAGATCTTCTCAGGGAGTAAAATTCCGGCATCAGTTTTCGATGGAGGAACGACTTTCTCCACCAAGACACGATTCAAAAATGGGATCAAGCGCTTTGCCATTGGAGCTTCGGAATACAAGATAGCGTAACCAAATGACTACGACCTACTCAGTACTCACCTTGATGTCTCCTTGGTTGGCTTTGTAGGGTTTAAGGAAGGTTTAAGGACGACCAAATTACTGTAGTGCCCCTTGATTAGGGTTCCTTCCCAATCGCTTACCCGAATAATCAAATAGAGCCCATGTCTACCCAAAACAAATAAATAAATAGAGCCCATGGGCTATTGGGCTCGATATAAATGAACAAGAACGGCATGTGGTACAAGTGTTTCTTTGTGGCTATTTAAGCATCTCCCCTAACTGTAATTTTATTTATGGAGACCAAAGCAAATCCCCATGAGAGAAAATTAAATTTCCCTTCTCATTCCCTCTGATCATTCATCAACTTTGATTTGTGTTTCAAAATTGAACTTTTTTGCTTTATCTTGAATCATTATGGTCGTAGACATGGACTGCCAAAATATGGGCTTAATGCCTAACTACAGTACCTCTTTATGCCTTAGATTTTTCATAAAATTTGTGAGAGGCTCAAGACCCTTGCCTACAATTTTAGGCCAAATTTTAACAGATGGCTGGGCTTTTCAAGTATTTCAAGCTTTGAAATAAGCAATGGAGTTCAAGTCTGGCCCCAACACATCCCTAGAGAATAGAAAGCTCAAGGATAAGGCCTCCTTAATAAATCAGGCCTCTTCTTATTTCTCTATTCAGGATAAGTTGAAACAATAAACTCATTGAAATCATAGCCATTAAATTTAGCTCACGATTTACTCTTAGATGCAATTAATTTTTGGCTTTAGTTAATTTTTTTTAGTAAATATATTTATAAAAGAGAAAGAAGTTTCAAAATAAATTATTTTTTTTCTGATTTTCCAAGTTTTTATCTCTCTCACTAGTTTAAACCCAAGAACTTATTGATGTTGCTTCTAATAAACCAAAGTAGTGGAAAATCTTTAGTCCTGTAATGGTTATGAAAACACGTAGAGTGAAGTTAATATAGTATAATGTAAACTATAAGGCTAGGGTTCCATGAAAGAAAGACTCACTATGCTCTTTTGCCTCCAGGGGTTCGAGGTTTATATTCACACACAAGCGTGTAGAGATGGGATGTGGTGAGGCAAGGCTAGGCTTTTATGTGTATTTGCTTTTTGCTAGCAGCAAGAGTTGCATCCCGGTTTATTTTTTGTTGACTTCAGATAAGATTTTTTTCCGATGTCGGATGTTCTTTTTCTCGATGTCAGTTTTATGTTGCATCTGCTAGAGTATGTTATAAGTCAGGGTTTCATGAATTAACTGAAATGCGACGTTCAATGTGATTTTACCGACGTCAAATGAGCGTTGTTCGGCATATCACTGATGTCGATGATATATTGTTGCCTGTTGTCCAGAATCTATCGAACATTGACAACAAATACGTAGTTTGTTGTGTCTTCTCTCTATGAGAGACACATCTTTTGGGTCTCTCTCTCTCTCTCTCTCTCTCTCTCTCTCTCTCTCTCGCCTCCTGATTTATAGTTTTGAGAGTTTTCCAAGTTCCAAAAATTCTTTTGTTAATTGAGCACAACTTAAGTGTGTTCTAATGTGGGCCAGTAAATGAGTGCAACAACTATTGGAAGACTTAAGGGGATACTTCAGTTTGGAGGTCAATTCACAAAGACCCATATTGCACCATAGGAGACGACTACAATCTTAAGGAGAGTGATCAATGGCACGAGTCAGTCCCACTAGATGTTTGTAATTTTTATTCGTGTATACAGCTCTCCTATAATACTTGGTTTCTTTCATTTCAAGTGTTAAGCCGTTTGAATTAAGTTCTATATTCTCAAATTCTTAGTATTATTTATCTGTGTATCAGTTCCATCCCGAACCGATTGGATTGACCGAACCTAACTGGACCCCTATCAGCTTGGCCTTTCATGAAACGGTTGAAAGCCAAATGGGACCGACCGAAACCAGAAACCAAACGAAACCGAAAATACCCAATAAAAAACCGATACAAACCAATAAAACGAAAAAATCATTTTAAAGATAACATGTTTTTTTATTAATTGATAAGAGCCCGTTAAATGAACCGGATAATAGACCAAACCAAATTGGATTGAAACCAAGCTTTGTAGAAATTGATTCACACCCTGATTTTTTCCAACATTTTGCTTTATAGAAAACGATTGGTGTAATGGATTTTTTTTTTTTTTTTTTTTTTTTCTAATGAAAGTGTAATCACACAAATCACCGATGTGGGACTACACCCATGCACTCAGCGCACACAACACAGTTTTTTTTATGAAAGTGTAATCACACAAACCATACACCAATCCCAAAAGGTTAATAGACTTTTAAGACCATGGAATGGTGGACATATACACACACACACACACTCGCTGTGGGATTAAACCCACTTAGTGTAATGGATTTACTTTCGAAGTGGACTTTAACATGCATGTAGAAATTGTTTCTTAAAAAGAAGTATATAAAAAATAAAGGAGAAAAAAACACTGCCAAACTGTGTAGCGTGCGTTAGTACCTCCATGTGTCTATCTCTTTCTTTCCTTCTATAAAATGACATATGTATCTCTATTATGAGAAGAGAGAGATTGACACAAGGAAATGCTAGCTACACTACGCAATCGAATAAAGAACTCAACCCAAAAACTAATTAGATATAGGGCGTTGATCTTTGTGCCGCAGCGCAGGCTGCGCCCAGGCACATGGGGGTGGGTGGAATGACCACCCTGTCCCCTTGAGTGATAGGCCCATGTGCCTGGGTGCAGCCTTTGCTATGGTAGAGAGAACATTCTCCCTTAGATATAATAATCTAAGGTATCGGTGAGGTTGACATAAACATGGTAGTGACTTAGTGATTGGTTAAAACCATGATTTTTTTTGGTGGATATTTTTATATTTTTTCAAAGTGATTAAGGGACATGTCTGGGACGAGGAATTAAAAGCTCTTTGTATGGTATGTGACTCTGTAATTTATATGGATGGATACCGTGGGATGGATGACCACTTAATTGGAGAATAGTTCTCTACTGAAGCCTTCTCATCTATATTTCCCTTTTAACTAGCGAGTGCCCTTTTGAGATTGTTGATTGTTTTCATTGTGGATTCTCTGTTTTTTCTCTTTCACTTTAATCGGGTGGACAACAACTGTTTGTGCTATGACCAGCCTTCTTGGCATGCATTTGCCTCTTACTTATCAGAGAAGTGGACCAGCCATGTACAAAGAGATTACATGTTTGGTCATTGAACGGTGCATCTCTGTGTGTATGTGTTTTAGAAAAAAGCTGATACATTGCCGGTGTATTGTAAGCTAGCGTCTACTATGCCTAGATCTATTTTTTTCGTCCCTCATTTGAAATGACCCCGGCCTACCCTTCCTGTATGATACCTAGGGTTTTAAAACACAGAATCAGGGATGGAATCGGTCATTGCATAGTAATTCTGATCTGATTTGGATCGAAAACAGCCCAAATTGGTGCTCAAGAACCCTAGAATGGATCCTCAGATTTAAAAACGAGAATTTCGAGAATTTTTGAGTGTGAATTGGTTATATCGGATCTGTAGAAATCAGGATCGGTCACAACCGATTCCGATCCAAAGCTGATTCACTGATCTGATTCTTGATTCTTAAACCCTAATGATACCCTATCCCACTGCCCCATTGGTGTCTCCCACAATTATCCCTCTCCCATCCTTTTATTTGAACCATCTTCTTGTTTTTCTTTTTGAAAATGAAACTCTTCGATCTGGCTGCGATTCCAATAGGGAGATAGGTTCAAATTCTAGTATCACATAAAATGATACTAGTTGGTCTCAAAATGATCATTCCTAGCTACTACTCTAATACCCAATATAACAAAAATGGAGAGGCAAAATAAGAACAACTATTTGTCATGTTAGGCTTTTTAATGATGGTTTTAATAAACAAAGCCTAATCACTCTCAAAAATCAAAATACAATATTTGGATCAGAATGTGGGAACACTATAATGGTGGGTACATGTCTAGTCAAGCATACCATATATTTTTGGTCGTATTTAAAATCATTAATTAATTGATTCAATAGCCTTGATATTCCAAAGCATGTGTAATTGGGGACAATTATGTTGGGGGTTCGATGTCTTGTATTCTATCGCTTGATTTGTTGGTTGATTTCGAAAGGCCGTTAAGAAGTTGAAGGGTTTGAGGTCCAGAGGAATCAACCCACTTCCACATTAATCTACTATTTTGGCAAGACTTCAGTGAACTAGTAGGTCCATGTGGAGGTTCAAGATCGGTAGGCTCGGTGGAAAAATTTTTAAGGACTATATGGATATTTCGATAAAATTCTTATACAGGGTTTCGCTATAAATATGTAGCGAGAGTTCTTTATCTATAACACAATCTGAGAGAGGTGTGAGGATGAGCGGCTGTAACCCTATTCTCCATTGATAGTAAAGCATATCTCATCTCACCGTGGACGTAGGCAATCTCAACAAACCACGTAAATCCTTGTATTCATTATGTGATTGTTGTTTGTGATTTCCATTCTTTTCTGCATCGTACTATGTTTCATTTTTCAACACAAATATACCATGACCCACTTAGATATGTTCATAGAAATGCAAATCAAGGAGATTGTTAAGTAAGACTTAGAGAGTACTACACTTGTAATTAAGAAGATATATAGTAATTGTTCATAATAATGATGCTTATTTGCATAACATGTCCGATCTAAGAAAGCTAACTAGACTGTTTAACTTCCATTCCCCTTTAATGAGTCTTTTGCTATTTCGAGCTCATAATGCTTCAGTAGTTGATGTTCCAATGATGTATTCTATCTCCATGGCTTTGACCAAGAAAAAAGCAGGAAGAGAACGAAGAAAGGGAAGGTAATAAAGGGGGAACCCTAATTGCTTGTCAAGCAATACATTCTTTGCTTCAATGATGCCATCTACTTATCAATAACTATGTTGTTCCCCCTAAGGATTTGATGATCTTCTTTGCTTGTTGACGTTCAAAGCTGGCTGCACTTTAAAAACTTCTCATAAACATTTATAGGGCTGTCCTTGGCTCAGCTTTTGGAAGTGGTGTGGGTCCACATATCAAAGAGACCCACCAAAATAAGTGGTTTTAGGGTTAGATTGGAGGTTTTAACAAACACTACCCTTAAATTAAAGACTAACTAGGTGAAAATGAACATGTACGGTTCAGTGTCAGAAGTAAGGATTCTTGCAGCAATTAAACCAGGGAAATTAAATACTAGGACAACATCTCTGTGCAAGTCTGATCCAATTTGACAAGGTAGTATCTAGTACACAACAAGGAAAAGAAGTTCCAATTTGACAACTTTTTTTTTTATTTTTTTATTTATTTATGAATTTGACAAGGTTGAGATGGCCATTTGATTGGTGGAATGGTTTAATATAAAACCGGTCCAAAGTTAGGTCAGTTTTATTTTGCAAAACTAGACTTTATGTTAATGCACAGATTGGTTAAGGTTCAGTTACAATAGTTAAAGACTTAAAACCATAGGTTAAATTAAAAAATCAGATTGGAAGCCAAATCATGATAGGGGTCCGGTTTAAGTTTGACTGCCTGTTTTCAATAGAACCAGCAAGGTCTAACCAGGGAGAAACCTGGTTGGCCGCGCCAATATAAACCGGATTTCGAAACATTAATTAGTGTGGTTGAGACAAGAAGAAATTAACTAGCTGGAAGCAGGCCGGCTAGGCTTATTAATAATGTCTACTCTGTTTAATCTTCCATCCTCACTCACCACTTTTTCGTTAAGTATACATCTTGATACAATTGAATCAAGAAACCTAGCTATATATGGTGGAGTAATTACTATTAGTGAACAATTAATCGATTCAGATTTGCAAATTATTAAAGATTAATTATGCATTACTTAGAATGGAAAGAGGTAGAGGAAAAAGGACCCAAAGTTACATTCCTTTTTGTTCATTTAGTTTCACTTTCTAATCCTTTTGAGCAATGCCTGTGTGTTATATTGACAAAACATTATTAGAAAACACTAAGAATCACCATTACAAATCTAATGAATCTATTAGGTAGGATCATTAACGTAGTAGTACAATATGACATGTGATGACACATAAACCTTTATCCTTTTTATTGTGTGTGTGTGTGTGTGTGTGGGTAAAATCAAGTTTTAAGGGTTTGAAGTTTGAACTAACCATTTGGTGAGTTCCAGCTAAGACATCTCTAAAGCTGATAATTGCCCTGGAAGAATGATTATTGAGATAAGTTGATTATTTATCCATAAAATGAAGGTTAAATTTTATAATCATCCTTGGTTAATAGATGGTTATAAGTGAAAGTTTTCTCATATTCTTCTTAGTAATTAACATAGGTATACTGTCCCATTAAAAGATGAAATGGGTTTATTTCTGTTTTGGTTTTGGCTCGCCCGACCGGTTGAGCCTAAACATAACCAAAACCCAACTCAATTAACCCATGAACTAACTGATCCAAGAACTGGTGTAGGGCTTACTAATTAAAACTATCACACCAAGGGCATGAGTAGGGCAGAAGGGTTTACCATGTTACGTTTTTCTATTTCTATCTTTAGTTCCATGAGATGAGAGAGCTCGTCTCCTTCCTCCCATCTCCCCCCTTCACAAGTGAGTATTGCTCCAAGTTTGACCCTGTCGCAATCTGGCTCTAATATCACTTGTTAGATACTTGGGTAAAACTCATTCTTAAAAGGTAGAAGTTAAGGAGAAAATGCCCAAGAACCTATAAACCTCCCATATTCCCATTATATTCGATGTAAAACTATTTTTTCCACCTTCCACGTGGAATCCCAACAGGATTAATTCCACTCGAGCAGGATTCATAATTTATTAATGTTGTTATTCATATAAAAAAGTTTCTATGGATACCTAGATTTTCTTGAATAGACTAATAAGAAGAACAAAGAAGAAGATCGAAATTAGAGATAAAAGCAAACAAGCAAAAAGAGAGAAAGAAGAAAGGCGGGTGGCTTTTCAGCTATATATGAAATCATGCCCAAAAATTCAAAAAGCAGTGGTGAAATTAACCCAAGAATTAATTAGGAGAAGCAAATCTGAAGAGAATATTTCGAAGTCATTTTCTAAAAATACGGTTTCAGGATGATTGGGGCCCTTATGGGGTTGCCAAAATCAATTGTCCATGACTTTCATGTCTTGGTTTTTCCTTTCAAAAGGAGTAAAAGTGATCCAAGACACAATCATTTTTCTTAAGAATACGAGCACTGCACTACACACACTCCGCCCCCACCTTTCTTAGTCCCCACTCCCAACTCCTTCTGTGGCTTCACTATTTGAAATGATTAAATTCCAACATTTTTCTTTTTATTTGTTTGCCTTTAATCAACCCTAAAAAAGGATTTCCATTTTATATTGTGAATCTTACCTTTAATACTATTCAAAAATATTGTATTAGTGGAGAGATTATGGCCCCAATCAAATACACCTTAAGCATGATGGCATATCAGCCCATGCATCAATGTGGATCATTGATCGAGTAGACCAGATCGACCAACGTAGTTGATCATTTTGACTTGTTAAGCAAGCCAACCTGATCAGCCCCTTTGATATATATCTTCAGATATATACTAGTTAATCCCTCTTAAGGGTTAACCAAAAAAAAAAAAAAAAATCCCTCTTAAGGGTCAAAGTATCTTTCAAAAAGTGGAAAAGGGGAAGGAAGTCACACAAGCCAAGTAAAGCCTCAAGTCCAACAAACCTCTCGTTATCTATAGATACAAAGGGATAACGCACGCTACCTGGTCGTGTGGGTCTGCACCAGTGCTGGCTGCATGTGCATCAAAATGGATGAGATTTTTTATTTCATGGGATCGGTAAGATAATTTTGGATGCTCCTGTGTTTGAGCACGAGAACCCCACGACCAGGCTATGCCCAGACACAATTGGGGGGGGGGGAGGTGAAGGAATGACCATCCACCCCCATGAAAGGTGGAAATTCTGCCACTGAGATGTCAGCACACGCTCTTATTGGCTGCTATGCACGCATGGCCCCTACGCTCCCCCATAGAGAACGCCTCTCCCATATATATATGATACATCTTAACTTATTTTAATTTTCTCTTAGGGAAGCAACACTGAGTACAGTTTTCTTTCTATTTTCCCCTCTTCCCCAATTCTGCAATGTAGAATATAAGAGAGAGAGAGAGAGAGAGAGAGAGAGAGAGAGTGCCAACTTAAGATGCCGGGCCTTGTTGGGCCCGGATGTAAGATAGTTCAAAATGTAATAAAAACTGAATTATGGTAGGCCCAGCCAGGCCCATTTTGCTTATCTGTGGAATCCATGTAAAGTATGTTCCATCATCCATGGCATACGTGAGGATGTTTATTGGTTCAATTCTGGTTAATCAGTTCGGTTTTGATCAGTTCAAAGTATAAAAGGTAGAAACTAGAACTGAATCCTTTATTAAACGATTCCAATATCTAAAATTGGATCAACTTAGTAAACGTTTATGATTAAATGATTTTTAAATGGTTTTAGTTTCGGTTTATTGTCTTTAAGTTACAAATTTTGGTTGCAATTAGGAAAGAACCTCTTATTGTTAGACCATTTAGGATCAAATTGCGACTTAAAAAATAAAAATACTTTAAATTAATTTACTTGGTGTAAATCCTACAAAACATTAGAAAACATATATAGAATACCAGGACTAATCGGTTCTAATTTGTTTTAATCAAATCAAGAAAAATGGTATATATCGGTTCAATTTTGAACCGAATCATTTAGTAAACAGTTTTATGTTTTTTAAAACGAAAATCAAAACGATTAGTTAACAATTTAACAATTCCGATTTATGTTTTTTTGGGTATATTGAGAATAAAGAGCAGATAAGATGGCCGTGACTGCTTATGGCTTATGCATGTATCTTAAATTTTCCATATCTGCCCTCACAACAAAATTTGAAGAGAAAGGCATAAAGTTTAGTAGGGTAGTTGCATATATATATATATATAAAAAGCCTTAAAACTGAATAGATGAAAACAAAGAAAATGATTGATTTCACATGACCCAAGGCATATGAAGTTTCAGAATTAATGGTGCTTTTAGGTTGGGGAAGTAACTTACACATCTCTCTCCCTTCCCTCCCTCACAGACTTTGTAGTACGAAAGCCTTGAAGCCTCTCTCTCTCTCTCAATCTCGTGGAAGATTTATACAACTCCCAAGAAGAAAATTGCTAGTGCCATGTGTGTCTTTCTTTCCCTCTCCATCTCTCTTTCTCTCTAAGCTACTCTGGTTATAGAGCTTTCCCAAGTTCCCAAATCAGGATTCAATTAAGAAGGTTCCAACAACAACAACAAAAGCCTCTGCAACAAATTTAATTTGAATCAAGCAGCAAACCCTATGCATTTTGACCTACAAGCCAAATTGACCTGCTCTCTCTCTCTCTCTCTCCACTCTCCAGACTCCAATGTAACATTGACAACCAAAGAATCATATATAATAATCCATTTGTTGCTACTTTCTCCACTAGTTAGACCTTCCTTTTGAGAAAGATCAAAACAGAAAGGTGTTTCTTCTTCTTCTTTTGTTTTGGGGTTTTGAGCTCTCTCCAGGGCATGATTTTGGGTCTATTTAAATATCCATACCAGAAGACAGATGGGTTTGAAGATCAAAGAGTTAGCTTGCTTGTTTCTTCTTCTTCTTCTTCTCCTGATGCTGTTTGGTTTGGAGACTCAATGTTCTGCAGATGGGTTTGGTAAATTTGGCAACAGATTGAAAGGAGGGTCTTCTGGTTCAAAGTTCATTCCTGTTAAGTCTAAAGGTGTTCTTGGAGATGATGATGATGATGCTGGTGATAAAGTTTTTGGTGTTGAAAAGAGGAAAGTTCATACAGGTCCAAATCCTTTACACAATAGATAAGTAGCTAGATAGACACAAAGCAAGAAGCTTGATGATGAGTTCCTTATTTTTCTTCATTTTCTTTTTTTTTTCTCTTCTTGATCGATGATATATGTGATGCTTGAGATTTTTGCTGGATCTTGAAAATGTATATGAAGAAGTTAGTTTAAAATCTTGTGTCAGTCAAAGTTGAGGAATTAATTAATTAATTTGTTAAATATAGCATGATCAAAATATTCGTAATTTATAAAATTTATTATATATTATAAATGGAATACTATTATATATCTTCATTAAATGGAGTTGTTGGTGTTATTGTTTCTGCTGCTGGCTTTATGGCCTTGCTTTGCAGAGCAGTACCATATATAGATGGGTTCTTGTTGTCTATTATTAAATTTTCTAGTTTTTCTCAATCACCATTAATGACACTGGAACAGTCTATCAATTTCTCACCCTTTTTTTAGGACTTCTAATCTAAAAATAGTTAAGCTTAATTGCCAATAATAATAATAATAATAATAATCTCTTTAGCTAATCTAAAATAGTTAAACTTGCCAATAATAATCTCTCTCTGTTTTCTGAATGGTTTAACCGTAGGCCACAAGTATGTAGGACCAATTAAGGTCGAATAAATACAACAATAGCAACTCAACTTCTAGGGTAATGTCAAATATAGGTAGGGTTGACAACAAATGAGTCCGGCTTGTTAAGTGCTTGCACGGTCTCTCACTTGATTAAGGTATGACTTATCAATGCGGTGGCCACCAGTTTTAATGGGATTGCTAGCGCTCCCAAATTCAAATTCTGTGGGTTACCTTTGGAGAGGCATTTCCTTTGGTTTCTTACCTTTTTTTTTTTTTTTTTTTTTTTGTCCATTTGAAAGGCTGAAAGAGCCATTGCTATGGGGACTTTTTAGGACAACCCTTTAACTTAATATGCCTTGCCTCTGCCCTTCTGTTGGTCAAATAAGGAAGGCAGTAATTAGGTTGGCCCACTTGAAAATGCCTCTTGTACTGCCTTCATATTTGCTATGTACGTGGCAGCAGCTGGCCCACACTTCCCCTTCTGATATGTCTATTATTTTCGGCTTTAATTAAGTGCATCATGGACCCCTTAGGTCTGTTCGGCTGGTTTATGACGATGTGTTTTGGTCACGAGGTCCTAGATTCGAATTGTGAGCGAGGAGTCTTCACATATGTGAGTATACGTGAACGACTCACAGTTATTCAGAAGGAATCCAATCTATAAGAATATTCTATTTGAACGGTTATGAGTTATTCACGTATGTTCACGTACGTGAAGATTCACCAGACTCATTTGAATCCCCATGAATAAAACGTTACATACTTACATGGGATGGGGGAGGCTTCGTGTAATTGAGGTTTTCTCTTGAGCCTGAACCTTAAACCCAGGCAGGTCACGGGGTCCCAGAATTGAGTCCCCATGAATGAAACGTTACATATTTACATGAATTGGGGAAGGCTTCATGTAACCGAGGTTTCCCCTTGAGCCTGAACCTTAAACAAGGCAGGTTCAAGGGTTTTCTCGTTAACACACTAAAAAAAAAAAATTGTATAATTGAATTTGACTTTCAAACCCTTATTCTAAAAGACATAAGCCTTTAAATAGTCAAAGATGCCGCATCGATCCATATGATAAACCTAGATTCGCTTGAAAGGAAAAAAGGCAACGAACTTTTACCTTTTTTATTTTTTGTCAATCCTATACAAAGGCGCATAAACCAACGGAGTACCCACTAGCGAAAATTTAGAAATTGGACCCTTCATATTTGCAGAATTAGCAAAATGGGGCTCAACATTTAAAAAATTATGACATCGAGCTTCTGACAATAAAATGGTGGTTAATAATTTTCTTTGGGAAAAAGAACAGGAGTGTGTGGCCTATGCCAGTACTCCTATGAATCTATCTCATATGAAAAGTCATTTTTACCCCCTCCCTCTCTTTCCCCCCCCCCCCCACCACCTTCTTTTGAGAAAGAGAGAGATAGAAAAATGGGAGTGTTGGCCCGACTCCCACTATTTCTTTTTTTTTTTGTCTTTCATAATAATAAACGTAGCTGATTATTTGAATAACAATGAATGTACCCCAATGCAATGCAAAAGGACCATCTTTTTTTTTTATCAACAACATAAAAAGTTTGAGGTAATTTTCCTTCGCCCACATTCATCCTTGATTGAGTGGTTTGGATGATGTGGAGAGGGTATTGGGAATATTAGAATGTAAGACTTTCTACTCTAAGGGTTAGAGCATTTATGACCTTAGATGGGTATACTTTTTTCTTGACGATGGAGAAAAACTCTCTCTCCAAAATTTTATTAAACGAAATCAGAGAAGGAGAAACTCACTCCTAGAAACATTTACAAGAAAAGATGAATGTAACCACCAGATACGAGCAAGCCCTAGTTTTAAGGCCCCTTTAGCTAAAAAATTAGCCTCACAATTAGAAATTCTAGGAATGAACTGAAAAGCAAGTTCAGAAAATATAGAAACTAAATAAACAATATCATCTACAATATCCATAGTAGCCCAGTCCAAGGAAGAGATTTCATTCTAAAGATCGAGCATGAACCACTGCTTGACAGCCTGAAAAGATGACCCAAGTATACAAATTAAGGATCTGAGCCAAAAGGATCTCATATCTGATAGTCTCTGCCTCCATTGTAGCAGCAAAGAAACACCCACCAGTTATACATTCGCCTAGCTACAACAAAAGATCCCGAAATGGTTCGGATTATCCACACCCGTACTCCCTCGTTGATTTTGAGCATGCCAAGGCCCAAAGACCATTAGTGTATACAATGAAGGGTTCAACCTAAATAGAGAGGGAGACAAAAGGGAGATCAGATGGCATGGACCCAGGCTTAAGCCCATGGATAGATGCACGAAGATGTCCTTTCTCAACTGAAATAACAACAACAGCCATGGGTCTAGGGGCTCTAGGCAGATCAAGATCAATTTGATTAAAGATACCTATATTTCGAGCTTTCCATATCTACCATAGCAAGAAAGACTGCAATGCTAGTACTAGTACATCAAAGAATTCTTAATTGGCTAGCTATGAAACAAAGGATTATCCCAGCGACCATATTTCATCGAGCTTCATCTATCATGTAAGAGATCCACCACCGGAGCCGATTGCCACAAAAGGAAAGAATGTTGAAAATTGAAATCAAGGTTAGTTGGGACCTCTTTATACCATATGATTAGGAGGTTAGTGTTGAATATATTTGTCCATCAAACCCAATACTGATATTTTAATCGATATTAATTCTCATCATGTGTGATTGTTTGTGCCTTAAAGTTATATCTGTAAATTGTTCACAATTAGGGATTGAACTAAGCCTTTATCATAAGATTGTTACATTATATATTTTCTTATGAGTGAGATTTTAGAAATATATATAAGTGTGAGTACTCATATGTAATGTGTAACGAAATGGATCACAATGGGCATCTTGCATGGTAGATTGTTTGTTGTATATTTGCATAAGACTCTCATCTTTGGTGCACTAGGCTCGAGACGTGAGAGGTTCTCACCACTAGTGGTTGGCGTTGTGCAATTTGGTGTAAACAAAATTAATATAAAACTACCTAATTAACAATAATTAGACACATAAATGAACAGAAAGTGGTTTAGAAGCTGGAACTTGATTAAGGAGGAGTAGGAAAAAGTAGTCGTTACAAAACTGATATGACCAAAATCATGTCACGAGCTGGACATGAACAGTGTACTGGATTCATGGCATCCACTTGTGAATGAGAGAGATTTCAATAAGGAATCCATTTCTCGAATAAGGAAAATATCAAGTGGGAATCCATTGACTATGATGGACAAAATTTCAAGCTCAGTGGTAGTTTGTAATGTGTTTACAAATTGATTTTAATTATTATTATTATTATTATTTAAATAATTATATTAAAAAAAAGAAGATTCGATCGAAGTTTTATGTCCAATCCATGGTCGGGATTCTTGATTAAAAGTGTTTGATAGATTAGGACTTTTGACAGTGACTATTTTCTATGCCCGATAATCTGCCAAGTGATATTGTAAAGTTCAAAGTTTGAGAGGTAAATTATTTAGCCAATATGTAGGTACTGCACGTTTAGGGTTGAATGATTGGTAAATAGTTTATTGTAGTACCTTTTGATAATTAAGAGGTGGACTGAACAACCCTAATTTGATCATCCTATAAGATCCCACCACTTGTCTGGTGAGCCCACTCCAATTAAGGTTCTCCTTCTTTATAATGAAGCTAAAAGGAGGGGAGACATAACACTCGTACAAAATCTGAATTGAGAAATTAGAATTCTCTCTTCCTCTCATACCTAGGATTTTGAACCCTAGCCTCCATTAATGAAGAAGAGAATTCTCATTGCTAAGAGTGTGTTTGGTAACGTTTAGAACAGCGTTCTGAATAGTTCTTTTGTTCAAAAAGAACAAAAAAATATGAAAAAGTGTTTGACTTTACGGTTCGTTTTTTCGTTCTTTTAGAACGAACCGGAGGTCTTGAGCACCAAAAGAACATTCTTTACAGAGACGGTCTGCAAAGAACAAGAACGACAATTACATCGTGATATCGTGAAAACCCGTGATTTTGAGAAAGAAGCCAACAAGTTCGTTGTCTCCTTGCGATAGATTTGGGGAAGAGAAGGAAATAGGAGTAGGGGAAGAGAAGGAAATAGAAGGAGCAGAGGAAGAGAAGGTACCTGCAACTACAACCAAACCATGATCTCATGTCTCTCTCTCTCTCTCTCTCTCTCTCTCTCTCTCTGGCTCTCTCTGTCTCGCTCTCTCCCTCTCACTCTCTCTGTCTTCGAATTGGGTCACCAACCCTATACTTCGAAGGATTCAGCCGAAAAGGTATGGGCTTTCGAAATTTTTTTGGTATGATTTGGGAATTTTGTATGATCTGTAATTTTAGGGATTTTTTTGGTGTGATTTGGAAATTTTGTATGACCTGTGACAAGGTTCATGTTTCTGTTTTTCCCTCCTCTTTTTATCTCAATTTTATTGGTTTTTTTATTTTGAGATCTGGTTTAAGAGTTGTAGATCTGTACGGATTCATTTTCGGTTCTCACTATTCATTTGTTTCGGTTTTTTGATGCAGATGTGTTTCGATTGCAATGCGAAGAATCCAACATGGGCGTTCGTCACGTATGGGATTTTTCTTTGCATCGATTGCTCCGTTGTTCACTGAAGCCTAGGTGTTCACATCAGCTTTGTGAGGTAATTCGATTGAAAATGGGGGATTTTTAATTTAAATTTGGTTGATTCTCAAATTATGCCTGATGATTGGGGTTCTTTTGGCTGATTTGATCTAGAACAAACCTGTGTGGTTTGCTCAACATTGATTTATTTTGTTTTAAGTATTAAATATTGTCGATTGGTTGAGCTCAGGTGTTAATCAACTGTTTTCTTTGTATGGACTGATATTATGTGATTGCTGGACTATGTTCTATAAGATGCCAGCTTAGATTGGAAGGCTTGGCATGGTAGTCAGGTCTCTAGCTAAAGGAATAATTCTTACAGAGCATTTAGTTGTACTTCAATCTCTTCCCCCCACCTCCCCCTTTCTAAATGAATAAGCACTTCAATTAAGAAGACAAAGAAACCCCACTAAGTGAGGGACGACAAACCAAATATTGCTCTATACAATAAAAGGTAAAGCAACATAGAAATATGGTGTCCTTGATGCATAGACTCCCTTAAAGATACATCTATCTCTAGCACATTCACTTATGAATTTGTAGAACTAGTTCTCTATGGGATGATCATGATGAGATGTTCCTATAGAAGCATAAGGATCATTAGGAATGTGTTTTTTTACCATTTTTTTTTCAATTGCACAACACAGAACAGTCTGGTTAGTAATTGGGAATTAAAGTTTGGAGCTTCAGGTTAAAGTAGAGAGAATCGAACAGATTTTGCATTATGATGCTGTGCCTAATTCCTCTTCTTCTGCCCCCTCCCTCCTTTTATATCCTCTTGGCTTTCATTGTTTGTGTTTTTTTTTTTTTTCAGCTTCCTCTGATTTTGGTTTAGCGTTCCAGCTAATGTTATTGAGTTGGGTTTGGATTAGAAAGGGGAAGCAAACCCTTCTCCTTAGCTATTTTTATGGCTCCCTTGTACATCTCTTCTAAGTTGTACTTGAACTCAAATCCAAGATCTGTAAGCTTTTTAGAGGAGAAAACGACGACTTCCAGGCTTTCACTTGGGAAGTTAAACCTGCATGACATGTACCATTTTAGTATTAATGATCAAAGGACCTCCTAAGAACCAGACCAGCAAAACATATTCGGTTCGATTTTTAATTGTTAATTTTGTTGTTAGGAGATGCTGGAAGTTTACTGTAACAAACTCAGGAAGGCTTTAGCAGAGTGCAAATCTGGGATTTGCTTAGAATTGAAGACAAAGATTGTATAGATTGGAGATTACAGGCCACACATATAGGGTAAAAACGCTTTCCCTTTCCACAGCTTCGTTGAATGATTTCTTTTGTGCTTCTTGGGCCATTAAAATTCATTCATTGCAAATTAATTCAAAAAATAATGGAGAATATAATTTGGTTTAATCTGTTGTGTTAATTCATTGCCAACTTGATGGGTCTTTAGCTCAAATTGGTAGAGCACTTGGAACATGAGCATGTTCCAAGAGGATGGTGGTTTGAGTCCACCAAGGCCCTCTTTATTTGACTGTTCATAGCATAGTCAGTTATGCCACAAATCCACACAAGAACCCAATTTTAATGGCATCTTTGAAATTTGACATATTTTTTTTACTTACTTTAGTTATGTTAATGAGATATTTTAATTTTATGCTAAGGTTGGTAAGAGAAAATGATTTTACAAGTCTTGTTTTGGTATAATTGACAAAGAAATGACATTATTGTAATTAACATCAAATAGGGAAGAACAGGTTTTACCAAACACCATTTTTGTTCTGAACAGCATTGTTGAGACCGTTACCAAACAGTCATTTTTAGTCTTAGAACGCCGTTCCAGACTAGAAACGCAAAAGAACGTTCTAATCAAGAACGGGCGTTCTTTGTTCAGATCGTTACCAAACGCGCCCTAAGTGGAGGCACATGTACAAGTGCTGAGTCTTTAGAGCTGTTTCACTGTCAATGAGTTGAGTTGGGCCGGACTTGGCCTTAACCCCTGCCCAACCCTAGGAGCCTTAACTTAAACCCAATCCTAATTGACCCTGATGGCCCATTGAATAGTGAAATTAATAAAGCCCACCATGGCAACACAGCCCACGTAATATATATTAATGTATATCAAAGCCCACTTTTATTTTTACCTTAAATTCATTAGATGGAAACACAAATCGTACAATCATTGTTTGCTTCAATGATTTGATTTTTTTTTATTTTGGGTCTAGCCTACTCGAGGGTCCATAGACCAACTACAAGCTAGGTTAAGACCATCCGACAATCTACATCTACTTGAGAGGGGGGGGGGGGGAGGGGGGAAGGACTCCCTTGACCTCCCAGGGGGTATGCCTCAACTGGCAAGCCACCAAGCAACCGAGCTAGCGTTGATTCGTTCTAGAGCATCAACCCTCCCTAAGTGGGACATCCCACATAATTAATGCGACTGTCCTTCACTGCCTCTCCATAGCAGAATATAAGCAGATGAACTATCACAGAAAAAAAACACTTTTTCTTGGCAGATTTAACTATGGTCTGGGCCTGGGCCGGGAAGCTTTGCGCGTAAACCACAAGTCACTTTTCAAATACTCATTAAGTTTTAACCCATTTCTTCTAGGTAATGCATGCATAAGAGTCATTAATTATATCGTTATTATAGGGTTTAATAATAAAGTTTTGAAACCGAATACAACAGAAATGAATTTCAAATAATGTTTTGAAACACCCCCCCCCAAAGCCAATCTACTACCATGTTTTCGGAATTAAAGTCCCGTGGTTGAGAAACCTATCCATACTTCTAATGCTTTATATTCTATCTGCAAGCCTGCTTTGATCTCTTGGAGAAGACTCCTTCTTCTGCGGTGCTTCAATCTTATCATAATCAAAGCTATTAAAGATTAATCTATTTAGATTAAAAAAAAAAATGGACAAGTTTTCTTCCACCCATAGAGGATAGTTCACCCACCATCATAGGATTCACAAATCCCTCTTAGGATTTTGGTATGTTTCAAAATACCCTCTCGATACCCATTCCCACCCTCTCCCTCCCGGTCCCAGTCACCGTAGGTGGAGGGAAACTCAGTAAAAAAACAAACATAATTGACAGACAATCGACCACGTTAGATGGAAGGTACGAGCAAATAAGATTAAAGGAATGCTAAAAAAACAGCAATGGACAATACAAGTTTAAAAAATGTTAAAAAGTATAAACAGACGGTAAAAAAAATACAGAGAACAATAAAAAAGGGAAAACGGATTGTACGGAGTATTAAATGTGTATATGTCAAAAAAACGACACTATTCTCATATAAATTGAGAAATTTTTACTTGAATATTTGCTTCAATTGCTCAAAACAACTGTAACATCCAAAATTAATTCCAAGACATATCATCTAATATCATCATTCAATATTAATTCCCAATTCATACACCATAATGTCCACAATCTTGTTGAGCAATGTGGCTTGGCTATAGTATTGTTCATCTTTGTCAACACAACCAACACACTCATGGACTGATACATGTTTAGTTAGAGTTGGGAGTCATAGCTTTAAGAACCCTTTTTAGTAGATTCATCAGTTTGTAGCTTGATTTCAGGGTCTGTGAATTGACCTTGAGTTGAAGGTAATATCATAAGAAATGTAGCCCTTCGTGTCATCTTTACATCAACGAAAGGATGAAGTCGATCGGAGTTGGGAGAGAGAGAGATTTGATCAATTAAGTGAGCCAATATGGACAACAAGCAATAAAATGGAAATGTGTTTTAAACTCGTTTAAAACGGAAATGCTTGTTGTTTTGTTATTTTTTCCCGTATGTTTGGGATACAAATGACACAACGCATTTAAAATAGTAAAAACAGGAATCCATTTAAAACGGCATTTTAAACACGTTTTTGCTAACTAGAAGTCAAGAGTATTGAGACTAGGGGTGTCAATTCTAGGCCTGGCTTGGAAGGCCTGACCGATTAAAGCTTGGCTCGGCCCGGCCCAATTATTAAACGTGTCGGGCTTAAGCTCGACACATTTATAATCGGTCGTTCTCGATGTGGGGTTCTAGCCAGCCGGGTGCCCGACCGGACCAACTGATTACGAGCCCGACCTAACCCAACCGGTTCTCCTGTTATCTCCTTTTAATTTTCACTTTTTTTCCGCCATTTTTCTCTTCTGTTGTCAACGAAATCTAAGGAAAGCAAAGCTGTTTTCCTTCATTATAGCCATCTTTCTCTCTATTTTTGTTTCATTCCACCAATCTTGGTCTTTTCTTTCCATCTTTTCCCCTTGTCTCTCTCAGTTTGTGACTGTTCTTGATGATTGTTAAGTAGGTTGTCCTTTGCATTCACCCATTTTTTCACAAATCCAAAAGATTATCCAACGGTGAGCGGTGAGGGCATGGGCTGGTGCAAAATGGAACTTTATGGACAACCTTTTTTTATTGTTCCCTTAACCCACTTTAGAGTCCAATTTTTGGGATACACTGTTTAGAGACTGTTTAAAGACTGTCTAGAGTTAAACAGACTTATATCCTGATTAAGGCCCAATTCTAATATTCGATTATAACCCGAGTCCGATCGAATCTGACCATACCTGACCCGATTATCTAACGCAGACTTCAAGCTTGGTTAAGTCCAATTAGATCCAACCGAGATCGACCAAACCCGATTGGTTGACACATCGTCGGTGATGAGTGCATTTAAAACTATAAATGAATTAAAGCAATTGCGTATTAAAGGCCTTTTTTTCTGTCGGTGCAGCAGTGCATTTCCCCCATTACAGCATTTACCTCCACCTTTCCCCGAGCACCAAGTCACCAACGTACGAACCAACCCACAAACTAACATGTTTTCCTTCTTCTCATAAGGATGTGCGACCGTTTCTTAAATGATTATAACATGTATTGTTTTTCTGAAGAAAATTAAAGGGTGCATTTTTTTTCTTTACAAAACGGTGAAGTGGCAAGCCGTAATTTTTTCTTACCATTAAAAAAAAAAAAAAAAAACAAAGGAAGTCGTAATCTTACCTTTTGATTGTCTATTGTTTTAGTTTTAAAAGTATTTTGATGTACTATAAAAAAAAAAAAAAGTTTGGCTAAAAATTTTATAATATATATTTCACATCTTTCAAACAGTCGGAGAGAGTAAACGATAAAATTATTTATGAGGGAGAGAAAAACAAAGTTTTTATTTTTTTTATTTTTTTTTACTCCATTATCTCTTCTAAAAAATTGTATGGGCAAGTGTTTTTCCCCTCTTTGTTAATATGGTTAATTTTTCTCCATTTTTAGCAAGGAGGGATTGAGATTATCGTTGCTTAAGTTGTGAGAAGAAAAAAGAATACCTAATTCGAACAAACAAAAAATCTAGATTTTTGTTTTGCTGTAGACCAAATTTATAGTCTATGACTAGTATATAATTCAATAAAAGAAAATCAGACTCGATGAGTATTACGTGATTCAAGCGAAAACATCAAATAAATAAAAACCTAGAGCGATTCAGATCTGGTCTGGTCATTTCTTAAATCTGGACGAATCTTCATAGCTCTTGATTAGGTTTCATGTTTTATTTTTTCATTTGACTCGTATGATTCGCTTGAGTTAAAACCAAATTTTCTAACCGTGCGGAAAAACATGGGGGATATGCAGATTTTGCTGCATATCCTTGCCACCAAGTTGGTTACCCCTACTTTACTGAAGAAAAAAAAAGTTGGTTACCCCTAACATATATATGCCATGATAGAAAAAAATTGAAATCCTCGTGCAACTCCATTTCACCACTCTGTTCATCCCGATAACTTGCAATATTTTTTTTTCAAACAATGTGCCGCTTTGACTTCTCCAGGTCGCCGTACACACACGTGAGGAAATAGGAGTCCCCCTTGTTATTTGAAATCTCAGCATCTATGATTCTGTTATTTGACAAATAAAATTATGATGGATAATAGAATTGAGAAAAAGGAAACCCAGGGCTACCCGACTTTGCAATAGAGTCCACAGCGAAGCAATTCTCCATTCCCAATCGCTTTCGGACTCTGTCCACTTTGTGAATAGAACATTTAGTTTCAATTAAGAAAATGATGTTGCTCTTTCTGGAGAGATTTAGAAGGAAACGAATTGTCAAGGTGCTCCCTTTCCTTTGGGCCACGGATGTGGAGAAATATGGGTCCTGTTAAAAGGTTAGCAGACAAGGAAATGAAATAATTCACTTCTCGTTTGGATTCGTAAATACCTTTTTATATTTTATTATTTTTTAAATACCCTTCAAGATGTCATTTTCTTGGCTGCGAGCCTTGTGACAAATATATTCCTGCTACGATTGCAACAGCAAATTAAATTTCATCCCATAGGAATATGGGTGGGCCATTGGGAACTAAAGTTAATGAGCTCTGGTCTTGGTGAGTGGGCTTGATATATGAATGTTGAAGAAATGAAAGGCAAAAGAGATATAATGGCTTGAGATATTTATGGGTTATTGAGAAGAAGATGTTGGGAGATTTTTTTTCCCACTCAAAAAGATCATTTCTACATTAAGAATAGTAGAATTATTATTTTATATTATGATGCTAATGCTTGTTGCTTTTATCTTCCCTAAAGATGCATGTGAAATTAATTGAGTTAACCAAAAGTGCAATTGTCTTTTTTTAATATATATATATTAATTAAAAAAATTTATAAAATTTATTTTAATAAGAAAACAATCAACGAGGAAATCTATATCTTTTAATGAAACTTCCGTGTCTGAATAAATTTAATAATTAAGTTTAAAAAAAAAAAATTCAATCCCTTAACTTATCTTGTGATACGGATGTTATTGGATTTGATTAGCGTGTGGATCTCTCCCTCCCTCTCCCTTGGGTAATTGTTTCAGCATGGTCCATGTTAAAAAGCTTTTCAACATGGTCTAAATATCTATCACATGGTTTAAATAATGGGATCTAAATTTTGTAAATAGGTAGTCCTGCTCAGATGTCACATTTTACATTTTAGTTCAAATGGAGTTTCCTAAGTGGTAAAATAGAGCATTGAAAAATCTAAGATCATGTAGAATGGTGAAAGTGTCATAGGTATGTATTTAAATACATATGTGTATTTATTTGATTGAATTTGAGTCTAAATTTGACACATACATGATAGTATTTGATTGAGTTTGACAAATGGCTAATTGAGATGAGATAAAGATCTCTACTTGGTGACACCCCTCCACCCTCTCATATAGTTTGTTCCTTATTTTTTTTTTTAATTAAGTGAGGTTTTCATCTTAATCGAACTTTGTCATATATCAAAATAGGTTTTTGAAAGATGAATGAAATATTGATATGGGAGAGGGCTCTTGGGCAAGCAATATATATTCTCCACCCTCTCACATAAACATAATTATTTTATTATTGAAAGAAAAAAAAAAGAATAAAAAATAAAATAAAATATGAAAAAACACACTGTATGCCTTAGACTCAGAGAGCCTTTTCCTTTTTTTTTTTTGCAACAAGAAGATGACAGTGAAGAAGACATAGGTGGTTTTAAATAGGCCTATAAACGGATCGGATTCGGCTCGGATACGGATCGGATGTAATCGGATTCAGATATTTCCTGGTCAAATACGGATACCTCTAAACGGATTCGGATGCTGATCAAATTCGAATTTTTGACCATCCGTTTACACCTCTACCTTGTGTAACCCGAACCTTCCTCCCCCTAGTGGATTCAATTCACCCTCAATCCATAGTTTTAGATCATGATTCTCTTCTCCTCATATACTAGAACCTGTTGAATCTTCAAAAACCCTCAAGATCATTATTTACTTAATTTTTTATAATTAAGTATTCGGATTCGAATTTTTATCGGAGTATTCAGATTTTTTTTCAGATATTTCTAATCGAATACAGATGCGGATCAAATTCGGATTTTCGATTATCCATTTACAGCCTTAGTTTTAAATTTTTTTTTGAATATAAACAAGGGTACCCCTTCTAACCGGTGGGTCTTTTGCCTTTTTATCTTTTATTTTTCTTGATAACAAGGGTCTTTTGTCTGAACCCTTAATTGGGCACATGCGCATGCCGGTGCGTGTGTGTTCTTGTTCTTGTGCTTGTGCATTTGTTGAACTTATTAGCATGCTCTACTATTTTGAACCATGTGGTTGATTGATGGTAAAAAAAAGATAGAGTAAATTACTCTTCCCTCCCCTTTATTATGTTCGAATGACAAACCCCTCCCCTGGGTATTGCGTAATAACTCTTCCCTCCCCTGCATTAATAAGATTCTATCAATCATACTCATTTCGTTAAAAATGGCTATTAAGTGATGACATCACCTTAAATATATTCATTTAAACTCACAAATACCCTTATGATTGTGATATCCCAAGCTTACCCTCCCTAATGCCCTTCTTCTTCTTCTTCTTCTACCTGCAATGCCATTTGTCCCCAACCCAGATGAACTATACGAATAAGAAACCAAAAAACAAAATGATTTGAACAATCAAATAGCACCAGCTGGTTTCCTCCCAAGTTTCAGTTTTTTACATCGACACCATACTTGATCACCACGCCTGTAGGGGTATCAAATTTAGAAACATGATGTTCAATATAATTAACGCCACCGTTGGGGAAGAAGATGACATAGGGAACAAAAGCAGATTATTGGACATTGTCGTCTGATTGTTCTCCCTGCTATCACACATTCGATCTAACGCAAACTGGTAATTTCCATTTCCACTACCCCCACTTTTATCTAACTACATCACTAATAATTTTCCTCAGTCCAAGAAAACCCTAAATCCTTGCAATCCTAAAGAACTCTCATCATACCCTCACCTGTAACCCTTCAAAAACCAAGGACTCTCAAAAGGCCCACAAAATTTTCTCTCGTTTTGCACAGATCAGGAAATGCCACACCAAAATCTTAACAGAATTCACACAAAAAAAACAAAAAAAAACCCACTGGTAAAATCGCAGGAAATGAGGAATTCACAGTTATTCGTAACCTTTTGGTACGACAAATCATGAGGAAAGGGATTAAAAGAACGAAAACCCATAAAAGACCAGAGATGGAGCGAAATGGGTTTCTTTGATCTTGGTGCACCGTTATCAGATTTGGATTTAGTCTTGTGTTCCAGTGTAGAATTCTGCTTTGACGATTCTTCCTCTGTTCCAACCTTTAGGATCCTATTAGGAGGGACTTTGGCATTTTCTGCATCCAGCAGTAGCCAATTTTGCCGCTGTTCATGGTGGTTTTGGGTTTTGAAATCGGGTTGACAAAGGGACAAAGGGATTATTCAGGTCATTTTTACCGATAACGATGGTCTGCATTTGGATCACCGTCAATAGGCCATCTTTTGCTAGGACTGCTCTGATTCATCTAGGGTGATACCGGTCCAAGCCAAGATGGGAGTTGTAGGTCCAAGCTGAGATGGGAGTTGCAGATCCAAGCCGATATAAATTGCAGGTCCAAGAGATTTCAGTTGCAGGTGGTTTCAACTCCTCATCTTCGAGTTTCTCTTTTCCAATGGTTGAAGACGATAGGGAAAGGAGAAAGAAGTAGAATGTCTTAAGACACTAGGGTAATATGGTCTTTTTGTAAGACTTAACTCTCAGAGGGTAATATGGTCTCTTTCTTACACTTAACTTTCAAAGGGTAATATGGTCTTTTACTAACACGTAACAGCCATTTTTAACGGAATAGGTACGGTAGATAGAATCTTGTTAGTGCAAGGGAGGGGAAAGTCATTACGCAATACCCAAGGGAGGGGTTTGTCATTTGACCATAATCGAGGGGAGGGGGGAGTAATTTACTCAAAAAGATATTTACATGCACAAGCACAAGAACAAGAACACAATGGCCAACACCTCAGGCATAGAAAAGGTCCTACAAAGGATGCTAAGGTCCCATTCCTTGGTTGATTGGTAGATGAGATTGCAGACCAATTCAAGGTGAGGAGTATCTGGGTGGCTTGAAATCCTCCCAGAAAGATATGAGTTGAGAGACCATTACCTATCTTAAAACAAAGGCCTTGAAAAAGAATGTCCATACCTTCAAGGATAAAAGAGCAACTAGCACTTAGAACTATGAATAATTAGTTTTAAGTCATTCTTGTCTAGTAAGCAATGCAAAGTTAAAACACCAAAATTCATGAAATCCTATGCCCTCAAATTTTTTACTAAGACAAAAGATATCCCATTCTCGCTAATAAATATCTGTGTCTTTGTTATCTTCCCACAAAAATGGTGAATCAATTTGTTAAAGTTAGAAATGTTGTTTGAAAGATTAATAAACATGGACATGACATAAAATATGGAATATTGGTCGCAACCATCTTAATGAAAATCAATTTGTCGAGTGTGGCTCACGTCCTCATACAAGGACGGTCCTTGGGACCCCATGCCCACCCCTTGGAATCCTGAAGACCTACAGAGGGGTAGTGGATTCTAGGTGGGAGGGCGGTGGGATCCCAAGAACCGTCCTCGTACAAGGTCCTGAGGCGCCGGACTCTATTTTGTGAGTGGTAGAAAAATAAGAATCTTTTCTGTTGCGTGTGAAAACCTTCGGTGCTTGGTTCGTCCGTGGATGAGCCTGTAAAAACCAAACAATGAGCACAAGAGGGCCGGTGTGGCTTCGGCCTGGACTCTCCGATGCTCAAGTCAGTCTCGTGCAAGCACACCTTTGCTAGTAAAAGTGAGATGAGGAATAGCGCTCCATACCGGGGTATTTATAGAGTGAGGAGATGAGGACGGTGGAAGAGTCCTAGTATGGTAGGAGTCCTTCTTTCTGAAGGTTCTCCGCGTAGAGCGGAGTGGAAAGTCATTTTGAGTCGGACTCTTATTAAGGTAAGAGTCCATGTAGAGTGCGATTCCATGTTGTCTTTGGGATCGTGGCTCGATCCCTATCCCGTGATTCTCGGGATGTGCCGATGTGACCGAGATCCCCGACGGGTGCTATGGCAACCTCAATGGAGGATGACTCGGCCTCGGAGGTCGGCCCAAGGGGTCGGTAGAGGAGGTCGGGACTCACGTATGAGCTCGGCCTCAACCACCGGCCACCTCGCTCGAGCCTGGCTTTGTCGGATGACTTATCGAAGATGGGGTCGGCCCATTCTCCTGCTCGGCTCAACTCGATTCTCGGACTGAGATCGGATCAATCATGTGACAACCTTCGATAGATAGGGTGTTTTATGCCTCATCACATTCATTCATCAAGTTTAAATTACAATACTAACAAATAAACTAATTAACTCAATTAGTAGATCAAACAAACAAACTAATAACCCAATTAGTAGAGCAAGGTAAATCCCATGATTCTCAACAAGAAAATTCATCGCCAGATAGACATCCTTATCCTACTGACACAGAGTAGCTTTTACCAAGAATTAGACATTTTTGTCTCTTTCCCAAGTACAATAATTGATACTCTTATCACTTATCAGGGCCGACACTTTAGGACTCCGATTCTGCTCAAAGTCTCGTGAAAGGGCCTGGAAGTAGGGCACACGCTAAGCTTTCTGTTTTTTTTGATAAAGACAAGTTAGGTTTTCTAGAACGGATAAAACTTGGCTGCTGTCCGGATTGATGCCACGTGCCTGTTGCCCGTAATAGTAGCATCAAATTCAACTCCAAAAAAAAAAAAAATAATAATAGTAGCACCAAATTGAAATAATTCATTTTTCCTCCTTTTTAGATTTTTTTTTTTTCTTTTTTTTTTTGGGTAGAACCTCCCTTTTAGATTCATTAATATCTTTTTAAGTTTTAATATTTTTCAAAATATCCTCCAAGATTTTAAGTTCGTACCTATAATTTGTAGGGCAGTGCGCCTTTTATCCATAGATTGATAAGAAGAAGATAGATTGCAGAATTTTGCAGTTGTGTGTATTTTTCATTATAATTATGTGGAATATATACATAAAAGAGGATGAATATACAAGGAATGATGGAAGAAAATAATCCTAAGATTACTCTTACAATCAATTAAGATAAACATTGATTGACAATTAGCAAGATTGTTGCTGCTAATTGGGAGGAATAAATTAGGAAAGATTTGATGAAGAATCATATCCTAATAACAGTCATCCTTACCTCAATAAAATTAAAAAAAAAAAAAAAAAAAAGATTAAATACGCATACCCCTTAAAATGGACCCAATACTCTTCATGTCTCCCTGAGCTTCTGACAAGTCCACATGCAACCCCCCATAATTTTTTTTTTATTATCTTAATTATATCAAAGGTCTTAAATGGATAATTCTAATCAAACGGCCGGTAAGAAGACTGCCTACGTAAAAAATATACCACCTCCTGTTTTTTATTTTAGTTAAGGCTTTCACCTTAATTGGATTTTGTGATATGTCAAAATCACTGCATCCATCCATATAATTTGTGGGTTGTCCTTATCGATCCGTGTATATATGTACGTGTGGAATTCCAGGCGCACAAGATCAAAGGCTGGAACATGCTTGCCTTAATTTTCATCTCCAGCACGTACAGTCTATATACCCCCAAAATCCGATAACTTCCAAATTCTGGTATAGGGTATCGATGGCTTTCCCACTCCCTTTTTAGCTAAGAGGTTGGGTTGATGTCTCCTGATTTCCCCGGCCGATACCGAATCCATGCTTAAAGTATTAATTAAATTAAAACATGATAAATGATCATAGGAGGTCTAGTCATCATGCATGAGTGTGTATATATATAGAGGGCAATGCAGTTGTGGTGGTTTGCATCTAAGTTGAGTGGCAATCAATCAATCAATCAATCAATCAATGGCTCTTCTTCATCTCCACAACATCCTCCTCCTATCCACTCCATCCACTTCCTACTATTCCAAACCTGCTGCTGCTGCTTTCATACAGCAGCAAAGACCACCACCTCTCATCACCCAACATAATCATCATAAATGCCGCATCGTCATTTCATCGAACAACATCAGATGCCATGCAACAACAACAACAACAACAGCAAGCACTCATTCCTTGGAGACAACTACTGAGGATCATAGGCGATCCGCAAACTACCCACGCTGCATCTGGGATTTCGATTTTGTGCAATCCTTAAATAGTGATTACAAGGTAATTACATAATTAGCTAGCCCTAATATTCCTTCTTAAAAACGAACACTTTTCATTCCATTTTGGTTTTTTTGTGTTTTTTTGGGTATTAGTAGTATAGAAAACTACTTTCCCTTTGCTTCGCTTTGCTTTGCTTCGCTTCCTTAATAATTGATTTCCCGTACGTACTTTATTATTAATTTGGTATATATAATAAGGGAATAACAAATTTAGTCGATCTACAGGGTGAGGCCTACAAGAGCAAAACCAAGAAATTGGAAGAGGAAGTAAGGTGTAAGCTTGATGATGAAGCTATGGAGCAGTTAGATCTACTGGAGTTGATTGATGACATAGAGAGACTTGGGTTAGGGTACCTCTTTCAAGAGGATATCAAAAAAGCCCTGGACATCATCATAGTTTGCTTGGAAGATGTCCAAACGATGAGTACAAGGGATGATGAGAGTCTCCATGCTACAGCTCTTCGATTTAGGCTCCTTAGACAACATGGGTATGAGGTGAACCCCCAAGGTATAATTAAACTAACTACTTCTTCAATAATTAATTCCCCACCCAAAGAATGAAATTAGAACCCAATTCTCTCTCTCTCTCTCTCTCTCTCTAACATGAATCAATTAACTTAAAATTGTGGATTAAGTAACAGGTATGTTCAATCACTTGAAAGACAAGACAGGCAATTTCAAGGCTAGATATGTAGCAGAGGATGTCAAGGGAATACTAAGTTTGTATGAAGCTTCTCACCTTGCTGTAGAAGGTGAAAGCATCTTGGAGGAGGCCAAACACTTCACAACCAAAGCTTTAAAGGAGATTATTATTAAGGGTAATCATGATATAGAACCAATCCTAGCAAAACAAGTGAATCATGCCTTGGAGCTTCCCCTTCACTGGAGGATAACAAGGTTGGAGGCTAGGTGGTATATTGACATCTATGAGAAAAAGGAGAACTCAGTGATTCCTGCTTTAATCCAACTAGCTAAGTTGGATTTCAACATTGTCCAAGCAATACATCAGGAAAATTTAGCCGATTTATCCAGGTATATATGTCCTCTATACTATAACTTAATTGCACTCTAAAATTTGAGGAAACAAATTAATTAAAACAATTAATTCTCCCAATTCATCCTCAACTGTTTTTCCTGTTCTTTTTTAAGGTGGTGGAAAAATTTGGGCCTTGGAGAACAGTTGAGTTTTGCAAGAGATAGCCTGGTCCCATGCTATTTATGGACATTGGGTTTGAACCCTGAGCCTCAATTTAATAATTTCAGGAAGGATCTGACTAAGGTTAACGTGTTAATAACGACGATCGATGATGTTTATGATGTCTATGGTACCTTGGAAGAACTCCAACTATTTACAGATGCTGTGGAGAGGTTTGTTTTTGTTTAATTGGTGATTCTATCCTTTAATCATAAATATGACTAATTAAAAGTTTTTAGATTATCTTAATTAATTTTATGATCTCTACTAGCTAGCTAGCTAAAGTGCCCCTAATTTATTCACAATATATTCAATGTTACTTTTCAGATGGGAAATTACAGCAATGGAACAACTTCCAGACTATATGAAGATGTGCTTCTTGGCTCTCTTCAACACTGTTAATGAAATGGCCTATTTTCACCTCAAGCAACATGGAATTGACACCACACCTTTCCTAAAGAAAGTGGTATATATATACATATGTCAATCTTAATCTTCAATCCTATTATTACCTTCTTTCAATATCTTAATCTTTCTAACAATCATAACTTATTGCTAACTTCTAATTATTGTTAATATTATTTCAGTGGATCGATCTATGCAAAACATACTTAGTAGAGGCAAAATGGTATTACAATGGTCATAAAACAACACTTGGGGAGTACCTAAACAATGCAGTGATTTCAATATCCGGTTACGTCGTACTCAATCATATCTTTTTCTCATTGCCACATCCAACTATTCCAGAGGAGGCGTTAGATTGCTTATCACAAGATGATGATTTGAGTCTCTTACATTCCACATCCATGATAGTTCGACTTGCTGACGATCTTGGTACTTCGGTGGTACGTATATATGTGAGCCTATATATGATTCACTATTTAGAGTCATGTGATTGAATTGCATGTGGCATGGCTTCTGTACCTAAATACAGGATCACGCAAAATGACCATCGTGCTCTCAGAGATTTCAGCCTTTTCATGGGGGTGCGATAGTCATTTACCACGCAATCGGGTAGGGTCCTTTCCCTTAATGACATGTACACTGACATTTTTAATTTTTTTTTCTTTTTGGGAATATGTAGGCGGAATTAGAGAGAGGTGATGTACTGAAATCAATCCAATCATACATGTATGAAACCGGTGCTTCTGAGGAAATGGCTCGTGAACATATAAGGCATATGATTGAGGAGACATGGCAGAAGATGAACAAGGACATATTCAATAATAATAATAAAGATTCTCTTTGTCTGCCCCAACTTTTTATCAAGACCGCTGCAAATTTTGCTCGAATGTCACAATGCATGTATCAACATGGAGATGGCCACGGTATTTTTGTTGATGAGAACAAGAATAGAACCAACTCGTTGTTGTTTGAACCTATTCCATTGTTGATGGATGCTTAACTAAAGGGCCTTCTCTGCATCAAGTTCTCTTCTTCTCTTTTCATTCCTTTCCTCCTTACAACCACCCCACACACAAACCCACCCCCCAAAAACAAAACAGAAAGGAAAAAAAAAAAAAAAAAAAACTATTGTAATAAATGGTTCAAATTAATGTGTCAGAAATAAGGTTGTATGAAAATGTGTATGTTGCAAGGAACTTGATGGCATATTGTGGAGAGGAGTACTATTATATATGGATGGATCCGTCATCTATTGTACTCTATAATAAGTAATTCTTATAAATTTCATGAATTTTCTTGTTTATTTTGGTGGGTGATTATAACATTTTTGCCCTAATTGCAGATTTACATAATCATCATGAATTTTCTTGTTTATTTTGGTGGGTGATTACCTTAACTTTAACTTACTGATTGAAAGACTGCCAATGGTCATTGACTTATCACCAACCTCTCCATTTATGGCTGAAGGTAAACCAAATTCAACACAATCAAGCTTTGAATCCAAAAGGTTGATGTAATTTGCTGCTGTTGCTGCTTCTTTATTTGGAGTGGGACTATATTCCCATTTTATATAAAGATATAGGAGGGACCCAGTACAATTCTCACTGGATCTGGGACTCTAAGTTCACATTATTTGTATTCATTTATCAAGCACAATGCTGATGACAATATTCCGTATAGGTATCAATCATTTTTTATTTTCTCAAATTGGATATAATTTCAATGTATTGTTACATCTTAGAGGCATCTGCTGTGATTCTTCTGCTCAGAGCAATTGCTGCCTTTGACCCAGATGCGCGATTTAAATGCTTGCAGATGAACTCCCCAGCCAACATGACCTTTTCCAGATCCACATTGGTCTTCACCCCGAGTCCATTGAGCATGTAGACAACATCCTCAGTCGCCACATTCCCAGTAGCACCCTTAGCATACGGACAGCCTCCAAGACCAGCAACTGATGAGTCCACCATACTAATCCCCATCTATTACAAAATGAAAAGATGCATCAGCAGTTAATTAAAATAGCATTTGATAATCTTTCTTGTGGTTCATAGGGGTGTGCTACAGGAGCCAAGCCTAAACCCAGCGAAAAAGGATAACCTGGCTAATTGCTGGCTTCAGTTAGGAAACACACCTTGTAGGAGTTTGGTGTAGCTTTTTAGGCATTAAGGGTTCTAGCTTAAGCTTTGGCGACATCATCTTGGAGAAAGGGGTAGGAATGGGGTTGACTCTTGGCTGAGTGTTTGTTAATATTTTGTCACTTTCAGGTGTGGTTTCAGAACAAGGTTCCTTTTCTACTCCTTTGGCCTTTCTTCTCTTCTATACCACTCTTGCCTTTTCCATGGAGCTTGGCTCCTGGTTGTAATTTCTACTATATTTTTTTGAGTTATATGCTTGGCTCCCAGTTTGTTGATTTCCAGTATTATTTATAATATTTATTTTTTATTTAAAACATACAAGGAGTGGGTTTCTTGGACAAACAGTTAAAAAGAAGTCTTTCTGGACAGTCTCCTAGATCTGTCACCAAAGCAGAGCTCAGTTGGCAACAATCTTGGTATGGCTGTCTACATTTAGCACTCATGCAGTCATTTCAGCAAGGATTCATTTTGCCCCATGGCAGAATATGGATAGTCAACAATCTAGAGAAAAATTGTTAGAAATACACGCAGAAAAATCTAGTACATGGTGGTTACCATTGAGATTGGGTCACAAGGTATGAAATGTAGCCAGTCCAGGGGTGTCCTTATATCCAAATCCCAACAGTCAATTGCCGAAAAATCATTACTTGACATGGCAGAATTAGCCAATAAGTAAAGACCTCTCTTGACTGCCAGTCCAGGAAACATGTCTCCATATATATGATACTTGAATGAAACTCTAACTCATCCTGGCAGATGCAAACCAAGTCTCCGCAGATTTAAGTTGATTAGACTCAGGTTGTATCAGGTTCTGAATTGATTGTTAAACTTTTAAGTGTTGGGCTTAGGTTTCCTCCAGCCCACCAGAGTGGTGCCCCAAGTTTGTACTGAACCAACAAACAGACTAGGTTTGCTTCATTCTCAATTGTGGCACAGGTGTCACTCAATTAAGAACAACAAAATTTCTATGCAGTGAGTTCTCTTCTTTCCCATACAATTCAAACCATAAAAATTTGCTTACTTGGAGGGACACCAAAATATTAGAAAGAGATTGCCCATAAGTGTCATGAAAATGGACCGCAAGTTTCTGGATGGGGACAACAGCCCTTACAGCTTCAAGCATTGGAACAACGGAACCTACAAGACAGGAAGAATAAGGGAGAACAGAAAATAAGTGTGACAGTGAACTAAATTAACCAGATGCAGGCCCGAAATGGAAAGCAAACCAGATCAGCACCACACAAAATCAAGTTTTCTCATTAACAATAACATAATCTAGGGAAATTTCAACTTTTCAAGATACAAGTCTGATAAAACCTGAATATAGAAAGGTTAATGAGAAACTGAGAAACAATTAGTTTCTCTTTTCGATTTGCTAAGCAAACCAACTGTTCACTGTATAATGCAGGATCATTTTTCTTTTTTTTTTCCTTTCCTTGTAGATGCATAGATGTCCCTTCTGAACCTTAAATTTAATAGCTTCTTGTACATTTTTTAAGACACATGAACTGATACATAAATACTTATATCCATAGGAAGCAGAGAACTGCACGTGAAATTTATGCATTCCTGTTATAAAATAACAAAATGGAATGTTCACCATTTATTTGTTACTCATAGTACTTCTCATGCTATAACTGACTTCTTACAAGATATTCAACACACATACTCGTATCAAATGCTTTAATTACAGAAATATATACCAAACATTTAACTGTCTCAGTAAATATTTAAGACATTTACTGAATACATCTGGAAAGCTGGTGGGTAATATCTCCATATCTACCTTACCAAAACAGACTAAATTTTCCAGTATCCATTGGGTAACAGTGAGATACATGACCACAGCAGTGAAGGTGGATGTGTACATAATGAACTGGTTACATAAGAGATGAGGTCAACCACGACACACACACACGGAGAATGTGTCTCTAGCACACTATTCTGAAAAAGGTTCAATATTATAGTTTCATAAAATACTCACTTTTTTAACCATTTGTTGATAATCAGAATAAAACAGACACAATATATATAGGTTAGGTTGATTTCTTAAAGGACCAATCATAAAGGGTTTATAATTTTATACTCTAAAACAAATTGCAGCTAAATGTGATATTTAGTAGCAAATGGTAATTTCAACGGTGTCAAGTAGCGAACATCACAAATGTCCAGTGGTCCATCCTCTGACAGCAATTTTTAACAATCATAATAAATTTTAGAAAAGAAAAAAAAGGATGAGAGATTCACTATAAATGTCACGATCCAATAAAACTATCACAAAAGAGACTATTCAATTAAATTCTTCCACCAGGATCACTTCTCCTCAAATATATTCTGTCGTCATTTTATGAACATAAATTATCTTAACGCAAAAGAAGAACACATCCTACAAAATTTAAAGGATACCTAGTTTATTTTCAAAAAAAATGAATGATGAAGAATTTCAACAAGAAGAGAATATAAGCCTGTTGTTTAGGGTTTGGTTCAGTTTCATGGGTCAAACTGAACTTAAAGTTCAAGATTGGGTAAAAGTTAGGCTTAAATTTGAATGCCCAATGGGTTATATGGACTTGGGCTTAGTATTTTCGGGTTTACTATTGTAATGGGCCAATTCTATAAAAACCCAAATATGAGAGGTTTGAGACCTATATGAGATTAAGTGGTTAGTTTCAATTTTGTAGTAGTCTAGAAGCCTTATATTTTGTTGTCTCTAGAAGTCTCTTGCTTGTGCATGAAGAATACTATTTTCTTCTATTGTTGCAAAGTTGAACAAATTTGAAAGCTTGTGATTGTTTCTTCTGTGAGACGCACAGTGCTATTGTGTGATACCACAACCACCTGGGTGGGATGCTAAGACTGGTGAGATGATTGTCAAGTTCTAGGTTAGAGGCCTAGTACATACCTTCCCCTTTCTTACTCTATCTTCTTATCCTTTCTTATCCAAAGGTAAGTTTTTGTCACTTATTCATACGCATAGTGTCTACCCTTCTATTATGATTTCTCTGATATTATTCTGATGTTGCTGAGTTTCTGCTTCCATGCCAATTCTCTCTTCAATTCTGTTTATGATTCTTCACTTGCTATTCTGTCCACTAATTTCAGTTGAACTTACTCTCAGTTTCAGATCTTAACTTAGAGCTGGAATAGCCATCAAGTCAGCCTGTCGATAGCCCTGTCTGCTGGCAGTTCATTATGCATTTTGATGTACTGCAGCAGCAACATACTAGCCTTAGTTTCTATTTTTATGCTAGTTTCTAATTCATGAAGTCACCAACTTCTCCTACTTACAAAATCCATTCTTAGTTTCTATTTTAAATTTACTTTCTACTTTGATCTAGTTTCTGTCTTCCATGAAGTTGCTAAATCTGAGCACTGTTTCAGCAAGTTACTAATTTCATAGCCTGCATTTTATTTTGAATCTGACTCTTGATTGGCCTCCTACTTAGCTTGAGTACTCCTAAAATACCTAGCCTACTCTGGGTTTGGATCCCATCAGATTATCCTTACTCGGATTGCTTAAACGTCTTTCTATCTGAGTACTACTTGACCTCCGTTTCTAGATTATGTATTGGTTTCTAATTCCTAGCCCTTAGGTGATTAGATACCGATCAATTGGTATCAAAGCTACGGCTGAACCTAGCTTAAGAGACTCTGACTCTATTCACCTTCATGAATCACTCAATTAAATCACTAATATGTTCTAGCAGTTGTCAGATTATATGGCTGTTATGGAACAAAGTTGGGGTCATCCATACCACACAATTTCAGACACAATAATTAATGCAACCGCAACTAAATTCAGAGACAACGGAAGGGAAACAAGCAAAAAAATGTTGAACAGATGCTGCTTATTCATTCTTATGACCAAGCAGAAGGTTCATTGGATAGTAAAGGGCTTAAAGGCCTGTAAAAATGGTGATACTAGGCAAGACTGACTATCATGTAGTAGCCTGGAACAGTGACCATGTGCCTCAAGTACCTCAACAACCAACAAATACTGATTCTGGAACCTAGATTAATGAAACTCGACCTTAATTGTTTAAAGAAGAAAATCGCAGCAATCACCATGCATGTTGAACAGAAAGCATTATAAGAGGGTTTCAGTAGCTCTTCATTAAGAGGGCAACCATATGGTTCAGTGTACCCAATTTGTCATCCGCAATATTCACATGTTTAGGTACTTAGTATAGAAGAGAAGTCACAAATTTATTATATGTGTAGTAATCAGATACCAAGGTTAGTATAAAAGCATTATAATTAGGATACCAGTAGCTCTCCATGAAGAAGGAAATTTATGGTCCAATAGACACAATTTCTAGTGCTACATGTTTGTGTCTCCACAAGTTATGCAATTAAGATATTAAAGTAAAAAAATGCAACTCAAGACATTACCAGGTGTTCCAACCCCAATTGTATCACCAAGGGAGATCTCAAAGCAACCCATGTCATACAGCTCCTTCGCCACATATGCTACATTTGATGGAGGAACTGGTCCTTCCACAGGGCACCCAACAACACATGATACATAACTACCGAAAAAGAAAATTAATTACTTCAAATCAGAACCCATAGGGAAGATATTAAACATGCTACTGCATTCCAATTATAAAATAAAGAAAGGTCATATATGGCTTGAAAATAAAATCGCATCAGTAATTGAGAATTATATAAAATGCAATTTGAGATGACCAGCTGGAAGAGCATCTGTCCGGCCAGTACAAGTTAATAGTGAGTTGTGCCAGGATTTCAATATGGTGGGCTGTATGCTCGAGGACCCATCCCACATGTGTCAAAAACACATGCATTATATAAAGGAGGATTCTAAACGGATTCATTGGAGATTAGGAATACATTGCTTGGCTGATCTGGTCATTATTGAGGTTCAGGCAGAGAGTTGGAAGACTGGGGTAAGCCCATTTTTTATTGGGTTGGGGGTTGAATCATAAACTAACATATAAGTACACATATGTGAAAGTCATATAAAGGTAAGTCAGCCTAACTAACTTAGCAAAGCCAAAAGTGAGAAACATTTCATTTATTAGTTAAAATAAGAATCCTGATTAGAGTTTTAAACTGGAGTGGCACAGACAAAATTAAGAAAACTTTGTTCGTTAAAGAATCTAAAGACAGAGGCGGGGGAAAATAGAAAGATGAAAGTCCAATATAACATACCCACGAACAGGAATGGATAGCAATCTGGCAGCATGAACAACAGCTCGATAACGCTGAAGACTCTCATCAATGCTGCAATTAATGTTTGACTTTGAAAAGGATTCAGAAGCGGAGGCAAAGACTGCAACTTCCTTAGCTCCAGATGCGACAGCAGCTTCAAACCCCTGCAAACAGGCAAAATCAATCAACAATTTGCTCCTTGATACAAATTTGGCATAGTTCGTAATATAAATTTGCATTCTCGATAAGACAACATACTTTAAGGTTAGGTGTCAACACAGGTAATCTAGCACCCTCCACATTCCGTATTCCTGCCATTACATCCTTCGCATCTGCCAACTGAAGAAACACAAGGGAGAAATAGAAGTCCAGACCAAACAAGTGGTACCCAGTGTAATGTATTGAAAACTAGAATATCCTTAAACCTTCCTGACAAATGATATTAAAACAAACACATGCACATAGACAGTGAGCAGTGAAAACACAATGTTATGATTGAAAACCTCGATCCAAGAAACCATCATAATCATTTGCTCCCAGGAAAAATCACACGATTGAAGAAAAAAGTAATCACAAGATTAACATACTGAGAATAAAAGCAATAGTTCACAAAACATAAATAAAGATTATAGATTTTCATGAATTTCACGAAAATAAAATTTAAGTTCTGCAAAAAGTTTAAATATTTACTTATTTAGTCTCCCAACAGGGCTGTTCATGCAAAATATTGGATTGAGGTAGGCCACTCAATCCAGTTAGACAATAATGGAACTGAAGCTCCCAGGAAATTGGAGCATGCCTTCAATGACTTTTAGCAGTGGAAAGTTTTCTAGTATCAATTACGACTTAGGAGATGGGCGACCGGTGGAAAGTAACATTAAGAGATATCTTCTCATCAGCATGCCTGCATTCTGCTGGTTTGTTTATATAAATCACCATAATCCAAGAAGATTTAATTTCTCCTCATATGATGTGTTTGGTAGCTCTTACTAACATTATTTAATAGTTTGACAATCAAGCTTATGTTATGTGCTTCATAACTCCTCAGTCTCAACCTAATCCAAGAATCGAGTAGTCCAAAAGCAAGGGTTCCTTCTACTTTAGAAAAGGACCTTGGCATGACCTATTTTGGAAATATCCAACACAATTCTATCATAACTGATCAACTAAATTTCTATAGCCATGCCTCTGCTTTATATTTTGGGGAGAATTTGTCTGACCATGTCTGTGTCTTCACAGGATACATATGCCCATGTCCAGAGATGGCAGAAATAAATAAAGGTGCTTATTTAGGAAGGTTGGGCGGATTCTTTTGCATAAAGATGGGACACATCAGATAGGAAACAATAGTATAGGCCTGGGTGGAAACAACCAAACACGCAGGCCGGAGCAGCTGTTTTGGAGGATTTTCCAGTCCCCAAACAGAAGATTTAGTCACAATTGATAAGAAGTAATAAAGGGAGGAAAATAAGACTAAACTACCTGTGGTACCCATTTTGCTGAAACAAAACTCGTTGCCTCAACAACAGGCAATCCAGAAGAAACTAGTCTTTGTATCAATTCAATCTTTACAGCTGTAGGCACCATATTTTTCTCATTTTGCAATCCATCTCTTGGGCCAACTTCCACGATCTTTACATAGCTTGGTATCCCATTCAAAAGCTGCAGTATGAAAGCACAATCAAGTTCTGAATCACTTATACATATCAGAAAGAGGGGGGGAAAATTAAAAAGGAATTTTATGTGCAGTTAAGCAAACTCTGTAATTGGTAGTGGAAAACTATTCATTGTCAAATCTGGGCATATAGCTAAGGGATAAAGATATTGTTTAAGTCTTTGAATTTATGCATTTAATTTAAGGATAAAAAACAGATGCTAAAACTAGAAGGAAAAATAAATTTAAGGGGTTAACCCACCAAAAAAATTATAAATATTAGTATCTTTAGTACAGTTAAAATGTATTTGGAACCCAACGAACCTGAACCTTACTCATTATACCACTTACATCATTGTCACTGCACTCAGAACAATAGTGACGATCTGGTACATACCAATTGCAAACACCTCCAAACACCCTATGGTTCTGGTTCCTACCCAAGCTTAAAGTCCTTCGCTTTAAGGAGTCTCCACGCATACCGCCCTGGGTCTGTCTCGTCCATGGAAATGTCTCTCTTGTATAGTCTTCACTGTAAGAAAAAAAAACTCCAAAATGTCAATTTTACTAAATTAACAGGTTGAAATTAGAAAATAATTTAACAGACTGGGAGAACAAGAATTATCAAAAGAAAATTCAGAAAATTCTTTCAGAACCTGCTTGCTACATTTCCAAATATTTCTACAAGATTGTGGAATAAGAAGGAAAATGAGGCTAAATGAAAGATTCTATCCTTTTCTTTGTGTTCTAAGTCTTAACATTAGTTGGGCAAAGAATATGAGCTAGTTACATTACCCCCCACCCCCACCCCCACCCCCACCCTTTTTTTCTGAATGCAATAAAGAATTTCTCAAATGCCCAAATTCCTCTAAACCACTTACTTTACGAAAACCATTTTTCATCATCATCATCATCGTAAATAATAACATCCACTAAGGCGACATGAAAAATCAAGAGGGGTCCAAATTTTGGGCACAGGTAGGGCCATGGTCCACTTCTCACATTTCACGTTTCAGCTCCAACAGAGTTGGCCACATGGCACAATAATTCTTTGTAAAGACAGAAAAAAATGGTTGAAAACATACGCAACTAAAAGTACAAGGGAAACTTTCAAATAAATGAGGGTCATGTAATTTAATTTGGCTACAAAATTTGGAAAGTGGCCAATCCAGACTGTACTGTATCCATCCAACAAGAAGAATAGCAATAAAATCCTTCCACACACCACAACTGGCAGTGCCATCGAGGAAAGGCTTCCTCAACATGCCATGCAAAGAGCCTTCTTCGAAATAATAATCATAATGATAAAGATGATTATTGATGATGATGATGACGATGATAAAGAACTGCTGGAAGTTTCTTGCTGTCAGTGTAGGTTTGAGTAGATTATTATTAAATACTTTTGGATCAATAAAGAAGCACTTACTAGTTAGTATCATTTTTCTTTTCCTTTCTTTTAAGAAGAAAATAAAAACACAATTCGTTGCTGTTGGTACGTTAAAAAGAGCAGAAAGAGAATCTCATTGAAGTAGAATTGCACTTACTTGTAACTGTTGGATGAGCTGTAACTCCTCCTCTCAATCCAGCAATTTCCCATTGCCGTATCATCTGGTATAGGCCTGTGAGCAGCAGAGGAGAACCTCCTGACCCTATCAATACAGTTCAGGTTTGGCAAGTTGTCAAGGCCCAGTGGCTCCTCCAAACTTGAAATTGTGGAGCCCAATGCCAAAAGTGGAACCGGAACAAATTTATGGGACAAGTAAGTTCTCCAGCACGAACACTTACGCAAGGCCTTAGTTGCTATCATGATATCAACAGCAGTGGGAAGGATGACTTATCCCACTAAAAGATCATTCAATTTCATTTCAAAAATGCAAATACCTGATTTCATCACAAGAAAAATATTTTAGGATGGGATAATGTGAACCATGTGAGCATTAGGTTATAGTATCCAAAGTTTTATCTGGCTTCCAGAAGGAATTAGAACATATTCTTGACATACACTTATGTTTATCCTATTCAACTTAAATTGATGTAAAAAAAAAAAAGAGTAGAAACACACACTTAAAATCAAAGCATATCAAGGGAAAACAGAACACACATAAATGTACACCTTGGAGAAGAATTACCAGATGACAGCTAAAGAATTATGGATCCAGGTATTCAGATCATGATTGACACAGTGACACCTTACAATAAGCAATGGTGTAGAAATGCATTAGCAAAGTCCTCGAACAAAGTTCCTGCACGCTCATTGGGGAACTTGGGAAAAAATCTAAAAGTGATGTTCAGCCAAAAACTATCGGATGCAATCTATAGCTAGCAAGAAATTATAAAGAAAACTACTTTCATCAATATGATCATTTAGCATTTATGTAGATCCCTTTTCTTGTCAGAAAGGATACAGAGTTTTGATACGAAACACTTTAACTGTTGGCTGTGGCCTTTATCTTTCTTGGTTACCAATCCATATGATAAGAGCCTAGATAAAGAGAAAAGTAAAATAAAGGAAAGTACGCAACCAGTTTGGCTTTTGATAGTTTACTGCACAAGGTCAGTAGGGACCAAGCCGTTTATCCAAGGTCGCTACCATAGTTGTCAAGGCGTCACCTACACCACTTAGGCGTCCAGGCTCTTTCTTTAGTTCAAGGCAACAATATGACTTGTTGACACTTCATGAGTTTATGTTGGTTTATGTTTATTGCTTTGTATTTTGATGAATATGCTTATATTATATCCTATACTTCGCTTATTATATGTTGGTTTTTTCATATTAGGTCATTACTAGCATGATTATATCATATTGCATAGTTATGGCTTCTATGTTGCATATAAGCTTTATTATATAAATTATCATTGCTATATGCCTATATTACATATGGTCATATACTGCACGCCTAAGGCAAGCCTAAGCAATACCTAGGTGGGCATCTTGTCGCCTAGGCGCCCTTCCAATGCCTCGGGTCGCTTAGTCACTTTGACAACTATGCTGCTACCCATAGACATCATGGTTTCAGTTCATTACTGATCCAACACAAGTTAGCAGATGGGTTATATAAGTTAGCTCAGTTGTTTAGCTTTCAACTGTAATGTGCTTAGTTATAAGGCCCAAATGTGGGGTCGGAATGGACAAAAATAGAGAACTTTTAGAAATGATGGTCATTTTGTAACTGTGTTCCTATTGCTTATGTAGATCCACCATTCTGGTCATCTGTTCTGTTTTGACATCTTTAGAGTCTTTTTAAGAAAAATTTAAGTGGGTTCCCGTGCAGTTTAGTCCAGTTTAGTTTTCTAAAAGTGAATAAAAAGTCCTAAAGAGAGTTGTTTATAACCCTTTTAAATTTAGGACGTAATCTAGACGATTTTACTTGTTAAATGAAATAAATTTCAGTTTTGCAACGCTGTTGGCTAAGGTTACCTGTGAGGCTACTGCTTATGGTTGACCAGCAACAGGCTGTATTTTCTATCTCTCTCACCCATTTGATCAAATCCGGTTCCCACCCATATTCCGTCAGAGTTTTTCTATGTTATTGATTCAGTTACAAATCTCTCTACAGGTTTGGGGAACAACAAAACTATTAACAGTGTTATTCATCACTTCCTCACTTCCTTAATTCCCATATGCAAATCTAAAATTCTCTTCCTTTACAATGCTGGTTCTTAGAATTTCATATCTGAATCTAATTTACTGTTCATCCTTAGATCTGGTTTACTTATTCCACATATGATACAGATATGTGCTCTGTTACAACTGCTTATCCCAAGAGCTCAAGCAATTAAGAAGGGCACACAACAATATATATATATATATCAACACCCCCCCGTGCAAATCCACACACACATAACTCTGCACGTGACACATGGCATCGAGGGTACAAGACGCAAGGGCATAACAACACACTCTCCTGCACCTACCAAGGATTGAACAACCAACCTACTAGCTTTGATGCCATGTTACAAACGCTTATCTGATGGCGTTCAACCCAAAAGCCCAAGCTTCAGAGTGGAGAGACCCTTCCTAAGATCATAATCCCAGCAACCGCACACTATTTGACCCATGTGAGACAACAGCACCAAAAATCTGTCCAAAACTTAAAAAGGAACTCAGACAACAATTTGAGGGACAAAATAGTGTGAGAGCAAACAAAATAAGAAAAGTAGCATGCACAAGACTGAAGAACAGAACCTGACCTTTTAGTGGAAGAAAAAGGAGATAGAAGAATAGAAGAAGATATGTTCTAGGCCTCCCACCTAGAGCTTGACCAGCATCTCACCAGTCTACTTGGCTTCCCACCAAGTTACCTTGGCATCCCCCCAAGGTTGCCATTGCATCTCACAGCAAAGAGCTATAGTTTTTGTCAAAGTTGTTGGTGGGTCTAGGCCATTCTCCTTTATTTATAACTCTATACCAATCATTAAAGTAGGAAACCCGCATGTATGGTAGGAGGGATTCCTTATAACTCAACTCTTTCTTCAAAATAGAAGCTAACTACTTAATCTTGTATAGGACTTAAATCCCTAATATTTGGGATTATAGAATTGGCCTATTACACTACTAAATCCAAAAATATTAAGCCCATTGCCCATAAAACCAATTGGCTACTCAAATGAAACCTAACTTAAACCCAACTTGAACCATAGGTTCAGTTGGACTCAAAAAACTAAACCAAACCCAAAAGAAGAGGCCCATCTCTTCTTGCTGAAATCCTGCATCAAAAGGTTTAGATTGTATGTCAGTGATAGTCTTTTAATGAAAGTTGGGAGCCAATTGTCAGCTTTTTCTTATTTTTAAATAAGTGCTATAAGTAGGTCGCAGGATATTTTTTAACTATCATACTTTATTAGTCGTGGGTTGTTGTTATTAGGAAGCTAGAGACCCTACTTTATTAGAAAAATTGGCTAGCTTGTCTAGAGTCCTTTTTAGGTAAGTAAGTGGAGTTACTTTGGATTCTTTCTATTAATATGCAACCACCCCCTACTCGTACACAACGGAATTTTGAATGGAATAATTTGTTTGTTTGGCAACTTGCCTAGCTCTCTCTTGATCGATCGATTGGGTAAGAGACCTATCTCTTCCTTGCTCTCTCTCTCTCTCTCTCTCTCTCTCTCTCTCTCTCTCTCCCCCCCCCCCCCCACCGGATTGGTGGAGGGACGGTTAGGGAAGAAGAGGGGAAGTGGGAAAAACCAGAGTTGCAGGGGAAGAGTGAAGAATCACATGAGGGGAGAGGTATCACACAATACCAAAGCCACAGGCACTCATAAACTAAAACTTAATTCATTCTTCAAATCTGTGTTCTCCTACGTATTACAATGAATAAATAGAAAAGAGTTGCATATAAATAGAAACCTAATTAAAATGGAAACAACTCAAAGAGGAAACTAAACAAAGTAGGAAACCTCTCAAACAAAGAAACTACTAAAAGAATTCCTACGTAATCTACCCATTCAAAAAAAATAATTAAAAGGTTGCATCTTAAAACTAAACTACCAGCCCTTGCCAGACCAGAAAACCGGTTTAGGACCAATCCTGGGTTTGGGCCTCCAAAGTGGGTCATATCAGTCCAGCCAGGCTAAGGCAACGGCATCACGGACGATATTTCTCTCTCCCTTGTTTCTCTCTTATTTCCTCCCTTTCTTGTTACTCTCTCTCCCCCTGCATAACACAATGTTTTCTCCCCAATTTTCTCACTCCATTATCCAATCAATATCCTATTTCTTCTCCCACATCTAATCTATTGATTTCTACTTTTACTATTTATTTATCTACAAAAAATCTGGAATTTAAAATCTGGTATTATTTCTCATTGTATCTGAACCACTAAATCTAGATTCAGATCTGGCCATATCAACCATCAGATTGAAATCTTCTTCCTCCCATCTCTTAAGGAGCCCATCACCTGCATATATCTAAATCAATCTGCATCACTAAGAGTGTGAAAATCATATAAAGATAACATATTAAGCACTTAAAATATCAGAAATGTAGCCAGTTCATTGATAAGATCAGTTTAGTGACTTCAGCAAGTAAGGAGTACACTAACATAATACTATTGTAAGCATCCTGTATCTCAAGGTCATGTAAAATATAATATACCATAAATTTCTGTTAAACGTAGTCTTAATTGAAAGAAGCAGTAACATCCAGATACCCAAAAAGGTGGGGAAAATGCACCTGTAACTGAAATACGCAAGGTTCGAGGTCTCGCCAAGATCTTGGTAAAAAACTCGGTTTTTTCATGTACCGAGACTAGACATATCACAAGTCAACAAAAGTGTAAAATCTCTGCCGAAATTTTGGTATCTCGCCGAAATGACACAAAGTCAGTTATATAAATACCATGTTTCAAGTTTTCCCGGTCGAAATTTCGACCTATACTCGGTAAACTTGACTAATTTTGCCAGTTTGTGAAGAAAACAGCTCCAAATCACTTATTTGCTCCAAATCTTACCAAAAAAAAGCTTGGAACACTTGAATTTGATGCTCAAGAACAACATCTGGAGGAAATTTGTTGCCCAACAACCTTCCTTGGAGGAGATTTGAACTTGAAGGCCTGACACTCATTCAATATTAGTACGAGCGTATAGGATAGGGTGACTTGGTTCTTGGTAGTTGTTGGCTTGTATTGTTAAATGTTGACTCAAAATATATTTGGCTCTATATAATAAACAATGTTTGATGTATATGATTTATGAAATGGTTCATAATTTGATGTTTTTCATTCCTATTGCTTATTTAAGTTGTTCTACTTGAATTATGTGTTCTAATCCTAAAGATTGTAAGGAATAGGTCAAATCAGTATATATATACAGCGTACACTATCAACCTAGGGTCCTAAGTCAAACTACCATTTTGGGTGTGATTTTTAAAAAGTTAAGGGTTCCACCATGTTTATAGGGCCTAAAATAGGCTGTCTTGCAAGTTTCATGACCTAATTAGGTCATATGGCCCCCGAAATCAAGGGCCAAAATTCAAAGAAAAAAAAAATGCATTAACTCAGCCAAGATCTAGGTGAGTTACCGAGACAACTCGGTTTTTGGGCTGACCGAAACCAGCCGAGGTACCGAGACCTCGAACCTTGACTACAAGACCACCACTTCAGTTCATAGAAGCTTGATTATCAATACAAAGACAAGTTCCTAAAAGAATCAGAGATTGCCAAAGTATGATGCAGAAATGGAACACTAATCTCTCTGTCATTGAATGTTTACAGAAGCCTCAGTCCTCTGAGAACAAAGAACTCACGAGGATGTTCTCCTCATAAGGGTGTCCATTGCCGAAAATTATGCTGGAGTTCCTTTTCCTTTGAAGATGGCCTCATGTCAAATGTATAACTCAAATTCTTATTCAGTTATTTTCCGATCAAATCATCCTTGCAGCTCATGAAAGATTAATTCATTGTGCAGAACCCCATTGTTTCCTAAGGAAGGAAGGAGGTGAACCAAAAGCATCTTGTTGATGCTTGACTGCATGTAGCTCTAAAAGCTATCAAAGATAAACAAAATCATACTCTTTAGGCAGGTGCGCAAAACAAAGATCTGGTTGAATATAATTAATACTGTGACCAAAAATGAGATAATCATCCAACATTTATAGTTTTAAGTGTTCACCAATTCCATCCAATGTTGTATACCCTCTGTTGTAAAATATAATAATGACATGAGAGATAGACTTATCTTTGACCAAATGGCTATCAATCAAAATGTACTACAATGTGGTTATGCTTCGTGAACGGTCACGAACTTGTCTACTGTAACAATCAAACTTGAAGATGTTAGGAGATACAATGGGGCTGAGTCATGCCACCGATCACTCTCCTTAAGACTGAGCAATCCGGGTAATGCACATTAGCTTCCCAAATGAAACAGGCCCTTCCAGTAGTTGTTGTGATGCAGGACAATTTCGATGGACTGACCCGAACCTGTTTGTGCACCCAGACCAAGATGAACCGAACCGGACCAGATTTGGGTCTTTTAGATTTAGTAGTATTTTAATAATTTATTTTTTTTAGCAAGATAATATTTTTTATTTTATTTTATCTTATCTTATTTTAGGAGATTGGGTGGATCACGTATTATCTTTTTTGGGTAATTTTAGATTTGATATATTTCCTAGGATATTTAGTTTTCCATTTTCAGTTGGGTTTCTATTTTCATGTAAGGAGTTTTCTTCTTTATAAGCATGTAATACAGGAGAGATTTGAATTAATGAATACAAGAATAAATTGAAAACAAGGTGAGTGTGTGCGTGTGCACACCCCCCCCCCCCCCTTTTCTTCTTCTTCTCACGGCTCCTTCTTCCCCTTTCTTCTGTGTGATTTCTCCCCTCCCCCCTCTGGTTTCTTCTTCTACCTCCTTCAATCTTCTTCTCGATTTCTGTCCCGCATTATCTGGTATCAGAGCCGAAGGATCCCATCTTCTTCCTTCGCTTGTGATTTCTTTTCCCTATTCTCTTCTTCTTCGTTTCTGGTTCTACCCTGTTACGTTATTATCTCCCCTGGTATTAAGGTTCATATGTTTCCCAGTTTCTGTTCTGGCAACAAGAGGTTAATAGAGGTTTCGTCAAAGCTGCAGTAATGTGCAGCAACTCATCTCCCCAACAGCTCATCGTAACCCTTCCCCTTTGTTTTTCCCATCTGAGACCGAGAAAAATTATTAAAAAAAAAAAAGCAGCAAACCCCATCCCTTCGATCCCCACAAGTCCCCTCTATCTGATTCCCTAGCGCTAATTCTTCCCACTGCTCTCCTTTGTTTTTCTTTTTCTGTAACTTCGATCAACATCATTCCTCTCGCCCAGGGTTCCGCCAGAGCCCAAAAAAAAAAAAACAAAAAGAGTGCAGAAGAGAAAGAGAGTGCGAGACAGAGAAAGAAGAATAGCAGAGAGAAATCGAGAAGCCAAGAAAAAAAAAAAAGAAAGTGGTGGAAGACGTACCTGGTTGCTCCTGGATTTCCTCCCCCTTCCTCCGTTGCACAGCTCACAGCATAGCTTCTTTCGGTGTTCAGTTACAACCCAGTAGAACACGGTTAACACCCTCCCCTTTCTCTTTGTTCGATCGATTTAATTCCTCTTCCCATTCTGCCCCCCAATCCCACCATTTAAGCCGTGTCTTATTTTTGGGTTCTTTTCATTATTTGTCATATTGCCCCTGCTCCAACCTTTTATTCCTGCTCTTTCAAGTTTGCCCCCCATTCTCTCACGTGTCATTTAGAATTTTAGTTGCCCCATTCTGCCATTGTTCTTTATAAATCTTGATTTATTTACTAATTTGCCATTCAACCGGGAGTTTGAGTGTTCCTTTTCTTGGGTTGACCCTTAAGCAACCCAATAAGGGTTATTCCAACTCGGGTCTGCATTAAATTGGTATTTACAATTATACTATCAATGTTCTCCAAACCACAACCCAATCGAATTCTCGTAGTTACAACCCATCATCCACTATATCCTATAACGGTGGATGTATTGCATCAAGTGTTTTCTCCTCATGGATTTATTGAAAAGATCGAGATATTTCATCGGTCTGCTAGTTGTTCTCAAGCCTTTATCCAGTATCAGTCACTCCTGAGTGTCGTTTCAGTAAGGAATATTCTTCAAGGCCGTAATATTTATGATGAATGTTGTACGATGGGTATTCGATTTTCATGTCTAAGTGAGTTACAAGTGAACTACAATACTGAATGGTCATGGGATTTTATGAACAAATCAACACAGGATGAAGAACTCTCAAGACTTGAACGGTTGGATCGTTTGTTTCAACAGATTGGAGAGGTCTTGAAAAACCTTCCAGTTATCCATGAAATGCAAATGGCTGCCCCAACTCCTAATAGGACAGTCCCTGAAGAGCATGGCGTTGAAGCAACGCTGATTGAGAATGAAGAATTTCAGTAATTTCTGTCTTCAAGGAAGACCCAGCCCGTGAAGTTCCTGCTACCGAGACTCATATGGAAGACTTCGAAAGCCATATGGTTGCATTAGTGGACAATGAGGTCAAGACCAAGGAACTTAGCCCTTTAACAACTGCAATGATCGTGACCAGCCAAGATGATCCTAAGGAGCTTGAGATTGAAACTATGGAGGTCAAGAACACAGTGGAAGGCGACACATATGGCCCTATGGATACGTTCGACGATGTTAAGGTTGGGCACATGGAATTCATCATCCCCTTGAAATACTTTGAGGAGTGTTGTTCTTGTCTTTACGATTACATCCGTACGTTCACCCCATCCAAGCTGTTGATCGTGAATGTTGATCAAATGATGTTGATCCTCTCTTTGTTTAAAACTCGTGGACTAGTTTTTCTCAACATCGGGAGAGTTGATGCAGGACAATTTCGATGGATTGACCCGAACCTGTTTGTGCACCCAGACCAAGATGAACCGGACCAGATTTTGATCTTTTAGATTTAGTAGTATTTTAAGAATTTTTTTTTTTAGCAAGATAATATCTTTTATTTTATTTTATCTTATTTTAGGAGATTGGGTGGATCACGTATTATCTTTTTTGGGTAATTTTAGATTTTATATATTTCATAGGGTATTTAGTTTTCCATTTTTAGTTGGGTTTCTATTTTCATGTAAGGAGTTTTCTTCTTTATAAGCATGTAATACAGGAGAGATTTGAATTAATGAATGCAAGAATGAATTGAAAACAAAGTGAGTTTGTGCGTGTGCACACACCCCCTTTTCTTCTTCTTCTCACGGCTCCTTCTTCCCCTTTCTTCTGTGTGATTTCTCCCCTCCCCCTCTGGTTTCTTCTTCTACCTCCTTCAATCTTCTTCTCGATTTCTGTCCCGCATTATGTTGCACTCACTTACTAGGCCACATTAGGACACACTCAGGTTGTGCTCAATCAACAAGGGCAAGAGTATAAGAACACTTTCTCAAAACAGTGAAAACAGGATGCCAAACAGAGTAGCATTTTGAGAGAAGTGTGTGAAAATTAGAGAGAGTTTAAAGCACTAAGAAGGATACTCTAAGTGTCTTGGACGTACTCTATTTATAGAGGAGAAATGCTCCTTGGAAACACTTGTCCAAAGGAGCCCAAAGGATGTGTCTCTCAAAGAGAGGACACAGAAAACTAGACATTTCCGGCATCCAAACATTCTAGAGGATACGCAACGCAAGATTGTCAATGTCGGTGACATGTTGGACGACGCTTATCCAACGCCGGTAAAACTACGTTCAATGTCGGACAAAGAGTAGTGCATGTCAGTAAGGTTCTTGACAATCCTGACTTTGAATACTCTTTGGCCAATGTTGGGAAATAACAATCGATACTGGAAAAGCCCTAATCGATGTCAGTAGAAGGAAAACCGAATATAAGTCTAGTCAGCAAGCAAAAAGAAACTCCACACACACTATGGCCTCACCTTGCATCACCACTACCTAGCCCGACACGCCCGTGTGTGAAAACAAACCCCAAACCCCTCGGAGAAAAGAGATTAATGAGTCTTTCTTCCAACGAACCCTACCCTTGTAGTTTTCATTTTACAATAAATACCTCACTCTACTCTCTTCTATAAGCAATGTGGGACTAAAAGTTTTCCACTTTTTGGTTTTACTAGAAGTAACATCGGGTAAGTCATGGGTTCAAACCTTGTGGGAGACACAAAAACCTTTTGGAAAAGGATTAGAGGTATTTTGAAACTTCTTTTTGCTTTAGTTTAATTCTTTTACTTTGTCAAATCGATAATTCCAATTGTAAGCGTTTCCTTTGCTTTTAACTTCAAAAATAATCTTCATATCACCTAGGGATAGGATTATGAAGTTCAGATAAGGACTGCACAAAACCTGAAAGAGGAATATGAAACAAAGCAAGTTTGATTATCACCTTTTACACTTTCTACAACCTGGCCGACCTCATTTAATTGGGATAAGGCCATGTTATTGCTGCTGCTGTACACTTTGTACGACCTAAAAGAGATACGCTTAAAGAAAGAGAAGGACTGCATTATTGAGTATAACGAAAAAATGAAAAGATAAGCCTTCACTGAAGTAATTGGCATGACACCACCTTCACCAAATAAATAAATTTGAAGCTATTCACATGAACACCAGCTTATTTCTCCTATAAAGCTTAAATAGTAGCACTGGCGAGATCAAATTCATGTCCGAAAGCACCTAAAGTAAGTTTCACTACAGATGAGATTTCTCAATTGTCACCAATTGCCATCATAGAAACTTATGCAAGCAAAAAAAAAATTTGGGTTTTTACAATTACCATCCCAAAATTTTTACTATCTATTATTACCCCTCCCCCAAAAACTTTCTAATAACTGTTACCCCCCCCCCCCACTGGTGCATACTAACCATTAATTGACCCCCACAATTACATTTCCGTAACGGTGGGGGTTAGTTGTGACAGTGTGCCCTTGTCACGGATTTTTTAGGATCAAAATACCCTTTTGGGTTGGTAATTGTAAAAAAACCCCACCCCATCAATTCATCCAAAAAAAATAATAATGGACCACCAACCCCACCACCGCCGCCATCACCACCACCACCACCTCCTCCTCTTTCTTCTTTGTCACAACACCATTGCCACAACCCCATCTTCTGTTTTTTCTCATCAACCCCCTTTGCTTTTTTATTTTGCCCTTCATTTCTTGATCCTTCAAGAAGCCCAGAAATGCAAGAAAGCCAAAATGAAAAATCTTCCCTTCCACCCGCCTCCACCGCCACCTCCACCACCACCACCATCGTCATCCCATGGTGGAAAGAAACCCAAAAATCCCTTACTTTGTTTCTGAAACTTATTTCTCTTCAGTTTTTCACTCAGAAAGAAACACAAAAATCCCTTTCCCCATTTGCCCTCAATTTCTGATGGAAGCTTTCTTGTTTGTTTTCACCTTCTATTTGCAGCTCCTCGCACTTCTTAATCTTATTGGGGGTTTTGCTTTTCTATCGTCATCTATTTTGAATGGTTTTGTGTCCTACACCTTTAAATCGTCATCAAGCTCTGGTGATTTTTCCTTGCCTTGAATGGAAGCATTGGTGATTTTTCTTTACCTTGAAAAGCTAGGGCACAAGAGAAAGCTTCCAGATGAAGCCGGGAATAAAATAATAGGGAGCAAGGCTGAACTGGTTGAAGAAAGATGAGCGCCGATTAATCTCTCCTTTAATAATTTTTTCTTCCATTCATCTTAATTGCTCTTCATTTTTCTATTTTCCTTGTTTGTTACTACGACATTCTTCTGGTGGTACCGCAACTAACTGATCTAAACCAAACATGATCCTTTCTTTCTTCCGAAATTTGGAGCGAAGATTGTACGCTTTTGGGTGATTCATGCCCTGGTATTTTTATTCTCGATTTCTCCTCTACGGAGTTACTGACCTTCAATTGAAGCCTTACCTGTAACTTCCGCCAAGTTTAGTTATAGAATTTTTCTTTTTCTATTTTTCTGATCTGTTGGCCTGTTGTTGATTGTTCCTAAAAGATTTTTTAGTGCATAATCTTCCCCTACAATTTTGGGTGGTCATTGCGCCACCCCTCCTCCTCCTTCTTCTCCTTCTTCTCCTTCTTCTTCTTCTTCCTCTACAACCCCAAACCTTAATTGAGCAATGACATGAAAAGAGTTTCCAATATAGATTATACAAGATCTCTTCAACCAGCTCCCTTTGATCTTGAAATCACAAACTTCCTCTTTCGTATTAGTCGCCAAGAACACATCCAGTTCTGTCATAAATTGAAACAAAGAAGATTTCTTTACACTAAATAACAGATCTTTCGATTTCCAGCTATCTCCCCTGAACACTTCCCATCTCCAATGGGCACTCAATATCTGGAAAAAAAAACAAAAAGGGTTGAAACTTTAGAAATCCAATTCCAGATCATTACATTGTTACAGTTTAAAGAAACTTTCATTGCTAGACCTTTTTTTCATACAGAGAGCAGGGGATTGCCATTGGAGTCAACAAGAACACGACGGCCACGAAAACTCAAGTGCTTAACCTTGACTTCGAAGAGAATATTGCCATTAACCTCGTCAGCGACAGAAAAATTGTCTTTCCCAGGGGATAAAACTTTCCTCAAAAGGTTTGGGGTTGCAGTGGAGGAAGAAGAAGAAGGAGAAGGAGAAGGAGGGACGGTGATGGGGTGGTTTTTTTGTTTTAACAATTACCACCCCAAAAGGGCATTTTGGTCCTAAAAAATCCGTGACAAGGGCACACTGTCACGACTAACCCCCACCGTTACGAAAATGTAACGGTGGGGGTCAGTTAGTGATTAGTATGCATCAGTGGGGGGGGGTAACAGTTGTTTGAAAATTTTTGAGGAGGGTAACAATAGATAGTAAAGATTTTGGGATGGTAATTGTTACAAACCCAAAAATATTTAAGGTGAAGATACTCTCGTGTTACGGGTCTAAGACAACACAATGTCATATCTCAAGTCTCAAACATAAACTTTTAACCAAAAACTCAAAACAAATTCGAAATTTGAGCAAATCCCAAAAGGCAATACAATAAAATCTCCACCATCGCAAACCCTAAAATTTCTACCAGTAGCAAAACAAAGACAAAGAATTAAAGCAGTAGTAGGATCCAATAATTCAAGCTATGGAGAATTACTAAACAAACGAACCGTAGATGAATCAGCTCTTACAGAGGAGACGAGGGGAAGCTTACCGTTTCCCTTTCGACGGGTTTTTGCGGGTTAGATGAGGACAGAAGATCTAGTAATTAGTACCGATCGTAAGAGAGATGGTTCGAAATTAGGGGTTTTTTCTTTTTTTGAGAGGGGGGGGAGGGGGTTGTCCAAGATGCTCCACGTTGCAAAGGAAAATCCCGCCAAAAAACAAGAGATGGCCACATTGGCCATTGCCAGAGGTGACGTTGTGTTTTGTTTTTTTTTTTTAGAATTTTTTATGATAATAGATAAACCCGGTGACGTTGTTAGAGGCAGGTTTTCACTGTTACAATTTTGGCTTTTGGCCATTACTTCTGCCACCAGATTCGAAAGTGAAGATTTGAGGGTATTTTTGTAATACAACTCGTAGAAAATCACAATGCTTAAAAAAAGGGGAAAATTACATAATTAGTTACTTTTGGGTTTTCATTTACAAAACTGTCCACCCGACTTAACAGAAATAGGCAAAAACAAGTTTAGTTTTACAAAACTAGACAAAACAGTGACTCTCCTTCATCCTTCGTCTTACTCGGTAGTTCCTTTTTGAAAAAATCTCTTTTTTTTTCTCCCTCTATTACTTGGGGTAGCAGAGAATGGCGGTGGCTAGGACAGGGATGGGGTTGCAGGTAAGGGTGTCAAACGGTTCAATTTCGAGTATTCGGTTCGGTTCCATGACTTGAGGGTGTGACCCGAAACTGAACCGAAAACCAAGTCAATTCTGGGACCACCAATCGAATCCGAACCTACTCGGTTCGGTTCGGTCATAGTTCCAATTCGAGTCTAATTCGGTTTTCGATTATGGTTATAATTCGGTTGCACACTTGAAGAGTTGAAAAGGGAAATTGAGAAAGGAAAATAAAGAAAACCTGGAAAGTGGAATATGAAAAATCATTGGGTTAGATGGTTACCAAAACTACAAAGGAAATTCATAACGTTTTTTATTTTTCCCTATGAAGAATGGCATATAAATTTCATTCCGTTGGATAGTTACAAAAAAAAAACAATGAAAACATAGAAAAGTGGAATATTTAAAGTCATTTGGTTAAATATGGTTACCAAAAAATTTGAAAGATATATGACTTTGGATTAAGTGGTTTATTCGGTTCGGTTTCGATTCAAACCGACGAGTCTTGGCATGAAACCGAAACCGAATTAGAATACCATATACCAGAACCGAAATCAAACCGAATTAATTCGGTTCGGCTCGGTTTCAGGTTCGGTTTTCAATTTCAGTTTGGTTTTGACACCCTTAGTTGCAGGGAACGGAGGATGCTTGGGCAAGAAGGCAATGGTAGGGGTAAAAATGTCTAAAAAAGTAAGTGTGGGAGGGAGAGACATTATTTTGTCCAGTTTTGTAAACTTTAACTTATTTTTATCTATTTTTGTTAATTCAAACATGGGGTGGACAGTTTTGTAAATAAAAACCCAAAAGTAGCTAATCATGTAATTTTTCCCCTTAAAAAAAATGGGTAAATTTCACCCATTAGGTTTGCAAAAAGGATGTTTAAGATATCTTAAGTTTGAACAATCATGTTTAGGGTTTTTTATTAGCAAGTTTTTTTCTAAATTAGATTTATTTCCAATTTTGCCCATGCAAATCAATATTTGTCTATTTGGGCATTCCAAACACCTGTCATCACCTTCAGAGGGTGTCAATTTTGGACCAAAACCAGTAACTGGACCGAAACTGGCCCACTAGGAATCGGAACCAATCCACCCAAATAGCTTATTGGTCCGATTTCGAATCTATCAATTAGGAACCGGTGGAACCGACAGAACCAGAATAAATTCACATCCTAACCTTAATTTTTAAACCTCAAGGTCATGAGAGCTAAGGTCAAACCCTTTTATTTTTTGGGTAAAGCTGTTTGTAACCAAGGCGGTTACAATGGATTTTTGTAACCTCTTATTTATACCCTTACCCACATCATTTTACATCCTTTAGTAGATAAGGTCATTTTGGTACTTTCATCTTATCTTCTCCCTCTCCCTCTCCCTCTCCCTCTCTCCCACTCTCCAGCGATATTTTCTCTCGCTCTCTACTCTCCTCCCTTGCTTCCCGACCTCGCTCTACCCCCTCCCCAACTCTGCAACCCCACCCCCCACCTCCTCCCTTCAGTCTCACTCTTTTTTGTCCAATGCTTCACCCTCACTCACCTCATCTATTCTGCAAAATCAAAGCCAAATCGACTATTTGACACTCTCAACAGATTCATATTATTCCCAACTTGAACAATCTATTATGGAATGGAGCTAATAGAGCAGCAGCTGAAACAATTCGACCGCTCTAATCGAAGCATACCCATATAGGTCGCGATCAAGGGGAGGATCTTTGACTCGTTCGCTAAGAACTTCTATGGTCCTGGCGGTTCCTGCTACATATTGGATGGTAGAGATGCGAACTGAGGTCTGGCCAAGATGAGTGAGAACGAAGATGACATCTGTGCTTCCCTTGATGGGCTCTTTGAAAAAGAGATGGGAGAGCAGCAGATGCATATAACGATTAATCAAAGCTATGCCTTCACTTTGAAAGAAATCAATTGTTTTGATGCGATCTTAGAAACCACCCATGTGAAGAACGCAATCAGAGAGGGCACATTTACCTTCCATACTCTTTGATTTGGAAATCTGCATCTGCAATTGGGAGAATAAATGAACAGCATGACCTGACGGATTCGTTTGCAACTTTGGTCCAAACCCATCTATCATGCTGATCCGGGATGATTTAAACAGAGTGCAGTAAAGAAAGCAAAGTCGCAACTTGAACAACCTCATCAGAGAGAGAGAGAGCAAGACAGAGGGAGCAAATGGGTAGGACGTTGTCACCTCTACCATCATAACCATCTCCCTATAGCCAGCATCATCTCCTACAACACCTTCGGTAACCCCATCTCCTTGCTACCTGCATCATCTCTCCACCTGGATCACAATCCGCACGGCTACACCTCCTCCGCCCTGCACGTCTCTCGCCTCCACCTCTTGCCGCCCACGCCCATTGAATGGGTTCCCCATACCATTTCGATCGACGAAATTTACGAGGGAGGAAGGCAGCGAAGTTACAATAGTAGCCCCTTTAAATCATTGACACACCGCTTCATAGGGGTTAAAATTGTCCAGTTACAACTCTGTTTGTAACCTTCTTGGTTACAAACAAACGCACCCTTATTTTTTTAGTTTTTCAATTTTGGTTGTTAAAGTTGTCTCATATACTATTTTATCAAAGATTTGGTTGTAAATTTTTAAGGTTCATTTAGGAATGTTAACTTAAGAACATACCTTAAAATACTCCTAACTTATGAGGGTGGCGGTGTTCCTACTTATTAATTAATACCAAACAAGAGGTAATATAGACTAGTTATGTGATTAGAGAAAAAAAAAAATGAATCATATCGCAAGTGATTGAAATTAGTGTCTTATTATAATATTATTAAATATATGTAGCATGTTTTAGGGAATTTAAAAAAAAAATTTGATTGGACTGCTTGGAACCGAAACCAACCCACCCATTAGTTAATGGTCATGGATCTCAAGTTTGAAACCGATTAGCTCATTGGTCCGGTTCTGGTCCTGACCCCTTAGGATTAGAACCGTTAAGGAACCAAACCAATAGCTCTGAACTGGACCAATTGATGCCCTAACCTTCACCACCCGTTGTAATCATCCCTCTATTCCAATCAACGGAAAAAAATTTGTTGGTACACTCATGGCAGGAATGTTCCTGCTACAAGGCTGGCAGCCAAAGAAATTGAATAATTCACTTCCCTTATGGATTCATAAATATCATCATAGGTTTAGTATTTTCTATAATACCCTTTAAAATCCCATTTTGCTTGGGTGCCACCCTTGTGGCATGAACATTCTTGCTAAAAGTATAGCACCAAAATTTCGCCTGCAACCCAACTGCAACTGCCATCAAACATTTGACTACCAATTCCCATTACACATGAGGTGGTACTCATGTGTAATAAAATAATCCAATAGGAAGGGAAGTAAAGGAAAGGATGGGAAGTTGATTTTTGTGGCTCCATGTTGGAAAAATAACCCCCCCCCCCCCACCCAACAAAATCCTACCTAAAATGGTGAGATTTTGGGGAGGGATAGGGTGGAAAATTTGACTACCACATCAGCAGACAACTTTCTTAAATTATAGGAAGTCGTCTCCACATTTCTCCTATCTCAGCAATCAAATAAACATGAGTTTTGATGTGTTATAGAAAACTTACCTTTTTTCTTACCTCTTTTTTTTTCCACCCCACCTTTTTCGCCAAACAAATGGGCCCTTAGGGTTTCTTTTGTTTTGTGAAGCTCCATTAGGGTAGCCGCAGCATCGAGGTTGCTTCTATGAACATAAATGCCATCAAGATGTAGTCATTTTCCCCATTGGCGTGATTCTCTCCACCCCAATGGCACGATTTCTTGTTTTTTTCTTCAGTAATCCTCCCCCTCGCCCGCATCCGAGACATGGAAGAAGATGACATCAAGGTTGTAGCTCTGCCAGTGTCTTTGGATTTCTTGAATGTAACTACAACTGCACCCAACTCCTTCTCTATGAGCATCCTCATCATTGCATGCCCAACCGCTACACCCCTGCCCCTTGTGCATCACATTATTGCTACTCTTGCGCTGCTAAGACCTGCTAGTGCTCCTTCGTTGCCAACATCTACATTAAATCTAAAGCCACCTCTGACCATAAACCATTCCTCATTGTACCAAGTTCCAACACCGTCAGCTCCAGCGCTGCAACAGTCGCACTAGTGGTTTGACTCTCCTTTCTTCAACCTGTGTTACTATTTGGCATCTCACGAAACCATCAAGCTCTATGCTACGTTCATTCTCTCTATCATGGAGAGAAGTGGCAAAAACTTTGGGTTTCCTCCGGTCAACGCTTCCCCTCTTTTTGGGCTTGAAGACTTTTCCTCCTATCAAGGGAATTTGTTGATTTTGCGTATCTTGTATCCTAGAAGACCCTATCAATGGCATGTAAGACAAATTAGAGAGTATGGTCATATTCCCTTTAATCTTGTGTATCTTTAAATGAATTTCTATTTACAAAAAAATAAAAATAAAAATTTGATTATAAATTTAGGTAGAAAGTTTTTTGATTTGTTTGTCAACTAAAATTTTTTTGATAGAATTTGTTAGTCAACTAATAATTGAACAATAGTTTAGGACATCATATCACAAAAATCGAATATTTCTCCTTATGATGTCATTCTTTTGTTTAATAAAAGATGAAAAGCGTGCGGAGTAGAATCACGTGCCGAGGGGGGATTGAGTCATTCGTATTTCATACTTCGCCTGTCAAAACTCCCCGCCCTTTGTAAGATTCTTCAAGCTAACCTCTGCACTTCGCCGAAACGGCACGACAACCCTTTCTACTAATTTTTGTCCTTCCCACCTGACCACCTCCACTGCTTCCCCTCAAGCCTCCCTCAAATTCTCTTCTTCTAATCCTTTTACCTGCGTTAAATTCGTCAAACGACGGAGTTGCAGATTCTGTAATCACGGACGGGGTAAAGATTCATGAACACGCCTTCTAATCTATCTCTTAGATTTATATGAAGCCCAATTCATCCATTAATAGCATTAGCATTTAGTGTCAAGACAGGGTAGGGGAATAGTCTCCCCCAGAAGTTGATGTTTGCATCATTAGAAATTTTTATAATATCCGTAGTTGCTTTGCTCCTTTTCTGTTCTTTCTGCTATTAATCCTAATGAATGTGGAAGGATTTTGGTGAATGATATTTTCTGATGGTCTTCAATTAATTTATTTCTCATATATTTGTATTGCTCATAAAGTCTCTGAATGATGAGGGTATAGACCTTTAATCAGAACCTTTCCTCTCAATATTTATCTAGAGGAAGTGAAAATTTTGGTACCTTGTGTTGGCTTACTAATCCTCTGAAAGGATGGGCCTTTATTAAAATTTGGAAGATTCCAATTTGGTAAAATCTGTGGAAGTTCGTAACATGGACATGGGCTCAGAACCCTTTCTTAACTACATAGTTGGTTTCTTATTCCTTCCCCACCCCCTTCAAGAAAAGAGGTACCAGTTAACTTCATAGTTATATACTTATATCAATCAATTACGCTTTCTAATGATTTCTTCTGTATTCTATCAATGTATTATGAATATCATCTTGTGGTTTTCTTCAAGATTTGGCTTCCTGATTGCATATCAATTGCAGTTGAATTATAACTTACAAGGTAGCTGATAGGCATCCATACCTTCACACAGTTGAACCTGATGATTGAATGGATAGGAAGCAGCATATTGCAATATTTACTACCGCGAGTCTTCCATGGATGACTGGAACGGCTGTTAATCCTCTATTTCGTGCTGCATACCTTACAAAAGATGCAGAGAGAAAGGTTACTTTGGTGATTCCGTGGTTATCTTTAAAGGATCAACAGCTAGTTTACCCAAACAAGATCACATTCAAGTCTCCTACAGACCATGAGGCTTATGTCCGTCAGTGGGTTGAACAAAGGACTGGATTTATATCTGGATTTAATATAAACTTCTATCCTGGAAAGGTAAATTAGAGCTTTACATCTTTTTTTGTTTAATAACTTTTTTCAACATAAACCTATTGTAAATGGTTAAGATTCATTGAATATAGGAATTATTTGACATTTGGAGGTTTGGATTCAGTACAGTGCCTAGCCATTCAGTACACAGTTTTGTCCTATATTGCTTCTTTATTATGTTTTTGTATGCTAGATCAAGTACCTACCAATTTGCCTGGGCTGAATATCTTGCTTGAAGTTTATTTTGTTTGACATTCAGTCATTTTATGAACTTCCAGTTCTCTGAAGATAAAAGGAGCATTCTAGCCGTTGGGGATATTACGGAAATCATTCCAGATGAAGAGGCAGATATTGCCGTCTTAGAAGAGCCTGAGCACCTGACATGGTACCATCATGGACGCAGATGGAAAACAAAATTCCGATTAGTAATAGGGGTTGTTCACACCAATTATTTGGAATACGTGAAGAGAGAAAGGAATGGGTTGCAAGCATTTCTTTTGAAACACATGAATAGCTGGGTTATCCACATCTACTGCCACAAGGTACCTTTTTTTTGTGTGTGTGGGGTGGGGGGGGGGGAAGCTAGGTTCTTTCTATACAGTGATTCATGCTTTCATACTCCTTCAATTGAAATACAATAAATTATATAAGCTGGGTTCTCTCCATACAGTGATTCATGCTTTCATACTCCTTCGACTGAAGCACAATAAATTATTGAACTCCATGATTGTGTTTAGTCTGCAATGTGTTAGTTTTTGCTGGAATGGATAAAGGCGGCATCAAATTGTTTCATCTTGTATTTGGTATGCTGATACTTGTTTGGTATACTGTTATGTATTCATGTTCAAAATTTAAAATTTGTGCTCCTTCAGTTGGTTATAAGGAACTATTACGTGCTGTGGCTTATATCTCATTGATGGAGAACCTCTCACAGTTGATAACTGACTATGAATGGCATTGGATAATTTTTTCCCTTGCAGTTGTGATGTAGCTTTCAAAGGACAACCAGATCCTGTGAATTCAGTACTGGATTAAAGATAATGAACTTTTGATCAAGTAATGTAATAAAATAGAAGCAGGACCTATTAAGGGAAGGGTCAGTTACCATATTTTCGAAGTTGAGGGTTGTGGAATACTGTAATTGAGGCTTTGAATTCTTCAATTTGAGAAACTTGGTTTTTAAGAAATTTTGGAATATGAATTAACTAATCAGTTGCATAAACCAGGTCATTTAGGCTTGTAAAAAATATGGAACAGATGGGTGGTATAGGGCTGGCCAATTGGTGTTAATGCTAGGGAGATGATAATTGGAAGGCTTGCTGATGATTCATTAGACAATCAGCTCAAACGTATCATCTAAGGTTTTTAGTGTTTTGGGGTCTGTACAATTGGGAAAGGATTTAGAAGGTGGTGTATGGTATTGGGAGAAAAAGAGGGGAAAAGTAGTTTTATTGGAACCTACAGGTAACCTTCCCCAAACCCTGATTTGATTAAACCTATCCTATTCCATTCATTTGCCACCTCTTTCCCTAAACTTTTACTCTATTTAAGCACTCCTAGCCCGTGTTTTAAAGGAATGGTGAAACAGCATTTCAGTCATTCAGGTTATCAAACACTGGACCTGGACAATTTGATATTAGTTAGAGCAGCCTTACATGAAAAACGCAGATTGGTCAAAGTAGCGGTTGTCTGGCTGTCCGGAATACACAGGTTTTCTGATCCTCATGTAAACAGTGGGGCAGCAGGAGTATGACAACAGTTTTTGAACTCAAAGCTTGAAAACTTTTCACTTCTCCCTTTGCCATTTCAGTTCCTTGTAAGTGCTTATCATGGGTCAGGTAGCTATTTCCTGGAGCAGTGGAGCATGTAGCCAGAATTGAGAGGTGATCTTAGGTCTTTCTCCCGTACTCTGTTAGTACTCGGTGTTCTCTCCAAAATTGTCATGGCGCCTAGGCGTTGGAGGAGGGGAAAAAAGTAAGGCGACACCTTGACAATTATGGTTCACTCTCTCTCTTCCTCTCTGAGTTCCATATTCTCAGCAAACAAACTCTTTCTGTAACAGTTTTCAGGCTTCAAGAGTCTGGCAGACTTGCTTTTTGAATAATAATTCAAACTAAAGTTGCAGGTGGAAAAATTGAAAAATTTACTTTAATTTTGTAGTCGTTCTGTGATTGAGGGCTTAGTGATTTTCTGTTTGGGCATCTCGGTGTTCATGGTTAATGGTTGAGGGATGTAGAAAATCAAGGGGCGTATGTGACTTCCTGGAAACAGTTGGAAAAGCATTTGGAATGTGGGATGTCAAACCCCGGGCCAGAGAGTTTTAGGATCCATTCTATTTTTAACAACACTACTACTGTTACTTGACTCTTCTTTCCCTGCAAACAGCAGCTTTGAGGTCCTTATTTTCCCAGAGATACTTGCTTTAGCTGCACAAACTGCTTTCCATTCTGTGCAGGCCATATCTACTGTTAACTCAGCAGCACTCATTTCTCATGCCACCACATCAGCCCTAGTCATCCACAGCATTTCCCTAGCGATTTAATACTTCCAAGTGCTGCCTTCGTGGGTCTACATTGCACCTGGATGAATAATCTTAATTGACTTTCTCATCTTGTTAAATATATCCCTAAATCACTTCAAATACATTTATTTCTGGTTTTATCCTTCCTAGTCTTCCTTATGATTAACACCTCAGCGTTCTTATCCTAGCTACAGCCATTTTATGTGTAGGTATTGTTTTTCTTCTGTTTCCTTCTGCTTCATACTTTTGATCATTTACTGTCTTGTAAAATTTGCTCTTTTGTGCATCATTCTAATCTTAGCTACAATCGTAAAGTTTTCTGTATATAGTTTTTTTTTCTTTGGGTGGGGGTGGGGGTGGGTGTTCACCTAGTGTTCTGCTCCATAGAGAATTTCTCATCTTGTACTCATAAAATCCAGTTATATTCTATTAGTAACATCTTCTTCAATTTCTCCTTCCTTTTTTATGATTGAACCAATACAGTAGGGTCCTTGGTCATCAATCTACTTGTCTCCTTTTATACTCTTATTTTTACTAGAATTACACTCCATAATCCATATGTTCTATCCTACTCCAGCTTTTGTCCGTCTTATAGGTAGTTTGTCTCATTAGATTCCAATGCTCATGTCAAACACCAAAATAAATAAATAAATAAAATGAATCCTGTGGTAGATGGTACTGTGCCAGTAATTTGGTCTTAATTTTCTCAAATAAAAATATTGGGAAGATCTTGGATTGTTTGGTAGGTACTTGGAATTGCCATGATACCAAAATTTACAGAAATATGCAAGTTTTGGCCTTTACCATTTGAAATAAACTGAAACACAGACATCAGAAAAAAAAAAAAACTAAGTTTGGACCTAAATTTACAGTTTAATAGCAGCTAGCATATTAAAATTAATTTAACTGGAATCAGAGAAATATGAAGCACAGAATATAAAAATGTCTGTGAGACCTCAAAAGAAGATATTTTGAATTGCCCTAAAAATATAAACCCAAGTAGTTTGAGATGGTTCTGACATGTGCAGGCAAGACCATTGAATGCTTTAGTGAGAATATGTGATACGATGCAAGTTAGAGGTGTTATAAAGGGACCAGGGAGGTCCAAATATGGTATGAGTTGAAGTGGTGATCAAAGAGTATAGTCCCAGGACAGGATTTGTCTAGCCAACCTCAAGTAGTTTGGGATAAGGTTTAGTGGTGGAGTTGGGGTGATCATGTCTTTTTCATATTCATGATTTTAAAAAGTACTCTCCATCTTGAATAGTCTTCAAAATGATACCAACTAATTGCTTTCACTGGTTTCACTTTTCTCTTTGTTGTTAGATAGAATTCATGGACTTCTTTGTATTGTTCCTGATTAGCAACCTAGACCTTGCTTGACATTACTTTCTTTGATGAGCTTTTCGAGCTTCAGTTTTTTCCTCCTTGTCATTCTTGGACTGTTTTCCATAATGATCTCTTCCACATTTATGATATCTTCCACATTTATGATAACTTATTCTCATATTGGTTGGTTGACAATCATTTTTGTAAGGAAACCAAGTGGAAGACAATTCCACATATTTCCTTTGGTCCCCTTTTGCTTGATACTTAGACTTACAAAGTAGCTCCTTCCATGACAGGTCATAAGATTATCCGCTGCAACACAGGATCTTCGAAAATCAATTATATGCAACATCCATGGGGTCAACCCCAAATTCCTTGAAGTTGGTAAGAAAAAGCAAGAGCAGCTGAAAAATGGAAATAAAGCCTTCACCAAGGGTGCGTACTACATCGGGAAAATGGTGTGGAGTAAAGGCTATAGAGAGCTCCTTAAACTACTTTCTGATCACCAGAAGGAACTAACAGGCCTTCAGGTTGATTTATATGGAAATGGAGAGGACCATGATCAAGTTGAAGCAGCAGCTAGAAAATTAGAACTCACCATTAAGGTCCACCCAGGCTGTGACCATGCTCACCCTCTATTTCATGAGTAAGCTCTGAAAAGATCACTAGTCTTTACCTAACTCCCTTCTGATCTTAACTTCAGCTTTCTTGTTCTTAGCACACCTCCCTTCTCTCCTCTCTTGGTGAAAAAGGGGAGAGAGAATTTAACTCTGTTGTTGTAATTGTTTCTGAGAGAAAAGTAGGAATTTGAAGTACACACACAATGCACGGTTTCAGTGATTGAAAAGACACCGTAGAGCTGGCCTAACCTGCTCTTTGGTTTGGGTCAACTGATTGATGGATCCTGCATATGCGATTATCCCCGCAGTTAAAAGTCAATCCTATGGAAGGTTGTAAACATTCAGTCAGTGTGCACATGTCGTTCCTCGCCTTTTTTTTTAAACTGCTTTCGTCTCCTCTTTTTCCTTTTTTATTTTGGGGAAGGGAAGGGGGGAGAAGGGTCAGATCATAATGTAATTTGACTGGGTTGATTGTTAACCTAAGCAATCTCCAAGCTACAAACTTAAAATGGTGGTCAGCTTCACAGCGTCCATTCTTCTATCAGTTTTTTTTTTTTTAATTTATTTATCCGTATGTTATCTGGGCCCCATTCTTCTATCAGTGTGTGCTTAATATTCCTTCGCAGGAATACTGTGGAACATGTCTTAAACACTCTTCTTTCCATTTTATTTAATTGTCAATTTTTCCTTAAATTAGATTTCTTTATTTCATATATCAGAATGCATGAGGTTTCTATTTTCTAGTTCATTTTCTTTTCTTGTTCTCTCAGTTATAAGGTGTTCCTAAATCCAAGCACAACAGATGTTGTCTGCACAACTACAGCTGAAGCACTGGCAATGGGAAAAATTGTCATTTGTGCCAACCATCCCTCAAACGACTTCTTCAAACAATTTCCAAATTGCCATACATATGATGATGCTAAAGGATTTGCCAAACTGACATGCAAGGCACTGGCTGAGGTGCCAGTCCCACAGACTGATGAACATAGACATGAACTGTCATGGGAGGCTGCAACAGAGCGGTTTCTGAAGGTAGCTGAGCTCAATCAGGGGTCCACAAGTAAACCAGAGAAAGCCCCGACAAAGAATTTTATGTCACTGTCATTGAATTTGAGGAGGAAAATTGAGGATGCCTCAGCATTTGTGCATTACACGGCTTCTGGGATTGAAGCTGCACGTAAAGCATTTGGTGCAATTCCTGGAAGCCTGCAACCAGATGAGGAACAATGTAAAGAGCTTGGGTTGGCTGTTCCCAAAGGGAAGCATGGTTCAAAGCGTGGTTAAAGACACTGATACAGTGGATGTGCTCTCTTGCAACTTATATTAAAATTCATCAGGCACACAACAGAATACATGTGTATCAATCTCCCCCTGTAAATTATGTGGCCAAGAAGTTTTAAATGGGATATAAGGTATGAAAAAGTATCCCATGTTCTCTTTCTAAATGATTATTGTATAGGCATGATGTTGATGTAATTGATCATACTACATGAAGTGCATAGGCACTTAACCGTAATTGAATGTATGATAGCAATTGTCAATGAAGCAGGATGTCTGCTTCACTTTCTTGTGTTATGCATCTCTCACAAGTTTCTTGGTTAGCTTCTTAATTGGCTTCTCAATGAGGCTATCTTGACAACAATACTTGGTGCAATCTTATGGTCTGGTTCTTGTTAAACATTATTGATGCAAAGATTTCTCTTGAATGGTTTGATGAAGGCGGAAGACCTTGAAATCACTTTAGGGGGGTCATTCTAAGAGAAGTTGAGAAAACAGAATTGAACAGAGTGTCCTAAATGAGTTCATTTAAAATTCCAACAATATATAGTGTTAAAAATTGTCAAATATACAATGACAGGTTCTTCTTGTTCTTGCATTGATTTAATAGGCCAAGGATTTGGCTGAAGCCTGGGACAAAGTTTGAATTGCCCCCATTTTAAGCACTTATTTTTTATTGACTCCTTTACCTTGGCCACTGGGTTGGACTTAAAAGCCTGAACCCGCCCAATGCTGGCTGAAGATCTGAACCGGTGAATATCTTTAGGCATTAGTCCATATCTGGGCTACTGAAGACTCTAGCTGCATCAGCCGGCCATGGGTCAGTTGTCTTAGCCTGTTTCATTGGGATTCATAACAATTTGGGTCAAGGATACCTGGAGTAGGATCTTGTGCAGCTGTGGCGGGAGCTGCACCCTTCAGCTCGAAAAACCACCCCAAATACAAGGGGGGAGGTGGTCATTTCACATGTGGGGCACAGGTGGGACCCATCTGTGAAATGACTACCTTACCCCTATCTTTGTTGTCGTTTAGCGGTGCTGCACAGGTGCAGCTCCCACCACGGCTGGATAAGATCTTCTTCCAGGATACCTTAGATGTTTCACTTCAATGTTTTCACTGGGCTATTATGTTCGTTGTCAGAAGATACTGAAAAGTTAAACCTTATGATCTAGTTTTAATCGGAAAGCCTCTATTGTTATTCATTGGGGAGAGAAAAAACAAATCCAAAGTTCTGGTTAGAAGGTATAGTCCGAGGATCAAAGATGCAAACCTGCTGTAACCTATCAGATTCTAGCATCAATTACATCTCCTTGTTCTTGTAGATTTTTTTTCTAATGAGTAAATCTTTTTTATTTTTTTAATTTTTATGAAAGTGTAATCACACAAACCACATACCAATCCCAAAAGATTAACCAACTTTTAGGACCGTAGAATGACGGATATACACAACACACACCACACTCATGCACCCAATGTGGTAATGAGAGTAAATCTTGTCATTTAACAAGGTTACTCAAAAATGTGTATGATTGACAATTTTTTATTATGACAATGATAAATCATTTACATATTATTTTTGAAAACTTTATTTTACCCCTGACATAAAGAACAATTAAAAGAAGTGATAGAATTCAGAAAGGCAACGTGGTCTTGTGCCAGCATACACAAGGACCAATGGAAGAATACACGAGAACATCAATAGAGGCAGAATTTTCACCTTTCATAATGTGGAGGGGGTGATCATTTCACACCCCTTGTGTTTCGGTGTGAGGATCTCACTGTCTTTCAGATTCTTTTTCTTTATAAGAAGAAAATATCAAGTTTTTATAATTACAAATGAGTCGTTTATTATTATTTTTTTTCTGTAATAATAAATGAGTCATTTAGACAAGGGTACCCTTTAGACAATCCCTTCGAAAGTTTTTCTCCATTTTAGTATATAGTTTTTATGGTTAAGCTGACAATTTGACATAAAAACGGAACACTAATTCCACCGGCCACCGGTAAATTAATTATGGAAAAGAAGAGAATCAGGTCCACCCTACTGACCAAAGTTCCCCTACTTTCGGTTGTCCTGTAGTGGTGGTGGTGGGCTCACCACCTACCACCACACCACCTATGGGCCATGGCCACTCACTGATGGATCTTTTCTGAACATACCCACAATTATTGCAACACTCTCTGATCATCAAAATCCAACTCAACAATTAATGATTGAATCCCATCAATTTATTAGAGAGAAAGAGAGAGTAATAAGGCGTGAAACACACAACAAACCACACACCCCTGTCCCAAGGGATCATGTTGGGATTGTCATCAGTCTTCTCTTTATCTTTAAGAACGAACGACAAAACGTACACTTTGTAATGACGAGAAGAGAAGAGAAGACTTGGGAAAAGATTCTCACGGCATCTCTAGATCTCGACTGTACGATCTAATTGTTATTGATGAAGTCTGATTTTAGTTTCAATATACGGTTGAAATTTTTAGAGGTTCATTTCGATTTCGAAATGATTTTGAATTGTTGAAAAATGACGTACTTCAGCGTTAAAGGTTTTAAGTTTTGTTGGACTTGTCTAGATTTTTTAAATAATATATTTTGGGATATTAGGTTAAGTTTTGGTCTAACCTTGTCTAGTTTGGTAATTTCTGGGTCAAAGGGTATTTTTGTATTTCTTCGGGTTAGGACTTCTCTATATAATATTTTTATCTTTGAGAGGACTGTAAGAGTGATTTTGTAATATTTTCAGAAATTCGTTCTATTACTCGATCGTGGATATAACTTCTATTTGGGGGTGAACCACGTAAATCCTGTGTATTTGTGTGTGCTTGTTCTTCTCTATTTTTCGTATTTCTTCAGTAAATCCCCACTTCTGAACGTTGTTTTCTTAACACTCATCTTCCATCAATTCATCTAAGAGTTGGGAGGTGCTGGGCCTGGGACTTGGGAGTTGGGACTTGAGAGCAACAATAATATGTGCCAGCCAGGCTTAATGATGAGCCAAAAAATCAGCCCAATTTTGAGCCCATATAATTGGAGAACCTCTATCATTACAATTTTGATTGTTTGGCCTCTAGAAGAGTTGGGTTCAAACCAAACTCCATGCACCTCAAACATTGATCTTCCTCACTCATTTGTATATGGAGATTAGGATTTAATCGGAATTTTTTTTTGCTGTGGAAGGAATGTTTCTTGTAGACTAAAAGCCAAGGAAATGGAATAATTCACTTCCATTTTGGGTTCATAAATACCCTCTTAGGTTATAGTATTTTTTAAAATACCCTTTAAGATCTCATTTCCTTGGTTGCCAACCTTGTAGTAGGAACATTCTTGCTAAGGGTGTCAAAACCTAGCCCGAACCGATCCTTATTGGATTGGTTTTGGATTGGGATATGACGAGAGCGGTTGAAAATCGAATCGCACCGGACCAACCGATAACAAATCAAAAACCGAATCGAATGAAACCGATAAGAAAATAATGAGTATAAGGTTATGAATCATTGAATTGATTTCAATGTTAGTGAGCAAATTTATGGTTGTAAGATAAATTGTTACAAATCAATGAGTATGAGGTTATGAAAATAGGAAAATTGATTTGTAACAATGCTTGTTCCATTGATCTCCTTTTTAAGTGTGGGGCTAATGAAATATTTTATGTAGTTGAATAGAGAAAGAGAAGAAAATAGGCACAAATCGAACCCAAATTGTTTAAAAAAATCTGGTACCAAATCGATATCAACCTGTTATCATAAATCGAAATCGACACAAAATCAAATTGCACCGAAACCGAAACCAAAAAGTTCTTATTGAATTGGTTTCGATTTTTCTAAAAGCCACACTAAAACCGAAAAACCCAAGCCAACCCATTGACACCCCTAATTCTTGCTAAAGGGTAACGCAAAATTTTCGTCTGATTTAATCACACTGAATTGTAATGGACATTTCTTATATCGATTCGTTGGTCAAGCATTGAATTCTACTCAAACCTTTTTTGGGCAAAATAATTAGAAAATATAATAAGAAAGATTTTTTTTTTTTTGGGTAAAAAGAATAAGAAAGAATAAGAGTACCTTTATTGATGTCTATAGAATTTATTTTCCTTCATTTTATTATAAAACTGAATTTTGACAATAAAAATACAAGGCCCTTATGAATCACATGATCCTTATAACATGGCGTCAGTGCCTTAGTGAGTAGATCTGCTAGCACCACCCTACCGCTGATAGCTTCTATGTCAAATATATATCACTTTTCCACTTTATCCTGTATATTGAGATATTTGAGCTCATTATTATTCCACCCAAAAAAATAAAAAACTACATTATCACAACAAATCTTTAGTGGTATTGAGATGTTATATATCACTTAAAGACTTGAAATGAAGTTCCTTGCCAACATAGCATGAGATGTGGTATCATAACAAGCGACAAATTCTGCATTTGTAAACCTGATCACCTCAAGGTTGTTTGTTTGTCTGTAAGTGAGGATAAGATCTTTGGTACCCCTGTAAATAACTCAAAATCTTTTTGGCAGCTTTCCAAGGTTCAATTTCATGAATACTTTGGTATCTACCAAACATACCAACAATAAAAGATATATCTGGACGAATACAAATCTGAGCATAAACCAAACTATCCACAATAGCATGATAGAGAATACCCTTCTATCATTTCATATAAAATATTTCAAACACCTTCTCTATATATGCTTTTCTAAGATAAGTTCGAGACATCAAGTTTTCTCTCTCTATGAATACCAATACTGAGAACAAAATGTTTCACCCATATCTTTAAGTTTTTTATCCTAAAAGCTGCAGGTTTGATATGGCGATCGAGTTTGTCATGGCACAAACATTCAAATTTGGCACCACTCTTAGGTTTCATCCCTCCTAGGTTTTCGTATCAAATCACCTCAACCTTAGAACTGTCCAATACAAAGGGTATCTCAACTTAATGACCATACAAATTGGTCTTGGAATCGGATTCTGTTGGACTCCCTCTTCAGCCCAACTGAAGTTGTTGAGATTATGAAAATTCAGCTACCTTTATTCCCACAAGAGGGTCAAAAAGTATGGGGGAGCTACTGAAAATGATTTTTTTTTTTTTTCTCCAGTCAAGAGCAAGGTTTAAAGTATTGGTATTGGGTATCATATCAGTCGTGTGATTTTAAGAGATGTATTGTATTGTATCGTAAAATGTATCAGAGATACGTATTAAACACTACAAATACGCATAGTAATGGTCAAGATACATATGAAAATATACTTTTGGAACAAAAAACAATATGTATAAGTAATATATAACAAGTATAATGCATAAACACTAAAATGGATAATAACGTATAACCAAACAAGTGCATTAAATTGAAATTGTTACAAAAATGGGGTTTCTTACATGTTATAATCGTCTATAGCCATGCAGAGTATTGGATAATGCAAAGGATGATGTTGTAATTAACACTCCTTGATTCGTTTTTTAGTCAAAAAATGTAAAAAATCAAGATTAAATCTATGATTTTAGCAACAGTTGTTTTTCCCCCTATACATGAGAGGCACTTATTGTTGCATTTATACATTATGCGTCTATAGTGTACCAATGGTTGATGCCTACCGATCGGATTGACTATATATTGGTTCATTCGGCGTGCACTGTATGAATGTGATTGAGGGCAACTCTCAATATGATTTTCACTACTCTTTTAAGGAGAACATCCAAATGAGTGAGTCGTCTAACAATAACCAGTCAAAATCCGGGTCCGTTATTTGCTTTGTAAAGAATATGCAAAATAATTTTATTTTATTATTATATTAAATAAGAGAGAAAGAACGCTACTTGGGTGTGTGTGGTGCACTACCCCAATGCCCAGACATAGGGATGTGCAAAATGACTACCACACCCCCAAGGAAATGCAAAATTTCTCAGAAACGCGATGGTCATTTCGTGCACCCTTATGTTTGGATGCAGGACAGCGTGCCACACACGCCTAGGTAACCTTCTCTTTTCTATTAAATAAATATTATTTTATAAACTATTTTTAAACCCTTTAAGGTCCAATCACAAGTCATGATGCTCCAATAATAATATGTAATGGATTATGATTCAAGGTAGTGATGAAATTCCATATCTAATTCAAGGAGGCACCATTACTATTACTACGAGTCTAGAACCCTTATGACCTTATCCAACATTTTTTTTTCAAAAAGGAACCCTCAAGATATGTGTGCAATCCAATGGTGCAAAAGTAATACAGGCACAAAAAGTGTAAGCACAACTAAACACTATTTTTTGAAGGCAATTTACCTTCATCCACGGTCCCTTGACCCCGAGGGGTTCCAACGGTGTGCAAAGGGTATTAAAGTGCAATGGAATATTATCGACTTCATATTACAAGGACAGAGCATTTATGATCCTAGATAAGTAAGGGTTTTTTCACCCACGTCGTGGAAAACTTTCTCCTTATTTTTTACTTTTCCAATCATCAAATGAGTCTGGATGAGTTTTCTGTACATGGAGTGCAACTATTCTTCACGTACAATTTCGTGATAATAAGTGTTCTTTTTTTTCAACAAATGCCCCTTCTTACGAATGAGTATTTATAGAAATAAAAGACACGGGTTATTTCAGGGTTCAAGAAACGAGAATGGATTCTCGATTTCCACCGTTCATAATCATTACTTCATGAATTGAAATCGGATCGGCTGATCAGATCCTAATCGTTCGATCTCTAATCATTTTCTTTGTAATCCTCGTTGAATTGGAATGATTCTTGAGCCGATTTTATTTTCATTTTCAGCACAAAATATCTTAAAATCAGTTGAATCGGAATTAGCTATATTCCCGAATATGAGTTTTAAGCCCTAATTATGAGATCCAGATCTTCTACTACCAAGCTGTCCGATAAGATCGTACTGCTTAGACACGATGCTGCGCATAAAAATTGCTTTACCCTCACTCAAGTAAGGCATTTGGATAGATGTAAAGTGCATTTTGCACATAACATAGTGTTTAAACAGCACGATCTTGCTGGGCAGCTCAGCAATAGAGGATCCAAATTCCTGATTATGACGGAAACCATATTCACGTACGAGGAGCTGTCCCTCTCCGATCAAGCCCTCCAAATTGGACGCTCCAATATAAAATGGACAAAAGTGGAGAATCAAAGAGCTCTCCCGAGTCCTGCCTGCCTTCTCAGTTCCTACTTTTCGGCTTTTCGATCTTTTCCTTCGCCCTTTTGATACTGTTGGGTCGTTTCCTCTGGCTCTCTGACAGAGACAGAGAGAGAGAGTCTTGACATCGTTAAAGTGTGTGTGGGAGGGTATTTTATGTCTGAAAAAGCATTCGAAACGACCTGGGCTTTTACTCCTTTGTCTGCCATTAAAAACCCTTGAATATAACTCTCCTCCTCTCACAGGTCCCAACTCTACTACCCTCTTTTCCCGGGTTTCAGCTCACAGGGTTGTTTTCCTGGCATTTTGGTGGCCTTCATTACTACTTCCATCCTTTGAGCTTATAAAGCTCTCATTTTAATGTTCATCTCTCACTCCTTAACTCTGCTTGGGCTGATGTGTGCGTATTCTTAACTGGGTTCTTTACTTCATGTCCTGTTCCTACTTGGATTCTCGCTGGAAACCCTGTTCTTCACGGCATTACCTGAGTGACTTTGCTTGTATGAACAGTGCCTCTGCTGTTGTACTGTTCTAGCTCAACACAGTCCTTGTGTCGAGCAAATAAAACCTGGGTTCTGTTTTTTACTGCTTTTCCTCACTTAGGCAACCGTTTGTTTCCATTACAAATCACCGTGATTTAGCTGGTATTCTCTCTTGTACGAACAGAGCCTGTTGAGCCTGCTCTGTTGTACTGTTCTGGAGCAGATTTAATCTGGGAGCCGTGTTTCCTCACTTGGGTCGTCGTTTGTTTCTATTGCAAAATGATCACCGGAACCGACTTGTATCACGTCCTCACTGCGGTTGTTCCGCTATATGTCGCAATGATTCTTGCTTATGGTTCAGTGAAATGGTGGAAGATCTTCAGCCCTGATCAGTGTTCGGGTATCAACCGCTTTGTTGCTCTCTTCGCTGTTCCTTTGCTCTCCTTTCACTTTATCTCCACTAACAACCCATTCACCATGAACCTGCGCTTCATAGCGGCCGATACGCTTCAGAAGATCATAGTTTTAGTGGTTCTCGCCATCTGGTCTCGATTTAGCTCCCGAGGTTCTCTCGAATGGTCGATAACTCTATTCTCCCTCTCCACTCTCCCAAACACTCTCGTCATGGGTATTCCTCTCTTGAAGGGAATGTATGGAGACTTCTCAGGG